>NC_136067.1:488875574-490144324 GCF_964261635.1 Lissotriton helveticus | reverse complement strand
GCTATTTAACCTCTATATTAATGGGGTGGGTTCTTGCTTAACACACCAATATCATGATTATCCTGTAATCAAAGGCAAACCCATCCCCATTCTACTTTACGCTGATGATGCGGCTATCCTCTCTCAGACAAAGGTGGGTCTTCAGAAAGCCGTACAGACCTTCACCAACTTTATGAAGATTACGGGGTTACGTGTAAATGTCTTGAAGACGTTTACCATGTCGTGCGGCCCAAACAAACAAAGATCACCATGTCTAATTACTTTAGATGAAAGGAGGGTGGAGTTCGCCTACATCTTTTGTTATTTGGGGGTTCATTTTGATAGGCAAGGCACTTGGAAGCCTGCGGTGAATGCAAGGGCCCTGGCATTCAATAGAGCAATTGGTGCTCTTATGAGCTTTGCAAAAAAAAAAAATAGGGAACAGGCCAGTCAGGGAGCTCCTTCAAATATTTAAATCGAAATGTGTGGCTATTGGGACCTATGGGGCGGGCATTTGGGGCTGGCAGCAAGTGGAGGCGATACAGCGAATCGAGAAAAGGTTCCTGCGATTTATAACAGCCACATCGAAGAGCACTCCTATATATGTCTTACATGCCGAAGTTGATCTTCTTCACATCACGGATATTATAAAACTAGCCCCTGTGTTACTTTGGCAAAATGTCTGGACCAACCCTGCCACAGAACTGAATAGGTCTATTATAGAGGACTGCTTAAGTTGTGATGGGATGAAAAATATTAAATGGCTTAGTTACATCAAGAATTTTGTCAGTGAGATTGGTCATCCTGAATATTTTACCGACCCAGCCTCACTGGAACAGCTCTCGCGATCCATGTTCAAAAAGATTTTGTTGGAACATTTGGAATTGCAAAGGTGGAAGGGCGAAAGGAATAAAAAATCTGTCATGAGCCACGACGAAGTGACATCTCAGAGGGGCCCTCAGTTGTATCTTGTAATAGATCATCCCCTACAGCATCGTAGGCTCCTGACATACTTCCGCCTGGAAACCTTTTATAGACTTGTATCATTTCCGAATTGTAATGACTGGGCGAGAGTAAAAAGGCGGTGTCCTTGTGATGACAAATCATTCCAATCAAATATACACTGCACTCTTTTCTGTACTTTATATAGCCATTCTAGACGACAAATCTTAAAACCCCTCCTGTTAACCTGGGGCCTAAGGAAAGCAAGAGATGCTTATAATAAACTCAGGTCTTTAGATGATTATGTTACCATCAGCACAGTGAGCCTCTACTTGAACACAATTTTAAGAGTAAGAAGGACCATGGTCATGGGATAGAAAGAGATAATTAAGCATTTTTAACTACTATCTATTTTAATTGATTGTACTGTTTTATCTTTTTTTACCTCTTCTTATTAATTTTAAAAATCTATTGTTAGTAATGTTTAATTCTGATTGAAAAAGATGTAATTTTATATGTGATTTTATTTGCATACTTTTATGAATTGTGAACTCAATTCGAATAAAGTCTTTGAACTTAACTGATATCCACAGGTGTAGTTCACATTGTCACTTTTACCAGTCCTGCAGGAAAGCATTGCGGTGGACTAAGTTACATTTACCCAGAATTCAGCCGCTGGGCAGGCCAGTTTTCACTTCAGCTCTGCTTGAGCCTGTAACATCTACATGGACGAGGCACGGATCTGTTGTCTGAAACTCGAGCCTTTACTGAGTAGCCAGATGCGCTGCTCTGCAGACGGAGGCTCGAGCCTGTAAGATCTGTGCAGACTGCTGTGTATTTCTGGGGTCCGAGGCTCGTACCTTAGCACTCTAAAATTACTGCATACCCAAACTCAGCGCTATGCAAAACCTCTTAGTAATCATATACACGAGACACATATAAGAAGTGAGGGTTAAAGGGTTTCCTGGTGGCAGTTTCGAGTTAAAATCCCTGAACAATGCCAGACATTACAGGATTGGGGTAATGCAACGAGGTGCCCTGAAGCACATGAGCTCTCTCCCCAACAAGCATTGACCGCACGCGTTCGTGTGAGTGCACGCAGTCTGCTCTTTTTCAAAGCACACACTCGTGCTTGTGGCGCGCCGCTGTGCACTCCCACAAGCTGTATGCCGCCACAAGCACGAGTATGTGCTTGGAAAAAGAGCTGTGACGGCTAAAGGTCTCCTATGTAGAGCATTCGCGCTGCGTAAGCGAGGCCTAAAAAGAGATAGTGGTCAAAGTGATTCAGTTCCAGAGACCACATTCGTAAAGCAGATTTTGCTAACTGTCACTGTGGGAAAGTTTTGAATTGAATAAAAGACACAGAGGTAAGTCTTGCGCTTTTTTTTTTACTTGATTTATTTAAATAGCAGCCAATAGCACCAGATACTACAGTTCCCATGCAGCTTTGTAACAGAGCATGGGGAGGCAACCTGTAGTAGACCAATCAAACAAGCCAACTTAGTAATACCGTTGCTGTGAGCAACAAGCCACCTTTTCCAGGCACGAGTAGTTAATTGTGGCTAAATATTGGCCCACTAACAAAAGCAATGCACACAGCTACTGACAAAAAATGTTGTAAGAAAGTTCAATAACATGTCTTGCAGTACAAGCAGACACAACAACATTTGACAGCTGATCAAGTGCTGGAGGCAACTTAGGTGGCAGGACCTTCAAAATACTGAGAGGGTAAATGTTAATAAAATGTACAAAAGCAACAGGATAATACTTGCTTCTGCGTCCTAAATAAAATTAAGACTTTTCAATAAAAGCCAGGAAAATCTTCTATTTATGCGAGATTAGAGTTTCAGATTATGCTTGTTTAAAGCATATCCACAACAGCACTAGAAAAAGGAGTAACTGGTTTACAATACAAGGAGTGAAATATACTTTTAGACAAGGGTGCTGATTAAAGAAGGTTCTTCAGGCTAGAGCCAGCCCAAACGGTTTATGAGACCATCGCTCCTCTGATGAAATGTGCTTTAAAGGAATTACATGACATAACCCATCTTGCTGAATTAGCTATTCTAGGGGATGAAACGGATTTAGGAAGTTTTGGAAATGAAATCAATCTGTAATAGAATAGGACTTTACCGTATGCTTACTTTTCTGGTCAAAAACTTTAGAGCAGATGCCTACACACACTTTTGATTGATTCGACCAAAAATAATGATGGAACGCTGTAAACAGATTTGTTTTATTTCTTCTCCTGACCTGAAAGCACACCCCATTTGGGGTATATTATCGAAATTAAACTTCAAACGCTTTAAGATCACACAAATAAACTATGCAAATTAACTAAGTAAACTTAGTCAATAACATTTTTAAGGAGAACGCGGATTACCAGACCAAGAAATAAACAAATTGAATGTTGAATTAACAGATCACAAATGAGTGTACTTCGGTGGAGGAAGTAAGATTTTTATAACAAAATATTCCTGTTAAAAGACAACAAACCAGAGGATATCCTCCATTATGCAAACATTACACAAACATGCTATGCTGAAATGGACTATCGGTAAATGTTGATGATCCTATAGGTTTTCTTTTGAGTGGGAAGAAAGCTAAAAACATTTACAATGAGTCACTGTTCGAAATTGGGTTACTGGTTGACTGGGGTATGAGCCCTAGTCAAGCAGCAACCAAAATCATGCTCAAGGTAAGAGTCAGGTAAACCCCAAATCAACCTCTGCTCACCCTCTGGCAGTTTGGCACGGAGCAGTCAGGCTTAACTCAGAGCTGTGTGTAAAGTATTTTATGCAACACTTCAAACAGTAAAACTGTGAAAATATCACACAAAAAGATTTCACACCAAGTTAGAAAAATTTCTGATTTTAATGAATAAAACAAGACCAAAATTACAGAAAATCTAATTAGTAGAACCAGATATATTGATTTTTAGGTCTCGTGACCTATCAATGCGCATGCGCATTGAGAGAAGCGAGACTATAGGGCTTTAAACAAAGTTTACCTAACTGTGGCGATTTGGTGCTGTGCCCGTGGCTTTTAGGTCAATGCGCAAGCGCATTGACCTAAAATGCGCGTGCACATCACCAAATCGCCGTCTGTTCCCTCAGCCGCACTCCTCCCACACCTTTGAAGTGAAGCTTAGCTTCACTTCAAAGGCCCCGGCTGCTTCACACCCTCATGCCGCTCTCCCCGCTCCGACCCCTTCCCTGCCCGCCGTGTGCATTTCTCCCCCCCCCCCTCCCCACAGCAATGCCCTCCGTCTTGTTTCCTTTCTTGTTTTTCTTTCAGGTGAGATATCTTTTCCATCATTTGCGATAATACAGTTCTCATATGCATTTTTTAATTATTAGCAGCATATACACAGGCGCCCCTTCGGCGCTTTTGCTCTCAACCCTACTATCCTGTCAGCCGTATCTCTATAAGTTACTCGAAGCATGGCCTGACATGTGCACAGCTTATTCCGGCACCACCATCCTGCCAGACGCTTCTGCTTTGTTCGCCCACCGCATGGCCCTATTTGTGCACATTTTACTTTCGTGCATACCCTTACCCGCAGCCTCTCCTTCCCCACTTCTGCCTTTTCGGGTCTCGCGCTCACCGCAGACCCCTTCACATGGCTCACACCCACCTTTTTTTCAGGTTACCATGCCATTCCCCACCTATCCCCCCAGTCATTTCCGGGTAGGACGCGTGCACCCAGTGGACTCTCGGCCTTGGCCCGCTTATTCTGCCAGCCGCTTCTGCTTTGGTCACCCACCGCATGGCCCCATTTGCGCACATTCACTTTCGTGCACACCCTTACCCGCAGCCTCTCCTTCCCGACTTCTGCCTTTTCGGGTCTCAGACTCACCGCAGACCCCTTCACATGGCTCACACCCACATTTTTTTCAGGTTACCATGCCAGGTTACCTCACTCACCCTCAACCCCTCACCCTCACTCACCCTCAACCCCTCACCCTCAACCCCTCACTCACCCTCACCCTCACTCACCCTCAACCCCTCACCCTCACTCACCCTCAACCCCTCACCCTCACTCACCCTCAACCTCACTCACCCTCACCCTCACTCACCCTCAACCCCTCACTCACCCTCACCCTCACTCACCCTCACTCACCCTCAACCCCTCACCCTCACTCACCCTCAACCCCTCACCCACCCTCACTCTCACTCACCCTCCCTCACCCTCAACCCCTCACCCTCACTCACCCTCACTCACCCTCAACCCCTCACTCACCCTCACTCACCCTCAACCCCTCACCCTCCCTCAACCCCTCACCCTCACTCACCCTCAACCCCTCACTCACCCTCACTCACCCTCACCCACCCTGACCCTCACTCACCCTCACTCACCCTCACCCTCACTCACCCTCACCCCCACTCACCCTCAACCCCTCACCCTCACTCACCCTCAACCCCTCACCCTCACCCTCCCTCACCCTCAACCCCTCACCCTCACTCACCCTCAACCCCTCACCCTCACTCACCCTCAACCCCTCACCCTCACTCACTCACCCTCAACCCCTCACCCTCACTCACCCTCACTCACCCACCCTCACCCTCACTCACCCTCAACCCCTCACCCTCACTCACCCTCACTCACCCTCAACCCCTCACCCTCGCTCACCCTCACTCACCCTCAACCCCTCACCCTCACTCACCCTCAACGCCTCACCCTCAACCCCTCACTCACCCTCACTCTCACTCACCCTCACTCTCACTCACCCTCAACCCCTCACCCTCACCCTCACTCACCCTCAACCCCTCACCCTCACTCACCCTCAACCCCTCACCCACCCTCAACCCCTCACCCTCAACCCTCAACCCCTCACCCCCTCACCCTCAACCCCTCACCCTCAACCCCTCAACCCCTCACCCTCACTCACCCTCAACCCCTCACCCTCACCCACACTCACCCTCAACCCCTCACCCTCACTCACCCTCAACCCCACTCACCCTCAACCCCTCACCCTCACTCACCCTCACTCACCCTCAACCCCTCACCCTCACTCACCCTCAACCCCTCACCCTCACTCACCCTCACCCACCCTCAACCCCTCACCCTCAACCCCTCACCCTCCCCCTCCCTCACCCTCAACCCCTCACCCTCACCCTCACTCGCCCTCAACCCCTCACCCTCACTCACCCTCAACCCCTCACTCACCCTCAACCCCTCACCCTCAACCCCTCACTCACCCTCACTCTCACTCACCCTCACTCACCCTCAACCCTCACTCACCCTCAACCCCTCACCCTCACTCACCCTCAACCCCTCACCCTCACTCACCCACCCTCAACCCCTCACCCTTAACCCCTCACCCCCTCACCCCCTCACTCACCCTCAACCCCTCACCCACCCTCACCCTCACTCGCCCTCAACCCCTCTCACCCTCACTCACCCTCACCCACCCTCACTCACCCTCAACCCCTCACTCACCCTCAACCCCTCACCCTCACTCACCCTCAACCCCTCACTCACCCTCACTCTCACTCACCCTCAACCCCTCACCCTCAACCCCTCACCCTCACTCACCCTCAACCCCTCACCCTCACCCTCACTCACCCTCACTCACCCTCAACCCCTCACCCTCCCTCACCCTCAACCCCTCACCCTCACTCACCCTCAACCCCTCACTCACCCTCAACCCCTCACCCTCAACCCCTCACCCTCACTCACCCTCACCCTCACTCACCCTCAACCCCTCACCCACCCTCACAACACATATTGTGTTACAATAGGTGTCACATTTGCGAAAGATAAAACTATTGGCATTGTAAATAACAAAGCTATTAATTTCGCTATTTTCAAAACAAGCACATAAATAAAAAATGTGTCCTTTACAATACCAATAGCTCAAACTTTCCTAATGCGAGACCTATTGCATTGCTGTGCTTCTCTCCCCTGCTGCACTCTCCTGCTCTCTAGAGATGTGGCCTAACGACCAGAGCTGCCATCTAAGTGACGTAAATACAAAACATGTTGCATTCCAAATGCTATAGATGTCACATTCGCGAAAGTTATAACTATTGGCATTGTAAATGACAAAGCCATCAATTTAGCAATTTTAAAAACCAACAAATAAATAAAATATGTCATTTACAAGACCAATAACTCCAACTTTTCTAATGCGAGACCTATTGCATTTCCAATGCTTGTTAAAGTTTATAGTGAAAAATAGTACCAAACAGCACAAAGCACTACTAGGGAAATCTGATCGCGCCAGACCGGGAAACGGTCACAAGTTCAGGGCAACCGCAATGGAGCACGGACTGGAGACAGGAATCCAGTTTGTGGAGCATTGCATGCTCAGTGTTGAAAATGCATCACGCAGTAGAGGAAATGCATTGTTTCCGAGATGCAGAGAGGCTGTGATGCGAGGTCTTGTTCCGTCGACGTGCCAGTCCAGGGGGCTTGCAAGGCAAAGTTCGGTGTCAAGGATGCGAGGCGCAGCAGAGGTGATGCGTCTATTCGAATGAGCAGTGAAGCTGTGATGCAGAGTTTTGTCATTGAGGCTGCCGCCGACGAGGCATTTGAGGCGCTTGCTCTGGAATTAGTTGTTCAGGGGCAGTTTCAAATGTGATGCATTGGTCCCAAGATGCGGGAGGCAGCACTGATGAGTCTTTTGAGACAGGCCCAATCCACAGAGCAATGAGTCTGTCCTGCTCGGGGAGTCCTTTAGCAGCCCAGCAGTCCTTTCTGGTAGAGTTTCCATAGGTCAAGAAGTGTACTGAAGTGGTGGTGTCGGAGGTCCAGTACTTATACCCAGTGGTGCCTTTTAAGTGGTGGAGACTTCAAAGATATGTTTTTGAAGTGTAATGATGTCCTCCCTTCCAGCCCTGGCTCCAGACTCATTACAGGGGGTATGCAGCCCTTTGTGTGTAGACAGGACATCGCCTAATCAGGTGTAAGTGAGGCTCTGCCAGCTCCTCCACCCTATCTGGGGAGTATGGCTCTCATTGGGTAATTTTCCCTAGAAGACCTTGCTAAAGGCAAACTTTGGTAATAAGGAGAATGTTACTTACCCAGTAAACATCTGTTCTTAGCATGTACAGCTGTAGATTCACATGCTTTACATACTCCTGCCAGCTAGTGTTTGTCCGGATGTTTGCAAGTTGTTTTTCTTCAAAGAAGTCTTTTCCAGTCACGAGGTAGGTGACTCGTCCTTTTGGCGATAGTGACCATGGGCATCGACTCCATTGTTCATTGTTTTCCCGCAGAAGGTGAGAATGTAATAGTAAGTAAAGTATAGAGATGTCCATGCGTATGTATGTAGAATAAGAAGTAGAACTGCAACAGTTACAGGTACCCTGGGAGGCAGGTGGGCGCATGTGAATCTACAGCTGTACATGCCAAGAACAGATGTTTAGTGGGTAAGTAACATTATCCGAGGCGTGTGAGCTGTAGATCAGATGCTTTGCATAGATTACACAGCAGTATTCTCCCAAAGCGGTGCCTAACCTGTAGCTGTTGGAGTTGTCTGAATCAGTGTTCGAAGTACTGCCTGGCCCACATTAGCTAGTTGTCTCGCTAACATTTCTACACAATAGTGCTTGGTGAATGTGTGCAGTGTAGACCATGTTGCAGCTTTACTAATGTCAACTATGGGGATGTTTCATAAGAAAACCATAGTGGCCCCTATTTTACGAGTGGAATGCACTCTAGGGGGTATAGTTAAAGTTCTTTTTGCATTAGCATAACAAGTTTGAATGCATTTAACAATCCACCTGGCAATACCTGACTTGGATATGGGACTGCCCTTGTGTGGTGGTGCAAAAGCAAAAAAAAATGTGTTTGGTTTTACAAAATGATTTTGTCCTTTCAATGTAATATAGAAGGGCTCTTCTGGCATCTAAGGTATGTAGAGCTCGTTCTGCCACTGAATCAGGTTGACAAAAGAATACTGGTAATTCAACCGACTGATTGATATGAAAGGCAGAAACTATCTTAGGTAGAAACTTGGGGTTAATACAAAGAACCACTTTGTCTCTGTGAAGTTGGAAAAAAGGTTATTTTCTATGGTTAGTGCCTATAGTTCATCCACTGTCCTCAATGAAGGGATTACAATGAGGAAAGCAGTCTTCCAGGAGAGAAACTGTGGCTCACATTTATGCATGGGTTCAAAAGGTGGGCCCATTAATGTTGTGAGGACTATCTTAAGATTCCCCACTGGGGCAGGTGGACGTCTTGGAGGTAAATCTCTTAAATCCTTCCGTGAAAGCTTTGATTACTGGCACTCTGAAAAGCGATAAATGTTGCCTATTTTGTAAATACGCAGCTATTGCAGCGAGATGTAGTCGGATAGAAGTGTAAGCTAATCCTGACTGCTGCAAGTGTAACAGATAACAAATGATATTTTGTATTGAAGCATCAAGAGGATTGATGTTGTTATTGGAATAGATAACAAAATGTTTCCATTTAGCTGCATAATATGCTCTTGTAGTAGGTCTTCTAGCCTTTCTGATGATGTTCATACAGTCTGGTGGGAGATTTAGATAACCATACTCTATGATTTCAGGAGCCAGATCGCGACATTCAGTTGTGTGGGCTGGGTGTCTGATTTCTCCATGGCTCTGTGAGAAAACTGGATGTGAGGTGTAGCTTTTGATGTGGAACTAGGGACAGCTCCAACAAGGTTGTGAACCACGGGTGATGGGCCCATGTAGGAGCTACTAGGATCAGTGTGAGGGATGTTTGTCTGAGTTTCCGAACCACCCATGGAATGAGTGGGAGAGACGGAAAAGCGTAGGCAAATATCCCTGATCAGATCATCCATCGTGCGATGCCTTTGGAGAGCAGGTGTGGGTACCTAGAGGTGAAGTTTGGACATTTTGTTGTGTGGCAAAACGATCTATTTGAGGGACTCCCCAACTTTGAAAGTATGGGAGGAGAACTTGAGGGTGAAGTTCCCATTCGTGTATTTGCCGTCTCTGCTGAAAAGATCAGAAATCTGATTGTTCACTCCTGTGAGATGTTCCGCTAGGAGATAGATTTTGTTGTGACTGGCCGACTTCCACATGTCTTGGGCCAAGTGCGACAGTTGGAGAGAGGGTGTCCCTCGTTTTTGTATGCAATACATAGCAGTCATGTTGTCTGTACGAACTATGACAGCTTTGCCAACCCGTTGAGTCTTAAAGGCTTTGCGCGCTAGAAACACAGCTAGCAGCTCTAGATGGTTTATATGGAGAGTTTTTTGCTGTTGACTCCACAGGCCTTGCTCTGTGTGGTGTTGAAGATGAGCCCCGCAACCATCAAGGGATGCGTCCGCTATTAGCATTGTCTGTGGAAGTGGGTCTATGACGGGCTGTAATTTTGATACATTTTGTTTGTCACCACTGCCAAGAGCAAGGAGTACAGCCGCTTACCAACACTAGATCGGTTAACAGACCCTGCGATTGGTTCCACTGACTTGCTAAGCATTCCTGTAGGGGACGCATGTGAAGCCTGGCATGGGGAACGATCATAATGCAAGATGCTATCAGTGCCAGTAGTTGCAGATACATTCGAGCTGGAAGCGAGTGATTGGACTGAAACAGGAGAACTAGAGCCTGAATGTTGCAAATTCTGGCTGTATTAGGAAAAGCTAGAGCCTTTTGGAGTATCTAAAGTGTTCCCTAGGTAATTTTGAGTGTTGGAAGGTTGGAGATGCGATTTCAACACATTGACTGTGAACCCCAGTTGGTGCAGTAACTGTATTGTCCTGTGAGGATGTTGGAGACACTTTGGATACGTACTGGGTTTGATGGGCCAATCATCCAAGCAGGGAAGGCATGAATGTGTTGTCTTCTCAGATAAGCAGCGACTACTTCCAGAAACTTTGTAAAGATTCTGGGAGCAGTGGTGACTCCGAAGGGGAGTACCTTAACCTGGTAATGCTGGCCCGCTATCACAAATCTGAGAAATTTGCGATGAGCGGGATGTATTGGAATAAGGAAGTAGGCGTCTTAAGTCTAGAGTAGACAGAAGACGCCCTGTTGTTATGTTATGTTATGTTAAATTAATTTATAAAGCGCGGCTAACACCATTAGGTTTCTTGGCGCTGTGCTGAGGAGTGGTGAAAAGAATGTGAGGCAGAATCTAAAGATATGAAGTGGTGAAAAGCAAAGTTTTGAGGAGTGATCTGAAACCAGAATATGAGGGTGCAAGTCTAAGAGGAAGTGGGAGGGAGTTCCAGAGGGCTGGAGCCAGAAAAGAAAGGAGGAGGGGGAGCACTTGTTGAAGTGTTATCATGTAAAAATGGTTTGACTATGTAAAGATTTAATTCTCTGAGGTCCAAGATTGGTCTGAGAAAACCGTCCTTTTTGGGTATGAGAAAATAAAAGGAGCATATGTCCGAACCGTGGTATTGTAATGGTACGGGCTCTATAGCCCATTTTAAAAAGAGAGACTGAACCGCTTGTTTTAGAAGGTGTTCCTGTGACAGTTTGTGTGAACGTGAAAGAATGTTTGGAGGATTGTTGGTAAACTCCAGGCAATAACCAGAACAGATAATTTCCTGTACTCATTTGTCTGTAGTGATTGACTGCTAGACCGGTAGGAAATGTGAAAGATGCCCCAGACAGGTGTTACACTCCCCCAGAGTGTAGGTAAGTCACTGTTTGGTATTGGAGGGGGAGGCGCATGTGTTGGAACCTCTACCTCTACCCTTGCCATTGTTGCCTCTGTAACCAACTCTGAAGAAACCCTTAGAGGCACAGGGTTGATTGTTGCCTTCATAGGTGGTAGAGGCAGTGTCTGAGGAGGTATTCTTGGACCCTTCACGATAGAAGGAGCACCGAAAGGAACCACGTCTTGCAGTTAATTGGAGGGCTCCCATAGATTTAGCCACCTCTGTCTCCTTCTTCATTTTTTCTAATAATGAATTTACCATAGGGACAAAGAGGTGTTCCTTATCAAATGGTGTGTTCAGATAGAAGTTTGGACCTCTGGTTTGAAACCTGAAATGCGTAACCAGGCATGCCTTCTTAAAAGAATGCTGGTGTTGACAGCTCTGGCCGCAGTGTCCGCAGCATCTAGGACGCACCTGATTGAATTATTGGATATGAGCTGTCCCTCCCGCACTAGGTCTTGCACCTTGGACTTGTGCTCATCGGGTAGAAATTAGAGCAACTGCTCCATTTCATCCCAATGCGCTCTGTCATACCTAGATAAAAGTGCTTGGGTATTAGAGATGTGCCAAAAGTTTGCAGCCTGGGAGGCAAATCTTGTCCCCGAAGCGTCTAGCAACTTAGATTCTTTGTCTGGGGGTGGAGCATCTCCTGTGGTTTGGAAACTGGCCCTTTTGCATGCAATGGAAACTACCAAGGAATCCAATGGTAACTGCCCCCTTATGAATGCTGGATCTTATGGTGCCAGCTTATATTTGTCTACCCTGGGTGTGAGAATACGTGCCCTGACAAAATCATTAAAAATGTCATCCATGTGTCTGATCCGTACCCTTAAGTATGGGGAGTGTGTGCGAGGATTTTTGGATAGTACTGAGAGTTTCAAAAAGAAAATCCTCGCCCAGGGATTCCTTATGCAACTGAACCCCATGGTAGCTGGCAGCTCTACCCAACAGTTCTATGTATCCTACACTGTCATCCGGTGGAGAAAGCTTGGTAGGGTACAGATCAGGATCATTCCCTGTGGGCGAATTGGTGTTGTAATCTGTCCAGGGGTCTGTAGGTGTTGGCTTATTGTCCCCAGCCCATCCCCATCATCCTGATCATCCGGTGGTGAGATCCCATGTGAAATTAGTAAGAGATGACACTGAGGAGAAGGAGGTGATGGAAGAGTAGGAGGAGAAGAAGGGTTACAACCCACATTTTTCCTTTTTAAAAGGAATATGTTGGGCCTCTTCAGTCTCAGGTTTGTGTTTTATTGTCACCTTGGTGGAGGTTGGAACATCAAAATGGTGCTCTTTTGGTGGAATTGGCACATTCGTTTGTTCCGGTGCCGGTGTTTTGGGGATTTTTCAGAAAATACGATACGTGGAGAGTGGCATTACCCTAGACCTACCATAGGGGTGTCTGATGTGCATCGAGGTCTGGCAAGTGAGTGTACTTGACAGAACACCATGGCAGTTTAACAAACTGTGTGCAGGCCCTGCAATGGCAAGCCTGAGTTCCCTTTTTAAGGCTACTTGTGTGGGTGGCACAAATGGTGCTGCAGGCCCACTAGTAGCAGTTGCATTACCAGCCCTGGCACACGTAGTGCACTTTACTAGGGACTTTACTAGTAAGGCAACCATACCAATCCTGGACAACCAATTACCATTACACTTTATAAAGGGAACACTTGCACTTTGACACAGTTTAGCAGTGGCAAAGTGTTGAAAGCATCCAAGTTGGCAACACATGTCAGAAAAAAGGTCTAGGGGGAAAACAAAACGTTTAGGGACTTTAGCCAAAAACGGCCAATTCCTTCACTTCGCTACTGGGGCCAGGATTAAAAACCAGAGCTACACAAACAAATGATGAACAGAATGCTGAATAAATCATTCATTCACCTGAGGAAAATTGAATTTTGCCCTGTCATGTGTCCCTACGTGTTCCCCATTATATGTTATATGTGCATGATTAATATGCATATTTACCCCCTTGACCGAATAAAGACGCAATTATAGTTGTGTCCAACGTCAGTATGCCAGTTATCCAGTCCTCCTGAAAGCAACGTGAATTAGGCTTCTAGGCCTATGTTGCCAACGTCTTTACATTGTACACGTTAAATCATCGAGTTGTCCCCGTTTCTAGGCCTCACAGGGCCCGGACACCGGATTCGAGTCTCAAGTCTCCTGAAACCACTCCGAGGAGCGATGTAGCCCCTCCCGCATCCCTGACCCTTCACTTACTTCCTGCCAAGCAGCGCGGTGCCCGGCCTGGCCTGCCTGCCTGTCTGCCAAGAATATGTTATGCCTCTAGTTATCAGTTCAGCTCCCCGGCTTCACATTCCTAGCTAACGAACTGCATAAACATCTTCATTTATAGTCTAGTCTTTCTGTCTCCATGCAAGAGAATTACTGAATTAATGTCCATAGAAGATTCATAGCACACGCAATACATTAGGAAATATATGCATGCACTAGCCTTAGTGACAAGTAGCCTTTGCCCTGATGACATTTAGATTCAAGCAACATGTTCTCCAAACACGAGATATCAGATATGCTATAGGTACATGTCGTCCTGACATCCCAGACTTTAGTCTCCTCTTCTAGTGCCAGAAGTCAGAGCCCCCAGCTTTCCCCAGTTACACGTCATGGCCCGTTTTGCGCGCATCAGTAGGTTAAAGGTTCCAGCTGCCCAGGTAGCCCCCTCCATGTATCCACCCACTTATGACACTTCTGTGACGTTTACATCACATGTCTCCGTGCACGCCCTGTGCACGCCTTCTTTTCACGCCCATGTGTTCTTATCTTTCGTTTGTCATTTGTTACGCCTACTGTATTCAATGCAATTGTACTGTTTTACTATATATACTGTATAATGTTAATGAGACGTTGCAGCTGCCATTCCCCTTTTCCTGAGACTGTCATTCCTGTCCCTTCCTGAACCTTTGCAGGTGATGGAACCCGATGGTCCATTGGCTCCAGCCATCTAATTAAAGCCCGTATGACTCAGATACCCCGGATTCTGCCTCTTATTTATTGAGCTATCCTTTTTAGTTAATGCATAGAAAAATAGTACCGGTAATTATTTATTTATTTACCACAGTCAAGAGATCTGGGTTAAATCCATCATTCTTTTGCTCACCATGCCAAGCCAGTTTAGACCCAGTCATATGCAAATCCGTCTTGACCCTGTGCCTCATGGGAACAGTCAGGACCGAACTGCCAAGCCAGGTCCTCTCTGGGCCAGAACCAATCATCCTGGGACTGGTTTCTGGGTATTACCCTTCATCAGCCAGGCTAGCTTGAATCCAGTGGCACAGTGAGCAAGGGACCCACGTCTGGGCATACCCATCCCACTTATTAACAAGCATTTACAATGCAATAGGTCTCGGGATAATTAAGTTTGAGCTATTGGCATTGCTAAATATTGCAGCACCAACTGTGCCTGGTGGAAGCCTGCACTGACGACTGGTGGTGTGTGTGGCTGGTGAAAGCGTGCACTGTCGTCTGGTGGTATTTGCGCACAGTGAAAGCGTGCACTGGCAACTGGTGGTGTGTATGTCTGGTGAAAGCGTGCACTGATGGCTGGAGGAGTGTGCCTGCTGAAAACGCGCACAGCCGGCAGCACCCCTCAACCCCCAGCGCCTACATCACCACTCAATCCCCAACGCCTACAGCACCACTCAACCCGCAACGCCTAAAGTACCACTCAACCCGCAACGCCTAAAGTACCACTCAACCCGCAACCCTAAAGCACCACTCAATCCCCACCTCGTACAGCACCACTCAACCCGCAACGCCTACAGCACCACTCAACCCGCAACGCCTACAGCACCACTCAACCCGCAACGCCTACAGCACCACTCAACCCGCAACGCCTACAGCACCACTCAACCCGCAAAGCCTAAAGCACCACTCAACCTGCAACGCCTAAAGCACCACTCAACCTGCAACGCCTAAAGCACCACTCCACCCGCACCGGGTACAGCACCACTCAACCTGCAACGCCTACATCACCACTCAACCCGCAACACCTACATCACCACTCAACCCGCAACACCTACATCACCACTCAACCCACAACGCCTACATCCCCACTAAATCCCCACCGCGTACAGCACCACAAAATCCCCACCGTGTACAGCACCACTCAACCCACAACGCCTAAAGCACCACTCAATCCCCACCGCATACAGCACTACTCAACCCGCAACGCCTACATCACCACTCAACCCGCAACGACTACATCACCACTCAACCCGCAACGACTACATCACCACTCAACCCGCAACGACTACATCACCACTCAACCCGCAACGACTACATCACCACTCAACCCGCAACGCCTACAACACCACTGAACCTGCAACGAGTACAGCACCACTCAACCCGCAACGCCTACATCACCACTCAACCCGCAACGCCTACAGCACCACTCAATCCGCACCGGGTACAGCACCACTCAATCCGCACCGTGTACAGCACCACTCAACGTGCAACGCCTACATCATCACTCCCCCAGCAACGCTTATTTATGAATGAGGGGGAAAAAGAAAAGACCCAACTGCATACACACAGCATAGATAACAGGAAACACCCACAACTTTCGCCATATCATATTTGCATGCAAGTTTATTAGATAGGCGCATTCTGCAGTTGCTTCCTGCCAGACGCCATTGCATGAGCAGAGAACGCAAGCAAGCAAAATGTTCATCTTCAAAAATAGTTACATTACTGGACTGGCTATCTGGGTATTTTTGTACGTTTCCGCTGGGCCAATAGGCAGCACTTGAAATGGAAAAGGAAAAGTACAGAGTACCTGCTGTTTCTGAGAAGTGCCGGTACTCTGCAATTAAAAGTATTGCATTTCTCTTGAGAAGTGCCGGTACTCTCCCCCTCAAAATAAAAAAGTGCTGGTACTCCGTAAGGGTTACGAGGATCGAAAATGGATAGGGTTTGCACGATCATGGAGCATGGACAGTAAGGGATTAGTAGGGTGCGCCTAATAAGGAGGGTGATAATATCTTGTTTCTCATACAGATTAACTGGTGCAGTTTCTAAGCGCTGTAAGCAACAGGTCTTACTATTGCTCAGCCTAATTTAATAGTACTGAATTTATCAATCTGGAAGGATGGAAGCCTGAATTCGCCATGTCAGGACTTTGATTCGTGATCTGCAGCTCACAGTATATGTCAGCATTGAGCACTAACGCAATTTGACTTGGGACAGAGAACTGATATTGTGCAGAAAAGAGTTTCGTGGTTAGTGAATGGAATTCACGATTTGCCCAGTCGTCCTGCCTGTCCCGCCCGGTCACACTGCCTTCAAATCAACAGATGTCAATGTCAGCATAACGCACTCTGTCTTTAAAATGCACTGAATACCACTGCCTTGACTAATAATGGAGTTGGGTATTTATTTACACGACCTAACAATTGCAAAAATCAGCAGAGCAGTAGTTTAGAAATAAATAAAAACATAAGATATCTGATACAAAAATGTCCGACTCGCTGCCTCAATGATATAAACTGCTTTCATCCTCAGACCGGCAAAACGACTCCTGGCCTACATTTTTTATGAAAACACATAGCCAGTGGTGATGCCGCGAACAATTCACAACTTTATGTCTGCCCAGTCCTTACTAGGTGAGGCAGTCCTGCCTCCACCCAGCCAATCAAAACGCCAGAAATCCAAAGGTCGAAGGTTACATAAGCCCCTCCCACCCACCGCCATGCCTGGTTTTTTTCTGCTCCGACGGCTGTCGGAACGCTGGTGCTCCCGGTTCCTGCCTCTGTTCCCGTTTGCTTCTGGATTTTTAAATGCTTTGGTTATGGTCTTTTCACATTTCTCCCGGCGCGGCCGCTCCGGTCCTCCGGTCGGCCACACTCCTGTTCTGGGTTCAGGATGCTCCCCGTTCATGTGCTGGGCTGGGGCGGGGAGCCCTCCTGGTGTTCTGGCCCCAGGTCGTTCCGGCGCTGGTGCTTTAGTGCAGCGTCCGGCCCCTGCAGCCATGTTCTTCATTTGTGGCTGTGGGTGGAGACTGCAGGGCTGCCCTTTTTTGTTTATTTTCTGGTCTCACATACGAGATTGATGTTTGAGGGCAGTGTTTCAGGAGGTTGCTGGGCACTTCCTTTATTGGTGTGTTGGGAGTTTCCTGTGGGGTTTACTCCTTTGCTCGCCTTGTGTGAGGGGGCTTCCTCTCCGGTGCATCCAAGGAACTATGGCTCGATGGTATGTCTTATGCCTCTGGTGTCACAGGCTCTCACAAGACAAGGGTTCAAGTCCTGCCAATGCTGTCGAGGTGGCTTGAGATGTTTTCATGCTGTGCTTTAAGAAAAAGTGCATTCTCTTTGTCCACTCAGCATGTTGTCCTGGAGCTGCAGGGGGGGGGTGTTCTTTTGCAGTTTTTCTTGGACTGTTTTGCGCTGTCTGCACTGCTGGTGCATGCAGCTCGACCTTCTTCTACTGTTGGTGGGGTTGTGGACATTTTCCCCTGTTGGGGTATGTGTTCAGGGTTTGGTGGTCCATGGTCTGGTAGTGCTGGGTCTTCTCCCTGATTCATTATCTACTGCGGGGTTTATTCCCATTTTTTTGGCCTGCCATTTCATGCCGTCCTGTTGGCTGTACTGGCTGCGGTGTGGCCTGGCATTGCCATGCGGGGTATTCCTCGCTTTTGGGGTCACGGTTTCGCCTGGCGGTCTTTGTCACCCGGTATCCTCCATTTCTTCTTTTTGCTCCTTCTCCCTCTGTATTCAGAGGCAGCTTCCCTGGAGGTCCAGGTTGGCGGTTGGTGGATTCTGCTCTCGAGAGTGCGTATGTTGCATCTCCTTTTGGGGGGCGTGCTTGCTCTTTTTCGGGCTATGCTTCGCAGGTTCTTTTCTTGGGGGTCCCTCCCTCCTTCCAGTCTTGGCCAAGTTGGTTGGGCATTGTCCTGGGCTACCAGGGCAGGTGAGATTCTCTCTGGCCCACGCTTTGGTGCTTTGTCACTACTCTGCCTGCCTTTTTTGGATTCAGTTTGGTTCCTGGCCTCTGCGGCGCTTGTTGCCCCTGGGTATCAGTCGCATGTGTTGTGCCCCGGAGGAATCTCCATGGCCTAGTGGTTGCGTCTCTTCCTCTTCGGGTTGTGTGTTCGCTCCTGATGTTGGCCTGCTTGTAGGTCCCCTGTCTCCTTTGTAGACATTGTTGCGATTTGGGGGCTTGGCTCTGTTGTTCCCGGCTCATTGATCCAGTCTGATTTCTGAATGGTGGGTCTTGTCGGTCATCGCTCTTGGTTGCCGGTTTCCATTCGAGGGCTGTTCCCCTTTTAGGCTGTTTTCATGGTTGCTTCGTTATCCGTTGGCACTGTGATGCGTTCTGCCATCTTCTTTGGCGTCGGCCTGTTTTTTGTCACTATGCTCTGTTGTGCTGGTTTCGGTGACGGAGTGGGGCCGGGGGTCCTCTTCCTCTCGGTTCCTGGTCCTGGCTCCCGTTGGTCTTTCAGTACAGTTCTGCCTCCCGAGGCTTTGGTCGGGTTGGTGCAGCTGTGTCCCTTTCGGTTGTGCCCCTTGCAGTCCGGCA
Source organism: Lissotriton helveticus (assembly GCF_964261635.1). NCBI lineage: Eukaryota > Metazoa > Chordata > Amphibia > Caudata > Salamandridae > Lissotriton > Lissotriton helveticus. Next base: position 490,125,254 of record NC_136067.1, on the reverse strand, counting down.
TTCCCCTCTTCCTGGTGGGTGATTTTGGCTCCCTGAGTTTGGGAGTCGCCTGTTTTTCACGTTCCCATCCATCTGGCTGATCAGAGGTTTGCGGTGGTTGTGTTCCGTTGCTTGTTTTCAGGTGTTTCCTTTCGGCCTCTCTCCTACTCCTCAGGTTTTTTCCACGGCGCTAGCTCCTGCTGTGGGGGTTTGCTGTCAGACTCATCCTCGACCTCCCACGAACCAGCCACATCTCCGGACATCTGAGAGACCTTCACTGGCTCCCCGTCAACAAAAGAATCACGTTCCGCCTCCTCACCCACGCACACAAAGCCCTACACGACCAAGGCCCGAGCTACCTCAACAGCCGAGTCAACTTCTACGCTCCCAAACGCCACCTCCGATCAGCCAACCACGCCCTCGCCGCCGTCCCCCGCATCCGAAGAGCGACATCAGGAGGAAGGTCCTTCTCCTACCTGGCCGCCAAGACCTGGAACTCCCTCCCGACCGACCTGCGCCTGACCCAAGACCACCTCTCCTTCAGGAAGAAGCTGAAGACCTGGCTGTTCGAGCAGTAGCCCCCCCCCAGCGCCTTGAGACCCTTCGGGTAGGTAGCGCGCTCTATAAGTGTCACTGATTGATTGATTGATTGATTGCTGTCCTGGTTCCGGTTTCTGGGGTCATATTGGGTCTGGCCGTTCCTCGTCTGGTTCCTGATCGGGGGCTTCAGTTCCTCGGGACCGGTTTGACGCTTTGCAGGGAGCTGTTTTCTCAGTGCTCGCTTCGGCGGCTCATATGCAATTATGTTGAGCGTTACTGGGGGGGTTGGCATGGCCCCTGCGCAAGGATGACATGCATTTCGTGAGGGTTCCGTATATCCGGATCTGTTATCTGCCCTGTTGGATATTCTGCGGGTCCTACTACGTCACCCTCCTGCCCCAGCTCGGGGTTGGTTGTGGGTCTGGAGGGTGGTGGTTGCCTCCACGGTTGTGGTTCCTTGAGCTCTCTTGCACCTCGTGTCCTTGGTGTTTCTTCTGATGACTCGTTGGGTCCTTTTTCATGCTGGTTACGGGGCTCGGGTTCCTCTTTCCCCTGGTCTGGTGGCTTTGCTCTCCCGACTTGGTGTGGGGGGTGCATTTCTGCTTCCCGCTCTCCTCTTGTAGTCCTCGGATGCCTGTCCTTGGGTTGGGGGCCCCGTTGGGGTCCTTGGTGGCCGGCTTGTCTGTTGTTCAGGCTGGCGCTCCGGTGGCACGTTGTTGTTTGGGCCTTCTTGGGGGGTCCCGGTACGTGTCTCTGTTCCTGCTGGCTTCCCTGTTTGGTGTCTGGGCGGCGACTTCTCTGTTGGCTTTCAGAGGGTCTTGAGAACATCCCGGTTACGGCGGTTGGTTTCTTTAAAGGAATAGTACTCTAATTGTGCCTTCTTTTGGTGGCTTGGGCCACTTCCTCCCGTCCTCTGTTTGGTGCTGTCTGGTGCTCGTTTCAGCGGGACATATCCTTTTATTGGGACAATGCGCGGGTGCTTGGGACTATGCGCTGGTGCTAGGAATGGCCCTGCGCTGGGATGTCTTGCTGATTCGTGTAGCATTCCCTCTGTCTGTTCCTCTGTTCCAGGTCCTTTTGTCTTTGGTTTGGGACTCTTGGTTCGGTCATGTTTGCTTCCCCTCTTGTTGCTCTTCTCCCCCGGTTTTTGTTCCGGGGTGGTCTGCCCTCGGGGGTTTGTTCTCTCGTTTCCTTGGCCTTCGGGTTTTCTGTATGCCTTCCCTCCCGTTTTCTCCTCCCGGGGGTTCTGCGGAGGTTTGGGGGGTGTCTGTGTTGTTTGGTTGGCCTCGCTGTTTTTGGTTTCCACTCCTGCTGTTGCTGGTGGGAGTCGGATTTGGCCAGCCTCCCTTGCCTCCGTCTCTGCTTCTGGGTCCCCAGCTGTCTTGGCCCTATCTTTGGCGATTGCTTCTGACTGCCTGACTCTTGAGCGGCTGTCTTTAGCGTCTTTGGGCTGTTCTTCTGTGGTGGCCTGTGGCATGTGTTGGTCGCGTTGGCCTTCCGTTCTTTGGAGCTGTGATGCATTTTGGGGCTCTTTCGTTTCCTGGTGCTCTTCTCTTGGTCAGAATCCGTGCTGGCGTTCCTGTTTCTGTACTGGATTCTCCAGCTTGGGTTTGTTGTTGGGCTTTTTCCCCTTCCACTTTGTCTGCTCGTTGACGGCGGTTTGTGCTTGTCGGGCCTTAGGGCTTCCTCGGTGGTTGTTGCCCTTTGGTGAGTCGGCTTCTTCAGAGCTTTGTGCTTCGTTGTCCGGGCTCTCCTGTGCTTGATTCTTCTTTGGGCCTTGCCTGCTGTTTCGTATGGTCTGCGGTTGCCCCTTTTGTGTCCTTGTTAGTGGCGGACTTGTTGTGGTTGTCCACTGCGGTGGCTTTTATTTGCTGGCCTTCACTTCCGCTTGTCGGTTGGGTGAGTTGGGTGCCTTGCTCGTTTTGTTTCCTTCTTTGCAGTTTCTGCTGGTTTGAGTTGTTTTGCGGCTTAATCCGGCTTTTCTGCCTGTTTCTTCGAGTTTCCTTTTGCGGCTGGAGGTGTTGCTTCCTGTTCTGCCTGCTGAGGGGGTTTCTCCTGTTCCCCTTCTTTGGGTGTTCGCAGGGCTCTACTGTTTAGCCTCCAATGTTAACTGCAGTCTCGGGTTTCTCCTGCCCTGTTTGTCTCCTGTGGGTTCTGTGTCTGCTTCCTGTGCTGAGGCGGCGAGGTCTCTATCCAGGAGATTTGTGGAGCGTCCATTTGGCTGTCCCGTCACACTTTTGTGCGACATTCTCAGCTTGATGTTTTTCTTGCCTCTTCTGACGATTCTGTTGGCGTCTTGTACGCTACTGTTCGTTGATGCTTTATTGTTTAAAGTTTTGTACTTTTGCATGGATCCCTGGTGTCCTGCATTTTTTTTTCTTGGTTTCCTGCTTGTGAGTTCCTCACGTAGTAAGGACTGGGACGGGGAGGACCCATGAGGGGGTAATGTCTTATTACTTACTGGTAATCTTCATTACCCCGATTAGGGTCCTCCCCGTCCCAGTCCTCTTCCCTCCCTCCCTCCCGCTGTGTTTGTGTCTGAGTCTTGTTGATAACAGGCATGGCGGTGGGTGGGAGGGGCTTATGTAACCTTCGACCTTTGGATTTCTGGCGTTTTGATTGGCTGGGTGGAGGCAGGACTGCCTCACGTAGTAAGGACTGGGAGGACCCTAATCGGGGTAATGAAGATTACAGGTAAGTAATAGGACATTCACATTGCATTCACAGTAACGCAGTCATACGGTCTGCATCTCAGTCCAAACAATTTTACAGATAATTTGCACATTATGAGAGACTGAGATTGGTGCTCACTGTCTGAACCTCAGAAGGATAACCGCCTTAGATAACAGCAGGATGACAGGTATGTCTGGTTGTTTAAGGTTGATGCAACGGAATGGACAGGTTACTTGCTCTACTGGAAAGGCTCCGCGCCAGAAAGAACGGGTTACTTACCTTTTTGGCTAGGCCATGAACTAGAAAGGCAGATTACTTACCCAGTTGGCCACTCTTACACCAGAAAGAGAGGTTAACCGCCCTGTCGGCAGGGCCCCACACCATACCTACCCGGTTTGCCAGGCTCTATAACAGAAAAGACAGCTTACACACACGGTTGGCCAGGCCACACAGCAGAAAGCACACGTTAACTACCGAGAACAGTTTTCTAGCCCTGTTTAGTAAGCCCCACAAAAAGAAAACGTGCACAAGCACATCATACCTACAAATATTGCAGAAACTGTCTGGCACCCATGAAATTGAATTATTCCAGGGAATTAAGCAAAAATAACGTAGTTACTGTTTCTCTGTGCTAAGGAACATATCAACTGAACTGTTAGGAGCGAAGTAACAGACCAGGTGAAGAGAGAGAGCCTGTCATGCCACAGTGGACATTGACTGTAGGTGCACAAGACATACAATGGCATAAACAGACAAAGAGGCACTGAGAAAAAAGGGCTGCAAAACGCAAAGCGACTGATCCCAATCTGACAGACAGTGTCATGAATATGCGGCCTGCATAGACCAAGTTCGACGGGGTGTACTATGCTAAATATACACACAAACACGCATAAAAGTGGAGCAGTACAAGACGCAAGTGAGGGTGTGGGCGGAACAGCAGGCACGAGAAAGACAAGAGAGAGGGATCGAACCCGGCTAATTACCGTCGCTTGGAGGGGCCGGCCTTGGACAATGAAATCAGCTAAGTGCACTCAGGCTCCTGTCAGAGGCATTTGCTTTAAAAGCACACAGCGTGCGCGCACTGAGGCGGCAGAATGTTAAACTAGGCCGAGACCTCTTAAACACGCCGCTGCAGGGAATAAAACATGGACACTCCAAACTCGAGCTACAGAACTAACTACAGCGTCTCGTTCACAAATTCCGACAGGGCAACCTTGCTACAGGACAGAACACAGGACACACTCCAGAACTCCCCGGATTGGTGCAAAATAGAAATACAGGTTGGTTTTAACATCTTGTAACTGGACGAGATGCAGTGCGGGGTCGGCACTGGAGAACTGAATGGAGTGAGCTGCGCTGCCTTCGCCATCTGGAACAGAACAAAATACACTCTTCGATGCAAAACACGGCACGGCACCACTTCGCCACTTTCACGCGCAACAAATACAGTGTCACCTTAACATTCTCACCTACAAAACATGAAAAAATGTGTGTCATTTCAACACTCTTTTCTAAAGAACAAAATGAAGTGCAGCTTCAGCCCTCTCTGCTACAGAACACGTCACCACTCTAAGTGCCAGACAAAATATAGCGCCGCCGGAGCACTCCCTTGCGGAAATAATAAGTGTCACCTCAGCGTGGTACTTCGCAGCGGGGAAGATGTGACTGGAGCCCTCCTCTGGCGGCCTCACAGCTGCAACACTGTCCCAAGGACACAAGACAGCGCAGTATCGGCACTAAGTGGCAGACCCGCGGAGGAAAGTGCAGAACCGCGGAGGAACCTTAGCTGCACTTACCTGTGGAAAACCCCCTGGCTGGAGTACAGGGGGCTATGCTCCCCTTTATCAAGACGACCGAATCAGTGGGTGTTTAACGTTATAGTGTACAGCTGGAAAGGGTAAGCTCGAAGTCTACTGTCCTTTATTTCGGATGATCAGAATTTTCTGAGGTATCCTGTGAACTACAATTGCTTGTGGCTTTAACCCTTAGATCTGGACCCTGTCTGGGCACATTGGCAACAGACAATAGTTGAATGAATGTACCTGGCTCTGCCCTCTTTGGCATAAAACATCCACTTTATCACAGTTGATACACAACTCGTTCTGAGATAGTCTTCGAGAAAGAAAACAACGTGGGCCTATTTATTTTTGGAATCCATCTAAAGCAAACTGTATCAAGGAGTTTAAGTAGAACTCGAGACATCTTTTAAGGATGAATGTATTTCTAAACTCACATGTTTTCATTCACATTTCTTCCGCAAGTCCACTATGATTCGCGATTCTTTGTTCAAGCACTGAGTGAGGTCCGCGGTGTCATTCAGCCGTAAGTCTGGCTGGTGTCTTGGTGCTTTATCCTCCGCAAGTCAGCTGCAAATCTAGCGAGGGTCGGAAACGTTTACTCGCAAATCAAAGGCAATTTTAATAAGTTGTGTGTTCTTTATTCGCAGATCAGCTCTAAACCAAGGAGGTTCGCAAGTTATTGTGGTCAGGTTCTGAAAGGTTCACAAGTTAATTCATCTGCAAGTTAATTCGGTCCAAACTCAGCGAGGTTTGCATGTGACTGCAGTACAAGCCCAGTGAGTTTCACAAGTTAATTCTATTTCTATGCCAGTTGCAGCGAGAAGTTCATTCAGCCTAATCACATTAATGTTCACAATTTATCGGCGGCAAGTTTAGGGAGGTTCGCAAGGTCACGTGTTCAATTCACTACAGTTCTAGTGCCTGGGTTTTGTACTCCATTGAAGCGACGCTCTAAGGTTTCGGTTTGTGACGGGGGTGGGGTACTTCCCAGGTATCTGATCTTCCAATTATCAATCAGCGGAGCTGGGCACTTTTTTCTTTATAGCCTGTGATTTTTATCTCACCCTGGTTGGGGGGGGACGGGGTGTCTGCGAGTCTGCTCTATGCGCCTGACGAGTCACCCTGACACTCTGGCAGCCGCGCCTGTAAGTGTGGGAGCGCTCAGCGCTCACGGCCAGGCGTCCTGGCGCATAATTCACGGGGGCCTGCTGACATGGCTATCCACACTGGACAATACAGGACAACAATGCGAGCTCGCTCTGTCTGCACGGGGGTACACCCTGGGGAGCTATGCGCGGTATACCCCATGGCAGTTCACACTGGATAATACAGGACGGCAATGCTAGCTTGCTCTGTCTGCATGGGGGTATTCTCCCGAAAACAAGGAGTGGTACACCCCATCACACTGGAAAATTCAGTGCAGCCTGCGTGTTCAATCCGCCCCGCACTGCGGCACACAGTGTGTGTACCCCCTCACTGGGGTATATTCTTTCAGAAAGAAGATGGCACTGGCACTTGCCCGTCTAGTGTGCCCACCCAAGCCCTGAATGTCATGCGCGGCTTATCAAATTCAGAGCTTCGGTTGCCTTTCCAGCGTCCAGTCCCGTCCCACGACACATCGCAAACCAAAGGGCCTTTTCTGTGACGTGGTGTGAAGGCGGGGGTGATGGGGGCTGCATTTTTTGTCATATGTATATTTGTTATGGAAACAGCAAAACAATGGTGATTGGCAAAATGGCCAGGCGATCACACCGAGCTCTGCTCAATGATTAGCAAGCCGTTAATTGGACACGTTAATTCGACTGCTTTTGCGCTCTGAAAATAGAAATCCCGGTTTAAAACACAAATTAACACACAGAGTGATCCTGTACAAATCCTATACATCTCTGACCCCAATACCTTTGCCTGACTTGAACTAGACCGAGGGCAAAGGGGGCGATATGCCTATAAGAACAAGCAATCCTATTGTAAAAAAAAAAAAAAATGCCCGCGAGTGGTGCGCGCGCGCGAGACTGCAAGCATATGTCTTCAATTATCGCGGCCGTGACGGCCGCGATAATTAAAGACATATGGCCTCTGGTGCGTGTAACAGACACCAATAGGCCATGGACGGAGCTACGCGACCGCCCATGGCCTATTGCGTGTTCTGTTTTTAAAACACACGCATGCGAAGGCCAATGAAAATGGACCTAGGAAATAACACGCACGAGCTGCGTGGAATTTCCAGGTCCATTTTCAAAACCCCAGGAAAAGGACTCTGGCTGCGCGACACTGCTTGCGCAGTGTACGCTAGGCCCGAGACCTAAAAAAACAGAGCATATTGCAGTATGAAAAAATAACTGCATATGGTAGAAACACTCTGGTCAACATGTTTCAGCCAAGAAAAGACCCATAATGGTGTCATGGCTTTCGTCCGGACCATAAAGGAATGCTGCTGGTAAGAAAAAAGAGAAATATTCACAATACAAACCCTGTAATCTCCCATTTGTTGTGGACAATATACTGGGTGTACCTGTAATGACAGAGAACATAAACAAAAGAACATGAAATACAACAGTCTCCTACTATGTACAGTTACAAACATTAACAGATAACCTGTGTGGGTAAGTACGCATCACAAGACCATTATAGAGTCAAAAGGAAAAAAGAAATAATTAATTCCTCACCCGTAGTTTACGGATACACTACCTCACCTCAACCTGGCAACGGCTCAGGGGAGAGGCACCGCTCTGGAAAAAGGAGGTACCAGGTGTAATCAGATTAAAAAACAAGCCTGACATACCTTGAGGGAGAGAGCTCTGTAGTCTCAAACCCAACGTCAGTATCCACACAAGCACGAACACATACAGCAAAAAATGAACCCTGGGCGAAGCACTACGCTACGCTCGCGGAGTTTGCGAAGTTTTTGCAACTTCGCACTACGCGAGCTGCACGTAGCACAGTGCGAACATGAGTAGTGCAGCTTGTTCGCGGTCCTGAACGTCATGTTCGCGACCGCGAGCAAGCAAAATGACATCCCAGCGAGATTCTCAACGCGAGGAGGTCAGGTTTCTCATTGTGAGTGGTTGCGCATGCTCGCGACCGCTCTCAATGAGAAAATACCTGTTCGCGTTGAGAAAGCTGTCGCTCGAGTAATCTACTCGAGCAGCAGAAAACTACAGCTCGCACTGTGCAAGATGCCGTTTTCAATGCTTGCACAGTGCCGGATGCTTGTCCGCACTGTGCAATCATTGAAAACGCATCTTGCACAGTGCGAACATGCTACTACGCAGCTCGCGTAGTGCTACGTGAAGTTCGCGTAGTGCGAAGTGCACTTCGCGTAGCGCTACTTCGCGATCTACGCCCACCCTTACAAAAAATGGCAAAAGAATTTGTCATCTGAGAGTATGCTCATTGCGAGCCATGTCTGATACAAAGCAAACAAGTATAAAAGCCTAATGGGAGCCCTATGTCAAGTGAGCTGGACAATACTCACGATAACTTATTCGGGCATCACCGGACTCGCGGTGGAACCTCAGCATAAATGAAGTTGGATGAAGATAGTACAAACGTTATTGACACTAACCCTCGAGTCTGTGGGTCTTGTAACTATGTATTCCTGCACATTTGTTTTGCCAATGTATCTACAATAAAAATAAAAACACCTACGCTTTAGCGATGATTAATCATAAGCAACAATGCCTTGTGTAATGAGGCTTCCTCTGCAGTTTAAATAAAGCAGAAGTAAAAAAAAAAAAAAAAAAAAAAAAAAAAAAAAAAGAAGGAGGAGGAGTTTGGCTAAACAGATCAGAACGCGCTACAAGACCAAAGGGGCTTAGTTGTTCGAAAACACCCACAGTAACAGGCATCACACTATGCTGAAAAAAACACTTACCTATCCGTCCATACCCTGGGGTGCAAATGAGTCGTGACCGAAGTTAACTGACGACTGGGCTAAGCCGGGTTAAATATGAGAGATCCGATTGGTGCAACTATGCCTCAAGACTAATCACGATTTTAAAGCAGCGCACCGGTGTTTAAAAACAAATAAACTACAGACTGCTCAGTGCGTGCTGGGAGAAAAAGTCTCTCTTGGAAGCGCGAGAGAACTACTCAGCACTTAAAGGATGATGGGAAATGTAGTGCTATCAGATGGAAGATATAAAGTCTCTCTTGAAAGCGCACAAGTGAACTATTCAACTCACCAAGAATGATGGGAAATGTAGTGCTAGAATACAGGAAAGGTTACTCATGTAGCCATAAAATTGAAGATGTATCTAAATCTGTGTGGCTATCAAAAAGAATAGACTTCAAAGTAGCACACCTGTAAGCAAAACCTATATAAAGCAAAGGACGCACAATACAAGCTTAGATGAGAAAGGCTCCTTGAAGAAACCGCGAGAGAACTACTAAAAAGTTCAGAGTTGATGGGAAATGTAGTTTATTTGATACGGAAAAGGTTACTTGTATATCTTGAAGATTTATAGTGTATCTAAATCTACATGGACAACGATGAGGACTAGAAAGTATTGGATTCATAAGACCTCATCATCGGATGTGATTGCAATTGATGTGGTGATAACAGTAGTCACAGCAGTATATCCCTGCTTATCCAAGGGATATCATCTTTTAGGCCCAACACATCTGCCGTGAGTTTATGTACCCAGCATATTCTTTTATGAACAGATATCGAGCTAGATCTGTGACATGTGGTGGGATGTAAAGTTGCTCTAAGACAGTCCAGGATAGTTCATCCGCTGAGTGGTTCTCCAGCAGGAAGTGATTAGTAAGCATAGTCGCTTGTTTCCTACATCGAATGGTTCTCTTGTGGTCCAGGATTCTCGTTTTCACCTTCCTGGTGGTGATCCCTACATAGCCAAGTTTGCAGGGGCATGTCACTAAGTAGATGGTGCAATTAGTATGTCGATGAAGTATCCACGGTCTGCCCGTCCCGATGTCGCTATTTCTAGCGTGAGTAATTTGAGGACATGCAGCGCATGTACCAAAGGGAAAATGTCCCTTTATGGCCGATGGACCCCATAGTGTGTCTTGGGTGGGCGCCTTGGTAGTTCTTGGTCTGATATGGACCAGTTTGTCGTTCAGGTTGGTACTTCTCTTGAAAGCAAATATCGGTGGAGGAATTGATGCATTTCCGATGATTAGAGTCCTCCAGTTGCGCTTGATACTCTTTTGGATTTGGTTGGTTTGGGTGCAAAAGGTATGTACACATGTAATCCTCGAAGTTTGTTCTTTAGGGAGGCCTATTTCGATGAGGGCTTACCGGTTGTTATTGGCGGCCCTCTTAAGAGATTGTTTCACCAGTTTGGCTGGATACTCTTTCTCTTTCAGTTGAACAGAGAGAGCAGAGTGTTCCTTGAACTTCTCTTTGGAAGAACAATTCCTCCTGACCCAGAGGAATTGCCCATAGGGCAGATTATCCCGCAATGATTTGGATGATGGCTACTGTAAGACAAAAGAGAATTGCGAGCCATGGGTTTCTTATTAAGTTCAGTACTCACATCCCTGTGTGCCATGCCTACAACCCACAGCCCTGGCATAGATCAGTCACCCCTCTTGCTGGGTGCATAATACCAGCGGTGAGGGTACAGGTGCATGAGCCCTGTATCCCTACAGTTTCTAAGTCCATGTTTAGACATTGTAAGTGCAGTGCTGCCATGAAGAGTATATTGTGCTGGGAGTTTGTCATTACGAACTCCACAGCACCATAATAGCTTCACTGAAAACTGAGAGGTTTTTTATCAAACTTCTCAGCACATTAAACCCACACTGATGCCAGTGTGGGATTTAATGAAAAATGACAGAGAGGGGATCTTAGAGAAGGCCCCTTAAAAACAACCTACCACTAGTGTCCAGGCTGATTGGCTGCTTTCAGTTGCCACCACCAGACATGTTTCTGGACCCCTGGGTCGAGAGCCTGCTGCTCTCAGGGCCTGAAACAAAACAATGCACATCCTGGGACAAGGTGCCAAGCCTCCTCCCCCAGGATGGACAGGGTCCACGAAGGGGAAGCTTCAAAGGCTTTGCGAGATTCCCCAGGCCCCTTGCTGCTTTCCGCAACTGGCCCCCACTGGTTCTCGCCCCCACTGGTTCTCACCCTCACTTTGGGCACAAGAACCAGCGGGAAAAACAAGTGAGGAAGAGAGGTGTGCCCACTTCTGCCAACTCCACCCCTCAGGTGGGGGAGGCGAGGTGAAGCACAACTCTCAGTACCCACCATCTTGCAGATGGGGAGACCCAGGCAACCAGGGAAAGGCGTATGCATCCCACCCACTGGAGGTTGGCATAATGGGGGTGTATCCACCCCAGGGAAAGGACCCATTGGTCCCTGCCTTTTACCCATCTTTAACGCCCCTAACTCCAGTATTTAGGGGCACCCCTGAACCTTATTTCCTCAGACTAAAACCTACAAGAAGAAAAAAAGAAGAAGGACTGAACAGCCGTGTCGAAGCTAACAAGAGGAGGAAGCACACTGACTTGGCCCCAGCCCTACCAGCATATCCCCTCCTCCGAACCTGCTCCAGTGAAATCCTGGTGTGTACTGCAGCCAGCAACCTCGAGAAACCCGGAGGACCTGCCTGTCTTCAATCCCAAAGACTCTATCTCCCATGAACACTAGATTTGTTCAAACAACAGATTCCAGCTCCGCAAGGATCCGCGAGTTTGCACCACTCTGCACCAGACGCCCACGGCCCGAGTGGCCCAACACCAAGAGGAGGTCCGGCGATCCTGACCCGAGATCTGGCGACCCCTGACCTGCCTCAAGCCTCCTGCTGGCGCCTGCAGCCTCAAACCGGAAGGTGCCCCCAACCGCAACCAGGAGCTTGTAAGAAGACCTGACCCTAAAAGGCACCCCTGCACCCGACGCCCCACGGCCTTGGGTGGTCGAACCGATGTTGCCCAACCGACCCCCAAGATCCCAACTTACCTCACCAAGTGGTGGTCACACCCAGAAGGCCTTCGTCCCCGAGCCTGCAGTGCTTTTGCAAACTGGACACTCCCCATTGAAAGCTACAGGGCTTCCGATGCCAAAACAGCACTCTGCACCCGACCGCCCCAGTGCCGCTGAGGGGGCATCCTTTGTGCTGGCCTGAACCCCATTTGCCCTAAGCCTAAGTCCAGGAGCTTTGCTCTCAACCCAGAGGCCTGCTCATTAGCGACCATCAACCTGAGGCCCCCTAACCCCCATTGGATAACACTGGGCCTCAGCACTCTGCACCCGGCCGCCCTAGTGCCGCTGAGGGTGTAAAAAGAATGCATTCTTGACCCCGAGGGACCCTTGAGTCTAACCCCAGAATACCAACTCCCACAACAAAGTACTTACCTTTGAACCCATAATACTATTTTCCTCAATAGGATACCATTGATTGTTTTTCTATGAAAAGTTTTCAAGTGTGGAGAAGGAAAATCTAAGAAATCCTTTAAAACTGTAACTAAATAACCAAAACGCTTTTAATTACCTGTTTACAGGAAATGTCCCAGTGCAGTATCCAGGTATACTGCACTGTGTAAGAAAAGTAGTCTAAAAAGTAACTTACATGATATTCTGCTAAAAATCCTATACAAAGTATATGTACTGTATCCTCAAAGCATTGCATTATCAGTAACACTAATGTTATCAAATCAAAGTACATTTACAATTGCAGCCCAAACTGTGGTACAACTGTATATTTACTGCAAAGTATTTATCACTTACCTGTGCCAGGCTTGCTTGGTTCTAGGAAATAAAATAACTCACTGTCCTCTGATAAAGCCTTACTACTCAACCGCTCTACCACAAATAGAGAGTGAGGTGCTATGTACTTTACCTCTGCCTACCTTTTTGGTTCCACTGGACACTGTGCACACTATACCTCACTTTGGTATAGTTTATACCGAGCCAGCTTCCTACAACGGGCACAACAGTTCCATTTTCCCCATGTAATGGGGACCTCTAGACTCGGTTGAGCAGACACTCCTCATTTGGAACATACGGGAACTAAATCCACAGAAATGTAAGCTGGTACCAGCCCACCTAAACCGACGTAACATCAAAGTTGCCTTCCTACATGAAACACACCTCCCCTCACAGGTGTCCCCCGTTCGCCTTTTCCTGGGGGTCCCACAGATACTTTGTTGGGTACAGTACTTATTCCAGGGAAGTATGCATTCTTACACACAAAAGACTCCCGTTCACACACCACACCACTATAATCGACGACCAGGGCTGATACCTGCTGGTGGCTGGGACAATGCTGGGGAGGACACTACCGTTTTTAAAATGTATATGCCCCAAACACAGATGATCCTTCCTCCTTTCAAGAGATATCTACCATCCTGGACAGATTCGATCCGGATGCAACACTAGTAAGCAGGGACCTGAATTTATGGTCGGATCCCACTCAAGATTCCTCCAGCTCCTGTCAGGGTGGTAAACCGCAGTCCCAACAAGTTTTTTTGGCATCTGGTAGATGCACATGCTCTAAGAGACACTTGGAGCCTGCACAACCCAGACGCCTGGGCTACACTTTTTATTGGGCTCAACATTGGTTTCTCTCTGCGATTGCCTGCCAGTGGCTCAGAGATGAGGAACGCTGCCATGCACTCTCTCGGACCATGGCCCAGTGCCATAACAGCTCACAGTTCCATACAAAGAGGGCTGGGAAAGTAGATGGTCCTTCCTGGTAACTGCCTTACTATACAGCGCTATCCTAGAATATTTCGATATTAACTCTGGTTCAGTCACTCAATATGCCACCTTACGGGATGCCTTTGAGGAGCACATTGGCGATATCTGCATTTTCAAGCAAGCGGAGTCTTGCAGGACTTGCACAGCAGTCTAGCCCGATTCAAGACGAACTGGCATCCATAGACTGAGATAACGCCCCACACTTATCTTTGCTTCACAAATGTACTACTCTTCTTGAAGAGTTTAATGATTTGGCGGACAGGAAAGCTGCCTTTCTGGGTAAATATACCACTGAGCGCAGGTATGGCAAGGGGGAGCGCCACTGGTGGGCCTGGACCTGCCTCATGCCCCCTCTCCTCCTCAGAGGAGCAGGACACATCACAAATCTATGCTTGGAGGGTGGCACCTATGTATCGGACAGTACCAATATTATTCACAAACTAGTTTCATATTAAAAAACCCTGTATACCTCCCGGCTACCTCCTGAGTAGGAGGTTCACCTGGCCTACTTCGAAGAGATGGATATGGTCTGGCTTACCAGAGGCCAGATATCTATCTCAAAAGGGTGGGGGGCTGATGCGCTGTTTTAAGAAGTCCAGCAAAAGTGCCTAGTCAGATAATAAATGTAAAAAGTGAATGCTGTTCCTCTAGTTGAGCAGTCTAGATTCATGGAGAATTGTGTGCCATCAACCGACAGGAGGTGGTGGTGGTGGAGGGGTACTAGGAGGGTGGAGGGGGATTCACAGGGGATCCCGCTATTGCGGAACTAGGATCCTCACACACCCAGCAAGCTAGGTGTCATGCTTCATCATCTGGACCTGCTCCTCGTTGGGTCGGCGCTGCAATACCCAACGGGCACCCGCGAAGGGGCTCTTTTTCTGAGAACTTTTGTTCCTTTGCCATTTGATGAAGTTGGGTGTGTGGCCCGTGTAAGTGTAGATACAGTGAAGTGCAGAGAGTGTGTTAAAAAAGGTTAGATGTTCCAAATAATATCTTTATTCTGGGTGGTTATCTGCCTCATTAAAAATGTGGAGTGTGTCAACTCCCCTGACGTGAGGGTTCAGTTTAAGCTATGCTCATCTCTTCTGGACCCCGAAGAGATTTATTTATTTATTACATTTATAGAGCGCGAACAAATGCCCGTAGACGTCTCGGCGCTGAAGATTTTGTACATGACTCAGGGAGAAGTGTTTATGGAGAAAGGGCAAATTACTAAGTGCACTGGATGGGTTGCTGGTTGAACAGCCAGGTCTTTAACCGTTTTCGGAATTGAAAAAGAGATTGACTTGATCGAATCTGTAGTGGAAGGGTGTTCCAGAGTTTGGCTGCCGTGACCAAAAAACGTCTATCTCCCCAGTAGACAGTCTTTGTGCGCGGTACCACTAGTTGAAACGCTGTCGTTGATCTCAGTTGTCTAGTGGGGCAGTAGGCAGTAAGCTGTTCTCTGAGAAACTGCGGGCCTTGTTTATGTACCGCTTTGTACGAGAGGCATAGAGTTTTGAATTTTATACGATTCTTGATCGTCAGCCAGTGGTAATTCCGGATAGTTTGGGCAATCGGGTTGAATTTGGGAATCCTTGAAAGCAGTCTCGCCGTCGCATTTTGTATCATCTGCATTTTATTTATGACCCGAGATTGTGCGTTAGTAAATAGGCCGTTACAGTAATCCAATGAAGAAAGTACCAGCGTTCTTACCAATGTTTTCCCAGCACTATCTGGCAGGAACGGGATGATTTTTTTTATCAGTCTTAACTTGTGGAATGCTGTTGAGGCTACTTGGTTGGCATGGGTGACAAAGTTAAGGTTGTCATCGAAAATGATTTCCAAATTCCTGACCCTTGGGACAGGGATGGGCAGAGATCCCAGAGATGAAGGCCACCAAGAGGATGACCATACCCGGAAGAGTTTTCCAAAGATGACAACCTCCGTCTTCTCAGAGTTACGTTTTTTTTAAAAATTTGTTTATTTGCATAGTAAGTAGAGCAACAGGATAGTACAGTTGGTATACAAGAAATCGCATATTAATACGCTCTTTGCGGTACAATAATATCAAGTGTAATATAAATTTTCTATTTTTGTTGCATTGCAGTTAACTAAACAGAACCCCCAAGAAACCCCCTACCCGCCACCCCTTGTAAACCCACCCTAGGCACTCATATTTCGTAGTTGCAAACATCCATTGGTATTTGGCTATGCCCAAAAACATCTCTTTCCTATAATGCTATTCTGTACAACCAGTCAGTGACATAAACAAAAACTGTGTGGGTTTCCCCATTGCTGTGTTGAGGTGCACCAAGCACGTCCGCGGCATGTTTGGGCGATTTCCACCTCATGGTTATTGCACGTTTCGCAAGTAGCATGGCCATATCAGTGAAACGTGTCGACACACTTCTTTTACGCGTCACTGGTCCTAGCCCCAGTATTGCATGTTCTAAGGTGTGTGCTAGTAGGGGAGCACCCGCTCTGGTAAGCGATTCGTGTATAGTGGTCCAGTAATAGCCCAATTTTGGGCAGTCCCATAGCATGTGTATCAGTGACGCATCATCTGCTCTGCATCGGGGGCAGGTGTCATCAGTGTCAGGGAACATAGTGTGTATACGGCGTGGCGTGAGATACGCCCGGTGCAAGACCATCAATTGAATAAACTTGAACTTCGGGTTTCTAGCCACTTTTTTGGGAAATTGAAGGATACGCTCCCATTCTTTATCCCTGAGTGGCCTTCCTATGTCGCCCTCCCATTTGGCCTTGAGGGGCAATAATGAGATCGCCCTCCCCGTTCTGATACCAGCAGTAAGCCATCTGGTCAGGTGGCTTCCCGTTCCCATGAGGTACTGCATTGTTAGCAATGGGTTTGTGGGTGGCTCTTCGCCATCTCGCGCCCACATCGCTGTCACGTAGTGACGTAAACCAGCATGTAGGAGGAACGAGCCTCCCGGGACGTTATGTGTGGCCCTGAAGTCCTCAAAGGACAACATGCGTCCCTCTATGAAGAGGTCTCCAATTTGCGTTACCCCTGCGTCGTGCCATGGTGCGAGCTTGTGGGCCGAGAGCGTTCCCGATTCCAGTGGGATACCTAGTAGTGGAGTTGTAGGGGCGTATGAAGTCGTTGGGGTCGTGTATTTTACTGCTTTCCGCCAATATTGGACGGCAAGTCGGAGAAGAGGAGGAGTGTCCCTAGGTAGCTCCGATCGGGGCAAAAGCAAGATATGAATTTTCCCCTTGGAACGATCCTCCTCCGTCATGTCGATTTCATGTATGTTTCGGCCTGCCAGCCAGTAGGCCAGCCATTGCAGCTGACAGGAAAAATTATAGGCTCGGAAGTCCGGTGCTCCCATACCCCCAGCCCCAGAGGTAAGCTGTAGCTTAGCAAGTCCTATGCGTCTCCGCCCCGATCCCCATATGAGCTCTGTTAGTAGTGTATCCAGTACCCTGAACGTTGAAGCTGGAATCAGGAATGGTAAGTTAGTAAAATAGTAAATGAGTTGGGGAAGCACCACCATCTTGGAGACTGCCACTCTACCTGCCACCGATAAAGGCAGCGACAACCAGAATTGTATCTGTGATTTGAGTGCCCTCATTGCCCTGCCCAGATTGCCGTCTATCATTTCCTCGGCACCTCTGTAGATTTGGATCCCAAGGTAGCGGAAAGTTGTGTCCGCCATTTGGAAGGTGTATGGCGGAAAAAGCAGTGATGCAGATGGGCCAGTGGCAGAAAAGCAGTACCCACACGACTTGGGTTCGCTTATCGTGAGGCCCGATAACCGGTATTCCTCAAATAGTTTGGGTATAGGGTCCAGGTCACCCCTCAGATCACGGAGGTATAGGATGATATCGTCAGCATAGGCGGACACCACGTGCGTCGTCCCGCCTCTCTGAATGCCACGGTGGGAAGCCACCCACCGGAGCTTACAAAGTAGCGGTTCGAGCGCCAGGATAAATAAGAGCGGGGAAAGTGGGCACCCCTGCCTGGTACCCTTTGCAATGGCCAAGGGCTCTGAGATGCATCTGGACGTTCGCACCCGTGCCGTGGGACGGGTATATAGCAACCTGACCCATGCAATATATTCTGGAGGCATCCCGAATTTTGCAAATGTTGCAAACATGAAATCCCATCTGAGGGAGTCGAAGGCCTGTTTTAGGTCTAGTGAAATACAGCCCTCAGTGCTTAAATCTGCCTGGTCTCGTAGCATCAGTTGGGCTAGCCTCCGGAGGTTCATTGCTGTGCTCCTACCAGGTACAAACCCGCACTGGTCGGGGTGGATCAGTTGGGGGATGTACTGCGCCAGTCTCGCTGCCAGTACCTTGCTCAGTATCTTATAGTCAGTATTAAGGAGAGACAAGGGTCTGTAGTTAGCTAGGTGCATCCTGTCTCTGCCCGGCTTTAAAAGGGAAGTTATCAAGGCTTGGAGGGATGGTTGTGGCAGGGAGTTGGCCCGTAGTGCCTCTTGGTAGATGATTTGTAGGCGTGGGGCGAGTAGGTCAATAAACGTCTCATAAAATTCTACCGGTAAACCGTCCGTCCCAGGAGTTTTATTCCTCGGGAGAGCGTGTATTGCCTGTCTAATCTCTGCTATGGTGATATTACGTTTCAGGTCGTCTCGTTGTCCGCCAGTGAGTTGGGGCAGATCTAAGTCACCCATGAAGTTCTCCAGTGCCGTTTGTGAAAGGCGCTGGTGCGGGCCATATAGTGTGGTGTAGTAGTTCTTGAATGCAGTGTTGACTCCCAATTGAGTCGAGGCCGTCGAACCTTCTTGGTCTATAATTTCCAAGATTGGGAGGTGTGTCGGGGAGTCTCGTATAATGCGGGCTAACAGTGGGCCTGACCGATCAGCCTGTGTGTGCTGTCTGTTAGTGTATTCGTGGTAGTCCAGTAATCTCAGGTCTTCAAGTAGCTCAGCATGCCTTATGTGTGCCTCTTGTAGTGGCGTAAAGTGCAGGTTTGTGCCCACTGCTTCGTGCTCTAGCATTGCCAGTCTACCCTCTACTTCCTTAAGGCTTTCAATCACCTCCCTCTTCCTGCCCACCCGGGTGGCCATCGCCTCCCCTCTTATGAAGACTTTGAATGTGTCCCACTCTATTTGTCTGGAGCTAGCAGTGTCAGCATTCGTAGCGAAGTAAGCCTCAATGGTGTCCGCCATGGACGATTTGAAGACATTGTCTTCTAACAGTTCCGTGGGCAACCTCCAGGTCGGTATCGGTGCCAGGAGCCTACCCCACTGCAATGCCAGTTCGACAGGGTTGTGGTCTGAGAGTGTCTTACCCATATGTTGTGCTGTGAGAACCGCCCCCAGTAGAGAGCGGGAGCAGAACACGCGGTCGATTCTGGTGTGCAGTTGGTGTGGTGGGGAGAAAAAGGTATATTCCTTGTCGAGCAGGTGTTTGCTGCGCCATGTATCCGCTAGGCCCCACCCTTCTGCCCACTGTGCTAGTGCAACTGCCTGTTTCCTGCTTTCGGTGGCGTGTAAGGGTGGGTGTGACCTGTCCAACGTAACATCCAACACAGAATTAAAATCCCCCCCAAAAATCCATTGATATTCTGCCCAATCCGCTAAAACTGCATTAATACTAGTTAAAAAATCCGATTGACCCGAATTTGGTGCATACACACATCCAAGCACAACAGTGGGACCATCCAGTATGCCCCTTACAAATACATATCTGCCCTCTTTGTCTATTCTCTGCTCGACTGGCTTGAAGGGTACAGAATTACGAAGCCAAATAGCGGCCCCCCTCGAAAATGCAGAGTAGGAGGTAGCAAAGAGTTGTCCCCTCCACTTCTTCAGGAGTTTCGAGCTCTCAGCACTGTTCAAATGTGTCTCCTGGAGGCAAGCTATCACGACCCCCCTACGGTTAAGCTGAGCCAGTATTCTGTGTCTCTTGTGAATCGAACCCATGCCCCGCACGTTCCAGGTGCACAAGTTGTAAACATTAAGTGGCCCCATGACTGATCGTAAAATGTGGAAATGTTGAGCCCGTGGGCGAGCATGCCAGGTATACCCTGTGGTGGTAGAGGAGTGCCATGTTAACAGTTAACCCCTGAACATTGAGGTCCCCAGATAAACCGACCCAGGGTCCAAACCATGATACCCAACATGGGTAATAGTCAAACACAACCATGTTCATGTGATGGGGGGTGCAGTCTACTCGGTCCCGATTCGTGCTGACCTGCGGTGACATAGCAAGCCCTTAGCGCGTACATCCCCCAGGCCACCCACTTGTGTGTGGCTATTTATGCGGTTCATACATTACCACCCGGACATTGTTCAAGGCGCTGTTAAAATTCCTCCGCCATTTGCGCCGTGATCTTGGGGAAGAGCTGTAAGCTGTCTGCCGACCCCGATACTTCCGTATGCGTGTCTGAATTGCTGGCCACGTTCCTTGCCGTGTCTGCATCGTGAGCGGCTAGTGCCTCCTCTGTCAGCTGCGCCACCGTCGTTCGTTCCTCCGAGCGGCTCTTTGCATCTTGTCCCTTCTGCGAGGTCCGTGTTGAGGGGCCTTGGCCAGTATCGGAGGTAGGGCGTCGCCGGCCTGGCGGATTCTGATGCCCGTCGCTCCCATCGTCGGCAAATGGGTCCTGTGAGGCAGGTGGCGTTAGCGTTACTTCCATCCACTCCTCTGCTTCCTCCGGTGAGTCAAAAAAGTGTGATCTGTTGCCATGCAGGATCTTGAGGCGGGCGGGGAACAGGAGGGCATATTTCAATTCTCTTTCACGTAACTTGCGTTTTACCCCCAAGAAGGTAGACCTGGCCCGCTGCACCGCTGGAGTAAAGTCTGGATATACGGATATAGTCTTGTCTTCGTATCGGAGCGGCGCTTTCTCTCGCGCTGCGCGTAGCACTGTGTCACGATCTTTATAGTGAAGGAGGCGCGCGATCAAAGGGCGCGGTGGTGCTCCTGGTTGCGGCGGTCTTGAGGGCATCCTATGCGCTCGTTCCACGCTGTACAGGGCAGTCAGATCCTCTGGGCCTACCATCTTTTTGAGCCAGTCTTCCACAAACTGAGTAGGATTCCTCCCCTCACTGCGCTCCGGAATGCCCAAAATGCGGACGTTGTTGCGGCGGGCTCGCCCTTCTGCATCATCCACCTTGTCCCACAGCTGTTTGAGTTGTTTTTCCAAGACTTCCAGCTTTGTGGAGTGATCCGTTTGCTGGGGTATTAGATCGTTGAGTGCGAGTTTCTGCTCCGATACCCTCTCCGCCAGTTTGTTGTGATCTGCCCGGAGCAATGATAGGCCCGTCGCCATGTTATCCATGCGTAATTCTAGCGCCTCTCTTGTGGCCCGTATTTCATACAGGATAAGGTCCAGTTTGGCATCCTGTGTTCCTTTCCCTGTCGGTGGGACAACGTCCATATTGGAGGAGGACAGTGGGTCTTCCGAGCCGGTGGACTGCATATCCGTCGATGCGCCCTGGTCCTGGGCCTTGCCCCTGTGCCTCCCCATGGATCTAGTGTGCAGGGCGACGCTGTGCCGATCACACGTCCCTCTCACAACCCCCACTACGTAGCGGCACACAATATCCTGTGTCCGGGCTGCCCCTGTAGTAGTTAATCCGATAGGAGAGGAGGCGGCAGTAGCACAAGAACCCGTGTGGGCTGAGGGGGTCCGCTGGCTCCGTGGCAGCTGTAGCGCCTTGGAAAGATGCAGCAGCGCTATGGTTAATGTCCTTCACGAAACAGTAGTGTGGGCTTTGGCGGGGGTGGCAGGTATTGTCAGCTGCGTGGTATGAGGGGACCTCCAGAGGGGAGGCCAGAGGCGCCGCGTAGCAGCCCCGGCAGAAGCGTTCTCGGGTGTGGCGTCGTTACCTTTGTGTCTCGATCTAGGTGGGCGCCATGCCGCCGCGTGGGTCCGCCTCTGGTAAGGTATAAGCAGGGACTCCACAGGTGTCCCGCTGTGCTTCCTGTGTCGTGGCTCCGTGGTCGTGGCTCAGAGCCCCGGAGTAGGTAGCTCCCAGCGCTGTCGGCCCGGTATTCCCGGTGATCCCGGAGAGGAGGTAAGATGGCGCCCGCCAACACCGTTGCGGCGCCGGCCCGTGCAGTGCAGCCGTTGCGTGTCCCCAGTCTGGTGCAGCGGTCTCTTGGCCACCCCAGCTCTCGCCGTGATCCCGCAGCTCCCACGCAGCACTCAGGCTCTCGGGTGAATGCGGACAGCGCCGCGGTGGAGCCTCGGGTGGTAGTCTGGTCCAAGTGTGTCGCCGGCCGGGGTCGGACCTGGGAGGGCAGGGCGGGTCTCACAAGGCTTCCCGGAGGGGGCGAATCTGTGCGGGAGGAGTAGGTGTAGGAGGTCAGGCGTGCGGTAGTGCTCAGCGCCCACGTTCACCTCCGGCGCCCACACAGAGCTCCGCCGGCCGCAAGCAGCAGGTCAGCCCTCCCGCAAATCGAGGTCGCGGCTCCACTCGTGGCAGCAGGCCCCGGCGAACACAGTGTTCTTTCTCGGTTCTAGACGGCGTCGGAGGGTGGTAATTCTCCGTCGCCGCTCCTCCCTCTCCTGCTGAAGCTCCGGGTGTCAAATTCAGGTGGGTGGTGTTGCTGGGAAGCAGGATAGGTAGCTTGTATCGTGGGCTATGGACGGAGCTCAGGAACTACACGTCCGCCATGGTCGGCTCGTAGCCACGCCCCCCCTTCTCAGAGTTAAGTTTAAGGCAATTACTGGCCATCCAGTCTTTGATGGCCAGCATGCCTTCTTGAAAGCGTTCAGCCACCTCTTCTCCATCATTGTTGATGGCGAGCACCAACTGTGTGTCGTCGGCGTAGGAGGTAAAGCTCATCCCATATGATTTAATAACTCTAGCTAGGTCCGACACATAGATGTTAAAAAGTGTCGGACTAAGGGATGAGCCCTGAGGAACCCCGCAGGGTAGAGACAATTCGGCCGACTGAAATGGTCCTAATGTGACAGTCTGTGTTCTTCCCGCCAGGAAGGAGGCCAGCAAGTTCTTAGCTCGGAGTTGAATGCCGATGTTGGCGACACGGTCGATCAGAATAGAATGATCGACCGTGTCGAAGGCCGCAGATAAATCCAGTAATACTAGCACTGCCATCCCTCCCTGATCTCTAATGAGTAATATCTTCGGCGGCTTTGATGAGAGCGGTTTCCGTGCCGTGAAGCTTACAGAAGCCGAACTGCGTGTCGTCTAACAAATGATGTTCCTCAAGGTAGTCAGACAACTGACAATTCATTGCTCTCTCTGCGACCTTAGCCAGGAAAGGGAGGCTGGCTATAGGTCTGAAGTTCTTCAGTTCATCTTTATCCAGATGCGTTTTTTTTACAATCGGTTTTAGAAGGGTGTTTAACATATCGGGGTAGATCCCTGATTTAAACATGGCGTTGCAGATTTGCATAATTACCTCCGTGATGGAGTCAATTATAGGAAAGAGAACTTTAGGTGGACATGGGTCCAAAGCTGATCCTGTTTTTATGAGTTTAATAATATCAGTTGTTTGTAACTCATTAATTTCTTTAAATTGAGTTAAGGAACATTCGGGAGGTATAGTATTGGTTGGATAGGCGATGGAATTATCCTTAGATGAGAACTCTCAATAAATATCGTTGACTTTTGCATGAAAGTAGTTAGCCAAAGCGTCACAAAGGGCTTGTGAAAGGGGGGGGGGGGGGGGGGGCAACATCAGGTGCTTTCCCTACCAATTTCTTCACTACCGCGTACAGTTGTTTGTTGGAGTTCTTTGCATTTTCGATTTGTTCACTGTAGAACTTCCTTTTTGCTTCAGTGATCATCTTTTTATAATTGGCAAGTTCCTCCTTATAACGAGATTTACTTTCCGTAGCATAGGCTTTGCGCCAGTGTCTTTCTTGGTTCCTGCAAATTTGCTTTTGTTTTCTAAGATCTTCCGTGAACTAAGGTGCGGAAGGCGCCGTCCTATTTCTTGAGATTGTTTTATTTCGTACCAATGCATTCATAGCATTGCTCATCCATGCCGTGTATTGATTCATAGCTATATTTGGGTCTGTGGAAATGACTGGGCGAGTCTTGTCAAGAAGCGTTGTAAGTTTTACGTTATATATATCCTTCCAGACCTTAAGAGGCCCCTGACTGAGTGCAACCACCTTATTTATAGGGGCGTCATTAATTGATATTGTGCAAAAAATGGCATGATGATCGGACCATAGGAGCGGGAGGATGTCTTGTGTATGAATCCCCTTAAAGTTGGAAAAAATTCCGTCCAGTGTATGACCAGCCTCATGCGTGGGTAAGGTGATAAATTGAGAGAGCCCAAAAGTTTCCATGTCGGTCAATAGGGCTTGAGTTTCACTATTATCTAGCTTTTCTAAATGGAAATTAAAGTCGCCTAAGACCGAAAAAGAGTCCTCTGTCACTAAGGATTCGAGCATGGTGTTTAGATTTGAAAGAAATTCAGCGTGTGCTCCTGGGGGTCTATATAGTAGCGCTCCTTTAAAATTATGCGAGGGGGACAGCATGATTGCAAATTCCATCGCTTCGCATGTTGGTGAAGGGACTGAAGCCGTCCTTACCGTGAATGTATTACGGGAGATTATTGCCAGACCACCTCTCTTTTTTCCCTGTCTATCCTGTCGATCGACCCTATATCCTTGAGGTACGGCAACCACTAAATCGGGATCGGACGCACTGTCCATCCAAGTCTCAGTAACAAATAATATGTCTATGTTTCGGTCAGTGATCAGCTCTGCTATATCCGGTCTATGCCTACCCAAAGAGCGGGCATTGATGAGTGCTATAGTTATTTTTATAGGTTTATTATTATTACCATTCCTGGGGCTAACAGTTTTGTTAATGAAAGGTAGTGAAGACTTGCAGTGTGGACAGCTTGTGATTGTAGTCCTTAACATATTCGCTGGATCTTGCCTTATACAGTTGAGCATAGCTTCAAGGTAGATAACCAACCAGAATAAAGATATTATTTGGAATATCTAACCTTTTTTAACACACTCTCTGCACTTCACTGTATCTACACTTACACGAACCGCCTTCCCTACAACAAACCAGAACAGGATCTAGAAGACCTGATACACATTAAAGAGCTGCTGCTGTGCGGCATCAGATTGGACCCAGACGTTCAGACTCTATCCACGACACGCTGGGCATG
Source organism: Lissotriton helveticus (assembly GCF_964261635.1). Classification (NCBI taxonomy): domain Eukaryota; kingdom Metazoa; phylum Chordata; class Amphibia; order Caudata; family Salamandridae; genus Lissotriton; species Lissotriton helveticus. The sequence goes on along the minus strand of NC_136067.1, from coordinate 490,100,516 downwards.
GCGGAGACTCAGTGGAGTGCTCAGCTTTCATTCCTTGTATTTAGGACTTGACAAGTGAGATTTATTCCACGCTCCGCCTCCCTCCACCTGCGCAAAGGGCATATAGCACCCACTTCGAGTCTATTTACTTACCTTGCAACCTGACTCTCCAGCACCGCTCCTCCCCCCTCCCCCCCTCAACCCTGGATGCCAATACACCATCATCACCCTAGCCTGTCAACTCACTGACCCTTAGAATGGGCTGTGGCACCCGTTCTCCAATCTTCATCCCAAACTAACCAATTTTCAGTTAACGGATTGCTGGCCAGAGCATAGCTTCACCCTCACGGTTATTGCTGCTAAAAATAAGTGCTGCTGTGCTACACAGCCACACTGCCCCATGTATAACAATTGTATGGTACATTCAAACTCGCCCCCCCCCCCCTTCGCCCTCTACCATTTATGTTGTCCTTCATGTATTCCGTTTAAAAAAAATCTTAATTAAAGCATAAAAAAAACAATTAGGAGAAAAGTTCATTAAACTGTACTTGAACATTAGAGATTGAAGCTTTCACAAAGGCTTTAATCATGGCCACCTATTAAGGGCTATGTTTGTTCAGAAATTCCCCAATGTATGGGTGTCAGCTTGACCTTAAAGAAAGAGTTTTTAAATTTAGATTTGAAAGTTTTGTGCACTTGTGGGAGCAGTTGCAAGTGATCTCTGAAGCTGGTTCTGTGGCCTTGAATGCCTTTTACGAGAGCTCTTGGTGAAGTCCTGGAGAGAAGGAATGCTCCAGATGGAAGTATGCACTTCTAAAGTCTGGAGAGGTAACCAGTCATAATACTGTCAATTTTTCTGGTCCCATTTTCTTAAATGCACCAAGATTCTCTCAACGTGAGGCAGGATGAAAGGGATGTCTGCAGAGCCTTGCTTTAGATAACTCTGAGATGAAGAAAATGTCATGGGTAGGATAAGCTATTGCCAATGAGTGACGCTGCAAAGGAACCCCCGGCATAACACAACAGTCACCCTGGTTGGTTCTTATTGATGGTAATATAGCTTGATCACCTGTCCGTCACATCTGATGCCAAACCAGGTTTGATATTTTTAAATTGTGCGTAGCGCAGCTCCGGCTCAAATCTGGTGAAAGGCAAGTTTCAGAATTATTGGCTGGAGCAACCTTCAGTCATGATTTCCTAGTCAAAGCTTTTAAGAACTATTCTTTGCGAATGCACTGTCAAGCAATCAATCAAATAGCATTTGTTAAGTGCAAAACTGTCACCCTTTAGGGTATCTGGGCGCTGTGTCCAAGTTGAAAAGCCAGGCCTAGAGTCGCTTTAGGAAGTCTGCCAGTGAGGGACCTTTGCCGCGCTGGAGGAGAAAGTCATTCCAGGTCCTTGTAGCAATGTAGGAGAAGGAGCGGCGACTGCTGCGACGGATGCAGGGGTGTGAGCGAGTGAAGAGTAGTGCAGGTATCTAGCAGGTTGGTGAAACTTCAGTTGAGGTAGGCAGATCTTAGGTTGTGGAGGGCTTTGCAGGTGTGCGTGAGAAACTTGAACTGGCATCTTTTATGGATGTGGAGCTAGTGGAGACTTCTCAGGTGGGGGGTGATGTGGTTTCATTTGGGGAGGTCCAGCGGATGTGTCTGGCTACACCATTCTGTATGGCTCGGAGTCTTTTGCAAAACTGGGTGGAGATTCTGGCGTAGAGGGCATGGCCGTAGTAGAGTCGGCTGGTGACGAGAGCCTGAGTAATGGTCTTATTGTCACCGTCATATTGATATCCACATTTTCAATAGGTTTGATCATTTCGTTTTTGGGTAATTTGTCTTCACTGGTTTACAATCCTTTGCAACATGCAGTTAAAACATGATATTGTATTGATTAATCCCTGTATGAATTCTTTTATTTGTGTTTGCTTTATATGTATTGGCACTGGTCCCAATAAGGCCTGTTATTTCACAATGTTTCGCAGCGAATATGAGGGTATTGTGTCATGAAATTCAATACCAAACTCTTACTTTTTTTGTCTTTGCATTTCTCGTTCTCTCTTCATTAAAGTGTGGCTTGAGCTCAATCAGCTTGTGTCCGTCATTTTAATACTACCATTCGAAAGCAAGGATATACAAGGGATGTGTAAGACAAGCAAGAGCTAGTGCACTTTGACTCTTTTACTGTTGCACATAATCCAGGCTATGTTTAATTCTTGAAACACCCACTACGGTTAGGTGCACAGCCATCTGTAAATAGTTAATTGTTAACTGATTGCTGGTTTCACTTGAGTTATTTTGTTAGCAGCATATTTTAAACATGTTTTTATAACATTCACGGGAAACAGCCTTTACTAAGAAGTTTGTAAGTTTTTAAAAAGTATGTGCTTTTACAACTCATTCCTTTACCACGCCTTTAAGGTAAGCTACAAATACACACACACGTACACATGCGTTGTAAAAGCATATGCGTTCTAAAAACTGAAGTAAAAGAGGCGTTGTAAAGGGATGCAAAGTATCCCTGCATTGTTCTGTCATACAACCGTTGCAGTCATGCCACTAGGAATCATCTTGCAAAGTCATCCTTTTACCTGTTTTTGTTTGCAGTCACAGTCAATGACCCCAAATTTAGTCTCATGGGATTTGGTTTGAGATAGGCCTCGGGTATCCTGTTGTTTGCGGTCATAGTTTGTGCCATGCAGTAGAGTTTGATATAGCTCTTGGGCATTCATGTTTGCACAGTATCTAACCAGTACTTCAAGAGATCAATGTTGTATCCAGATGAGACTCAAAAGAGTTGGTCGTTATGAATGTATTGGTGGAATGTGAAATCTTTGTTGGCAAAGGGTATTGTAAAACATTCCAATACTGATGTCCGCTAACATCAGTATTGTAACCTTGATGCCCGCTAGCTTTGGAGCATCGGTTGGGTGATGTAAAGTACTTAACCACCCCATCTATAAATAAAGAAAACAGGGTAGGAGCCAGTACACATCTTTGACGTACCCCTTTTCATATTGGAAATTTGGGGGTGGTGTTGCCCTGCGTTCCCCAGCAAACCTGCGCATAATTAGACTCATGTAACTTAACTACAAGTGGCAGGAGCTCTGTTTGCATCTCTAGACCGTTTAAAACTGCCCAGAGCTTGTTGCGCGGCACCGTATCAAATGCAGATTTTAAATATACAGATAAATAATACAAGTAACATTACACCTTCAAGACGTCAGTGTTATTAGCTTTGCTAATGGTTGTTACTTGTGTAAGCTAAATAAGCAACTATGACTTTGTTGTTTATAATTTTTTTAATGCTTCCGTACTGAAATTATAAGACTGAAATAATTATAGCGAGTCTCTTTAAAGTTTATTTATTTTGAAGGTCTTAAGTTTCATCAAAGGCAGTGAAGGGTGGCACTGTTACAGAGTGAAGATTTTTTTTTCACACTGAGGGCGAAAATGGGAGAGGCCGATAGAGACCCCTTTTTAGCACCTGCTTTTTAGAACGGTCGGTGGGACCCGGCCCACTTAACCCCTTCCACGCTCATGACGAGCTGGGCTCGTCATGAGGTAGCCTCCTCGCACGCTCATGACGAGCCCAGCTCGTCACGTAAAGTGCGATTTAAAAAAACTCAGCGTACGGGCGGGATTCCGCCCGCACGCATGCGGTTAAAGCCCTGGGTATGGGATTTGGGGGGCTGAATAGTATTTCCTGTCCTTCGAATGGGTGACATCTCCATAGCTGCATTGGTTTCAGATTACTTATGTGTGACATTTTCAGAATTTCAATGTAATTAGGAGTGACATCCAACGACTATGAGTGGCACTTTCTCGAGAGCAAAATCAAGCAATGAAGACCAGGAAACATAAATACCAGAAATTACACCAATTTGAGCAATGAGAAACTTTAAGATGATCTTAAAACTGCTGCAAAGTACCAGAAATGGAAGGTCAGTTCTCCTCAACAGGTGCCAAAAGCAATACAGACCCTTCTTCTGCTTTCTCCCATGCACATACTCCTTCAAAACACTTCTTCAAAAACGCTCTCATGCGGAATTTCCTCTCATCCTACACTTTACACCTGCTTGCACTGCAGGTAATTGACACCGCTCTCTCCTGTGTGAAATTACCATTCCATGATACAAAACCTTACCAGAGTGATCATTAAATCCAAACTTCTTCATGTAAACTATTGCTCTAACTGAGCTGACGGTGTCTGGTACTGAGCACCTGAACTACTTTAATTTAAAAGAAAGAGCATCTGCACTTCTCAGCACTGCTGTAATACACTTAATGGGAGATCAGCAGCACTTCGGAGGAGCGAATAGGTACCGTACATAATAAGTAGCAGCACTTTTTCTATGTTTCCATTTAAAGTACTGCCTATAACATTTCATAGGTATACGAAACCCCTCCAACCGCATACATCACTATAAGCACTGATTGCTTGCCTCTGTTGGACAGGCCACTTACCAACTTTCTGGTCTACAGGGTTATGCTAGATTTCCCATTGCGTGAACTAGTGCTGGTGCTGCACTGATAGCAGCTGCTGCTGGGCATCTCATATTTTTTATTTTAAAAGTTTTATATAGCGCTAGCTTAACCCTTAAGTATCAGAGCTTTACATACATACATACATACACAGAGTAAACAGCAGCATTACATTACATTACATAGTAAGCTGGCAGTAAGGAAGCAAACCATAGAAACAAAAACACACAGCATGGGCAAAAAATATGCAGTGCAGCGGAGTAGGAGAGAGCAATAAAAGAAAAGGCGAGAGCGACATAATCCGGTCACCCACTATCCATGAATGTCCAGAGAGAGGAGACAACTCGGATAAAGAAGATGACTTTGGAGGCTCAGTGCAGCATTAAAAAGTTGACAGTCTGCAGAATCCTCGGCTATGTTTGTGCCTTTTGAAAATAATCCCTCATTATTGAGGACGTGGGGAGTAGAGGTAACGAGTTGCTCTCACCGCTATCAGTCCTCCTTCGACACCGCTACCTTCCCGGAGAGCTGGAAGCATGCCGAACTCAGCGCTCTACTTAAGAAACCATCAGCCGACCCCACCGACCTCAAGAACTACCGCCCCATCTCGCTGCTCCCGTTTCCGGCAAAAGTCATCGAGAAGACCGTCAACAAGCAGCTGGCCGCCTTCCTCGAGACGAACGGTTCCCTCGACCTCTCGCAGTCTGGCTTCCGGGCCAACCACAGCACCGAGACCGCCCTGATCGCAGCTACCGATGACATCCGAGCCCTACTCGACAACGGAGAAACAGCGGCCCTCATCCTCCTGGACCTCTCCGCGGCCTTCGACACTGTCTGCCACCGTACCCTAGTACAGCGCCTCAGCAACGTCGGAATCCAGGAGAAGGCACTGGAGTGGATCATCTCCTTCCTCGCCGGAAGGACACAGAGAGTCCGCCTCCCCCCGTTCAGATCGGAGGCCACCGAAGTCATCTGCGGCGTTCCTCAAGGCTCCTCGCTCAGCCCAACACTCTTCAATGTCTACATGAGCCCCCTCGCAGCCATCGCACGCCAGCACAACCTCAACATCATCTTCTACGCCGACGACACCCACCTGATCGTCTCCCTCACCAACGACCCCGCCACCGCCAGAACCAACCTGCACAAAGGGATGACAGACGTAGCCAAATGGATGTCGAACAGCCGCCTGAAACTGAACTCGGACAAGACGGAAGTCCTCATCCTGGGATCCTCACCCTCCGCCTGGGACGACTCCTGGTGGCCCCCCGCCCTGGGCAGCGCACCCAAACCAACAGACCACGCACGCAACCTGGGCTTCATCCTGGACTCCTCCCTCTCCATGACCAGACAAGTCAACGCCGTCTCCTCGTCATGCTTCAACATCCTGCGCATGCTACGTAAGATCTTCCGGTGGATCCCCACCGAGACCAGGAAGACAGTCACCCAGGCCCTCGTCACCAGCCGACTGGACTACGGCAACTCCCTCTACGCCGGAACCACCGCCAAACTCCAGAAGAGACTCCAGCGGATCCAGAACACCTCAGCACGACTCATCCTGGACATCCCCCGCCGCAGCCACATATCCGGACACCTGAGAGATCTGCACTGGCTCCCGGTCAACAAAAGAATCACCTTCCGGCTCCTCACCCACGCACACAAAGCCCTACACAACCAAGGCCCAGGATACCTAAACAGCCGCCTCAACTTCTACGCTCCCAAACGCCAGCTTCGATCGACCAGCCACGCCCTCGCCGCCGTCCCCCGCATCCGAAGAGCCACCACAGGAGGAAGGTCCTTCTCCTACCTGGCCGCCAAGACTTGGAACTCCCTCCCGGCCCACCTCCGCCTGACCCAAGAGCACCTCGCCTTCAGAAAGCAGCTCAAGACCTGGCTGTTCGAGCGGTAGCGGACCCCCTCCCCCCAGCGCCTTGAGACCCTCCGGGTGAGTAGTGCGCTATATAAATGCTTTGATTGATTGATTGATAGTCCTGGGTGGACTCTGCCTCTAACCAGTCACGTGGGATGTTCCTATGTCACGACTCTGGCTGCTACCGTAGGTGTATATCACCATGGCTGTCTGTAACCAGTGCACTGACAAAATCAATAAGTGTGGCTTAAACGCATGAAAATTGATCTGCCGATTGTATTGTTCAAAAAGCGAACGACAGAATGTGTTCTAAAAAGCTGACAGAAACACTAGTGACTTAATCTTATGCTCTTGTCTCACACGAAGAGTTCAGAAAAAGAGATTATAACTTGTATCTACTACGAAATATTTTTAATAAAACATTGATTTGCCTACGTTTGAAACAAAAATACGCCACTATTCTGAGCAGTTTAGCATAGTTCCGTTTCACCCTCACCACCAAAATTTGTATTTGGGCTCCGCCCCTGACAAACTGTAAACATACTCTGGGTAGATACGCATCTCCTCTGCTGGCAGGGCGAGATACCAAACATTTTTCTCCCGTAAACCGCCCACATTGGCGATTAGTAATATTACAAAATCAATAGGGCACAGAAGGCTGACCCTGAACCATAGGGCCTTTTGGTTGACAGGAGTTAGGGTGAGCAGGTCCCAACCCTTTGGAAGTGAACACCTGAGTGCCGCATGTGAGTGTCACTGCGTGGTTAATCGCTACAGGGAGCGAGAGGCGTTACATAGCTAACACATCTTGCGCCAGTAACAACAGTGGCGTTTCTATATCCCGCTGATCCCTACTAAATCAAAGTATCTTATAGATATCGCTCCTGTCATTGCGCGGGGGCGGTGCAGTTACCATGCTTCGGAGGTAGCCGAGCTTCTCCTTCCCCCTCCGTCTCCAGCTGGGGAGATCAGCAGCAGAGATCTCGGTCAGAGAATCGGACGACACTGCGGAAGTAAGCACGGGCCCTTCTTGCAGCAGCCATGACGGTCACTCTATCCGAACGAAGTCGAAGTCCCACGGAGGAGGAGTGTACTTCTCTACAGGCACCAAATAACATTGACGGACGAGCAGGCGGTGACACCAAAAAGGGACTACGGTAGCCCTCGCCAGTGTAGTGTAAACGTGTCTGCCATGATGGGTTGGCGGTACCGGTGCTTGTGTTAAGCGACTGTAAAAAAAACACGTATGAAATTAGTTCCGTTGGAGTTTTTAAAGTACGTCAGCGCAAAAGAATTAACGTAAATAGGTAACAATATTTGCGGGCTTATTTACATGCCTCTTGTGCCGCCGGTGCGTCACTTTTTCCCATGTTAAAAGTGACGCACCGGTGGCGCAAGGGGCTGGTAAATAAGCCCCTTGATTTGTAGACTCTAAAATTGATGCGTTGGTCCTTCACACGATAAACTGCGCTGATTTCGTTTCGCGAAAATGTGTTAATGCTTAGTTGATACAGCGTTCTTCAAAAGCACCAGAATCTAGATTCCAAAATTGCTACAGTGTTTATGCAGAAAAGAGACTAGGTTTACTGGCCTATATGATTCGTGACATGAAAAACGAATGTAAATACTTCTAAATAGTTGGAAAATTCCGCTTACCAAATGTGACACTATCACGCCTCTTTTACAAACATTACTTTGCCATTTGGCACGTGAAGTTTCACATTTAAACATCCTCGTTACGGGCTAAGAATTCATGCAAACTTGTAATGTTGACAAAAATAGCCAGGGCTTGCATCCTGAGGTTGTCGCACGGGACGGGGCGGATTTCGCCTGTCCGCCTCAGTATCTGAGGACATGTCCGAATTATTGGCCTGGTAGCATCAACAGCAAACACCGCCGCCATGTTGCTTCAACGATGTCCGCAGTTGACTCAAGTAGAAGCTGTGATGAAAGTATACTTTAGTTTGTTTTACACAAGAAATATATATATGTGTATGTTTCTTGTATTTTGATAAACTAATTAGTACATTTATACTAAGAAGTAAGAACGACTCTTCATGATTCAGAACAATTTAAGGAAAACCCACTGAAGGATAAAAATTAAACTAATACAGTGCTTAAACAACAAATGAGTTTAAAAGACAAAGGGCCAGTTACAGCGCACAGGAGAACTGTTGTGCCAAGAAGGCGCCCGTGAGCAGATGATGTAGTAGAGTCCTTTGTTTATTTCAATTACCGGTCTGTTGCTTCTGCAGATGCTGCTAAGGATTCGGGTTGTCTTCCTGCCATGTAGGCCCCGGCTCTTGGTACACTGATGCCCGCCTATGGCCTTTTCCTGCGCTTCTCTTTGCCCCCGCCTGGAGGAGGACTAGGACTGGATGTCGAGAGGTCATTATCGGTAGTTTAACAGCCATAACGGGTTCGTCGGCACAGCTTGGTAAGTGTCTACCCAGTCAGCCTCTGGGCGGGGAAATTGGAGTGCGGGATGTGGCTTCTATGCACTGGGCAAAGTTATACTGTCCCCAGAGCACACTAATATCAGACTTATCCAACTACTCTGCCCTGAAAGCTAGAATTTAAGAAATGATCTTATATAAAACCCATTTGCTGTTGACGATTTTGTCCTTATCAGCAAGCTTAATTAAGGGAGTTGTCAAGGGTTGCTTAAAATGTATTACTCCTGCGAATGTGGTTAAGGTTGCGCGTACATCTTTGCTTTTGGTAGGTGAACGAAGGTTGCTTAAATCTAGCCAATGTTGCTCAAAATATATCACTACTGGATGAACTAAACATAATGTGTAAATCCACGTATGCTCCTGTGGAACCAGACAATGTTCAATTTACTCCCCCTCTCCACGCTATAGTAACAACTACTTCCCGATCTAACAGTCAACTTCAACCAACCCATAGCACACAGGTTACTCCCCTTTTAACACGACCAAAAGAAAAATCGCTATCTAAAGTTACCCCTCAGATCATTATTGCTAAAAGGAAGAGAGATGGGGCTAAACAACTGGGGAGTCAGGCCAAACATCAAAAATTAAACCCAAACCCCCTACCGCACAACACTCCTAGCAATGCCATATCGAATGCCCCTATCCATGCTTCTCTAATGGCCTCGATAGAAAGTATGATTAAGTCTATAATATCCCCGCTGATTGACAAAATGGCAAGCTTAGGGGACAGGCTCACGGGTGTTGAAGAAGCAATCAAGGCCAACTCACTTCTGGTAAAAACTATGGCAGTATCCACTCAGCCACAGCGCCTAGCCCCCATAGAAACGTTTGAAACCTTCACACAAAGTAAGACCTCCCGCAACCAACTAGCAACCCCACATGTGAAAAGTTTTAATCCTCCTGCCTCAACTGTACGGAGTTCTTACCCTAGAGTAGGGCCAAACAGAGAATTGACATTACATAAAGGAAAAGCCGTCACTCATGATAATATGTTATTTAAAACCGAGCATCTACACTTGCTGCCAGAGGCCGCTACTATTGTGTGTGTCCTTTCGGGGGTACCAGAACTTATAAAGGGGAAACACAAAAGTCATCTGGACCTAAGAAACAAGGTTGTGTTTTGGCTAACCAAAAATAGACCCCTACCACCCAACATCGATGGCACCATACTAAATGTCAGAAGGGTGGGTTGGCTAGGACCTCTTCCTAAGGATATAGCAGGCGACTTGGTTCTTGTTAAATTCAGATCTAAACACGTTGTTCCATTTCTCCAATCCTGGCAGCCACAAATAGGAGATGGTCCTATATCTATCTGGAGCATAAGTGACTTTTACCCTAGATCATTATATGTCCCGCCCAAATGTCAAAAAGCAGAGAGCAACCTTTTGATGGGCAGGAGTGGTCTTGTATCGAGTGGCCGTATCATCTCCACGTCTAACCAATTTGATTTATTATTTCGCTCTAAAATGATTAGCTGATTTATTTTATCGATTTGATTTTATTGTAACATAAGTAATTTTGATGAAATGCACTGATGTATTTTTATGTACTGTTGTTGCTTTTATGATTTTTATATTGAAATCGAATAAAGCTAAGATTGAGTTGAGTTAAATCTAGTGTTGCGCAGTTGGGTCTGAGCAGGCTGAGATTTTAAATGTGGGTAGGAACGATTCTGGTGAGCATTTTGTTTGGTCTAACATTTGTACCTGCTGACCCCAGTCCCATAGGCCCTGCCTTTGGTCCCTTGCTCACTTTGCCACTGGATTCAAGCAAGCCGGGCTGAAGACGGCTGAAATACCAGAAACCGGTCCTCGGAAGCTTGTTTTCGGTCCAGGGAAGGCATGGCTTGGCAGTTCCGGCTGGGCTGTTCCCATGAGGCACAGGGTCAGACTGATTTGCATATGGCCATGTCTGAACTGGGGTGGCAGAGTGGGCTAAAGAACGGTGATGGATTAAACCCAGATCTTTTGACTGGGTGTGAGTGTTTGATTGGTTCAGATGCCCCGTCCATCACCACCCCCTTTTGTACCACTTTGTTCGCCATAAGTTGGCAGGGTATGCTCAGACGTGAGTCCCTTGCTCACTTTGCCACTGGATTCAAGCAAGCCGGGCTGAAGACGGCTGAAATGCCAGAAATCGGTCCTCGGAAGCTTGTTTTCGGTCCAGGGAAGGCATGGCTTGGCAGTTCGGGTTGGACTGTTCCCATGAGGCACAGGGTCAGACTGATTTGCATATGGCCATGTCTGAACTGGGGTGGCAGAGTGGGCTAAAGAACGGTGATGGATTAAACCCAGATCTTTTGACTGGGTGTGAGTGTTTGATTGGTTCAGATGCTCCGTCCATCACCACCCCCTTTTGTACCACTTTGGTTACTCTCACACCTACCCAGCGCCAGGATACCTTCCTGGGTTATAGTGTACACTACAAATCAACATAACATTATGTAGATCTTTTGTTTGCTAGTGGGAGCGCTGTGTCTAGATCAGCTCAGTTTATGTGCTTTTGAAGGGTGCTGGTGATGAGAATCAGAACTGCGTCTAAACTGATGGTCTTGAGGTTTCTCTTAGTAAGAGGGTGCACAAATAGACCTGATGCGTTAACTTTTTTGTTATGTATTAATACGATTCAGTCTTTTTGTTTTCGGGATGAATATTTTATATGGTGGATTTAAAAGGTATTTCTTTTGCTCTTGCATTTTTCCATCCTCATCCCAGACCTATCTTTTGTGATGATTCCACCTAACACGGTAGTGAGGGCCAAGATAGAAGTCCAACCCACGCAGCGTCCTAATGGCTAGCTTCCCCTGAGGAAGCAAGGTTTTCCTTATCTCAATCTTTAGGTATAATTATTAAATAACCCTTACCACTTATTTCATGGACCGTTGGTCGTTGGCAAGAAGTAAGGAGCAATCATCTACGTAGCAATACATCATTAGAACTTTAAGTTCAGTGAACAAAGAAAATTAACGTGATGTAAAGGGTTTTAATTTCAAATGTTTTAGTTTTCATCTTTTTAATCATTTAGTAAAATATCATAATTCTTAACATTGAAAGTTAATATCCATCAATCCATATTTGATTATAAAATAGAACAATATATTAATTAGAATCTAAATGAGGCAGCCTTTCATGAAGAAAAGGCATCTGAAACTCAAAGGCGAGTCTCCAGTCAGAGAAGGAATCCTGGAATCTGAAGTCTACCTGCTAGCAGTTGCCAATGGTAGAAGCTCCTTTGCCTAGGCTCCCTAGTACACTAGTGGTTTCTAAAGGTTCCAATTCAGGTTTCAAATCAGAAGTATTCTAAGCAAATTCTTCTATCTTCCTACTCTTGTCAGAAATATACGAGTTGCAATATTATGCTTTCAGCATTTTGCAGACTCTGCCTTCCTCTACCAACAAAAGATCTTGCAAGACCATTGATCTAATAGGCACTCATTTCATGGTAACTACTAGTAAGGCACCAAAATGTACTAATAGCTAGTTTATGTCCTACTGTTGATAAGTTTCTAATTTTCTTGTCATTTAAAACTACTACTACAGGTGGTATGATTGCTCCAAACATGTCTCCCACTAATTGTGTTAAAATCAGTAGTACTGCTTATATGTCTACTAGCTTACCCGTCGCACGTTGCTGCGATCTCCGAAGAAAGGAAATTCAAGGAAACTCGTTATGATAAAATTCAATTTACATTGTGTCATTTTTATTGAAACTTATTCATTTTAATATGGAAAACATTTCAAAGTGACGCTTTAATTCTATTTATTTATTCGAGTGCTTGTGGATACACAATTTTTTGTTTTTCCGTCTGGTGTGTACATCAGTATTTGAAAGATTATGAGGGCCCTGGGGGGGCGATATTTAAAAACATTTTATGCCAGAAACCTTCCTGGGAGTGTACTCAACAACTTCCGAAAGTTTCCTGGCGATCGGATGAATGCTGTTTTAATTCTATTTATTTATTCGAGTGCTTGTGGATACACGATTTTTAGTTTTTCCATCTTGTGCTTTCATCAATATTCAAAAGATTATGAGGGCCCTGGGGGGCCGATTTTTAAAAACATTTTATGCCAGAAACCTTCGCGGGAGTGTACTCAACAACTTCCCAAAGTTTCATGGCGATCGGATGAATGGTGTCTTAATTCTATTTATTTATTCGAGTGCTTGTGGATACACGATTTGTTATTTTTCCATCTGGTGCGTACATCAGTATTCGAAAGATTATGAGGGCCCTGGGGGGCCGATATTTAAAAAAAATGAATGCCAGAAACCTTTGCGGGAGTATACTCAACAACTTCCCAATGTTTCATGGCGATCGGATGAATGGTGTAGTAATGCATAAAGGACAAACAGACAGACATACATTCGTTTTTATATATATATAGATGGGGTGTAATGCCTCTATGTTGTTCAAATTATACAATTTAGGAAACAATAAAGCTAAATAGAAAACACCCTCTCAATCAGAAGGTAACTGAAAATAGGCATGTTGTCCACAAACAAAATAAACTCCAGGAAAACTGCTTCTTCCCCTGTTAATATTTGATCAATTAAATGAAATGAAATTGGGATATATAAAGCGTGCAGATACTCACAGGGAATGTCCCGGCGCTAATCTCGAAACTGAAACAGAAAGAGCCCCGTCCTGACACCATAGTATTATTGTTGGACCAGCCACGTTTTAAGTTGTTTCCTAAAAGACAACAAGTCCTGTGTCAGTCTAAGGTAAAGGGGCAATTTATTCCACAGACGAGCAGCTTGAACCTGAAAACAGAGTTCTTCCTCATTGCTTTCCCTAATCACACTCCCTAGTTCGACTTCTGGATGAAACATCTCTCCGCTTTCAACTCCTCTCCCCACATTGAGTCAGCAAAATCCCTCGGAATTACAATAGACATGCATTTGAACACGAAGAATCATATCCGCAATGCAACCAAGGGAGTTAAATACCAGATGAGTTCACGAAGGAATCTCAAACCATTCCTCCCATAGGATGACTTTAAGCAGGCGGTGCAATCTCTAGTACTCCCAAGCCTAGATTTGAGTGCCACACTTTATGGTCTTCCCAAACATAGCCTGACCCGGTGTAATGACGGGCTTCGCTCGCGTTGCCACTTTCACGTGAGTTTGGCTCGTGGGTTCGACTCCTGTCCACCTCACGAGCCAAAAGCCTAAGTCTAGTGTGTTTACTTTTGAAAATATGTATACACGTGCCACGACCGTGTATACCCTGTTGTGTTTCGAATAGCTTCCCTCGCGCATGGACGGCTGAGTCTTTCCGTTTGCCATTGTAACCACCGGCTTCACGGAGACCAGACGTCCATGACGGGTGGAGTCATCTTTGTAAAGAATAAACTTCCTTACCTAAATCTACTGCTTCATCTTCATTTATCACATATTTTGGCGACGATCGGGAGACTCCACCCCACCTACGCTGATCTTTTTCCGGATTCAGCACCTCGTCAATTTCGAGTGACGTCATTGGTCAGATGAAACTACCGCTTTTCCAATCAACGGAGTTACATTTCTAAATTTCGTCTTTCAACGACTCCTATTGGACGATTACAATCATCTTCTACTCGATCAACCTCATTGGATATTCCTTTATTCAACAACTTTATTGAGGTATCGGTGAAGACTGAAGACACGACAAGGTACTGTGTTGATTGAAAGTGTTTATTTAATTAGCGCATCTTCAACGATACGCACGTTGTGATCGAAAACATTGCGTGTCACTACAGCGACACGCACGCTTTCGACTTACAACGCTCTTGAGATTTATTTATTTAATTTTGTTTTAACACTCATCCATCGCGTGTCACCCTCAACGATACGCACGTTATTACTGGATTTACAATTATTCATTGCGTGTCACCTCCAACGATACGCACGTTGTTATATTGACATTTAACCATTGAGGGTTACTTCAGCAACACGCACGCTTTCAACAGTTAATCACAGGGTTGTACACCGCGTATCACAGCGATACGCACGCTTTTCATTCCAGAATTAGCATATTTACAACAGAACAGTCATATTTAAAGCTTTAATCTTCTTCCTTGTTTAAATTACATATCCTCATTTCAAACTTTGGTAATATTTAGATGTCTATAATTTCAACAAGTTATTAACCTTTTACAGCATTCAACATGGCTAACAACCAATGGCACCAGATTACCCAACCTCCACCTTTCTTAGACAAACCTGGCACTCCAAACATAATTTGGTCTGAGTGGTTTGGGTTATTTGAGAACCATTTAGTGGCTATTGATGCTACTGATTATTCTGACAAAAGAAAGTTCGCTATCCTTTTTGGTTGTTTAGGACAAGCTGGTCAACGAATCTTTAAGAGTATTGTTCCTATAGCACCACCTATTTCACAAGATGAAAGTGGGGATAATCTTTGGAACGTTTACATTGAAGCCATTGCAAGGTTAAAAAAACAATTTTGTGATGAACCTAACATTATGTTAGAGAGACACAACTTCTATGCTAGGAAACAAAAAGAGGACGAGAAGGTGGAAGAGTACATCGCTGCACTCAGAGTTTTAGCAATCACTTGCAATTTCGAACCTTCTCCTGATAAATTTATTAGAGACCAGTTCGTATTTAATTGCGCATCAAGGAAGATTAAACAGAGAATTCTGGGGTGCAAGAATCCATCTTTAAGTGAAGTCATAGACCTTGCTCTTAGCATTGAACGTTCTACATTAACCAGCAAAGTTGTTATGGATCAACCTAAACAGGGTGTGAATGCTATTGGCTGTTATGACTCAGATGAAGGAGAAACTTTGTGTGCCATTGCTAATAAAGGCAGAATTCAATCAAATAAATTTAACCAAAGAAAAAAAACTTATTATTGTTATAGGTGCGGTTCAAAGGATCACATTGGGAACGCCCCAAATTGCCCTGCTCTCAAGAAACGGTGTTCTATTTGTAAAAAAATTGGACATTTTCAGGGGGTTTGCAGATTCGCGAAGAAACCTCCGAATGTTAATATGGTAGACTTTGATACATGTACTGAATCTTTTAAGAACATTATAGTAACTCTTGATGCTAATGGTGACATTGATTCTATTAAGGGTCCACTATGTGCAGCTATTATTGATAATGTGCATCTTCAAGTCATGGCGGATTCAGGCTCCCCATACACTATCCTTAGAGATTCAACTTTTTACGAAAAATGGGACAAGAGGGTCGAACTAATTGAATCTGATGTTAATCCACTAGCATTTGGGGAAAAGAATATTAACATGCTAGGGTATTTTGAAGGATTAGTCCAATGCTTGGGGAGGGAAACCGTCACTAAAATTTATGTAGCAGAAAAAGGCAAAGACATCGTGGGATGGAAAGACTTAGCCAGGATGGGTCTTTATTTAGTTCCAGGTGATGAGAACCCCATCAAAGTTGGGAAGTTACCTACCTTTAAAACTGATCTACCTGTTGCTGTAATTGATGATCATAACGCAAAGGTACAAGAAATTATATCAGAATTTAAACCGGTGTTCAAAGAAATGGTAGGGAGTGTCAAAGGATTTGAACACAAGATTAGACTGATACCCGGAGCTCAACCAATAACACATAAAGTTAGAGCAGTTCCAATGAGCATCAGGTCAGAATTAAAAATAATGTTGGATGATTTGTGTAAACAAGGTATCATTTCTCCCATCAATTCCTCACAATGGGTCGCACCAATTGTAGTCGCACGTAAAAAGACAGGTGAAATCAGATTATGTGCGGATTTACGCTCATTAAATAAGAACATTATTATTGACTGTCACCCAATTCCAAGAATCCACGAGCTTCTGGCTAACATAGGCGACGCTAAATGGTTTTCATTGATCGACCTGAGGTCAGCATACCATCAGGTGCCTTTGGCAAAGGAGTCCCAAGAACTTACTTCTTTTATTACTCCATTCGGAGCTTTCAAATTCCTTCGCCTCCCTTTTGGTTTAGCGTCTGCTGGAAGCGTTTTCCAGAAGCTGATGGATGTGTTGTTCCAAGGAATGACGGGCGTACAGGCATACTTGGATGATATTTTGATATTTGCCAAAACGTTAGACGAACATAACATTATCCTCAAGAATGTGCTTTCGATTTTGATGTCTAGAAATATGACAGTACACTCAAATAAATGTAAATTTGCAGTTAACAAGATTGATTATCTAGGACATACAGTTTCTGACCAAGGTATCACTCCCAAATTTTCAGTCATTAGAGCCATTGAGGATGCAAAACCCCCTCCTGATAAAGACGCCTTACGTTCCTTCCTTGGACTAGCAGAATATTATGCAAAGTTTGTCCAGTCATACTCACAACTAGTTGAACCTTTAAGGAAACTTTTGAGGAAAGGGTCTAGTTTTATTTGGACTCAGGAGTTAGACAAAGTTTTTTGTGAGATCAAGAAATTGATTATTTCTGCAAAAGCCATACATGCCTTCAGGGAGGATGCCATCTCCATTATCACTGTGGATGCAAGTATTTCGGGTCTAGGGGCAGTACTTACGCAGAAAGTTGATGGTCAGGAACAAACTGTGGCGTTTGCTTCTAGGGCACTTAAAGAATTCGAACAGAGGTATAGTACTATAGAGAGGGAAGCCCTGGCTTGCGCATGGGCGGTCCACAAATTTAAAATGTACATTTGGGGTAGGAGATTCGAGTTGGTCACGGATCACAAGCCATTAATTTACATCTTTAATAAATCCAATTCAGCGTCCATGTCAGCACGACTGATGAGAATAGTTTCAAAATTACAAGAGTTAAATTTTTCTGTTAAACATATTGTTGGTGGCAAGAATTTTCGGGCTGATTGCCTATCTAGAATGGCTATGGAGAAGGACGATGAGGAGGATTTTCTTGTAGAGGACGTCGAATGTGTTACCTTTGTGGATGCAGTGGATGAAATTAGTGATGTAATTTCTGAGGGCGATTGGAAGGAAGCCACTGTTTTAGACAATGTGTTGTTAAAAGTGATAGAGTTTACCACACGGTGTTGGCCTGAACCGAGAAGTCTGAATGGCGATCTACGTAGTTTTGCCCAAATTTCTGAGGAACTGTCAGTTGAGAACGGTGTAGTACGAAGAGGTGAGAAGTTTGTCCCTCCTTTTAAACTGAGAGAGTCTATTATTAATAAGGCTCACCAAGGACATCTGGGGACAACTAAAACCTCTATGCGCATTAAACAACACTATTGGTGGCCCTCAATCGATGTCCAAGTTAAAAATTTGATTGACTCGTGCCCGGAGTGTTTATTATCCGATAAACATTGGCGCACACTGAAAATTCCCCTGCATCCCACGGATTTCCCTAACTCTCCCTGGGAGAAAGTTGGGGTAGACTTTTCGGGGCCATATTCCATTCTTCAACAGGAGAATAAGTACATTATTCTTTTGGTGGACTATTTTTCAAAGTGGATGTACTTTGATTTTGTTAAGACTCCTGATTCAGATTCCACAATAACCTTTCTCAAGAGGGTGTTTGATTTAGAGGGATCTCCCAAGTTTATCGTCACAGATAACGGGACTCATTTTGTTTCGGATAAAATGTCCAAATTTTTTAAACAATTAGACATCAAACAACTCAAAGTATCTCTTTATTCTCCAGCTTCGAATGGTCTAGTCGAGAGGGGGAATAAAGTGATCAAAGAGGGTATTCAGACGGCGATTTCTTGTAGTTACAATGTGGTCGAATTCATAAAGCAAAAAGTATGGCACTATAATACCTCTCCTCATTGCGTGACTGGAGTCTCTCCATTTTCCTTACTGAGAGGTAGAGAGAATCGTTCTGTTCTATTTCCTTCCTGGTTACATCAGGACTCTACTAGTAAAACTATCGATTTGGATTCTGTTAAGAAATCTGTTCTAGAAAAACAGAACCAAATGAAATTACAGTTTGATGGTACCTCAGATGGTAAATTGGTAGACCTGCTAGTTGGTGACTGGGTTTTAATCAAGAATCCAGGTAGGGTAATTAAAGGACGCTCAAAGTTTTTTGCACCCATTCAGGTAGTTAAAGTAAGTAAGGGAGCAGCCTTTCTAGGAAAAAAGGGTTGGTGGAACAAACGCCAACTAGTGAAAGTTTCTGATCACCAAGCAGAGATTATCAAAGGAAAGAAGCATAATGGTAACTCCGGTAATTTGGATTGGAGTTTTTGGATGGATGCCCCTTCTGTTTCCGGTGTTCCTAACCATTCCTTTTCACAAGCCCCTCAGGCTTCGGGGCAACCCTCAGGGGAGGTTTCTCTGGATTCTCCAAACATTGTTGTTAGACAGGATGTTCCTTCTCACACAAAAGTTTCTTCTTTCGGCAGACGCATCAGGACTCCTGACAGATATAACGAGTTCATTAAATTTTAGGCATTTATGTTACTTATGGATAGATCCAATTTAATTTCAGATGTTTTCTTTTTCCATTTTACTGACTGTTATAAGGGGGAAGGTGATGTAATGACGGGCTTCGCTCGCGTTGCCACTTTCACGTGAGTTTGGCTCGTGGGTTCGACTCCTGTCCACCTCACGAGCCAAAAGCCTAAGTCTAGTGTGTTTACTTTTGAAAATATGTATACACGTGCCACGACCGTGTATACCCTGTTGTGTTTCGAATAGCTTCCCTCGCGCATGGACGGCTGAGTCTTTCCGTTTGCCATTGTAACCACCGGCTTCACGGAGACCAGACGTCCATGACGGGTGGAGTCATCTTTGTAAAGAATAAACTTCCTTACCTAAATCTACTGCTTCATCTTCATTTATCACACCCGGCTAAGCGCTTCCATTAATACTACAGCTAGATTGATTACCTCTACAAAAAGAAACACGCACATATCCCCAGCCTTGAAAACCCTAAACTGGCTACCTTACGAAGCAAGAATGCAGCTCAAGATTGCCTGCTTGACTCACAAAGCCCTACATTTCAAGACCCCCATTTATCTGTCTGAAAAGCTAGAATTATCGGCAGTTGCAGATCATCGTGAAGTGCAAGTTCATTGCTTCTGAAACCACAGATCTTCCACAAAAGAGAACGAGTTACAGAGCCTTCTCTGGCATTGCCCTGAAGAACTGGAATTCGCTTCCACCAGAAGTTATGTTATGTTACATGGGGATTTATAGAGCGCAACATACACCGACAGGTTCCTTGGCGCTATAGAAGTGAGTGGATAAATGCAATGTTATGCCAGAGACAGCTAGTTATAGGCCATGGCGAAGAGCCAAGTTTTCAACAGCTTCCTGAACCGCAGTTAGTCTTCTTCACGCCTGAGAAAAGCAGGAAAGGAGTTCCAGATCTTGGGACTCAGGAAAGAGAACCTGGTCCCGCCGATACGTTTGCGACGGATTCTAGGTACTGTCAGAAGGTTCTGGTCTGAGGATCTCAGTGTGCGCTTTGGTAGATATTTATTGATCAAAGATACAATAAAACTAGGACCAGTATTTTGAGTGGCTTTAAAGAGTGTGCAACCTGCCTTAAACAAGCAGGCAGCCAATGAAGATCTCTGAGCAGAGGGGTGATGTGGCAATGCCTATCCTTAAGAAAGATGATTCTGGCCGCTTGATTCTGAATCATCTGCAAGCGATGTCTCTGGAATTGTGGGAGTCCAATGTATAAGACATTGCCATAATCTTTTTTTAGAGAGGATAAGGGCGATGGCAATTTGAGTAATGGCTTCCTTGCTGAAGAAACGTCTGATTTTGCGCAATTTGCGCAGTTGGGCAAAGCACGCCGATGTCACTGAACCAATTTGAGTGCACATAGAAAGGTCAGCATCCATATGAAGACCAAGGCTTTTTATAGTGGATTTAGGAATGAGTGCCTCACCTAGCTCAGGGGGCCAATAGGATGGAGTCCAACATTCAAGTTTACTGTGGGGGACAATGATCTCAGTTTTTTCTGAGTTTAGCTTTAGATGATTTTCTTTCATCCAAGGTTTGACATATAGCATGGACTTTTTAACAAAGTCCTTAAAATCTACAGAGTTGTCAAGGGTGAAAATAAGCTGCATGTCATCTGCATAGTTAAAGATTTTTACACCCATCTGACATAGGCCTGAGATCAAGGGGCGGATATAGATATTGAACAGAATAGGCGAAAGAGAAGAGCCCTGAGGAACGCCACAGTTTAAGTCTACCATTGTGGTCTTGAAGGGAGACATCCAGATGTTATGATTCACGGTATCAAACGCCGCAGACAGGTCAAGGAGGTTCAGGGCAAAAGTATGTCCTGTGTCGGCCTGGCCTTTAAGATCGTCCAGTACTGATAAAATTACTGCTTCAGTTGAATGGGCAGGATGGAATCCGGCCTGATGGTTATGCAATACCTTTGCAGGGAAAGGTAGGAGAGAAATGGGTCTATAATTCTCTAGTTTATTAGGATCTATACCTTGCTTTTTCTGAAGTGGAACTACCACTGCTTCTTTAAAAGCCAGTGGAACAGTACCAAGGGAGAGTGAATGGTTCAGGACACTTGAGAAAGATATCAGGGAAGGCGTGATAGATTGCTTTAGAGATGAAAGTAGGACAGTCCTCCTTAGGAGAGCCTGATTTAACCTTAACTATAAGGTCCAGGAAGCATTCTTTGTCCAGCTGGGGAAGGGAGTTAAGAACACAGGGGTTAGCGGTGACCATATTTCTGCGAGGGCTACCATTAGTGGTGGTGATGGAATTTTGAATTTTCTTTATTTTATCTAGGAAGAAGGAGTTCAGGTCATTACAAAGCTTTTGACTAGGCACAAAGGACAGGGTTGTACGACTGGGATTAGAGAGTTCTTTTACTATCTTGAAGATTTCTTTTGAACCATTTCGGCAGAGAGAACCCTGTTCGTAAAGAAACCTCTCTTAGCCTCCAGTATAGCTGCTTTGTACCGATGAAGATTAGTGATATAGTCAGATTTATCTTGTGCTATATAGTTTTTCCTCCATTTTCTCTCAGCCTGACAAACTTGGAGTTTAATTTTTTTAGGCCATTGTCAAACCATTTGGCAGCTTCATGCTGCCTAGAGCGGTAGCTTTTGATCTGTAGAGGTGCATGGAGATTAAAGGCCTTCCTTTGCCAGTCAGCAATCTCATTCTCCCAGATGTCAGCGTTACCCTCTGGATCCGGCAGCACCTCTAGACAGAGTTTCTGTTAGTTTGACCAACTCAACCCGATTCCAGTTTCTAAAGGTGCTTTTTGGATGGGAAGGGGTTGAATTCAACTGAGGAGCGAGCAAGTTAAAACTGATGATGGAGTGGTCAGACCACGCGCAGGGTTGAACTGCTAGGTTAGTCAGGTTGACATTTATTGACCATACTTGATCAAGGGTGTGGCCCATAATGTGCGTGGGGATATTGAAGTGTTGTGCCAGATTTAAACATGCAAGGGACTCGGTGAGCTCCCTAGACAATTTTCCCGCATCAGACTCATTGGCCCAATAGCTCAAATCGGCTATGATTATTACTTTATCTGAGTGGTGTCCCTGAGTGATGTGGTGGTGTCCCTGAGTGATGTGGTGGTGTCCCTGAGTGATGTGGTGGTGTCCCTGAGTGATGTGGTGGTGTCCCTGAGTGATGTGGTGGTGTCCCTGAGTGATGTGATGGTGGCCCAGAGTGATGTGGTAGTGTCCCTGAGTGATGTGGTGGTGTCCCTGAGTGATGTGGTGGTGTCCCTGAGTGATGTGGTGGTGTCCCTTAATGATGTGGTGGTGTCCCTTAATGATGTGGTGGTGTCCCTTAATGATGTGGTGGTGTCCCAGAGTGATGTGGTGGTGTCCCAGAGTGATGTGGTGGTGTCCCAGAGTGATGTGGTGGTGTCCCTGAGTGATGTGGTGGTGTCCCTGAGTGATGTGATGGTGGCCCAGAGTGATGTGGTGGTGTCCCTGAGTGATGTGGTGGTGTCCCTGAGTGATGTGGTGGTGTCCCTGAGTGATGTGGTGGTGTCCCTTAATGATGTGGTGGTGTCCCTTAATGATGTGGTGGTGTCCCTTAATGATGTGGTGGTGTCCCAGAGTGATGTGGTGGTGTCCCAGAGTGATGTGGTGGTGTCCCAGAGTGATGTGGTGGTGTCCCAGAGTGATGTGGTGGTGTCCCAGAGTGATGTGGTGGTGTCCCAGAGTGATGTGGTGGTGTCCCAGAGTGATGTGGTGGTGTCCTAGAGTGATGTGGTGGTGTCCCAGAGTGACGTGGTGGTGTCCCAGAGTGACGTGGTGGTGTCCCAGAGTGATGTGGTGGTGTCCTAGAGTGATGTGGTGGTGTCCCTGAGTGATGTGGTGGTGTCCCTGAGTGATGTGGTGGTGTTGTGAGGCGTGCAGCAGTGTGTGGCGTGCAGCAGTGTGGCGTGCAGCAGTGTGGCGTGCAGCAGTGTGCAGCATGGAGCAGTGTGAGGCGTGCAGCAGTGTGAGGCGAGCAGCAGTGTGAGGCGTGCAGCAGTGTGAGGCGTGCAGCAGTGTGAGGCGTGCAGCAGTGTGAGGCGTGCAGCAGTGTGCAGCATGCAGCAGTGGGAGTAATGCAGCAGTGTGCAGCAGTGTTAGTAATGCAGCAGTGTACAGGGTGCAGCGTGCAGCAGTGAGGCGTCTAGCAGTGTGTGGCGTCTAGCAGTGTGTGGCGTTTAGCAGTGTGTGGCGTGCAGCATTGTGTGGCGTGCAGCATTGTGTGGCGTGCAGCAGTGTGTGGCGAGCAGCAGTGTGTGGCGTGCAGCATTGTGTGGCGTGCAGCAGTGTGTGGCGTGCAGCAGTGTGTGGCGTGCAGCAGTGTGTGGCGTGCAGCAGTGTGTGGCGTGCAGCAGTGTGTGGCGTGCAGCAGTGTGTGGCGTGCAGCAGTGTGAGGCATGCAGCAGTGTGCAGAATGCAGCAGTGTGAGTAATGCAGCAGTGTGCAGCAGTGTGAGGCGTGCAGCAGTGTGAGGCGTGCAGCAGTGTGAGGCGTGCAGCAGTGCGAGGCGTGCAGCAGTGTGCAGCATGCAGCAGTGGGAGTAATGCAGCAGTGTGAGGCGTGCAGCAGTGTGAGGCGTGCAGCAGTGTGAGGCGTGCAGCAGTGTGAGGCGTGCAGCAGTGTGAGGCGTGCAGCAGTGTGAAGCATGCAGCAGTGGGAGTAATACAGCAGTGTGCAGCAGTGTGAGGCATGCAGCAGTGTGTGGCATGCAGCAGTGTGCAGAATGCAGCAGTGTGAGTAATGCAGCAGTGTGCAGCAGTGTGAGGCGTGCAGCAGTGTGAGGCGTGCAGCAGTGTGAGGCGTGCAGCAGTGTGCAGCATGCAGCAGTGGGAGTAATGCAGCAGTGTGAGGCGTTTAGCAGT
Source organism: Lissotriton helveticus (assembly GCF_964261635.1). NCBI lineage: Eukaryota > Metazoa > Chordata > Amphibia > Caudata > Salamandridae > Lissotriton > Lissotriton helveticus. The sequence continues at coordinate 490,076,487 of NC_136067.1, read as the reverse complement.
GTGAGGCGTTTAGCAGTGTGAGGCGTTTAGCAGTGTGAGGCGTTTAGCAGTGTGAGGCGTTTAGCAGTGTGAGGCGTTTAGCAGTGTGAGGCGTGCAGCAGTGTGAGGCGTGCAGCAGTGTGAGGCGTGCAGCAGTGTGAGGCGTGCAGCAGTGTGAGGCGTGCAGCAGTGTGGGGCGTGCAGCAGTGTGGGGCGTGCAGCAGTGTGGGGCGTGCAGCAGTGCGTGGCGTGCAGCAGTGTGCAGCAGTGTGAGGCGTGCAGCAGTGTGAGGCGTGCAGCAGTGTGTGGCGTGCAGCAGTGTGTGGCGTGCAGCAGTGTGTGGCGTGCAGCAGTGTGTGGCGTGCAGCAGTGTGTGGCGTGCAGCAGTGTGTGGCGTGCAGCAGTGTGAGGCGTTTAGCAGTGTGAGGCGTTTAGCAGTGTGAGGCGTTTAGCAGTGTGAGGCGTTTAGCAGTGTGTGTCGTGCAGCAGTGTGTGTCGTGCAGCAGTGTGTCGTGCAGCAGTGTGCAGCATGCAGCACTGTGAGGCATGCAGCAGTGTGGGCGTGTAGCAGTGTGCGGCGTGCAGCACTGTGGCGTGCAGGAGTGTGGCGTGCAGCAGTATGCAGCGTGCAGCAGTGTGAGGCGTGCAGCAGTGTGAGGCGTGCAGCAGTGTGCAGAATGCAGCAGTGTTAGTAATGCAGCAGTGTGCAGCAGTGTGAGGCGTTTAGCAGTGTGAGGCGTTTAGCAGTGTGTGGCGTTTAGCAGTGTGAGGCCTGCAGCAGTGTGCGGCGTGCAGCAGTGTGCGGCGTGCCGCAGTGTGCGGCGTGCCGCAGTGTGCGGCGTGCCGCAGTGTGCGGCGTGCCGCAGTGTGTGGCGTGCCGCAGTGTGAGTAATGCAGCAGTGTGCAGCAGTGTGAGGCGTGCAGCAGTGTGTGAGGCGTGCAGCAGTGTGTGAGGCGTGCAGCAGTGTGTGAGGCGTGCAGCAGTGTGTGAGGCGTGCAGCAGTGTGTGAGGCGTGCAGCAGTGTGTGAGGCGTGAAACAGTGTGTGAGGCACTGCAGCATGCAGCAGCGTGCAGCAGTGTGCAGCATGCAGCAGTGGGAGTAATGCAGCAGTGTGCAGTAGTGTGAGGCGTGCAGCAGTGTTAGTAATGCAGCAGTGTACAGGGTGCAGCGTGCAGCAGTGAGGCGTTTAGCAGTGTGAGGCGTGCAGCAGTGTGTGGCGTGCAGCAGTGTGTGGCGTGCAGCAGTGTGTGGCGTGCAGCAGTGTGGCGTGCAGCAGTGTGTGGCGTGCAGCAGTGTGTGGCGTGCAGCAGTGTGTGGCGTGCAGCAGTGTGTGGCGTGCAGCAGTGTGTGGCGTGCAGCAGTGTGTGGCGTGCAGCAGTGTGTGGCGTGCAGCAGCATGCAGCAGTGGGAGTAATGCAGCAGTGTGCAGCAGTGTGAGGCGTGCAGCAGTGTTAGTAATGCAGCAGTGTGCAGCAGTGTGAGGCGTGCAGCAGTGTTAGTAATGCAGCGTGCAGCAGTGAGGCGTTTAGCAGTGTGAGGCGTTTAGCAGTGTGAGGCGTTTAGCAGTGTGTGGCGTGCAGCAGTGTGTGGCGTGCAGCAGTGTGTGGCGTGCAGCAGTGTGTGGCGTGCAGCAGTGTGTGGCGTGCAGCAGTGTGTGGCGTGCAGCAGTGTGTGGCGTGCAGCAGTGTGTGGCGTGCAGCAGTGTGTGGCGTGCAGCAGTGTGTGGCGTGCAGCAGTGTGTGGCGTGCAGCAGTGTGTGGCGTGCAGCAGTGGGAGGCGTGCAGCAGTGTGGGGAGTGCAGCAGTGCGTGGCGTGCAGCAGTGTGCAGCAGTGTGTGGCGTGCAGCAGTGCGTGGCGTGCAGCAGTGTGCAGCAGTGTGTGGCGTGCAGCAGTGTGTGGCGTGCAGCAGTGTGTGGCGTGCAGCAGTGTGCAGCAGTGTGTGGCGTGCAGCAGTGTGTGGCGTGCAGCAGTGTGTGGCGTTTAGCAGTGTGAGGCGTTTAGCAGTGTGAGGCGTTTAGCAGTGTGAGGCGTTTAGCAGTGTGAGGCGTTTAGCAGTGTGAGGCGTTTAGCAGTGTGAGGCGTTTAGCAGTGTGAGGCGTTTAGCAGTGTGAGGCGTTTAGCAGTGTGAGGCGTTTAGCAGTGTGAGGCGTGCAGCAGTGTGAGGCGTGCAGCAGTGTGTGGTGTGCAGCAGTGTGCAGCATGCAGCAGTGTGTGGCGTGCAGCAGTGTGTGGCGTGCAGCAGTGTGTGGCGTGCAGCAGTGTGTGGCGTGCAGCAGTGTGGGGAGTGCAGCAGTGCGTGGCGTGCAGCAGTGTGCAGCAGTGTGTGGCGTGCAGCAGTGTGGCGTGCAGCAGTGTGTGGCGTTTAGCAGTGTGAGGCGTTTAGCAGTGTGAGGCGTTTAGCAGTGTGAGGCGTTTAGCAGTGTGAGGCGTTTAGCAGTGTGAGGCGTTTAGCAGTGTGAGGCGTGCAGCAGTGTGTGGTGTGCAGCAGTGTGCAGCATGCAGTAGTGTGAGGCGTGCAGTAGTGTGAGGCGTGCAGCAGTGTGCGGCGTGCAGCAGTGTGCGGCGTGCAGCAGTGTGCGGCGTGCAGCAGTGTGCGGCGTGCAGCAGTGTATGGCGTGCAGCAGTGTGCGGCGTGCAGCACTGTGGCGTGCAGCAGTGTGGCGTGCAGCAGTGTGCAGTATGCAGCAGTGTGAGGCGTGCAGCAGTGTGAGGCGTGCAGCATTGTGCAGAATGCAGCAGTGTGAGTAATGCAGCAGTGGGCAGCAGTGTGAGGCGTGCAGCAGTGTGCAGAATGCAGCAGTGTTAGTAATGCAGCAGTGTGCAGCAGTGAGGCGTTTAGCAGTGTGAGGCGTTTAGCAGTGTGAGGCGTTTAGCAGTGTGTGGCGTGCAGCAGTGTGTGGCGTGCAGCAGTGTGAGGCCTGCAGCAGTGTGCGGCGTGCAGCAGTGTGCGGCGTGCAGCAGTGTGCGGCGTGCCGCAGTGTGTGGCGTGCAGCAGTGTCAGTAATGCAGCAGTGTGCAGCAGTGTGAGGCGTGCAGCAGTGTTTGAGGCGTGCAGCAGTGTTTGAGGCGTGCAGCAGTGTGTGAGGCGTGCAGCAGTGTGTGAGGCGTGCAGCAGTGTGTGAGGCGTGCAGCAGTGTGTGAGGCACTGCAGCATGCAGCAGTGTGAGGCGTGCAGCAGTGTGAGGCGTGCAGCAGTGTGAGGCGTGCAGCAGTGTGAGGCGTGCAGCAGTGTGAGGCGTGCAGCAGTGTGAGGCGTGCAGCAGTGTGAGGCGTGCAGCAGTGTGTGGCGTGCAGCAGTGTGTGGCGTGCAGTGTGTGGCGTGCAGCAGTGTGGCGTGCAGCAGTGTGGCGTGCAGCAGTGTGGCGTGCAGCAGTGTGGCGTGCAGCAGTGTGAGGCGTGCAGCAGTGTGAGGCGTGCAGCAGTGTGAGGCGTGCAGCAGTGTGAGGCGTGCAGCAGTGTGAGGCGTGCAGCAGTGTGAGGCGTGCAGCAGTGTGAGGCGTGCAGCAGTGTGAGGCGTGCAGCAGTGTGAGGCGTGCAGCAGTGTGAGGCGTGCAGCAGTGTGAGGCGTGCAGCAGTGTGAGGCGTGCAGCAGTGTGAGGCGTGCAGCAGTGTGAGGCGTGCAGCAGTGTGAGGCGTGCAGCAGTGTGAGGCGTGCAGCAGTGTGAGGCGTGCAGCAGTGTGAGGCGTGCAGCAGTGTGCGGTGTGAGGCGTGCAGCAGTGTGAGGCGTGCAGCAGTGTGCGGCGTGCAGCAGTGTGAGGCGTGCAGCAGTGTGAGGCGTGCAGCAGTGTGCAGCATGCAGCAGTGGAAGTAATGCAGCAGTGTGCAGCAGTGTGAGGCGTGCAGCAGTGTTAGTAATGCAGCAGTGTACAGGGTGCAGCGTGCAGCAGTGAGGCGTTTAGCAGTGTGAGGCGTCTAGCAGTGTGTGGCGTTTAGCAGTGTGTGGCGTTTAGCAGTGTGTGGTGTGCAGCATTGTGTGGCGTGCAGCAGTGTGAGGCGTGTAGCAGTGTGAGGCGTGCAGCAGTGTGAGGCGTGCAGCAGTGTGAGGCGTGCAGCAGTGTGAGGCGTGCAGCAGTGTGAGGCGTGCAGCAGTGTGAGGCGTGCAGCAGTGTGCGGCGTGCAGCAGTGTGCGGCGTGCAGCAGTGTGCGGCGTGCAGCAGTGTGCGGCGTGCAGCAGTGTGCGGCGTGCAGCAGTGTGAGGCGTGCAGCAGTGTGTGGCGTGCCGCAGTGTGTGGCGTGCCGCAGTGTGTGGCGTGCCGCAGTGTGTGGCGTGCCGCAGTGTGTGGCGTGCCGCAGTGTGTGGCGTGCCGCAGTGTGCGGCCTGCAGCAGTGTGCGGCCTGCAGCAGTGTGCGGCCTGCAGCAGTGTGCGGCGTGCAGCAGTGTGTGGCGTGCCGCAGTTTGTGGCGTGCCGCAGTTTGTGGCGTGCCGCAGTGTGTGGCGTGCCGCAGTGTGTGGCGTGCCGCAGTGTTAGTAATGCAGCAGTGTGAAGCAGTGTGAGGCGTGCAGCAGTGTTTGAGGCGTGCAGCAGTGTTTGAGGCGTGCAGCAGTGTTTGAGGCGTGCAGCAGTGTTTGAGGCGTGCAGCAGTGTTTGAGGCGTGCAGCAGTGTTTGAGGCGTGCAGCAGTGTTTGAGGCGTGCAGCAGTGTGTGAGGCGTGCAGCAGTGTGTGAGGCGTGCAGCAGTGTGTGAGGCACTGCAGCATGCAGCAGTGTGCGGCGTGCAGCAGTGTGCGGCGTGCAGCAGTGTGCGGCGTGCAGCAGTGTGAGGCGTGCAGCAGTGTGAGGCGTGCAGCAGTGTGAGGCGTGCAGCAGTGTGAGGCGTGCAGCAGTGTGTGGCGTGCAGCAGTGTGTGGCGTGCAGCAGTGTGTGGCGTGCAGCAGTGTGTGGCGTGCAGCAGTGTGTGGCGTGCAGCAGTGTGTGGCGTGCAGCAGTGTGGCGTGCAGCAGTGTGAGGCGTGCAGCAGTGTGAGGCGTGCAGCAGTGTGAGGCGTGCAGCAGTGTGAGGCGTGCAGCAGTGTGAGGCGTGCAGCAGTGTGAGGCGTGCAGCAGTGTGAGGCGTGCAGAAGTGTGCAGCAGTGTGAGGCGTGCAGCAGTGTGAGGCGTGCAGCAGTGTGAGGCGTGCAGCAGTGTGAGGCGTGCAGCAGTGTGAGGCGTGCAGCAGTGTGAGGCGTGCCGCAGTGTGTGGCGTGCCGGAGTGTGTGGCGTGCCGGAGTGTGTGACGTGCCGCTGTGTGCGGCGTGCAGCAGTGTGCGGCGTGCAGCAGTGTGCGGCGTGCAGCAGTGTGCAGCAGTGTTAGGCGTGCAGCAGTGTGCAGCAGTGTGTGGCGTGCAGCAGTGTGGCGTGCAGCAGTGTGTGGCGTTTAGCAGTGTGAGGCGTTTAGCAGTGTGAGGCGTTTAGCAGTGTGAGGCGTTTAGCAGTGTGAGGCGTTTAGCAGTGTGAGGCGTTTAGCAGTGTGAGGCGTGCAGCAGTGTGTGGTGTGCAGCAGTGTGCAGCATGCAGTAGTGTGAGGCGTGCAGTAGTGTGAGGCGTGCAGTAGTGTGCGGCGTGCAGCAGTGTGCGGCGTGCAGCAGTGTGCGGCGTGCAGCAGTGTGCGGCGTGCAGCAGTGTATGGCGTGCAGCAGTGTGCGGCGTGCAGCACTGTGGCGTGCAGCAGTGTGGCGTGCAGCAGTGTGCAGTATGCAGCAGTGTGAGGCGTGCAGCAGTGTGAGGCGTGCAGCATTGTGCAGAATGCAGCAGTGTGAGTAATGCAGCAGTGGGCAGCAGTGTGAGGCGTGCAGCAGTGTGCAGAATGCAGCAGTGTTAGTAATGCAGCAGTGTGCAGCAGTGAGGCGTTTAGCAGTGTGAGGCGTTTAGCAGTGTGAGGCGTTTAGCAGTGTGTGGCGTGCAGCAGTGTGTGGCGTGCAGCAGTGTGAGGCCTGCAGCAGTGTGCGGCGTGCAGCAGTGTGCGGCGTGCAGCAGTGTGCGGCGTGCCGCAGTGTGCGGCGTGCCGCAGTGTGTGGCGTGCAGCAGTGTCAGTAATGCAGCAGTGTGCAGCAGTGTGAGGCGTGCAGCAGTGTTTGAGGCGTGCAGCAGTGTTTGAGGCGTGCAGCAGTGTGTGAGGCGTGCAGCAGTGTGTGAGGCGTGCAGCAGTGTGTGAGGCGTGCAGCAGTGTGTGAGGCACTGCAGCATGCAGCAGTGTGAGGCGTGCAGCAGTGTGAGGCGTGCAGCAGTGTGAGGCGTGCAGCAGTGTGAGGCGTGCAGCAGTGTGAGGCGTGCAGCAGTGTGAGGCGTGCAACGGTGTGAGGCGTGCAGCAGTGTGAGGCGTGCAGCAGTGTGAGGCGTGCAGCAGTGTGAGGCGTGCAGCAGTGTGTGGCGTGCAGTGTGTGGCGTGCAGTGTGTGGCGTGCAGCAGTGTGGCGTGCAGCAGTGTGGCGTGCAGCAGTGTGGCGTGCAGCAGTGTGGCGTGCAGCAGTGTGAGGCGTGCAGCAGTGTGAGGCGTGCAGCAGTGTGAGGCGTGCAGCAGTGTGAGGCGTGCAGCAGTGTGAGGCGTGCAGCAGTGTGAGGCGTGCAGCAGTGTGAGGCGTGCAGCAGTGTGAGGCGTGCAGCAGTGTGAGGCGTGCAGCAGTGTGAGGCGTGCAGCAGTGTGAGGCGTGCAGCAGTGTGAGGCGTGCAGCAGTGTGAGGCGTGCAGCAGTGTGAGGCGTGCAGCAGTGTGAGGCGTGCAGCAGTGTGAGGCGTGCAGCAGTGTGCGGCGTGCAGCAGTGTGCGGCGTGCAGCAGTGTGAGGCGTGCAGCAGTGTGCAGCATGCAGCAGTGGGAGTAATGCAGCAGTGTGCAGCAGTGTGAGGCGTGCAGCAGTGTTAGTAATGCAGCAGTGTACAGGGTGCAGCGTGCAGCAGTGAGGCGTTTAGCAGTGTGAGGCGTCTAGCAGTGTGTGGCGTTTAGCAGTGTGTGGCGTTTAGCAGTGTGTGGTGTGCAGCATTGTGTGGCGTGCAGCAGTGTGAGGCGTGTAGCAGTGTGAGGCGTGCAGCAGTGTGAGGCGTGCAGCAGTGTGAGGCGTGCAGCAGTGTGAGGCGTGCAGCAGTGTGAGGCGTGCAGCAGTGTGAGGCGTGCAGCAGTGTGAGGCGTGCAGCAGTGTGCGGCGTGCAGCAGTGTGCGGCGTGCAGCAGTGTGCGGCGTGCAGCAGTGTGCGGCGTGCAGCAGTGTGCGGCGTGCAGCAGTGTGCGGCGTGCAGCAGTGTGAGGCGTGCAGCAGTGTGTGGCGTGCCGCAGTGTGTGGCGTGCCGCAGTGTGTGGCGTGCCGCAGTGTGTGGCGTGCCGCAGTGTGTGGCGTGCCGCAGTGTGTGGCGTGCAGCAGTGTGCGGCCTGCAGCAGTGTGCGGCCTGCAGCAGTGTGCGGCGTGCAGCAGTGTGTGGCGTGCCGCAGTTTGTGGCGTGCCGCAGTTTGTGGCGTGCCGCAGTTTGTGGCGTGCCGCAGTGTGTGGCGTGCCGCAGTGTGTGGCGTGCCGCAGTGTTAGTAATGCAGCAGTGTGAAGCAGTGTGAGGCGTGCAGCAGTGTTTGAGGCGTGCAGCAGTGTTTGAGGCGTGCAGCAGTGTTTGAGGCGTGCAGCAGTGTTTGAGGCGTGCAGCAGTGTTTGAGGCGTGCAGCAGTGTGTGAGGCGTGCAGCAGTGTGTGAGGCGTGCAGCAGTGTGTGAGGCACTGCAGCATGCAGCAGTGTGCGGCGTGCAGCAGTGTGCGGCGTGCAGCAGTGTGCGGCGTGCAGCAGTGTGAGGCGTGCAGCAGTGTGAGGCGTGCAGCAGTGTGAGGCGTGCAGCAGTGTGAGGCGTGCAGCAGTGTGTGGCGTGCAGCAGTGTGTGGCGTGCAGTGTGTGGCGTGCAGCAGTGTGGCGTGCAGCAGTGTGGCGTGCAGCAGTGTGGCGTGCAGCAGTGTGAGGCGTGCAGCAGTGTGAGGCGTGCAGCAGTGTGAGGCGTGCAGCAGTGTGAGGCGTGCAGCAGTGTGAGGCGTGCAGCAGTGTGAGGCGTGCAGCAGTGTGAGGCGTGCAGCAGTGTGAGGCGTGCAGCAGTGTGAGGCGTGCAGCAGTGTGAGGCGTGCAGCAGTGTGAGGCGTGCAGCAGTGTGAGGCGTGCAGCAGTGTGAGGCGTGCAGCAGTGTGAGGCGTGCAGCAGTGTGAGGCGTGCAGCAGTGTGAGGCGTGCAGCAGTGTGCGGTGTGAGGCGTGCAGCAGTGTGAGGCGTGCAGCAGTGTGCGGCGTGCAGCAGTGTGAGGCGTGCAGCAGTGTGAGGCGTGCAGCAGTGTGCAGCATGCAGCAGTGGGAGTAATGCAGCAGTGTGCAGCAGTGTGAGGCGTGCAGCAGTGTTAGTAATGCAGCAGTGTACAGGGTGCAGCGTGCAGCAGTGAGGCGTTTAGCAGTGTGAGGCGTCTAGCAGTGTGTGGCGTTTAGCAGTGTGTGGCGTTTAGCAGTGTGTGGTGTGCAGCATTGTGTGGCGTGCAGCAGTGTGAGGCGTGTAGCAGTGTGAGGCGTGTAGCAGTGTGAGGCGTGCAGCAGTGTGAGGCGTGCAGCAGTGTGAGGCGTGCAGCAGTGTGAGGCGTGCAGCAGTGTGAGGCGTGCAGCAGTGTGAGGCGTGCAGCAGTGTGAGGCGTGCAGCAGTGTGAGGCGTGCAGCAGTGTGCGGCGTGCAGCAGTGTGCGGCGTGCAGCAGTGTGCGGCGTGCAGCAGTGTGCGGCGTGCAGCAGTGTGCGGCGTGCAGCAGTGTGCGGCGTGCCGCAGTGTGCGGCGTGCAGCAGTGTGCGGCGTGCCGCAGTGTGTGGCGTGCCGCAGTGTGTGGCGTGCCGCAGTGTGTGGCGTGCCGCAGTGTGTGGCGTGCCGCAGTGTGTGGCGTGCCGCAGTGTGTGGCCTGCAGCAGTGTGCGGCCTGCAGCAGTGTGCGGCGTGCAGCAGTGTGTGGCGTGCCGCAGTGTGTGGCGTGCCGCAGTTTGTGGCGTGCCGCAGTGTGTGGCGTGCCGCAGTGTGTGGCGTGCCGCAGTGTGTGGCGTGCCGCAGTGTTAGTAATGCAGCAGTGTGAAGCAGTGTGAGGCGTGCAGCAGTGTTTGAGGCGTGCAGCAGTGTTTGAGGCGTGCAGCAGTGTTTGAGGCGTGCAGCAGTGTTTGAGGCGTGCAGCAGTGTTTGAGGCGTGCAGCAGTGTTTGAGGCGTGCAGCAGTGTTTGAGGCGTGCAGCAGTGTGTGAGGCGTGCAGCAGTGTGTGAGGCGTGCAGCAGTGTGTGAGGCACTGCAGCATGCAGCAGTGTGCGGCGTGCAGCAGTGTGCGGCGTGCAGCAGTGTGCGGCGTGCAGCAGTGTGAGGCGTGCAGCAGTGTGAGGCGTGCAGCAGTGTGAGGCGTGCAGCAGTGTGTGGCGTGCAGCAGTGTGTGGCGTGCAGCAGTGTGTGGCGTGCAGCAGTGTGTGGCGTGCAGCAGTGTGTGGCGTGCAGCAGTGTGTGGCGTGCAGCAGTGTGTGGCGTGCAGCAGTGTGTGGCGTGCAGCAGTGTGTGGCGTGCAGCAGTGTGTGGCGTGCAGCAGTGTGAGGCGTGCAGCAGTGTGAGGCGTGCAGCAGTGTGAGGCGTGCAGAAGTGTGCAGCAGTGTGAGGCGTGCAGCAGTGTGAGGCGTGCAGCAGTGTGAGGCGTGCAGCAGTGTGAGGCGTGCAGCAGTGTGAGGCGTGCCGCAGTGTGTGGCGTGCCGCAGTGTGTGGCGTGCCGGAGTGTGTGGCGTGCCGGAGTGTGTGACGTGCCGCTGTGTGTGGCGTGCAGCAGTGTTAGGCGTGCAGCAGTGTGCAGAATGCAGCAGTGTGAGTATTGCAGCAGTGTGCAGCAGTGTGAGGCGTGCAGCAGTGTGAGAGGCGTGCAGCAGTGTGTGAGGCATGCAGCAGTGTGTGAGGCGCTGCAGTGTGCAGCATGCAGCAGTGTGCAGCGTGCAGCAGTGTGCGGCGTGCAGCAGTGTGCGGCGCGCAGCAGTGCGGCGCGCAGCAGTGTGCGGCGCGCAGCAGTGTGCGGCGCGCAGCAGTGTGAGGCGTGCAGCAGTGTGAGGCGTGCCGCAGTGTGTGGCGTGCCGCAGTGTGTGGCGTGCCGCAGTGTGTGGCGTGCCGCAGTGTGTGGCGTGCAGCAGTGTGTGGCGTGCAGCAGTGTGTGGCGTGCAGCAGTGTGTGGCGTGCAGCAGTGTGCGGCGTGCAGCAGTGTGCGGCGTGCAGCAGTGTGCAGCAGTGTTAGGCGTGCAGCAGTGTGCAGCAGTGTGTGGCGTGCAGCAGTGTGTGGCGTGCAGCAGTGTGTGGCGTGCAGCAGTGTGTGGCGTGCAGCAGTGTGAGGCACACATACATACCCATAAACATACCCCTCTGAAATTCTAAACATTCATTTCTTAAAATTAAAACTTGGTGTTATTTTCCATCCATTATAGAATGTACAAGTATCAAGTGGGAACAAAAGGAGAAAACAGCTTTTGTGAAATGAAACGCCCACGTTCCATTTCCCAATACAGTTGTGTCCTCTCTGAAGGAAGCATAAAGAGGAACCAACACACAGGGGGAGTAGGGGTAAGGAGCAACGCAATAAGAACGAGCAGCCCTCTAGAGAAGGGGGGGTTGTAGAACAGAGAAACAAAGTGCCTTACCACCAGGGCAGGGGGCGCAAAGAGAAGCAAATAGAAAATATGCAGGAAGAAAAGATGAAGGCATAAATAAGAACACTGAAGAGCTAACAGCGGAATTGATAAAAATTGTCGCACATGCATTGCAAGGAATCCATTGTAGGAAAGTACAGAAACATCAAACTGCATAAAGTGAGTCAAGATGTGACTGACAAAGTCTCAAGCTATTCGCTGAAAAAGGCTGGTAAAAATAAAAAGTCATTGGATGAAGGGGATGGACCTGAATAACGCTTGTAAACATATCTGGCTGATCGTTGCACTGTCAGACTTCGAACACCAAATGCAGCGAAAGGAGATGGGCTAGCATGCCCCTTGTTCACATTATTCATGGAATAAAGTGTTATAGTTTTTTCTCAAAATATAGTGAAGCTGTATTTATTCCATCATAACTTTGTGAAATGTTTTTATGTGGGCATGACAGTAATTTTTGTGAAGTATAGGAAAAAACCTTGCCAACATCTGTGAAGTGGTTCCAAACCACTAACCCTTCCGATCACAGCACTACAAACAAGAAAAGCGGACATCAAAGGAAGGGTGGGAGGGAACGAGCATATAGAGTGTGTGCGATAACGAAAGTTAATTGCTGTAAGAGGGGGAGCAGGAAGTGAGGCAGAGCGCGCACTGGCGAAAGTAGTCCGCTGCTTTCAAGTCCGATGCCAGATGCCAGCTTCGCGCTTGAATGCCTCACATGCACTGGCCATAAACCGCATTCCAAATGTCTTTGGGAGCATTTTCTAGTGCCCGTTCTAACGCGATAGCTAGGAGCCAATAAAAAGGAAGTGAAAAAAATACTAATGAACAAGTTTCTGCCCTAAAGAGCCTTTGCTCTACTGCATATTTTCATGTCCGCTCTTCTGATGGCAGGATTGTGTACTACATAGTTGTATACAAGGGTAGCCAGCGTTGCCATTCTATACTCCTATTTGGAATGAATGTTCTATTCCCTCTACTGTATCCTTACTATCCTAAATGTGAAGCGCTCCGTTACCCGCTTAGGTCTTGTTTGCGCTATACAAACGTTATAAATAAAAATCAGACAACTATGTTAATCTGTTGAAGATCCTGTGCAATACTATATTTCCCATTGGGCTTCCATAAACCCATAATAGGAAAAGTGCATTGACATTCGACAGTATCTTAAAAGGTCCCCTGTTTTAGCATGTTTTCAATGACTGGTGTTATTTCGGCCACTGTCTCTCGTGTTAAGTTATAAAGTGCTGGCCTAGGAAAAACAGCATTTGGTTTTATTGTGATCATGACTGGTTCTACACCTTTGACTAGTCCTATGTCTTTCCCTGAAAAATCTCATACTTCTGTTTATAGTATCTCAAATCATGAGGTAACTCATCTGCTGTTCTTATAGGATATATCCTACAGCTGTTCCTTGTCGGGTCATTTTAGATACAAAATCTTCATCATGCGTCTGGAATCCAACACTATCTGGTAGGCAGTAAGTAGTGCAATTTAACTTGCACAGAAGATCGCTTCCTAATTGATTTACAAAATGTGAATCGCATACCACAACCTGATGGTCTTCCTCAAATGAACCTATTTTGAAACGGGATTAGTTATCTGTTTATTTGTAACACTGTTAGTAATGGGATCCCTGACTGGCCAAGGCTTGCGCCAAAGTCAGTCAGAGACCACCACTTCCACGTCAGGGCAAGGGAGTTACACGCCAAGATAACCCCTGCTCACCCCCTTGGTAACGTAGCACGAGCAGTAAGGCTAAACTTGGAGGCAATGTGAGTTAAGTGTTTGCGCACGCACCCCCAGCAACAACACCCAAGGCCCACCACAAAGGAAACTCCACACAAGGTTATATATAAAAATAGCCTTTGTATTACACCAAAACACATTAGATGAAAACACACACTTTACAATGTGCCAACAGGCACGGGCAGAATTTACAGGGGATATGTACAAGACAGGGCCACCTGGACCACTGTCCGGAATCAGCACTTTTAGAACTAGCACTTAGAATATCACTTAGAACATAGCACATAGAATGTAAAATCACTGTAGCACACAACCAGTAACTACTGGTAAATGTTAAGTACCACCTACGCAACCCTGACCACCTTAGGAGAATGTCACGCAGGGAACTAGGACCTCACTAGCGCCACCTGTACTAGCTAGAACAACCACCTAAGTATCACAATACCTGTTGGGGTATAAGCACATATCACATGATGCATAACATACATTCAGAGGTGTAAGGAACAAGGCACATGATGCATAAACAACACATTCAGAGGTGCAGGAAAGGAAAACACATGATGCCTAAAAACATTCAGAGGTGTATCAAAGCACACAATTGCGCAAAAATCACATTAGTCACCACCTGTGACTGGCCTCTCTAGGGCTAGGACGCCCTGTGTCCCCAAATGTCAGGGTGGCCTAAACGTGGCAGCTGCCCACGAAGTGCTGGGCAGCTGGAGAAAATGATGGGGCCAACGTGGGAGCCTCGCAGGCTCTGAAGAAATTAAATGTCCCCCTGAGCCTCTCAGGCTCTTAAACACAATGTGGGCACTCGAGCCCCTCTGGGCTTGTGAAAATGAAATGCCGCCGTGAGCCTCTCAGGGCTCATAAAACCAATTGGCACCTTGAGCCCCTCGTGGGCTCTCCACAGTGGGGCCTCGCAATCGGTGGAGTCCCGCTCGGGGGACTCAAAACACTTGTAATGCCCCTGGAGCCTCTTGGGCTCGTGAACCAATGCTGCCCGCTGTTGGAGTCCCCCTTCTGGGGACTCGAAATATCCAACTGCCCCAAGAGCCTCAGGGCGCCAAACACACCGCAATGCCCCCTAGAGCCTCTCTGGGCTCTCAGCTCAATCAATGCCCCGGCACTGGAGGGGCGGGACGGGCACCCGCAATGTGCCCCGACGCCCCCTCCTGTCACGCACTCACCGGGTCTTGTTCTGGCGGCGGCTCTGCTTCTTCTCCCTCTTCTGAGCGAGTGTACCGGGGCGCAGAGTAGGCTCCTGCCTGCTCCGGTGCTCAAAACAGCCGCAACTCTTCCGTGGGCGGCGGGGTAGGCTCCCGCCCTCCTACTTCCGGTTCCGGTTGTCCCGCCCCGGCCTGCCTGACTTCCTGGTCGCGGGCCGGCGGCGATGTTCGGTTGTCCCGGGCTGCGGCGGTGATGCGGGGAGACACACGAGGGGTAGGCTCCCTCTAGAATTTGAATATAAAGCGAGGTAGCACTCGCTACCAATGGAAATCCGCGGCAATTTGGGGCAAATGCCGGGTGGGCACCGGCTTGGAGCACCAAGCGCTCCCAAGCGCCAGTGGCCAAACAAAGCGCTCCCAAGCGCTACAATGGCAAATACAGCGCTCCCAGCGCTAGAGGGGAAAACAAAGCGCTCCCATCGCTAGGGCACAGGCAAATCGCTTCCATGCGCTTGAGGACAGCAAGTCCAGCCAAAAGACTTTGTAGAGATGCAGCCAGGCAGGGGGGCAAGGCTGGGCCAGGGGCCAGCTCACTGGGCTCTCCAGGCAGGAAGGCAATCCCAAGTGGCGGTTCCTCCTGGCGTCAGCAGCAGCAGCAGCCCCCCCTCAGTAAGATCAGGAAAGAACAAATTGTAAGGGGACACAGCCCCTTTTTATACACAGTAAACCTTTGTCTGAAGGCAGGGTGGGGGAAGAACCAGTCGCAGCTGGTCTGGGAGCACCCTTGATGTGCTCAGCCCCTCACTCTATTCACTGGCAGGGCTAGGGTCATTAGATGCACTACAGGGGGTGGAGCCAGCATTGTGTGGGGAAAGCCCAGCCCTATTCAGGACCCAGGTGCAGCCCCTCCCTCACATCAGCATGCTAATCTCTCCATTCACCACCAGGGCAGACCCTTCATGACTCATGGAGCCTGGCATCCCAGCCAGCTCCAGCCAATCACACGCCAGCACCTTCACAGCACACACACAGCCGTGTCTAGAAGTGGCACTTCCACACTAGACACATACACGCCGCATACATCATTTCGTAGCATTCAATCACACGAGTCCGCACCTACTAGACTCGAGCCTGTACACCCCATGCATCAGGAACTACCAGGGACACATACATTCCCCATGCATTCCTATGGGAGGACAGGCCAACCTTACTCCACGCACTCAGAGTGCGCACGCACTTTCCACTGGGACACAGTGAAAGTGCGCAGAACCCAAAAATCACCATCACCAGGTCACCATTAAAAACAAAAAGTTTAGGGGTGAACCTGCCAGAAGGGCCAAGTCCAACAAACACCTACAGCTTGGATCTTCTTTCTTGAGACTGGTAGGTCTAGGATATCTGCTATCCAAACAGTGGAACAGGTAGCTCCTGTGTCGATAAGAAATGACACAGGGGGGGGGGGCATTAGCCTCTACTTCTACAAATGGCCTATTTTAGTCTAACTCTAAGACTGCGCCAAATGCTGAATATTCATCACCCCTCAGGCACCATCATTGGGAAATGTCAGAGTCAAAGCTCTCATTCTCTAACATGGGGAACTGCTGAAATATGTTGAATCTGGGATTGTCCATTTTCTGTGAGGCCATTAGAGCTTGTGGGACTTGCATCCTGGAAACTTGTGATTGCGTTTGCATGTGCATTTGTTGGACTGGAACCTGAAATGGGGCATTTTGCATTTGCGTTTGATTTTATCCCTTCCATTTGCCCATCACAAAGTAAAAAAGTAAAGTAAAGTCCACATTTGTAAAGCGCACAATCACTCGTAAGGGTCTCTAGGCGCTGGGGGCCGTCGGGAAGATTAAGCGAGCTATTGCCCAGAGTCACATGGTGCTGGGCTAACCTGCCGCCGGAGCCGGGGATCGAACCTTGGTCCCCAGATTCCAGCGTCAGTCGCCCTGGCCGCGGCGCCACACCACCACTCACTCGATCTGGATTCTGTCTACACTCTTTTTTTCCGAAGCCTGAGCCTGTTACAGAAATGACAAGGAGTGGATTTCTTTAACATTGCAATGTCTATTCCCAAATTTGGACCAACTGAAACACCTCTACCCTGTAAAACGCCAATTCCACCCTACATAATTGGACCTCCAATCAGAACAACCAACATCTTGTATTCCTCAAACATGTTTTTCCATGTGATTGATTCTGAAACCCCTTTTCAGCCAGTTTTGTTTGTGTTGGCATGAACTTCTCCTTAAGTCTCTTCTGCTTCATTTCCTGCTCATCACTACAGTATTTTGCACACCTCAGGATCTCTGCTAAAGGTTTTGTCTACCAGCAAATCACGTTTTGTTGTATGTGCATACTGATCTTTGGTCACTGTATGCTGCGCTGTTTAAACACCTGCAACAATCGTTCATAAGCAGGTGCTGATTCTTCAGCTTCTTGGGTAGTTCTGTGGATCTTTAACAAATCGATGCCTCTTGCTGTAACTTTTCCTATCAAAAAGGTAATCACTTCATCATACTTTCTCATTACTACAGGTGAAGGTGCACCAGTATGTGCATCTCTTGGAGGCCATTGCACGTCTATCCTTTATTCAGCCCACAAATCACTTGGTACCACAGTGTCAAAGAAAGTATTCAAGTCTGTCCACAAAACCTTTGAAATATTTACAAATCTTTCAAATTATGTATACCACTGAGCAGAATTCTCTCTCAGATTCTTAGTTGTTTGTAAATACTGCAAGGTCACCTGTTCTCCGCAGTACAAGAACATACCCTCCACCTGGTATTTCTCTCATAGACAATGTTTAAGCCTAATCTTTACTGGTTCACCTTCCTTTAGAATTTTCTCATACAACAATTCTACAACTCTAACCAAGCTCAAATTTGATTTGATTCTGGAATGTATATAGTGCACGATTACCCTGGAGCAACCAGGCGCTTTGCAGAGGAGAGAGCCGAAGGTGGTGCATTAATTTGAAAAGAGCCATGTCTTTAGTAGTTTTCTGAAACCGAGCAGTGTTGGGCAGCTTTTGATATTTAGTGGAAGCGAGTTCCAGCCTCAGAGCACCCAGGACGAAGCTCTTTCCTCCCCAGTTTGCTTTCTTGAAATTTGGTGTTTGGAGGAGTTTGCTCTGTGCTGAGCATAAGAGCCTTGATGGGTGGTACCAGGTGAGGTGTTGTTTCAAGAACGTTGGTCCATTTCCATGGACTGCCTTGTATGCTTAAACATAGGACCTTAAAGCCTTTCCCTTTCTTGATAATTTTTGTCTGCTGTGCTAAATAATTCAAGGCGGCTCATTTATGCAAGAAAAAAATTGGAAATAGTTTTAACACTTTTCCCTACACACATGCGTATGCGAATAAAATCTCAACCAGCGGGAAATCACCGTGATTAATGTAGTTTCCCCATTGCGCAAAGGTTCCACTAATACAGATCAATATTTGTACAATCAGAACAAATTGTTATAGTCCCTATCTCAATTTGTGCAGTCTGTGGCACCTCACAAATCTGTACCTCTAAACCTTAGCAGACCAATAACATCACAATTTCAATGATCAACTTACTTATCTATGCCCGGATCTTAGAGTACTTTGAGTCCAATAACCTCTTCAACTGCTCAATATCTAAGCATGAACACACAACTATTATATCATCTTTACCATAACACAAAATGCATAACTTCAACACAATGACGATTGCTAAGCATAGCCCTATTGATTCTCATACCTCAACCACTGCAACTGTCTTCGAAACCACAAACTCCTTCAGTCTTCAAGTTCAGTCTTTGGATTTAAGAGACATGGGTAAATCTAAACTGGAGCAAATTATTTTAGCTTCTTTCTCCTGTAACATAAACTATCCTCCTGCTACCACTTGAGCGGGGTTTTCTGTATCTAGATTTTGGGTTATAAACATTAAATGACGCCTGTCAATGTTCATGGGGACCATTGTTCGTCAACGAGGAGAAGTAAAGAACAATCATCTTCATAGCAATAAATCAATAAAACTTTCAGTTCAGTCAAAAAAGAGAATTAGTGTGAAATAAAGGGTTTTATTTGACCGATATTTGATAATAAAATAGAACAATATATTCTTTAGAATCACAATTAATCTAGTAATAATACAGCAAGCGTGTTCCATAAAGGAAACTCCCTATTCTAAATAAGCTGATATAATGAGAGGAAAAGGTCAGTTCAGATACCCATAAAGAGCACTAATGAGAGAATCCATGCACAAACATAAAGCTATTGCATTATAAGCTGCAGAGTGTTCTCAGCCTAAATATTTCAGCAGACAATTCAGCAAAATCTATGTAAGGCAGCCTTTCATGAAGAAAAGGCATCCGAAACTCAAAGGCATGTCTCCAGTAAGAGAGTCTGGGAAGGAATCCTAGAATCTGCAATTTATCTTCTCCTCTAGGAATACACACTAACATAAACACACAATATTCTAAGTTGCAGCATGTTTTTCTTTTGTCTTCTGAGTCCTCAATAGAATTTCAGTAAGCACTTGGCTATATGCAAACTCCCCATGTTCCACAGGTGCAGAATATGGCTTCGGACATTAAACCTTGAAACGTTACATCATTGATCCAGCCTTGAAAAATCCACTCACAATGTTGAGTGAGATTTTATCCAGTCAAGCAATTTTAGGCCGAGCCTAGCCACAGCGCGCATGTGCTGCTTGCTTTGAAAGACTGCTGTAGTAGAGTATGGGATAGAAGCCGCACCCACTCTCCTCAAATAGTTTT
Source organism: Lissotriton helveticus (assembly GCF_964261635.1). Lineage (NCBI taxonomy): Eukaryota > Metazoa > Chordata > Amphibia > Caudata > Salamandridae > Lissotriton > Lissotriton helveticus. The sequence continues at coordinate 490,058,219 of NC_136067.1, read as the reverse complement.
CATTGGCTTGTGTCATTGTCCTTCGTAAATATTGCCTTTGGATTTGGTAATAGGCTTGTTAGTTCCTTCTTGGTACCGCCTTATCTCCATTTGTTACCGCCCATGAAGACTGGACCTTTTACCCGTCATGTTACACAGTCTGCTTCATCTTGGCTCTGTGCACTATTTTCTTTAATGTGTTTTTTAGGTCTCGGCTAGAAGCGAGCAAAGCTCGCTCTCGCCAAAGACCTATAGTTAGCGTGTCAGCTTTCCAGGAGGACAGCACTGGCCGCGCACGGCGATTTGTTAAGGTCACGCGCACGAGAACGCGCTCGCGGCCAGGTGCTGTCCTCCTCGAAAGCTGCCTCCCTTCCCCGTGCAGGGCGGGCCGCCGCGCTGCCTGCGGCGACCCGGAAGCATTGCCGACCAGAGCGCAGCTTGTTATTTTTCCTATACGCTTGGGGCTTGTGCCGATCTGTATGCACAGAGGTCAAGGACAAGCACGCGGCTTGGAGCTTGTGCCGATTGCTATGTGGGTTTGGCGTAACTATTGTGTAGCGTTTAATTAATTTTAATTATTACTTTACGCTTGGGGATTGTTTTATTTTGTTTCCCTCTTGTTAATCAACATTGACGTCCGTTGCACGCCCCTCCGCATGGCTGCAGCTGTGCGCTGCACTCACTGCTCGGTAACGCGGCTCTGCTGCTGCTGGTTTCCCACTCACACTTCCTGTAGCCCAGGGGTAGCTTGGGTGGCTCATGTCCAGTGTACTTAAACCCCTCGGACTCACTGGCTGAGCACACAACAAGCCAACCGTCTGAAGGCAGACAATGAGGGCTCTCGCCCCCCTCCCACCGCTTAAAGAATGTCATGTTTCTCTCACAGACAGCCCGCCTAGAGCGCCATGCAAGCACACATGGCGGTAAGCAAACCGTACCATTGTTTCAAATAAATCACAATATTGGAGTAACGATAACACAGTCCAAAAGCGCGATAATACAAAGTGTAATTTCTGGACAAAGTGGAGCAGGGCACGCTGAAGCTTTATAATATGTTGGGTGGGATTTCCACGCACCTCTGACTTTGAAGCTGAGTGAACCGGGTTCGAGTCTGGCGGGAGGCTTATGCTTAGGCTGTGATTTTGGGCAAATCACTACGTGCCTAAAAATGAATATGTTCGTCGGTAACGCAACTGGTGCTTGTGTAAAGCGCTCTAATATCTTCGGGTTGGTTTGTGCTAAGTAAAACTGCAACAAAAAAAGCCCAAAGACCACGTAGTATTGCCTATTCTCAACTTTGTAATCGTCAAACGTTAAAAAAAAAACCTAATACAAGAGGGTTTGAGGTGGCTCTAGAAAAAGTACTAACACACAATGATGATTATAGTATATATTTTCTTTACAAATATCGCCCAGTTTTGCAAACTTGTAGATTGATGTGTTTTTCTGTTTTCGATTAAACCCCGTCATGTGTCTGTGCGCCCCTCATTCAAACCACATTTTAAACGCTGGGACTCATGTGCATCAGTTTCTCATGTGAGTCACCCTTTACAGGAAATTAGTTGTATTGTCAATGGATGAGTGGCAAAAACCTGAGACTTTTACTCTGCATTTGCATCGTGTCTCTGTGACTCACTTCAGCCGCAGCAGCTTTGTGTGAAGTTTGCTTAGCTCGGCCTGCCCCCAGCAGGGACGGTGTGGAGGCTTTTGTTCATCGTCAAGTCGGTGCCATTTCATGTTGGTCTGTAAAAGGTTCTTGTTGAACTGTATGGCAAAGCATTCCCCCACACACCGAGGACAGCAACGCCACTGCCAGGGAGACTAGCATTTAGCTTTCATTGAGCCGCCCTCTTAAGAAGCATTTGCAATGCAATGGGTTTTGCATTTAGGTGAGTTTAAGCTATTGGCATTGTAAATGACAATGTCTTTTATTTATGATTTAAAAATGAAAACAAAAATAAAAAGCATTGTCACTTGTTTTTATTTGCTGCGGTGTCCGCTTTCACTTTAGCGGCCGCGCTTATTTATTGTTTAATTAATTTGCATTGCAGTCCGCTTTCACTTTTAAGGCCGCACTTGTTTAATTTGCAGCACCGTCCGCTCACTTTAGCGGCCATGCTTGTTTATATAATTAATTTGCAGAACCCCATGTGTACGCTTGAGCCTCCCCCCTGCCCATGTGTTAAGAAACACTGCTCTAGACCGGTTTGTCTTCCCAGCCCCCGGTGCCTGCACAACACGCGATTAAGTAGCATGCTCTCCTTCCTCCCCGGAGCGCTGTCCTACACCAGTGTGGCCAGATCTAGTTGAACACCCTCGCACCAGTGCCAGACACCCAAGCTCACTCAGCCTGACTGAGGAGTGAGTGAGTGAGTGAGTGAGTGTGTGTGTGTGTGTGTGTGGGTGGGTCGGGCAGGGGTATAAGTTGCTGCTGAACAGGAAATGTCGGGCTGAATTGCAACACATGTAACAGAAATAATTTGTGTGAAGGAAAGTCAATGGAAAGTTCTCGCAGTATGTTGTGAATTTGTAAGCATTGTTTGTACATACTCCTTCGACCGCTGTGGCCGGTCTTGTATGTCGGAGCTCGTGGCTGCAGATAACCTGTCTCCATAGAAAGTCTTGTTTTCAAGCTGCGCAGGTGATGAGCACTGACTAACTGCGTCCCATTCCTTCTACCTTTTTACCGCATCTTGCGCCCCACATTCCTTCTCATCCTGCCCCCACCTCTTCTTTTGCCTCTCCTTCCCACCCTGCCGCGCGTCTCGTCCTCCATTATCCCTTTCCCTCATATGTCACCTCATTGTCTCTCCTATCTCCGTGTAGTGCTTTAGGGGTGGCCCGTTAAGCGCCATACAAACAACCAACGTGACATGACAGCAACTAGAGGGAAACAAGGCGCCCAAGTAGCCCGTACTTAATCTTACGGTATTTCAAAAGGATACTTACTGGGCTAGAGCTGTTCTGATAGTCTACCGAAGCACGAGTCACCGTGGCTGGTAGGTTAAGAAATTGAAGAGCCATAAGACAATGATTAGTTGAGGATTACTAAAATATTTCCATGCTTTAAATGTTTAACTTGTTATCAGTTAGTCTGTTTCTGGTGGGACTTGCTAAGAGTGATGTTTTCACACGGTAGTGAACTGGTGCAACACATTTTAATTTTTGCGATTTTTCAGAATAATAATTGTAATAATTCGGCAAGAATTTATATATTTTTTTTAAAAAACTTTATTTATATTGTTTGGTGTTTACATACATTATTGGTCGATGTATACAGAACAATGACATTTCACACCTGGGATTACAAATTTATACAACATTTTTCCATGAGCACATAACTAGGGGTTGTTTTGTGAAATGGGGGTCGAGTCCTGTTGGTGCACAAAGCTAAGAAAAGGATCCCAAATGTCTTGGGGCCGAGACCACGGAGGCATTAACTCCCAGTAGTTTGATTTTTGTTCATGACAATACATAATGTCCCTTATTCAGTCTTTCATTTTGGGCGACAGGGCGCGGCCCCCAGCACATTGCATTCCTGCATTTGGCGAGAAGTAGTGACAGCGCAGCGAGTCTGCGAGAGGTGTTCGGTATCTCTGGCACATGTCCCAGTAGGCCAACTTGGGGGACGGGGGGGGAGGGTGCTCACTGCAGCTGTGTGATTTCCCCTATTGCCCGGTAGACCTCCACCCAATATGACCCGACCGCTGGGCATGGCCAGGCAAGATGAATACAATCTGCTGCGTCAGCATGACATCTTGTGCCGTGAGAATCTAGAAATAGGTCCATTTTATGTAGCAGCACTAGGTGCGATAGGTGCGATGTAAAAAGTTAAAGTGGATAAGGCGCAGCAGGGAGTTCTGGGAGAGTATCTCAAGTTGGCAGCAGCAGAATGACCACTGCGTGTCTGTGAGTGGAAGCACAAGATCTTCCTCCCATGCGATCTGGGCTGGCAGTTGTACAGCAGGTGGAATGCGTTGCATGTTGTGGTATGGTGACGTGATACGTTTCTGCGGTGAAGCGGCAATGTAAGTGTGTTCTAATGCAGAGAAGCCCACAGTGGCGCTGGAAATGTTGGGAAAAGTCTGCTGCATGTTGCCCGCAGTTGATAATACAAAAAAGTGTCTAGCGGTTCGCTAGGTGCCTTCGCCGGGTCTCGAACAAGATCGCCCAGAAAGAGATCTGCAAAGGTATGCATGTCAAGCTTGGCCGCTCGGATTCTGGCACCACCATCCTGCAGAGGAGGTAACAGGGGATGCTTCGCTATCTGGATTGAAGGGGCATATAGGAGAGGAACGCCCGCGCATCGCCCTTCTCAATCCATGCCCACCGCAAACACTGTGGAGTGTCAATTTCAGCAACGGGCCTTTTGTATGGGGCGAATAGGGCTGTGGACGGGCCAGGGCGATACCACGTCAATTTCCACTGCGACGTGCCACTGAAATGGCGTGGGATGTGTCCAGTAGTGTAGGAAGTGTGGCTGGGCACAGAGGACGTATAGCTGTAGGCCCGGTGCACCCAGCCCTCCCTGAAGCTGTGGTCTGGTCAGTATATCGTATTTAACCCGGGTTGCTTCCCGGCCCACACCAGTGCGATGAGGTTGATGGAAGTCTTTTGAAAAAGGCTTATGTAAGAGGAGTGGGAATATTTATGAGTAAATAGAGAAATTTGGGCAGAACGACCATCTTTGCAATGGCAATTCGGCCCGCCAGAGACCGAGGGAGTTCAACCACATGGGGATGCGTTCCGCAAGTCAATCCATCGCTTTGCCAAAATTGGCCTGCCTTAACTCGGATTGGTCCCTGCTAATATCTGACCCCCCAGGGTTTTGGGGCTTTGAGTGGCAAATTTCGTGGCAAAAAAAAGTAAATATCAAAATTCGTGGTATTTTTGGGGTGGGCAAAGATTGTGCCCGCCACAAAAATACCGAAGGCTTGTGCTCTGTCACTGCTGGAGACTGTGCTATGTCACAGTCTGTAACTTTGCAGAGTCTCCAGCAGCACAGAGCCTGGAACCGGAGGGTGTCTATACCAAAGAGAGGAGATTACCATATGAAACCTGCTCTTTTTGGCATTATTTATTTTATTTTTTTATTTTACAGATTTGTAAAGCGCATGGCTGCCCGTAAGCGTCCCAGCGCTAGTGACAAGAAACCAGGTGCAGTGGGAGCATTACGGGAACAGCCATGTCTTGAGTGTCCTGCGGAATGAGAGTAGGTTAGGCTGGGCTCTGATGCCTGGGGGCAATGCGTTCCACAGCTTGGAGGCATTGTATGCAAAAAGTCGACCACCAGAGCGGGCTTTCTTGATTCTGGGTACAAATGCCAAGTTGCAATTTGAGGATCGTAGCGTTCTCTTGGTAGTATAGGGGGTGATAACGTTTTGTAAGATTGGTGGAGCCTTACCATGCAAGATTTTATATGTCGTGCAAAGTGCCTTAAATTATATTCTCTCCTGAATAGGCAACCAATGCAATGCATTCAGGGCTGGTTTGGCTGAGCAGCGACGATGGGTTCCTGTGAGAAGGCGGGCGGCAGCATTTTGTACTGTCTGAAGTTTGTACTTTTTTAGGGGCCCCCAAATAGAGGGCATTGCCGTAGTCTAGGCGTGACAACACAAGACCGTGGATCAGGAGTTGTTGGGATTGTGTTGGAAGTAAGGGCAGAATTTTTCTAGCTGTCCGTAGGAGGCCGTGGCACACACCAGCCGTTTTTCTTGCTTGGGTGGAAAAATTGAGGCCTTCATCCAGCCAGATTCCTAGGCTCTTGATTTCTTGTTTCGGATTAGGTGGTGTACCCATACAGGGCGGCCACAAGGATTTAGGTTGGTAGAGTGATTGATTGACTAGGATCATTATCTCTGTCTTGTCATTATTCAGTTTGAGATGTGAGATGTTCATCCATTTAGTTATGTTGCTAAGACAGTTTTGAAGGTTGGTGAGGGATTGGTCTTGCTGACTTAAAGAGACTACCAATTGGGTATCGTCAGCGTAGGTTAAAAGCTTGATCCCAAAAGGGGTGACGATCTTTTCAAGGGGGGACATGTAAACATTAAAAAGGGTCGGACTCAGGGACGAACCCTGAGGGACCCCACAGCTGATGGCAGTGGGCCTGGAAGTGAAATTACCATCTGCTACCTGGAAGGACCTATCGTTAAGGAAGGATTCCAGCCAGGACAGGGCCGTTCGTACAATTCCAAGCTCTCTGAGCCTGTGGACCAGTGTCGAATGGTTGACGGTGTCGAAGGCAGCGCTTCAGACAACTTATGCGTGCAGGGCAGCATGTATGAAGGGAGGGGTGGGGGTGGTGGCAGAGAAGGTTGAGGGTAGGTAATAAAAAAAACTATAGGAGACGTGGGAGGTTAAGGGTTAGTCCGCAGGGGGCACACAAACGTGTGAGGCGGCAGGCTACTTGCCCAGGAGGGGTTTTAGCTGCATTTCAAAGGCAGGCAGCAGAGGCCTTTAACGCCTCTGGTGGCCTGTTGCTCACCATCCGCTATTTACTGGTTCAGTGGCAGCACAGGGCCAGTAAAGAGAGGGTGAACAGCTGTTTTTTTAAAAAAAACATATTTTATGGGCACTTTTGTAAAAATTGCTGCATTTTTTTCAAAAGTGCCGATTTTGCAACTTTTTTTGTTTGTTCTAATTGCGAAATTTTGGGTGGTCTGTAATATGTATTCCTAAGTATTTGACTGGCCCTATTGCCCACTGGAGGGGATACTCTATGGGGAAGGGAAATGTGGCGTCTGTTAACGGGAAAAGTATGGACTTGTTCCAGTTAATCTGGACACCAGAGAATCCTCCGAAGCGGATAAACTCGAGAATTAGAGGGATAGGTTCTGTTCAGGATAAATCACATTAAGTGTGACATCATCTGCCTACAGGGACACAGTTAGGCTATGTGTTGTGAATCCCACACCTCGGTTGGCGTGGTGTTGACGGATGTGTGCAGTGAGATGTTCCATCGCAATTGCGAGGAGCAATGGTGAGAGGGTGAATCCCTGTCGTGTGCCGGGAAAGGGTCCGATATTTGCCCATTAAATCGTATTCGGGCAGTGAGCATTGTGTATAGGAGGCGCCTTTGTGCGAGGAAAATGGAACCAAGACCCATTCTTGTTAAAAGGGGGAACAGGAATCCCCACTCCAGTGTATCGAACACTTTGGTTGCGTCAAGCAAGGCCACTAGCGTTGTCGTGTGGGGGTGTATATAGTGCATTACTGTGAACATGGTCCGGAGGTTGTGCGCTGTGAAGTGGCCTGATATAAATCCGGATTTGGGAACAATTCTTAGTGACGTAGTTACTTCGCCTCTCATAGCACAGTTGGGTCTACATAAAGTTATTCTTTTGTGAAACTCCCGTCATTCATTTGACTATTAAAATGACTCCATGCAGCTTGCAGGGCTGGAGCCAGGCACCTAACGCGAGGCCTGGTTCTGCTGTGGTGATAGGCAGGCACTTTTACCTAAACAAGCATTTGCAATGCAATAGGTCTTGCATTTACGCGAGTTTGAGCTATATATATTTAAAATGACAATGCCTTTTATTATTGTTTTAGTTTTTAAAACATAAATAAAAGGCATTGTCATTTACAATGAAAATGGCTCAAACTCGTGTAAATGCGAGACCTATTGCATTACAAATGCTTGTTAGCACTACTGCTGTAGAGTGAACTGAAGCTGGAAGAAAGAGGAGTTCTTCTCATTCAGAAAGTGAATGCGTATTTAAGATTCCTTTAAAGTTTGTTTCTATCTTGACACATCTGCCTTCTGTTAGAGGATAGAGGTCAAATGTCAGTTTGTTTTTTTACCAGTTGTTGCTAATCTGTTCCTGGAAAATATTGACTTTCTCTTATTACAGTTAGTGCTTTTTGTTAAGTGAGCTATCTGACAATAATTGTATAACAAAATGGCTGTAAAATTAGTTTTTTTCAACACCCATTTCAATCAATCAATCAAGAATTTGTATAGCGCGCTACTCACCCGGAGGGTCTCAAGGCGCTTGGGGAGGGGGGTCCGCTACTGCTCGAACAGCCAGGTCTTGAGTTGCTTCCTGAAGGCGAGGTGGTCTTGGGTAAGACGGAGGTGGATGGGGAGGGAATTCCAGGTCTTTGCTGCCAGATAGGAGAAGGATCTTCCTCCCATGGTGGCTCTTCGAATGCGTGGAACGGCTGCGAGGGCGTGGCTGGTTGATCGTAGTTGGCGGGTCGGAGTGTAGAAGGTCAGGCGGTTGTTGAGGTACCTTGGGCCTAGGTCGTGGAGGGCTTTGTGTGCGTGGGTGAGGAGGCGGAACGTGATTCTTTTGCTGACGGGGAGCCAGTGCAGGTCTTTCAGGTGTCAGGAGATGCGGCTGTGACGGGGGATGTCCAGGATGAGTCGTGCGGAGGCGTTCTGGATGAGTTGGAGTCTCTTCTGCAGTTTGGCTGTGGTTCCGGTGTAGAGGGTGTTTCCGTAATCCAGTCGGCTGGTGACGAGTGCCTGGGTGACCGTCTTCCTGGTTTCGGTGGGGATCCATCGGAAGATCTTACGGAGCATGTGTAGGATGTTGAAACATGATGACGAGACGGCGTTGACTTGTCTGGTCATCGATAGGGGGGAGTCCAGGATGAAGCCCAGGTTGCGTGCGTAGTCCGTTGGTTTGGGTGCGCTGCCTAGGGCCGGGGGCCACCAGGAGTCGTCCCAGGCAGATGGTGATGATCCCAGGATGAGGACTTCCGTCTTGTCTGAGTTCAGTTTCAAGCGGCTGTTCTTCATCCATTCGGCTACTTCTTTCATCCCTTCGTGTAGGTTGGTTCTGGCGGTGGCGGGTTCGTTGGTGAGGGAGAGGATCAGCTTGGTGTCGTCGGCGTAGGAGATAATATTGAGGCTGTGTTGGCGTGCGATGGCTGCGAGGGGGCTCATGTACCCGTTGAAGAGGGTGGGGCTGAGTGATGATCCTTGTGGTACGCCGCAGATGACTTCGGTGGCCTCGGATCTGAACGGAGGGAGGCGGACTCTCTGGGTTCTTCCGGCGAGAAACGAGATGATCCAATCCAGCGCCTTCTCTTGGATTCCGACGTTGTTGAGGCGTTGTACTAGGGTGCGGTGGCAGACAGTATCGAACGCTGCGGAAAGGTCCAAGAGGATGAGGGCCGCTGTTTCCCCATTGTCGAGCAGGGTTCGGATGTCGTCAGTGGCTGCGATGAGGGCGGTCTCGGTGCTGTGGTTGGCTCGGAAGCCGGACTGTGAGTGGTCGAGGGATCCGTTCGTCTCGAGGAAGGCGGCAAGCTGTCTGTTGACGGTCTTCTCGATGACTTTGGCAGGAAACGGGAGGAGCGAGATGGGGCGGTAGTTCTTGTGGTCGGTGGGGTCTGCTGATGGTTTCTTCAGGAGGGCGCTGAGTTCGGCGTGCTTCCAGCTCTCCGGGAAGGTGGCGGTGTTGAAGGAGCAGTTGATGATGTCCCGGAGTTGGGGTGCGATGACGGAGTCGACCTTGTCGAAGACGTGGTGGGGGCATGGGTCGGTTGGCGATCCGGAGTGGATGCTGTTCATCGTGTGGATGGTGTCCTCGGTGTTGACTGGGGTCCAGGCGCGGAGGGTGGTGGTGGGGGGCGTTGGTTCTGCGGTTGGGTGCGTGGCTTGTTCGTCGAAGCTGTTGTGTATGTCTGCGATCTTGTTGTGGAAGAACGTTGCGAGTGAGTCGCAGAGGTTTTGCGAGGGGGTGATGTCGTTGTTTCCGGCGCTGGGGTTGGAGAGCTCTTTGACGATGCTGAAGAGCTCCTTGCTGTTGTGTGCGTTGTTGTCTATTCGTTCCTTGAATGCTGACTTCTTGGTGGTGTGGATCAGCTGGTGGTGTTTGCGGGTGGCGAGCTTGAGTGCTGTCATGTTGTCTGTGGTCGGGTTCTTTCGCCAGGCTTTCTCAATTGTGCGGCAGTTCTTCTTGGAGTTCTTGAGGTCGTCGTTGAACCATGGGGCTTTCTTGCTTCCGGGCCTGTTGGGATGAGTTTTCAGGGGTGCGAGGTCGTCGGCGCAGTTGGTGATCCACTGTGCGAGGTTGAGGGCTGCCTGGTTGGGGTCCGTTGATCCGGCGGGAGGGTTCTGGCTAAGTGATGTGATGAGCTGGTCGGTGGTGATCTTGTTCCAGCTCCTGCGGGGAACTTGTTGCGGGAGGTGGTGAGTCGTGGTCTTTCTGAAGCTGAAGTGGACGTAGCTGTGGTCGGTCCAGTGGAGTCCGGTGGAGTGGCTGAAGGAGATGTGCTTGCTGGAGGAAAAGATTGGGTCCAGCGTGTGTCCGGCGTAGTGGGTGGGGGTGTTCACCAGTTGCTTGAGTCCGAGGTTGTCCAGCAGGGTGGTGGTGGTGTTGTTGTCGTTGTTGTTCTCCAGGTGGAAGTTGAGGTCTCCTAGGAGGATGTAGTCAGCGGCGGGGAGGGCGTGTGGGCTGATGAAGTCTGCAATGTCTTCGCTGAATTGTGTGCGGGGTCCTCGGGGTCTGTAGATGAGGGTGCCTCTGAGAGTGGTCTTGGGGTCGGTGTGCATTTGGAAGTGAAGATGTTCGGCGGCCGTGAGGGTGTCGTCGGAGTTGGTCGTGATGCGGATGGTGTTCTTGTGGGCGATGGCGATGCCTCCTCCAGTCTGGTTGACGCGGTCCCTCCGGGTGATCTTGTATCCGTCCGGGATGGCTATGGCGATGTCTGGTGCTGAGGAGGCGTTCATCCAGGTCTCTGTTAGGAAGGCGACGTCCGGAAAGGTGGTGTCGAGCAGGTTCCATAGTTCCACGGGGTGTCTGTGGACGGATCGGGTGTTGAGCAGGATGCACTTCAGGTGGTTGCTGTTGGTGCTCGGCTTGGCGTGTGCAGGTGAGTTGCAGGAGAATTTGCAGGATTGGCAGGTGAAGGGTCCGTGGGTGCGTCCTGGGGCGGCTTGGTGGCAGCCAGGGGGTCAGCCGGCATTGAGTGTGCTGAGGGTGGCGGCGTCGTATGTCCGGCGGGTGGAATGGCATCTGCGGGGGCCAGGGGGTATGGCGCTGGGCGCGGTCCAGGCGCGGACGGGCGCAGACATTTAAACAGCTTATAAATGAAAAGTACAAGTATTTCAAAATATATTCGGAATTATGAAAGAACATTTTTTTGTCATTCAGAAGTGTGATGCAAACATTTAAATAGGAGCAAAATAAATCAGAACACTTTACTTGATGACGTGCAAATGACAAATATTTGCAGAAACTTTATTTCCAAACATTGTACAAATTCTGTGGCCAAATTTTGTGGCCATTTCATTGGAAAATATGCTGATTGCAAATGACAGTGTGCTGCTACTTTATGCTTTAGTTATGTATTTATTAAAAGTGATAGTTGTTAAACCTGGTTTGAGAAACATTCCTGCCCCTGCCCTGATGACAATGCAGTTAATGACTAAAGCGGCAAGATAGGTGTATCCTATATGTGGCTAGATTTGTGTTATATATGAAGCTAATGTTTAGTTTATTAAATCAAACAAAATAGTTTTTTGACCAGCAGACATGCTGTACTCACGTATTTGAAGATGGTCTTATATGTGATAAAGAAGAAAATGGTGTGAATTAAAATATTTGCCCAGGATCACATAATTTGAGACCAGTTTATCGGTCAAGAGCATTATAATTAGGTTGAGTTGATTATTTAAGTCACTAAATCTGCAGGTCTATTAACATTTTTAGGATTTGTTTATACCTGTTGATGTCTTGTGGTCCAGGCAGTTCTTCCCATGAGTCATTCTTCTGATCAGCTCCTCTTCTCTCAGTGGGAACTCACTATCAGTTGTCTGATACATAACAACTCTCTGATATATAACCAACTCTCTAGATAAAGTGGTCTTAAGTTACAGGACCCAAGGACCCTGTGTACCACTAGAAAGATAAAGACAGGTAGCAACACTAACACTAAGCAACTCCAAGAGCTGCTTCTGCAGGATGACCTCCAGAATCCTGATACTTTAGAAGGGCAGGACAATGTGGTAGGGGATGCTCCAGAAGATGGGTCTCGAGGGGTCCCCTATAGTGACCTTAATTCTGAGTATGACCAGGAGGAGTCTGATGCCCGCACTCTGGTAAATTCTGATTCTCCTGGGAATAGTACAGATGGTACAGAGGTTTCCCCTAGAGGTAGGTCCCCCTTTATTCCTCCTGGGAGGGTGCAAAGAGTACAGGGGGCGTGTAGATCCTCCTCTGTCCATTCCGGCACCTCAGACACATCCATAGGGACCTCTATTTCTAGCAAAAGAGAGGACTCCTTACAGAGGGAGTACCACCTACTCAAACTTTGGAGAGCCAAGCTCAAGCAAAAGCAATTGTCCCTTGATAAGGAGACCCTGGAAGTCCAGAGGGCTAGGAATAATGTGGGACTAGAGTCCCATGGTGACACTAGTCTACCTAGAGTCAGGGAAACTTCCTTTGGTATTAGAACCCTGTGCAGGATGGTGCCTCTGTACCAGGAGTGGGGTGGTATCCATAAATGGAACAGTGCTTTGGAAAGGGCCTGTAAAGTTCAGAAGGTCCCCCAAGGGCAGTGGGCAGCTATCATGTGGCTCTCCTTTGCTAACAAAGGTAGAGACAAACGTCTCTCTGTCAGAGAGGAAGATGCAAGTTGATTTTATAGACTTTTGCTTTCACAAACGTTATTGATTTTTAAGTTGATATAGTACATGCGATTACAGTGATTTCATATATCTATTTGTCATACTTATTATGTGGACCACTTCTACAACATTTCACTTGGATGCAGGTGTTACAGTCAGTATATTTCAAAGAGACATACTGGTTGATTTTCTATTACGGTCCTGGAAGGCTGGCTTCGTTGAATAAGTACTATGAGGGATTGTACAATTTGTTGATGATGGAGCACATCCTTAATAATTGTCAAACTCAACATCTGCACCAGTACCTGGTGGACTTTGACCTCCCCAAGAATTGGGAAAGAAGGCAGACAAATGGGTCCTAAGCAGAGTTAAGCAGAAAGCTCATGGTGGTGGTGACCAGAAGAAGCAAGATTCTTCTAAAGCCCAAGAGAAGGGTGGGGAGAAGGGTAAAGACAAAAAGGAGTCTTCACAAAGGCCCCCAAAACCTGCCTCTAGGGGTAGGTCCCAATCCTCCACTTGGGCTGATTTGATTTAGGTTTTATAAAGCGCCTGAATCACCCCCCAAGGGGTATCTCCGCGCTCGCGAACTGCACAGTTGGACAGAAACAGGGAGTACGTTAGAACAATGAGGTCTTCAAGAACCTGAGAAATCTAAGGAGGTCAGAGCATTCATGCAAATTAATTGGAAGTTGGTTCCAGAGGGTGGGAGAAGGCTTTCCCACCCAACCGGACCTTCTTACCGCGTGGAACCTCAAGTAGAGATTTGGTCCCTCAGCGTAGTGTCCTGGGGGGCTGATATGTATTGAATTTCTCTCCTAAATAACTGGGGCCCTTGCCGTTTAGAGCTTGTTGCACAATGCAACAAATCTTGAAGCAAATTTGTTTCCGCAGAGGCAACCTATGCATTTACTGTAAGAGAGGGGGAGAGAGCAGGGGCATTAGAGACCAGTCTTGCAGCTGTGTTTTGGACCACTTGCAATTTGTTCAGTGAAGCTTCACTGGCTGAGATCAGCAACACATTGCAGTAGTCTAGTCGACTTAATACTAGTGCCTGGATCAGGGTTTTGTGAGTGGACAGAGGGAGGAAGGGAAATGCTTCCCTTGAAAGACTTAATATATGGAAGCAGGTGCCGATGGTGGTAGAAACCTCCTTCATAGTTAGTTTCTGGTCCAGTCAAACCCCTAGATTTTTAGGTCTCGTGACCGATCAATGCGCATGCGCATTGAGAGAAGCGAGACTATAGGGCTTTAAACAAAGTTTAACTAACTGTGGCGATTTGGTGCTGTGCCCGTGCGCTTTTAGGTCAATGCGCAAGCGCATTGACCTAAAATGCGCGTGCACATCATCAAATCGCCATCTGTTCCCAAAGCCACACTCCTCCCACACCTTTGAAGTGAAGCTTAGCTTCACTTCAAAGGCCCCGGCTGCTTCACACCCTCATGCCGCTCTCCCCGCTCCGCCCCCTCCCCTGCCCGCCGTGTGTCTCCCCTTCGGTGTCTTAAGTTGTTGTGTGCAATCTCAACAATGACCTGGACCTATTGTCTGTTTTAGTTATGTTTTTGTGGGTAACAAAGTTGCTGTTTCATAGATGAGTCTGTAAACATATAGTCTGTTCATTAGACCAGTTTTCATTCTTGTGAGAATCAGTACCGCTTCATATGCATCTCCAGTCTGGTTGCAAAGAGCACTGCCAGGAACCAATCATAGCAGCGTTAGTGTGATTTTAGTGCATCAAACTACTATAGCACTTTATTGCGTAACATTTTTTATTTCTAAAGGTTTTTTTTGTTAACAGTTTTACATCCTAATATTGCACGTCATCTAATAACCCTCTTCACACTCTATTATGAATCCAGAGCAGGAGAGTCTGGCCTGGATTCCCTCTTGCCTTAACTTCTTTCCCTGCATGCCTCCTCTCTCTGGCTATAGCCTACTCTGTTTAACGTAATCATTTAATGTATTTATCCAAATTGCCAACGCGTAATTTCATGAGCCTCATCCTTGCCGCCTTTGAACCCCTATCCGTATGATCATTATTCTTGTTTGTCGCCCTGCCCTTTGCTTAGTCACTATACCTGTCTTCTGTTTCATGCTCCCCCTCTGCCCTTTCTGTCCTGAGAGCAGTTTACTTGGCAGTGGAAGACGGTACTTGAAGGTAATCAGCAGAAGTCCTTCCCAAGCTGCCCTCGTGTCCTTGTCATTCCTCTCTCTACCTGCACTGGAGCTCGAAGCCATCTCCTCTGCGTTCGGCTCCGTTCTGATTACCTCTGAGTCCTCCACATCACCTGTTCTTTCACTTTCGCTTTCTCGTTATATGCCCATATACATCTCCCCTCACACTCACCCTCACTCACCCTCACTCACCCTCGCTCACCCTCACCTTCACTCACCCTCACCCTCACTCACCCTCAACCCCTCACCCTCACCCTCACTCACCCTCACCCTCACTCACCCTCACTCACCCTCACTCACCCTCACTCACCCTCACTCACCCTCAACCTCACTCACCCTCACCCTCACTCACCCTCACCCTCACTCACCCTCAACCCCTCACCCTCTCACCCTCTCACCCTCATTCACCCTCACCCTCACTCACCCTCACTCACCCTCCCTCACCCTCACTCACCCTCACTCACCCTCACCCACCCTCACCCTCACTCACCCTCACTCACCCTCACCCTCACCCACCCTCACTCACCCTCACTCACCCTCACCCTCACTCACCCTCACCCTCACTCACCCTCACTCACCCTCACCCTCACTCACCCTCACTCACCCTCACCCACCCTCACCCTCACTCACCCTCAAACCCTCACTCACCCTCACTCACCCTCAACCCCTCACCCTCACTCACCCTCAACCCCTCACCCTCACTCACCCTCAACCCCTCACTCACCCTCACTCACCCTCACTCACCCTCAACCCCTCACCCTCACCCACCCTCACTCACCCTCACCCTCACTCACCCTCAACCCCTCACCCTCACTCACCCTCAACCCCTCACCCTCACTCACCCTCACCCCCTCACCCTCACTCACCCTCACTCACCCTCAACCCCTCACCCTCACCCTCAACCCCTCACCCTCAACCCCTCACCCTCAACCCCTCACCCTCAACCCCTCACTCACCCTCACTCTCACTCACCCTCACTCTCACTCACCCTCACTCACCCTCACCCTCAATCACCCTCAACCCCTCACCCTCACTCACCCTCACTCACCCTCAACCCCTCACCCTCATTCACCCTCACTCACCCTCACTCACCCTCACTCACCCTCACCCTCACTCACCCTCACTCACCCTCACTCACCCTCACCCACCCTCACCCACCCTCACCCACCCTCACTCACCCTCACTCACCCTCACTCACCCTCACCCACCCTCACCCTCACCCACCCTCACTCACCCTCACTCACCCTCACCCTCACTCACCCTCACCCTCACTCACCCTCACCCTCACTCACCCTCACTCACCCTCACCCACCCTCACCCTCACTCACCCTCAAACCCTCACTCACCCTCACCCTCAACCCCTCACCCTCACTCACCCTCAACCCCTCACTCACCCTCACTCACCCTTACTCACCCTCAACCCCTCACCCTCACCCACCCTCACTCACCCTCACCCTCACTCACCCTCAACCCCTCACCCTCACTCACCCTCAACCCCTCACCCTCACTCACCCTCAACCCCTCACCCTCACCCACCCTCACTCACCCTCAACCCCTCACCCCCTCACCCCCTCACCCTCACTCACCCTCACTCACCCTCAACCCCTCACCCTCACCCTCAACCCCTCACCCTCACCCTCAACCCCTCACCCTCAACCCCTCACTCACCCTCACTCTCACTCACCCTCACTCACCCTCAACCCCTCACCCTCACTCACCCTCACTCACCCTCACCCTCACTCACCCTAAACCCCTCACCCTCACTCACCCTCACTCACCCTCACCCTCAATCACCCTCAACCCCTCACCCTCACTCACCCTCACTCACCCTCAACCCCTCACCCTCACCCTCTCACCCTCATTCACCCTCACTCACCCTCACTCACCCTCACTCACCCTCACCCTCACTCACCCTCACTCACCCTCACTCACCCTCACTCACCCTCACTCACCCTCACTCACCCTCACCCACCCTCACCCACACTCACCCACACTCACCCTCACTCACCCTCATCCACCCTCACTCACCCTCACTCACCCTCACCCTCACTCACCCTCACCCTCACTCACCCTCACCCTCACTCACCCTCACTCACCCTCACTCACCCTCACTCACCCTCACTCACCCTCACCCACCCTCACTCACCCTCACCCACCCTCACCCTCACTCACCCTCAAACCCTCACTCACCCTCACTCACCCTCAACCCCTCACCCTCACTCACCCTCAACCCCTCACCCTCATTTAATGTGTTTATCCAAATTGCCAACGCGTAATTTCATGAGCCTCATCCTTGCCGCCTTTGAACCCCTATCAGTATGATCATTATTCTTGTTTGTCGCCCTGCCCTTTGCTTAGTCACTATACCTGTCTTCTGTTTCATGCTCCCCCTCTGCCCTTTCTGTCCTGAGAGCAGTTTACTTGGCAGTGGAAGACGGTACTTGAAGGTAATCAGCAGAAGTCCTTCCCAAGCTGCCCTCGTGTCCTTGTCATTCCTCTCTCTACCTGCACTGGAGCTCGAAGCCATCTCCTCTGCGTTCGGCTCCGTTCTGATTACCTCTGAGTCCTCCACATCACCTGTTCTTTCACTTTCGCTTTCTCGTTATATGCCCATATACATCTCCCCTCACACTCACCCTCACTCACCCTCGCTCACCCTCACCTCACTCACCCTCACCCTCACTCACCCTCAACCCCTCACCCTCACTCACCCTCACCCTCACTCACCCTCACTCACCCTCACCCTCACTCACCCTCAACCCCTCACCCTCACTCACCCTCACCCTCACTCACCCTCAACCCTCACCCTCACCCTCTCACCCTCATTCACCCTCACCCTCACTCACCCTCACTCACCCTCCCTCACCCTCACTCACCCTCACTCACCCTCACCCACCCTCACCCTCACTCACCCTCACCCTCACCCACCCTCACTCACTCCTCACCCTCACCCTCACCCTCACTCACCCTCACTCACCCTCACCCTCACTCACCCTCACTCACCCTCACTCACCCTCACTCACCCTCAAACCCTCACTCACCCTCACTCACCCTCAACACCTCACCCTCAACCCCTCACCCTCACTCACCCTCAACCCCTCACTCACTCACTCACCCTCACTCACCCTCACTCACCCTCAACCCCTCACCCACCCTCACTCACCCTCACTCACCCTCAACCCCTCACCCTCACTCACCCTCACCCTCAACCCCTCACCCTCACTCACCCTCAACCCCTCACCCTCACTCACCCTCAACCCCTCACCCTCACTCCCTCAACCCCTCACCCTCACTCACCCTCAACCCCTCACCCTCACTCACCCTCAACCCCTCACCCTCAACCCCTCACCCTCACCCTCAACCCCTCACCCCCTCACCCTCAACCCCTCACCCTCAACCCCTCACCCTCAACCCCTCACCCTCACCCTCAACCCCTCACCCTCACTCACCCTCACCCTCACTCACCCTCACTCACCCTCACCCTCACTCACCCTCACTCACCCTCACCCTCACTCACCCTCACTCACCCTCACTCACCCTCACTCACCCTCACTCACCCTCACCCTCACTCACCCTCACCCACCCTCACTCACCCTCACCCACCCTCACCCACACTCACCCTCAAACCCTCACTCACCCTCACTCACCCTCAACCCCTCACCCTCACTCACCCTCAACCCCTCACCCTCACTCACCCTCAACCCCTCACTCACCCTCACTCACCCTCACTCACCCTCAACCCCTCACCCTCACTCACCCTCATTCACCCTCACTCTCACCCTCACTCACCCTCAACCCCTCACCCTCACTCACCCTCACCCTCACTCACCCTCACTCACCCTCACTCACCCTCCCTCACCCTCACCCACCCTCACTCACCCACCCTCACCCACCCTCACCCACCCTCACTCACCCTCACTCACCCTCAACCCCTCACCCTCACTCACCCTCACCCTCACTCACCCTCACAACCCCTCACCCTCACTCACCCTCAACCCCTCACCCTCACTCACCCTCACTCACCCTCAACCCCTCACTCACCCTCACTCACTCTCACTCACCCTCAACTCCTCACCCTCAACCCCTCACCCTCACTCACCCTCAACCCCTCACCCTCACTCACCCTCAACCCCTCACCCTCACTCACCCTCACCCTCACTCACCCTCAACCCCTCACCCTCACTCACCCTCAACCCCTCACCCTCCCTCACCCTCACTCACCCTCACCCTCACTCACCCTCAACCCCTCACCCTCACTCACCCTCAACCCCTCACTCACCCTCACCCCTCACCCACCCTCAACCCCTCACCCACCCTCAACCCCTCACCCACCCTCACTCTCACTCACCCTCACTCTCACTCACCCTCACCCTCACTCTCACTCACCCTCACTCTCACTCTCCAAGACACCCCTCACTCACCCTCAACCCCTCACCCTCACTCACCCTCACTCACCCTCACTCACCCTCACTCACCCTCACCCACCCTCAACCCCTCACCCTCACCCTCACCCTCACTCCACCCTCAACCCCTCACCCTCACTCACCCTCACTCACCCTCACCCACCCTCAACCCCTCACCCACACTCACCCTCAAACCCTCACTCTCACCCTCAACCCCTCACCCTCACTCACCCTCAACCCCTCACTCACCCTCAACCCCTCACCCTCACTCACCCTCATTCACCCTCACTCACACTCACTCTCACCCTCACTCACCCTCAACCCTCACCCTCACTCACCCTCACCCACCCTCACCCACCCTCACCCTCACTCACCCTCACTCACCCTCACTCACCCTCACTCACCCTCACCCACCCTCACTCACCCTCACCCACCCTCACTCACCCTCACTCACCCTCAACCCCTCACCCTCACTCACCCTCACCCTCACTCACCCTCACAACCCCTCACCCTCACTCACCCTCACCCACCCTCAACCCCTCACCCTCACTCACCCTCACCCTCACTCACCCTCAACCCCTCACCCACCCTCAACCCCTCACCCTCATTCACCCTCAACCCCTCACTCACCCTCACCCTCACTCACCCTCACTCACCCTCACTCACCCTCAACCCTCATCCTCACTCACCCTCACCCTCACTCACCCTCACTCACCCTCACCCTCACTCACCCTCAACCCCTCACCCTCACTCACCCTCACTCACCCTCAACCCCTCACCCTCACTCACCCTCACCCTCACTCACCCTCACCCTCCCTCACTCACCCTCACTCACCCTCCCTCACTCACCCTCACTCACCCTCACTCACTCACCCTCACTCACTCACCCTCACTCACCCTCCCTCACTCACCCTCACTCACCCTCACTCACTCACCCTCACTCACTCACCCTCACTCACCCCACTCACCCTCAACCCCTCACCCTCACCCACCCTCAACCCCTCACCCTCACTCACCCTCACTCACCCTACACCCTCACTCACCCTCACCCTCACTCACCCACAACCCCTCACCCTCACCCACCCTCACTCACCCTCACCCTCACTCACCCTCAACCCCTCACCCTCACCACCCTCACTCACCCTCACCCTCACTCACCCTCACTCACCCTCACTCACCCTCACTCACCCTCACCCTCACTCACTCACCCACACTCACCACCCTCACTCACCCTCACTCACCCTCAACCCCCCACCCTCACCCACCCTCAACCCCTCACCCTCACTCACCCTCACTCACCCTACACCCTCACTCACCCTCACCCTCACTCACCCACAACCCTCACCCTCACCCACCCTCACTCACCCTCACCCTCACTCACCCTCAACCCCTCACCCTCACCCACCCTCACTCACCCTCACTCACCCTCACTCACCCTCACTCACCCTCACTCACCCTCACTCACCCTCACTCACCCTCACCACCCTCACTCACCCTCACTCACCCTCACTCACCCTCACCCACCCTCACCCACCCTCACCCACCCTCAACCCCTCACCCTCACTCACCCTCACCCTCACTCACCCTCACTCACCCTCAACCCCTCACCCTCACTCACCCTCAACCCCCTCACCCACCCTCAACCCCTCACCCTCACTCACCCTCAACCCCTCACCCTCAACCCCCCACTCACTCTCACTCACTCCACTCACCTCTCACCCTCACTCACCCTCACCACCCTCACTCACCCTCACTCACCCTCAACCCTCACCCTCACCCACCCTCAACCCCTCACACTCACTCACCCTCACTCACCCTACACCCTCACTCACCCTCACCCTCACTCACCCACAACCCCTCACCCTCACTCACCCTCACCCACCCTCACTCACCCTCACCCTCACTCACCCTCAACCCCTCACCCTCACTCACCCTCACTCACCCTCACCCTCACTCACCCTCACCCTCACCCACCCTCACCCACCCTCACTCACCCACCCTCACTCACCCACCCTCACTCACCCTCACTCACCCTCACTCACCCTCACTCACCCTCACCCTCACTCACCCTCACTCACCCTCACCCTCACTCACCCTCACTCACCCTCACCCACCCTCAACCCCTCACCCTCACTCACCCTCACCCTCACTCACCCTCACTCACCCTCAACCCCTCACCCTCACTCACCCTCAACCCCTCACCCTCAACCCCTCACCCTCACTCACCCTCAACCCCTCACCCTCACTCACCCTCAACCCCTCACCCTCACTCACCCTCAACCCCTCACCCTCAACCCCTCACTCACCCTCACTCACCCTCACTCACCCTCACTCACCCTCACTCACCCTCACTCACCCTCACCCTCACCCTCACTCACCCTCAACCCCTCACTCACCCTCACCCACCCTCACTCACCCTCAACCCCTCACCCTCAACCCCTCACCCACCCTCAACCCCTCACCCTCACTCACCCTCAACCCCTCACCCTCAACCCCTCACTCACTCTCACTCACTCTCACTCACCCTCACTCACCCTCACTCACCCTCAACCCCTCACCCTCACTCACCCTCACCCTCACTCACCCTCAACCCCTCACCCTCACTCACCCTCACCCTCACTCACCCTCACCCTCACTCACCCTCACCCTCACTCACCCTCAACCCCTCACCCACCCTCAACCCCTCACCCTCACTCACCCTCACTCACCCTCAACCCCTCACCCTCAACCCCTCACCCTCACTCACCCTCAACCCCTCACCCTCACTCACCCTCAACCCCTCACCCTCAACCCCTCACCCTCACTCACCCTCAACCCCTCACCCTCAACCCCTCACCCTCAACCCCTCACCCTCACTCACCCTCACAACACATATTGTGTTACAATAGGTGTCACATTTGCGAAAGATAAAACTATTGGCATTGTAAATAACAAAGCTATTAATTTCGCTATTTTCAAAACAAGCACATAAATAAAAAATGTGTCCTTTACAATACCAATAGCTCAAACTTTCCTAATGCGAGACCTATTGCATTGCTGTGCTTCTCTCCCCTGCTGCACTCTCCTGCTCTCTAGAGATGTGGCCTAACGACCAGAGCTGCCATCTAAGTGACGTAAATACAAAACATGTTGCATTCCAAATGCTAAAGGTGTCACATTTGCGAAAGTTATAACTATTGGCATTGTAAATGACAAAGCCATCAATTTAGCAATTTTAAAAACCAACAAATAAATAAAATATGTCATTTACAAGACCAATAACTCCAACTTTTCTAATTCGAGACCTATTGCATTTCCAATGCTTGTTTACCACAGTCTTCGGTTCCGGTGCTGGTCCCAATTCTGTAGGCCACCAACTCTGAGACCATCTCAAAGGAGCGTCACCAAACAGCATGATTTCTGTTTTGCCCGCGGTAAGCTGGAGGAAGTTTTGTCTCATCCAGCTGGCAACAGTTTTCATACCTTCTGAGAGGGTGGACTGGGCAGTGGGATCTTGTTTGTCAAAGGAAAGCAGGAGCTGAGTATCATCAGCATAGGAAATGGGTGTAAAACCTAGCTTCCTGAGCAGACCTGCCAAAGAAGCGGCATAGATGTTAAATAAAGTGGGACTTAGACAGGATCCCTGAGGTACTCCTTTGGTTAGATTCATAGACTCAGACCGGAAAGGACCCAGATCGATAGTCTGGGTTCTGTGTGAGAGGAAACTCGTCATCCATTGTAGGGCTATTCCTTGTATCCCAATCTCACTGAGTCTCCTAAGCAAATTTCGATGTGAGATGGGGTCGAAGGCCGCCGACAAGTCGAGCAGCACTTGTATAACTGCCTGTCTTTTTGTCTAGAGCCTGTCTGATGTTACCCATGACGGCAATCAAGGCTGACTCAGTGCTGTGTCTGGGTCTGAAACCAAACTGAGATGGATCAAAGCAGCCAGATTCCTCAACAAAGTCTGAAAGATGTTTGTTAATATGCTTTTCTTACAACTTGCTCAGGAGAGGTAACAGTGATATAGAGCGATAATTAGTTCAAGCATCCATAGGGGCCTTAAAATTCTTCCTTATAGGGATGATTTGGGCTGCCTTCCACTCATCAGGAACATAGCCTTTATTTAGTGAAAGGTTCAGGATGGAAAGAAACCTGATGTTACGTGTGCAAGGAGAAAGACCATAGGCGAAGGAATGCCAATTGTGCTAAGGCCAACACCAAGGAAGCTACTACTACTGTCTCTAAGGCAACTAACCCCCCTAGCACCAGTACAAGTAGAAGTACAGTCCCCAAGGGATTAGTAGGGTTAACCATGGGTTTTGAAGTGGCTTCTGATCTATTCAGAACACCCATTCAGGCTGTCATTGTCTACTTGTGTACTTTCTATGAGTGATATGGATCATTTTGACCACAATTAATATGAAATTATTAATTTTTTGTACAGATATATTGCCCCTCCTGTCCCCCTGTCCTGATGAAGACCCTCTAGCAAGGCCCCATCTGATGTCTGCAATAACCTGGGTCGAAACGTCGACACTTCTCTCCACCCTCAGCCTATTCTCCCCATTTATCATTTGTGGATCTGTTCTGTTAGGCATGAGTTTGTTATATTAATTTTTGATTTGTGATTATTAGCCTTTGTTAATTAATTATTAGTAAAATTCTATTGAGGTCAAACTGACCACTCCTTTGACACTTGTATAGTTCCCTCACCTTTCACATCACCAACCCCACCCCTTTTCCCTTCTGTTTAGGGGCACTATTTATGATCAATTATTGATGTATTTTATAAACTGTGTTTTATTGAATATTTTGTACACGTTGTGATTAAAAACAATGTTGTGTATTGTGCTCGCTCACTCCGTCATTGACGGGGACGGCAGATATGTTATCATCTCGGGGACCCTACTGGGCCACAAGGTCACGCTTGCTGGTATTTATGGTCCTAACACTGACACCCCTACTTTTTTCAGTGACTTTCAACTACACCTATTGCAATCGGAACCGGATTTGTTGCTACTTGGTGGTGATTTCAACCTCCTATTTAATTTTTTGAAAGATAGTACTGCAGCTACCCCAGACACCAGGCCTCACTCACGCCCCGTTTTGCGAGACATATGCACACATTTTTCTCTCGTAGACATTGAAGCACAGTTACACACCTCCACCCCTGCTTATACCCACTACTCTGGCTTCCATGACACATGGACGAGACTTGACTATTGGCTTATCTCCCCGGAAGTGGTTGGGTGGGTAGACAAACTCCTTACACTCCCCCGTACACTGTCAGACCACTCACCTATAGTGCTTAGATTGCGGGTCCCTCGGGCGGGGGGATATGAGCGGCAAGGGCGCTTTCCTGGGCGGGCTTTGTCGGACCCGGTTTTCACTGAGACCATTAGGGACGCCATTGAGGAATATTTTGAACTCAACACAGGCACAGTTGACACCTGGGCTGTCCTATGGGAGGGCTTTAAGGCAACCATCAGGGGAGTCTGCATTGCTACACATACTGGGGTGCTGCGAGCTATACGTGTGACCCTCTCACGGCTTGAGCGTGCCATAGCGACACTGGAGGCAGAACAACTTCGACTACACACTGCGGAGGGGGACCTTAAGCGCCTGCAATTGCTGGTGGAGTTTAGGGAGGAAGCCGATAGGGAGCTCAGATTCCTGACTAGAACGCACACTGCTAGGCAGTATGGGGAGGGTGACCGACCTGGCAAGGAACTGGCACAATTACTTCGCCCCCCACGTGCCTCTTCCTACATCACGACCCTCGTAAGCTCGGCGGGAGACATGCTACACACTACCCCCGAGATTTGTGATGCATGTTTATCTTACTACACTACATTGTATACATCCACACTAACAGACGATGCCGCTGACCGTGGTGATTACCTCAATGAGATCGCAATGGTGTACTTGGATAAGTGGATGATCGACTTTCTGGCGGATCCCATTACACCGGACAATGTGGTGGAGGCCATAGACTCCATGAAGGGGTCCTCGGCTCCTGGGCTGGATGGGTTCTCGGCCGACTTTTATAAAGCCTATAAGGATTTATTGGTTCCCCGCCTTGTGGAAGTATATGCTGAAGCACTGGAAATGGGTTGTCTTCCTCCTACACTCAGGGAGGCAGTCATTGTGCTCCTCCCCAAACCGGGTAAAGATGCCACTCTCTGCGACTCCTATCGCCCACTGTCTTTACTGAACCTAGATTACAAAATTCTGGCGAAAGTTCTCGCCATCCGACTTTCGCTCCTAATGGAATCCATAATCTCCCCTGCCCAATCTGGCTTTGTCCCACACCGCTCCACTTCTCTCAACCTTTCTCCATTCTGCATCGTGTTAACCCTGACGTCCCGGCGGCGGCGATACTACTAGACGCCGAGAAGGCATTTGACTCTTTAGAGTGGCCTTTCCTTATGTCTGTGATGCGCCGTATGGGGATACCTGAATGTTTAGTTAATACGGTGGAGTTATTATATACCCTCCCTGTGGCTCGCCTACGCCTAAATGGAACGGTCACTGCGCAGTTCCGCCTGGCGCGAGGTACGCGACAGGGTTGTCCCCTGTCGCCGCTCTTGTACATATTGGCAATGGACCCGTTGGTCCCGCACTTCCAAGAGAAAGATTTACACCGAGGCCTCCAATTTAGGACGGGCCCGCTCTTGATTTCGCTTTATGCGGATGACACCATCCTCTATATCCGACAGCCCCAGTCCAATCTTGAGCCGTTGCTATTAGAAATCACCAGATTTGGCAAGTACTCAGGCCTCCGTATTAACTGGCATAAATCCGTAGTATTTCCACTCACGCCCAATACTGTTGAGTGGCCATGCCCCTTCCCCCTCACATGGAGCCGGGATTCTGTGAAATACCTGGGCATCCATGTGCATTTGGACACGGAATCCATTATTAGACAAAACTACGGCACGGCGCTCACAGCCCTGGAAGGACAGGTTGAGCGATGGATTCGACTGCCATTATCCATGGTCGGGCGTATCGCCATCATTAAAATGATAGTATTGCCGCGGTTCTTGTACTTGTTCAACAATATACCCGTGCCCCTCACGAAAACTTTTTTCACACAACTACGCTCGCTGTTATTGAAGCTGGTGTGGGGAATAAGTCGCCGCGAGTGTCCTGGCAAGTACTGACGCTCCCATATGAGCGAGGGGCCTTGGCGTTCCTGATTTTTATCTCTATTTTCTGGTGGCACAGTGCTCCTACGCGCACCCATGGTTCCACCCGGACGCCCGATCCCATATTTGAGGCCAGAGGCCGATTTGGTCTTGCCGGGATCGCTGTCCACCACCTTGCCGTCAGGCTTCCCAAGAGATCCACGAGACATCCAAACGGTTTCATCGACCTGCTGGGCATGGGGTAGACTGGGCCGCCTTGTTGGCTTTCCTCAACTGTATTCCCCGAACCTTCCGTTGCCCAACTCCACCTGGCTACCAATTACTGGAGAATCAGTGGTGCAACACACGTTGTCCAAATTTCATATTACTACCATTGGAGATCTGTTCCCTGACGGCCATGCGTTCACGCTTACAGAAGACCACCGCTTTCTGGAGCGGACATTCATGGATTCATTCGTTTTGACCAGACTGTGCTCGCTCCTGCGCACATCTTTCTCTTCGTTCCCACTCCCTCCCGAGGAGATGACTCCGCTCACATTCATTATTCAACACACTTCGGGCACTCATTTAGTATCTAAGCTATATCAAATGTGCTGCGACCTCCTCCCCTCCAGAGATCATGTGGTGCGTGCCGCCTGGGAGGCGGATTTAGGAAACACCATTACAGATGACCAATGGCATTGGTGCTGCAAAGCAACAAAGGACATCTCTCTTAACAGTAAACACAAACTTTTACACTTCAAATTCTTACGCAGACTGTACTTCACTCCAGCGAGACTTCACAGAATAGATCCCTCACGTTCCCATGCATGCCCCAAGTGCGGAGGCCCATTTGCTGATTTTGCGCACCTTTCATGGGCCTGTCCCGTACTACATGGTTATTGGTCCCAGGTCCACGCCACGCTCAGCGACATGCTACACTTAAACCTGGTTCCGGTCCCTGAGATTGCCCTTCTGGGATATGTGGCCGAATTCCCGAAGACTGTACGCAAATTGGCGGCGCTGAGTTTCTTATTGGCTAAACGAGAAGTGGCACTGCGGTGGTGTGACCGACGCCCCCCGTTACACAGCTCCTGGCTCCGGAGTTTGGCGCAATGTAATACCAATAGTACTGAATACTCAGCCATGGTTCCCTCTGCATCCAGACCTGTCGACATTTGGGGTCCATATCGCACATATGTTGCTGGCGCAGTAGATGAAACTCAGCCCCCTCCCGCTCCTGCAATGGCCCCCGAGGGGATTGGTTGAGAGGTGGTGGGAAACGCGGCTTCTCAGCCCTTGATTTTTGTTGCTTGATGTACTGTGCTTCTACTTCCTCCCTACTGATTCTGCAGTGACCTGGGGAATGCTGTACTATTGTTCCGCCGCGCTCCTTCTCCCCTGCTTTAGTAGTGTCCTTTGACTATGCTCGTACTGTTATGATTTTTGTATATGTGACTTTCGTGATATCGCTTGACTCAGATATATACTGCAAAATGTATACTTCCTCTTTGTTCTCGTATTTCTTTTGGAAAATGACAACAATGTTGTGACATTCTCTTTGAATCCAGTTGAGATATTATTTTACTTTAGTTCATTTACGGAGCTTTTGGTCCCAGCAGCTCTCCAAGACAAGTGGAGTGGCCCAATAGCATTCTTGAGAAAAAAAGGTGATGTCACCTACTTGGTTGACCTAGGTACTCCTAGAAGTCCCCACAGGGTAGTTCTTGTGAACCACCTGAAGCCTTTTGTTGACAGGGCTCACATGAGCTTGCTCAGGACCACTGGTGAGGGACAGGAAGAAGAGAGTGACCCTCTCCCTGATCACCTCTCTGAGGACCATCTTGATGGGTCAGTTGATGTAGTAGCCTTAGCAGGCAGCCTCACTGACCAGCAGCAAGCTGATTTCATTAAAGTCCACAGTCAGTTCACCCATTTGCTTTCACTGACTCCCAGTCAAATCACCTGGTGTACCCATGAAGTAGACACAGGTGACAGTCAGCCTGTGAAGAATAAAATCTACAGCCAGCCTGACCATGTCAGGATTTGCATCAGGACTTCGGTCCAAAAGATGCTGGAATTGTGGGGTCATTGAGTCTTCAGATAGCCCTTGGGCTAGTCCAGTAGCCTTTGTGTCAAAACCTCACATCCAAGATGGCAAGAGAGAGATCAGGTTTTGAGTGAACTACAGAGGCCTCAATGCAGTCTCTGGGACTGATGCCCATCCAATTCCCAAGGCAGATGAACTGATTGATACTCTGGCCTCAGCTAAGTATCTTAGTACATTTGACCTGATTGCTGGCTATTGACAAATCGGACTCTCTGAGGATACTAAGGCAAAAACAGCATTTTCAACCCCTAGTGGTGATTATCAATTTATTGTAATGCCTTTGGCTTGACAAACGCACCTGCCAGATTTCAGAGGTTGGTGAACAAAGTCCTCACAGGTCTGAAAGCCTACAGTTCAGCATATGTATCTTTAGTTCCGCCTGGGAGGATTACCTCGTCCACCTCAGGAATTTTCTGGCGGCCCTGCAAAAGGCAGCTTCACTATCAAGGGCACAAAGTGTCAGTTATGGCAGAGCAAGGTTGTGTACCCTACCAGGGAGTCACCTGGTAGGTGGAGGCCAAGTTCAACCATTGGATAGCAAACTCCAGACCATAATGGACAGTGTTACTCCCACTGCTCTGTCTCCGCTCAGAGCTTTCTTGGACCTGACTGGCTACTACAGGAGGTTTGTTTCGGGATATGCGTCTATAGTGACTCCAATTAATGAGCTCACCTCCAAAAGGATGCCTAAGAAAGTTCAGTGGACAGTTAGCTGTCAGAAGGCATTTGATTACCTGAAGCAGGCCATGTGCTCTGCTCACATTCTGCAAAGTCCTGTTTACACCAAAGCCCTCATTGTCCAGACAGATGCTTGCGAGATTGGGTTAGGAGCTTGGGTTATGAGCTGCTCTATCACAACTTAATGCAGAGGGCCAGGACCAACCAGCATCTTGTATGAGCAGACGGTTTACCCCCAGTGAGAAATGTTGGTCAGCTATTGAGAGGGAGGCCTTTGATGTAGTCTGGGACTTGAAGAAGTTGAGGCCATACTTGTTTGGTACTCACTTCATTATTCAGAAAGGCCATAAGCCCCTCTTATGGATTAAAAAGATGATGGGTGAAAAACCTAAATTTTTTAGGTGGTCCATTTCCCTACATGGGAGGGACTTTTCTGTGGAACATAGACCTGGGAGCAAACATGCCAACGCAGATCGACACTCCAGAAATTTCCACAGAAAATGAATACTCTAACGGGCATGGTTAGTCTCATCTACTTTCGTTTGTGGGTAGGGTTGTGTAGGAAAGTAGGATCTGGTTTCATACCCCCACTTTTTGATGATATTATTTATTTATTTATCGATTTGAAAAGTTATTCTGTTTTATGGCTCGTCTGACTGGGATCCTGCTAATCCGGACCCCAGTCACTGTGCTTGCTCCCTAAATTGGACAGTGGTGAGTACTTTTTGTACCTTCCCAGTTGGCTACTGGTGTCCCCATGTAGGTCCCTAGTGTGAGTGAGTTACTGTTGCAGTACCCCCCCCCCACACTTTTTGCCTGATACTTGATGCATTTTTCCTAGGTGTGCCCTGGGTCCCTGCCGATCAGGTACCCAGGGCCTGTGTTTCTTCCCTAAAAACAATACTCAAGCCTAAACCCAATTGGCATCTCTGGCCACATATCAGCCCCTAGTAAATGGTACCCTAGGTATCCAGGGCATTGTGACCAGAGAAGACCCCTAAGGGCTGCAGCACTTATTGTGCCACCCTTAGGGGCCCTGCACCTTGACACCCACACACTGCCTTTGCAGGCTGAGTGTCTAAGTGCAGAACTAAACAAAGAGTCGACATGGCACACATCCCTGTGTGCCATGCCCACAACCCCACTGCCCTGGCATACATTGGCCACCCCTCTAGCTGGGTGCCCTATGCCAGTGGTGTGGGCACGGGTGCATGAGCCCTGTGCCCCTACAGTACCCAGGGCCATTCCTGGGTATTGTAAGTACAGTAATGCCATTAAGAGTATATGGTGCTGGGAGGTTGTCATTACGAACTCCACAGCACCATAATAGCTACACTGAACACTGACAAGTTTGATATCAAACTTCTCAGCACATTAAACCCACACTGATGCCAGTGTGGGATTTAATGTAAAATGCACTACAGAGGGGATCTTAAAGATGCCCCCTGAAACCTAACCTACAACCCACGTCTGGCCTGAGTGGCTGCAGAGGCTGCCACACAGCAGACATGTTGCTGGACCCCTGGGTGGAGAGCCCCCGCTCTCCTGGGCCTGCAACAATGCACATCCCTGTGCGAGGTGCTATGTTTCCTCCCCCAGGATGGACAGGGGGAAGCTTCAAAGGCATGCAGCCTCTGAGAGCTTCTCCAGACCATTTGCTGTACCCTGCAACTGGCCCCCACCCGTTCTACCCCCACTCTGGCGGGAAGACTGGCGGAAAAAACTACGTCAGGAAGGGGGTGTGCCAACCTTTGCCAACTCCACCCCTCAGGTGGAGGAGGCGAGGTGAAGCACGACCCCGGGCTCCGACCATCTTGTAGATGGGGAGCCCTGCCCAATCCCAGCTAGGCTCCTGCCCCCTACCCACAGAAGAGTAGCAGGCTAGGGGTTGTACTCACCCCAGAACAGGGGCCCATTGGTCCCTGCCCTTGCCCTACCTGTAACACCCCTAAATTTAGTATTTAGGGGCTCCCTGAACCTTTCTTCCACAGATCCAGATACCGAAACAAGAAAGAAGAACAAGAAACAAGAAGACCTGCCGTGCAGCTGCTAAGAAGAGGAAGACACCAACTGATTTGGCCCCAGCCCTACCGGCCTGTCGACCCTCGAACCTGCTCCTGCTAAACCCCGGCGTCTCCAGTGGTCAGCAACCTCAAAAACCCCATAGGACCTGACTGCCTTGTGACTCTGACTACCTGGGTCTTCCACGAGCAGTGGTACTGCTCAAAGCAAGTAACAAGCCCTGGCATCAGCCCGGAAACGCGAACCCTGCACACTCTGCACCCGTCAAGCCTGGCCTGTGCTGGAGTGAACCAAGACCCTGAGGACATCCCCCTCTGCGATTCTGACTCGGAATCCAGTGCCCAAGGACCCTCCTCGACGACCCCGACGACGACTGCAGCCTCAGGACAAAGGACCCCTCCGACCGCGACCAGCAGGGGGTAAGATTTCCTGACCTCAAAAGACACCCCGGCACCCCACAGCCCCCTGTGCCCAACTCCTGGGTGCTTACCTATCCTCTAATATCCCAACTTACCCCTCGAAGTGTTGGTCGCTCCTGAAGATCCACCGTCCCCGAGCCTGCAGCCTTTGTTCCCTTTTCAAGATCCTCATTGGATAACATTGAGCGCCCGACGGCTCAAAAGCACCCTGCAACCAGCCGCCCGAGTGCCTCTGGCAGTGCAACCTGTACTCTATTCTACTTCCCCATTTGCCCTGAGCAAGTGACCAGGAGCCCAGCTCCCACAGCCGCGTGGCCTGCTAGCCAGCAGCCACCAACTGAAGGCCCCCTGCCTCTCGTTGGATAACATTGAGCCTAACTACCTCTGCACCCGGCCGCCCCTGTGCCGCTGAGGGTGTACTAACTGTACCTACCTGACCCTGGGGGACCCCTGAGTCTAAGATCAGAACCTGAACTTCGGCAGTCGAGTACTCACCTGAAAACCGATGACTCACTTTCCTGCCATTGGATAACATTGACTGGTTTGACTCGAAAAATCTTCTAAGTGTGAAGTTTTGAAATGTTTAAATATTCAGCTAAAATCAGCCGAATATCGAAATCTGAAGCACTCACCTGTAATCAGGAGAGAAGCCAGTACTGTACCTTGTAGCCCAGAACTGAACCGCAAAAGTAATCACAACCGTGTCTGCTAGTAATCTAAATTTCTGCCATAGGAAACCATTGGCTGTTTTTCTATAAAATTTCTTCTAAGTGTGAAGTTTTGAAAACTGAAAATATTCCTATAAAATCAGCCGAATTCCGAAATACTCACCTGTGATCAGGGGAGAAGTTAGTACTGTACCTTTCAGCCCAATACTGAACCGTAAAAGTAATCCGTACCGGGTTTACTAGTAATCTGTATTTTCTCCATAGGAACCCATTGTCTGCTTTTCTATGAAATTTCTTCTAAGTGTCTACTTTTGAAAAGTTGAAATATTCTTTAAAAATCATACGAAATACTCAAACACAATTACCTACCTGTTTTAATTTAAGACCCCAGTGCTGGCCACGGAAGACCAGTGCTGGATTACAAAAGTACCGCGATCGTACTTTACCTGCAACCTGAATTTTCTCCCATTGAATAACATTGTCAGATTTACATTGAAAAGTTTCTACCTGCAACCTGAATTTTCTCCCATTGAATAACATTGTCAGATTTACATTGAAAAGTTTCTAAGTGTGAACTTTTAAAACAGCTTTATATTCATGAAAGTTCACTACAGTAACTAAAACGTTTTTGCTAATCTGGTTTCAGTTTAGACCCCAGGACTGAATCTAGGATCTGGTCCTGGGACTACTAAAGTAATCTGTATAGTAATCAACTGTACTTACATGTGGAAAACTCATTGAGCTCAATGCTATAGTGTGTTTTAGGATTCTGTTGCTTACTGTCAACACTGTATTAATGGTTTGCACAAACTTTATTGCTCCTTTGCATAGTAATTACATGAGAGTACTCATAACGAGAAAAGTATATTTTTATAACTGTTGGTTCTAAAAATAAAACAACTATATCTGTGGATATAAAAACAATTGGCCTGGAGTTCAGTCCTTGAGTGTGTGAAACCTTTTGCTGACTGAGTGTGTAAAACAAATGCTTTACACTGTCCTCTGGTACTGCCTTACTGCTCGACCAAGCTACCACTTTGGAGAGTAAGGTCAGTTCTGACTTTAACCTCTGTTATACCTTTGGGGTTTGTGGACTTGATACACACTGTACTACCTTATTGTCCAGTATATATAGAGCCACTTTCTCACACCTAGTATATTGTACTAAAGTACCCAGAGCATAGTCACACCAGGGATGTCCCATGGGCTACAGCACATGTTATGCCACCCATAAGAGACCACGCAAACTGTGACTACAGGTCTGCCATTGCAGCCTGTGTAAGTAGGTGCTAGCACCCCTTACGACAGATATATTTCCTTATATCTGAGGTCACTGCACTTAAAACCTAGAAGTCACCCATAAGGCAAGCCGTTCAATCCTGAAGGTCGGGTTGCTAGGTTATAAGTGTGAGGGTGCCCAGCATGAGCAGGACACCCCCTACAAACCCCAGAGTCGATTCTCCAGGCGTAATAAGTGCTGTCAACCATTTTGATGCATATCGTGGCCATGCGTCATTATGCGTTGGCTAGTTATATGTTGGCTGTGCTGAACCTGGACATGTTTGTTATCAAACATGTTGGAACCATACCCCAACACAGTTACTGGTGTTGGAGGTATTATTTCATGCACTGGAGGGCTCCTCCTGGAAGCTCCCATTAACAGCCTTTCAAGGTCTGCCAGTAAGCTAGTGCTGCTGCCGACCCTAGACACAATTCCGCCCTCCTGCTGCTGAGCTGAGCTCAAGCAGGGGAAGGTAGAACAATAGGTTTTGCAGCGTGAATCTTTCTGGATTCACTATGCTGTGCATTATTCCGCGGTCTTGTGGTTGGGTCCGGATTCGTAGTCTTTTCTTTGTTTTTTTTTTTTTTTTTTTCTTTGCCCAGGTGGGCGTCGGCGTCACACCCCCTTTGGGTGTATTTCCGGTGACGTCGGCATGCTTCCTGCGGAAGCTCCCACTCTTGGGCGCCATCTTCAGATTCTTTTTTTCCGCGGTCGGGTCTGGATCGTTCCCGTTTGGGCTCCAGACATTTTTGGAGAAAGAAGAAAGAAAATACAGAAAAGACGAGGAGAAGTCATCTGAAGACTCCAGGGGACTTCACCGACGAAAGACAAGCAAAGATAAGGCGTTTTCCATCCAGATCTTCGACGACCGTCGACGAACACGCGACCAGAGAGGCCCTGGACGCTCGAGGATGGACAACACGCCGTTCAAGTTCTGCCGTAACTGCCACCACAAGTACGCGCAGAAGGACCAGCACCCGGTATGCAACCTTTGCCTACCGGTGGACCACGAAAGCGGAGACTGCAACGCCTGTTCCGCCTTCACCCCGAAGACCCTTCGTGTGAGAGAGAGGCAGAGGGTAGCACACGCCGCCCTGCAGGGGAAGGCCCCGACCCCGTCGCTCTACGAGCTGGGGATGTCCTCCGAGGAAGAAGACAACGCTGCCGCCGAAGACGACAGCTACACGGTCGTAGAGACCGATTACACGAAGACTTCTGACAAGGTAGGAGACTCTTCGGCCCCCAAGAACCCGAGAGACTCTGAGTCTCGAAAAATCGAGGGCAAGACCCCGAAAGCGCCGACGCCAAAAAAGGCGGCGTCCGCGACTACTCCCAGGCCCAGCGGATCCTCAGAGAAGGAGTCCCCGGCGCCGAGAGCTGCTGATCAGCAGAAGACGTCGAAAATCGTCCCCGAAAAGGATCGATCGACGAGGGAGAAAGACCCGAAACTGTCGACGACGACCAGAGACCCGATATCCGGTTCGACGTCGAAAACTTCGACTCCGAGAGGCACGGCGACGAGCCATCCGTCGAAGAGAGCGGCGGAACCATCCGACGCGGAACACGCGGCCGAGATGGAAAAGAAAAGAAGGCGCCTCGAGGCAGAAATGGAGAACTTCATGCAGCGGAAAAAAGATTTCGACGCAAGGATGAAGGCCTTCACGATCCCTCACAAGACCAAGCCACCAGTGCTGGAGGCGGTCGAGGAGGAAGAAGAAGAGGTCGCCGAAGTCACCGAGCAAGACCAGGACGTCGAGGTGTTCGACGACCAGGAGGAGTACGAGAATCCCCACGAGAGCTACAGCTATGGGGAGGAAGATGAGGGCAGGACAGACACAGAGTCGGCGCCCTATGACCTTCAGGAGGTAGATTACATCGATGTCGACACCGACAGCCCGGAGGAGGTGGTCGACACCTACCCCTCGAGGCCCTCGCCGCCGGACGACATCGGGGCCTACAACGCGGTGATACAATCTGCCGCAGCAGCTTTCAAGCTCAAGCTCGACGAAGAGAAGCAGAAAGCAGACTTCCTTCTGGAAACATTGCTCCCAACACAAACGAGGAGCCAGTTCCTCCCGATGCTCGAGAGCGTCTTGGCTCAGGGGAAGGAAGCTTTCAGGGAGCCCGCAACATGCAAGGCAGTAACTCCCAGAACTGAGAAGAAGTACAAGCATGCCGCAAAGGACCCGGCCTACATTCAGGGCACGGTCTCCGCAGACTCCATTATCACGGCCACAGCAAGGAGGAGGGCTAACGTACCCACTACCTCGGGCCCGCCACCGGATAAAGAGAGCAAAAGGATGGATCTGGTGGGCAGAAGGATCGAACGGAATGCCGCGACCCACTGGCGCATGGCTAATTCCAACGCCCTGGTAAACAGACACATGTACCAAATCATGGAGGGACTGGGGCAGTTGGTGAAGGACTTGCCCCAGGATGCCAAGCAGAAAGCCGAAAAGCTAATTGAAGAGGGGAAGAATGCTGCAAATTCTTGCCTTAAGACGGCCCTGGATGGGGCAGACACCGCCAGCAGGCTCATGATGATGGGCGTCACGGAAAGGAGACACGCCTGGCTCAGGATATCCGGTTTCAAACCGGAGGTGCAACACAGCATCCTGAACACACCATTCAACGGCAGTACGCTTTTCGGACAAACAGTTGATGAGCAACTCAGCCAACTTAAGAAGGATAACGAAACAGCAAGATCCATGGGAGCATTGCAGTTCAGAGGGAACAAGAGGGGCACCCCGTCACGGAGGCCCGGCGGGAGAGGCGGAAACCAGCCAGGTACATCACACCAGGCTTTCCAGCAAACGCACCAGGCAGACTCGCAGGGTCAGCAGGGCCATCAGAAACAGCCCTGGCAGTACCAACAAAGAGGCCAGTCCTTTCGAGGGAGAAATGGACGGGGACAAAATAGAAGAGGGGGCCAGCAGCCCACCTCCAAGTGACTTCAAAAAAATCCGTGTGCCCACCCACAAAAAAGATCCCAGGGGGCAGCACGTACAGATGGGTCAAGACAAACTAGACACCTACGACCACAGGACACCAGTGGGAGGAAGATTAAGATTCCACCTCCAGGAGTGGAGAGGAATCACATCAGACAAATGGATCCTCAACATTATCCAATTCGGATACTGCATAGAGTTGGAGGCGAGGCCAACAAACAGAAAACCAAGAAGAAAGCCGCTAGCAAGCAAGCAGCTGCAGTGCCTTCAGGAAGAAGCAAAAGAACTCCTGCAGAAGCAGGCCATAGAAAGGGTACCCTTCAAGGAAAGAAACACAGGAGTATACTCAACATACTTCCTGGTACCAAAAGTAGACGAGACAATGAGGCCCATTCTCGATTTACGGTTCGTGAACAAATTCATAAGAACGCAAAAATTCAAAATGACCTCCCTGCAAGAGGTGCTCCCACAGTTGCAGACCGGGGACTTCATGGTCACTATAGACCTCAAAGACGCATACCTGCACATCCCAATGAACAGGAAGCACAAGCACATGCTCAGGTTCACCGTCGGAGAAAGCCACTACCAGTTCACGACACTGGCCTTCGGTCTAAAATCGGCACCAAGAGTTTTCACAAAGTGCCTCGCAGCAGTCGCAGCGCACCTAAGAAGGCAGGGAATACATGTATACCCTTACCTGGACGACTGGCTGGTGAAAGCAAACTCATACCAGAAATGCAAGCTGCACGCACATACAGTGACCAGCACGCTCATAAACCTGGGGTTCTCCATCCATTGGAAGAAATCATCAATGGAGCCGGAACAAGTGAAGATCTTCCTGGGAGCACAGATCAACACCTTACAGGGCAAGGTGTTCCCCAGCGAGAAGAGGGCGAGGGCGCTGGTGAAGGAAACTCGCCTCTACCGGAAGGGACAAGCTCGGACAGTGAGGACGGCGAGCAAGATCATGGGGATGATGGCATCATGCATCCACCTGGTACCGAATGTACGACTCCACATGAGACCCATTCAAGAATGGCTACAGGAGCAATGGTCACAAGCTACAGGCAGTTGGGAGGATCTAGTGGTTGTAACGCACGCAGTGCAGAAGGAGATGACATGGTGGACCATGGAGAACATAGCAAGGGGAAAGCCTCTAACGCCCCCAACGCCAACAGTGACCATCACCACAGACGCATCCCTGAAGGGATGGGGCGCTCACATGGAGGAGCTCAAGGTGAGGGGACTGTGGACACCGACGGATGCCACAAAGCACATCAATTACTTAGAATTGAAGACAATCTTCCTTGCACTGAAGGCCTTTCAAACAAGACTGTACAAGCACAGGGTATTGATACAAACAGACAACACCACTGCGATGTTCTACATCAACAAGCAGGGGGGCACACAGTCCGCACCGCTTTCAACGCTGGCGCAGGAGATATGGAGATGGGCCATCCCTCTCAAGATAGACCTGCTAGCCATACACCTACCAGGGAAGGACAACATACAAGCCGATTGGCTCAGCAGGCAGACATCGGCATCCCACGAGTGGGAGCTCAATGCTCAGGAGACAAGATACCTGTTCGACAGGTGGGGGACACCATCGGTGGACCTGTTTGCCACACGCCAGAATGCAAAATGCCAAAACTTCGCATCCAGGCAGCCCGAGGAGGGGACACTGGGGAATGCCCTATGGATAGATTGGTCAAGGACATTTGCCTACGCCTTTCCCCCGATACCACTGATGCACAGAGTACTGAGCAAGTGCAGAGCGAGCAACATGACACTGATACTGGTCGCACCGCAGTGGGCGAGGCAGACCTGGTACTCGCAGATCATGGAGATGACACAGTGTGCACCCCACAGATTCAGCAGGAGGAAAGATCTACTGTCCATGCAGAACGGAGAGGTACTGCATCCAGAGCCAGAGAGCATGAGCCTAGTAGCGTGGCTCCTGAGGACATAGAGTTCGCACATTTGAGACTACCAGAAAGCACCCTGAGGGTACTTCGGGAGGCACGAAGGCCCAGCACTCGAAAGTGCTACGTTGCGAAATGGAAAAGATTCACAATATGGTGCAGACAGGAAAGACTCCACAATAAGATGAAGAGGGACTCCACAGTGCTAAGGTACCTGACGCACTTACTGGAGAAGAACCTTAGCTCATCCTCGTTAAGAGTTCACTTGGCAGCGATAGTAGCCTACACAAGGGGAGAAACGTGCAGGAGCTTCTTCACATCACAGGTGGTGAAGAGATTCCTAGAAGGAGCGAAAAGGATCGCACCACCCAAGCGGGTGCCGCCACCTGCATGGAACTTGAACACAGTCCTAACGGAACTCATGAAAGAGCCCTTTGAACCACTTCACAAGGCCTCCCTAAAGATGCTAACTATGAAAACAGCCTTCCTGGTTGCGATAACGTCCTTACGCAGAGTAAGCGAGCTTCAAGCGCTGACGCTACAAGAACCATACATACAAATACACAACGATAGAGTTGTGATGAGGACTGACCCACACTTCATGCCGAAGGTGGTATCCAATTTTCACATGAACCAGTCTATACAGATACCGAGTTTTTTCCAAAAACCCACAACCAGCGCAGAGAGAGCTCTGCACACCCTGGACGCCAGAAGGGCAGTCATGCACTACATTGAAAGGACAAAGGGGCACAGGAAAACGAAACAGTTTTTTGTGTCCTTCGCAAACAGCTTCATGGGCAAAGCAGTAACCAAAAGGACCATTGCACGATGGATCGCACAAACAATCCAACTCTGCCACAAACGGGCAGGACAGGAACTGGCTGAGGGGACACGTGCCCACTCCACCAGGAAGAAGGGCGCTACAATAGCCTTCCTGGCTAACACACCCATAGAGGACATATGCCTGGCGGCAACATGGGCTTCGGTGCACACGTTCACGAAGCACTACTGTGTGGACATACAAATGAACAAGGAAGCTCAAGTGGGACAGAAGGTGCTACAGCACATATTCAACACCCAACGCTCATCTTCCACCCAGCCGCCACAGAGATGAGAAACCGCTACAAAATCTATGCACAGCATAGTGAATCCAGAAAGATTCACGCTGCAAAACGAATAGTTTTCTTACCTGTCGGTGTAGTTTTGCAGCTTGAAGATCTTTCTGGATTCACTAGCGAACCCACCCACCTCCGCCAGAAAGATGAGGCTGGAGAGAGAAGAGGTGGTTAACTAAAGAATAGACTTTGAAAATACAAAGCGGTAAATACAAACTAAGAAGAACATTGCCATTACTTCGGAAACGAAAGAAACACGGAAAAAAAGAACCCGAAGATGGCGCCCAAGAGTGGGAGCTTCCGCAGGAAGCATGCCGACGTCACCGGAAATACACCCAAAGGGGGTGTGACGCCGACGCCCACCTGGGCAAAGAAAAAAAAAAAAAAAAAAACAAAGAAAAGACTACGAATCCGGACCCAACCACAAGACCGCGGAATAATGCACAGCATAGTGAATCCAGAAAGATCTTCAAGCTGCAAAACTACACCGACAGGTAAGAAAACTATTCGTTTCCTGTCATAGGGAGGTGTGACCACCTCCCAGACAGGACTTAGTGTATTGGGCTGGGTTTGGGTCGCTTGCCAGCGACACCAGACTGCTTTGAATGGCACATTTGGTGCCCTCCTTGCATACTAAAGTTTAAGCCAGTTCAGGGAGTCCTGGGCTCCTGCTCTGGTGCGAAACTGGACAAAGGACATGGGAGTATCCTCCCCTCTGTCCAGCCACTCCTCTGGGAGGGAACCTTGAATCATCCCAACCCATTCCCTAGGGTATTTAAGGGCTTTTGTGTGGGTGGCTCTTCAGATTCATCGTAGGACAAGATTCAAATCCGAAAACAATTCACTTTCGACCATCTGGGCACCTTGAACTTCGTTTGACTTTGCCTGAAACCTAGCCTGCACCACAGAAGACTCCTGCTGCTCATGGTATCGCTGTTCTGCCAGTCTTCTTTGTAGTCTGTGCCTGTGCTTCATCCAGGTTCCTCTCAAGGCCTTAGAGCATCAAGGACACCTGAAGAAATTCCCTTTGGAGTGAAGGAGTCACTCCCCTGCATCTGCAGGCACCGCATCAAAGCTGACCGGTCTGCTGCTCATGACGTTCCACAGACCCCGAAAGGCTCAGCAACACAGGTGGTGGTTGTGCAACTCCCTCAAGGCCTGACCTCTCCTCTCAGCAGGTTTGAGGTCCGTAGCTGCTCGAGGTCCTCTTGGTGGTCTTCTTTGGCTTCAGTGGGCTCCCCTGCTTGCTCAGCGCCTGCTCTGACTCTCCTGCAATAGGTGAGTCCCTTGGACCTTGCTGTCTCAACATTGCTCCTTTTCCGTTTACCATTTCTGTTGCTGCTGCTAAGGATTGTTGGTGCTACTGCCGGACACGGGCCCCCTGGTTCTCGACTTCTGACGTGGGACAGTTTGTGAATGGCTCCTGGTCTTCCACAGTGTCGCTGGGTCCTGATAGCTGCAGCAACACGGTCACTGTCATAATTCCTGCATCTTCCATCAACGGTGGTCATTGGTCTTCCGTGCCTCCTTGGCACCTCTGAGTGGCAAAGACTGTGTCCTCTCTGCTTGCAGGTATTTCTCTTCAAGAATCCATCGTTTAATTCCACCGGACTCTTCCACCTTCCTCACCAGCTGCATCTTTCCTGAAGTCCTCCATTGTCGTCTACAGCGGTTTCCGATGTCACTTCGCACCTATGCACCCGGATTCCCTGGTGTAGATGCCCTGGTTCCACAGGGGGAACCATGACTGGGGTGGCTGTCCAACCTTCTGTCTTCTGCAGGGTTTCTTCAGGGTCCACTGAGAAGATTCCGTGAAAACTGAAACCATGACTTTCCATTTGACGTACATTGAGTACGCAGCTGTGTTCCCACTCGGCACACAGCTCTTCTGAGTCTTTTGGTCAAAGTCCCGACTTCGGTCGCAGTCCGCATTCCATTTCTTTAGTATATGGTTTGGTCTCCTCCTGAGACCGCTGTGTATTTGTGCTTACCTGTTTACAATTTTAAGTATTGTGTGTTTTGTGTTGATATTCCGGGTAGGAGACATATCAATGTGTTAGTGAGTGTGTATAGTAAATATACCTATTTGTATAATTAAACTGAGTGTTTTTTTTCCATTTAACCTACACTATATGATTAGTTTTTCCAACAATGTGGCTGTAATCCAGAGCAACACAGCAGCGGGTGTGGGCGTACAGCTCAGCCAGGAGCAAGAAATCAATTTTGCAACAAGAAGACGCCGCACTCAGGAACTCAATTTACTTTTTTGGTTTATTCAACAGAGCCCAGTCTGCACACCGACGCGTTTCAGCCTTGCGGCCTTGGTCACGGTAAACCAAAAAAGTAAATTGAGTTCCTGAGTGCGGCGTCTTCTTGTTGCAAAAAAACTATATGATTAGTTCTGGTAAAACAAGCTGCTTAACTCTCCTCCTTGATTAAGCCTCAAGCCTGCTCTCCACAGCTACCACTTAGAGATCTTTCTGTGGTTGTCGAAGACCACTAAACTCACCATAAGGGTTGTCTGGCATGAGGCACACCTTATACATACACAGAAGCCTGGTGGGCTGACACCCCGGCGAACAAACTCACCCGAAGATGCCTAGCAGATCATGATTGGCAACTCCATCCAGAGGAGGTGTGAGGTCTCTTTCAGCAGTGGTGATAGCCTTGGTTAGATCTGTTTTCCACAGATGAGAACGCGCAATGTCAGCGGTTTTGTGCACTGGAGTTTCCAAGGCGGCTCTCGCTCGGAGGTGCTTTTTGTCTTGAGTGAAGCCAAGGCCTCCTGTACTCCTTTCTGCCCATACCACTCCTGCTCAGGGTTCTCCAGTAGATCAGGAATGACCGGGCCCAACTCATCCTTGGCTCCGGACTCGGCTTGGAGAGTTTGTTATCCTGAGCTGTTGAGCATGGTCATCGGTCCTTTGACCAGGCTGCCCCTTCGGGGGGGATCTTCTGTTGTAGCAACTGGGGAGGGTGCTCCACCCAAATGTGTCAACGCTCTGCCTTCATTCGTGAAGATTGAGCGGCGACAGTTGACAGCTTTTGACTTTCCGCCTGAAGTCTGCAAGTTTGTGGAATGGTGTGCAGAAAAACAGTTTGACCCTCTTTCTGCCCCCCTCTCTCAGGTCCTTCTACTTTTCCTTCT
The DNA here is from genome assembly GCF_964261635.1 of Lissotriton helveticus. Classification (NCBI taxonomy): domain Eukaryota; kingdom Metazoa; phylum Chordata; class Amphibia; order Caudata; family Salamandridae; genus Lissotriton; species Lissotriton helveticus. The sequence continues at coordinate 490,015,657 of NC_136067.1, read as the reverse complement.
CTTGCCCTGCATGGCTCTGCTTTGGGCACTTTAAAGGGCTATCTTTCTGCCATCTCAGATTTTTGTGATTGCCAGATCAGCCTTCCCTTTTCAAATTCTCTGCTGTAAATTGGTTTTTGAAATGTTTGCAACACGTTTCCACCTTCATCCTTCATCATATCTTAATCTAGTACTCACTTTTTAGATTTGTTCTCCCTTTGAGCCAATACACAACTGTCCTCTCAGGCTCCTTACCATCAAGATGACCTTCCTGGTGGCAATAACATCTGGCCGGAGGGTCAGTGAGCTCTAGGCTTTGTTGTCTAAGCCACACTACCTGAACATCTTCCCAGACAAGCTGATTCTTCGCTCTAGAGCCTTCCTTCTCCCGAAAGTTGTCACTCCTTTCATGTAGGCCAGTTCATCAACCTGCCTACCTTTTACGCTCTGCCACATCCCTCTAAGAAAGAGGAACGACCCCACCACCTGGACCCAAAAAGAGTGTTGTCGTTCTAACTTGACTGCACAAAAGAGTTCTGAGTGGACGACCAACTCTTCGTGGGGTATGTTGGAGCAATGGACGGAAAGGCTGTGCAATAAAGGGCCATCTCATGATGGCTCGTGATCTGCATTATAATCTTTCTATACATTGGCCAAGAAGCAACCCTCAGAGGGCTTGCAGACTCATTCCACCAGAGCCAAGGCCGCCACCACTGCATTAGCACTCAGAGTTCCGGTTTTGGACATCTGCCAGGCCGAAACGTGGGCTTCTCTGCACATGTTCACCTACCACTACTGCCTGGAGTCGGGTCCGTCGAAACTGGCACTTTGCCCTTTCGGTCATGCAGGAGTTTTTGGAGCGAAATTGTTTAGCGGACCAACCTCTGCGTAGGTATTGCTTGGGTATCTATTCTAAGGTAAGGAATCTGTAGCTAGAAGTCTCTATCAGATGAACAAGTTACTTACCTTCGATAAGGCCTCTGGTGGAGAATCTGTCTAGCTGCAGATTCCTTACCGACCCACCCATAGTCCCTGCTCAGTGATCATATTTCTAGGGACAGGGCTGTTCCCCTTTAAGGGCCCTAGTTTTCCACACCGTGGTCAGCGCGCTTCTTATTGGAAAGTCATGAAAAGAAACTGGCGTAAGTGCGCTGGGGTGGCGCCTATATAAAGCACCGTGCGTGTCACTTCCGGTCAACACTGATGACACCTCGCAGAGCTGTACTATGCTATTTATCGGAGTGTATGGGTACTACTGACGAAAAATTCCTGGATCCAGTCTGGCACTTGGGGGTAATTCTATGGCAAGGAATCTGCAGGTAGATAGAATCTCTACCAGAGAAGGTGTTACAAAGGCAAAAAACGTGTTTATTAATGGCATTCTTTCAATTGGACTGTGCTAAACTTAGCAGGATTACTATATTGTTTATTAGTGCAGCAGTAGTGATAGCTGGTTATCTCTAGCATGAATATCCAGGGGTCTTGTTTTTCCATGTCAAGTGAGCGTAGTTCACGCTGTCCTATTATTTCTTTGCCTTCGGTGCTTAGTTTTATTTTTCCGTTACAAATGCGGAGGTTCAATATCATAATTAGGGCTCCCAGTTATATGGTATTTATTTTTTTGCCATTTCCGTCTGTATTTATCCATATTTATTTTTTGCTAATTTTATCTGTATTTTTCCATATTTATTTTTGGTTTTGTGGAAAAATTAAGCTGAAAGAAGTATATTTCCGCATTTATTTAACCGATAAATATGCGCTCATGCTTGAATATCTGCCGGGTTTCAGTGCTGTGAACACCCACAGTAGATAAATCCGTGCATTATATGAAAATATGCAACTTTCAGTATCAACCTTGTGCATATCTTCTGCTGTTAAAGCCTCTTTACTAAAATTCCTTTCTTTTTTAATCCCCTTATCTATCAAACTACACATCTATTGGCCTGGCAGTCATGGAAAACAGTGTTTAGAATTACTCAAAAAGCACCCCAATTTCCGTTTTTATCCTCATTTAAAATATTCAGACAAAAAAATAAATGTTTTCTGTCTGTATTTATCTGTAAAAATCAGTAAAAACGGAAAACAGGGAGCCCTAATCATAATACAAGAGAAAGAGAGTACACTAGACCTGCCTTGACTTGAGCACACACAAAAAGTATTGCCAAAGCTTAATTGTATATGGTATTTCTTTTGCATATGTGTCTAAATGGGGTGGGCAGTTTTGTAAACTACATAAAGTAAAACGGAAACATTTAGTACATTAGTTTGTCTGTGTGAAGGTAAGCAAAGCTGGACTAGTTAATAGAAAGTTGTGGAGATTTTGATATGGAGGATTGTTCACATCCCTGTGTTAATGACAGAAATATTAATCTGTTAGTGGCTTCAGTCCAAAACATTGTTTCTGCAATATTCAAAACAAGGAAAAACAATAAAATAGGTGCTTGGCTAGCCTGGTCAGTATTTACGAGCACCTACCTTGAGACAGCTCTTAGAGGCTAATGGATTTTGGGATGGGTCAAAAAGTATTAGGGGAATTTTTAGAAGGGCAGCGTCACTGGCCATCCAGGAAGTTGCAGAGGAACAAAAGCAGTTCTCTCTTGTGCTAAATAGAGCTCCATTCACAGCACTCTATCTCCACTTCTGCCCCCTCCTCGGAAGGACCCAGCTAGTTCACCCGTCTGCAAAGCTGGCCTAGAGGATCTTTACACAGTTATTGTAAAATTCTTCTGTTCTTTTCGATTACTTTTTACAGTCAATGACTGCTCAGTAAATACTGGGATTGTCACATGTCGGTTACCGTTCAAAAGCCCTGAAGTAATGAAGAGTACAGAACTACAAGAAAAGCTTACGTTGATTGTATTTTGGTGGTATTCAGATGAAGTCAATACAATCGTTCAAGGAATTTTGTAGTCCTTTCCAAATGTATGTATTCTTAATTGGATCATAGCTTATGAGGGTGTTGTTTTTAGACTCTTGACAGTATCTCTCATCTGCCACTGTCCCATCTGACTTTATCCAAGCATCCCGTACCAAACCGTATAGCTGTGACTTGAGGAGTTGTCTAAATTTGATCTGAATAAGCAGCAGTAGGTGTCTGATTGCACGTCTAATCAAAGTCAAGTTTATTACAGATTGGATTTCATCTGACACTGCCTGTGGAGTTTAAGCAATGCCTAATGGTTGCCACGCCGACTGACAAACAAAAGTTGCTATATAAAACTGCTTGTTGTTTGAAAGGCCGTTTGAAGTAACCGAGGTCTGTGCTTTCTTTCCTTAGATAAGGAGTTGGAAATATGATTGGGAAGCCTGCACACAGTGCCTGCTCCTTGCGGTTCCAGATTAATCGGAAAACCCCATCTACCTTAAACGGGGGATATGTTGCAGATGGGAAGGAGTGCCTGCTGACTGTTGACATGAACTGGAAGCCCCAGGACTCACATCATGAATAGATACACTACTATAAAACAACTTGGCGATGGGACATACGGCTCTGTCCTTTTGGGAAGAAGTGTGGACTCCGGAGAGCTGGTTGCCATTAAAAAGTACGTTTAGTAGCTTAGGCAGTTTGCACACAGAACAGGAAAATAGACTTTTTCGCCAAACAAAATTGTGGTATATTTTTCTCTTTTCTCTTTTCACTAGGATGTAGATTTGCAATATCCCAGTGATAGACGCCTGCGTTTCGTGATATTCTGTCCACACGATTCTTAATCTTTCCCTAACTGCGACACAATGTTGAAATATTTGTGTACTCTGTTTAAGTAATCCGCTCCCAGAATCTCACAGTGTTTACCAAGGGAGAGCATACTTCCAGGAAGTGGCTGTGGTGGAGTCCGGGTTCCGGATGCGAAGCAGAATCTAAATCAGACCCGTATAATTTTGGAATGAGTTTGACAAAAGTGTTTGTTAGATTGTGTTTTTTAGGTATTATTTAGGTTAAAGGTTACATGAAGCCTATCTGCTGCATTATTTATGTATTTATTTATATATGAAAAGCTCTGACACGTTTGACCGGTTGAAAAAAGTGGATGCCTCGCTTTACCGATCCCCAAAAAGGAGCTTATAAAGAACCGATTAGTCGAAATATAAATAGTTTATTAGTGATACTATAGGAATTGCGGTAAGTTTTGAGTTGATTTTTCCCTCCGAAAAATGCAGATCTTTTGCTGCGATTTAATTAACCAATTTTGTTCCCTGGTTTTTCAAATGAAAATTGTTTGTGTTTCAGATGCCAAAATGAAGACTCTTTTCTGATATGCTTAGTAAAACGTATTCTTTTCATAGCCGCAGCTGTCAGTTGGTTGCCCACTGTTTCTTCTGCATCTTCACCATAAATTCTAATGATCAAGTACAGTGCTAACTTTCTGTGTTAATGACCGATATGGGGCACTCCTGTACAACATCTGGTGGACTCTAAGATATAGAATTAAAAGTGTTAACTGTGGAGGAGACACAATTATGGGTTTTATTTTTTGTAATGGAAATTATGGTTAGCACACCAGAAAGCCAAAGTTAGGATACATTTTCTATACATTAGCAAATATCTTCTTTATTCATGTGCTAAAAATCACATTTTCTATACATTAGCAAATATCTTCTTTATTCATGTGCTAAAAATCAGCACCTATCTATCAGTTAGACTCCCCAGTGTTTAGCTGTAGCTTCATCAGAGGTTCTATGAACAACTAAAATGCTAAGGTTTTCATTTCATGAAAAAGCAAAGCACTTCTAAGCACCATGCTTCTTCCTGTGTAGCAGTTGAAATCAAAGAATTTCCCATGGCGCAGACCAAAGTCAATAAATATTGAGGGGTTAATGCAGTTCTGAAGCCAACTGTTTCAGTAATGTAAGCGGAAAATTTTTGTTTGTTTTTTAATGTATGGTATTATATATTTTTAAAGGGCCATCTTCTCTGTTCCCAATCAATGTCATGATAGTTTTAAAAACGCAATAATCTGGTAGACCTTAATGTTTTTTTACCTGCAATTTAAATACAAAGGAATAGATTGTTTAGAAGTGCAGGAAGCTATTCTCAGACGGAGTTCTTATTTTAAAATGAAAAGATTTAAGCTCATGTAGGTAGAAAGACTCTCCAAATGAGTTGCTTCTTAAAATGCGTTTTACTTCTTATCTCCTTTCATCAGTAGTGCCTCCCTTGATGTAAAAGGGCACTGGCTTTAAACGTGAATAAAATCGAAGAAAATGATAAAACAAATACATATATTGCAGTGGCAGCTTACCAGGAACTGTGCATTGCAGCCTGGCGGGGAACATGCAAAGTGCGCATGACTGTTTGATTGGCCCAAGAAGGCTGGCTAAGCAGTCATGCCCACTTGGAGTGTGCAGATCACTCCTCCTCCATGCTACCAGCCCCACCTTAATCCAACCCGTTGTTGTAGGAAGGTGGAATCTGACTACATGGTTGCCTCCACTTTTTTCTGATGTAAAGATGGTTTTTGACTTAGTTTGGCTAGGATCCTGCTATCCAGGGTCCCAGCCTATCTGCTTTCCTCTATAAATTGATTCCATGTACTATAGGTACACTCCAGTTTGGTTACTGAGGTACCCTTGTGAGTCCCTAGTATATGGTACACCAGGTACTAAGGGCATAAGTACCCCAGAGGCTTACCAGGGGCTGAAGCATGTATTTTGCCACCCCTTGAAAGCCTTCCAAAATGGCACCACAGGACTGCTACTGCAGCCTGGGTAAGGTAGTGCATGCACCCCTTACTAAGATATAGGTTTCCTATATCTACCTTTAATCATGGACACATATAAACCTATCAGTTACTCCAATGGCAGTCCTTCTCCATCCTGAAGGCAGAGTGCTTGGTTTTGTGTGAGAGGGTGCCCATGCATGAGCAATACCCCTCTGCAGCTTTCGGAATCTATTCTCTGAAGCTGTTCTGTGATGCAGCCAGACCATACACTCTTAAGAGCATTATAACATCGCGGTAAATGCTAACTTTGGTATGGCTGCATGGAAACCTGTTGTGTTTGGTGTCAAACACTTTGGAATCCTACCCCCCGCCAGTCCTGGCGGCGGGGGTAGAATTCCACCCTTCTAGAGGGAGAGACATGTACACACTGGTCTGACCGGTAATAGTTTAAAGGAGCCCTGGCATCACAAAATGGATGCTGCAACCACAGACACAAGTCTGGCCTCCTGCTGCTGGACAAAACTCCGGCAGGGGAGACCTGGACAATAGCTTTCCTGTCACAGGGAGGTGTAACCACCTCCCAGACAGGCTTTTGTGTATTGGGGCTGGGTCAGTGCACTCTGAGAGTGCTTTGAAGTCAGCACTGGGGGCACATTTGGTGCCCCTGTGCATAGCCCAGTTCAAACTGGTTGCAGAGGCCCAGATATCTGTACTGGGGTTAATGTATGACATTGTTCTGCATTCTGTCCATCAACTGTTGTTTTTGCATTTGTCATCCTGAGTGGGACTTGTATGCTCAGACGTGAGTCACTGGGATCCAGCTATCCTGGCTGATGAGGGCTGAAAGCCCGAAACCGGTCCTAGGATGCTTTGTTTCCAGTCCAGGGAGGACCTGGCTTAGCAGTTCGGGCTGGACTGTTCCCATGGGGCACAGGGTCAAGACTGATTTGCTTATTGGCTGGATACAAACTGGAATGGCATGGTGAGCAAACAAACAATGGATTTAGGCCCAGATCTCTGTACTGGGGTGAATGTATGACATTGTTCTGCATGCTGTCCATCAACTGTTGTTTTTGCATTTGTCACCCCGAGTGGGACGGGTATGCTCAGATGTGAGTTCCGTGCTCTCCATGCCACTGGAATCAAGCTATCCTATCTGATGAAGGCTGAAAGCCCGAAACTGGTCCTTGGATGCTTGTTTCCAGTCCAGGGAGGACCTGGCTTGGTAGTTCGGGCTGGACTGTTCCCATTGGGCACAGGGTCAAGACTGATTTGCATATGGCTGGGTTCAAACTGGAATGGCATGGTGTGCAAAAAAACAATGGATTTAGGCCCAGATCTCTGTACTGGGGTGAATGTATGACATTGTTCTGCATTCTGTCCATCAACTGTTGTTTTTGCAACTGGCGCGAAACTGGACAAAGGAAATGGGTGTAGCCACGCCTCTTTCCAGACCCTCCCATAGGTGGGTCCCCAGAGTATGTCCAACCCGCTTTCTTAGTATGAGTAAGGGACCCCTGGCAACAAGACTTTAGATTACACCTGGACGAAACTCTAAATCAGAATCCTGGAACTTCGACACTCTACTAACGATTAGAGGACAGAAGAATCTCCCTTAGGGTCAAGGAGTGACTCCCCTCTTCAAACAGGCACCAATGAAGCAATTGCCGGTCTGCATCTTCGACGCTCCCGCCGGACCCTGAAGTACCTGCAGACCAGGAAGCGGACTTCTGGACTTCTCCAAGGCCGACCCGAGTCCCCAGTAAAGCTGAAACCTGCAGCCCTCACGAGTGACGTAGAACCCGGGACCCTGGACACCGTGCACATTTGCTAAGTGCATCGACTTCCCGAGCTTTCCCGAAGTGTGGCATTGGGTTACTCGTAGCCCTAGCCCTGAGCACCATCTGCACCGAAGATTGTGGGCCTACTCTCCACAAGTGTTCGTGAGCCCGCTTCTTGCATTTCTGCTTGAGGCTCCTTCGCGATCCCTGGTCCGTCGACTGGTGGGTCCCCTCGAAGGTAACTCCACTTTTCCGTGGACTTCCCTGGTTTCTCCAGATGTGCCATGACTCCCTACCAAGTGATGAGTCTCTCTGGCCTTGCTGGTCTGCAACAAAGCCTATCTCTGCTTTCTGCATGGGTTGCTGTTACCAAGGCTTGTTGGGTCCAATCCGGAAACCGACACCGCAGCACTCAACATCCTTCGTGGGACAGGTCGATTCCAGAACCTGGTAGTCGTTGACGCCTCCTGGTCCTCGTGGCTGAAGAGTCAAGCTTCACCTTCTTCACCTGCAAGCTCCTGACATTGTTGGGCATCCGCCTATCGTCTTCATGGTCACTGGCAAGTGACCCAGACTCTGTCCCCTCTGCTTTCAGGTTCTTCTCATCTTCGTTCCAGGCTTGGATCACACCGGGCACTTTCCACTTGGACGCCAGCAGCACTTTGCAGCAGATCGCCATTGAAAACGACGCCGAAACCTAACACGAAAAGACAACTATGCACCCGGCTTCCCTGGGTGAGGAAACTCGAGTACTCCGGTGCTTCCGTGGGTGTTGACTCTAGAACCTTCTAGTTCTAAAGGGGTTTGCTCCAAGTCCTCTTCTAAGTGTCCTTTAACTTTAAAATTCCAACCGTGACGTTCCCCATAGAAGTTAATGGTGATTCGCGGCTGTGTGGGGACCCATGGGGGACTGCACGCGTCCCCCGTGGGTCCCCTGCGTCACTACCGTGGGTGGTTCCTGGTGGCCCTAGCGGTTCTGCAGGCTCTATGCCTTGTCTCTATGCCAGTCGTGGTTCTTGTACCACTTTCTTACTACATGGTTTTGTACGCCCCTAGGGCACAACTTACATTGTGCTAATTTACTGTGTGCTATTAAGTTTACTGAATGTACTTTTGCCTCTAGCCTCATAAAGAGGATTTTTATGGGGATTGTAGCCTCAGGAATTCAAAGCTTTTCATGTATATATGTAGCCATCTTCACATGAAAGTGAATTATTTGGTGGTAGGAAGCAGGCACTGAGCCCACAAGATGGCAGCTGCACTGAACGAGAGCTCGCGCCGATAGCTCCGGCATCATTGTTGACTCCTGTCAAAACATTGAACTGTGACCCCTGGTCGCCGGAGACCGGGCGTCCCTTGCCTAAAGTCATGCATGAAATCAACTCCTGCTGTGATTGGCACCGACTTGTGATGACCTGGTTGAGAGGCCATTGCTGAGGTGCACCTGGTTGTGGAGAAATTTTTTTTTCCAGAGTTTTTATATAGCGCGAACTAGAACCGAACCGAATCAGTTATCAGAGCGCTGTACATAGCACCAGTTACGTTACATGAGGACACACTTTCATTTTAGGCACGGGGGATTAAGTGATTTGCCCAGAATCACAGGGGTTTTTTGGTGTCATTACCGAGACTCAAACCCAGATCCCCAGGTCCGAGGTCGAGCGCCTTAGCTGTTAGGCCAACCCCTCCCCCCCATGTCCTGAGCAGTGTGCCTGGAGCCGCTCGGACAATCTTTTAGCATTGAACCTCTTGAGACCCAGTGGTGAGGACCGCCTAATCCCTATTGCAGTCTCCTGGTGGGTGTGTTGTTGTGGGCCCGTCTGCAGGGGTAGGCTGTCCCCACACCAATCCCTTCATGGAGACCCAAGACCTCACCATTGGAGATGTGCTGGGCCACCTTAGACAACTTTGCAGTGGCCTGGAGTACCCAAGACGTCATATTTTGTGCTGACCAGCCTGAACGGGGGCCATGGAATGCAGCTGGGACACAATGTGCCATGGTGCCTGTTGAGGGCGGCACGCGAGGTGACCCACCTCTGACTGCGCATGAATGCTTCATGAGGGTGTGCCAGTGTGCTGGATTATCAGATGCTTCGGCTTGTGTGGCACCTACTGACTCTTGAGGGTCCACTAACAGGGGTCGCTATTCTTCTTCGACCTTTTCCATTATCACTTTAGGCATCCCACACTGATGACCTCAGCAGATACGTGACATAGTGTCAGGACTGCTTTAAGGGTCCCCATAGACACTTGTGTTGTGTAGTTCCTACAAATCTGTACAGGATCTGCGTGTATAGACAACATAAACTAAGGGATTGGTGTCCAGACTGTTTCCAGGCACCCCCAAATAATAGGTTAGTCTTTTGACCAGCTAGCTCGCAGCGTCGCTATGAGCCCCTTTTACCAAGGAGCGAGCAGTTTCTGGCAATTATCTAACAAGACCACCCGACCCCTTGGGGATCATGAAAACAGTATAGTGCTTTTTGCTCAGTCACTCTTGCTCAGTTAGTCTCAGAGAGATACATAGAATAAACGGTAGTGACATTTTTAATAAGTATTTATTGAACCGTCATTCTAGTATAAAATACGTGTGCTGCAACAACCATGAGACAGAAACAAATATATACGATAATGAGCACCAATAGAGTAAACAAAAGTTAGAATTCTACCATGTTGCTAAAACAATGACTATATCCTGGCATATGTAAACTTAACAGTAATAATGCATACTCCTATGATGCAAATCTTAACTAGATGTACCTAAATATACCTACCATGTGTCTAGGTGTGTAGCCAAGAATCCCCTTAGGATAGAGCCAGCCCCATTACCTGATGTGGGAGAGCGAAGGACACCGTCTTGGTCTCGAGATGGACTCCCCGCAAGGGATGTCAGACCTCTGCGTGCTGGAGTGTCTGTGTGCAGGGACCTCAGCGTCTCACATCAGCGTGTCCGCATGGAAGTCTTTCTCCTCTGGGTTGCCCAGGGAAGATGTAGTGCTTTTTATACCAGAAAGTTACCCTCTGGAGTTCTGCCTAGAAATGTACTGTGTGCATGTCTGGCAAGGATGACGATAGAGGTGACCCTTATACAGAGTTATGCAGAAGATGGTAATCCTGCTGTGATACTGAGAAACCTCATGCTTAATACACAAGGTTAGTTTTCGGAGAAAACCACATAACAGTCATGTAGCACCTAACTAGGCAAAAGGTCAGTGCCAAACCCGTTATGTAGAACAATGGTAGGACAGATGTAGGTAATAGGTTGTGTAACTACCTAGGCCTATATTGGGCTACATTGGGATTCATAACACCCACTTCTCATCTGACTGGACAACATAATACAAAATGCTAAAATATGCCTATTTTATATTTGTTAAAAAAATGATGGATAGGTAAAAAGCTTTATGCAATATACTGTTTGGACCAACTGAGCACACTGCAAGCCATAGTGCTCAGTGAGAGCATAAGAGGAAAAAAAAAGAAATTGTTTTCGAATTCCAGTTTTAGTTGTTTTTGAAAAAAGCCAAAGATTGTGGTGTCGTCTGGGAAAGATAAAAGGACAAGTCTAAGGGATTGATGATTTTGCTGAGAGATGAACTATAGAAGAAGAGGTGAGGGTCCAAGACCAAACCGTTTATTACAAAATTCTTTTGTCATAACTGTTCCATTTTCAAGCGGGTTTTCATGCATGCATTCAAAAGCTGGTGTATGCTGATAAAATGTTCTGTCCTGCAAAATAGGAAAGTCCAATTTCCTTTTATTTATTTTTTGTTTTAAATTATATTGGCTTGATAACATTTTTTAATATAGCTTTGGACTTTGAAGCTTACTGCTCCTTTAGTCAACGGACAATGTTTGCTTATGACTCATCGCAGACCACACTATATTTGTTTTGGAATAATTCACCACTGCTTTCACCATAGTGATAAAACTGGCTTTGAGCAGTGATAATGACTGTCACTGAGACCCAAACTAAATAAACAGCAGAGGGTCCCAGGAGCTCTGAGATACCGGGAGAGGAAAGCAGGGAACAACTAAGAACAAGTACAGATACCTCTCCCTGGCAGCAATTTAATACATGGGTATTACCTCATTCATTTAATTGGCAACAATATTGTCCCAAACCAGAAATTTATAAACATGATTTTCTTTTATTATATCACAAAATAATCCTATGTTTGGCAATACAATTTCATCAAACTATTTATTGAATGTACAAAATTCTTCACTATACATACTTCGTATTTACAGGGAGCCCCAAAGCAAGAATATATACATAAAATCCATTCATCCCCTAATAGTTCCACACATACCCACACGCATCTGTTATACCATACACAACTGAAGAACATCAAAGTCCACTTTACAAAACATAAAAAAATGACAATAGTACAAAAATTATACGAACAACATAACAACAAATAAAAGGAGGGAGCGCCGACGTGCGTTTTGGATTAGGACTTGTGTCCACAGTTCCTACGTCAGGGCGCAGTAGATGGAATACTTTCTGGATACGGTTTTCCTCAATGGATATTTGGACAATTTGTGTGATACAGCAAAACTGGGGCTCAATATCAAATTTCAATCAATAAGAAGCCAATCGTAATCCTAGAAGGTCATATCTTGGGTTGAAGGTAAGTGGTCCTAAAAGTATAGAAATACTGACGTGACACCTTGAAAGCGATGAGGTCACTGTCAGCAATGGACAGTCTGGGCCTGTCCTAATTCTTCATATGGCAGGTCTCAAAATAATAGTCCCACTTGTCCTTAGCTGGCTATATACAGTTTGATACTACACGGTACCAATTGTCCCATGTAGTTAAACTAGGACAAAGAGTGGCGCTAAGGTGCGTGGCCCCGAATTAAATGCCTGGCGGTTTGCTCAATCAATGCCTAATTTGACCCAAGGTTGCTCATATACGTGTGGCCGTGTTCAAACCCTCTTCGCGTACCGCTGAGACCTGTACAGACCACATACAGATATAATTGTTTACCTTTCAGTAACTGGGGTTTACCCCAACAAGGGCGTCGAAGTGACACTGACAAAGAGAAGGAAGCTCGTCTAGACACTGCTGTCACCTGGTGCCTCAAAGTGGAACGCTCCACGCTATTGACAGCTACAGTTTTATGTTGTGTACAGCCCCCTCTGCAAGCTGATCACTTGACTCACCCCTGCGCAATGCATTCAAGGGGGTGTAAAGTACAACATGGCCTTCTTTATCTGAGCCTGTTCTCTTTCATATTTGTAGAAAATATATATTCCTGTTGGCCTGCCATCGTTATCCCGACAAGTTTTGCCCATTCCTCCTTTGTAGCAAATATTTTTCTTTTTTATCCTTCCTGAAGTCTTGCCATTCTCCATCTACCATCCCCTGGACATACGTCCCCATCCAAACTGAGTGCTTTACTTTGTTCTCCCAGTGCCTCAGCAATAGCCAGCACTATGCTGATAATAATTCTATGGGTGCTGCTGCCAGCATGGGTTACAATTTCCGTCAGCTGTTTGTCTATAGAGATGCGCAGGTTGTGAACGTATACAGTTCTTCATTGCTCCGTACACCACAAGCATTCCCCTGACTGTCTGGTTTATGGAAAACAGCAAGAAGTAAGAGAAGGTGGGGAAGATGGCAGACGGCCATCCCATCACTGTCCTCCAGTTATTGAAGACTTGAGAGAAGCAGCAGGTTAACATTGACCAGAACACCAACTTCTGAGGCTGTTTTTCACTGACTGTTTTTTCATACATTGCAAAGTCTCTTTGTTCTGAGAAATTGACTATATAGCGTGTTAGATAGTTGTTCGTGAATATGTCCCAAATATGTCCCAAATGTGTGTATATATCTCTGTTCACTTGTAGTCTTCTCGCTGACAAGTCTTTTCTGTCAAGTGTTGTTTTTAATTTACATTTAATCGAAGAAACTATAGCTCTTGACCATAGACCCTAGAACTGAGAGTAAACTGATGTTCATATCGTTCTGATTCAGTTTTTCAATATATAGTTTCAGATCTTGGGGTAATCAACAAGCATGACCCATGGGTGTATCATACTGACAGTGCCCAGGCATTTCTTCCATGATCTTACAACGGAAGTGTGTCAAATGTTGCATTGCTTATTCGGTCAAGAATATCAGACTCTGTTGCTTCTCTGTAGTACCAGAGTATTGACTTATTCTTTCTGAATTATCCAAGCATCATAGCTGAAATGTATCTCTGTCAAGATACTACTTTTGATTACTAGGACTTTAAATCCCTGATAGTCCAGCTGTGTAGTTCGGCATCCAAAAAGAAGCAGGTTGAAGCACTGAAACGCCACATTGAAATAACATCCTGTTCTACACTCTTGCAGGCTTCAACTTCCCTCCTGCCACTCTTTGGTAACAGCTCAAAATTGCTAAAGCTTTCAATGTGCACATCAAGGCTAGCTATCCTTTTGTCTCCAACTTCATTGCATGCTTCGTTCCTTTGGGTACAAGCTCCTTGTTAGTCCTCACCAGCGTTCTTCCTTGGAGCTTCTCATGATTTAAAGAAGTCGCATTTGTGGCATAGCATCTTATTCCCATCATGGTTTTTTGTCAAAGTTGAATGGAGGACGACTCTGAAAGTACAAAAAGGATACAGCTTCTTATAGATGCATCACATTGCTTGTGTGGGGGATGGAGGGGGTTACTCAGGCGCACACAGTTTCCGGCCATTGCAGTGAACCAGTCACGCTCATTTAAGCCCCTCTTTCCCTATTATCAGTACCTTAGTAAATTGTCTGAAAGCATCAGCTGACTGTATCATAGAGGCTTCAGCATCAGATAGCCACACTCAGCAGGGTTCTTTTCCAAATGGCCTGCAACTCAATAATTTCTCTGAGGGCTTCACCAGCCAGCTTCTATTGGCGTACCATAGCACTACAAATTGCTTTTGCCACCATCTTGTGTTTACTTTCAAGGTAAGGGCATGGCCAAAATAACCTGTGTAATCCTTATGTAGAAATGTCGAAGTATCACCTAGTCCCAGTTGCGCCCCTGTTCCAGTCTATACAGACTCCTTCTCAGTTGACCTCTATCTCGAAATAAGAATGGAGCGACCTCACGAAAATGCATCCATCTTTGAGTTGGCCTGTCTCTGCTTCGTCTATTTCTACTCCTAACTATTGTTTTTAGTTTTTTTGTTCAATCAGTCTGTCAAGATCCTTTATTCGGTTACATAAACATCAAAGGTACAAAACATCCAAGTAATACATGGAACATTTTTTCTTCCATCAGTATCCTTAATACATAAATAAACTCTTCCTAAACTTTTTTTGTCTTGTCAGGTCAGTCACAACTTTGTTTTTCAGTTGTAGCATTAATTATATGCACCTTATTATACTGTGTTTCGCTGCCCAAAGCCAATAAAACCGCTCTCATGGGTGATCATTCACTGAGAGTTACAATACACATGTTTGAAATTCAGCTGGGCCAACTCGCCCTTTCGGCCTTATGTGGCTGAATAAATAATATCTTATTTAGCATCAAAATTCGACTTTATTGTGGACATTGTATATCTATGTGATTTTCTGTGATAATTATTTTAATGAGTTGTTCCTTTTTTCTTTATGCTTCTTTAAATTATGATAAATGACGCTTAATATCGAATTTTCTGGTTTTGAGCCGGTTGTCTTTGACAATCTTTTTACTGTGTTGTTTGCTTTCTCGTTAGGATGAAAAGGAAGTTTTACTCCTGGGAGGAGTGCATGAACCTTCGGGAAGTCAAGGTACTTGTCTTTTTTTTATGTTTAAATGGTACAATGTTTTGGGGACAATAGAGGTATGATCAATTCCACGATATGTTATTTTTTTGGTCAACTTCTGCTTTTCATGCACAATTTGGTAAGCATGTTCTCATCTGTGAGAGATGGACATGGGCAGTAGCGTGTATATTTTGTTCCTGTCATGTTACCTCGATGCTAGTTTCATTCACTGACTTCTGTGATTTGAAGTATTTTGTAATTCACATGACATTTCTGATGGCTATCGGTATTTCTTATTTCCATGTAAGCTTTATAGAAGTAAGGTGGTGCTGCCTATCCATAATCTTCGGCCAAGGTTCATTGCAAATTTAAAATAAATCAAAAAGGTGGATATTCTTTTTCTCTTCCTTCCTGTGTTCTGTAACTCATTGATTTAGGAAACTTTATGCAAATTGTTTCTGACACGTGCTCTCAGATGTTGCATTCATATGTTTCTGTGAGTTAAGGCTCACACCCAACAACAGATCCAGGCACTGTTCTCCAATGATGCAATGATGAGTGGTGCATTTCTTTCATTGCTAACCTTGCGTAGAAGCAGTGCTCTTACTTTAGTATGAAAATGGAAAATCTGGAACCTGCGTGCCACAACGGCAATGGCTCGTAAAATGTTTCAAAATTCATTTTTAGATTTCACTTGCTGACCGCTTTTAGCTGTCTTTTTTGAAGACCTGTTGTATACAATAAAAATAGCGGCCTTTGCATCAGCTTTTTGCTTATCATTGATTGGCTTTCGATATCAATCTCATTTACTTGCTTCTTATTCAATGGCTTTCCTTCCCATTCTTATGTTCGTCCCTCACCTGGAGCGTAGCTTCTTTACCATCCTTTGGATGACTTGTTTCCTTCCAAGGCAACAATTTTTTTTAAGGCTGGTATTAGCCAAGACCTTTTGATTTTACTAACGTTCTACATTATATATAAAGTGAATTTCAGCCAGCCCTTTTCATCCATGGATCAGCTGCCGTTCAAATTATTTTTCCAACCCACCCCCACCTCCCTCCCCAGCATGGGGCAGTGATTCAGCCATTGGCTAACCTCAATGTGACTGACAGCATTCAGCCTTTTAATGAAGCATACATTACACACTTTAGGTACCTTAAGTGCTAGTGACGACTATGGCAATGTGTTCTTTTTTTAAGACCAGAAACATATTTTCACTTTTAGTTAATGTTCTTTATTTTTTTTTCTTAATTTTAATTAGAATGAGAGCCCAGCAATTTCCCTCAAAGTAAAGGTTTGTAGAAACCATGACAAAACAAAATATGCAGTGACAAAGCCTAAAGTCTGGCAGCCAACACCAGACCTATTGGCATTTTATTTTTTGCTTCAGCATTCTGTGGGAGTGCCTGTGTTGTATTGCTGTCTCCCCCTGTGCTGCTTGCCTTCAAATGCCCGTCCCCTGCACTCTGTGTTGCTCCCTCCCCACATGCTCATTTGTTGCTTCCCTGTCCTGGTAATCTTTTTTTTCTTCCCCCAGTTCCTCCATTTATTTCCGCTGCCACACCCTTCTCCTGCTCAGCGTACTCCTTCAACCCTAGCTCCTTTCTTGCTTCCAGCTGCTCTGTGGCATTGACTTACACCATCTGCTACCCAATCCCTCCCCCGTTCCAGCCCATAATTTATTTATTTTTAAGGATTTTTATGTTTATGGAGAACCAGACTGCTGCAATTTGCTAAAGTAGCTCCTTATCCTAAGATTCACTTTTCTTTTTTAATTTACCTCTGCAAGATGGGCGTCCACAATCTTAAAATGAAATATTACAGTAAATTTGAAAAATAAATGGCCTCAGCAGCATCCTAACAAATATGTGTGTGTTCCCAGCGATGCATACGTGCATATTCATCATCACTCCCCTTTGAGGTGGCCATTTTCACTTTCTTTTATTTGTCAATTGTTCAGTATCAGTAACCAGCATTTCAAAGCCAAAAATTGACTAAGGCACTTGAAAGTCAAGACCTTTTCGCTTTGTTACCTATGCCACACTAGCCCTGCTCAGGAAAAAATCCTTTAATAGCGTTTCAAGACTGTGCCTGAAAGTGTATTTTCTGATGAGTGCTGATATACTGCAGGATAAATTTGGGCCAGAGAAAGTGTGGCAAAAGGCTGCATTAGTCAGGCAGAAGCAGGCCTGTCATCTGCACCCCACGCTGCAGGTGTTCCAATACTAATACTGGATAAGTGTCCTTTGTCATTTGCTTTAAGTATCAAAAGGTTTTATGAAGAATTCATGTTAATTCTCATCTGGGAAGCACTGGCATGGTTTCTTACCTACGGAACTTGCTTTAAAAGATCCAATTTCCCTTGAAAATATTACTGCTATAAAACTGACCAATATTTGTGATACATAGTGAAAACTGACTAAATGTAAGCTTCTAACATCATCTTTGTTCACTGATTGGTTACAGAATATGTTCTCCTCAATTTATGTTAAGTATTTTTTGACGATGCCTGGGTAGATTCTGGATTCCCATAGGTTGGCTGACATGAATAGAGATGTTTTGAGACCTATAACTATAGGACCGAAAATCTTTGGCTCCACCTTGGTTGGGTTTCTGTAAGTCATATACATAAAACAGAAAGATCTTCTTGGACTAATCCAGTGGACTTAAGGACAATAAATAGTTCTTTGGCAAGGGTAAGTGGGCTGGGGTACGTAGAAAAGAGGTGTCCTCAAGAAGAAAATTAATCACATCCACAAGTGAGCATCTCCTGTCACTCTCAGCCTAAAGTTTGTTATAAAAGTACTGTCAAATAATAGAAAATAAAAAGCCATGTAGACATAAAACATAAAAACAAACACATTTAAAAAAGGTTAAACGCAGCCTAGTCTGAAAACCCACACATTGCAGGTGTTGATGATTTTTCTTTTGAGTAACTGAAAATGCATACGATATGCTGGCATCTGAAGAAGGGGCCTCTGTAACTCGAAAATGAATGTGCTGTACCATTGCTTTATTTGTTACAGTTAATTAAAAAAAAGGTATCAAAGCCTAGAATATAGATTGATATTGATATTGAGCGGTATTTATATAGCGCATGGCTACCCGGAGGCCTCCCAGCGCTTAAGCTAGACCGAAGCAGATGACCAGAATACGTCACGGAAACCGCAGTGTCTTAAGGGATCTGCGGAAGGTGAAATGGTTAGGTTCGGCACGAAGATAAGGCGGGAGGGAGTTCCAGAGTTTGGCAGTGTGCAGGGAAAATTGACGGCCTCCACTTCTGGTTTTATTGACTTTAGGAACGGATGCCGGGTTAAGGGATTTGGATTGGAGGACTCTATTGGGCTGGTAGCGCTGGATGAAGTTTCTGAGGGTGGGGGGGGGGCCTAGGTTGTGGAATGATTTATGGGCGATACAAAGTGATTTAAATTTGATTCTTTCCTACACGGGAAGCCAATGGAGGGATTTCAGCGCTGGTCTTGCGGAGTGCATTTTAGGTATGTCAAGCAGTAATCTCTCAGCCCGATTCTGAACGGTCTGAAGCCTCGAGATAGTAGCCGTTGGAGTGCCCAGATAAAGCGTGTTTGCGTAATCCAACCTGGATAGGACAAGGGCTTGTACCATGATCTTTCTCAGCCTAAATGGCAGGAGTGAGAGAATTTTGCGAGAAATTTGGAGGAGACCATAGCAGGTGCCCGCCGTCTTCCGAGCTTGGGATTTAAAGGATAAGTCCTGGTCCAGCCAAACACCCAGACTCTTGACCTGGGTTTTGGGGGTAGGGGCCGGACCCAAGACCGTAGGCCAGATTTCTCTCATGTCAAGAGGGGAGCGATTTCCCAAGACCATAATTTCACTTTTATCCCTGTTTAATTTCAGGAAGGAGTCCCTCATCCACAAGGCAATTTCTTGAAGACAAGAGTTTAGGCCTGGGGGATTGCTGTCCTTTTTGTTGAATCCAATCACCAGCTGAGTATCATCAGCATAGGTGATGATATGGACTCCGAAGGGGTGAACTGTTTGCGAGGGTTGGGTATATACATTAAAAAGGGTAGGGCTCAGTGAAGAGCCCTGGGGTACTCCACATTGGAGGAGGTTTTTTTTGGCAGATACTTTGTTGTGGAACACTTGAAATGAACTCTTATCTAAAAACGACTGGAACCAGGCCAATGCCGCGCCGGAGATACCTATGTTGCTCAACCTTTGGATTAGGATGTGGTGATTAACGGTATCAAAAGCCGCGCTGAGATCAAGTAGCAGGACTACCGCTGTACCACCCGAGTCATTTATTTTTCTGGTTTCCTCTACTACCGAGATCAAGGCCGTTTCTGTTCCCTGAAGTGGGCGGAAACCCGTCTGAGTGTGATGGAGAAGGTTGTGGGTCTCGAGGAAAGAGGAAAGAATCGTGTTGACGTATTTTTCCGTAATTTTACTTATCCCTGGCAGAACAGAAATGTGTCGGTAGTTTCCTAAAACAGACGGGTTCAGCGAGGGTTTTTTCAGCAGGGCTTTCACCATGGCTTCCTTCCAGGCAGGGGGGACCACTCCTGATGCGAGTGAGGTGTTGACTAATTCAAGGATTACCGGAAGGACAACATCTGCTACCTGTGTGAGCCTACGTATGGGAGCAGGGTCTTTAGGAGAGCCACTTTTAACTTTGAGGAACAATCTTTCTAATTCTGACAATTCTAAGGACGGAAAGTAATGAAGGCTGGGCTGACCGTTACCAAGGGGAGTGAGTGGGATATCTTTATTAAAAGGGGGAAAGAAGGAAAAAATAGTGTTGATTTTTGTGACAAAGAATTCGGCAAGATTGTCACACTGGGTATCTGAGGTGTCGGAGTGGACAGGATTAGGTGGAGGTTTTGAGAGTGTTTTCACAACCATAAAGATCTCTTGCGTCGAGTTACATGCAGCTAAGATTTTTTCGTCGTAGTAGCTGGCCTGTACTGTTCTAATATTGGCTTTGTAGAGGCTGATATTTTTCCTATATTTCTCTTTAGATTCTTGGGAGAAATGTTTTCTCCATGCTCTCTCTGTTTTTTTACAATTCTGTTTTAAGACCCGAAGGGCATCGTATACCACGTTTTTTGGGGGGTTTTAGCCTTAATTTTCAGATCTTTTTCGGGGATAAGGGAATCAAGGGAACTTGTGATCCAGCGGTTGATATTTTCTTTGGCTGTGGCTATATCTGCCGAGGGTGCTGGTTTGGAGGCTATTAAAGTGGTGGCCCTTTGTTCTGATGACAGATTGGACCAGGGCCCGGCTTTTACGGGAATGGGGGCCATTTTCATAATTTTGCCTGGTGGGGACCATGTGAATGGTATGATAAAGTGATCAGACCAGGGAACCGGTATAGGGTTTTCCCCGACCAAATAGTCCAGGTTCAAGAAAATTGCGTCCAGTGAGTGGCCCTTTATGTGAGTGGGTTTAGAGACTTTGTGCGACAGTTGGAAGACCTCAAGATCTTTAATTAATTCTGCCGCCAAGGTGTGTGAGGGATCGTCAAAATGGAGATTAAAGTCCCCAAGTATAGAGAAGTTGGCGGATGAGCAAGCTAGGTTAGCAACCGAGTCAGGAAGAGATTTGCAGAAATTCAGGGAAGGGTCTGTAGATTAACATGCCTGTAAGAGGGAGAACGGGGCTAAATTCGATGGTGAATATGGCATTCTCACATTCTATGGCAGGGCTGCCCAGGATTCTGCAGGTCAGTTTGTGTTTATAAATGATAGCGATTCCGCCACCTTTCCCTACTGGGCGGTCCATCCTTGTGATGGCATAGCCCAGGGGCAAGGCTTGGACGAGGTCAGGATCAGAATTATAGGAGATCCATGTTTCTGTGAGAAAGATTGCCTCTGGCGCTTCTTCTTCAAGAACAATAGAGATTTCGGTGGCGTGGCATAGCAGAGATCTGCAATTTATTAAAAACATTTTAAAATTCAGGTTATTAGTGGTGGGGGGGTAAATTGTGTCCTAGCTGAAGGCTACAATGTGGACAAAGTAGAGGAAAGCTGTACGGTGCAATGGTATGCTTACATGACTCCATCAGAGAGGAGTTCAGGTGGCGAAGTGTCTCTAAACTATAGCATAGCCGTTGGCCAGGGTCTGTGGCCCTTGGCCCCGGCCGGCCGCGGACGGGCGCGGACGGGCTTTTCTTTGGCTCTCCTTCGGCGCGCCAGCAATGAATACATTCATTCATACTGTCACAAGCTTTATGCATGCAGCATCTCAACAGTTGGATGCACGTTGTGAAGGATGTAACAGTAACTCTTTATTTCTAAAAGGCAATCTGCCGTCACCATGAAGATACATCATTAAAAAAAAGAACTGGGGAGCAACATGCATTTCCCCTCACAGTTAGGCTACTCAAGGAGGGTGAGGGGGGTGAATTGGTTCTGGACAAACCTAGTCAGCATTGCTTTCCATTGCATTTGGCCAGCCACTATCGCCTAGCTTCTGACTAACAATAGCAGATGCCACCCTGGCTTGAACGCTGGAAAGAAGCTCTGCTATGTCTCACTATTAAGGAGCTCTATCTGTTTAAGACCGTTAATGAAAAATGCTTACAGTATTGGCCCCACTGCAGATGGTCCTACAGAAGCCTTGTTTGCAAGAAGGACACATCTAGATGTTAAAGGGTGTACATGCACTACTTGAAAATGTGGTCCTCAGCAAAGGGTCAGTTTTAAATGGTCTTTGTCGCATAGATGGAGATTTGAGCAGTAAAGATGAAAGGTCCTACACCATGGAGAGCTCTTGGTGCTGCAGGAGGTCAGCTAAACAGACGCGTAAGGTATCAGTCGCCACTTTCTGTGATTCTATGTAATCTTCTCATTTAACTTGAACATTTTCAAAATGCCTAGATTTAAGGTCATATGCCCCATCAGCTGAGTAATTAAAGTATTGATGCATCAGTGACTTGCATCAAATCGTGTAGTTCTAATGTTTAAAAAAAATGGGTATGTACTAATTAACAAGAAAATAATCTTTCAGAATATTTGTTTTTCAGCATATCATTTTCCTCTGTTTTCCTAGTCTCTGCAGAAGTTAAACCATGCCAATGTAGTGAAATTAAAGGAAGTCATAAGAGAAAATGATAATCTCTATTTTGTATTTGAATACATGAAAGAAAACCTGTACCAGCTCATGAAAGACAGGTATGTGATGAGTGTTTCATCCTGCATTTCAATTTAATAGATCAGTACAGTATGTATGATGCATTTGATATTTCTCCTAAGGTTATGCTATCATGTAAGTTGTGTGCTATAATAAATGAATGTGCAAGATATCAAAAGAAGTAGAACCGATGCCACAATAAAAGTTTGATGGCACACCCCTAAAATAAAACAGTTCTGAAATGTCCATTATCAGATGGGCATAAAACATATGTTTGAGGCATATGAGCTGCAGAATGTACACTATGCATAGATCGCCATCTGGTGTTGGACTCGGATGTTTGCATGTTGTTTTTGTCTTCGAAGAAGTCCTGTAGTCACGAGGTTGGTGACTCCTCCTTCGGACGACTGTGCACATGGGCTTCGGCTCCATCGTTAGATTGTTTTTTTCCGCCCTCGGGTTCGGATGTGACTTGCTGCGCTACGGATCGGTATCGTTCTCGAACCCCCTTTGACGGGCAATCACAGCTTATCGACGGTATTGTCTCAATCGCGTGCCTTCAACGCACACCCTCGACGACTTTCCATTACATTTCGATGCCTGCGAACCTCGTCGCGGGCCGTTGGGCCTACCCGCGCCGATAGAGACGGACGTCGATGGAATGGACTCCATTTAAAAAATGTCCACCGTGTGGTGCTAAGTTTCCACACTCGGACCTCCATCCTGTCTGCAATCTGTGCCTCTCTCCGGAACATCAAGAGAAAAATTGTGAAGCTTGCCTCTTATTCAAATCAAAAAAGACCATCCGGGATCGTTGAGCTCGACGCCGCGATATGCAGCGAGGCACAGGTTCCATTCTGGACCTCTTCCATCCAGGTCCCGACAACCTTCCGGAGCCAGAAGAGATTCCAGACTCGAAAGCAAATGTCTCAGACGCCGAAGATGACATCACCCCATCTCAAAGGGACGTGAGTACTGAAACCCCAGCCCCAACCAATCCCACACCTATGGCACCGGTAACACCTTCACTTCCGGGCTCAGGTTCACACCGTACTAAGACTTCGAACGCCCCGGGCCCGGCACCGAAGGACAAACAAAAGCCATCCGGCTCAAGCCAAGCATCCGGTACCGAAAAAACATCCTCTGCACTGAAAGCTCGGTCATCTGAGTTGCCACGCCCTTTTCCACTGGCACCGGGAAAACATTCGGCATCGAAATCTACAAAAGATTCCTCGGCACCGAAGCACTTCGATAAAGCATCGGCACCGAAGAAGCGTTGACTCCTAAGCCGGCGGATAAACCGCCAGCACCAAAACAGCCGGATAAAACCTCGGCACGAACCAAACAGACAAGTCCTCGGCACCAAAACACACAGAAAAGACTCTAGTGCCATTAAAAGATTAAGCACCAAAAACTTCGGTATCGGGAAAAGATGCTGTACCGGACAATATCCAAAAACAGCTCCCAAAGACAAATCTTCGACGCCAAGCTAGCCTATCGATTCCGAGGAGCTTTTCTTGCCGGATCCAAAGCAGACTACTATCTTTATCCAACCGAAGACTGGTCACATAGTCACCAAGTCACCTACAAAGAGGAAACCAGATCATGTACCACAAATTCCAGTTCCTCCAAAGAAGATTCATATAGCAACTACCACTTCACCACCACCTTCACCTCCACCACCTGTTAACCCTTATTTAATTATTTATCACCACACTCTCCACAGTCAAAGGATAGTGACAATTCACAAGGGCATGGGCAATCAGAGGAAGACATAATGCCATTAGATCTTGATGATTCACCACAGGAACCAGATTTATGGCATGATTATAATACTGATCCTGATCTAACAAATGATCCAGAATTCTACCCCTCAAAACCATCCTAACCGGATGACAATGTGGGGTTTGCCCAACTAATCAACAGAGCAGCCACATATCACAAGGTCAAACTTCATTCAGACCCTGTAGAAGAAGATTTTTTATTGGAGACTTTTGCCCAACCACAAAAATCTACTCCTGTCTTACCCATGCTACAAGGCCCCCTTAGACTTGCTCCTGAGGTGTTCAAAGACCCAGTTCGAGCTAGGGTTCTTAACCCTAGAGTAGATAAAAAATACACAGCAGCTCCCAGTGACCCTATTTACATTAAGGGCCAACTTCCCCTAGATTCACTAGTAGTTGCCAATGCACGCCAAAGGACTGTCCAGCCCGAACTGCCAAGCCATGCCTGCCAGAAACCGGTCCTAGGAAGCTAGAAAGCTTGTTTCCAGTCCAGGGAAGGCATGGCTTGGCAGTTCAGGCTGGACTGTTACCATGAGGCACAAGGTCAGACTGATTTGCATATGGCCATGTCTGAACTGGGGTGGCAGAGTGGGCTAAAGAACGGTGATGGATTAAACCCAGATCTCTTGACTGAGTGTATGTTTGATTGGTTCAGATGATCCGTCCATCACCACCCCCTTTTGTACCGCCAAGAACATAAGGACAAAGCAAATGACCTTATACAAGAAGGCAAACTTATAACTAATACTTCAAAGAAATGTGCGCTTGACGCAGCGGACACCGCATCATGTGCAATCAATACTAGTAGACACGCCTGGCTCAGGGTATCTGAATTTAAGCAAGAGGTGCAAAATATAATCCTAAATCAACCGTTTGATCAGCAGCACCTCTTTGGACCTGCAGTTGACACATCTCTAGAAAAAATTAAAAAAGACACAAACAGCAAAGTCCATGGGAGCCTTACAGTCGCCATCTGCCAGAGGCTCCTTTCATCACTCCTTTTATAGAGCAGGTTCCAAAACCAATCCATCATCCTATAAAAATCCCAACCAGGGCTCCTTTTCTAGGGAATACAATAGAGGAGGTTACAGAGGTAACCACAATAAGGGTAAAGGCAGAGGTAATAACACCCGCAACTCCCCTAACAATAAACAGTGACTTCCCTGCGCTTCCCCCCGATCATTCCACTCCTGTCGGGGGACGCATCTCACAGTTCCCTCCTGTGTGAAATTCCATCACAACAGACAGGTGGGTAAGACAATTATCCAGTATGGTTATTGCCTGAAACTCACTTCTACACCCCCCCCAACATTCCTCCAAGACAGCGTCCAATGTCATTAGAACACCTAACGCTCCTCAAACAGGAAGTTGTAGCAATGTTACAAAAAGATGCAATAGAGTCAGTTCCTCTAATTCATCCGGGGACAGGAATCTACTCCCTTTATTTCCTAATCCCAAAAAAGGACGGCTCTCTAAGACCGATATATTGGACCTCAGACCGCTCAACTTTTACATTCAATCAGACCACTTCCACATTGTCACTTTACAACAAGTGCTTCCACTACTACAGCAAGGCGACTTTCTCTCCACTATAGATCTAAAAGACACCTACTTCTACATTCCAGTACATCGCGCTCACAGGAAGTATCTTAGATTTGTGGTAGATGGTCAACTCTACCCATTCAAGGTGCTCCCATTCTGCGTCACCACAGCACCCAGGGTTTTCACCAAATGCCTCGCAGTAGTTGCAGCCCATCTCAGAAGACAACAAATTCATGTCTTCCCCTACGTTAATGATTGGCTCATAAAAGCAATCTCCTACAGCAGCTGTGTTCAACACACACTCCAGTCGCTTTACAGTCTGGGATTCACAGTAAATCTAGCCAAATCCCATCTCCAACCGTCTACAATGCAACAATATCTAAGGGCAACAGTGAATACTTCCACAGCCCTAGCATATCCCAATCCCATCAGGATAAATGCTATACAAAACCTAGTTCAAAGATTTCAGCCACAACACTCACTACCAGCAAAAGTGTTCATGCAGCTAATGGGAATGATGGCATCTTGCATTTTTCTCGTCCTTCATGCAAGATTACAAATGCGACCATTACAAGAATGTCTAGCACGTCAGTGGAACCAAGCTCAAGGTCAACTAATAGATTTGGTGTTGGTGGACGACCACACCGATCGCTCTCTGCAGTGGTGGACCACAAAAAATATTTCCAAAGGACGGTCGTTCCTCGAGCCAGTTCCACAGATAGTGCTGACAACAGATGCATCGCTCACCGGCTGGGGAGCACATCTCCAAAACCATACCATTCAAGGTTTATGGACTTCTCAACAAAAGCAATTCCTCATCAACTACCTGGAATTGTTGGCAATCTCTCTGGCGCTGCAGTCGTTTCAACCGCAACTCCTAGGCAAAGCTGTCCTAATTCGTACAGACAACATGACAGCAATGTATTACATACAAAAACACACTCTCTCCACTTATCTCGTCAAGCACAGAGCGTCTGGACGTGGGACATTCCACAGAAGATATACCTCCGAGCAGAACATCTACCAGGAGTACACAATCAGGTAGCGGATCTGTGCAGTCGTCAAACACAACAGATCCACAAATGGGAAATTCATCCTCAAGTTCTTCTTCCATTCCTTCACATGTGGGGACAGCCAGACATAGATCTGTTCACCACACATCAAAACGCAAAATGCCCAATCTTCGCATCCAGGTATTTACACCCATTGTCCAAAGGCAATGCACTATGGATGAATTGGTCATGCAAATTTGCTTACGCTTTTCCGCCTCTCCCACTCATTCCATTGCTAGTGAGGAAACTTCAACAGCATTCCCTCACAATGCTCCTTGTTGCTCCAACATGGGCAAGGCAACCATGGTTCACAACTCTGGTGCAGCTATCAGTAGTACCACATCAAAAGCTGCACCTCTCACCCAAGCTTCTCACTCAGAACCATGGAGAGAGAAGACACCCAGATCCCAATCAGCTCAACTTTGTGATCTGGCTCCTGAAATCCTAAAGTTTGGCTACCTCAATCTTCCCAAACTAGGGAGAGGAGCTCTATTTAAACCAAAAGGGAATGGAGCACCCAGATACTGTAAAGTAAAAAGAAAGGTTTCCCTTTGAGTGATTTTATAGCGTCAAGACCAATCACATTACACCTATTCGCTCATCTCAGGCACTCTACTTAAGCCAATCGCAAATTGTGAAACACTTACAAGGAAGAATTACACTAAAAAATATATTAAAACAGACTGTTTATTATAAAGTTAAAAAACAAGCCGAATGTACAAATGTATTAAAAGAATATACTTGAAAAAATTAATTAAAAACACAGAATATTTTCATACAGATTCACAGGAGAAAAATGAGACAATTGACTTGGTCTTGCTGATGTTAATTTAGATCAACTTGGTTCAACAGAGGGCTGAGTTTTCATTCCCTATCACCCCAGTACTGTTGACCCCTCCAAATTTAACAAACACTAAAGCGTCAACGTGTTTCGGTAGTCTTAAATTGTTACAACCACCTTCATCAGGACAATTTATATATGCTTCTCCTTATTATTGACGTCACCTGTGTAATCGCACATGTGTGAGAATCCTTCTCAATTTTCATAAGCGGAATATTTCAATATAGCAATAAAAGCCAATCTTTAAAAACAACTCGTATTAGTTTCTAAAGCGAGTTCACTCGACCATTTTGTTTGGTTAACTTCAAGCCGACACCTTATTACTTGATGTGCGGGAAGGGTTTATCTGTGTGGGCTTTCGCTTGTCAATATTCTCCGCAGAATCACCTATTTGTCACGGTGATCGAGATTCTGTGTTTTAATTAATTTTTTCAAGTATATTTTTGGGTCTCGCTGGAAATGCATTCGTAAGGATGCATCCAGCTGGAGACCAATAGCGATCACTCTGGGGGAAAGGACGGACCGTAGGGTGTGCGCGCTTTTGTAGCTGGATTCGTGTGCGCGAACGCGCACGTCGCGTCCCGCGCCGTACACATCGCAGACAGACACTCGCTCACACACACACACCCCCTCCCCCACAGTCACACACACGCACTCCAAGACACATACACACACGCACGCACACACACACACACACACGCCGCCCCCCCCCCCCCCGCACGCGCGCGCGTACATGCTCCCGCCCGCCCGCAGCTCAGCAACGCACTCACCAGCTTCCTCTCCTCAGCTGCAAGGCCCGGCAGCAGGACTCTTCTTCCCTCCTTCGGCACCGGGGCGCAGGGTAGGCTCCTGCCTGCTCCGGTGCTCCCAACACGGCTCCAATCGCGGCTCTTCCGTGGGAGGCGGGGTAGGCTCCCGCCCTCCTACTTCCTGTTTCCGGGTGTCGCGCCGGCCTGCCTGACTTCCTGGTCGCAGGCCGGCAGAGTAACGAGGATGTTTTGCGGTATGTATTTATTTATTTAATTATGCATTTTTATACAGCGCAGACTTTACCCGAAGGCGGTATTTATTTATTTATGTATTTATGCATTTTTATATAGCGCGGACTTTACCCGAAGGCGGTATTTATTTATTCATGTATTTATGCATTTTTATATAGCGCGGACTTTACCCGAAGGCGGTATTTATTTCTTCATGTATTTATGCATTTTTTAGCTTGTACTCCAACATCCACTCTAGCACCAGACAATTTATACTACCCTGTCTTGTAGTTGGGCTTGGGAATTCATATTCCGGACAAATCGGACATGTCTGCAGTGGCAAACTTGGGATCGAGTGGATGTTCGCTGGCAGCTCCATGAGGCTGTTTTAATTGTGGACTGTTCACTATGCCAGTAACATTAATGCTTGCTGAATCCTTCTGCTGTGCCGCTTAGTGTGTGTTAAAAGGATCAAATATTAGGAGCTTTATTGTGAAACACCTGATCAGTAAACTGGGGTCTGCTAGATTAGTTAAGCATGTGGCTGTCACACATAAAACATGGTCCCTTGAGGCATCCTCTGTGCTCCCTTTCTTGAATCTGAAACTGCATTTTCAATGTAATACATAAACTGCCGTTTCAACTGAGGTGGCAGCCACCGTTTTATTTTGACAGTCCGGAGTGCTTTTTGGAATGGTGTATTTCTGCTGTCTTTTTGAAAAAAAAATTTTTTTTTATAGTTTGCTAGTGATTGGTTAAGCTTCCAGTGACAGCCATTGATTATCATCTGCTTACGTATTTTTGCATGGGGAATCGGTGGTCAGGAGGAGGAAATTGTAAATACGTTCAACCGCTTTTTATTGTACTTAATAAAACCTATTGCCCCATAACCGCCTTCCTTCCAGACAGCCATGAAGTTTTCCCATGATTATTGGCTCTTGATCTGGTAGACTTTTATGGCTTTGGGAAACAGTCTGTGACA
Source organism: Lissotriton helveticus (assembly GCF_964261635.1). Taxonomy (NCBI): domain Eukaryota; kingdom Metazoa; phylum Chordata; class Amphibia; order Caudata; family Salamandridae; genus Lissotriton; species Lissotriton helveticus. The sequence continues at coordinate 489,986,223 of NC_136067.1, read as the reverse complement.
TACAAGTGTATCATCACAAGGGTCTGGTTCTTTCCTTAGTTTTTTTCCCCAGCTGTTTATATTACCTTGGTGCACACTTTAAATATTTTCATTTAAACACTTGCCACTTTGAAGTCTACCGTTGCCACCTGTCAAGTTGCCCTTCTGCAAATAACTGCATGCAAACACACAGTTTGCGGAACTGCAATGGAGCTAAAGTATAACCAGTTTACATATGCACCACACCTCAACAATTCAGGAGGTTTGTTTATCCCAGTGTGACATGGGTCAAGGCATATGTCTGGTATCTACACCCCCCCTTGCCCCCCCCCCACCAAAATAAATCCAGTGTATAAAATCACGTTTAGGGGTGTGTTTGGTAACATTCTCTGTCTATGCTAGGATTAACAGTTACAGCAGATCATGTCAAGGGATTTGGATCTACAGTAGTTGTACTCAACTTTTATGAGGGATCCAGAATTGATTTTCAGGATATCCATCTGAGATAAATTTGTGTGCAATAAATCTAAAAGTTTAGTCATTTACATAGTGGTTACTACGAAAACCTTTTAGTTGTTCACTCTTCTTGTGCGTTGGACAACCCTGATGATAAAGATGCAGTGCTCTGAAGTTTTATCTGAGGACATGTAATCCACTGAGTGGTTGTACAGAGGGAAGAGGTCTTGAGAAGAGTGATGGTGACTCTCTCCTCTTTTGCCGGCAGTACTGTGACTGCATTTATGACTCATTTTTTTGCCTGTAATGTTCATTTAAATGATCTTGGCCCATCCATGTGGTTAGGGGAGTTGTTGTTCAGTATGAAATTTGAGCTTCAGATTTGTTTGTGTATGAAGATCTTGCATTCCAGGCTTGGAGTTGTGGTGTGCTGGCAGTTGAAACCTACAGGTAATCTTACAATTTTTGATACTTGTGTACATTATACAGTGCAGTTGAGCGCAGCATGCCATGGCAACACTTGGTTTTGTATCTCCTTGTTGCAAATTCACTCAGATGACACCCAAAGCCGATTGTCTTAATAGTACGCTTCAAAATCCTCGTAAAAAACTACCTAACTTTTAAAATGATAAATCTAAACCAAATCGTTTTATCTCCAGCTTCCTCTTGTGACCTGAATGGAGAGTGCGGCATTTGGACATATGTAAATTGTGTGGTTTATTTTTTTATGTGGAGGGGTCGATGGGAATAAAATTATACCGGAATTTTGGAGGAGTGTGATACTGTTGAAGTATTCATATCGGTTCTTTGATCTTGGAGAATTGTTACTTCTATGCCAATAGCAGAATGCGTTATGTATGCTCATATATTTGGATTCCATTTTCTATGTACTTGGTTAAACAATCTCAAGATGATGGTTCTGAGAACATCAAGGGCCGACTAACCTGCACAACGCCTGAAACGGGGCATGATCACTAGGTCCATGTTTTTTTTCAAGCATGACTCTCCTGCGCCCATTCTAACTTTCATTTCATAGGTTCTCCTTCCCCCTCACACGCATGAACAGTCTGTGAACTCGGTACATTACTTTCTTTCATCGTCTTTAAAATGGGCTAACAGTTTACACCAATGGCCCGCGCAGACCTACCAAGGACCTTTACAGTAAAGCCAGCATATTGGTACGTCCCTGGTAGCACCGTGGGCCCGTCTAGCCCCAATTAACCTCTTCTTTATTGGTTTCCAATAGGTTTACTGCTTTCAAGTCGCGCCATACCACCTCGCCTTTCCATACAATAACTGATAATTGTTTTATACAACTTTGTGATTTTTATACATTTGTTACCGCATAATTTGGCCTCTTTTTTTTATTTTTATTTTTTATACCCAACGCTGCCGCATACTATAGCCCAAGCGCGCGCTCTCTCTCTCTCTCTCTCTCTCTCTCTCTCTCTCTCTCTCTCTCTCTCTCTCTCTCTCTCTCTCTCTCTCTCTCTCTCTCTCTCTCTCTCTCTCTCTCTCTCTCTCTCTCTCTCTTCCCACCTTTTCTCTCTCTCTCTCTCTCTCCTCCCCTCTCTCTCTCTCTCTTCCCCACCTTTTCTCTCTCTCTCTCTCTCTCTCTCTTCTCCCCTGTCTCTCTCTCTCTCTCTCTCCTTCCCTCTCTCTCTCTCTCCTCCCGTGTCTCTCTCTCTCTCTCTCTCTCCTCCCCTCCCTTCCCTCTCTCCCCTCTCTCTCTCTCGCTCTCTCTCTCCTCCCCTCCCTCTCTCTCTCTCTCCTCCCCCCAGCCCGGAATACAGTACCACTGTGATCACAAAATTCTTAAGCACCCTGCAACACTGGGGATTTACAGGAATCCAAACACCAGCGTAAAGTACTTGAACAACAATGACGTCTGTCTTATAAATGTCACAAAAAAAGTTAATATTTCACTTCTGTTCTTGGATTTTCGTGAAAATACAACACATATTGCATTACAAATGCTATAGGTGTCACATTTGGGAAAGTTAAAACTATTGGCATTGTAAATGACAAAGCTATTACTTTAGCTATTACTATAGCTATTATCACAAACAACACATAAATAAAAAAAATGTAATTCACAATACCAATGGCTCAAACTTTCCTAATGCGAGACCTATTGCATTGCAAATGCTTGTTTTAATACATTTGTACATTCGGGTTAATGTTTTTTAACTTTATAATAAACAGTCTGTTTTGATATATTTTTGAGTGTAATTCTTCCTTGTAAGTGTTTCACAATTTGCGATTGGCTTAAGTAGAGTGCCTGAGATGAGCGAATAGGTGTGATGTGATTGGTCTTGACGCTATAAAATCACTCAAAGGGAAACCTTTCTTTTTACTTTACCGTCTCTCAGTCTTCCGCCATAATGTATGAACGTTATCAAAAAAGCTAGACACCCTACAACAAGGGCATGCTGTGCAGCAAAATGGAAGAGGTTAGTCACTTATTGCTCACACAACAAAACTGACCCACTGGATGCTTCCATTCAAAACATCATCTGCTACCTTTTGCATCTACAACACTGTAACCTAGCGTATACATCCATAAGATTACATTTAGCTGCTATAGCGCCTACTTGCAAAACAGACAACATTTGTCTTTGTTTAGAGTTCACGCAGTCAAAGCTTTTACAGAAGGAATTAAAAGAGTAATTCCACCAAGAGCTCCACCCTCCCCAGTGTGGAATCTCAATGTAATCCTTACCAGACTAATGGGTCCTCCATTTGAACTTTACACAAATGTGAATTACAGTACCTTACTTGGAAAGTAGCATTTTTAGTTGCCATCACATCTCTCAGAAGAGTGTGTGAACTCCAGGCATTAACCAGACAAGAACCATTTTTACAAGTCCATCATAACAAAGTGATTCTTAGAACAAAACCAACATTTTTACCCAAAGTAGTATCTACCTTTCATCTAAACCAGTCAGTTGAGCTACCAGTGTTCTTCCCTCAACCAGACTCAGTGGCAAAGAGAGCTCTACACACCCTTGATGTTAAAAGAGCATTACTTTACTACATCGAAAGAACAAAACCCTTCAGGAAAACCAAACCACTTTTCTTAGCTTTCTCCCCACTTCATAAAGGCAATCCTATATCCAAAACAGGAATTGCAAGGTGGATTGTAAAATGCATACAAATATGCTGCCTTAAAGCCAAACGCACGTTAACCATTCCCCCTAGAGCTCATTCTACACGTAAATTAGGGGCATCTATGGCATTCTTAGGGAACGTTTCCCTAGATGATATATGCAAAGCAGCAACGTAGTGTACAACTCTGCAGCTCTACATGCCAAGAACAGATTCATACTGGAAAGTAACATTTTCCTTTTGCTCAGGGTTGCTCTGAGAAGTGCGTATTATTGCTACTTATTTTCAGGTTTGTGGTTCAAAAAGTATTTCATTTTCTGTACATGTGGAACTTTCCCAAGTTTCTAACTTAATTTGTAACTCGTTTTTTTGTTTTTTAGAAGTAAATTGTTTCCTGAATCAGCTATTAGGAACATCATGAACCAGATATTACAAGGGCTTGCGTACATTCACAAGTATGGTAAGTTTATTTCAGTATCACTTGCAATATGTCGCCTTGTCAGTGTTTTGAAAATAGTAACTTTGCTTTTTTTGTGGATTATAATGTGGTAATCTGTGTGGGTAGTGCTCAAAATTGCAAAACAAGGATCCTAAATTTAGTATTCACATTTCCTATGGAAAATCGTACTTGGTTAAATGAAATTCAGGACGGTAGCCTGCATAATAACATATGAATATAGGGTTCATTACCTTGTTATATTCACCTTTTCCATGCACTAGAACTAATGGATGTTACTATTCTGCATTTTAACTGTACACAATTTATTGACCTCATAATGATGAAAGGCTGAGTTGGCCTTGCCAGGTTTCAGTCTTGTGCATTGAAGGTCGCGTAGATGTCAGCAGCAGGAGTTAAACTCGCCAAGCCATCTTGTTTGCTCAGTAATGATTAACAGCTGCTATATTTTCTGACTAAGAGATACCACCATTCATCAAATCTTTTCATTCTTCTGTGCACTCTGCAGCTTCCTCTCTCATAGTGGTGCCCACTCTTTTATTATGTGTTTGTTTTTTAATCTGATACCAAATTATAGGAGATCAATTCAATAGAATTCTTTTTAATTCAGAACACACAATTACCAAATTCTGGATTTTTTTCTATTGCTTTCCGAGAGCCTTACATCCACCAAAAATTGCTCTTAATCCATGGGTCATAATTTACCAAAAGGGGAAATGGGGTGCGACAATGTCATTGCTGAGCAACTTATACACTTGATACTGGTAGTGATAAAATCATCTGCACACAATGACATCTTCTTAATGTCAGGCCCCAAAACCAACTCTGAATTATTGATTTTATAAGATCACAGATTATTCTCAATTTTTTTATTGAGAACTTTAAGCAATGTTTTTCTCCCTTAAGCCCATTCGGTAAACCTTGTAGCTCTGAATCTATGCAGGTAAGACACCTGACTACTACAACCTTTCATTTCTCAGTATTCTAGAAGATAATAAAGTTTGCTGGTATTTTGGCTTTAGGCCTTATAGCCTAACGCTACGGGGATTCAACACAGCCTTTTATCCTTTCAAAAGACTGCCTCTGTTAATGCCGTCCTCAGTCACCTTCCTCTCCTATTTTCTTTTAACTCCATTATTCTTGAACTGTTCTTTCAAAAAGCGCTTTAACACCTATTGCTGAACGTGCGCTGTGCAAATATAAAAATACGCAATTAAAATGAACAACATGATCCATGAATATCTTATGAGTCAGGCAAGAATTAGTAGTTGCTTATAGATATACTGCTGCTCCTAACAAATCTAGAAGAGGAATCCCCTCACATAGACATCTGGGAAATGAAGGTTGCTTCTAGGAAGAATTCACAGATCTGTTTGCTGCTGAGTGAATAATAATGCACAGACCATGATTACAGGGGTTTGAACATACCATTTTAATGTCTTTTTTAAAACCACTTACATGCTTGGGACTAACACAACTACTTTACACTGCCACACAGTACAGGTTAGGTTCTAGGCGTGATGTTAATTAGCAAGCTCTGTATTTTAGAGCTAATTGGTTTTTTTAAAATTTCTTTTTATTGAAAAATTTTATATAAACAGCAAGGCAGAGAAATATATTACATACAGTACCAATTCCAAGACGGGGAAGGACAAGCAATACAACGAAATCAGCAGTCAATGTAGGAGAGGGGGAGGGGGGAGGGCAGAACAAAGTCAAAGCATATACAGTACAGTAAGTGGAATGCGGGGCTAGGGGGAAAGTGGGACATCTGGGACATCCACAACAGGGGGCGTACATATATCTCCACGGTAGCTATTCCAGGGTCCCCACACTCTACACCATTTCCGGGGTCGGCCCCGGGCCAAGTACACAGTCTTCTCCCTAAACATGCACCAGTCCATGTTTTCCTTCCATACCGCGACCGTAGGCGGCCTCGGGGACCCCCACAGTTGAGCAATGTCTCTCTTAGCAATCATGGCCCCCAGGGTCACCCACTGAGTCTGCGCTACGTTGTGATCTGTAGGTTCCCAAACATTCAGTAAACAGCGTCTAGCCTCCGGCAAGAGGGCAATTCCCGTCACCACATTCATTACCTCATGTACCTTGCTCCAAAAGGTCGCAATCTCACGACATTGCCAGATAATATGGAGGAATGTCCCCATCTGCCCACATCCTCGCTTACACAGACCATCCTCAGAAAAAACCATGTGGACCAAACGAGGGCCCGTGACATTAATCCTATGCAGAATCTTAAGTTGAACCAACTGGAGTCGAGCTGGGATTGTGACCTCCTTTGGAGAGGAGATCACAGATTGCCAGTCCTCGTCATCCAGTACAAGACCGTCACGGGTCCACAAGTCTCGAAGATGCAATAGGAGGTCTGATCTATCATTGATTAGTTTTTATAGACTAGAGAGATGGTGCTATCAGGCACATAGCCATCCAACAATCTATCTTCGAGCGGAGACGACTCCGGAATTACCTCCCCAGCCGGGAGAACCGACCTCAAAGCATGGCGAACCTGGATATAACGGAAGTATTCTGAGTTATTTAAGTCAAACTCCTCCTGCAACGACTCAAACGATCTTACCTGACCCTTGACCCAGAGGTCCCCCACCTTACTAATACCAATGAAGTCCCATTTATCGAACCCCTTGGTATTCCACAGTTTGCCAAGTTTATCTGAACCAAATAGCGGGGTCGCCCAAGTCAGACGATCCGTCCATCCCGTCGTGCTAGTCGCGTCCTGCCACAGGCGAACTGCAATCCTCGTAGGTCCCGACAAAGCTTTGACCACCGATTTAGAGTATAGTGCCCTATAATAGTTGCCATCAGGCAGAAGCCACCTATCCATAGCGAAGGCGGGGTTCAAGTCGGGACCATACATGCCGTGATTAATCGCTCCCAATTGGGACGCCCAATAGTATCACTTTATATCCGGGAGAGCAATACCCCCATCGTACCACGGGAGTGTCAGCTTAGCGAGCAAGATACGAGGTCTACCGTCCCATATCAATTTCCTTTGAAGATCCTCGATTGCCCGAAAATAACTAGCGGGAACAATATCGAACGTATTCTGAAGAGCATAGAGAAAACGAGGCAAAGACATCATTTTGAAAAGGGCAGCACGACCGAGCGGTGAAAGTGGAAGCTTACGCCAACCCGCAACATCTTGCTTCAATCTAGACAAGGGCGGAATGAGATTTCGCTCGTACCGAACTGCAGGGTCCAATGAAATATAAATACCGAGGTATTTAAACCCCGTTTGCGCAATCTGGATGGAACAGTTGCGTGGGAGAAGAGGGACGTCGCCCGAAAGGACGTATAAATAGGATTTCGTCCAATTAATAATGAGGCCTGAGTTCCCACCAAATGAGTTCAAGACATCGCATAATACTATCAAAGATTTTCGTGGCGAAGTCAGATACAATAAAATATCGTCCGCATAAAGCGAGATACGATCTTCGAATTCAGAGGACCATCGAATACCCTTCATCGATGGCTCCCCACCGGATCCATGCCGCGAGGGGCTCGAGGGCCAAAGCGAACAGGAGAGGCGACAAAGGACAGCCCTGACGCGTCCCCCTCTCGAGACCAAACGGAGTTGAGACGCGGCCATTAACAACAATTTGCGCGAGGGGGTTCTCGTAGAGCAACCTAACCCAGCCAATAAAACCTGGCCCAAACCCAAACTTAGCCAACGCGGCCCATAAGTATGACCATTCCACGGTATCAAAGGCCATTGTGGCATCCAATGACGCCAAGATGGCCGGCTCACGCAGCGTCGATGCTCTCGCGAGAACACCATGCAGTCGCCGGAGATTTAGGGCGGTGTTCCTATGTTGGATGAAACCGGATTGATCTGGGTGTATCAGCTCACCAATAATAGTGATCAATCTATTAGCCAGGACCTTTGCCAGAATCTTAGGTTCGGCGTTCAGTAGGGAAATGGGACGATATGACGCACACTTGTCTCTGGCTTCCCCTCCTTGTGAATCACCACAATGGTTGCTAACCGCTGATCACGGGAGAGAGAGCCACACTCCCGAGACTCCAAAAACATATCTCGCAGATAGGGAGCAATGTTATCAGGTTGCAGCTTATAGAGTTCAATAGGTAGGCCGTTAGGACCCATTGCTTTCCCAGAACGCAGGGAGCGAATCGCTAAAGCCACCTCATCAGCTGTTATTGCAGCATCCATGTGTTCCCTATCAATATCAGAGAGTCGCGGCAAGGATATATACCGTAACAAAAGATGTGAGTCCTCCTCCGGTCTATCCGAGACAGAGGAGTACACCGCCTGGAAATGATCCGCGAACTGCTGAACGATCTCTTTAGGGTCAGAAACCCGAGCACCACTAGCCATCTCAATCACAGGCACCACCCGACTAGCTCTATCCTTCTTATCCAACCAGGCGATTGATTTACCTGCCTTATCCCCCATATCATATAGGCGTCCCTGCTGCTCTCTACTCATGGCCTTAGCTGCGTCAGTGACCAAAGCCCTGTAGTCAAGTTGCTTCAGTCGTAATACATGCATCGCAGCACGGGTCACCCCCCGTTCCAGATCAAGCTCCAAGTCCGCTATCTCCGTCTCGATCATAACCACTTCCTCATCCTTCTGTTTCTTAACACTCGCTATTAATGACAGGACCTGACCCCTAAGGACGGTCTTAAAAGCCTCCCAAAGAGATACGGCCGAGGAAACCGAGCCCTCGTTCTCCAAGAAATACTGGTCAAGGGATTTTACCAAAGCTGTCCGAGTTTTGGGGTTTCGGAGGTACCAGGGGTTGATCGGGGCCACCCGGCCCCCAGTCTCTGAGAAGCCAGGTCCATCCGCAACCACAAAGGAGAGTGATCGGAAATACCACGGGCCAAATGTTTAACCTCGGTGACAGAGAGGGCCTGCGCCGCTGGTACCAATCCATAGTCAATTCTGGAAAGGCTACCGTGTGCACCAGAATGGAAAGTATACTGCTGCTGTGCTGGGTGCAACATTCTCCAACAATCAACCAGACCCAAGGTGTCAAGGAAATCAGATAGCCGATTTTGTGCACTTCTCAGATCCCTGGGTGGGTGCCGATCCATCATACCAGAAACCACGGCATTAAAGTCACCACCCATGAGCAGTGATCCCACAGGAAGAGCTAGGAGAACCTGTCCCAAGTCCGCAAAAGTAGTCGACTGTAGGCCAGGGGGAACATACACAGAAACCAGGGAAATAGTCCAGCCCTCCCACCTACCCGTAAGAGCAACATAGCGCCCTCTATAGTCGAGGACCGTGGAGTCAATTTCATGTGGGAGAGAAGTCGTGATCAGGATACCCACCCCTCTGGAGCCAGAGGAGAACCCGGCATGTGCAGCCAATCGGTAACCCCTCCTGTTCAAAGCACGACAGGTATTGCCAATCAAGTGCGTCTCCTGAAGGAGGACTGCGTCAGGGGAAAGACGCTTCAACAGTTGCAACACGACACTAAGTTTTAACCCATCCCCCAGCCCATTTACATTCCAACTCATCAAGTTCAGCCCTCTACCCCCCATCCCGAAAAAAAAAGAGGATCCAACCCGGGCAGAATACAGCACCTCGTTCAAACTAGACATGGATACATTGCCTTGTAAAGAAACACACACAATCCCCAACAAAACCCCCCAACTCCCCCAGCAACATCCCGTTACAACACCCCCCACCCCTGCGTAGTACCAGAAACCACCCAAACTTGCAGTGTGCCTGTCGCCCCCCCCCCCTAACTAAGCTACAAGAAGAAACACAGAGGAGGAAGTAGACCCGCTACTGACCCCACAACCCCCAGAACGTAGATCGAGTCAATTGTCAGGAGTATTGAACCACAGTTCGAAGCCAGGAAGAGACCCCAGAATACCATCTGCCGGCACCTATTCCTGTTCTGTCGGTCCTCCCTCCGCTCCAGCAGTCTGTTTCTCCGATGGAGGCTGATTCGATAGAGAGTCAGGCCAGTCTGCCACCACCTCCGGACGATCGAAAAAATAAGTTCGCTCCGCATGTTCAATACGCAACTTGGCCGGAAAAGGCATGGCATATTTGAGGGCCATGTCTCGCAATCGTCTCTTCACACCCATGAAGCCAAGTCTTTGCCTCGGGACCGATTGGGTGAAGTCCGGGTAGAAGCTGACAGTGATGTTTTCAAACTTTGTCGGGCCACCCATCCGTGAGGCCTGTAGGACAGCGTCCCTGTCTCGAAAATTGAGGAATCTGGCTATTATAGGCCGCGGCGGGGCTCCTACCTTCGGTGGGCCACCCGGAACTCTGTGGGCACGCTCGATTGTAAAGAAGTTACTCAGCCCCTTAGGTGCAAGATGGCGGATAATTAAGTCTTCAACAAAGAGGTCAGCTGCCGGATCCTCTGCTTTTTCCGGGACCCATATGATACGGACATTGTTCCGCCGAGCCCGCCCTTTATAATCCTCGAGATGACGCATAATGAGATCGCTGTTGGTCTTCAAGCGACGGACATCTGTTTGCAGCTCAGTGACATCCCCCGTCAGACTGGATGTCTTAATATCCAAAGATTTAACTTTCTCATTAGTTTTGCCCAGATCTGCACGGATCAGATTGACATCAATCGCCACAGTGTCAAGTTTAAGTGCGAGAGCCTCAATTTGTTGCCCTAATGAGGACTTGATTCCATCTATTGCGGCCATGACATCTTGCAAAGTTGGTTCGATCGCCGAAGCTGGCGGCTCCCTAATGCCAGCTCCGCCGGGAGAACCCTTAACCTGGGTATAGCGATCCATACTGTTAGATTGAGTAGAGCCACCCGGCAGAGTGTTCTTAGGTTTCAGCCTGTCTCCCTCCGGTTTCCCCGCCATTAGGGGAGATGGGCCAGCGTGAGTAGATGAAATAAGGCAGGAAAATGGCGACCCCTGGCCTCCTCGGGCGAAAACAGCCCCAGCCAGAGGGCACAAGTCGAAAGTTCTCCAAATCCAGCCAAAAACAGTCAGAATCACATTCGTGGGTGACCAGGCAGCTGTCGGTGGGCACAGGGGTAGGCTCGTTTCCAGTCACAGATCACTTTGAAGTCAAAACCGAAAGTGAAACCAATCGGACCAGTCGTGCCGATCCCTTCAGGCCGATGTTATTCAACTACAGCTCGGGTAGCAAGGCCACTCTACAGCCGGGCATCACAAAGGCATAGGCCGCAATCTTCACGGTGCCGTAACTCTGGCTCCCGGGGTCCGATTAAAAATCGGAGTGCAGATTTCGCCTCACGCGTGGTTAGTCTTCACGAAGACATCGACGAAAAACAGGATATAAGACAGGATAAGTGCGGGAGGTTGCGAGGATCTCGGGAGCCCTAAGCTCACGCGGCCATCTTGGTTGCGCGCGAAGCTCCTCCTTAGAGCTAATTGTTAAATCATATTCTGGCCTGCTACATCTATGAATTCCAAATAGATTAATTGCTAGGCAGATACTCGTGGAAGAACTGTTGTGAAAAAATCATTAAATTCAGTTTCGGAAATTTTCATGAAACATGGTGATGCTCTATTCACAAAGTAATGTACGCCATTAGAAGAACCAAATGATTAATAAGCCAACATCTTGAAATAATTTGTGAACCCCTAGCATTTCGAAAGACATTTTTTGCTTGTGCGAATGCATTAGTGACGCAAAAGGTGATACATTCTAGAGCTTCTCTTTCTTAAAGTATGCTAGGGAGTGTCACAGCCAACATAACTTTACAGAACTAATGAGCACCATCCAGATCAGAGTTATTCCTTTTAATTAAGGCTTGACAGTCCGTATATACATGCTTCCCCTAATATAAACAAAACTACCCTCATTCCTAAGTTTACATTGCCACAAGTTTACTGCATGAACAATACACAATTTCTGATAGATACTTCTACTACAGAGTCTTCACTTTTAGAATAATAATCCCCAGGCACCAGACTGGATTCGGCAGTGCTCCCATGTAACAGCATGTGTTGTTGTTGGTGTCTGCAGTAGATCCGCCCCGCCCCGGAATGAGCAGTGCTTCATATAAGTGCCTCCAATGCATGCTGAGCTTTCAAACGGAGATCCAGAGCTCCTCTCCCCTTTTCTTTTTTTCCCCCATACGAGTGTTTTTTTCTTATACAAATTGAAAACCAGTGTGCAAGGGAACAATGTGCCCTCCCAAAACTACAGCATTTAAGCCTTGGCATGACTGTTGAAAGCAAATGTCTGTGACAGACCCGCACCAAGTATGTCTTTGGTGTTTGGACACTGGCTAAAACATCAAGTCGTGTTCAGTAATGTGCTCTCATGAACCTGAAGGCAATCTGGGACCATTAGTCGTGTAAATCTGAAAGAAACAGGTTAGTATTAGATTCCTTACCAGAATACCCCCAGGTGTCAGACTGGATCCGGAAACTTTTGCGTAGCAGTACCCTTGCGTGTCGGTAGGCGTCGTCTGCGGCTCCGCGTCCGTCGTCGGCATCGTTGGCGCCGGGATGACGTCGCCGGAGTACTTAGACGCCGCCCTCGCGCGCTGACATACGTTCCTATTTTTTCCGCGCCCGCAAGCGCCGATCCGGCCCCGCGCCGTTCGAGGTCCCGGTCCGGACGGAGGTCGAGGGACCGGTCGCGGGGCCAGAGTCATCACGGCTGGGTGGATCGACACCAGTCCTCGAGCTCCAAGTCCTCAGGTAAGAGGCACAAGAAGTCGAAGAGACGGCATCGCTCTTCCGACTCCCCCCGACGCGACGCGGCCGGGGGTTCGGGTGACACCGCCCATGCGGCTCCGTCAGAGCCACAGACGTCGCAGCCTGCTCCATTACCCGCTGGTCCCTGGGCAGGACGCGACGCCGGAGGAGATTGACGCCTTCCTCACGGCCATGAGGCCGCTCACTCCTCCGTCGGGTTCCGCGGCGCCTTCGGGCCTAGCGGCCCCGACGGGGAGCCCAAGGGGGCCGGGTGCTTCAGCCACGACGCCGTCGGCGACTTCGGTCCCGACGCCGCAGGACTCTGCTGGATCCGGGTCGTCGCCGGTCGACCTTACGACATCGCCGGCGCCGGCTGCTAGGGTGTCGCCCCCGGCGCCGACCACGGTCGACGCCGTCCCCAGTCCCCCCCTCGGTCCGGTTCCGGAGCGGCGTCGCTCGGCGCCGATGGGAGATTTTTATTTCTATGTTCCGGCCCCATCATTTGACCCTGCATACCAGGAGATGGGTGGGGAAGAGGATTGGGGGGGGTCTGAGGACCCTCTGCCACGGGAGTGCCAGTCTTAACAGGACTGGACAGGTGAGCTTGGGGACGCCAGTGGTCTGGACACTTCGCCAGACACTGGTTTTGTCTCCCCACCTACCGTGGATACGGAGGAGGGGGCAGCCTATAGTGTGGTGTTGACACGGGCAGCCAAGGCCTTATCCCTTGAGCTCCCTGTCGCGGCCGTGAGGACTAACCTCCTCACTGAGGTCCTTAAACCGCAAGCAAGCTCTTCGTACCCTCTGTTGCCGTTTAATGAGGCTTTGTCTGATGTTCTTCTGGGCACCTGGTCCAGGCCCGCTACAGGTCCTCCTGTAGATATGAACGTGGCCAGATGCCACCGCCCGGCTCCGGGCGACCCTTACTTCCTGTCCATCCACCCCACCCCCGAGAGCCTGGTCATACAGGCCTCTAACTCCCAGACCGCATTCCCGACGGCTCCCCCCGATCGGGAATCCAAGAGGGACGGACAATATGGCAAAAAGATGTTCTCCTCCCTGAGTTTGGGGTTGCGGTAAGTCAACATCGCATGCCTCTTTGGCCGTTATACCCACTCTCTGTGGGACACGGTCGCGCATGTGCTGCCACAATGTCCGGAGGAGGCCCAGACTAAACTCGCCCAAGCCCTTGTGGAGGGTCGAGATGCGGTACTCCATCAGATGTGGACTGGATAACACGGACTCGCTGGGTAGAGCGATGGCAACGACAGTGGCGATTCGTCGCCACGCCTGGCTGAGGTCCGCCAACTTTTCGGCTGATGTCCAAAACACCCTTATGGACATGCCGTTTGATGGCCGTCACCTCTTTGGCGACAAGGCAGACAGTGCACTTAAGCGATTTAAGGACTTCAGGGCTACGGCCAAGTCCTTGGGCCTGTCGGCCCGCGCCAGCAATCTGCTGCCTTTTGCCCCTTTCGTGGCCAAGGAAGGGGCGTCCCCACACGGCCTGTCAGCCACGGGCCGCAGACTAACATCCAGCGTAGTGGCGGACATGGTAACCGCGGTGGCGGTGCCCGGGGACAACGGCGCGGCCAGTCCACATCCACTCCTCCAGCATCCGCCTCAAAGCCTTCCTAGTGCGAGCTTTCAGGCCCACGAGACGCCAGTGGGTGGCAGGGTTCGCCATCACCTCCTCCACTGGCGCAACATCACATCGGACAGGTGGGTGCTGCAAATCGTCCGAAGGGGCTACTCCCTCCCCTTCGAGGCGACCCCTCCACCCATGCCACCGCAGTACCACCGCGTGTCGGGGGATCACTTGAATCTTCTGCGAGAGGAAGTTACCGCCCTCTTGGCCAAGGGGGCCATCGAGCGCGTTCCTGGGCCAGAAGTAGGGTGTGGTTGTTACTCCCACTACTTTCTGGTTCCCAAGAAGGGCAAAGGGGGCCTACGCCCTATCTTGGATGTGCGGAACGTCAACGGCTTCCTCCGGAAGGAGAGGTTCAAGATGCTGACACTGGCTCAGGTCTTAGCTGCCCTGGACCCAGGAGACTTGATGGTAGTGTTGGACTTGCAGGACGCTTATTTCCACATCCCTGTCCTGCCGGCCCACCGGCGCTACCTGCGGTTCACGGTAGGCCACGAGCACTTTCAGTTTACCGTGCTCCCCTTCGGCCTTACCAGCGCCCCACGGGTGTTCACGAAAGTGATGGCGGTGGTCGCAGCTCATCTGCGCAGGTTAGGGGTGTCAATCTTCCCCTACCTCGATGACTGGTTGTTGACAGCGGGCTCGCCCCAAACAGTCGTCAGCCACCTCCAGACTACGGCCGACCTCCTGCAACTGCTGGGGTTCTCCCTCAATGTGCCAAAGTCGCACCTGTGTCCCTCTCAGAAGCTCCTCTTCATCAGAGGGGGTCTGGACTCTGCGCAGTTTCGGGTTTATCCTCCCGATCAGCGAGTTCGGGATATTCAGGCTCTGATTCCGATCTTTCAGCCTTTATCCCGAGTCTCGGTCAGGTTGACGCTGCGGCTTCTGGGGCTGATGGCCTCCTGCATCCTTCTGATGCATCACGCCCAGTGGCGGATGCGGGCTCTGCAGTGGGACCTGAAGTTTCAGTGGGCCCAGCATCGGGGCAACTTGTCCGACCATGTCTTGATCTCGGAGGGCACTGCAAGACAGCTGCAGTGGTGGCTCACGGACTGCGATTGGGTCAGCGGCAGATCCCTCTCCCTACCCCAACCAGAGCACGTAGTTGTGACGGACGCGTCCCTCCAGGGCTGGTGAGGCCACATTGGAGAGGCGGAGATCAGAGGCCTCTGGTCTGAAGGCATTCCTCCCCTCTGTCTGGGGGAGTGTAGTGCAGTTGTTCATGGATAACACCACCGCCATGTGCTACTGCAACAAACAGGGCGGGGTGGGGTCGTGGACCCTATGCCAGGAGGCTCTGCGCTTCTGGCAGTGGTTGGAACATCAGGGCGTGACCCTGGTGGTTCAACACCTGGCAGGTTCCCTGAACGCCAGGGCGGACAAACACAGCCGCCGGTGCATGATAGATCACGAATGGCGTCTGCACTCGGACGTGGCGCAAGGCATCTTTCAGCAGTGGGGAGAGCCTTGGTTAGATCTATTCGCCACAGAAGAGAATGCGCAATGTCATCAGTTCTGCGCGTTGGAATTTCCAAGGCGGCACTCGCTCGGAGACGCTTTTCGTCGCGAGTGGAGTTGCGGTCTGTTGTACGCCTTTCCGCCTATACCACTTATGCCCAGAGTGCTGAAGAAGATCAAGCGCGACCGGGCCCAAGTCATCCTTGTGGCTCCGGACTGGGCACGGAGGTTCTGGTATCCCAAGCTACTCAGCATGTCTTTCGATCCCCCGATTCGTCTGCCCCTGCAGGAGGACCTTCTGTCGCAGGGGACGGTCCTCCACCTGAACCTGTCCAGTCTCCACTTACATGCGTGGAGATTGAGCGGCGGCAGTTGAGGCCATTTGACTTGCCTCCTGAAGTCTGTAATGTAATTCTGGCAGCCAGGCGTCCCTCCACAAAATCAGTATACGCCTGCAGGTGGAATAAGTTTGTGGCATGGTGCACAGCAAAGGCTGTGGATCCCCTTTCTGCCCCTCTTTCAGAGGTTCTCCTCTTTCTTCTTTCTCTTGCCCAGCAGGGCTCTGCTCTGGGCACTCTGAAGGGCTACCTCCTGGCCATTTCCGCCTTCTTAAGGCTACCTGATCAGCCCTCTTTGTTCAAGTCCCCAGTTGTAAATAGGTTTTTGAAGGGCATCACCCATATGTTTCCTCCAGTTCCTTTCGTGATGCCTCAGTGGGACTTGAACCTTGTTCGCACTTATCTGATGTGCTCTCCCTTTGAACCACTTCATAACTGTCCTCTTCGCCTTCTTACTCTGAAGACCGCCTTCCTGGTTGCCATCACCTCTGCCAGGAGAGTGAGTGAGCTCCAGGCCCTTTCTTCTAAACCTCCTTTCCTTTCAGTCCATCCTGACAAAGTTGTGTTGCGGACGCGACCCTCTTTCCTGCCCAAGGTGGTCACAGCCTTCCACATCGGGCAGTCCATCACTTTGCCCACCTTCTTTCCGCCTCCGCATCCCTCGAAAGAGGAAGAGAGGCTCTACCGTCTGGACCCAAAACGTGCGCTCTCATTCTATCTGGATCGCACACGCCAGTTCCAGTTGGATGACTAACTCTTTGTTGGGTACGTGGGCGCTAAGAAGGGACGGGCGGTGAACAAACAAACCATTTCTTGATGGGTCGTCTTGTGCATCAAGGCTTGTTACTCTTTAGCTCGAAAGGAGCCTCCTGTGGGGCTTCGTGCACATTCCACACGGGCCACGGCGGCTACTACTGCCCTGGGCCGGGAAGTCCCCTTGCAGGACATCTGTCAGGCAGCTACGTGGGCCTCGCTGCACACGTTCGCAAGACACTACTACCTGGACAGCCAAGTCCGGAAAGATGGCTTTTTCGGCCGTTCCGTTCTCCAGGGCTTTCTGGTGTGATCATTGGTTCGCAGACCCACCACCGGGGTTGGTATTGCTGGTGTATCTATTCTAAGGTAAGGAATCGAATACTAACCTGTTTTTTTCCCATGCACAAGTTACTTACCTTCTTTAACGATATATCTGTAAGAAACAGTAGTTAGTATTGGATTCCTTACCGCCCCACCCATCCTCCCCGTTCTGTGAACCGATATCCAGGGTTAAGGTCATCCCCTTTCAGGGCCCTAGTTTTTATGGCACCAGTGTTGGTTTTTATCAAGGCTCTGCGTTTTCTGGTGCGGAAAAGCTGTGTATAAGAACTGATGTCAGCGTGCGAGGGCGGCGTCTAAGTACTCCGGCGACGTCATCCCGGCACCGCCGACGACGGACGCCGAGCCGCAGACGACGCCTACCGACGCGCAAGGGTACTGCTACGCAAAAGTTTCCGGATCCAGTCTGAGGCCTGGGGGTATTCTAAGGTAAGGAATCTAATACTAACTACTGTTTCTTACAGATATATCGTTACCGAAGGTAAGTAACTTATGCAATTGGAAGAAACTACACAAGTCCCACTGAAGCCAAGAGCGCAGAATTGTTCCCTATCTCGAAGCTGTTCCTACAACAAGTCTTCTTCGCAGTTGAAGTCTTCCTGTAAGTCAAAACGTAAGCACAAGAAGGCCAAACAGACCCCATCCTACAACTTTCTATCCTCCAACAAGTCACAGGGGCATCAAGGTGCCACTTGGTCTTGCTCCCTATCTTCCATTGAGGAGCTGATTCCACAGTTCATCCTGTTGCACCCCAAGTTGCCTGGGTTATCAGCAATGCCGCAAGAGATCGAAGCCTGTAGGGAGACCATGTGGTGCATCTGTAGACCTCTCTTCTGGTTTTTTCTCATGCGCCTTTGGGCTCCAAGGACACACGGGCCTCCATTCGAATTACTGTCTGAAGATTTTTCCTCTGTGCAGTCCCTGCCTCTCGAAACTGCCTTGGATTCACCCCGACTTTGCTCCTGACTTCTGCTCTGGTGGCATAATCAGCTCCATTTCCTTTGTTATCAGTGTCTGTATTGTCACTGCCCCGACCAAGTTCATGTTCTGAATTCACCAAGGCTTACCCAATCCCCATGCAGTCGTATTCAGACAACATTGCCCCTACCGGAGAGTCACTCTCAATCCTTCAGATTTTTGCTTCTAGGCCTCCAGCAGAAGAAAGTGTTTCCTTTGCTGTAGTGATAAGTCATGCAACTGAGATCTTGGACCTACAACTTCCTTCTCTGGTAGCTAAAACTAATTTACTTACTGATGTTTTGCAGCCTCTGGGACCTGGTTAGCAAGATCTTGCCAGCGGTCCTTGAGGAGTTTCGAGCATCCCGGATAGATTATTCAGGATGGTCAAAATATGACCAAATTTCTCATTCATTCTGGCCTGTTTGCCACCGATTACTTGGGACCAGCAATCTGCTCTAGTATGGTTCTCCATAGCCACACATGGACAATGTCTACAGGCTTCTCTAGAGATGTCAGGCATCCCTAATTGATATGCCTTTCGATGGATCTCGCCTATTTCCCGAGAAGACAGATTCTGCCCTGAAAAGTTTCATGGAGAACAGGGGCACAGTGCGTTGTTTGGGATCTTTTGTTGCCAGAAAGTTTCCTTAGCAATTTCAACTATTTCCAGGTTTTCCCCCACGGCTGTCAACCCAGTCCTTTCAGAGGCAGGGATCCGGCAGGCATGATGCAGATCCCCAGGAGCACAGATCTTCCCAGTCGCCATCCCCTGCGGTATCGACTTCCAAATTGCTTTATTTTGCCTTGAGTGGCTCTCAACCACCTTTTAGAGGCAGAGTTAGACATTTTCTCCAAGGATGGCAAACTATCACATCCAGCAAATAGGTCCTTCAGAACAATCCGTGAGGCTGTGCCCTTCCATTCCTTTCCGATATGCTGCGTCTTCTACCCACATCAGAGAAGCTCTAGGAGGAGCACCTGTCCATTTTATTGCAAGAGGTGCAATCTTAACTGTCTAAAGGGGCCATACAGAGGATACTTGGCTCAGTAATCGGGCCTGGTTGTTAATCTCACTTTTTCCTCGTACTGAAAAAGGACAGAGGCCTTTGTCCTATGTTAGATCTTTGCCCTCTGAATGCCTTCTTACGGAATAATAAATCAAAAATACTCAGACTGCATCCAGGTGACTGGATGGTAGCCTTGAACCTGCAAGAGTTGTACGTTCATGAAACTGTCCTATAGTCCCACGAATGTTGCTTGCAGTTCAAGGTAGGTCAGGAGCATTTTCACATTGACGTGCTCACCTTCGGGTTTACCTGCACCTCTCGGGTGTTCACAAAAGTGATGGCGGGGGTCGGCGCACATCTTTGCTGTTCAGGGATACCAATTTTCTCCTACCTCAATGACGTTAAGGTTCATTGCAGTTAGTCATAGACGACCTTCAGATGCCAGCTACACTCTTGACATTGTTGGGCTTCGCAATCAAAGTGCTGAAGTCACCCCTGACTCCATCGTAGAGGCTTCATTCATAGGAGTCGTCTTGGATCCGATGTAGTTCACTGCTTTCCCTCAGTTTAAACGACTCCGGGTCGGTTATCATCCCGATGTTTCAACCTCTGTTCTGGGTTTCAGTGAGAGCGGTTCTGAGGCTTCTTGCATCCTTCTGGTCTATAATGACAGGTGGCAAATGCATGCTCTGCAGTGGAATCTCAGCGTGCCTAGCATCAAAGAAACTATTAGGATTCTATCCAGATTTCGGTGAAGACTATAACAGCTCTACAGTGTTGGCTGTTCGACAGCAGTTGGACCATCGATAGACCCCTCTTCCTCCCCTACCCAGAGCTGACATTGGTGGTAGAGGTGTTATTGCTGGACTGGAGAGGTCATTCACAGCAATTTGTTGGTGTTACGGCCCATCCACCTGGTGTTGAAGGCCTTCCTAGCATCCATCAAGGGCAGGATAGTACAGATTCTCATGGATAACACCATCACCATGTAGTACTATAAATAGCAGGGTGGAGTGTGGACCTGGGTCTTGTAGCAAGAGGTTCTGTGCCTCTGGATTTGTCTGGAATGTCAGGCTATCTCCCTCATCGTGAACCACCTTGCGGGATCTTTAACTGCTGGTGCAGGCTAGCACAGCTAGCAGGCCTGGCAATTCATGTATGACAGTTACATCCCTCAGGTATCACAGGGCATCTTCCAACAATGAGGAGGACCCTGGCTAGATCTTTTTGCTACCGCCTACAACATGCAGTGTCAAAGCTTTTGAACACTGAGGTTTCCAAGAAGGCTTTCCCTGGGGGACACATTTATGCTAGAGTGGTTTCACTGGACTCTTGAACACTTTCCCACCTCTACCTCTTCTGCCCCAAGTTCTGGAGGAGATCAAGATCAACCAGGCCCAATTCCTAGTGGCTCCAGATTGGACAAGGTGAGTATGATACCTGTAGCTTTAGGGCATGAGCATCTGTCTTCCAATAAGGCTACTACTTCAGAACGATCTCTGTCACAGCAGCAGGTCAGGGTTCTTCATCTGGGCCTCCTTAGTCTACACCTCCATGGTGGAAATTGAGTGGTGGCAGTTAACTGTAATCGATCTGCCTCCCCTACATTATGGATTTTATCCTTTCTGTGCACCATCCTTCTAAAAAG
Source organism: Lissotriton helveticus (assembly GCF_964261635.1). Taxonomy (NCBI): domain Eukaryota; kingdom Metazoa; phylum Chordata; class Amphibia; order Caudata; family Salamandridae; genus Lissotriton; species Lissotriton helveticus. The sequence goes on along the minus strand of NC_136067.1, from coordinate 489,965,405 downwards.
TCCTTTTGTGCTGCGCATTGGAACACATTTGTGGCCACAAATCCGTTGCAGGCCAAAATATCGGATGTTTCGTTGTTTGTTTTATCTTTGGTCCAGCAAAGTTTTGTTCTAAGCACCATCATAGGTAATTTCGTTTGACCTTTCTGCTTCTTAGTGTTTGCCGTACCAGCTGTCCTTGTTTAAAACACATAATGTGATAAGATTTATAAAAGTCACACCTACTGTTTCTCCTCCAGACAATCTCTGTATCCAGTTAGCTTCTGGCCTCTGTATGCATGCAGGCTCAGGTTGAAAATGCAGTTAATATCACCCAGAGATACTCCAGGGGCTGTGTCTGTTTCCCTCATCAAATAGCCTAGAATTGCTCGTACACATCTTTGTATAAAAAATAGACCCGGGTAATGCCTTGCAAGCAGAACTGCTATTTATGTTTGAGATGAAATTCTAGCTGTTGCTAAATGTGGATGCTGGTGTGTTGAAGTGAGCTACTCCCTTTATGTGTAGAAAACCCTGCCCCCTGCAAAAAAATGAAGTTATATGATGACTTAGTTGAAACAACATGCAAGTGAATTTAATTCCGTTTTAAACTTCACACTTTGCTGTACTGCAAAGCTTGTAGCATTAAATAGATGATTTGAATAATGGCAAACATTATGTATTTGTACAGCGGTAGCATGTTACACATTTTAAGTACGTAGAGGTTTTATTTAATGCTTTGCAAATCAATAAGACATGTTTACCACCCACTTCAAATATTTTCACTTTACTCGTATTTTCCGTTTAAACTTGAGCAAACTGTTGCTTAGGGTAGGGAATGTCATGAACATCGCTGTCTGCCTCTGACTAAGAATACAAAAATTCCATGGGCCCCCAAACGGGCTCTAATGGCCTGTATTATCTGGTGTTTGTCACATACTTCCTCCTGTATATTGCACAGTTCTATGTTAGTAAGTACAGGCAATGTAACCTTGAGAGGTCTTGTAAGTATGGTCTACAAAAAATGTCTGTATCTTTCACCATTATATTATTTTATTTATTTCCAGGATTCTTTCACAGAGATTTGAAACCTGAAAACCTTCTTTGCATGGGACCCGAGCTTGTCAAAATAGCAGACTTTGGACTTGCCCGTGAAACAAGATCTAGACCTCCTTACACTGATTATGTGTCTACAAGATGGTACACCCTGCCAGAAATATGTTTTGTCCGTTTTGTAGCCATAAGGAATTAACGTATATTACGGTCTTGTTTTTTTAATATTCAGCACGTTTAACTTGCATTCAGATCATTCGTGTTTGAGGGTGGAAACTGATTTTGCTTGTAGCCAAATCATAAGAAATGCACCAGCTCTTGTTTTTAGTTTTTATATTTTAGACAGTGCTTCTTCTGGCAGTAAATACTAACTCTACTTTTCCATCAGTGTTAACCAAGTACTGGTCACACTTCTCCACAACACAAGTGACCTAAGGATCTTTGTCTCACAGTCCTAAGTTGATTAGCTGCAAAGCATATTATTGCAGTTTAGTTTCTTAAAGTGCTTAATAGTTAACTTGTCACTCACTGTATTGTTAGTATTTTTTATTTTGATACCTGGTAGAGAATACAATGTTACAATGTTCATACTTTGGTCATATTAGAGCTCGGGAGATAACACGGTTAATAAAAAGCACTGAACTTTCACCCTATAATTCGTTCGGAAATAGCCCAAATTCTGTAAAACACACGGGCATGCTTTACCATGCTCTTGCTTTCTTTTCTTCATTATATGCTCTAAACAAACCTAATTAGTGACTTGCCAGAGACTATTAAACTCAATCTTTCTTTATAATATTAGTGTGTTTCAAGATAAAGCTGTTGCCTGCATTCTATATTTATGAAAAATACCTTGTATAGCAGCTACTTCTGCAGAATTTGAAATTACTCAATTATGAAATGATATATATCTGTCCCAAATCTTAAATGTGTACTCTAGCAACCTACAATTCTGTTACTTCTTTTTGTAATTGTTTCCATGTATTTCTGTTTGATTGCAGGTACAGGGCTCCTGAAGTTCTTCTGCGGTCCACCAACTACAATTCTCCAATCGATATCTGGGCTGTCGGATGCATAATGGCAGAGGTTTACACACTAAGGCCTCTATTCCCGGGCTCTAGTGAGATTGATACGATATTTAAAATTTGCCAAGTACTGGGATCGCCAAAAAAGGTGATTATGATGAAAGCTCAGATTAGATTATTAAAAAAGTTGTTTAGGTTTTCAACTTCATGGAAAATGCTAAGAAGGCATATGGATGATCAGTAATGTGATCCACTTATTACAGAATGACTGGATAGAGGGATACCTGCTGGCAGGTGCCATGAACTTCCGCTGGCCTCAGTGTGTTCCGAGTAACCTGAAGACTCTAATTCCAAATGCAAGCAGCGAGGCAGTACAACTCATGCGTGATATGCTCCAGTGGGACCCAAGAAAGCGGCCAACAGCCAGTCAGGTTTGCATTATCTGTAATTCTTTCAACCCACAGTGTGCTAGTTATGGTACTGCTTGTTACCTGATGTAAGCATGTTACTCCACACTGGACAGCAGGAAGTATTTTGCTACATTTGTGACACTGATTTAATCATCTTCCCCAAGAAAGAAAACAAACCTGTTCAGGTCTATCCTCACCAAGAGGGAAACAATTCTGTGCTACGTTAGTTATATAATAGGCCTGAAATGCCACTCCGAATTGTCTTTCACATGATCCCCAAGATCACTTATAAATACAGGAATTTCATTTAGATGAGCGGTGTTGCTTTCCTCTTAGTGGTATTATTGTGTTGTAAGGATTTCCCTTTGAAGGATGCAAAGTGTTCTAGCGGTGAGATGTTTTCTAAGAGTTTATCTGAGTTACTTGAGCAGATGTCTGGAATTTAACCACACAAATGTGTTCAGGTATCCCATGCTGAAGATCCTGTTGTTCTTACTGAGCTATGCCTTTATTCTGAATTCATTACAAACTCACATGGAAACTCTAGCTTGGTCACATGTACATTCCAATTTTGAACTGCCTTCGTCACTTCAAGTTTGTTGTTTCTTCACTTGTTGATCTTCAGCCTCAGCTATATGTTTCAGTGTTCAGCTTTGGTTAATCTTAAGGTGTATAAGACTTGCAGGGAATTTAACCTCAATGTTGCACAGGGGAAAGGCAGGTAATAGCTGGGGTGTGTGAGCCCAAGGTCACAACTTTTCTACTCAGTTTCCGCTGTTCATGACCACCTTTTCTATTTTCCAATGTCTTCTCAGGCAGGTCAAACAGAAAGATAAAGCTGGTGAAACGTATGCTTTCTGTTGCCCTTCAGCAAGATCTTCTCTATCCCCAGATTCCTGCTCCCTCAAGGCTTTTGTACCTCATATTTCAGTCTACTTAGCTGCAAGTATCCCCCGCTCTGCACAGAAATGGTGGGAATGACAATTGAAGGATCATCCAAGGGTGCAGAACCATAAATTAGGATAACATTGTCAGTGAAAGATGAGTCATTCTGGTTAAAAGTGATAAAAGTATGCTGAGTGGAATTTTAAATTCTCCAATATTGCAACTTTCAAAGATTACTGTAGAGTGGTACTTGCACTCCGAGTTTTTCAATATAGTCTGTGATATACACTGTAATCAGTAGAGTGTGCAGTCTGGGTATCGATCTCTGGTCCACGAACGTATGACCAAGCAATAACAATCATCTCCCATGGGGAGGCGTCCCCTTCGTTCACAGCGTTGATACAAAGAAATTGGATTATTGCAATCTAAAGAAAGTACGAAAAACAACCCTGGGTTACCAAACCTGAAACAACTAAAATATATTCATATGTGAACTGCTATGTGTTATCTGCTCAGAGTGTGAAACAAATAGCTCAGTGTGTGAAAAAAACCGCAAGCCCAACGCTGAGCCGAATGACATGCAGCAAGTGTTATTACTGTTTCAATCTTTTTATCTCTGCATTTAACGTGCGCGTATGTGTTACCACATGCATCATGCTTCTTCTACCAAGGTACGTGGACCCTGTGTACGAGTAATATCAATAAATATTTACCGAAGGTCTACCTCGTTTATCAACAGTTCATGCAGAAATAGCAAGGTTGACACCGGATTACACTCGCTGCATGTCAACCGGCTCAGAGATGGGCTTGCGGTTCTTTTCACACTCTGAGCTGTTCATTTCACTCTCTGAGCAGATAACACATAGCAGATCACATATGATTATATTTGAGTTGTTTCAGGATTGGAAACCCAGCGTTGTTTTTCGTACTTTCTTTAGATTGAATAAGATTTCCCTGATGAAGGGCTCAGGAAGCCCGAAATGCATTGGGCTGATATTTGGATAAGCCTTAATTTGTGTTGAAGGAGTATTGCTCATATGAATTGAAGAAAATTGATAATATCATACAGACTTATGTTTGAAAAGAAGACCATGAAATAAAGAGGAATCCTTTACGAGAACTAATAATGGTGAATAAGACTGTTTAATTGCAATAATCCAATTTCTTTGGATCAGCGTTGTGCACGAAAGGGACGCCTCCCCGTGGCAGATGCTTGTTATGAATCATTCCTCATAGCCGAGATGGTACAATTAAAAAGCAGTATTGTATTATACTTAGCTTGTAAGGGCTAAAACCATTAATTCTGGTATCAAATTCACATAATTTTAAAAAGAACCAAACTTCAACCAGTCAGACTGCAGCATCTTGATCACCACTCCCCTTAGAGGCTACCTTATTTCAGGTTTTCTACAACATGTCATATGAAGGAAATCTCCTGAGCTCTGCTTAGTTTCTATCAGAAAAACCTAATAATGTTCAGCTATGGTCACTTCTTTACCGAATTGGACTGTTATAAAGCAATTCTTGCCATCATTTGATCAAAACTCGGACTGAACATGTCAGATATATCCAAAAAGGACTCTTCAGGCCTTGTGGTACTTGTGAAAAGATGCTAGTGCATTTGGAAAATCCCCACATGGATTGTGTGTATATACTTTCCACATCCATCTCATAATTTGAAGGACTGTAAAATCTGCCAAACATTTTTCCCTCAAAAACCTTGGACAGAGAGGGTAGGCTGTAAATATGGTTTCAGAAACTCAAATCCAAGTAAACCTGTATTCTGGGAATGAGCGAGAGAACCTTAGAATCTCGCAAAAAGCCCATTAAGAGAGCGTTTTGAAGGCTATTTGTCAAAACATTGTGCGGAAAAGGAACCTCTCAAGCAGGTATCAAAGAAACAGATAAGAGGCCTTCCAAAGACCATTGTCACAGCTTACTCATCATCGGAGCTAATAGGAGGATGTGCCTTCAGGACAAAGGCCAAGATCAGAGCCTCCAACTCAAATAAAAATGTATCTCTCACATTTACTACAATGTCAACAGTACTTCCGTTGATGACTGAGAATTAGTCTTGTCCATGAAATCAGAATTACCGCCATCAACTAAGGTACGAGTGGTGAAAACATTGCCTGCATCAGACACCTCTCCATATATGGCCACTCTGTCGATTCCTTCCATATTACAATTAAAGGAAGCTGTGACGAAGAAACCATTGACCACACTGTTGGATGAGGCCCATAAAATCTAATTAATCACTGAAAAGTATTTTTGTGTGCCATTAATGTCTGAACATGCATCACCAAGCAAGGATTTGCCTCAACCACCAAGCCAGTTTCTGGGCGATCAAGATTCCGATGATGAAGGGCCATTTTGTCCTGCATACAGTCCAACAAATCTTCATGTTTAGTTTCAAGAGGAGGATGAGGAATTTATGGAAGGTGAATACGTATTTCTGTCTCGGATTAGCCCTCAATAAACAAGTTGCTAAGTAAGACCTATTCAGTACTTTGAGGACTAAGAGCAAGGAATACATTATGAGGAAATGGCGCAAGTTCCTCAAGCTTTGGTTAAAGATTTAAGGTTTATGTTAGCGGAGTAGTATAAAAGATTCCCAACTACTTCAAAAACAAAATAATCAAAGGCCATCCTTACCACCACTTTTTCTATTTGCACAGACACTATCTCCTGCTTCTTCCACATCCTCCCCTTATCAAGGCCTACATTACCCTCAGCAGTCGATGACACCTATTTAAATTATGATTATGAAGAAGGGGGAGTACCATGTAGTCAGGACGTTAGTAGAGTGTGGTGATTTATCTGGCACCTGTTTCCCCACCAACTGCTCCGCCACCTTTAGACTCGCCACCCAAAAAAACTATTTGGGTTTCATGCTCCTAGAAAGAACATCTAAATGATTTCCTCTTCCAGTCTCAATCTGATCGTTTCTTGTATGTTTTTATAGAGCCCTCTCACAAATCTGTGAAAGCCATTCAGACAGTGGACTTAATTTGGAAAAAAGGCCTAAAGATCTTGAAAAATGTATCTACAATTGTCCAAAGTCTAGACAAAAAAATATAAGGCTCCAGATGATTCCCTTACCTGTATAGTAGGTTATACTGGGGCTGACTCTGTAGGGATGCAGGCAGCCCAAAGAAGATCACAGAATCCTACTACACCCTGTTCTTCTCCAGCATACAGGGAAGGAATACATTTGGACAACATTGGCAAGAGATTCTCTGCAGTGACAACAACTACGATGAGGTTAGCCAGTTCCTTGCCGATCCTTTGTCGTTATGACAGGCAGATGTGATTGGACCTTAGTACATATGTAGACTATCTACCAGAAGAGCATTCTGGATTAGGGGTAGCGAGCTTCATCTAAAATAATGGACTGCAATGGTTATAGCATCTACTGGATTCAGACAGCTAGCAGGTGCTGCAGTTCTCCATAGGCAGGGCTGACTGAAGTCAATATCTTTCAGAGCAGTGGCCCAGTGAAAGATCTTAGCATGCCTTATGATGAAGAGGCGCTTTTTGCAAGCATGTGGATAATGCTTTACAATCTGTCAAGGACGACAATGGCACATCAAGGACACTCTGCATCCTCCAGCAGAGACGCCAGCCCTTGTAGGACGAGAGGCAAGGGTCTGTTTGCATTCAGAGATGGATATTAGTCTTTCAGATGTCAACCATATCAACACCCTCAATAAGCATACCGGCAAAAATATGCACAACAAAGGTATAGGGCTTCACCACCTGCCACTTAAAACAAGTTGTGCAGGGAAAGCATGGACCTCATAATAAGGACCCTGACTCAAGACAGTCTTGTGACAAAGAAGCCAGTCACTATGATGCCTTACTAAAGCACTGTTGGAGGTAGAATCACCAATTAGTACAGAATGGGAAGAGTGTCACTGCAGACCTTTGGGTTCTAGACCTTGCAACATACGGAAACACTTTGGAATGGAAACCGATTTTTAGGTCAGCGAAAACTAAACTACTCCAGAAAATAATCATTTTGCATGGTCTCACTCCAAGATAACGTTCAGCTCCTAAATTATGAAGACTACATGACATCATTGGATCTCCAAGATGCTTATTTTCATTTTTCTACATATCCAAAACACGGGGGCGTGGCCAAGCTGCCATTCATGATGGGCGTGTAGTGTTGAAACTCTGCCGGCCTCCTCACAATCCTGCCCATATGCTCACTAACGCACTAATATCCTTAACAGGAAATCGCCTGTATCTGCCTCCCCAGTACCAGAGGACGCCCTGCTGAGTGGAGAAGTGACACGAACGGCGTTGAAGCAAATCAACCGGCCGCCTTGGTGACTGGGTCTACCGTGGCCTGGCCTAGTTTTGACGCTGCAGGACGAGCCGATTTTTTTTAAGGGAGTCACCACTGCCCAGTGAAGAGTGCGGACCCAACTGCGTCTCACAGCTGACTACTGTGCCATACCCGCCGTGGCTGCAGAGCTGCAAGCAGGGGCGCCCGCACTGTGGGACATGTTGCCAGAGGAGGTCCACTGATCCTGGTTGTGCCTGCGGGGGAGGAGGCACGGGCCGATGGGAGGCTGCCCCTGAGACAGACACTCCTGCCTCACCCCTGCACAATCCATCTTATCTGCCTGAAAGCTACTGGTTTGGGCCTGGAGGGTGGCGGCCTGAAGGAACCAAGTTATGTGTTGGTGCATCTAGGCAAGACTGCAGTGATGAACCAACATCCCTTAACTACTGAAGCACCACCTGCCTGCAACACTTTGGGCCCTTGGGCATCAGAAAACTCTGAGGTGCTGGTTCTGGAGAGTGGTGGGGCTAGCTGCATGCTCGCCAGTCCTAACTTATTGCTTGCCCCTCAACGAAGAGCGGCTACCAGCTATTGCTGAGTTGGGTAAAAAAGGAAGCGGCAGAGTGCCCGAGCACCACCTGGACACCCCATTGTGAACACCCTCTCACCTGCCTTTCAGCTGCACCTGCCTCACACAGGCATAAAACCCGTGTTCAGCTGCCCTATTGGGGACCTCACTTTGGTGCTTTGACCCCCTACAACTTGTAGGTGCTGTGCCTCTTTCTATCTTGTCTGCACCACTGTTAAGGACCTGACAATACACCAGCCTTTGAGCTGTGTGGCGGGGGCTCTCCTTGCTCTCCCAGCAGTAACACTCTGGAGGCATAGCTGTAAACTATCCACGCCACCACAATGAGTGCGGGCGGTGGCCTAGTTTCTAAACTAGGCACACTGATATAGCACGTAGCACGCCTACGTTTTGGCGGTTTTTGGCTCGAGGTGACCCGAAACAGCTCCAGCTAACCTTTGGCAAAACCAAGACTCCTGGGTCTGGCCTGTGCCTGACGATGTAGCATGGATGCCCTTATGACAGAGCTGCGAGCGGGCTTTAGAGCATTAGACGGCCGCTTTGACACCTTAGATAAAAGACTGGACGAGATGGGTGTGTGCCTGCAGCAACATGAACGCAGACTTGACACGGTGGAAGGTAGAGTCTAAGACTTGGAGGGTGGGGTGGCCCAGTTGACCAAGAATCTAGACCGCATTGAAAGACTTATAAAGGTGGTAGCTATGAAGAATGAGGACTCTGAGGCCAGGAGCAGACGCAACAACATTCGTATTTTGGGGATACCGAAATCCACAAACATTGGCCGCCTGTACCAGCCCATAGAACAACTCCTGTCAGAACTGTTCTGCAAAGACTCTCACTCCAGCGTTCGCTGTCGAGAGAGCCCACCGCTCATTTGGTCCAAGCCAGAACCCTGGTTGCCCACTACGCCTGCTCATTGCTCGCTTCCTAAAAATCCGGGACAGGACCACAACCCTACGTCTGGCAAGAGAGAGGGGGCTGCTCAACTGGCAGGGCTCCTCTATTTCGCTGTTCCTGGATTTCACTGCCATGGTCCAGGAAGCCTGCTGCAAATACATAGGAGTTAAAGCCACACTACGTAATCTTGCACTTCGATATAGAATGATCTATCCCCCCTGTCTCCAAGTGGCGGTCAATTGTAAGCTGCGTCTGTTCCATTCCCCACGGACGTGCCGGACTTCTGTCATAGATACTCCAAGGAGCACGCAGCAGAGAGGTAACCGCTGATCAAACACACTGGCGCCAGTGCAGATCTTTTTTCTCCAGGCTGATTTCACTTGACCTAAAATAACATTAGCCATGCAGTTATCTTGCAGAAGATCTGTGCGCATTGCAGTTTTGATGTTGATTGCCTCTCAAATGCCTGAGTTCCTACAATATTAGTAAATAGCAATTACATTGTAGTTATTTTTTATTCCAATAACGAGGTGGGCGTTGCCACTGCCCAAGTGTAGTTCACACACAGCTGACTTAGTTTCACTCTATGTTGAAAAAGTTGATGTTTGGGGCAATTCTGTTGGGGCGGGGTCTTCCCCGAAGGGACGGAGTTGGGGATTGATGGGGGGAAAGGGAATTTGTTGGGCACTGGCTATGTTTCCAGATGTTGGATTTTCACGTCACTGATGGAACCGCACTATCTATCTTAGAAATACTCATTATCCTCTTTCTTAATAAGCGATGACCGCACACCTAAAATTCTCCCCTTTGTGGATATTATGCTTGCAAGCATACAGGGACTTAATCGATGTAAAGGCAAGCAGGTACTACATTACCTGCAGGGACACCAGGTTGCTTTCTTACAGGAGACACACCTACCCCCGCACCTCCTCCCACTTTTGCCTCTACATGGGGAACGCACAGTTTTTTCTCCAGCTACAGAACATACCCTAGAGGGATCTCCATCCTTATACATAAGCGAGTACCATTCCAGTTGAGTGCTGTTCACAGTGACAAAGAGGGGCGTTATCTGTTGGTAGAGGGGGTCGGTTACTAGGTCACACTATTCTGTTAGTCAACATATATGAACCTAACATGGGCAGCCCAGAATTTTACTAACATTTACAAAACACAGATTGACTTGGTTGGGGTGGACCACATTTGTTTGGGAGAAGATTTCAACTTACTACTAGACCCCAAATGAGACAGCACAACAAGAACCCCGAGCCCTAAACCGGGCTCCAGGCGCGCCTTACAGGAGCTATGTGAGGTGCATACTTTGGCTGACGCCTGGCATCGGCAGCACCCTTTTCAATCCACCTACACCTAATACGCCACACAATATAATACCTGGACCCGCGTCGACTATTACCTTCTTGTGCCCACCTTAACTCCCCAGATCGAGTCCATAGCACACCTTCCACGCACGCACGCACTCACACGGACCACTTCCCGGTAATCCTGAAATTGCATCTGCCCAGGCTGAACTGGGGTGTAGGGAAGAGGGGGTGTTGAACGACAGTGGAGGTTCCCAGTGATGGCGCTCCAGGACGAAATATTTTGGTGAGAACTCAGTACTGCTGTAGTAGAATACTTTGCAATAAACAAAGGATTAGTTTACACCTGGGCCATCCTGTGGGAGGCCTTCAAGCCTTATATGAGGGTAGGGGAGGGCCTTGTATCTTTAAACATGCGTGAGTCTGAAAGAGTTACGAAACACCCTATTTCAAATAGGGAAGAAGCTATCCGAGATTGACCAAGCCCAAACATTGCAAGGGTCACTGGTACACTTACATCACACTGTGTCCCTGATAGCCCATTCCATATTTGTAAAAATTATAGCAACCAGAATCTCCCTCCTAATGGATCAAATAACATCCCTGGCTTAATCGGAATTTGTCCCTCACAGATCCACAGCTCCGAATCTGCGTACTCTCTTCGTGGTACTCCACAATATATCCCCAGACTGTGCCAGCTGATGCGGCACTATTAGATGCTTAAAAAGCGCTTGAATCACTAGAATGGACTTTCCTGCATGCAAGATGGATCTTCCCTTGGGTTTCGCTGCCCTTATTACACTACTTTACACACAGCTGCCAGCCCTCATTCGCCTTAATGGGACAATGACCGCTTGTTTCCCCCTCTCACAGGGAATAAGACTGGGTTGCCCCCTGTTACCCCCATTATTCATGATAGCTTCTGACCCTCTGTTACGTCACTTGCAGGAGCGCCACCTCCACAGAGGACTACAGTTGAAACATGGGCCACTCCTAATTACACTTTATGCTGATGATATTGTTTATGGGTGGCACACCAGCGAAAACATGTCACCCATCCTGCGGGAAATAATTGGATATGGAAATCTCTTGGAACCACATATAAATTGTGGTAAGTCTGAGGTATTCCCCCTAAGGACAGCGACGAGCAGGACTGACAGTACATTTCCTCTGGTATTCTGCAAAACTTCAACCAAATACCTTGGTATACATATTCATAGAGACAAGGAGCAGAGAATACGCCTCAGTTATGGTCCAGCGCTGGAAAAGATGCTTAAACTAACTCTTTCCATGGCGGGCCGAATAGCCATTATCACAATGATGGTTTGACTCAGTTTTTGAACCTATTTCACAACATTTCTACCCTGCTGACTAACACATTTTTTGCGCCACTCCATACACACCTTATCGGGGGGGCGGCAAACAGCAGAGAATCGTTTGGGACACATTGGCACTTCCGTACGAGCGCGGGGACTTTGGAGTCCCTAACTTTCACCTCCACTATCTAGTAGCACAAGGTAGCTTCACTTGTCACGCCAATGCTCAGATACATTACAATAAGCCTGAGGCTGACCCAGCTGTCTCGAAACAGCTTGCAGCCTTGCTACCAGCTGGACTGCTGCGTGACCCGCATGATATTCAAACGGTGTCCACAACCAGCTGGGCCTGGAAGCGTCAGATCCAAATGACAGGGGGCCATCTAATGTATTCCTCTTCCATTCCTCTAGCCCCTGGTTGCCCATCACACAAGAAGCTTTGAACATGGGAACTCTTTCAAGACACTGCCGGAGCACAGTATGTGACCTCTTCCCCGACAGACATGTGTTCTCACGTATGGAGGATGCGTACTTCCAACCCTTCCGCTCCAATTGACCACTTTGTGCTGATACAGCTGCAGGGAGCACTTAAAACCCAGATCCCCAGCTACCATTGAACCATACGAATTTCCCCCTCTGACATTTGATTGTTAAGGACTCTGGAGGTGATCATTTAATTTCTAAACCTTACCACACTAGCCTGGCCTTGCTCCCTTCTTGGGACACCAAGATAGTTACCACCTGGGAACAGGATCCAGGGCACCCACTAACGGACTCACAATGATATAATTGCTGCACACAAACGTGATTGATATCCCCCAACCACCACCCTAAATTTTTACATTTTAAATATATCTGGCGCATTAATTTATGCCAGCTAAATTGCACCGACTGGACCCACCTCTACCACACGACTGTCCCAAATGCCACTCCTCTTTCACGGACTTTGCCTACATAACATGAACTTGCGGTAAGATAGCACTGTATTGGCAAGAAATATTTACAGAGTTAGCACATATGACCCAACCTGCCATTGTACCCTCTCAACTACTAGCACTCTTGGGATACCCCCATGATATCCCAAAAGCCTTGCGTCGCTTAACTGCTCTTGCCTTGCTGCTAGCCAAAAGAGACATTGTAATAAAATAGGGACGTAGATATGCACCCACCAGAAATGCATGGATTAAAAGTAATACATTGTATAGGGGGAGGAGCCTAGCTCGCGACCGAGATGGCCGCGTTTTAGCTCGGCTCCGTTCAACCGCCTGTTTTCTTCGTTTATCCTGTATTTCTCCTGCCCCGGGAAGCCCTCCTTGCTGTGTTTCGGTATTCCAGACGCTTTGCGGACACTTACCCGTTGCTCCGGTGATCCTGGGTGCTGTCGATCCTGTGCGGTGGTCCCGCTCGGAGCCTCCGGGGCGGACTGGCCTGGACCTCCTTGCTGCGCCGGGACGTGACGGAGCGCGATGGTCGGCCCTTGCTGGCGCTGTGGATCTGGTTGCGGAGGCTGATGTGCGAATAGGCCGGCTGTGCCCGTTGGCGGACCCGACTGGCCTGGGCCTTGGGGTGCGGACGCTGCCTCCTGCGGGAGAGCCTCCTCATTTATCCGGCTTGGTCCCCCCTTTGTTCCCCGGCCCGGCCATTTTGGATTTTCCGCCCGGGCTCGGAGAACGGGGCCGGCGGCACAAGGGGGCCGACGAACATCCTTCTTCTGGTGGGTCTCCTTCCTGCCTTGGGGCGCCCTGCCGCAGTTCGGCTGACCTCCTTTTGCTTTGGTGTTGCCCCGGCCGGGGCCCCCGACGACCGAGGGCTTGCTGGGCTCCTAAGATGGCGGCCGACCCTGGGAGTCTCTGCCGGGCCTGGGCGAGCACTGGGGGCCCGCCACACGGCCCGGATGTCGGATCTTGTGAAGGGTTTCCTGCACTTCAAGTTGTCCTGGATGCACTATACTCCTGGCGGACTTCCGTGGCTGCGCCTGTTTCCCCTGTGGAGGCGGACCCACTTTTCGAATTGTACGGGCCCCCGTCGTCGGATTTGGCTTCCTCGTTGCAGGGTACGGCTGGTGTGCTCCTGGTCTCTGTGCCTCCGGCGGAGACCGCATCCTTGGGTTGGAGACTCTCCGACGCCCTTCGTCGTCCTGCTTTGTTGCCTCGGCCGCTGGTCTGCGGTCCGTTTGCATCCTGTCCAGGCCTCGATGATCCTTTCTGTTTCTCATCGCGTCGGCTCCCCGGCCGGGGCGCCTGTGCCGACTCAGCTGGGCTTGCCTCGTTGGACCTGTCCTTAGAACTGTGCCTGCGGTGCGAAGGTTGTACCGTAACTTTTTTGTATCCTCCGTATTTTCTTTCACGTTTCTTCTCAGGACTGCCGCTGGATTTACTCCTGAACCCTGTGTCCCTCGTCGTTTGGACTTTGTTTGTTTGGATGATTACAACTTTGGACAAAAGCGGACAGGGCTGAAATGACTTATTATATGCGGTAGTCTCGTTTCTGATCTATGACCGACATGTGCTGTTGTGATGTTGCGTAACTTCATGGGACTCCTGAAACTTATCCTAATATCGTTAACTTCCCGTGGGCTCTGCCTCTCCCCTTTTCACAGGTGGTGGGATGGTTGCAGATAATACTGTTTTTTCGCCCTCTCCCGTGTGTAATGTTCCCTCCTTTCCCTGGCCCTTCTCTTTTGCCTTTGTTTCTACCTTGTTTCTTTCTTCTATATTTCGGGTTCTATTTAGGGCGACAGGCACGCTGCTGGGGGGTTGGCCGTAGCCTTCTGCAGGGGTGTAGGGTGGGCTTGTGGGGTGGGTGGGGGGGTCTGTTGCTTTTTTGGGGGGTCTTTTTCCTCCTTTTTTCTCCCTTTTTGGTTCTATGGCCCTTGTGTATCCCCTCTTTCGGGGCTCTGTCTCGTCGTCTGTCCCCCTGGTGTCTTTCTGGGGTATTTTTCCGGTATCACGGTGATTGTGATTTGCTGGGTGTGTCTTCTTTATTTTTAATGTCTATTTTGTACCGGGTTTTTGTTTTCCTGTTTCGTCGCCCGGGGGCGGGTGTTTGGGTAAGAGTCCCTTCCTTTTCCTTCTTCCCCTTTCCCTTCCCCCCCCCCTTTTGTGGGGTTCTCTTCTTTTATTGGGGGTACGTTTCGTATTGTTTTTGTATTTGGGTCCTTTTCTGTGCTGTTCGGTGGGACGGGTGGTGGCTGCGGTGGGCGGGCATTGGACGATGTGTGCAGTGGCCTTTCCTCATGTCCGTTGTTTTGACCGGTGCTTATTGGTATGCCTATTTCGTATTTGTTTCTCCTGTTTTTTTTTTACGATCGCTGTGTTGCTGCCCGCCGCGGCCCCACCCCTCTGGTTTGTCTTTCGGCCCGCCATACTCCTGAACTCCCTAACCCGTCCTTTAAAAAATAAGAAAACTACCTTTCTAATTCTTTTCTCCTGTGACTGCTCTAAGATGCTTGTTATTTCTCCTGTTTCTTTGCCTTTGTATACTGTGATACTCTGTGCATTGCTCCTGAAATTCTGCTCTGTGGTGGCCAGCCCGGTGGGTTGTAGGCCCGTATTTGTGAGCTCTCTCTGTACAATAAAGGTTTTCAAAAAAAAAAAAAAAGTAATACATTGTAACACCAATAGCGAGCTCTATGCCAATCTTCAGCAGCCCACGTCCGGACCCCGCGACATATGGCAACCGCTTCATACCTATCTCCTCACATTAGGTGCCTCTGTCAACTCCCAACCCCAGTAGCCAAACCTGCTATCTGTGCCTGCGTTATACCAATAGAGAGAGCACAAGTGCATATAGAGAGCATTCCTGTTAATTCCCTGTGGTGTCAACCTTTCTACAACTGTCTGTACAAATGTTCCTATTCTTAACCATCTACTGTCTATGTGTGATGAAGGATGGATTAATTATCACGATATAGTAAATTGCTATGTATGTGCGGTAACTTACTAAAATAAAGAATACAGTTAAAATATATTTATATATATACCACCTTGAGTATTTAAAATTAAAAGTGTCCGTCATCACTATCAATTCAAGATTCTCCTATTGGGCGTAAGATTAGCCCCTCATATTTTTACAAAATGTCTTGCTCCACTAGTCTCACATCTAAGAAGGGAAGGCCACCAAGCTTTTTCCTATGTCTTGATGACTGGCTTGTAAAAAGCTGCATCTTGTCAGTTGACCAAGGCTTATCTGTGGCTCTACAACAATTTAGCGAAAGGAAAAACAATGGTCCTTGACTATCAATCAGAAAAAGCCTTACGTGGAAATCATTTCTAATTTAGGAAATGCAATTAAATCTGCATGCTTTAACTCAAGCAAGATGGGGGAGATATTTACAATTTCACAATGATTTTATACACATTGAATGCAAAAAGAAAAAAGAAAACAGTACCCTGATAAATAAACGCAACAAGAAAAAGATTGTAACCACACTCTGGATACTTGTACTACCAAAATTTTACATATTTATTTACAATTTTCATAAAACAATTATGATCATAAACGGCGCATGGACTATGAAGTATAGTCAGTGAGAAAGAAAGGGGTGCTCATGTGTTTAGAAGAAGGAAGGAAAGCGTTTACAATGTACAATTCTGATATTTACAAAGGGATACAAGTTAGAAAAGCGTCGACGTTTCGACCCTGGTGCTCTTGGGATATTTGGGGCCTGGTTACTTGGTGTTCGATCCAGACCACCAGTCGGATCACGGCCAAGTTCCCCTCCTATTCCATCCTTGTCCCCTGTCCTGAGGAAGACCCGCAGCCGAGGCCCCAAATATCCCAAGAGCACCAGGGTCGAAACGTCGACGCTTTTCTAACTTGTATGCCTGTACCTATATTGTCCCACCCCTTCCCCCCTCCAAACTGTGTGGACAGGCATATATAATAGCGGAAGGTTTCCCGCTTTGTTCTTTGTAAATATCAGAATGCCAACTAGAGAGATGTTCAAGACTACTGCTAATGCATGGGACCTCTCAAGCATGTTCTGTATATGACGGTAATTGTTGGACTTGGCCCTTTCTGAACGGTCATCCCCATATACCTTTTTGCCCTCATCCTCCAGTTTTCTGAACTCATTTTGTTGGCTTTTAGGACTTTGAGCAGTTTTCCAATGCTAACCTGTGCTAAGGGGATTGTGCTCTCTCCTGTAAACATGGTAAAATTGTCTTACACCCAACATGGCGTGTTTAATATACTTGTAAGTCCCTAGTAAAGTGGTACTACATGTACTCGGGCCTGTAAATTAAATACTACTAGTGTGTCTGCAGCACTGATTGTGCCTGCCACGTAAGTAGACCTTTATACATGTCTGAAGCCTACCATAGCCTGTGTGTGCAGTTTTAAATTGAGACTCTCGCAGAGGTGGCCACTAAACAAGACCTCGCTAGAAAAGAGAAGGTACAAGTGGAGTCATTGATGTTGCTTCTTATAAAATCGAGCTTGTTGCAGTGAAAATCAGAGCTTTGTAGTGTAAATTATAGCCCTATGAATCTAGGGTCTGCAGCTCCCTACAACAAATGAAGTATTTATAGATTTAAGTTTCCAGAATGGGTGCACTCGTTCAAGCGTCTAGTTTTACTTTCAAGGTTGTTATACAATCATTCTTTCTCAGCAGGAGCTCACGGTCTGAGGCCAGAGCGTTCCTGTCTCCATAATTGCATCCTCTGTTTAGCTAGATGCATTTAATGTAAGAGCAAATAAAATCTCTTCTTAAATTGTATACTAACTCCCTGGATGCTTGAATAAATTCTTAATGCCCAACTTTGCCAGCGCCATGTCAATGTATTTTGTAGTTTGCACCAAGCAAATGTTTCTGGCAGCATTACTATATCTGGGTAGTATCCCTTAGCTGATTCGAGGACACCACCTGTTTGATTTGAGCATGCAAACCCATGGGTATTCTGAGAGAGAACACAGAATAGCTGGGCACGGTTACCTACATTTGCCAGTGCTGTACCAAAGTAAAGCAGAGAAAGCAGACTTATCCATGCCCAAACCACTAACAAAGAACAAAAGCTAAATAGATCCGGCCTACTTAACCGCCTGTGTTTATAAAGAGCATGAAGTATCTGTTGCCCACATTTGGTTGTGGAAAAAAGATCCCCCACAACCATGTTGCATGAGCTAACCACACCTTGAACTAAAACTACCTACACTGACCCATCTGGAACCGTAATAAAACAATACGGTCTTTAACATTAATGCACATCCTAATGTCATATTCATGTAACTTATAACCCAGTGGCGCGAAGCACGCCACTTGAAGAAACAATACAGCTGCTGAGCATGCCAAAGTCTTTAGAAAGGGGACTTGCGTAGGCTTTTACATATCCATGCAGTGTAGTATGATCACTAATGGTTGTGATAGAGATGGATCTTGTTTTTTCTGAGTTCTCCTGCTCACTCAGAGTCCGCAGGGTCTGGCATCTCCTTAGTTGGGATTTCTCTAGTGTGGTATCCGAATTAACCTCTTAAAGGCTGTATTGCTTCTGAATCCACTTAGGATTCCTCTTTCATTTTGCTTCTGCAACAGGGCGATTCATCTTGTTCTACATGTCCACCCCTCTTATTGAGGTTGTTATTAATCAAGGACTGATACTTAGTAGTGCTAGTCGTTTATTGTAATTATCTAAGGCAATCCAATTGTCTGAGCATTGAGGTGGTCCTCTTATTTCTGGACTCAGAAATACTGGTAAAAAGGAAGGGGTTCTGCTGCCACTATTTAGAAGAAAGAAATATTCCTATCGGGAAACAAAATCTTGCAATTTTAAGATATGTATTATGACCCAATGAAGAGAAGATGAGCACCTTTTGAAGGAAGGAAGGATATTCCAATCAAGCAGAGAACAGTTCAAGCTTTTTGGCAAACGTGAAGGGGGCAAAACCTAAACAGAACTGATTGGATCTGTACAATAGAAACAAGTTAAAAGACACAGCCTCTGAGTGACCTGGTACACTGCTGGAGATGCTCTCGCTATGAAGGCTTTTGAGTTGTAGAAGTGTGATTCACATATTAATTTTAAGATTCATATGATTGGACTAATGTTTTCCCTCGTTCATTTATAACCTCATATTCGTCACCAACTTCCACTGGCTATTTTGAAACAACTACAGAAATTCCCACCTTCAATGCCTGGTTAGATTTTTCTTAGCCCTTAGAGCTGTGTTTCTAGTCTGTGAATCCACAGCGCATGGAAATGGTAAAATAAAAGATGACAAATCCTTACTGGATGGATCACCGTGACTAGCTCCGATATGCCAGAGTCTCAGTTGAGTAGATTTAGATACAAGAAATCCAAGACAACAACACCTGTATTTATATTTTTACAGTTTATTTAACCCGTACCTACCATAAGACTGCAGTAAAACTTGAGAGAAAGCTTGATGCCAAAGGAAACTTTGTCACATGTGTAAAAAGAAATATTAGGCACCACCATTTCAAGGAACATTGTATAGCAAGCCTTTCGGGAAATGATAATTGAGCAAGCCAAATGTTTGTTTGACTTTGTGGTTTGGTCTGGAAAACTAATCGTAGGAAGTTGACTGTTGGAGCAAAAAAACAGGCAGAATTTATTGGACTCCTTCAATACTCCGAAAAGTGAAGTTACTAGAAAAATGTATGCTAAAGTTGTAAGTGTCAGAGGAAATAGCATTACCTCCTCCTGTCTTTAGTTTTGGAGGCCTTGATGTCTCCTCTGTTTGAGCCTCTGGTTTCTGTGGATTTGCGTTTGTTGTCCTTTAAAACTTTCTTTTTGGTGGCTATATCCTCTGCTAGTGTTTGAGTGAACTAGGCTCTTTGTCTTTCAAGCATCCCTTTTGTAGGGTTTTTGATGACCAGATCATTTTGTGGTCTGTACTTTCCTTTCGTCTTAAGGTTGATTCCCAGTTCCATCAGGACCTAGAATTGGTTCTGCCCTCGTTTTTTGAGTCTCCTTCTTCAGAGTCTGAGGTGCGGCTGCACTCTTTGGATGTCAGGAGGGTTCTCTATCTGGAATGGGTGGCTTCCATTAGGATTTCCCATTCCCTTTTTTTTAATTCTGGTTCAGTGAATAGGGGATTGTCCTTCCACTTCTTCCTTGAGTCTGTGGGTTCGGACTCTGATTTCTCTGCCTACAAGTCTGATGGACAGGTTTCTCCCTTGGGGTTTTAGTGTTGTTCCACTGGTCCATGGCGACCTCTTGTGCTGAGGTCCAGGGGGCTTCCATTTCTGAGATCTGTCGAGCGGCTACCTGGGCTTCCCCTTTGACTCATGCCTCTCATTACCAGATTGTACAGGAAGTTGACCGGCCTGCGGTTTTTGTTTTCAAGGTTCTATCCTCTATGGTACCTGAATAGCGGTGCTTCCTTTTTGTCTGTTATTCAAATAAACATGTTTTTGTGCATCTCCAATTTGGTTGTACTGTTTGACTTTTACATCTCATGTGTGTAATGAAGGGAAGTGAGGGAGTGATGAGGAGGTAATGCTTCAATTACTTACCGGTATTACAGGATGTTGGAGGGGAGGGGGATTTTTACTACGGATTGAAATCACGTGGTACGGGTGTCTGGTGAGGCAGGAATGCCTTGTGTGTATTGAATAGAAGCGAGAGATGAGGACTCGGAGTAAAGCGATTACCAGTAAGTAATTCAGGCATTCTTCTGATTCAATAATGTAGAATAGTTACACCCTAATGGGTTGGTGTCTATAGTTAATTTGATAACTGCAATAAGTTTATATTTCTAAAAGAAATGAATTGTTGTAAAAGATCACTTTTTGCAAAGGCAAATCTTGCAGTGAAAAAGAACTTTATTCGTAAACTCTATTACCAAAAAAAGAGGTTAAAATTGAGCAATTTAATCAAAATCTGATATTACCTTTTGAATTAATTATATGTTGAATCTGGCATGCTTGACCACTGTCTCATTCAACCCAAATCAGAAAGAGTAATGTATGTCATGTTACTGCAAGACTTTCTGGAGTGCTGTGCTCCTTCACATTCCTTTTATGTCAGGAATTTGTTTAATTGATCATGACTACCCTCCTTATCCCCGCTCCTTTTGATGTGTTCGATTAGGTTATTTCTCAAATTATTTTTTGAGTGGATACTGAACTTGGTGTTGGAGGCATTTGAGCTGCAGATCACGCATCATCATAGATCACCATCTGGTGTTGGGCCCGGATGTTTGCAGTTTGTTATTGTCTTGGAACAAGTCTTTGGAAGTCACGAGATAGGTGACTCCTCCTGTGGACAATAGTGCGCATGGGCATCGACTCCATCTTCAAATTGTTTTTTTCCGCCATCGGGCTCGGATGTGTTCGACGCGTTCCAGTTCGGTGTCATTACCGATTTACCTTTCAAGGCGCAATCCTTTGCCCTCTGTTCGGTATTGTCTTCGATCGTATTTCCCATTCGATGCGCATCTCTACAAACTCTTCGGTTGTGGTCATCGAAGCAGGCCTTCGGGCCTATCTGCGCCATCAGGCCTTTTGGCTCATGGAAAGGACTCCTTTTAAAAAGTGTCCTCAATGTGGATCCAAGTTTCCACACGCAGATCTTGATGAGGTGTGTAACCTCTGCCTTTCATCTGAGCACAAGGCCAAAGACTGTCCAGCTTGTGCCTCCTTCCACTCCAAGAAAACCAGAAGATATTGTTGAGCTCAAAGAAGCATGGCTCGATCATCAACATC
Organism: Lissotriton helveticus; assembly: GCF_964261635.1. Classification (NCBI taxonomy): domain Eukaryota; kingdom Metazoa; phylum Chordata; class Amphibia; order Caudata; family Salamandridae; genus Lissotriton; species Lissotriton helveticus. Next base: position 489,943,977 of record NC_136067.1, on the reverse strand, counting down.
CATACCGGACAATATCTTCCAAGGCATCACTGTACTGCAGCAGGAGCAGATGGAAGAAGGCACCTTTAGCGCCTCCGAAGAATCCGACGTCGAAGACATCACTCCAGGGCAACAGATCATAAGTACATGGCACCACTGGGGACGAAGGGAATGATGAACCTCTAGGGGAACCTAGTCATCCTTATATCCCAAATGACCCATGGAAAAATGATGGCACACCAGATGGTCCCAATGCACCACATGAGGATGTATACCCATCTAGACAATCCCCTCCAGAGGACACTATAGGATTCACTCAGCTTATACACCGCTGCAGAATACCACGGGGTAAATTTACATACAGACCCTAAAGAAGAAGACTTCCTCATGGAGACTTTTGCAACATCTCAAAGGTCCACTTCCACTCCCCCAGTGTTAAAAGGGGTAATCGAACACGCTCCTGTAGATTTAAAAGACCCCGTAAGGGCTAGAGTCATTAACCCCAGGGTAGAAAAAAAAGTACAAGGCTGCCCTAACTGACCCTGCATACATTAAAGGCCAGTTTCCCTTAGATTCCTTGATTGGTCTCCAATGCCAGGAAAAGGGCTAACCCCCAAACCTCAGGCGATGCTCCACTGCCTGACAGATTCAAAACTCTTGGACGTATCTGCTAAAAGAACAGCGTCGCAAGCAGCCAACATATGGAGAATTGCCAACACACAAGCCTTACTAGCTAGATACGATAGGGCGCACTATGATGAACTAGAGACCTACTACAACACCCTGATCAAAATAAAACAAGGGCCAATGATCTCATACAGGAAGGTAAACTAGTAACCAATACCTCCATTTGATGTGCTCTAGATGCGGCAGACACAGCCTCCAGAGCTATTAATACCAGTGTTCTTTTACGCAGACATGCCTGGCTAAGGATTTCAGGGTTCAAACCCGAGGTTCAGACTACCATACAGAACCAACCCTTTGACCAAGAACATTTATTCGGACCTACGGTAGATTAATCTTTAGAAAAGATGAGAAAAGATACTGATACTGCAAAATCAATGGGAGCGTTCCAATCGCAAGCACCCAGAAGTTCCTTTCATCGCTCCTCTTATAGGGGCGCCTCTAGAGGCTTTAACACTGATAACTCCTCCACTTCCGATAAGAGTTCCACACATACCTCCTCTACCAGAGGTTATTACAGAGGAGGCTACAGAGACAATAACCACAAAGGTAGAGGCAAAACTACCAATACTTGCACTGCCTCCACCTCCAAACAATGACTTCCCACCGCTCCCCCCGGGCCATTATACTCCGGTCGGGGGAAGATTGACACAGTTCCTACCTGTATGGAACACTTATACCACGGATAGGTGGGTAAGACAAATTATCCAATCCGGTTATTGCCTGGAGCTCACTTCAACTCCCCCAAACATACCACCCAAACAGCGTCCAATGTCAATAGAGCATTTAACACTTCTAAAATAAGAGGTGCTTTCCCTCCTGCAGAGACATGCAATAGAACCAGTCCCCCTGCACCATCAAAACACAGGGATTTACTCCCTGTATTTTCTAATTCCAAAGAAGGTTGGAACCCTTAGACTCATACTGGACCTCAGACCATTAAACCTATACATACAATCCGACCATTTTCACATGGTCTCTCTTCAACAGGTCCTTCCTCTACTCAAACAAGGCGATTTCCTTGTCACTTTAGGTCTCAAGGACGCCTACTTCCACATTCCCATTCACCCTGCCCACAGGAAATATCTTCTATTTGTACTGGACGGTCAGCATTATCAATTCAAGGTTCTCCCATTCGGAGGTATCACAGCACTCCGAGTATTCACAAAATGTCTAGCAGTAGTAGAGGCCCACTTAAGACAACAAATTCACGTCTTCCCATACTTGGAGGACTGGCTCATAAAAGCCAAGTCGCATACCCAGTGTGTGACTCACACACACACACCACAATCTAACTGCTACACGACTTAGGGTTTACAATAAATCTCCCAACGTCTCACCTCCAACCGTCCCGCATCCAACAATAGCTAGATGCTACAATAGACACCTCGAAAGGCCTTGCATATCCCAATCCAGCCAGGCTAGCAAGTATGCAGGCCCTTATAACAAAATTCCAACCGCAGCTCTCACTCCCAGCTCGAGTGTTTATGCAACTAATAGGAATGATGGCCTCTTGCATATTCATAGTACCTCATTCAAGACTCCAGATGCACCCCTTACAGAATGCTCAGCACGTCAGTGGAACCAAGCTTAAGGTCAGCTAACAGATCTGGTGTTGGTGGACGGCCGCACACATCACTCTCTGCAGTGGTGGAACACCCAAAACCTTTCCAAAGGGCGACCATTCTTAGAGCCGGTTCCACAAATCGTGTTAACAGCAGACTCATCGCTCACCGGCTGGGCAGCTCATCTACTACATCACACCAAACAGGGCGAATGGACACCTCAGCAAAAGCTACTCCACATCAATCATTTGGAGCTACTAGCAGTCTTTCTGGTATTAAAAGCATTCCAGAAACACGTATCCGGCAACGCTGTTTTAGTACGGATGGACAATATAACAGCGATGTATTATCTACAAAAATGGAGGAACGCACTCTCTGCAACTCTCTGAACTAGCACAGAGCATATGGAGATGGGCAATTCCTCAAAACATATTCATTTTAGCCCAACATCTTCCAGGAATACAGAATCACATGGCAGATCTGTTAAGTCATCATACACAACAGATTCACAAGTGTGGGGGCATCCAGAGATAGATCTCTTCGCCACACATTCAAATGCAAAATGCCCAAGCTTTGCCACCAGATATCCACACCCATTGTCCAAAGGCAATGCAATATGGATAAATTGATCAGGCAGATTTGGGTACATTTTTCAACCTCTCCCACTCATTCCATTAGTGGTACGCAAGCTGCAACAACAGCCACTAACACTGATCCTAGTTGCTCCAACATGGGCCAGACAGCCATGGTACACAACATTGCTAGAACTATCATTAGTCCCGCACCAAAAACTATATCTCTCCCCACAACTCTGAATGCAGAACCATGGAGAGATCAGACACCCAGATCCAGCACAGCTCAACCTAGCGATCTGGCTCCTGAAGTCCTAGAATTTGGTTAACTCAATCTACCTCTAGATTGTATGAACGTCATCAAAGAATCTAGGCCTCACACCACTAGAGCATGCTATGCAGCCAAGAGGAAAAGATTTGTGATCTACTGTACCAATAACACAATCAATCCTCTAGATGCATCCATTCAACACATCATATGTTACCTGCTGCATCTTCAAAAATGTAATCTAGCATACACATCAATCAGATTACATCTCGCTGCCATAGCAGCCTACCTGCAAAATAGACAACATCTGTCATTGTTCAGGATACCTGCCATTAAAGCATTTATGGAAGGCCTCAAAAGAATAATTCCTCCCAGGGTACCACCCTCTCCAGTGTGGAATCTAAACATCGTCCTCACTAGGTTAATGGGTCCTCCATTTGAACCTCTGCATAGATGTGAGCTACAATTTCTTACATGGAAAGTCGCTTTCCTTGTGGCTATCACATCTCTCCGGAGAGTCACATGCACGAACTATTCAAGAACCATTTTTACAACTCCATCATAACAAAGTGGTTCTCAGAACAAATCCCAAATTTCTTGCAAAAGTTATTACTCCCTTCCATCTCAACCAATCTGTAGAGTTGCCAGTCTTCTTCTCACAACCACAAACAGTAGAAGAAAGAGCTCTTCATACACTAGACGTAAAAAGAGCACTTATATTGACAGAACAAAACCTTTTCGCTAAACAGCTTTTTGTTTCCTTATTACCACCACAAAGGCAACCCCATATCAAAGTCTGAAATTGCAAAGTGAATTGTCAAATGTATACAAATGTGCGATCACAAAGCAAAACATACACTTTCTATTCCCTCTAAAGCCCATTCCACTTGCAAAATAGGGGCTTCCATGGCATTTTTAGGAAACATTCCCTTAGATATCTGCAAAGCAGCTACATGGTCTACACCGCACACATTCACAAAACACTATTGTGTAGATGTGCAAGCAAAACAACAAGCTAGTTTGGGCCAGGCTGTACTCAAAACACTATTTCAGACTACTGCAACAGATACTGCTGGTCGCCACTAAAGGGACAGTACTGCTATGCAATCTATGCATAGTGTGTGATCTGCAGCTCATATGCCTCGAACGGAAAATGCTACTTACCAGTGTGCATCTGTTCTTGACATGTAGAGCTGGAGATTCACCCACCTCCCCGGCTACCTTTATCGGTTCCAGTATTATCTTAATTCACTGAAAAAAACATAGGTTTTACACACGTTATAGTTAGGAATTGGCATTTAAAAAACCTAGCAAATTAATTGAAAAAACCATAGGTTTTTTTATCAGTTATAGTTAGCTGGACAATTTACTCATACAAAACCATTGAAATTCCCACGTTATAGTTAGTTGTACTCACTATAACTGGCGCGCCCGCAAAACACTGCTAATGACGTCACATATTACATCACTCATGACATAGTCTGTGACATCACTCATGACATCACTGATGACATCTCAAATGACATCACTGATGGCATCATCCAGTGAATGTGTATCTTTCTGATAAAAAAAGAAATATATATTTTATATATGTGTACCTAATCATCGATGGAAGAACAAACGATTAAATTAGAGTTTAAATGGATGGGGTTTTTTAATTGATTGTATTAGGTTGGCGAGTAGCTACATGATTGTCTATATCGGTTATTAGTTAGTTTTTTGAGTATTAGTATGAGTGTCTGTTAAGTTTGGTGGGAGGTATTACTTTGTGCATATATGATTGAATGAGTGCCTTATTGTTTGCATATGTTTTGAAGACAGCATGTGTGCACAACTGTATGGATGGATGAGTGTGTAAATAGGTGTGTTAGTGAGTGAATGACTGTCAGAATCATTTCTTTATAAGTAACTACATATGCTTTAAAATAACTATAAGTAAGAATTGATGCATATAGGTAAGTATGTGTGAGAGTGAGAAATTGTAAGAGTTTCTGTATAAATACTTTTTTGTTCCTATAAGAGATAGTTTTAGTAAAAAAGTATGTGTACGTTTCTTTAGAAGTAATAGTATTGGTGTATGTATAGCTGTATAAGCAAGTGTATGGTTGTTTTATAATTTATTTGCTTGTGTGAGTATGTGTGTGAGTAACTCTAAGGATGAGTGTCGTTTTGTAACAAAATGTATAGATGAATGAGTATTTATGATGATTGAGTATGTGTATGAGTAACTATATAGATAGGTTGGTGAATGTGCGAATGTGTATGTAGATTTTGCAATTTCTGAATAGATTGTTGTAAGTGGAATTAGTTTCTCCATTGTTTTGTAATTATTTGATTCTATTTTTCAATGTGTGTATCAAAACTTATATTACACTGAGCGGCCGTTTTTGGGCTTTATTGGGCTTTATTTGGGGGTTGTGAAATCTTTACACGGCGGCCATCTTGAGTGGGGCCCAGAGCGGTGAGAGCGCTCTAGTGGACCACATAAAAGGAGCCCTGTGTCATCGCTCGCGAGATTCTGTGCCAAATACTATCTGGAAGCGCTACCTGCTAAGGGCTACCAAATATTGTTGTTCTTGCTAGCTGTTTGAAGCTTTTTTAATTATAAAAATCGTCATTTTTTAAAATTGTCTTTTTCACCCTGTGATGCAGACAGCACACCCCTAGGCCTACTGCACGCATTTTCGCCATCATTACACGGCACTAGCGGCCGTTTTTGGGCTTTATTGGGCTTTATTTGGGGGTTGTGACATCTTTACACGGCGGCCATCTTGAGTGTGGCACAGAGCGGTGAGAGCGCTCTAGTGGATCACATAAAAGGAAACGGACGCTCTACCGCGCTAGCGGTCGCGTTTGTGGGAGCGCCGTCCCTAGCGCCGGAGTCTCGCCTGAGTCAGCCCGTCTGCGCCCGTCAGCGTCTCGGAGGCGCTCGGACGCGAGCCTGGTGGGTCCCACTGAGCACTTGGTTAGATGTACACAAGAGAGGAACTTTTGTCTCATAATGTACACACTGCTCTATGTCAGCGAGCTATCCCCCACTCTGCAGGGGTTATTACCACGTGCCTCACGTGTGGATGGGTGCCTGTCCCTATCAATTCCTCTCCGGGCAAGCTTCCCCCTTTAGGTAGTAAATGCGCTTTGTTAAACACCAGGTCCCTTCCTCAGCACGCTCTTGACATTCATAATCTTCTAACACACGAGGATTTGGACTGTCTCTTTCTCACGGAAACATGGCTTGGTGAGGGCTCGGAACCTGATCTGGCTATTGCCATCCCTCCTTCTTATGCTATTTTCCGTCGAGATAGATGCAAGGGAAGAGGAGGCGGAGTAGCACTTATTATCAAGAGGCACATTCCCTGTACCATCTTGTCGATGGATGATTTACCAGGCTGTGAGACTCTTGCCTTCTCCCTGGCCCTCTCCCCCCATCAATCTTGTTTGGGGCTCCTGCTTTATAGACCGCCTGGCCCCCTAGGCTCCATTATTGAGGATTTGCTATCGATCATCTCCACTCTAAGGTTTAGGACAAACCACTGCCTGATCCTCGGGGACTTTAACATCCACATGGACAAGGGTGAGGATCCGGAAGTGCAAACATTTTTGGACATGACATCTTCGGTGGGACTTCATATGTACCTGCGGTCTCCTACACATGAGAAAGGGCATATTCTAGACCAAATTTTTTCAACTGTTCCGGTGGCCCTCTCCTCTCTTGCCCCAGTTCTCTGGTCAGATCATTTCCTAGCGGCTTTCACGATAGTACATCAGCCAGTAGCCGCGAGTACTTCGCAGCGGCAAACAGCTCGTAACTCTAGAGCCTTCCACAAAGTCACCCCGGCCATGTTCACCCAGGCTTTAGAGACTCATCCTTGTGCTCTCACGGGGAGACTGGAGGACGATGTTAGTTGTTTTCAGCACTGGCTCACGACACGCTTGGAAGTCTTGGCACCACCCCGCCTAGCTAGATCAGAACTGGCAAGAGCATCAGCCCCGTGGTTTTCCGCTACCCTGGCTACTAAGAGAAGGCACTGTAAGCAGCTGGAGAGAATTTGGAGGAGGCAATATGATACATCTGCTAAGCAGTCCTATAGAGAAGCAGTGAAAGAATATCACAGGGAGATCACTGCAGCGAAAAAATCTTTCTTAGCTAAAAGGATTGAGGAAGCAGATAGCTCTTGTAAAGAGATCTTTAAGATTGTTAAAGAATTCATCTCTCCTTCCTGTTGCACTCCTACGTCTGCTTTCTCGGAACCTTGGATCAAGGAGCTGGCAGTATTTTTTACGAATAAAATACGTACCATCCAGGTAGCCTTGCAAGGAACCCATAACATCTCGACTGAAGGGCTCCATGGGCGATGGCTCTTCTTTCCCTTGGGTACATCCATTGGCCTCGCATATGGACTCTTTGGGTCCTACCCTGCACTGTTTCCCCCCCATAGAGCTTCAGGCCTCGCTCAACCTTTTGTCTAGCCTGAAATCTGGCTCTCCACTGGACCCTTGTCCCGCCAAGTGCCTTGCGACTCTGGCACCAGCCCTTAACCCGATTATCAATCCTATCATCAATGCTTCTCTGAATTCGGGCAAAGTCCCCTTGTCGTGGAAACAGGCTTTAGTTCTGCCCCTCATAAAAAAAACGAATGCAGATGCTAAACTGCATTCCAATTACAGGCCAATTTCGTTGCTTCCGGCCCTGGCTAAGATCACGGAAAAGCACGTTCATACGACCCTGACCAACTTTTTAGAGGGAAACTCCTTATTACATCAGTCACAGTCCGGGTTTAGATCTAACCTGAGCACTGAAACCGCTCTACTTGAGGTAACCGAGGCTGTGAAGGAGACTCTCGACAGGGGTGGAAAGGCCCTGCTTATCATGCTGGATCTGTCAGCGGCCTTTGACACCGTTCCCCATGACCTTCTCCTAACAAGACTCTGGGAGATTGGCCTGCGGGGAACGGTGTTCGCATGGTTTCAATCTTTCTTGGCCGACCGGAGACAAACGATCTGGGCCCCCCCTTTCTCCGCCCTGATGCCGCAGCTTGATGTTGGGGTCATGTTCCAATCTTTCGGCCTTTAGAAAGGGACTTAAGACCCACCTTTTTGGCCTGTAATGCCATTATGGTTATTGTTGGTGCCGTTACGGAGGTATGTTAGTTGCTGGTATTTGGTGTGATGATCTTTAGCGCCGGGACGCTCTTCGGAGCAGCTGAGCGCTGTATAAAACAAACAGTAACATAACATAACATAACTGAGAGAGAGTCTGCCATTTTTTCACAAGGATGATGCCATCAGTGATGTCATTTGAGATGTCATCAGTGATGTCATGAGTGATGTCACTGACTGTCATGAGTGATGTAATATGTGACGTCATTAGCAGTGCTTTGCGGGCGCGCCAGTTATAGTGAGTACAACTAACTATAACGTGGGAATTTCAATGGTTTTGTATGAGTAAATTGTCCAGCTAACTATAACTGATAAAAAACCTATGGTTTTTTCAATGAATTTGCTAGGTTTTTTAAATGCTAATTCCTAACTATAACGTGTGTAAAACCTATGGTTTTTTCAGTGTATTTGCAAGGTTTTTTAAATGCTAATTCCTAACTATAACGTGTGTAAAACTTATGGTTTTTTTTGTGAATTTGCAAGAATTTTTAAATGCTAACCCCTAAATAAAATATGTGCAAAATTCTTTTTTTTATTATGAATTTAAATACAACATCAAAACACTGAAAGTAGTTTTTTTCTCATTTCTTTATTGCCCTTCCTTTAGTTTTTCAGTCCCCTTAACTCACTCCCCTACCCTTAGTTCCCTTCTTTCAGTTACTCTTCAACTCCTATTTTGTCACTCACCACACTCCCCTTTTCTCACTCTTTCCCTCAGTCGCTTCCTTCCCTCAGTCATTTCAACGTGGCTGTAACCTATGGTTTTTCCAGTGAATTTCAATGGTTTTGTAAATGAAATTTTTTTAATGTAATAATTTATATTTTTTATACTGATTTACTATATTATTATACATTTTTTATTTTTAGATATATTATTTTTTAAATTACATTACATATTTTTAATATAAATTGATAAAAAATGTTTTTACACCTCTCTGCAACGCAGCCCCCTGACGCGTTTGCAGAGGGGGAACTAATTCCCCTTGCATACTGGGGGTCCCTGGGGGCCAACTAGCCCACCAGGAACCTCCAGTATTCCCCAGGGGGCTGCATTGCAGAGAGGTGTAATGAGTCCACACCCTTTTTAGGTCGAGGGACCGTACGGCTTGGCCGTAGGCCAAGACCGGAAGTCCGGAGAATTATTGTTGTTTAGTGTGGCAGCTTAAACCCGCCTCTGTCCTTGTCTCTCCTCCATTGGCTGGCTTCCTAAACGGAGGCCAGCCATTGGAGGAGAGAGCCGTCCCTCCAATGAAGCTCCGTCTTTTTCGGATTTGGGGGCGTAAGTTTTGCTGTTCTTTAGACAGTGACGTTGTCTGTCACTCAAAACAGCAAAACCACGCCGCCGATTCTGAAAAAATCGGAAGCTTGCGGCCGCCATTTTTTTCCTGTTTTCCTGCCTGCCGGCTGTTCTCTGGGCCCGGTGCGGCCCGTCCTCCTCTAGGCGCAGGCCCAGCTTTTTTTTAAAAAGTGTTGCTTCTGGACCAGAGAGGGCAGCTTGATGTAGGTTCCCTCCTTGGACATAAAATGCCATGAAATAGCTGCAACAAAAAGGAGTCTGAATGAGTCAAAACTCGTTACTCTCAGCGGGAAAGTGTAAGAAGCCATCCCACCCATTGGCCAATCGCAAACGTTTATCTCCGAACAAAGCTTGAAACGTCAATCTTTGGGTCCGGACCAGTGAGGAAACCGCATAACTCGTATGATCAGAAAAACAAACGGTACTCTCCACTAGCAGGAGACGCGGACCCCTGTGGGACCCCCTGGGCAGGCCTAAGGGGTCAGGGTGCTTCTACCCTGCCCCCTTTTTAAGTTCTACACTTTTGTTCTGCTTTCTTGTGCCTCAGTCTACTGAGGCACAAGATGGCTGCCATCCATTTCTGTTTTGGAGTGTTGACAGACAGTGGCAGCCAATCAGCATGAAGCTCGTGCACGGCAAGGTTCGCGCATGGTGCGCGCATGGTGCGCGCACGGTGCGCGCTTATAGATATATAATTGATTTCAACTTTAATTGTCTCAGGCACTACTGGAGGGATTTACACTATTTAACCAAAAGCGTGATCTGCGTACCAGACTCTACCATTTTGCCAAGTTTGGTGTAATTCCGTTCAGCGGTTCGGGCTGTAGCCGTGTCTAAAGGTCCTATGGAAATTAACATGGGGAATACACGCTTTGGGACCCCCCTTTTTTCTCGGCCCCCGCTTGACGAATCTACCCGAGACTTTCAGGGAAGGAGCGGAGCAGAGCTGGCCAAAATTTGGGAAAATTACACACAAATTCCTCAACCGGCGCCAGAGTATTCCCAATAGAATGTTGCTGATTTCCTATGGAAACTAGGTCCTAACTATAACTACCTACTGGCGACCGCCAGTAGGTAATTAGATACAAAATACATGGACATCTCTTTCTCATAAAACTCCATCAGTTCCCTTCTTGGCGAAAAAACAATCAGAGGATGGAGTCTATGCCCATGCGCACTATTGTCCACAGGAGGAGTCACCTCTCTCGTGACTTTCAAAGACTTGCTCCAAGACAATAACAAACTGCAATCATCCGGGCCCAACACCAGATGGCGATCTATGCATAGTGTGTGAATCTGCAGCTCTACATGCCAAGAACAGATGCATAATGGTAAGTAGCATTTTCTTTTACTTTGTTTGTTGTTTACTTACCAATAACCTATTAATAAAATGTCAAATAGAGGAAAATTGAGAATTCTGAATTGTATTAGTTACACACTGTACTATATTGGTTTATAGTTTTTCTAATGTGTGGTTATTCAAGTGATGAAAAAAGAATTTACATTTGTACATATCTTGTTCACAGAGTGTATAAATTCGTAGGGCCAGTCATTTTTTTGGCGCGACACATTGTAAAATGGCTTTGCAGTGTAGCTGGGAAAACGTTTAGTTTACTGTTGCATCATTTTGATATTTACGGCGGTTTGTATATTTTTACTAGGCTCTTCGTTACCCTTACTTCCATGTTGGTCAGGCCCTTTGCACCCCTCAGTGCATAAAGGAGATGGGTGATCAACAGAAGGTTCTGCAAGAAAAGCAAGTGCCTTTTCTCATTAAACCAGTACCTCCCGCACATCCACCGAGTAAACCTGGTGCCCATCTTTTACCCAGAACATTTAAACAAAGCCAGCCACAACAATCCCTGACATATCCTTTTAAAAACGAAACTTCATTTGGTGAGCACGTGCATCATTTGCGAGAGAAGGATAAAACTCACCAACGACAGTTACCTGCTCTAATCACAAAGGTTGCAAACCAGGTAGGTGGTTTTGCCACTGCTACATTTTGACATTATTTTGTATGATTATTTAGGGTTCAAAATCAAGAAACATGAAAACTATTTTGAAATTGTGTTAAAATATAATTGCATGGATGTTAATATCACTAATTGTATATATAACAAAGGTCAGTGTTGTAAATAGGTAGGTAATGATTTAAAAATGCCAATGACTATTCAGTAAACTATTAAGTTTGCAAATGGATTTCCCTTGCAAATTGTCACAATCTAAGGCACTCAATAATTGCAGTCCATTACCAGCTGAAAAGACAGTTTCCCAGAAGGACATAAAGCAATATAAAACGGAAGTGAACTACGTGACCTAACTGACGGAAAATGTAGAGCTGTCTTCTATAGAATCTTAGTTTAAGAACTTGCTACCATGAGTACTAGCATGATGAGAGTTACCATGGAATGAAAAACAGGCTCCTCGAGTACTGCCCTGCAACAGGTGTAGCTGGGGGAAGCGCCTCCACTATGGCAGAGGAGCATCGACCCTCTGCCAACAACCTCCATAACATGATAATAAAATGGGTTTAAATCCCGTTTTATTATAGTTTTATTTTCCTTGTGCCGAGTCTTGGGGGGCAGGGCTACAGTGATGACCGGCACTGAGGGGATTGGTAGGTGCTCTGCCTTAAGTGCGCATGCGGGTTTGGTCCCGCCCGCCTCTTTTCCCTGCCACGAGCGGCTCCTGGAGTAGCAGAGGGCAGAAGCCAGTCAACTAGCAAGCACTGAGAATACCATGACCACCCTGTACCTGAGTCTCTCCCAAGTGGTATCTCTATCTCCCAGGTGATGGACTAGGAAAGACTTTGTTCAGTCTTTCAAAGATAAGCCTGTTGTCTTGATGTTGGAAAGATCATTTAGAGCTGAAGCAGATTGTGAAGTTATGTGTACAGTTATTACACTAACAAATCCAAATTCTTGGACACAATATGGGCACTAATGAGGCCAGGGTTGGTGAGATCTGTGAAGTACCTGAGCATCACCAGGAAACTATAGTCATGTAGTCCAGCATTCATATTGATAATCACCGCAGACACGAAGATTTGGAAAATAGCAGTTGGATCAGTCTTACATCATTTGGGCCTGCAAAAAGTATTGGAACAATGCCGTTTTTATTTTTCTTTCAATTCTGAATAGCTTTGCCTTCTAACTGTCTAGGGATGAAAAGGAAATCCAGGCCATTGGTAATTACTCGGGTTACCTGCTTGCAGAACTGATAGTCACTCCTGCTGTTCTAGCTCAATTATTACAAGTGGGCAAATATTCTCTTTGTTGTTTGCTGTAGTGCAGCGGTTTTTAAGCTTTTGAAATCTGTGGATACCTGTTGAATCATTGGTGGAATCCTACACGTTTTCTATATTTTGAACGTCAAAATTATACATAAACAAGAATACATGAAACAAATACACACAATTTGAAGCATTGTGTTTAATTTACAAATATGCAAAAACATAATTTTAACATGAGCGTTTCAAATATTTAATTTTGAAAAGGTTAAGTGATATTCTAGATTCTAGCATATCACTTTCTCCTTTTTGCTCCAAAAAAATGCTTTATTTTTTCTGTGCATAGAACTGCTTCCATTGAAGACACAATTGTCTTTTCTAGATTCCTTTTGTAGTACTTACGCTGCTCCCACAAACAAAAATAAGCACACCAACAACATTTTGAGCTTCCCATTTCAAATTCCTAAACGTTGAGAGTTTTGAAACCTTTTTATTTTGCATTTTTGTAAATGTACTTTATTAATCATCTAACACTATGTATTTTTCGAAACAGTGGCTGAGCCCCCTGAGTAAGATTTGCGGACTCCCCTGGGGTCGACAGGTTAAGAACTGCTGCTCTAATATTGAACATGCTACTATTGCGCGGGGAGGAGCACCTGAGCAGAAGCAACTCTGTTGCACTGCTAAAATCAGCCCGGCACTGTATTGTAGTTCAACAGTAAGGCTTCTCAGAGTTCAGCAGTGGTAACAAGAACTAAGGACAAGGCTGGTGATATGCGTTACCCTGAGGAAGCAAGACGGAGCGGTGGAGCTAGCAGATAAAGTGAGCTTCTGGGAGCGCCACATACACACATAAACGGATTACACCTGGACTTTGTTATTCGCTCAATAATCGGCAATCTGCCTCAATACCTTTATCCCCGCCCTCAGCGCCGAGACACCCACGGGTATTTGTTGCGCTCTACAAATTGCTTAAATAAATAAATGCAGGCGGTCCCCCATTTCCTTTTTTCCTACTGTTTGTGTGCTTCCCAGAGATGTTTCAAGGCATGGGCAAAATGGGCAATTGCCCAGGGCCCCAAATTCTCCTTACTTCTCTTCTACCATAATTCTTCCTCTCAACCGCCCTCTCTCTCATTACTTTCATCCTTTTCTACATCTCAGTTCTCTACACCTCACCTCTTTCTCAATATACCTCCTTCGACTTTATCTCTCTACCTTTCTCTCCCATGACTTTGATTTTACTCCTCTATCACTCTTTGTGCCTGCATCTATATCGATCACTCCCAATCCCCTCTCGGTACCTCATCTCTTTACCTCATCCCTCTCTCTAGCTCACTGCGCCTTTTCCATCTGACTTCCCTATAGCTCTATGCTATCTGCGTTACCTCTCACACAACCTCATTTCTACCTCACCTCTCTACTTTTTATTATAGTGGGTGTAGTTTGTTAAACACTGAATCCCACATCAAATGTAGGTGATGCAAGTAAAAATCATTTAGGTCCAAACTGAAAAAGACATTTCTTCATCAATGCTTGCTCAAACTTCTTTTAGTACTTTCAGGCAGGTTGAGCTTTCGGCTGTTGTGTCGTGCCCTTATTTCTGGAGGTTTAACATAACTCAATATTTTTTTGACATCACAAGGGCTTGGATGCGCCGAAGATGGGTAATAAAGTTGAATTGTTCCAGAAATGGGGGTCCTAAAATATATCTTGCCTGGAACCTCTCTGATACTTGCATCACATTACTGTTTTTGTCTCCATTTGTGCTTTTTGGACCGGGTTAAAGATTTTCATCGGGAGGGGGCACTAGAGAGCCGGAAAGCAAGATGGCCGCACCCTAGGGAGGCTCCGCTGCCCAGAGACACAATCCGTCATAATCCGCACAAAGGCTACGACCGAGATGAGAAATATTAAACTGCAATAAGATGTGATGACCTGAGCGACAAAGAGAGGCGACGAAAAACCTGTGCAGTCGCCTCCATGCCTGAAAATATGAAGCGCTGAATGAGAGACACGAGGTCAACACAAAATGGCGGCCCATAACTTCTAAGATCGCCCAAATGCTGAGGGGTCTCACTGCCGAATACGGGCCCACTGTTGCTGGGAATAATGTGGTGCTGACAGCCGAAGATCGTCGGACGAGCGGCCCGGTACCAGCACGAAACAAGGCCAACGCTACAGCTAGCGGTGAGCGCAAAACGGCTGCCCCTCACCTCGCCGTTGCTGAGATGAACACAGGAGCCTGCTGCTGCTGCAAAGAAGAGGTGCTGGAGCGTGGCCCCAGGGCCGTTCAGGCGAGACGAGACTGGACCGCCGCGGCAGCGCTCGATGATTTCTTACTCCAAGTAAGTCAGGAGGGAGGACGAGGCTCTTGCACACCGTGGCTGGGAGTTCAGGTGCGAAACAAGTGGTAGAGCTGACTGTCGAGCCGCTGTGAGTTGCAGCGCCTACGGAGGTGTGCTGATTGGTCAGATGGCACAAATTGGATGGCACAAGCATATAACTGCAGGCGTGGTAATATTATTGATGCCACAGCGTCCTCGCACATAAATTACAGGTACTGGGACGGAGAAAGCATTCACAGCGCTGCTTGAGTACCACGGCAAGGTGTCTGGGGGCTGTACTGGTGACATACAAGATAACATGTAACACACACAAAGTGTGAACCTTGATGCCTGGGAGAGCTGGAAGACTGAACTGATAGGGCCAGAGCTATATTTTATACCAAAGCAGGTGCACAAATAATCTTTTGCAATACAGGCTGTGACTTTAGCCTCTCCATCACGACAATCGGCAGAACGTAGGGAAAACAAGAAAAATTGCCATTCGAGTCGGTCAAATCAGCTCGAGGCCCTGATGGTAGCGCAGCTTCCAACGCAATGATACTTCGCAATCAGAAGAGTTGGACCTGCGAGCAGTACTGGCCACCATGAAGCAGAGCCTCACCTCGATCAAATCCAAGATGGAAGCCCTCTGTTTGTGGATGGACTACATTACCCAGTGGCTAGAAAAGCATGATGGGCTCATTAAAGAGGCGGAGGACACAATATCGCAACTGCTGGGGGGGAACACTCTTGAAGGTGATCTGAGCTAAAAATTAAGACCTTGAAGCGTGCTCACTCCGCAATAACCTCAGAATTCTGGGCGTGCCGGAATCCACGGACACTGGGCGAGTGGAAGATTATATTGTACACATGCTTATAGAACTATTCGGAGCCACCTGTTTTTTCCAAGGGGCTCATAGTAGAACGCGCCCACTGATCGCTAGCAACTACGCCTCAGCCGGGGCTCTCCCAGACCCATTATTGCACAGATTCAAAATTATGAGGACAGAGACACAGCACTCCGGATGGTACGGGAGAAGCAGGACCTGCACCTTAATGGACATTCCATCTCCATTTTCCTGGATTTCACATACACGGTCCAGGAGGTGCGCAGAAAGTTTGTCCTGTTGAAATGCAAGCTACAACAGGCTAACCTTCCATATGCGATGCTCTATCCGGCGAGACTGCCGGTGACTAATCGGGGTAAACGGCATGTTTCATCACACGGGCAAAAGAGGGAATGGTTTAACGAGGATGGGCTGGCCCCTGGTGCTATTGCCACATCTTAAGGATACAATACCATTAGAAAAGGTTACACAAACGCAATAATTGGACAATACTGTCAAACTCTGAAACTCTGGGCACCCCCCGCATATTCGAGGTGGGACTGTCAGGCTCTCCAGTGTATAACCCTCTATGGGCATTCCCCAACAGATACCAGAAAGGGGGTTATCTTTATTTCACACTGAGTTACTGTTTGTTAGTTCAGTATGAGTCATGCTTTCTCATTGATTGTAAACAAACTACTGATAAAACACGAGATCCAACACCAAGGCACCAGTTTTATTGGACACAGCATTGAATAATCAATTTCCACCAACAGGCTGACTCATTTAGGGTTATTGGACAGGCTCATTGGGGTTTTATAGGGAACTACATTAACCTGCGGTATTGGGCCTTGGACGTGGGGGGGGGCAAAGGGGAATGTTCATCGTATTTGTTATTGTTGCACACATCGCTGCTACACATGGACGTGATAGGACCCAGTAACCGAAAAGCATGCAACACAGAAACTATTCCTTACAGCAGAGAGCATCCTCACACGTTCGAGGGACATATCAGATAGCACATGACCACACATAATAACCATACAGGATACACTCTCAACCTCCTGACATGGAATGCGAGGGGATTGGGAGATCCACGCAAGAGACAAGTGCTCAATTACCTGGAATGACATAATGTACATGTGGCGATGCTACAAGAGGCGCATCTTGCGGCTGGGCGTGCACCCGGCTTTGCTGGGAGGTGGGTGGCTCATAGATGCATTTCTTCCTTCTCAACATATTCCAGAGGCACGGCTATACTGATAAAGGCAGGAGTAAATTACTGTCCGGGGGGGGGCACCCTTCAGGACCTCCCCAGGGAAAATACTGCATCATGTTGGGGTAGGCTCACCGAACATTAGCAAATTGCTATGTGCCTAATGTGGACGATGCGCTCTTTTTCGACACATTATGGGGCCTCATTGTAAATATTGGGTCTACACATCTGATTTGGGGAGGGGACATAAAGTTAGCTCTCGACCCATTAGGGCAGGGAAACACTTAAATGCTATTATCACTGATCATCATCTATTAGACACTTGGAGGCACCTAAACCCCACCCTCAGGGAGGGCACCTTCCCATCTACTGCGCGCACCAGCTGATCACGCATAGATAACTGGATAATATCAGCTGGGCTCCTTACCTGGCTGAGAGCGACTGAGCGCCTCGCGCAGCCCTGAGCCCATACCCCTGTGTTGTTGAAACTCTACCCCCCTGCCAGTGAATCCTCGTACAGGTCAAGGAGGCTACATCCTACAGCCTTCTGGACTCCTGCTTCCGAGAGGAAGTTAGCGATACAAAAGGGAATGATGGACGGAGCGTTTGAGCAAATCAAACACTCACCCCCAGTCAACTGATCTGTGTTTAATCCATCACCATTCTTTAGCTCACTCCGCCACCCCAGTTCAGACATGGCCATATGCAAATCAGTCTGACCCTGTGCCTCATGGGAAGGACGTTAGGCAGGAGATACAGGATTTTTTTCCCTCGCAGCATAGGGAGTGTCCAGATTTTGGCAAGCGTCTGGAAGAGTTTCAAAGTCCATATTCAAGGTGTGTGCATTTAAAAAAAATGGGGGAATACTGCGAGATCTTAGAACAGTACTTGCCAAACTGGAACAGGACATTAGAGCGCTTCAGACCTCCACAGTCGTAGCCAATGCACATTGTCCCAGTGCATACATCAAACCCAGACACCGCAGTGCATACATCAAACCCTGACACCGCACCCTACTCGCACAGCTTGCACTTCCAAGCGCAAGGCACTTTAAGCCTCTCTGCTCACAAACACTGCCCTTTCTTGTGCCTAGCCTAGATCATTGGCTCAAAACACTGGTTCACAAATGTCCCAACTTGTTCCCTGAGGTTCTTCTTCAGCGCTAGTTGCTGGTCTATTCATCAAAGCAGGTAAAATGTTAAAAAAAAACACAAAATATCATAAGTCTTCACGCCACATACTTTAGAACGGTGAGAGACGGTGCAATGGGGACCCGCATTGTACCTGCTAATTCGGAGTGCCATGTCCAAAATCGTCCTCAATCCATGCAAAACCCCACCGTCTGAAAGGATAACCCCCCCCCCTGTTGTGTATCCCTACAGGAACAGACTACGCAGCAGGAGTCGACGGAAGGGGGAGGAACTGACCCCGGAAGCAGTAACCCAGCGCCCATGAAAACAGCCCGAAGAGAAGAGGAAGACTGGGTATTTACAGGAGGAGAAGAGGAGGTGCAAGAGAACCAGAGCGTGGCGGAGGATGTTGCGAGACAAGAGGACGAGACAGACAGAAGAGACAGTGAAGAGCAGTGGAGCGAGGAGTGGTGGGACCCACTGGAGGAGGCTGGAGAGCGGCCGCAACTCAGGAGAGTTGCGACAGAGCCGGTGAGTCACCGGGAGAGAGAGAGAGACAGCGTGGTAAGGGGAGGCGGGAGGGGAGGGTGTGGCTGTAAAGCACGTCATACACACAACCCTGAAGTACCTACTCCCTGATGTCCCATCAATAAGCACAGTATCTCCTTTGCCCCAACTTACCTTACCCTGTACCCCTTTTCGCCCTTCACGTTTTCCTTTGCCTATCCCACCCTCAACGTCTTTTTGTTCCAAAGCACCGATTGGGTGTGGTGAAGGGTAGCCTAAAACTCTGACCATACGGTCAAAGCAGCGACTGACGGCTCCCTTAGCCTCTGGGGACGCTCACTGGATTCAGAAGCTGGAAGAGACCAAACCCCAGAAGAGACCGAGGCCACTGGACAAGAAGAAGAAGAACCGACGGAGAAAGAAAAATCATCCCGTCCCGCAAGACCAGACAGCCTGTTGTTCACAATAAACCACTTCAAATTGCTCACTACATACAGCCTCCGCGTCTGTTTATCCGGCCCGCACTCCCACAAAGCTCACGAGTGGTGTCAGAAGTGGGATATACCGTAGATATGGAGGCTGCAATCACCAAGATGGCTGAAAGCCAGGAGAGCCTAGGAAAGGCAGTGGAGAGGTTCCTCATGGTCGTTGAAGAAGACCGAGGAAAACTACTACAAGCATTCACCGGACAAAGCCAAACCCATGAAACAGCTCTGGGGAAACTCACAGAGGCTATGGGACAACATAGGGTGTCTACCACTCTACCGTCCCTGGTGCTACAAAAATATGTGAGTGGAGAGGACTCTGATTATTTCTTCAATAACTTTGAGAGGATGGCCACGACAACACCCTGGCCAGCGGATAAGTGGGGGCAGAATCTAGGACCCTTACTTTCAGGTGACCTACAAGCTGCTTACCAAGCCGCTAACATACAAGGCGTTACTCCCTATGCAGATATAAAACAATGTATCCTCGAAAGGCTGGGTGTGGATGATGAAATGTACCAAATACGATTTCGACAACTAAAAGAGGGACCCCATGAAACACCAAGAGCACTATATTTTCGTGTAAAAGACTTGGCCGACCGCTAGTTAAAACCCTCCACTTCGTCAAAAGAGGAGATCATGTCCAAGGTGTACTTGGAACAATATTTATCCTCGCTTCATCCTCCTATTCAGAAATAGGTTCGACAACATGCCCACCTTACCCTTGAAACCACGCTGGAGATTGCTAGTACCTTTAGCAGGGCACAAGAGATCCAGAAGGGATGACATGAGACCCCCTGGAGAACCGGGAACACTGGAATACACCGTCCAATCCGGGCCCCCATAACCCGAAACCAGAACCTCTTGCCATAGTACCTGGACCAACCCTGTTTAGAGCCCCTGTTCCCGGTCCTCAATGTTAGAATTGTGGAGGAATGGGTCATATAGCCCGAGTCTCTCCTCAAAAGGACAAGCAAATGGAGGTGGGAATGGCTCGCAATTATTATTGTTCCCCACACAAGAGGACCCCACCTCTTATCGGTGTAAAGTAACTGTGAATGGACAACCCCTGACAGCCTTGGCAGATACGGGGTGCCTTCAAAGAGTTTTACAACCTCAAGACCTCGATCAAGATATCGGAACGATTGAGGGGGCAGTGGCCATACAGTGTGTTCATGGGGATACCAAACAGTACTTTACAACACAGATTTGCATACAGCATCCAACTGACCCTTGTTCCCCAGCTGCTAGAACAGGTTATCCTTGGGTACGACTATCCACAACTGTCCAACCTGCTCACAGAATCTGTATCGGAAGGGAAGGACTGGTGGAGGGAAGCGCCCTTCTCCCAAGATGTATGTTGAGTATGTCCTAATGGATATGTGGATTTCAAATGGTTTTTGTAAGTCTTTTTGAAATTATGTATATGTGAATTGTCTAAAAGTGTGGACCATTTCCCTTTTCATACAAAAAAGAAAAAAATCAAATGAAAGTATAAACGTATGAAGTAAAAGGTATAAATAAAATACTGGTGCAAACAAAACAAAATATGTTTGGCCATAAAGTATAATGGCTTGCAAATAAATTGAGGTTTAGGCAATTTGTTCTTCATTTATGTATACGGCCCTGCCTAGTCCTCGTCCCTTAGGGCCAAACTCCTTAATTTCTTCAACTTCTCCGCCCGCGTCCAAGGTGAGAAAGAGCCACAACCAAAGAAGAAAAAAGAAAGGGAAAACCCATGCGGTCTACCCTGTCTGTGTAGAGGAACATCCTTGGGAGACTGACGGGGATTTTCATGCAGCACAAAGAGAAGACCCAGTCCTGCAAGAAGCCTGGGATAAAGCCCTAGAAAACGAAGACCCTCTTCAAGTAGGTCCCTACTACTTTAAAAAAAACGGACTGTTATATATAAAGGGTAGTCCTACTCAGGCCTCACAACTACTGATTCCCGGCCCATTTCGCGAAGAAGTGCTTTACCTAGCTCATAGTCATCTCTTGGGGGGTCATTTCAGTGATTAGAAAACCGAACTAGCAATCCTGGAAGAGTTCTATTGGCCATGAATCTATCGACGGGTCCGAGCATATTGTCGTGAATGCCCTATATGCCAGAAAAACAGTAGACATAGACCGTCCCGAGCACCCCTTCAATCCCTTCCGATTATTGACGAACCCTTCTATAGGATTGGGATGGACATCCTAGGGCCATTATTGCCATCCAGAAGCGGGTGTCGTTATGTGCTCGTCCTAGTGGACTACGCCATCCGTTTCCCTGAAGCAATACCCTTACGCCATCCAGATGCCCCTAACATAGCCAAAGCCATGATAAGTGTTTTCCCGAGTAGGGTTTCCAAAAGAGATCCTAACAGATCAAGGGACCCCATTTGTTTCAAAAAGAATGAAACTGATGTTTACCCAGTTGCTTATTAAACAAATACGAACGGCGGCCTACCATCCCCAAACCGATGGTTTGGTGGAGCGCTACACTGCCACCCTGAAGACTCTAAAATAACTCCTGAGCTTGGAAACCAGAAGGTGGGAAGACATGTTACCCCTGGCTCTGTTTGCTATACAGTGTAAAGTCCAGAGGAGCACCGGTTACTCCCCATTTGAACTCTTGTATCGACACCAGCCCCGATACTTTTTATATACGGCCAAAGAAACATGGGAGGCTGAACCAAGCCAAACCCCTTGTAGAATACGTAGACTATCTTAAAACTCACTTGGGGCAGATCCGCACTATAGTCCGACAAAACATGAAGGAAGCTCAGGCAGCCCAGAAAACGCAATATGACAAAAGTACAAAGGCGAGAACATTTTCTGTGGGAGATCCGGTACTACTAATGATGCCCTCCTCAGATCTTAAAATGTGAGGATAGTGGCAGGGCCCCTACGTCATACTTGACACGCTTACTCCGGTGACCTACAGAATAGAACTAGACCAGAACAGAGGCACCTAACAAATATATCACATAAATTTGTTAAAGAAGTGGGAAGGACCCCTCCCCATCCTGGTGGGTGTGGGGGAGATAAGAACCCTTTGGTGGACCAATGCATCGATTGTGATCTGCCTCCTGACTTAAAAGAGACCCTCATAGATACTCTCCGTCCCCAACAGGGGATCTTCTCGCTGACCCCAGGGAAAACAGCGGTGATATAACATTCTATCAAAACCCAACCAGGAAAGAAGGTACGGCTTCGTCCATACAGAATACCTGAGGCCCATAGAGCTACGATTAGAGAAGAGATAAAACATATGTTGCAAATGGGGATAATCGAGCCGTCCACGAGCGAGTGGCACTCTCATAGTTTTGGTGCCGAAACCGGACGGTTCAGTCTGTTTTTGCATAGACTTTCGCGAAGTAAATAAAATCTCGGACTTTGACGCCTACCCTCTTCTGAGGGTTGACGAAATGATTGAGCGAATAGGCAAGGCCAAATACATCAGTGCCCTTGATCTGTGCAAAAGGTACTGGCAAATCCCTCTATGAAAACAAGACAGGGAGAAACACGCTTTCTCCACCCCTGATGGGTTATACCAATTCACAGTATTGCCCTTTGGGCTACATGGGGTCCCACCTACTTTTCAGCGAGCCATTAATCTGTTGTTACAACCCTATGAGTAGGCTCTTTGGTTTTAGGTTTAAACCTATAATAACTGATCAAATCCCACCAAAAGGAAAGTAGCCAACACCGGTGTAAACATATATACACTGAAAAAACACCTTTGTAACCACAAACTAAGTGCCATTCAAAGAAAGGACAAGATGAGTGAACGAGACATTTTTATTTCTTCCTGAAGGGACCAATACAATGTAACTTTGTTATACATGGTAGCATCAAGAAAGACTGGGCTAACATTATTCTGCTTGAGTTTTACTGTTTAGGATGTCACTGGAACATTGTCTCTTTATCCTTCTGCTTTTTTTCAGTTTTGTGGTGTTTGATCTAAAGATGCAGTGTTTAGAAGCATGCTTTAGGTCTTATTCAGTTATTTTATAAAATGTAGAGAATCTGGAAATATTAAAATCATATTGGATATTTTGGCTAAATTTGATTTCATTGATAGGTAAAATGGCTGGTTTCATAAGATTCTTTCCTAATATGTACTATCACATTTACCCATCAGCACCCTTTTCTGGTGAGTCAGTATTGATTGTAAGTGAATTGTCAAACACCCTAAGCTCTAAACATTCAATGCAAGATGTAGTGACAGGTATTTGTGAAAATAATGTTGTCATCAAGCATCTAAGATAGGGGTGGAAACATGACACCAGACGTTTGGTAAATATGGAACGCAGTGTCACTAGGAATGCTGCTGAAAAAAGTTCCAACCAAGTTCAATAAAGATTGGAGTGATATTGTTTGTATTTGCAGTAAATCAGCTACGTATGTGAAAAAGTTATGTGACGGTCTGTCAAAATCGATACCTGTGTGGAAGTGCTTCCCTATAAGAGATCCTTGTCACTTGCTAGATGGTATGCTGAAAGCATCTTTACATTCTACAGAGTTAATGAAGAATGCTATTGACGTTGTAGTCCATTCTGGTGCAGTAAAAATGGATTTGGACCTCATATACCTTGTGCACACGCTATCTATACAGATGCACTATCAGTGCAGAAAGCAAGCAATAATTAAAATTAACCGCCAGGCTACGGACGGAATTCTACACCTGTGCGGCACATTCCGATCACGACATGGTCATGACGGCTCCCGGCCGTCATCAGCACACGCCCACCGTAACTGATGACGACCGGGAGCCGTCATCAGCACCGAAGGGGTTAAAATGCCATAAACACCGAAAAAACACTGTTTCTGTTGTTTTTAATAGCGCGAAAATTTGTAACCACTGATAACCACTTTTTTTTAAGGTATTGAAAAAACCAGAAAAAACCCCACCAGAATTTACCAAAAATAGAAACTGAAAACAGGAAAGCCTACCTATGAGCAATATGCCGGGGCTTACCTATACAACATTATTATTTATAGTGAGACCTGGGAACAACACCTGGTGCATCTGTATAAGGTGGTTCAAGCCTTGGGGTGCTATAATCTCACGATTAATCTGGCCAAAAGCCACCTAGCCGCTCAGACGGTCAAGTACTTGGGATTCCTGTTGGGTGAGGGAGTTATTCGGCCCCAAAGTAACAAAGTGGCCGCCATCGCCCAAATACCATTTCCCCAGTTGAAATGAGACCTCCGAGCCTTTTTAGCCTTACTCTGCTATTACAGGAGATTTATACCAAACTTTTCCGAAACCGCAGCCCCTCTCACGGACCGGTTACAGAAAAATATGAAAACTGAAGCCAAATTAAAACCACCCATCCCTGAATTATCCCAGACCTTTGAGTCCCTGAAAGCGTCACTCACACAAGACACAGTGTTAACCAGCCCTGATTATACACTACCCTTCATATTGCAGACAGACACGTCAGACCAAGGATTAGAGGCAGTCCTATCACAGCGCAACTCCCAGGGAGAAGAAAAACCTATATTGTATATCGGTAGAAAACTGTATCCTAGGGAAAAGAATTATGCGGTCATTGGAAAAGAGACCCTCGCTATACAATGGGATGTTGACACCTTACGATATTATCTGGGGGGACTTGAATTCAGCCTCTATACAGATCATGTCCCATTGGAATGGCTAGCCCGTAACAAAGGCCACAACGAAAGGGTGCTACGGTGGTTCTTGTCCTTACAACCCTACAGATTTCTTACCAAACATCGGAAGGGTGTAGAACAAACGATTGTGGACTTTCTGTAATGTTACCCTCTGGACATAACCCTACAAGAAGGACTGCTAGGGAAAGGGGTTGCGAGACAGTGCTAATGGGGAACCGCATTGTGCCATGTCCAAAACCGTCCTCAATCCACGCGAAACCCAGGTGAGTACAATGCCCCTAGAACGCCGTCCGAAAGGGTAACCCGCCCCCCTGTCGTGTATCCCTACAGGAACCAACTACGCTGCAGGAGCCTGCAGATGGGGGAGGAACTGACCCCGGAGGCAGTAACTCAGAAGCCGTGAAAACAGCCCGAAGAGAAGAGGAAGGCGGTGCATTTGCAGGAGGCGAAGAGGAGATGCAAGAGAGCCAGAGCATGGAGGAGAAGGAGGATGACGCGAGACAAGAGGACGAGACAGACGGAAGAGACAGTGAAGAGAAGTGGAGCAAGGAGTGGTGGAGCCCACCAGAGGAGGCTGGAGAGCGACCACAACTCAGGAGAGTTCCGGCGGAGCCGGTGAGACACCGGGAGAGAGAGACAGAAACAGTAGGGTCAGGGGAGGCAGGTGAGAGAATACCGGGGGTGGGATAGGGGAAGGTGTGGGTGTAAAGCAGGTCGTACACACAACCCTGAAGTACCTCCTCCCTCACGTCCCATCAATAAGCACTGTATCTCCTCTGTCGTAACTTACCTTACCCTATACCCTTTTCGTCCTTCACGTTTTCCTTGGCCTATCCCGCCCTCAACGTCTTTTTGTTCCAAAGCACCGATTGGGTGTGGTGAAGGGTAGCCCAAATCTCTGACCATACGGTCAAAGCAGCGACTGACGGCTCCCTTTTGTTTCTCTTCTCTTTATGGGCCTCCGGGGATGCTCACTGGATTCGGAAGCGGGAAGAGACCAAACCCCAGAAGAGACCGAGGCCACTAGACAAGAAGAAGAACCAAAGGAGAAAGAACAATCATTCCCATTCCGCAAGCCCAGACAGCCTGTTGTTCACAATAAACCACTTAAAATTGCTCACTACATACAGCCTCCGCATCTGTTTATCCGGCCCGCACTCCCACAATGCTCAAACGGATTTAAATTTGTAAAAAAAAAAAACTCTGAACAAAAAAAGTTACATCGATTCATTACACTAGGTGTTGAACATCTTTGTGCAAACAGATGCAAAGCTGTCACACCTTCGTCATGTGAAACACCTTACAATGTTAGATTACTTGCACTGTAGAGCCATGCACGCAACTCCAAAGTGTGGCATGTAATTGGAACACGCAGATAGTACTCATCTGTGTACACATCTGGCCATGGTCACACGTTAACCGCACGTGCACGATGCACAACAGCTTAGGCCTTACGTCCCTCGCGCCTGCTGCTCGTCTGCAAACTACCCAACGCACCCCCCTTCGGAGAGCTTCTCAGAGAGCCCTCTCTGCCCCTAAGCCTTGGGTGGCCCAAGCCCTCTCTACCCCCAAGCCCTCTCTGCCCCAAATCCTTTCTGCCCCCTAGCCTTCTCTGCCCCAAACCCTCTCTTCCTCCAAGCCTTCCCTGCCCCAGGCACTCTTTGCCCTCTAGCCCTCTCAACCCCCAAGACCTACCTGCCCTCGAGCCCTCTCTGCCCCCAAGCGCCTCTCTGCCCCCAAGCGCCTCTCTGCCCCCAAGCGCCTCTCTGCCCCCAAGCGCCTCTCTGCCCCCAAGTGCCTCTCTGCCCCCAAGTGCCTCTCTGCCCCCAAGCGCCTCTCTGCCCCCAAGCGCCTCTCTGCCCCAAGCGCCTCTCTGCCCCAAGCGCCTCTCTGCCCCCAAGCGCCTCCCTGCCCCAAGCGTTCTCTGCCCCAAGCACCTCTCTGCCCCCAAGCCCTCCCAGCTCCAATCCCTCCCTGCTCCAAGCCCTCTGCCCCCAATAACTCTCTGTCCCAAGTCCCTGATATACAAGGGGAGCGCACAGACATGAACCCCCATGTAAGTGTTAAATAAAAACAGGTTTCATGCACCCTCTCTGGGTCAAATTTTCCACTCATGTTTGAAATAGTCAAGCCTGTACTCAAGAGAAAGTGGCAGGGTGGGTGGATCCACAGAGAACACACATACAGTGAGCAGAACTACCATCTGAAAAGTAACTTCTCTCCCACAATATTATATTCACTGCAGGCTGCTCCCAAATGAGAATTCAGGTACATCCAACATAGATCAGAAACCCCATGTAGCTCAAGTGTGCTATTTTGCTGGGTAAATAAATGGCTGCGTTTACAGATTTTCTTCTCGACTCCTCGACTTCTTCTTCATGCTCGACGCTACACCGAGATTATAACCGTAATAACTCCTCTCTGGAGGTCCCAAGCCTGGTTTCCAGTCATCCTGGAAATGAGCATAGACTTTCCAATTCTCTTACCCACGTTCAGAGAAATCCTCTTGGGCCCAGAGGGAGACATCCACCCCCTTGTGGATCAGGGTCTTCTAACCCTGACGGCATGGAGGATTTCAGGAGACAATGGCAAATCCCTGGGCTTTCGCCTAATGCTTTCAGACTCATCTCTGAGTCATGGGCTCAAGGAACAAGGAAGGCATATAGACTGGCTTGGAACAAATGGGTTCGCTGGTGTCTTCAACGAAATTACGATCCCGTTTCAATTGATCTAGTTCATGTCATTAACTACCTATCGGAACTATTTACTTCAGGGACTTTCTTATAGAACCGTTAATGTCTATAGATCAG
Source organism: Lissotriton helveticus (assembly GCF_964261635.1). Taxonomy (NCBI): domain Eukaryota; kingdom Metazoa; phylum Chordata; class Amphibia; order Caudata; family Salamandridae; genus Lissotriton; species Lissotriton helveticus. The sequence continues at coordinate 489,916,296 of NC_136067.1, read as the reverse complement.
CAATTTCTGCAGGCCACTCCCTTACTGATGGTCTATCCGTCGGACAGAACTTACTCACTAGGAAAATTATGAGGAGCATGAGAGTCATCAATCCTCCAACTGCTAAATATACCGCCCTTTGGGACGTTACTCTGGTACTCAGAACCATATCTTCTTGAGGAGAAAACTCTTCCCTTTCTCTGAAACGAATCTCTCTCAAACTTACTGTTTTATTATGTCTGGTATCCTTCAGAAGAACCTCAGACGTCAAAGCCCTAGATATTTCTAGCAGATCGTTTCAACCAGAGGGTGTTTGCTTTTATCTTAAAAGAAGAACTAAAACCTTATCCTCCTCTATCTTCTATCCCTTCTTTCCTCAGAATGAAAGACTTTGCGTGGTTAAATGCCTGAAAGAGTATGAAAGGAGGACTGCTAATCTTAGATGTAATGAATCTCAATTATTAATTTCCTTTAGATCCCCCCATAAAGGAGTTTCCTCACCAACTCTAGCTAGGTGGGTGAAAGAAGTTATGTATGAAAGTGGCATCAATACCTCAATTTTTGGAGCTCATCCCCTTAGGGGCGCTTCTGCTTCCAAAGCCTATTTCCTTGGTGGTGGTTTACAAGAAATTCTGAAGGCGGCAGACTGGTCTAACGATAGTATGTTTAGATCTTGTTATTTTAGACCAATCTCTTATGTGATTGATAATGTTCTTAATGCACTTTGAACTTGCATAATATGGCCTCCGTGTCATGCCATAAAATTTAGATTTTTCCCAGCCTGCTGGGCAGAAAATCTGGATTTTATTAAGGACACGGAGGCTAATATTATCCCGCCTCTATTCTCATGTATAACCCACCCATTATTTGATCATTGTTATTTGGAAATGTATTCTTCTTCTTCTTTCAGAATAAGAATCTACTTCTCTCTGGATTACAAGTTGGAAATGTATTCGTTGGAATGCTGTTCCTTTCCTGTTGAACATCTTTCTTCGCAGCCTGACAAGAAGGAAGATACTTGGTCTGAGATGGAGTAGTCATCTCTTCAGAATGTTCACAAAGTTCTATTCTATTATTGCTGCTGAGCTGTGGTGATAAAGGAGAATTTGCATAATATTAGCCTCCGTGTCCTTAATAAAATCCAGATTTTCTGCCCAGCAGGCTGTGAAAAATCTAAATTTTCCACGAGCATTGGTGGTCTTTGAATGGTGGAGACCTATGTCACTTACATGGTCTTCTTCACTTTGAACCAGTGCGACAGGTTTTCCCTTGGTCATTGGCACTCCTGCAGCCCTTTGTGCCCTCTCTTTCCTGTACCATCCATCAATTCAAAGAGTTTCCTGTTATAGGCTTCTTCTGACGGTATATTGCCTCCAGCAGCATGTCTCATTTAGACTCAAGTCTTAAACAAGCATTGGCATAGCCAATAGATCTCGTCTTTGGGACCTGCTGCATAACTAAATCGTTATACCGTCCGAAAGGCGAGACCTATTGGCTATTCCAATGCTTGTTCTTTTGTGTATGTGGACCCTTACCCACATGCTGATCATTTGACATGCTTCATTATCGGGTCCGCACCCAGTGTGGTCGTGAATTCAGGGTGGGCTCAACCCCACTTATGGATGGAGCATTTGGATATCAAAAACCTGTCCTATGATCTATGGTGATAGCCTTGTCAGTCGGAATCTCAAGAGAAAGTTTAAAACTGCCCAGGGAAAAACTCCCGGAACTTTAATTTGGGGTTCCCCTGAACAGTTTAAAAAGTAAAGTGCCAAGTTTTTGGGAGACTCCCTCTATACTGATCATTCTTATTTTGTTAGGGGTCTGAATGTCACATGTAACATCAGACATAATATCCTGTTATTAGGGCAAGCGCAGAATTCCCAGGTGCTCTATGGTCTGTCAAGCCTGGATACGCACCCACCCCGTCGTTTATACTTCGTGGAATTGCAGTATACATGGGCAGAATATGAGGAAAATACTTAAATTGGCTTCAGGCCCGCCCATTTCTTACCACTGGTTGGCTTCATCGTCCCTCATTTCTTCTGTTTTCCTTGGACAGCAGCTTCTTCTTTTCATTTTCCCATCTTGCTCTAGTCAGCTTTGGGAGGATTTTGATTTCATTTCTTTAGATTCGAGAGAGCAGGTAGTCCAGGAAAGGGGCAGCCAGGCTGATTGAAATGGGTATTGTAACCCACTCACCTTTCCCACTTTCCCTTCAACTGCAAGAATCTGAGTTTTTGGTCATTTCATGTTTCATAATGTTATCTGTGCTACCTGATTAATGAAAGTGTTCTTTTGGCGATATTTTACATGTATTTAATGCCCCATACCTTCGTAGCAACATGCAGTGTTTCCCGTCTCATGTTTGGCTTCGCAGGATTCAAGGTGCTAGCATTTATAGCTCACTCCTGTCGTGATTTGTTACAGCTGGTTTGAAAGAATGTGTTTCCAATATTGAGTAGCCCTTAACGTCTCACTATTCTTTGCCATGCTTAACGACAAAATCATCAGTACAGGTCACAGCTGTCACATATTAATCATGGGACATAAACACTTTACAGCATATATTTCCCAACTCAAAGGTGCTTGCTTTAGTGACCATAGAAGGATGAAAGGCTGTGTGGGCCCTGCCAGTATTTGAACCTCTGACCATGAGGTCAACCATTCCCTTCGCTCAATGCAAATGTGTTCTGTTTATGATTTGCTATGCAGTGTATTTGCTCAGCTATTTACAAAGCTGCTTCGGATTTCACTTTTTAGGTCTCGCGACCTGTTGCAAAGCGCAGCAGTGCTCGAGCAGGTCGCAAGACCTTTAGTAAGTGAAAAACGGGGAAATCAAGCTGCCCTAGGAATCGCACACGCTCGTGCGTGTGCGTTTCCTTTTCAGCTCCCCCATTGGCCTTTGCATGCGTCTTATTCTAAAAGACTGCACGCAATTGGCCCGAGGCGCGCGCATAGCTCCTCCCATGGCCTATTGGTGTCTATTACGCGCACGCTGTGGGAGGAGCTATGATCGTGCCCAGTAACCGCGCGCCACTTGTTTTTCTTTACTTTTGGTATAGGAGCGGCACCCACGCTTTACTTTTGATGTTCTAAATAAAGCGCGGGTGCCGCAATTATACCAAAAGTAAAGGAATAAAAAAAACATTGATTTCTTTACTTTTGGTATAATCGCGGCACCCGCGCTTTACCTATAACATTAAAAGTAAAGCACGGGTGCTGTGATTATACCAAAGGTAAAGAAATATATATTTTTTTCTATTTCTTTACTTTTGGTATGATCGCGGCACTCGCGCTTTACGTGTTACAAGTATAATCGCGGCACTTGCGCTTTACTTTTAATGTTATAAGTAAAGCGTGGCTGTCGCGATTATACCAAAAGTAAAGAAATAGATGTTTTTTCTATTCCTTTACTTTTGGTATAATCGCGGCACTCGCGCTTTACTTATAACATTAAAAGTAAAGCGCGGGTTCCGCTATTATACCAAAGGTAAAGCATTTGCAATGCAATAAGTCTAGCATTACTGAAAGTTTAAGCTATTGGCTTTGCAAATAATTATGCAACACCAATAACTCAAACTTTTAGTAATGCGAGACCTATTGCATTGCAAATGCTTGGCTTTCGAGGCACGATGGAGCGTGATGATGTGCTGGGGAGAAATAAACACATCCAAATATTACATTTATTGTTGATTAAAATGGCCAGGTTTGCGTGACACAAAATAAGAAGAGCTTTTTCATTATGAGTTTTCTTGCGCTTCAGGTATTTTTTTGTTTCTTAGGTTGGAAATGTAAAACGGATTCCGATAAAGTCGTTTTATGTGATACAAGAGGGTGTCACAGGGTCTAATATAGGGAGCAAAATGCGGCCCCTCCTTCTGGTTTAGGCAGACAAATAGAATGTTATATTGGAGTGTAGAGTGCCCCTTAAGTCCATGGGGCTCGATTCCACTGCAGCTGCCGCTTTTCTAATACTCGTTCTGCCCCAAAGAACAAGATGGGTAAAGAGTGGTAGTGCAACTGCAAGACATACATTTCCCATAAAGAAATCATTGACACCAGTTTCTTTGGGAAGCGTGGGACGGGTTATAGTACCTCAAATTACTCAATAATTCTGAAGGATACTAAGAACCCTCCTGCAAATCATCTCTCCAGGGTTATGGGTGCCAATGAGTGCACTTGTCGCTTACCCCTCACAACAAGATACCAAAAGCAAGTAGGTGCACTGACAGCCCCATAGAGGCATTCTTGTGACCCCCAGCAAGCTCATCCTGCCCTCCACTTGTGAGCATCAAAGGTGCCTTGTGATAAATTGTTATTGCTCGTGTCTGTTACGAAAGCCATGAAGTCCTGCAAAAACAGGGCATGCGCTCAAATATGCAACAATATGCATAACCGAATTAAAACCGAAACCTTGTATAATATTGTAAAATAATAATACACAAGGGGGCCTACTGGGTGCAATTGCGTCTTTGCTGCTACGTCAACTCTGAAGGCAGCACAACAGTCCACACCCAGCGCAATATGAACAAACATTTGCAATGCAATAGGTCTCGCATTATTAAAGTTTGAACTATTGGCATTGCTAAATAATGCAACACCAATAGCTCAAACTTTAATAATGCGAGACCTATTGCATTGCAAATGCTTGTATTCATTTTACCACCGTTGATAGCAGAAAGAAGCTGCGCTTTTTGCTTCATTTTATAAAGCTCTGGCCTTTCTTAAGTCCATTTTACTCTGACTGTATAGTTTTAATTAATTTCTGCCGAGCGTGCTGCCGAACCTATAACTACAAGGTGAGGTCACTGTTACAGTATTTTTTTTATATGTGTTTTTGTAAGTCCTGATATTTTTCTCTTTATAGCCAACTCTCCGCCCTCCGGACAAATGTGATTTTCAAGGTGCCCAATGGAATTTTACCCTCTGTTCTTAAAGATGTTTATCACTTCCTTCAAAGCAGTACAGCTACCTCACCTTATTTAGTATTTATCTGACCTACCTTGATGTCACTGAAGGTCTGTGCTGTTCGGTACTTACATTGTTACAACTTCTCTTACTGCGCCGATTCATACGTGCATATGTGTTTGTAAGGCGCATGTTCGCTCCAGTGGGTTTCTCGTTGCTGAAAAACAGATATTTCTTTTTAATCCAACTTGAGGCCAAGCCCTTTCTCGACCTCAAAAGGATGAAAGGCTGAGTGAACCTGCCAGGATCTGAACCTGGGACCGTTAGGTCAAACACAGGTCCCTGTACTGGATGCATTACTGGATGCATTAGTCCTGTACGCCACCTTAGTGCCTCTGCTGAAAAACTGTTTCCTTTTGGTCAGTCTTTAACTAATACCTGCCACCCAAGCAGCTTTCAGGGTCTGGAATGGCCTGAATTGTCACACTTGAAAGACTAATTAGAAACTGTGCTAGTACTGTCATTGGCAGCACTGGCATGACAACGGGTGGTGAGAGCAGCAGTTGTCTCCTGAAGGGGGCCCCAGCACATTTTTTAAATGCAAATTAAGCATAGGCTTCATGACACTCCGTTTCCATTTTACACCCCTGCATTATCAGTGTCTAACATAGACTATACCGTTTTCTCTATCTTTTACCATGTTCTAAAGTACTGTTTTTAGTCTCGCCTAGGATGCTTTGAAAAATGATTTGCCTCGACTGGAATGGTAATATATGTGTTTCCACTACCCTTCAATTTTACTCATTGCAAACCAGTGATGTTAATTGCTTTATTTATAAGCCCACTAACACTGGCCCTGAGTGCAATATTGAACAGAAAAGTAGTAACCCATGTCTCCGAATTGTGTGCCTTTTAGGCCTCCGCCCAAACGAGCCTTCAGCACACATCCATGAAAGCATCACACATTGGTTGGGTCCATCCGCGCTATACTGCGTATATTAAAACACATCTCAAAAATTAAAATTGCATTCTAGCTCCTACTGCTAAATGGTTCCAAAGATTGCTCTGAAAGGAAGATAGCAGCGCATCCTTATTGCTTAAGGTAGCAGCGCATCCTTATTGCTTAAGGTAGCAGCGCATCCTTATTACTTAAGGTAACAGCGCATCCTTATTACTTAAGGTAGCAGCGCATCCTTATAACTTAAGGTAGCAGCGCATCTTATGACTTAAGGTAGCAGCGCATCCTTATTGCTTAAGGTAGCAGCGCATCCTTATTGCTTAATGTAGCAGCGCATCCTTATTGCTTAATGTAGCAGCGCATCCTTATTGCTTAATGTAGCAGCGCATCCTTATTGCTTAATGTAGCAGCGCATCCTTATTGCTTAATGTAGCAGCGCATCCTTATTGCTTAAGGTAGCAGCGCATCCTTATTGCTTAAGGTACAAGCGCATCCTTATGACTTAAGGTAGCAGCGCATCCTTGTTGCTTAAGGTAGCAGCGCATCCTTATGACTTAATGTAGCAGTGCATCCTTATAATAGCTTATGGTAGCAGCGCATCCTTATTGCTTAAGGTAGCAACGCATCCTTATTGCTTAAGGTAGCAGCGCATACTTATTGCTTGTAGGAGAAGTGTGGCTCAAATGGTTAGAGCGGCAGACCTTGATGCAGAGCTCAGGCCCGGGACCAGGGTTCGATTCCTGCCTCGGCGGGTCTCGGGCTCATAAATTCCTCTGACCTGATATTCTCGCCTCAGCGCCTATTCTAATCATGTGCCCCACGCTGCAACTCTGGGCAATAGCTTGCTTAATCTCCACAACGGCCCCCAACAGCGCTGGGGATGCCTGGTTTCACCATGGGGGTGTCCAGGAGTGGACACTTCACAAGGAAAGCCAGGAAGGGTTCCTCAGCTGTATGAGTACAAGCGCCGGGAGACCCTTGTTGGGTAGCTGTGCGCTATACAAGTACAAAAACATTTACATTTACATTGCTTAAGGTAGCAGCGCATCCTTATTGCTTAAGGTAGCAGCGCATCCTTATTGCTTAAGGTAGCAGCGTATCCTTACGGCTTAAGGTAGCAGCGCATCCTTATGACTTAAGGTAGCGACTACAATGCCGTATTTTATCAATAGTGCTACAGTATTCTCTGTCACATTGTCAATTAAATAACACTCACTGCTTTCCCCCATCAAAAAGTTAGAAAATAGCATAGTTTGTGCTACATTTTGACTGTCTCTCATACCACACTAAAATTGTGTTTGAGGCATATGAGCTGCAGATCGTACACTTTTGCAATAGATCGCCACCTGGTGATGGGCTTGGATGATTGCAGGTTCTTGTCTTCTTGGAAGAAGTCTTTGTAGTCACGAGATAGGTGACTCCTCCCTTCGACAATTCTGCGCATGGCCATTGACTCCATCCTCAGATTGTTTTTTTCCGCCACTGGGTTCGGATGTAAGTTTTCCGCTCCGACTAGAAAAGACTTTTCCAGCAACTTCGAAGTGTAAAAAATTAGTAAAACTTTATCGACATCGAATAGAATACTTTCGACACCATCAGCCACATTCCCGTGCGTCGAAGCGGGCCGTTGGGCCTATCGGCGCCGTACGGCCTACGCCTCATGGACAGGACTCCATTCAAGAGATGCCCGGTATGTCGAGCAAAATTCCCTCATAGCGACCATCACGAAGTCTGCAACCTCTGTCTGTCGCCGGAACACGACGAGTCGACCTGCACAGCTTGTGCATCCTTCCGATCAAAAAAGACCATTCGGGATCGGCGGGCACGTCGACACGAAATGAGGAGATCAGCACCAGCACCGGAGGCCATCTTCGAGGAGGAGATTGTCGAAGAAGACATCTCCGAAGGCGAAAATCCACTCGAAGACATCTCCGAGGACGAGGCTCCACTCGTCGCCGAGGAAGACTCGCCTGATCTCCGGATCATATCGGAGGCAGAGGACTCAGATGACTCGATTCCATCTCGTCAACCCGTGAGTACTCTTGCCCCTGCACAACAGACACTACCCAAGCCAAAGGCAACGGTCAGCACTCCGCCCATGGGGCCCAATCGAGACCGAAAAATACCCTCAGACGCCCCGCCTTCGGGCTCGGCTCCGAGGAAAACACCTACACCTTCCGGTGGCTCGGCACCGACAAAACCACATGTGCCAATTCCACCTCTTCCATTGGCACCGAAGCACACTTATCCTTCAACACCGAAGGATTCTTCCACACCGAAGCCAAAACGCCCATCGGTTCCCAAAAACAAAGACCCTTCGGCACCCAAACCAAAAGATGGATCGGTGCCGAAGCCGAAAACTGTACCAGATCCGCAAAAAGCTCCGGCTCCAAAACCTTCTGGTTACAAAAATAAAGATGGAAAGCCAGAGTCCGACGCCTCAAGGCCAACGAGACCTGTCTCCACTCCAAAATCTCCAACCTCTGCACCAAATACTGCAAGGCCTGATTCAGAGACACCTAAGCCCTCTAACAAGCCTACAAAGCCGAAACCATCTTCGGCACCGAAAAATTTGCCGCGGGACTCGATCACGCCTCCTACAGCAAAAAAAAACAAAACAACCCCTATCGGCACCGAAAAAATCGACCCCAAAGAAGGTTGTAGAAGAAGAACTGTTTAGACCAGATCCTAAGCAAAGGAAAGTCCATATCAATCCAAAAACTGGACATGTGGAAGCTATTCCTTACAAGAAGAGACCAGCAGACACACCACTTCTACCTGGGGTCCCTGCCAAAAAGAAGGGTTGTGCAACTTCTCCAATGCACCCTTCCTCTCCTTCACCTTCTTCCTCTCCTATCCCTCCTTACATTGAACCTACAGTTTCTCCTGTTCAATCTCCGGCATCATCACACCACACTGATGGGGAGTATGATCTAGGTGGGAGAAATGACTTACCAGAGCCACATGCATACCCTGTAGATGAAGATGTCAATCCAGAATACCCTAGAGATGTTGATATATATGGTTTCCCACCACACAATGTGCCCGACATTCCTGATCCTCAGTCTTACCCAACAAAACCTTCCCCTCCAGAAGACAGTATTGGGTTTAATCATCTCTTAAATAGAGCTGCCCTTTACCACGGGATTTCAATGCACTCTGATGCCATTGATGAGGATTTTTTACTCGATACATTTGAGCAGTCACAAAGGTCTACACAAATACTACCCATGATCAAATGAGTCATTAACCATGCTCCAGAAATATTTAAAGACCTGGTACGCTGTAGGGTGTTAAGTCCAAGAATAGAAAAGAAATATAGGCCAGCACCATCTGATCCAGTCTATATTAAGACTCTTTAGTAGTGTCTAATGCACGGAAAAGAGCTAATTCCCAGACTTCTGGTGATACGCCCCCACCTGACAAAGAATCCAAAGTCATTGATGAGTCAGGGAAACGGATTGCTGCACAGGCTACAAATATATGGCGCATAGCAAATACACAAGCCCTGCTCTCACGATATGACAGGGCTCACTACGACCAATTAGAAAAACTCATGGAGCACCTCCCAGATCAATACAAAGATTAGGCAACAGAGCTCATACAACAAGGCAAATTAATATCTAATGCCTCAATTAAATGTGCACTAGATGTGGCTGACACAGCATCCAGAGCAGTCAATACTAGTGTTATACTCAGACGACATGCGTTGTTACACATTTCAGGGTTTAAAACCGAGGTACAGACTACCATCTTGAACCAGCCCTTCAATCAGAACCAATTGTTTCAGCCGGAAGTAGATAATACACTAGAAAAAAATAAAAAAAGACACAGACACAGCTAAGTCTATGGGTGCATTACAATCCACTCACACTACAAGTTCTTTTCGCCGCTCCTTTTATAGAGGAGGCTCTAAGCAAACCGGTGCAGATACAACATCATCTTTCAAGACGCACACACAGACCTCCTCTAACAAAGGCTACTTTAGAGGAGGATACAGAGGCAATAATAATAAGGGAAGAGGTAGAGGTAACAACAACAATCGCTCCTCTTCCACTCCCAAACAGTGACTTCCCTTTGCCTCCCCTACAGCATTCCGCTCCTGTGGGGGGCAGATTATCACAGTTCCTACCTGTCTGGAATTCCATCACAACAGACAGGTGGGTGAGACAGATTATCCAACATGGCTACTGCCTAGAACTCACAGCAACCCCCCCAAACATACCACCCAGGCAGCGTCCAATGTCTACAGACCATATGACTCTTCTACAACAGGAAGGTCTAGCACTTCTACAAAAGGATTCTATTCAAGTAGTTCCTTTAGAGGAACAGGGAACAGGAGTTTACTCCCTGTACTTTCTAATCCCGAAGAAGGACGGGACACTGCGACCAATTCTCGACCTCAGGCCCCTCAACCATTACATACAATCAGATCATTTTCACATGATCACTCTGCAACAAGTACTCCCACTACTACAACAAGGCGATTTTCTTTCAACACTAGACCTAAAGGACGCCTACTTTCACATTCCTATACATCCTGCTCACAGGAAGTATTTAAGGTTTGTCATACAAGGACAGCACTATCAGTTCAAAGTCCTTCCATTCGGGTTCACAACAGCACCACGAGTGTTCACAAAGTGCTTAGGAGTAGTAGCAGCACATCTCAAAAGACAACAGATACATGTCTTCCCTTATCTCGACGACTGGCTCATAAAAGCAAAATCATTCAGTCAATGTGTCCAACACACAAAGCAAACAATTCAAACACTGCACGACTTAGGGTTTACCATAAACTACACCAAGTCGCACCTAGAGCCTTCGCCGGTTCATCAGTATCTAGGAGCTACCATAGACACATCTACAGCTCTAGCGTATCCCACTCCAGCCAGGATACAGAGCATTCAGACCTTAGTCTCCGTTTTTCAACACCAGCAGTCTCTCCAAGCCAGAGTGTTCATGAGACTAATAGGCATAATGGCGTCTTGCATCTTCATAGTTCCACATGCAAGACTGCAAATGCGCCCACTACAAGAATGTCTAGCACAACAGTGGAATTAGGCTCAAGGTCAGCTCACAGACCTGGTGTTGGTAGACAGCCGTACATATAGCTCTCTGCAATGGTGGAACACCAAAAACTTGACAAGAAGACGGCCGTTCCTAGAGCCTGTTCCACAGGTGGTGCTCACAACAGACGCATCCCTCACGGGATGGGGAGCCCATCTCTTACACCCTTACAACCATCTAGAGCTGCTAGCAATTTTCCTAGCCCTCAAGATGTTTCAATTGCAAGTACAAAACAAAGCTGTCTTAATCCGGACGGACAATATGACAGCCATGTACTATATACAAAAACAGTGGGGGACACACTCTATACAACTGTCCCAGCTCGCGCTGAACATTTGGAGATGGGCCATTCCTCAAAACATACACCTGACTGTAGAACACCTTCCAGGAATTCACAATCAGATAGCAGATCCGTTAAGTCGACAGTCACAACAGATTCACGAATGGGAAATACATCCACAAGTTCTTCAACCATTCTTCCAAATGTGGGGGCATCCACAGATAGATCTGTTTGCCACCCACGAAAATGCCCAACCTTCGCCGCCAGGTTTCCACACCCACGGTTGGAGGGGAATGCGATATGGATGAACTGGCCAGGCAGATTTGCGTACGCTTTTCCGCCTCTCCCACTCATTCCACTAGTAGTGCGCAAACTCAGACAACAGTCTCTCAAACTAATACTAGTAGCTCCCACATCGGCACGTCAGCCGTGGTTCACCACACTACTAGATCTCTCACTGGCTCCACACCAAAAAGTACGGCTCACGCCCTCCCTGTTAACACAGAACCATGGAGAAATAAGACACCCAGATCCAAGCCAACTGAAATTGTCGATCTGGCTCCTGAAGTCTTAGAGTTTGGTTACTTAAACCTGCCACCAGACTGTATGAACATAATTAAAGAAGCTAGAAAACCCACTACCAGAGCATGTTATGCCGCTAAGTGGAAAAGATTTGTAATATATTGTAACAATAATCACATTGATCCACTGGATGCTTCCATCCAAAATATCATTTGTTACCTTCTACACATACAAAGGTCCAATCTAGCTTATTCTTCCATACGCCTGCATCTGGCAGCAATTGCAGCCTATTTACAGAATAGACAACATCTATCTCTCTTCAGAGTACCTGCAATCAAAGCATTTATGGAAGGATTAAAAACAATAATCCCACCTAGGTTACCACCTGCTCCGGTATGGAACCTGAACGTTATCCTTACAAGACTTATGGGACCCCCCTTTCGAGCCTTTACACAAATGTGAATTGCAATTCCTAACATGGAAAACTGCCTTCCTTGTTGCCATCACCTCTCTCAGAAGAGTTAGTGAAATACAAGCATTCACAATACAAGAACCATTTTTTCAAATACATCCTAACAAAGTGGTTCTTAGGCCTAATCCAAAATTCCTGACAAAGGTTTTCACTCCTTTTCATCTTAACCAATCAGTAGAGCTACCTGTGTTTTTCCAAAACCCAGACTCTGTTGCAGAAAGGGCTTTACACACCTAAGATGTTAGAAGAGCCCTGTTATACTACACAGATAGGACTAAGTCCTTCAGAAAGGCAAAACAATTATTCGTATCTTTCTCTCCCCCACACAAAGGCAACCCCATCTCTAAGGGGGAAATTGCCAGGTGGATTGTGAAGTGCATACAGATATGCTATCAGAAAGCTAAACGTACACTAACGTTTCCACCTAGAGCACACTCCACTCGCAAACTAGGCGCCTCTATGGCTTTCTTAGGAAATATACCACTAGAGGACATATGCAAGGCAGCAACATGGTCTACAATACACACCTTCACTAAACACTATTGTGTTGATGTGCAAGCCAAGCAGCAAGCTGCAGTAGGCCAAACTGTCCTTAGAACACTGTTTCAAAATACTGCAACGGATACAAGCGACCACCACCAGGGGAGACACTGCTGCACAATCGATGCAAAAGTGTACAATCTGCAGCTCATATGCCTCGAACGGAAAATGCTACTTACCAGTATGCATCTGTTCTTGGCATGTAGAGCTTCAGAGTCGTACACGCCCTCCCGCCTCCCCGGGACTTGTATCCGCTCCAGTACTCATATTACTTAGATGCACACGCATGGACATCCTTTCTCTTTACTTCTACTAACTCCATCATTTCCTATCATGGCGAAAAACAATCTGAGGATGGAGTCGATGACCATGCGCAGTATTGTCCAAGGGAGGAGTCACCTATCTCGTGACTACAAAGACTTCTTCCAAGAAGACAACAACCTGCAATCATCCGAGCCCAACACCAGGTGGCGATCTATTGCAAAAGTGTACGACTCTGCAGCTCTACATGCCAAGAACAGATGCATACTGGTAAGTAGCATTTTCCTTTTTGAAAGAAGTGCCATTAAACAGAGGAGCGCACAATGCCGCCTAGAGCACAGGGGAGGGGTAGGTGGTGGGGGGGGGGGGGGTGAGATTAGCCTTTGCTAAGAAAAGTTATATTTGAACTACAGTAATACACACATAGCAAGTGGCATCTCCACCAACCGCTTAGCTGTTTCTTTTGCAGGGGCAAGAGTGTCTCAGGCTAAAAATACACGGTCATCACCTAATCTATCCCCAGTTAAATCACATTGCTCCTTATATTTTAAACAAGTTTAGCTTTCAGCACCATTTGCCATTAAGATTTTTTAATATATATATAATACGCTAAAGTAAATGTACATTCACAAAAACAATAGATCAACACATGTGTTAAAGGTGAAATCTATTGGCTTTGCCAAAGACTGTTTTCGGTGATGCTTGCATGAAGGAAACTTTTCTGGGCCTTAACGGTGGCTCGGAGTAAATATAGCGTAACACGAAACAATTGCTTTGTAGGACGAGAGTTTAACTGATGTAATTTGCAAAATTATTGTCCCTCATGTAAAGCGTTCTGATTCCATCGGGTCTAGCCAGCGCTATATAGTAACTCATTAATTAAATTTGTTCCCATTTAGTACTCTTTCTCCCTGTGTCTACCTCCCTAGCTCCTATCCACTCTCCCCTGAATCTCTCACCTTACCTGCTAGTCTGCCTAGCCCCCTGTCCTTTGTGCCCTTTGACTAAGCACTCCTTCTCCCCTTGTTGGGGAAAGATCCAATATTTATACTCTGGAGTCTCAGCGTACCCGCTGAGAGAGTCCACTGCGCCAAGGGAGCCACTCACACCTGAGATATGGTATGGCACCCCTTGCCAAAGCACTCCCTCTCTCCTTTTTGGGGAAGGATCCAGTATGTAGGCCTTGGAGTCTCAGAGACTACGCTGAGAGAGTCAACTGCGTAAAGGGAGCCTCCCGCAACAGAGATAGTGAAATGATACCACGTCCCCTGGGATAACCGCTTACTGTACCTAATTAGGCAGTACGCAAGTGATATCACGACGCACGTGGCATCATAGGAATCAACATCCCAGGAAGTGGCATCACAAGCCATGACTTTACAAGAAATGGCATTGCATGAAGTGACATCAGATCTTAAGACCTCACATATGTTTAGCAGGTCTATAATCAGTACCTTTGAGCACATTTCGAGTATACTTGCAAACTCCTGATTTAGACAGAAGACTCACACTTTTGTAAGCTACACCTAAAACAATGTTAACTTTTGTCAGCGTAAAGCTTCCTTTACCCAAAGATTGAACAAACTCTCTCCACTACCAACCTACTCAACCAGGCGTAATATTCCATATGCAGCAAATTTCCATGTAAATTCGATCGCTTGTGCTGCCTGCGCTCTCCAGAGGTGAGAATGTTCTCCTGTGCGAAGTTTTTTTACTCGGCCTTACCCATCTGCACTCATTTTAGGAGAGTGGGGCTAATTTTTCATCAACGAAAAATGACCCAAAGCAAGACAAAAAGTAGAAGGAGATAAGAAACCATGTCGAAGGCAGAAAAGGGGATTAAAAAAGTACCTGCACAAATAAGCAATTGTAGAGTAGTGAAAGAAAAGAGTATGGCAACCTTGGCATTCAGCAATAGGATCCTAAGAAAAAGTTTAGGGCTCTGCATTTGTTTTTACACACTTCCCCCTAAAATGTAACCTCCACATTTAGCAGCCGACATCGGTCATGTTCTTTATGTTGGCATAACTATTTCTAAACCACCCTCACATCCACCAGCGCAACCTGACTGCTCACCCTGGAATCAGTACCACTAGTATACCAAGAATTGGCCATACATTTCAAAGTAAGAGGTACCAGCTCCACATCAAAATAAGTATAAGCTGCACAGTATCCAAGGATAAGAAGGAAATGGTGACAAAGGTATCTCACAAGAAAAAGGCATATGCAATACCAGTCCCAACCGGCACTTTCAAGAAAATATTGGCCTTCAGAAGGAAATATGACTACTTTGCATGGAAAAACGCCCCAAGTGGGGAGCTGTAGGAACAACGAGAGACACCCCAAACTATGCTCAGTAATCATAATCTACACTAGACAACGCTCCCTGATAAGAACTAGATATTCCTACCTAACCTACTTGTTTACAGTAACATTGACCTGTGGATTCACCTATTCACTGTATCCTCATTCTAAAGGAGCCAGCCCTAAGTAAGCACACATGATCTTTCATTTCAGACATAGCATAACTCTAAATTACATCAGTCTCCCTTACGTAAAAGCATCATAGCAACAAAGCTACCCTGTGTTGTGTTATAATACAGTACATTGCAAACTTTGCAACATCGCTGCAGTAGGTAGGTGTGGGAAGGGCAGTAAACTACTCCACCCATACCTCGGCAGGATAACAACTTGACAAAATGTAACACAGCCTTATCTAGCGCTATCGTATTTCCAGAGCTACAAAAAACAACTTGTCTACCTGTCGTGGAAAACAGCTCTTTAACATTTAGTGATTGGAAATGGTAAATAAAGCACATAGTTTCTAATGTTTAGAAATTATTTTTTGTTGTGGTGTGACAGACTTAGAGTCAAACAGAAGAGATTCCCTTGAACATCTAATAAAGTATAGCTAAAGCATAGCTTAAGTCATCACATAGAAATCAATTGTATTACAACCAACAAATATAGAGTATATATCATTTATTAAACATAAAAGGTTAAAAACAATTGGTTTATTTACTAAACATGTATAGGTACCTAGGTAATTGGTTAAAAAGGCAAAACGAATTTGACAATCAATTATGACCTGCACAATTGAGAAGACAGACATCAAATGTAAAACATAAAGAGATTTGTAAAATACAATTTGTACATTCGTAGCTCACAAGTACTAACACCTATGTTTTATCATTGCACATTTTTGTATATAAACATTGGTGATGGAGACAAAAATTGTACTGAAGGGTGGGCGTCGACGCGTTTCAGTGGCAAGAACAGTAAATTCCACCTTTTTCAAGACTTTTCTTTTTTCGTCTGTCGTAACAGGGATTCTGATAGATTACCCCTGAGTTTGTTATGAAGGTAAGGGGATCACTGTGTTCCTTAGTCCTGTTCTGTATAGGTCCCAAAACGCCTAATATGTAGATTCGTTAAGGAATCCTGGTGCTGTTGGTACTTGATAGGGCAACAGAGGATGCAGTACTATGATACACATCCAATCTTGGTTTATATTCTTTCCACAGGTTATGGCAAAAAGGAATTTTCTACCCTGCAATAACAGAGGTTTGAAGACATTTTCCAAACTGTATTGTTTCTAGGCCGAAGTAAAATGGTCCTATTTGGGGACTTGTGACCTGAAGTGTGGGAAGCTATGATATAAACTCCCAATTTTCGCTGTCAAAATGTAGTTAAGGTGCCGTTCTCGCTTCCAGGTCCAAGGACCTTACGGTTAAATTCCGTCCCGCCTCTGCTGGGGTTCTGCTGTAAGTGTGACAGACTTAGATACTTATGCTCAAAGCTGAAATATTTGGGTCATGGAGGAGAATGCAGGATTATGCAAGGCAATTCTTATTTGAAGTTAAAAGTGCACAGTTAAGGTATTTGCCTGCCACCCGCGCTAACCTCATGTGCCAAGAATTAAAGATAAAGCATTAATGTAAAACAGGAGAAATAAAGAGATGTCCATCTAATGGCTGAAATGAACAATGTGTAAGCAGAAATCCTGTGATCAATCCAGGCTTCAAAGATGGTCTAAATTCTGTGATCCTAAGTAAATCCTTCTCTTGTGTTTGTTTTAATAGGCTGTAATGTTGCTTTAGGAGGATGTAATGTTGCTCCATGTATAATAAGAGTCTAGGATGCGGAGGAAGGAGGAACGAAATAGGTCATGGCCGGGAAGAGACCTTTGCTGAAAGCTTGACTGCAGGGTCCATATGCCTCCTTACCCTCATGGAGCACTAAATAGAACATTACCAAACAAATGCAAACATAGGGGCCAAATTGGTTGGCATGTATGAGTATGTTGAAATGAGGTTTCACAATTGAATGCACACAAATAGGATTCTAATGGGATCCTTGTGAAGTCCTGACAAAAGCCAACTAGCCCAGTGAGGCACTGGTGTGAAGGCTGAAACATGTTGACCCAGGCATAAAGAAGATACTAATTTCCTTAGTGGATCCCCACCTGATTTTAACTCCGTTAGGGTGCCCTTTGAAAATAAAATTAACTCTCTGGACACTCTAGACTATTTTAAATTCATGATCTCGCCCAATAACTAAAGAACTTCCTTGGCTACTGAGCTTGAGTCCACCCAGATACACTAGGTATCTGAACAACGACTCAACGATGAAGCATAGCACTTGCAATTCCAGCAGGTGAGAGTCCTTTTAATACCATAGGGTGATCCCCTTGAACTGGTATGGAGATATTGGTTAAGCACGGTAGGGGTCCCTCTTTTTGTTTTTGTATGGTTAGGTGTTTGGGAAGGTGAGCGAACCCTGTATCACTTCTCATATCTTCTTGCCTGTGTGGGCTTAATCTGCCGCATCTAAGCTTGTGTACACCCTGGTGGTACCTACTGTCCAAGGGTGCAACTTTGTCTTGAATCGCCACAGCTGATACAGGGGGAGGTGTAGCCATGGCGCTTATACAATTGGGATATCATTTGACTGGCAAGATGCAGCTTCCAATCTGTGTCCTGTCCTGTGTGGTCACGTGGAACCCTGCTTACACTTTACATCCACTGACCTTTGCTGGATCTTGAGATTAAACTTTTAAGGCCTGCCAGTGTCTATTTCTTGCCCGAGTTTGACGAGGTGACCTTCTCGATTTTGTCAGCAGCAACTGAACCGGCTTCAAGAGCTGATTCCGGTCCAATCAAACTTCCCTGGTGTGCCATCTGATTTAATTATTTGAAACATTGGTGAGAACTGGTACACCAAATGGAGATCCATTTAATCTAGCTAAAAAGCACTGTTTGAATTATGTTTTATCTTTGGGACAACATTTAAACTGATTACAAACCTCCAGGGCGAAATGGACTTTGTTGTTAAAGACGTCCACTCCAGTTAGCTAATTTGACTGAGTAACATCTTATGGTGTCGGAATCATTTCTTTTGCACTACTGGGGGTTATTCAGTGCTAGCGATAATGTGTGTAGCACCCCTAAGATTGATTGCTTCCTCGATAAACTATTGTTATAGTGTGAAACTAGGATAGAACTGGTTTAAGGGGTGACTTGCGTGCAGATTTTAAGATCGTATAATTCCTAAACACTGCTTTCAATAGTTTCACTACATCATATACACAGATCCTGGTCCATCTTGACACGCACCAGGAACCTGTTATGTTTATGATCTAGTTGTACACAGTAAAAAGCGGTAATTCACTAAATCTTGCGACATATCCCAGTTAAAAACTATGGCGAAGAGAAAGGCAGACACTGCCACCCAAGAACTCTACAGAGTACTGTAAAATTCTCCAGTATTGAAGGATTCCTGTCCCGGGTAGTCTCTGTGGTCTCGTAGGACTTCAGATTAGCTGAGAGAAGAATCTCTCTTTCTAGAGAGGGAATCAAACCTATATTGCAACTAAGATTTCCACCCCAGTTTCAGATATGAGATCTCCAGCTGTAGTGGGTAATTGTAAAGACATCTTTGAGATTTATAGGGTCCCCTCTCCACCAGCAAGCAGCAAGAAATAAGAAGTTGACATCAGGGTGCTGAATACCCAACCTAGCACCTCTATTTGCCCAATTAGCACACAGCGGCGTTGTATGGTAGCCCCTAAGAGGAAAAGCAGCTTACTGTTGGTGGGAGTACAGACCGATCCTTTGCCTGATTGCCCAGTATTTATCCCCTTTCAGGTAACTAATAGTGGCAAGAATAAGTTTGACGTGGTTATTACCAACTAGGTCAACTAAAAGAGTGTGTTGCCTGACTAACAGCACAGGTAATTCGTTTAGCCATACTCCAAAGATAAAAATCTTATATCTGGGTTGGGGTCCTCTAATACCATTATTAACGCCATCACTAACGCCAATACAAACATCAGCACTGTTCCAACCCAGCCCCAAATCTTAACAGCAAAAACTGATGAGCGAATCTCCCTACCTACACTGTCTTCCAAGGAGCCCAGTTGTGTTCCATACGTAGTTCTAATATCAGAGGCGCACCTGGATGCTAAAATTTCAAAACTTACAGCCACAGTGTCGCAACTCTCAATTTCCCGGGCAGGCAAGGGAGTCACCCCTTACACAATAGTCCTTGGTAACGTACCTATGTGTACAGAGTTGCGTCTAGAAACATTTGGAGAGTTGAAGAACAAGGCAGCCCAGTGGTTTCAGGCAAACTCTAGCATTGGAATGGATATCTATAGTTCAATCATCATGGCTTGAAGGGTTGACTGGCCCAATTTGGAAACTAAGATGTGGCCAGGGGACTGCGTGATAGTTAACTGCTGTGCCTTTGTTGCATACCTCCTGTCCATTTTGGGTCCACCTAATATGGTCAGTGTCAATGGTATCCAGGTCTATCCACTGGGGTATTTTTATAGACAAGAGATCTTGTGCCAGTCCCCTTGGATCCCGGCTCAAGGCAGACCATTACGTAAGGGGAGCCCGCCACAGATCACATGGGCAAATCCATTGCTGCCCTTGGGTAACAGGTTTGAGCCACTGAGTAATTTTGAGTCATGTGACTGACTAATCGTCACTGAACTGGCACCTGCTCTAAATGCAGAAGTAACCCCTAAATGGGGGATAGAACAACCACCCACAGAGGTAGGGTTGGAAGACCAGGTAACTCTGCCAGTGTAACATCTATCCCAGAGGTAAGAGAAATCTAATAAAAGTAATGAGCTGGAGTGTTGCAGGGCTACAATCTAAAATGCTCCTTCCCGAATGGCAATACTTAATATGTGGCTATGACATCATTATGATGCAGGAAACCTGGACCCATGACCCCATTATGTTACATGGATATTTCTTCTTTAACACATCAGCTATTCCATCCTGTACGGGGTGAGCATCTGGAAGGTTAACCATCTGGATAAATCTTTCCCTTGGATGTAGTGCCATAGTGATAGACACTGTGGGTGGTCATTTTCAGGTTGTGATTTACAAAAGAATCACCATGTTATATTTTGTTAATTTCTACAACAGCCCCAATCCTAGACTCCTGGAAGTTTGTTATGGAGTTAGTAACGGGGAAGGGCGCTCAGTCTGTCTGTGCTTAGTAGGGGATTTCAACACCAAACCGGACTGCCCTGTACGAGTTCACAATTAGCTATTGTCCCGGGTGGGCCTGATCATAGGGATAAAGAACTGAGGGCCTTCTTAGCATCTTTGGACCTGCATAACGCACTGGAGATGGCTGAAGCAGACGTAGTTGGTTTGCCATCCTTTAGGGGCAGCAGCTGTTTCTCTATCATGGACTATATAATTTTGTTTCCAACAATTTGTTAGATCGATTGGTGTCGGGGAATAGTCCAAACAGAATTTGTGGAAGGGGGGGGTGGATTAGGGGGTTACAATCCTGTAGTAATTGATCTGCTCCAAGCACCAAGATAAAACCCCAATAGTCAACCAGAAATTTCTAATCTGCAGGTTTCCACAGATAAGTTAAAAGTTTGCTGGAAGCTTCTGAACCCTACGCATACAGTGGCTGAAATTATTCAGAGGAATCCAACTTTAATTTTGGGCTGTCTATTCAACGCTGATTGCAGTGGAAATGCAAAAACTCTACTATCGATTATTATACTCCCAGATGGTTCGATCAGGAATGCTCAGTTATTAATCAAGCCCTTCGGAAGGCCCCAACTGCTTGCCCTAGGGACCCTAGCAAGGTAATCAGCCTACGTATAGGATCAAAAGCAGTAACTAAAAGTAGAAAGGTGGAGCTGGTTACTCAGCAATGGGACAGCTTATCATATTCAGCTGTGACAAAGAATAGTAAGCCCTTTTGGGAATCTGTTTCAGCCCTGAGGTCATCTAATAGACAGGGGGCGCCAATTGGTTGTAACATTAGTAGCGAGTTATGGGAGGCCCATTTTTTAAAAATTTACTCAACGCGAAATTCCACCACACACGCAAACAGAAGGGTCAATGTAAACCGTGCTGTGGCCGTCTCATTACAAAGGCTCAGTTGCAGTCCAGCAAAGTACGTGGGGGGCATGGCACCAAGCCCAGATGGTATCCTCATTGATCTGATGTAATGTAATGATAACTTATGGGCTTCTCTGCTGACTAACAGTTATGAAAATCTAGATTGTGCTTCCCTGCCTGATTCTAGGGTGTTATCCACAATTTTTCCTATTTTTCAAAAAGGAGACCGATCGTCACCTAGTTGCAATCTCCCAATTTCTATCTTAGACATCCCAGCCACAATCTTTTTTTTTTTTTTTTTTAATATATTTTTATTGCAGAAGTAATAACAAGACCACATCTTAATCCAATCAGTACACTTGCAGCATCCCAATCTTAAAAGTTACAGTTATATCGTACACAGCCACTGGGCCCACATCCCGGAGGCTGGGCGGCGCTGCAGGATTACCTTCTCAGTAGGATGTTTCCGTACTCTCCGTTCCCAAGTGTACGACCAACCTCACCTTTTAGTATCTGCTTTTACCCCCCCTAAAACTCCCCCCCCCCCCCCACCCATCTACAAACAAACTCAGAATTTCCAGGGAGATACCGGCAACAGCACATGCCTCATCCAAGCCCGTGCCGATCAAGTCGCTCCAGAGTCCCCCTCCCGGGCCTCCCCATATCACTGTCAGAGCACCTGCCTGCTATCCCGGGAGCCCCGGTTCCCTGGGCCCAACCTACGTGCTATCCTCCTATTCTACTCCGAGCCGCTAAGTCGAGCTACCCTCCTCAAAACGTTCCCCCCCTTCCCCCCCACAACTGCTGCTGCTGCTGCTAATGCGGGTGTCCAGATCCATGCCACCCAAAGGCTCGCCATCTGCCAGGAGTCGCCCGCAATCGCTCAAAGTGCATGGAAGCCACATGAATCAACATTCCCCCTCGTCATCCCCCACCATGTAATCACGCATCGCTTGCACCACCATCTCCCAGGCTCTTGCCATATCCATACAGCTCTCCCTGCCAAGTCTAGTAGCCTGCCGCATTCTAATGATGCTTTCACAGCTCGCCCACTTCAATAGCTCATTCATCCACCTCCTCACTGAAGGGCCTGCACTAGAGTTCCAGTGCCAGGTTATCTCTCTTTGTGCCAATATGAGTCCCAAATCAATAAATTTACTGGTTAATCTCGTCTGTTTCGTATGCGGAAACCAGAGCAGGAGACACGCCGCCTCCCAGCCACAATCTTTGGGAGGGTTTTATATAATAAGATCATTGAGTGGGTGGATGATAACAAGATTCTGAACCTGAGTCAGTATGGTTCTCGAAAACATATTGGTACTCCGGAGCAGTCTCTGAATCTTAGCTTAACATTGGACAAATACACTAGCAAAGCGCACTCCCATGTATCTATCATTCATGGATATAACTACAGCACTTGACTCCGTAAATCGATCCAAGCTGTGGCTAATACTATTAGAAATAAGGATGTAGGAACCACTTGTACATCTTTTGGCATCACTGCATATGAATACAAAGGCTAGAGTAAGGTTTGGACAAACTGGAGAGCTTAAAAGAGATCAACATCAGGCGTTGGGTACGACATAGGTGCATGCTCACTCCTTTGCTGTTTATAGTGTACAGAAATAAACTTGAATCTCATTTAGCATTGTATAGGCCTGATGAGCCTAAAGTCCTTGGTACCCCATGCCCTGTTTTGTTGTATGTAGAAGATGCTGCCTTGCTGACACAAACAACAAATTCCCAGAGACTTCGGGTCAGCTCATTTGCGGAATTTATGGGAAATCTCAATTTGTTGACCAACTTCTCTAAATCTTTAATCATGGCTTTCAGACTGCGGAAAACCCTGCTCTCCAGCATCCTGGTTGGAACAAACTGCCTAGTTAGCACTAGCATGTGCTCCTACCTGGAGCTGCTCTTTACTTCCAACGACTCATAACTTCCAAATATAATATAATGAGCAGAAAACTAAGCTCTCTAGGGCGACTGGATCACTCTTTATTCTACCGTCCCTTCCAGGAGGACGAGCATTCACCCCCATGATGCAAATTTGTCCAGGCAATGGATCCCAGTTGCTAGTTATAGGACAAGAGAGTTTGGGGCATTAGGCATGTTCCAATAATAATTCAAACAAAAGAAAATCATTTTTGCTGCAAGCTCTTATCTATTCACCTGTCCTCATCCCAATGTATTTGCCGTAGCGAGTTAGGATTAAGCTGCTTCTGCGATTTAGTGCAAATTTGCCCTGCTTTGCTACGGCTTTCAATATGGAACAAGCATTTACAATGCAATGGACTCGGCATTGTTAAAGTTAGAGCTATTGGCATTGCTCATGACATTATTTTTATTTATGTTTTTGTTTTTAAAACATATAAATAAATGACATTGTCATTTACAATATCAATAGCTTAATTGCTCGCAAAAGCGAGACCTATTGCCTTTGCACCCACACAGAGCCACACACACAAAGCCACCCAAACACACATACTGAGACACACACACAAAGCCACACACCCAGAGCCACACACACAGCCACACACACAGACAGACAGAGCCACACACACAGACAGACAGAGCCACACACAGACAGACAGAGCCACACACAGACAGAGCCACACACAGACAGACAGAGCCACACACACACACAGACAGAGCCACACACACACACAGACAGAGCCACACACACACACACACAGAGCCCAACACACACAGAGCCCAACATACACAGAGCCCAACAAACACAGAGCCCAACACACACACACACAGAGCCCAACACACACACACACACACACACACAGAGCCCAACACACACACAGAGCCCAACACACACACACACACACACACACACAGCCCAACACACACACACACACACACAGAGCCCAACACACACACACACAGAGCCCAACACACACACACAGAGCCCAACACACACACACACGGAGCCCAACACACACACACACACACACACACAGAGCCACACTCACACACAATGTACCCCAATCTACCCCACCCCACTCATTTTGCTAAGATCTACCCCTATCTTTTCCACTTCAATACACCCCCACCCCCTCCAATACACCCCCACCCACTCCAATCTGCCCCACACCCCTTCCCAATCTGCCACAATCTACCCCCGTCCACCCCACTCCATTTCAATCCACTCGCATGTACCCCAAACTCCCACGCTCCACCCCCAAACTCCCACGCTCCACCCCCAAACTCCCACGCTCCACTCCAATCTAGCCTGCTACACTAAATTCTACCACACCCCACCATAATCTACCAAATTTTAACCCACTCTACACCAACTCACTAAAATCCACCCATTCCACGCCAAGCCATGCCACCTCACCCCACCCCAAGCCTTCCCATGCCAAGTCAAGCCATCCCAATTCATCCCACTCAACTACTATAAGTGAAAGCCAGCGATACAAGGAAACACAAACGTCTTGGAATGAATTAGTTGATGGTGAAATGGTGACAGTGGTGAGGTGCTGAGAACCGCAGTGAAGGAGGAAGCAGTATGTCACCGACATCGCCAAGAATATATTCCCAAGGACTGCAGGTCACGTGCTCATTGATAGTCCAAATAAACCATCATCACGTCCTGAGCAAACGCTCCATGTGCACACGTAACGCATCTGTGAAAGCCAACAAATCTAAACAAAAGAAAAAGCCCAAGCGGGTATCAGCAGCTTCGATTTGAGGAGAAGGGAGGGCGGGTTCTGAAAACAAACAAAATAACTCTGCCTCGACTGCTCGACAGAGAGAAAACAGCTGCCTCCGCCAGGAATACACACATCGGCTGGCTTGGGGGGCGCCCCTGGGTGGTGGGGGGCTGGAGTGTGTTGTGTGTGGGAGGGAGCACTGGTACAGAGAAAGCCCATAAAACGCCGCCCCACCGCACACCGACTGCGCCCTACTGTACAACAATAGCAAAGTTAACACTGCACAGGCCTGGAAAAGTCACCCCGAGTCTTGCACAAGACGTCATCCTAACGGCCTGAAGGGGGGGACCACTGGCATGAAGGGCTTTTGGCAAAGTAGTAGTAACACCACTACCACCCCCCCACACACAAATAAAGGGGCCTCTCATTCTAAGACTGCATCATTCTACGACTGCACAGTTTACGACTCCAGGTGAACGGGAAGTCTTCTAGGGAGTCAGATAAGGTCTTACGACACTCAGTGGATGATACACTGGCTATAAAACAAGCACTGGCAAAGACAAAAGGTCCGGTGCTAAAGCATGCAAACTGCCTTGCACACGTCTGTTTTTCTATGTGTTACCACATTAAAGGCAGACCAACTATGGGCTCTGCCAATGCTGATTTTTATTTTAAGCACCTGTGAATTATTTTTAAGAGCCCGTCGGCTAAATTCCTGTTCGTGAGGATTTCCTGGTTTGTCCGAGCAGTACGGTGAGCGCGGCGAGGACGGTGAGCGCGGCGAGGATCTCAGAGCGCGGGCGGCGGGCCAGCCAGCAGCACACGAAGCGGCCACCATCATCAACGGCCGGCATGCGGGGGCCGGAGGTGACACAGAGCAGCTCGCGCCACCGCCGCCGCCTTGGGAGCCGCCTCTCAGCGCCGCTGCCCGGCTCTTTACCCCGCTATGCCGCCTTTTAACGCAGGCTTCTGCTCCTAACATTTTATTTTTTATTTGGTATGCTGAATGCCATCATGGACGGGCTGGTAAAACAGGAGGGCCAAGGCATTTAGTCTGCCTACACCAAGTAAAAAACATTTATCATGAATTCTACTCGCCACATTTCGTCATGGTGCATCTTAGCGCAGCGTAGCGATTCCCCATAAGGGGAACAGTCTGCAACAGTCTGTTTTCAGACGTGAACCTCGGACCACGCCATGATCACCACCATCTTTCTCCGAGGCGAAGCAGAAATGCCTCGGAGAAAGCACCGTCATTTTCAGGGGCGCGTTTTTCTTTCTCTCCTCTTCCCATTGGCTGGAATGTAAAATTCCAGCCAATTGGAAGAGGAGAGAAAGAACATGAAAAAACACGGCCCCGAATCCCAAAATGACGGGGCTTAAACTGACAGACGCCCCTCTTCTTCAATGGCTGGCCTCCTTTTATGAAGCCAGCCAATGGAGAAGAGGGGCGGGTTCAAGCCCCACACTAAGAGACATAAGATCTCGCCGGCGAGCCGGCGCAAGCGCAGCCTGCGCAGGCCGAGACCTAAAAACGATGAGGTGTCTTTTCAAGAATTATAATAAAAGATTGTCTAGCTTGTGACAAAGGCCTTAATTTTCTATTCCTGACCTTTGTACAAAAATCTTATGCAGCTATTGATCTCCTCCAAGCATTCACAAATGTTGACACCTGTGTTACACTGTGCCGGAAGCTAGGCCAGTCTTTATTATTAACCCACGCTAGAGAGAAAAGGCTAAGCACGGAAACATCAAAACAAAATCTACTTTGTTGTAACTCACTGTGGATCATGATAATACTCTTAGTAAGTATCTGTGTACAAATAGAGGAAGATGAGAATGCTCTTTATTATTCCGTTTTCGGGCAGATAAAATACCTACTTTGCTTTCCCTTGTAGAATTGATAAAGTAGTTGGTTAGCACCAAGCATAATGGTATATGTTGTTGAGTAACCCTTAATGCAGGTAACCAATTTAAAGGTCCACAATGATATGTGCAGTATGCTGTCCCATGCTGCAACAGTGTAAGGACAATGGAATGGGAATTGTTCTCTGGCAACTGCATGTTTCTGTTTCACTGAAATTCAATAGAGAGACGTATTAATGCTACCTTTGATCATAGATGGCGGATTCTGTGGACAATTTATCTCCTGCAGCAATCTGAAGGTCTCTCTCTATCACAACATCTACCCAGCCATCATATCATTTGACAAACGCTGTGCATCATGTAGAGTTGCCGCTCTAGTTGTTCATGCTACGTCACCACGTAGCGTGAACGGCGGCTATCATTGGATCGCGCACCCTGAGCGCGATCAGTCGGGTGCCGGAGCGTTGTCGAGTCAGCACGCTCGGCGCTCTTGTGCTTAGGTGTTATAAAGTAATAAACTCCATAAATACACAACAAGGGTACTGTCTTTATTGCAGCAGCACCATCTTTACAGTGGTGACGAGGTGGCACATGAAAAAAAAAATGGAGAAATAAAACGGACCCTGGGAGACCATACCCACAGCACAGGAAGAAGGCAGAGTGGCCTGAACCACAAGCTGTGCCACAGGAAGGGGTTAGAAAGCACAGAGAGCGTGGCAGAAGCAGCTGTACTCCGTACCAACAAGAATAGCTCGAGGAGCCCAGGTACGAGGGGCACCACCCACCAACCAGGGCTGCAGGGAGGAAGGAGCGCCCCCAGGAAGGTGATATAGAGGGGGACTGACACCCTAAGCCTACCACGTGCTGGAAGGGCGAAACAGGGATCGCAATCCTTGGGAGGACCCCGACTGGGCAGAAGCACTGGCGGAAGCAGGGGGCAGAGATACTGGAGACGAAGGAGATCCCCAGTCCCAGCCAGGAAAAGGAGAGGAGAACTGTGTACCAGGCAGCCCCAAGAGCCAAAGCGTAACGCCAGGGAAGCGTGAAACCATGTGCGCACAGTCATCCTCGGCGACAGCACCAGTTCCATTCCTACCAAAACCGGGAGAGCCCCTAATGAAGTGGGAGGACTGGAGAGAGTACATCTCGAACTACATTGAGGTCCTGGAGGATGAGAACGAAGAGGCATTCACGAGTGTAAGAAAAAGAAGGATCTTACTACATAATCTAGGCCCGGAGGGGATCAGAGTATTCAAGAACTTAGTACCCAAACAGAGGCAAGTGGGAGATGACGTTGCGTATGCCCATGCAATAGAAGAGCTCAATGAACATTACCGACCGGCAGTATGTGTGTCAATAGACCGCTACAACTTTCAACAGCGGAAGCAAGAAAATGGCGAATCTATCGATGAGTATGTGGCGGCGTTAAAAAAGTTAGCGTACACGTGTCAATATGGCGCCCTCCATGATGATTTCATCAAGGACCAAATAGTGATGCACACGACTATGAAATCAGTACAGGACAAACTATGGGCATGCGGTGATACAACGTTGAAAGAGGTGATTGCGATAGTCAAGAAGGTGGAATTAGCGCGGAGATGTGCAGACGCGCGAAAAGAGAATTAGCTGCAAAGTCCATGGTTAACAGGAGAGAAGAAGAAGAGCCCAAAGGAGGAAACAAGAACACGGGTGCGACCTACAAAGGACCTAACAAGTGGCAAGGGAAGCTGGGACCGCCAGGGAAGCAGATGAAAGGAAGTAAGAATTCATGTTACCTTTGCGGCAGTTGGGCCCATGAAGCACATGACAAAAGATGCCCGGCCTTCCGGGCTAAGTGCATGTTCTCTGGAGTGATGGGACATTACGGAAAGGTATGCCGGAGGAAAGTGGGCCGCAACACTGTGAAATATGTTGACATAGACCAAGAAGAGGGGGAAGGAAGATGCCAAGAAGAAGAGGATGAATTGCTATGCATAGAGGAGCAAGTTCTGAGTGTGGGCACCAGGAGATCGAACAAACCGGTACTGGACATGCTTATAGGCGGCGTGATGATAAGCATCGTGGCGGACTCAGGCTCGCCATACACGTTAGTACAGAGAGCAGTATGGACTGAGAAATTCATACCCCAATTGGGCCCGCAGTTGGAACCACCAGACATCAGACCAGTCACGTACCTGGGGGACCACATCCCCATAGTGGGATTTAGACCGTTGACATTTGAATTCAGAGGATGCAGTGCTGACTGCAAATTATATGTAACGGAGAAAGGCCCGTCAGTACTAGGCTGGATGGACCAAGGAGACCTAAGCATCAAGCTGGTCCCTGGCGGAGCAGTACAGGTACTGATGACGGAACCAGAAAAATGGCCAGACATAGAGAAATGGAAGAGAGACTTCCCTAAGGCGGAAAGGTCGGGAAATTGGAACGTTTTTCACATAAGATTGTCCTCAAGACGGATGCCACACCGGTATCACACAAAGTGAGGAATGTGCCGATAGCAGTGAGGGAAGCGGTGCAACAGGAACTGCGTGAATTGGAAAGGAATGGTATAATTGAACCAATCACATGTGCGGAGTGGCTGGCCCCCCTGGTGGTGGTCATGAAACCAAATGGCATGGTCCGGCTGTGTGTGGGCCTGCGCGAACTAAACAAAAATATTGTAGTGGAGAAGTTCCCGTTGCCCCGCATCGAGGAAATGCTGGCGAAAACCAAAGGAAAAAAATGGTACTCCACCATTGATTTGACGTCAGCGTACCATCAGATAGCGTTGCACCCAGAGAGCAGGAGACCGACATCGTTCATAACCCCCTTTGGGTGTTACCAATTCTGCAGGATGCCTGTTGGCCTAGCGTCAGCAGCGGCGGTCTTTCAGAAACTCATGCATCGCCTCTTTAAGGACATGGAAGGGATCCAATACTTCCAAGACGACATCTTGGTCATGGGATAGTGACCAACAAGACCACGACACCAAGTTGTCCAAGGTGCTGAAGGTGCTGGAAGATAAAGGTCTGACTGCAGAATGGGAGAAATGCCGCCTAGGAATGGCTTCAGTCACCTATCTGGGGCACGAAATTAGTGAACAGGGGATCACACCAAAGAGGGAGAACGTAAAAGCAATATGCGACGCTCCACCCCCCGCCAGCAAGGAGGATGTAAGGTCCTTTCTAGGCATGGCCGAGTATTATAGCAAATTCCTACAACACCTCGCTACCAAAACCCACCACGAGGCAGCTGACGAGAGAGAAAACGGCTTTTGCATGGACAGAAGAGACTCAGAAGGAGTTTGATGGTGTCAAGAAGGATGTGGTCCAAGCCATACCCCTCCAAGGCTACGATCCACAGGGCCGAACAGTGGTAACAACGGATGCCAGTGACAAGAGACTTGGAGCAGTCCTAATGCAAGACAGGGGAGGCGGAACGTTGGAAACTTTAAGTTTTGCATCCGGGGCCCTGACAGACACTGAGAAGAAGTTCAGTGTCATCGAAAAAGAGATGCTAGCAGTTGTATGGGCCATGAGGAGATTTCGTCAGTTCCTGTGGGCCACAAGGTTCCAGCTCAGAACGGACCACAAACCTTTGGTGAGAGTTCTTACGTCCAGTGGGCATGCGAGTGCCACCCCAGAATAGCAAAAATTACCCTAAAACTGTTGGAGTATCGATACAATGTGGAATACATCCCGGGCAGCAGGAACAAGGTAGCTGATTACTTGAGCAGGGCGGCAGCTATGGAAATCGCGGATGAAGAGAAGGAAGAGGGGGACGAAATGGTGGTGTTGATGGAAGACCCGGAGAAGGTGATAAGCAACCAAGAATGGAAAGACGCGTACCAGGCTGACAGGAACATCCAAGAGGTGAAAAGACACATCATTGGAGGTTGGCCTGAAAAAAGGCATTTGAGTGGAGACATGAGGAAGTATTTTGAAGTGAGAGAGGAACTATCTCTAGGTGACAAGGGAGTGTTCGTGTACAGAGGGGACAAGGTGGTATCCCCAGAAGGGCTAATCCTGAGGGTACTAGCAATATTGCACGAGGGTCATCTTGGCATTGGAAAGACCAAACTGAGGGCCAAACAAGGATACTGGTGGCCAGGCATGGACATACAAACGGAACGACATGTAAGGAAGTGTAACCAATGTCAACGAACCGACAAGACGATGACACCATTGAGGCCATCCATAGGAAAATTCGACACCCCTTAGGAATCCTTGGGAAGAACTTTCCATTGATATATTGGGACCAATTCTGGATGAACAAGGGACTCCAAAATATCTGTGTGTCTTAGTAGACAGATACTCAAAATGGCCAGAAGTGCACATCGAAGAGGAGATGGATACGGAGACTATACTAAAGTTCCTTACGGCTACCTTTCTCAGGGAAGGCATCCCCAAATCCATATTGAGCGACAAGGGCCCCCAATTTACTTCAGACAAATGGCTCAAATACATGGAAAGGAACGGAGTCATCTCCAAACACACGTCCATATATCACCCTGCGGGGAATGGACAAGTAGAACGATTCAACAGAGTCCTAATGGGATCCATTCAGGCAGCCATCATGATGGGGAAGGACTGGGAAAAGGAAATCTTACACATGATTTGGGCGTACCGCATCACCCCCACTGGTACGGGTACAGTCCTTTCCAGATTCTTAGAGGTAGAGACCCGTTCACCAAAGACAATTTGGCATGGAAAGAGAAGACGGTAACCAGCAAATGGTCTCCTGCGATAGTACGAGCAAATTTGAAAAAAGGGGGACAGTAAATACAGCCGACCGCTCCAAATCAAAGAGGTATTTGGCCGAGCAGCAAGATTGAGTGATGGGAATGTGTGGTCCCAGGATCGCATGGCTCGATGTAAGAAGATAGTACAATGGGCTCTGGAAGATCGAGAACTAGAAGTGACGGATCAGAGCACATCAGAGAATGAGATAGGCACCCAGGAAGGAGGCATGGAAGGTGTAGAACCGGGGTTGGAGCAAGAAGGCAGAGAAACTCCCCGGGCAGAGACAATAAGGCGAGAAAGGAGAGAGCCAGCGGACAGTGAGAGATCGTATGTCCAAGAAGGTAAAGTGGGGGAGTCCTTGACACCAAGAGGAAAAGAGGCGACGTCCACCCCGGTAAGATGCACGAGAGGTTGGCGATTGGTGGTGAGACCCTCCAGGTTTCGGGACTATGATATGGGGGATGGACATTGACACCCCTAATACTGTGTTACTCTGTTTGGACAAAAAGGGGGAGATATGTAGAGTCGCCGCTCTAGTTGTTCACGCTACGTCACCACGTAGCGTGAACGACGGCCTTCTTTGGATCACGCGCCCTGAGCGCGATAAGTCGGGTGCCGGAGCGTTGTAGAGTCAGCACGCTCGGCGCTCTTGTGCTTAGGTGTTATAAAGTAATACACCCCATAAATACACAACGAGGGTACTGTCTTTATTGCAGCAGCACCATCTTTACACATCATCCTATCAAATTGACAAAACAAGTAGAAACGGGGTATGGTAGTTAGTTATGCACAGTGGAGGGTGGTGGATCGTGTGTGCAGCAAAATGCACACTCCCGGAGGTCCAAAGGCTTCCAGAGCGACAGTATATTTTTAAAGCAGGATTTTAAAGTTCTTCCTGCCGACACTTGGAGTTCACAACTAGTTGTGTAGGAGGGCAAGGCAGGAGTAAAAGTGCTAGAATTATCATGAACGTGATTTTGCATGTTTAATTCATTTACTGGCTGATAAAATGGTAAAAGGCACCTCTGAATTTACAACTTAAGTGCATAGAACCGTGAAGAAATTGGATAGAAGGCATCTAATTGCAATATTGGGAACATGGTGGTGGTGACTGGCGTACTATGTTGAAAAAATCATTATACATCATTTTTTTGTACATGTGTTTATTGGCATTTTTAGTTTACAAAAACAGATTGTGTTAGGATACATTTGGTTTGACTGCATTTCTTGCATTTTAAATCATTATACATCATATAAGTCATAGTCATTATGAAGCACCCATGTGACTAATTTTCCCATATTTCGATTCCTAGATGCTTTGCTACAGTTCCTGGTCCTCTTTTTTCCAGTTATACCTCATAGATTAAATTCACATGTTGCTTTTGATTTATGTTTCCGTAATCTCAACTCACTGGGGGAATGACCGGAAAATATTCTTGGAACTGTTGTTTCGATTGATATTGGATAATTTGTTTATTCTGTTAAATTTATGGATATTTTCAGCACCTTTTCATCATAAAGTGCATGTGTTTTCTCACCTCTCGATTTGATGTGATACTGCATGTGTATCTCTGGGAAAGCCAGCTGTTTTGTGAAACTGATGTTTGATAATCTTAGGAAACTGCGCATAAGAATTCTCCTTCATGGAATCAGTTGATAATCATAGCACAAAATAATCTGGCCTCTGTATAAAAATCCCTGGGCATTTTTATTTACAAAAAATATAAGCACATGGAAAATGGAATTTAAAAGTAGACCTATATTTTTGGAACCCTCTCTACATGCTGTATCAATCAAATTGCATGTATGTTTTTTCTTAAAGAACATCAGAAGTCTTTCTTTAGTGTACTGCAGTCAATACGATAAACTCGCAACCCTTTTTTTCAAAGGAAAATGAAAAAGACATGGTCAAAGTAGCTAAATGGACCGCAGCCTTAAAAGGCTGGAAAACTGGCACTGCACTTCTAACGAAACCTATTCCTCCCAGTAGCCCACTAAGCCCCATTAGTGGCAGTTGCTTCAATTTCTTTTCAGGTTCCTTTCAACAGAAACCTAGACCAGTAAACAGGAACTTTAATGCTTTATTCTTTCTACAAAAAATAAATAAATAAAACCATTCCAGCCCTTTGAAATTTCACTTCACTGAGCATTTGTAAGGAATGAGTGTTTATTATTGTTTTACAACATTTGTACTTCACTCTTAAAAGCCTAATCTTTTTGTCACATGTCCATTCCGTGGCCCAAACAGTTGCATTTACCTTCTGAATTATTTGTCTTTCTGAGAATCATCTTTCAGAGAAATGAGAGTTCTCTCAGTTGATGTCTAGAACTCTTAAATATACAGAATATCAGACACTAAAGAAATGGCTTATACCTTGGCTCGGACTTCTATTTCTAAGCATCAGATTATAATACTATCAAAGAAAGCATCAGGGTCTGTGATGTCAAGAACATGAACAGCTGGCAGATATGTTCGAGAGCTGTCTCTTTGTGAAGACATCCAGTGTCAGAGACCAAGACCTTTGATGATGAAGACAAGCTCTTGAAAAATACAACGTTGAGGTGTAAGACATGGAATAAATCCTTGCATTTATGTTCTTTGGGGAATAAGCGGTGTAATTATGTGCAGCTCTTTGCATCTTTGAATTCACAGTACTTATAGGCATCCTTCATACCAGAAACTCTAAACTTCTGGTTTAATCTTTGACTTACCTTTTTTTTCTGGACTATCTCTTTGTATTTCTCGACAAAACTGACTTCCAAGAAGTCCTACTGCTACACTGCAGACAACACTTCTTCAGGTACTGGTTCCTGTAGCATCTTCATAACCTGTACCTCCAACTGCTTCTTCTGCTCAAGTGCCTTTTGTAATTGGTCCACCTCCAGCAGCAAACACAAGATGATGAATGGAGCACTGAAACTTTTCAGGCACTTACCCCCAGTCACAGATCTGGGTTTAATCCATCATCGTTCTTTAACTCACTTTGCCACCCCAGTTCCGACCCAGCCATATGCAAATCAGTCTTGACCCTGTTACTTATGGGAACAGTCCAGCCCGAACTGCCAAGCCAGGTCTTCCCTGGACCGGAAACAAGCATCCTGAGACCAGTTTTAGGGTAGCACCCCTCAATAGCCAGGCTAGCTGAATCCAGTGGCAAAGTGAGAAAGGGACCCATGTCTGGGCATACTCTGCCAACTTAGGGCGTACAAAGCAAACACAAGGAGATGATGGACAGAGCACTGAATCTTTTCAGACACTCACCCCAGCCACTGATCTGGGTTTAACACATCATCGTTCTTTATCTCACTTCGCCACCCCAGTTCCGACCCAGCCATATGCAAATCAGTATTGACTCTGTTTATGGGAACAGTCCTGCCCGAACTTCCAAGCCAGATCTTCCCTTGACCGGAAACAAGCATCCTGGGACCAGTTTCAGGGTAACACCCTCATTAGCCAGGCTAGTTTGAATCCAGTGGCAAAATGGGCAAGGGACAAATGTCTGGACATATCCTGCCAACTTAGGGCGTACAAAGCCACCTCCAGCAGCACCAGTACGCACAACCCTAGCAAATATCTCTCCAACTGGAAGACCTGTTTCTGCCCTTAGTTCTTGCACTTCTCCCAGGCACCAATTGTATTTTTTATTGTTTCACCTCTCACGGATAATGCATTCTAATAGGAGATCATGCACACCAAGAAGAACCTGTAATACGAAAACAGACCATACTCTTCCGATGAGGTTAAAGCTTCTCAGGCTATAATATATTTTTGGGAAAGCAGCCTGGCACGCCACGCTTTATTATAAATTTTGTTTTCCACGCTTTGAACTTTATATTTGTTCAGAATGTTGGCCCAATGCCAATTCTCGACACTGGTTCCCCGCTCCAAGGTCAGCAGGTATGAGAGCTGAGCCACACTCTCTTCCTCTGCAGCACAATAATATTGGGACAGCTGAATGTGTTTAGGTGCTCCCACCCTTTCTTCTCTCGCCTGTCCTCCATTCACTTTGTAGTCGCTCTCCCAAGCGATCTTTGAGCCTCTTCCGTCCCTCCACAAACTCACGTCATCACTACTTGGTCCCTTCCTTGCTTGTTAATATAATCACAAGAAGCTTTGCGTAAGGGTGTGCACGCGCTGCTTTTGGGTCTCCCGTTTCTGCAGAATGGCTGCTTGTGTGCAAACACATGGAAAACAAAGGAGTGTGTTGCAACTTTTTTTTTTTTACCATAACCATTAAACTGACCACAAGAGTAGCTTAGTAAGTTAATATATGTGTTGCAAGGATTTGAAACCTGTGTGTTTGTTTATTTATATATTCACACATATATATACATATTACAACAACAAAAATAGCGCATTTTCTACTCATGGTAAATACTTCTAAGGTCCCATAGACGAGACCTATTACATTGTAATTAGGTGTGATTCAACTCCGACCATACATAAAATGTTTTTTGTGTTTTTTTTTTTTTTTGGTCGAATACAAATTGTCCAAATTAAACAGTTGAGGCATTTCACTTTTTTATCAGGCCACATTCTCTTAACAATCATTGGCATAGCCAATAGATTGCGTCTTTAGGACCCTCTAAGTAAAATATTTTGGGGCGGAAGTTATAATAAGAGTTCACATTTACCACTGACATGATAGCGTTAGAATGCAGATGGTAGAAAAATGGATGTAAACCAGTCAATGCGGAAAGGAACCTCT
This sequence comes from Lissotriton helveticus, assembly GCF_964261635.1. Taxonomy (NCBI): domain Eukaryota; kingdom Metazoa; phylum Chordata; class Amphibia; order Caudata; family Salamandridae; genus Lissotriton; species Lissotriton helveticus. Next base: position 489,879,958 of record NC_136067.1, on the reverse strand, counting down.
AAAGAGGTTAAGACAGTGTGCGGTGCAAAGGAAGGGATTTCTAACAGATTTGATTAAAGCGTGCATGTGAGGTTACACAGTATTGTTACTTTTAGTCCTCGCACTGAATTAAGAATGTTTCTTTTTGTTAGCAGCTGTTTATGGCTTCCCTGACAGTGCTCTGTGGATGACTCCTGCTTCCTGCACTCAGCAGCTAATTACTTGCCAAGTTCCGGGCTCTGCCAGAGGCACAGTGATTAGAGCTGCCTTAAAAACTTTCCAGAGGCAGGCCGGCTGTCTGAGACACTCTTGGTTACTCAGCGAGTCTTTTCCATTTTGCAACATTTCTTTTGTCAGCCTGTTCATTCTTAATGGCATGAGGACAAGGGGGCACATAAGATGCTTCCTGTTTCTCTTGCTATGTCATTGCAGTATTTTGCAAGTGTTTTGAGTAGCTACAGGTGAGCATTTTGAAGGGCAGCTATTAAAAAAGAATCCTGCAGAACGGACCCGGCTCTACCCCTCCCCCCACCTCCAATGTCTGGCCTATGGCTTAGCAAGAGTACCAGGAAGAATCTTACCTTACCCCATGTCATCATTGTAATGTTGCACTCTGTGAATAACCAAGGACCCACTGTGACTTGTTAACAGCTATATTTATTTCTATTACAAGGTTCCCTGAAGAGCGCCGAGCCAGCGCTCCTATTCCTCGGCTGCCGCGCTCCCTAATGCGCTGCGCGCGCAGTCCCTCAAAATGGCCGCCGCACGTCACGTAGCAACGTGACGTGCATAGACTAGAGCGCGCCACTACATATCTCCCCTTTTTCCAAACAGTTCAAGAGTCACTTACAGTTCAATTGTCCATTTCAAAATCTTGGAACCTTGCTGGTCTCACCACAGGTCTTCCACTCCTGGTTACCTGGGTGTAGCCTCCCTGGGACCTTTGACTCGGTACCTCATCGCTTCTTTCCTTTCTCTGCTCCGCCATGTTCTCCTCTACGCTCTCTCTACCCTCTCTGGGTTCGTCTCCACCACTTCCTTCTCCACATTGTTCGCCGGTTCCTTGCTCTTCTTCTCCATTCGGCTCTTCTCCGTCATCCCACTCGGTTCCATGTTGATTCCATTGTACCACTTTGTTACATCTGGCCATTCGATCTTGGGACCACACGTTGCCGTCACTCAGCAAGGCCGCACGATCGTACACCTCCTTTACTTGCATGGGCCTGCTGTATTTGCTGTCTCCCTTCTTCTGTAGTGTTGCCAACTTTACTCTTACCCACTCGTCCTTTTCCAACCTTGTCCCCTTTACATTTCTCCGTTTGTTGTAATGGTTGGTGTATATCGATTGAGCCTTTTCTAGGTTAGCCCGTACCACTGCCGGGGACCATTCGCTGGTGATTACTTTCTCCTTCCAAACCCGATTGTCATGGGTGAAGGGTTCTCGTCCTCTCAGGATCTGAAATGGGCTGTATCCTGTTCCAGTTGGTGTGATCCTGTAAGCCCATACCATGTTCTCTATGGCCTTCTCCCAATCCTTATTACAGGAAATCGCTGCTTGTACGGCACCCATCACCACTCGGTTAAACCTTTCTACCAAGCCGTTCCCTGCGGGATGGTAGATTGCTGTGTGTTTAATGGCTATGCCGTTCCTTTGCATGAAGTGGTTCCACCTTTCTGACGTGAACTGGGGGCCATTATCGCTCAAGATGGATTTGGGTATGCCCTCCCTCACGAAGGTGTCTGACAGAAACTTCAGGATGTTCTCCGTATCCATGGTCTCCTCCACTTTCAACTCAGGCCATTTAGAGTATCTATCTATGAGGACACAAACATACTTCTGCGTGCCCTGGCTATCCAGGATGGGTCCTAAAATGTCTATGGACAGTTCCTCCCACGGGTTCTGTGGAGTCTCGAACTGTCCCAGCGCAGGGCGTAGGGGCTTGAGTGATTTGTCCGCTCCCTGGCACTGTGGGCACTCTCTGACATGCCTCTCCGCTCTTATGTCCATGCCTGGCCACCAGTAATTTTGTTTGGCTCTTAACTTCAATTTCCCAATGCCTAGATGGCCCTCATGTAGTATGTCCAGTAACTTGGTTGCGAGTGTCCTGGGGGGGATTACCTTGTCCCCTCTGTATGTGAACACTCCTCTATCCCCCACTGATAATTCTTCTCTGACTTCATAGTAGGGTTTGACATCTTCACTCACGTGCCTCTTTTCTGGCCAACCCGTTACGATGTACTTCTTCACTTCCTCCAACACTCTGTCTGCCTTGTATTCTTCAACCCACTCATTATAGTCGATGACTTTGCCTTGATCCCCCACCAAAGCCACCAGCTCTGTGTGGCCCGCGGGGTCTTCTTCTCCAGGCTCCATTGCTGCTGCCCTGCTCAGGTAGTCTGCCACTCGATTTCGGTTCCCTGGGAGGTACTCTACGTCGTACCTGAATTCGAGTAGTTTTAGGGACATCTTCGAAATTCTGGGCGTGGCATTGGCATGCCCACTTGATGTCAACACTTTTACTAGTGGCTTATGATCTGTTCTGAGCAAGAATCTGGTGCCCCATAGGAACTGCCTAAATCTCGCTGTAGCCCACACTACCGCCAGCATCTCCTTTTCGATGACGCTGTACTTGCTTTCGGTGGCTGTTAATGCTCTAGATGCAAAACTAAGCGTTTCCATCTGACCTTGTCCTCGTTCCTGCATGAGCACAGCTCCCAAACCTTTGTCGCTGGCATCAGTGGTGAGGACCGTGGCACCTTGTGGGTCATAACCTTTCAGTGGCACTGCTCCCGTGACGTTTCTCTTAATGGTGTCAAACTCCTGTTGTGCTTCTGGCGTCCATTCGAAAGTGGTGTTTTCTCTAGTCAGCATCCTCATATTGTGCGTTTTGGAGGCAAAGTGAACCACAAACTTACTGTAATACTCCGCCATGCCCAGAAACGACCTGACTTCCTCCTTGTTGGTGGGGGGCGGAGCTTCAGCAATTGCCCTCACATTGTCTGCTTTGGGTGTAATGCCATGCACCCCTATCTCGTGACCTAGGTAAGTCACCGATTCTAGTCCCAAGCGGCATTTGGACCATTCTGCCGTGAGGCCTTTGCTTTCCAGGGTCTTCAACACTTTCTCTAGTTTCTGGTCGTGGTCCATTCTGTCTCGCCCCATTATCAGAATGTCATCTTGGAAATACTGGATGCCGGTTAAGTCCTTAAACAGTTGGTGCATTAACCTTTGGAATACCGCAGCCGCCGAGGCCAGTCCGAACGGCATGCGGCGGAACTGGTAGCATCCGAATGGGGTTATGAAAGACGTGAGTTTCCTGCTGTCTGGGTGCAATACTACCTGGTGGTACGCGGAGGTCAAATCAATGGTGGAGTACCATTTGACTCCTCGGGTCTTTGCTAGCATCTCGTCGATCCTTGGGAGGGGAAATTTCTCAACGACAATGTTCTTATTTAACTCTCTTAGGTCGACGCAGAGCCTGACCTTTCCGTTTGGCTTCATGACTACCACCAAGGGTGCAAGCCACTCTGCGCAGGTAATAGGCTCAATTATCCCCTTACTCTCCAATTCCTGAAGCTCCTTCTGGACCGCCTCTCTTACCGCTATGGGTATGTTCCTCACCTTGTGGGCAACCGGAACAGCGTCCTCTTTGAGTATGATCTTATGTTGAAACTTTTCTAGCTTTCCTACTGTGCCTCCGAATACTCTTGGGTATTCCTCTTTCCATTTTTCGAGATTGGGCCAGGTTTCTGGTTCTGTGAGCAAGATCTGTTCTTTGCCCCCCGGGTCTAATTTGATTCCCAGGTCGCCCTGGTCCAGCCACCCTAAGACGGACGGTCCTCTCTCTGAGATGTACAACTTGCATTCCGCCGATCTGCCTCTGAACTCAAACTTCAAGAGTCTATATCCTACCATTGGGATACGATCGCCATTATATGTGACTGGTCTGATGTCCAATCTCTCCAGCTCCGGTCCGATCTTTGGTCTGAATGTTTTCTCCCACACTTCTCTAGGTATTATCGTGAAAGGAGAACCTGTGTCTGCCACTACGCTGATGGTTACTCCTCCCATCTTCATTTCCAGCACGGGTTTGGTCGTCCTTCTCCCTTCTATACTCATGACCTGGTCGTATATGCATAACACGGTGACGACTTCTTCTTCTCCCGTCTCTTCCTGATTCTCTCCATCCTGGTCTATATGTTTCACCACGCCTTTGGACATTTTTTTCCGGCACACCTTCTCGTAGTGGCCGATGATGCCACAGTGCAGACACTTGGCCCTGAACGCAGGGCATCTTCTGTCGTGCGCCTCATGGGACCAGCTTCCGCACCTGTAGCACGTTTTCTTGTTGCCACTTCCTTCCAGTTTCTTTTGCCCTCCAGAGTTGCCCTGCCATTTGTTGGAACCCTTCCATGTAGCGCCTCTGTAACTCAGGTCCCTGCGGGGTTCCTCTTCCTGTATCTTGTTCACGATGGCGGCAGTTGGCGGTTCCTTCTTGGTTGCGTCAGCGCACCTCCGTGCTAGTTCAGCCCTCTTGACAATGACCATTACGTCCTTGAGTGTGGTATCCCCACTTGCCCATAGCTTGTCCTGGACATTCGTGCTGGTCGTGTGCATAACTATTTGGTCTTTGATAAACTCTTCCTCCCACAGGGCATACCTGCACGTGGCCGCCAGTTTCTTCAGGGCCGCTACATATTCCTCAATCGACTCTCCGGCGCGTTGTTTCCTCTGCTGGAAGTTGAATCTATCAACCGATACACATACTGTGGGCCGATAGTGTTCATTCAAATCGTCGATCGCATGGGCGTATACATCATCGTCCGAGTCATCTCTCGGTTTGGGTACCAGGCTTTTGTATATTCTAAGTCCCTCAGGCCCTAGGTTAAGTAATAGGATCCGTTTTTTCCTGTTGGGTTTGAAGGACTCTTCATTTTCGTCCTCTAGGACCTCTATGAAGTTGTTTATGTAGTCGCGCCAGTCCTCCCACTTCATCAGTGGTTCTCCTGGCTTCGGGAGGAACTGGACCGGTGCAATGGCATATCCCGCTGGGGCGCTCATTTTCTCTTCTTTGACCGTCGTCGTTCTGTTTCCTTTCCCTGTGGGGCTCCCTGGGGTGTTGTCCGTCTCCTCCTCCTTAATCTGTACTGGGGGGCCTTCTGCGTCAGCCCCCTCCCCCTCCTTAATGGTAGCCAGGTCTGGCTCCTCCGTGGATACGTGGGCTAACTGTGACGCTCTGCTTGGCTGCTATGGGGTCACACAGCTCTCGTCTGTTTGTGTGCCCTGCGATGGCCCTGCCGCGCTCTTCAGGGTACAGTACCTCCTGTGGTGACCACAGTCCTGGTGGTTCTCCAGGGACACAGCGCTGGTTTGCTGTTCAGCTGCCCGGTCCCCTTCTTCCTTGGCCGCACAGGTCGCCTGGGGTTCCGCTGGTACCACGTGCTGGCGTGGATGTGGGTTAGCTGTGACCCCCTTGCCACGTGGTGGGTGTGGTGCCCTTCGTCGTTTTTTCTTTTATCTTTCTGAAGGTTTTTTTGTCGCATCCCGACCTCGTCGCCACTGTAATGTTGCACTCTGTGAATAACCAAGGACCCACTGTGACTTGTTAACAGCTATATTTATTTCTATTACAAGGTTCCCTGAAGAGCGCCGAGCCAGCGCTCCTATTCCTCGGCTGCCGCGCTCCCTAATGCGCTGCGCGCGCAGTCCCTCAAAATGGCCGCCGCACGTCACGTAGCAACGTGACGTGCATAGACTAGAGCGCGCCACTACAATCATGCATTTATGAATTAACAGACTGACAGAAGAAATGTTGAAAATAAAACAGACTTGCTGAGTTACCAAGAGTGTCTCAGCCAGCCGGTCTGCATCTGACTCCTCTGGAAAGTTAAGGAAGGGATTAGCAGAACAGCGGCTTTTAGCTGCATGGGATCTCCGAGAGCAAAAGCGATACAACGTTCCTGGCTCCACCCTGCCCCCTCCTCCAATGGCCGCGCCCGCAGAGCTGAGAGACAACAACGGAGGAGCAGTGTGGCCTCTAGGAACTGCAGACTATCCTGGCCCTGAATTTCCCCGCTCCCATTCAAGAGCTCGTGCCTGTTTTTTTTTTTTTAAATTAAATATATAAAACAAAGTGCTCCGATCCGTAGAAGGCAGTCTTCTTGAGGTGCTGCAGGGTGTGAGCATTTAGAAGGGCAGCTATTAGAACAAGCAGCACCATATGCCAGCCAGCAAGGAGGAGAAGGCGGTAAGAAAAAGTAGTGCTGTTTCATAAAACCTGGCCCATATTAAGAACAAGCATTTACAATGCAACGGTTTCGCCTTTGTAAAAGTTAGAGCTATAGGCATTGTAAATGAAAAATTTTGTATTTATGTGTTGGTTTTGAAAACAGATAAATAAATGGCATTGCCATTTACAATGCCAATAGCTTAATCTCTCGCAAATGCGAGACCTATTGCATTTGCACCCACAGGCACACACACAGAACTGGTGAGGTGCAAACAAAGGTGTTGAGGTGCCGTGTAAACACATTTTTAAAAAAGACTTTTCTTCCAAACCACAAATTCAGAAGTTACAGACCAGAAACAAATCCTTATATAGGGAAGCCACTGCAGCCTGGACCTAACTACATCCTAACCTCAAGACACTGACTCCAACCAAGCTCTACCTTCCATAAGCATCTCAAATGTCCAGACAATGCGTAAGACTAAACATCGTACTGTTTCTAGAAACTGCTTTTATAAGTCTTAGCTCTGCTAAAAATGTTTGTTATTTTGAATTGTTGTTAATGTAATCCCAAAGGTTTATCCTATGTTGCAGTTGTAAAGAACCCTCATACAAAAGCTCTGCTATACAAATGAACAAATAACCAAAACAGAACTATTACTAAAATAAACGTCAGTCTGCTGAGGTACACTAGGAATGTTGGTAAAACACTGTGGTCAAACTAAGAACACATGTAGAAGGAAGCAGTTTGATTAGGGGGAAAGCAGATCGGTAGTAAGAGATGGAAAGACAGGGCACGACAAAAAAGCAGATGTTCTGGACCATGACTCTTTTGGGTCCAAACAGGCAAATGTACTGTAGTACATAAGCAAGCAGCGAGACTGATTCACCAGCAACCAAGATGGCAATCTGCCAGACCCTTACTACAAAAACTCCACTGGCTCCCCATTTCCCAACGAACAGCCTTCAAGATGGGCTGCTTAATTTTCAATTATCTATACTGCCGGAGCCCTAAATTCCTTAATTGCCTATTATCTAGGTACACCCCCTCCTGCAACCTGCTCTCAGCCCACCAACAGCCGTTAACTTCCCCTGCCTTCAAGTTACAACGCCAGGGTGGACGCAGGTTTGCCTCCTTGGCCCCCAAATTGTGGAACTACTTTCCACTGGAGATTCGGTCTTGTAACAACATTCTGACCTTCAGTAAAATGCTAAAGACATGGCTGTTTGGGCAGGCTCATGAGTAACTTTATACTATGGTCCGACAGACTTTAGAGTTAGCGCCATGAAACCATCCGGTGTACGCGCGCTGTAGAAATTTTTTATAACAATATAACAACAGTACATTCCCATCATCTGAATGCCTTTAAGCGCTTTCGGATCCCGGGCACCCATTACAAGCGACACCATTCCTTCAGCATTTCATAAGCCTAGCCTTTACAGCATGTGCATTGCATTCTTAAAGCAAATGGCTGTCCTCATGTCAAGAGTCCGTAGGTCCAAGACTGCTGCGAAACCATCCCTCATTTACATCCGTTGTGATGTGTAACACAAGAAAGGAGGCAAAACATGATGGGCTCTTCTGCATACTGAATTTCAGTATTCTACCTTTTAACACATCTAATGATCAGTAAGCACAAACTTTACTTGTGCTACCTCCTTGGCTGGTAAAGATGAAAGTCCACAAGTTTAAACTTTTAATAAACTCCCCAGACAAAGCCTAGCTTGAAGACAAAGTGTGCATACCAATGGGCCTCGTTGCACATCGCCTGCCGATCAACCCCAGGCCACTTGCCACACAGAAGGTAAGGTAGGGATGTCTCTTTGTGGGGTCCACAAAAGACTTGTGCTCTCTCAAGGGAAGACAATGTCCCAAAGCGTGCCTCCCCCAACTCACAGTCAGTGGGGCATCCGCGTAGCAGAGCAGAAAGCCAGGCACAGATGGGGCCGCCCACATTGCCATGCAAATGTCTTCTCACAGCGGCGGCCCAGCTGCGGGTCTAACGGCTCTCGGCCTCTGCGAATAATTTAAAGTGTCCAAAAGGACCGAATGGAGCTGATGGGACGTGCACAATGACAACACGGAGCTGCTCAATACTTAAGGAAAGCAGAAACGTCTGTATTGTGTGGCACACTAAAGACGTTTGTTGGCTAAAAAAGACTTTCTAGAAGCAAACAGTTGAAAACACCTGACCGACAGGCTGCAAATAGAGGTTAAAAAAATAAACTAGTTTGCATATGGGTGAAAGAAAAGGTTGTACGGGAGCTTTCATGACGGGCTCCCTTACAAAAGCAAGAATTTGAAGCGATTTCATACTTAAACCATTGCCCGATCTACAATGTGTCTTTACAGGTGTGCTTTGCTGCCCATTCAAGCCACAGACACGCTCAACACAGTAGCACCATATTGTAAATTCTTTTTAGAGTAGTAAAGTGACAATAACCAAACAATAGCGATCTACAACCCCAGTTTAGTACAGCCTAACGAAACATTTGATTGACAACATCGGTATCACATTGCTTCCAAATAAAACACTGCATCTCGTTATTCAACAGATGCGCTTGCTTGTTACCAAATATTGCACATAAATAAAAATCTCTGACTCATTAAACGGCTCGGCCTGCATTACAGGTGACAGGGTTTATCTGTATTGGTCACACTTTAAAAACAAGCACCCTGGATGAAATAATAGCAGGCCGCAACCAAACACGGCGTGAGCAACACTCAATCAACAGCGGGAGGGGGGCGGGAACGGGCACACAGACAGCGGGAGAGGGGGGGGGCGGGATAACACATAAAATACTAATATAAATATACACAAACGAATGCAACCTTAGTGCTGCGGACCTCGGGTTGTCTGATGGAATATTTAAGCTGAACATAAGCTCCCAAACAGAAAAGACGTGCACACAGCAACCCTTCCCTGCGACCCTGTGAAATCACGGCCAAGAAGACGAGCCAGCGATGCACAGAGCCCCCTCCCTGGGGCCCGCTCTGGTTTTATATCAGCCCACCTCTAGCACCCACAACATGGCGCCCTCTACAAGGGCGCATAAATGTTGCCAGTCCCATGTGTACCTGGTGCCGGGCTCGCTCCCAGCCAGCCGCCGCCTCCTTCGCTACTACAGCCGCCGGGAAGCCCAGCCCTAGCAGCGGGGCACACGTCACTGGGCCCGCCTCCTGCCGCCGATGTAACCAATGGGGGACGCCGAGGGGTAGAGACAGATTTCAATTGGCCAATAAGGAGCCTTGTAGTATAGCAGAGGCAAGAAAAACGTATAACGTTATTTGGCTCAGTCTAGGTTTTAATAATCCCTCAAGTAAAATAAACACATATAAGCATTAAGAGGAGCATTTGGGGCTGTGTGTAGTTTTTACAACTTATGCACTGCAGTGCATAGAATAAAAACGAGAGGGAGGGTATGCATGAAGAAAAAATGGGCGGGGCTTAAAAAACAGACGGAAACGCCCCCGAATCGCGTTCCGACGGGGAAAGAATGATTGACAGCCACTCTCTCCCAATGGCTAGCCTCCATTTATGGAGCTAGCCAATGGCAGACAGAGGCGGGGCGAAGCCCCCATACTGTCTCCAACATTAGATTTCGCCCTGGGCGGAGCACCTGCTTCGCAGGTGCTACGGCCAGGTCGAAACCTAAAAAGTAGTGTAGTTTCAGAAAACATATGGCCTATATCGAGAGGATCTGTGATGCAGGTGCGAACATCATGGCGGGAACGAAACACCCACATGCGCGACGAATGTGTACTTTACACCAACCAACACTATGAAATTAGTAAAGGCAGGCCAAGCAACCTATAAAAAGCAGTGGGTGTGTTGTGGGTGTGTTTCATCGCTACATATGGAATACAGCATGCCTCGCAGAGCATCACGTGCGCACTGCCTCTAGGCTCGACCTAAAAATGTTGTTTTCCTACAGTGTTTCCCTGTCTCTGGTGCCAGCTGGTCTCTGTGTCTACTCTGTAAGCCGAGCCAACCTCTACTCACCGGGAGGAGGGGTGAGGGGAGTTTTGCTGAGCTGTCTCTTTTTAGGTCTCGCCTATGCAGCACATGCGTGCTGCAAAGGCAAAGGACTCGCCTATGCAGCGCATGCGCGCTACAAAGGCAAAAAGACCTTTTGGGATCGCTGTGGCTTTTCAGCCAAGCACGTGCACGCGTTCCATTTCCTTCAATGGCAAAGCGTGTACGTCAGGAGATTCACTTGCGGGAGCGCGCGCCACCATCTGGCAGCAATTATCGCTCCCGTATGGCAGATGAACTAGGGTTTCACGACTCAAAGATGCTTTTCCTTGAACTTCAATTCCAACTGAATCTTCTATTTTTCATCGCCGCGCTTCACACATTGGTGATGTTAGCAAGCACCAGCGCCTCCTTCACACACCCGGCGATCACTCGCTGTATGACCACAGCGGCTGCGCTCAGTTATTGTATTTATGGAGACGGTGAGCGACTATGTCAGTGGAACTTAGAGCGGTCGACGGATGAGTCCATCTGTAACGAAACTGGTGGTCATGTAAAGCGCTCAGATACCCGATTTATCGGGTCTACTTCGCGCTATATATCGGAAAAAAATACTCACCCGTGCTGTGTGTAAAGGCACACGAGAGTGGAACTCACGGGAGCTATCACCAAAAGCGCACTGTGAGTGGAACTCACTCTGACAGTCTCTGAAGGTGTAAGAAGAGGGCAACTCACCCCAGCTGCCTGTGAAGGTGTCAGAAGAGGGGAACTCACCCCAGCTGTCTCTGAAGGTGTCCTGTGAGTGGATCACACCCAAGCTGCCCTGAGGGTGTCTGAAGAGTGGAACTCACCCCAGATGTCTCTGACGGTGTCAGAAGAGTAACATTCACCCCATCGTTTGACATGTGGCAGGCAGCGCTGAGACTAGCATCTTCACAGCACCCCATGTTAGTGTTTATATCATCCGACCCTGCAGTTAACATTTTATAGAGGATGGAGTATCAAGGCGGCTCTGCTCAGATCTGAAGCTGTGAGCAGCGCTGATCTGTGCTGTGGGTGCTGTGCTCACCCTGGTCTCTCTGAGGGCCTGGCAGCCTTGGCCACTCTCAGGCCTAGTATGGGGCTGGCACGTTGCTGTGATGATCAGGAAGCGATACAGTCGGTAGCTCTCTGTGAACATCTTGTGCTGCCCTTAAAATTGAATCTCTCAGGACTCCAAGAGGCTTGTGTGTAGGGTGTGGTCATGTTGTTGGTTGTAAACTTAGGTCGAAGAAATGGCAGAGTGAATCTTCTCTTTACTCGTGTAGAAAAGCAGGGGCAACAATCCCAGGAGTGTTTTGTTCAGTGCCATCCCCCTGGAAAATGGCGAAACTCTGCGAAGGTGGACCAGCATGCCCTACAGAGCGAGCCTCTGGACAGAAACTTTGTGTTTTTCAGTCCTTGCTGTGAAATATTCCTGGTTTACACATGGTGTATTCTAGTGTGATAATACAAAATAGCTATGGAAACCTAAGTTGATGCTTTCGGAGCTGTATTCTGTGGCTTTAGTTCCCAGTGGCACTTGTTGGCACTAGGTGTGTCCTGGCTGTCAGCGGCCCACCGTACAAGAGGCTGTTTCATCAGACGAGTGGACTGGTGCTGCGTCAGTATGAGGTCCCTTCAGGGCTTTAAGTAGAATGAAAAAACTAGGGGGTCTATCAAAGGGGCGTGGCCGATGTAATTAGGGGCGTGTCTCAAATATACATAAGCTACAAATCTGTGCTTAGCATAGTGTGCCCCCAACTGGTATTTTGCTGATTATGTCATTGCATATTGATTTATAATACTGATGCAAAAAGTAACATTATACCTACAACAAGCCAGGGCTATTGGCTTTGCCAATGTTTTTTGTTTATGTAACATAAATCGGCAACAACTATGGCTTCCCAGTATAACATATTGAAAATGCTTCAGTTCTAAAGTGATGAGACTGTGAAAGAACTTTAAGGAGTTTATTTGAAATTACATCAGAGGCAGTGAAGGGTGGTACTGCTGCAGGGTAAGATTTTATTTTCACCTTGAGGGCAAAAATGGAGAGCTCGATAGAGACTCGGTTCGGCACCTGCTTTATAAAACTGCTGGTGCTGAGCACTAGACAGACCCGGCCCACTTAAAGGCCTGGGTGCCTTCAGCAGCCCGGTGGGCATGAGATGGTGTTGGTGGATTGGAAGGTCCTTGTATACTTTCAGGTGGCCCAAGTTGCTCTGTTACTTGGTGGGTCTGGGCTGCTATTGGCTTGCAGGTCCTTTTGGGGTTAGTAGCTGATAAGGGATGTTCCATATGATTCAGTAGGTCTGGGATTCTCCTACGACTTGTGAGTCTGGGGTTTTCCGTATCTTGGTGGGGTTGGGTGTAATGCTAAAAAGTTTGGTGGCCCAGTGTACCGTCTGTCACCAGCTTTAATAAAAAAAATAAAAAAACACACAGAGCCTCTCCCTGATCTACTTTTGGGGTAATGTTAATTTTTGTAGGCACAAACGTGTTTGATCATGTATGTCAAAAAATTACTTTTATTTAATCTGGAAGTTTGCCTGGAGGCAGTAAGTCTTTGGTAGGCCTTGCATTTCATAGGTTTGGTGGCTGCGGTAATGGAGGAGGAGGGGAACTAGACTAGTCTTGCATGTCAGAATTGAAGTTTATCTTTATGTAAATGGCTGTTGTATGAGGTAGTTACTGCAGCAAACAGGGCAGCAGTTCCTGTGCTGCAGTCTTGAAAGCCTTCAGCTGTTTGTTTTGTTTTAAATGTAACTTTTCTCCAGACAATGTTAGTTGACCTGTTTGAAGTTCGATTCTTAGGGGCTTTTCAAAAAGAAGTGGAACTTAGCCTGGTTACATTTCATGCCGCTCCCCCCAGATCCCCTCCCTCCCACCCCCAAACAGATTGGTTATGTGGGTGCTTCCCCAATGGAACTGGCTATATCGGGGCTGACCCATCTCCGCCCGCTTCAGTCACCTGGATCTGAATATTTAGGGTTTAACTTCCATAGCAGACCACGTTTTCAGTTTCTTCATTCAGTGTAGTTTTATTTATTACCCTATTTCCACAAGTTACTAGGTCCTGATGAAATGCACTGTATCATCCTGAACACACAGCGTGAAACATGTCGACCTCAAGCATAGAGCCAGCAGCAGCCTCTCTTTTCGTTTTTAACAAGGTGGATTACCACTTTATTAAACTTTCCTCGTGGACTATCCAACCTTTTTTAATACACCACTCATTCACATCTACACTCACACCTAGGGCCCTCACACCCACGGCACCATACTGCAGGAACAGAAGATCTCCGCTAAAGAGCCCCTTTGTGGGTGCCCGTCGGGTATTGCACCGCCGACCCGACGAGGAGCGAGTCCATATGATGAAGCATGACACCTAGCTTGCTGGGTGTGTGAGGACTCTAGTTCCGACGAGGAAGATCCCCCTCCTGTGTGCCTCCACCCACGTTGGTTTATCCGCCCTCTCCACTGGGGAACTGCGTACTCTTTTGTTCTCCAGTATATGGGCATGTACGCTGGACCCCGTTAAACAGCCCACTATGTCCCTCTCTTTGTTTAAGAAGGCCTATTTCCACAAGCACACTTCGGTGAGCGCTGGCCTTGCGGGTGACGGTCACCTCGCTGGATCTGGTTATTTGAGTAATGGTCCCTCTGCGCCGTCCCTGTCCCTACTAGCTGGTTGGCTCGCTTACGACCTCCATTTATTATTATTTTTTTTTATATATATAAAGAATGGGCTCCCCACATTGAGATTGCCATTGCTATTTCAAGAGAGGAGTTGAAAATTCCTCGCACAACTGGATCGGAATCTACCCACTGTAAACAGATTCAAACCTATTAATTGTTTAAAAAATAGCATTTGAATGCACTGTCTTAAGTTCGGAAAAACTGTATAGGCGATTGAAATGCATTTTTTCAACACAAAACACGAATCAGCCTTTTTACCTCCTGATTTTTGTGAAGAATGGAATTATTAGTTTCCTAATTTGTCTTGGTGTTCATTTGGTGCTCTTTGACCTAGTGTATTTCGTTCCACTTGATTGTTTTGGAATCATCGATTTCATGCTTGAAGTGCTACTTTTGTACCAGGTTTTAATTAGTAATATTCATGCATGTGAATGAGAGGATTTAGGTTTGTCATATATACTGCTAAATGTGTGTTATTGAGACTAAATTAAGTGTTTCCCGTGTTGTGATTTTACTCACCCTTTGCTAAATGCTTCCATGAAAATTTGAAAGCCTGCTTCCAAATTTGCTTTGTACCTTGGACTTGGGAAGTACTGACTGCCATGATGATGCAGGCCTCTCAGAATCTGCCCATCTATTGCCTGTACATACATTTTGTTAGCTTACAGTGCGCTTACAGCCCTCCCATTGTTTACCATTGATTGTCTTTATCATCACTCGGTCCCTTTCTTCTGTTTGGTTAGTGGGTGCTAGTTTTATTCCTTGCTTACGAGAAGCAAGGCTGGCAGTAAAAGAGGTGCATTTACTGATATTGGCTGCCACTTTAGCAGCTACTGCACTTCACATGTCCATGTGTCTATTCTTATCAGAGAGTTCAATCTGCTGATTGGCCTTTGCAGCAATACCATCAGAGACAAAAGTAGCGGCATGATTAACATACAAGAAGAAAGGGAAGGGAACAACCCCTGTGGTGAGAGGGAAGCCAATAAGGTTGAACATATCGTTGCACATCAGGCCTCAAATCAAAGTTAGCACTCCACAAGATTTACCATCAGGAGACGATATCTTCTGGGGTCTTTTGTTGATCGAGGACATAGTCCAAGTTAGCACTATTCTAGCAAGCATGAATGCTTGATTGATTTACTCTCTTCAGCAGAGAGAGTTGGTATCAGACTGTGTTTGTTATCATAGTACTGTGTTCCTTGAGGGTGAAATCGGTGTAGAGGTTTAGCTCTTGAAAAGAGGTCTTGGGCCTGGATATCTTATTTCCATTATCTGCAAATTTGGAACCATTTTGGAATTTGTCTCCCCTTCAGTGTTAAGTTATTGTGTTTAAGAAGACACGCAAAACACAACTACTGGGCCATAGATGACTGCTTTTATTTAAAACAAATTCTACATTGTATTCCATGACAAAGGAAAACTACTCTCTCATCAGTCCACTCTAAAGCATAAGGTCACTGTCCTCTTGTTCACTTTTAGAAAGCTAATGAAGGCCTTGTGAGGCCTTTTGTTAAAGCCAGTCTTAAAAGTGATTGCTGCCATATATTTATCAAGTCAAGTCAAGTCTAAATTTGTATAGCGCACTACTCACCCAGAGGGTCTCAAGGCGCTTGAGGGAGGGGGGGAGCTTTACTTATAAAATATCCAAGTTTTTAGTTGTTTTCTGAAGGAGAGGTGGTTCTGTGTGAGGCGGAGGTGGGTGGGGAGGGAATTCCAGGTCTTGGCTGCTAAGTAGGAGAAGGATCTTCCTCCCATGGTCGATCTTTGGATGCGTGGAATTGGGGCGAGGGCTTGATTGGACGATCGAAGTTGGCGGGTGGGGGTGTAGAAGGACAGGCGCGTGTTGAGGTATTCGGGCACAAGGTCGTAGAGGGCTTTGTGTGCGTGGGTGAGGAGGCGGAACGTTATTCTCTTGTTGACGGGGAGCCAGTGGAGGTCTTTCAGGTGACCGGAAATGTGAGCTTGGCGGGGGATGTCTAGGATGAGTCTGGCTAAGGCATTTTGGATGCGTTGGAGTTTTTTCTGTAGTTTGGCTGTGGTTCCGGCGTAGAGGGTGTTTCCGTAGTCCAGTCGGCTTGTAACCAGTGCATGGGTGACCGTCTTTCTTGTTTCGGTGGGGATCCAACGGAAGATTTTTTTGAGCATACGTAGGATGTTGAAGCATGATGATGAGACGGCGTTGACTTGTTTGGTCATCGAGAGGGAGGAGTCCAGGATGAAGCCCAGGCTACGTGCGTGGTCCGTTGGTATGGGTGCGGTTCCCAGGGCCGGTGGCCACCATGAGTCGTCCCAGGCGGAGGGGGATGATCCTAAGATGAGGACTTCCGTTTTGTCCGAGTTTAGTTTTAAACGGCTGTCCTTCATCCACTCGGCTACTTCTTTCATCCCTTCGTGTAGGTTGGTTTTGGCGGTGTTTGGGTCTTTGGTGAGGGATAGGATCAGCTGAGTGCCGTCTGCGTAGGAGATAATGTTGAGGTTGTGTTGGCGCGCAATGGATGCGAGGGGACTCATGTATAGGTTGAAGAGGGTGGGACTGAGTGAAGATCCTTGGGGTACGCCGCAGATGACTTCGGTGGCCTCTGACCTAAAAGGGGGGAGGCGGACTCTCTGGGCTCTTCCGGCGAGGAACGAGATTATCCAGTCCAATGCTTTTCCTTGTATTCCGACGTTGCTGAGGTGTTGTATGAGGGTGCTATGACAGACTGTGTCGAAGGCTGCGGAGAGGTCGAGTAGGATGAGGGCAGCAGTTTCTCCGTTGTCCAGTAGAGTTCGAATGTCGTCTGTTGCTGCGATGAGGGCGGTCTCGGTGCTGTGTTTGGCTCGGAAGGCGGACTGTGAAGGGTCGAGGGATTTGTTGGATTCAAGGAAGGCGGCGAGTTGACTGTTGACGGCTTTCTCAATGACTTTGGCAGGAAATGGGAGTAGCGAAATGGGGCGGTAGTTCTTAAGTTCAGTGGGGTCTGCTGTGGGTTTCTTCAAGAGGGCACTGAGTTCGGCATGTTTCCAGCTATCCGGGAAGGTGGCGGAGTTGAGGGAGCAGTTGATGACGTCTCGGAGATGGGGTGCGATAATGGAATCTGCTTTGTTGAAAATGTGGTGGGGACATGGGTCGGTTGGCGATTCTGAGTGAATGGTGTTCATCAGGCGGATGGTGTCTTTAGTGGTGATTGGGTTCCAGGCGCAAATATTGTTGGGGGGGGTTTTAGTTCGGAGGTGGGTGGGGTGGGCTGGTCTCCAAAGCTGTTATGTATGTCAGCGATTTTGTTGTGGAAGAACGAGGCTAGAGAGTCGCAGAGGACTTGGGAGGGAGTGATATTGTTGATGCCGGTGGTGTGGTTGGTAAACTCTTTGACGATGTTGAATAGTTCTTTGCTGTTGTGGGCGTTGTTGTCGAGTCGATCCTTGAATGCTGATTTCTTGGTGGATCGGATCAGTTGGTGGTGTTTGCGGGTGGCGTTCTTGAAGGTGGCCAGGTTGTCAGTGGTTGGGTTTTTTCGCCAGGCTTTCTCGAGGGTGCGACAGATGTTCTTGGATTTCTTAAGGTCATCATTAAACCAGGGGGCTTTTTTGCTGCCTTGCTTGATTTGATGGTTTTTCAAGGGTGCTAATTCGTCAGCGCTGTGGGTGATCCATTGTGTGAGGTTGGTGGCTGCTTGGTTTGGGTCCGATGATTTTGCAGGAGGGTTTTGGTGAAGCGATGTGAAGAGCTGGTCGGTGGTAATTTTATTCCAGTTTCTCAGAGGAATTGGTTGTGGGTGGTTGTGGGTCGTAGTCTTTTTGTAGTTGAAATGAGCGCAGCTGTGGTCCGTCCAATGGAGAGCTGTGGTGTGATTAAAGGAGATGTGCTTGCTGGAAGTGAAGATTGGGTCGAGCGTGTGCCCGGCAAAGTGGGTGGGGGTATCAACAAGTTGTTTGAGTCCGAGATTGGCGAGGTTGTCCAAGAGGGTGGTGGTGTTGCTGTCGTTGTTCTTTTCCAGGTGGAAGTTGAGGAATCCCAGTAGAATGTAGTCCTCTGAGGGGAGGGCGTGAGGGCTGATGAAGTCAGTGATGCCTTCGCTGAATTGTGTGCGGGGTCCGGGTGGTCTATAGATGAGCGTGCCTCTGAGTGTGGTCTTAGGGTCGATGTGAATCTGGAAGTGAGGGTGTTCGGCGGTTCTGAGGTTGTCATCGGAACTGGTCGTGATGCGGATGGTGTTCTTATGAATGATGGCGATTCCTCCTCCTGTTTGGTTGATGCGGTCCTTTCGGATGATCTTGTAGCCGTCCGGGATGGCTATGGCGATGTCGGGCGCAGATGAGGCTTTCATCCAGGTTTCTGTAAGAAAGGCGACGTCCGGCGATGTGGTGTCCAGTAGGTTCCAAAGTTCAATGGCGTGTCTGTGGACCGAGCGGGTGTTGAGCAGAATGCACTTCAGGTGGTTAGTTTCAGAGCTCTGCTTGGAGTTTGTGGAATTGGTGTGGGTCCTGATGCAGTTGAGCTTGCAGGAGTGGCAGGTGAAGGGTCCATGGGTGTGTCCTGGGGCGGCTTGGTAGCAGTTTGGGAGTCGGCCGGGGTGCTGAGAGGGTAGCGGCGTTGTACGTTACGCGGGTGGAGTGGATTTTGCGGGGGTCTGGCGCTGGGCGCGGTCCGGGCGCGGACGGGCGTAGACGGGCTTACCTTTGGCGCGCCTTCGGCGCGCATGGGGCGCGACCGCTGCGCGCAAAAGCATCTGTCATAAGTGGATAGTGGAGGGGGTGGAGCGAGGGAGGAGCAGCTGGGAGGCGGGAGCGGGGTGGAGGGACGGGCTGGGAGGCAAACAAACAACAAAATGGCAGCAGAAACAAAAGCGAAACAAGGCGAAGCAAACACTCAGGCAATGCGATATAGCGCTACGATTGCAGTGTGGCACAATTGAAAATGCAGGCAATGTAGCAGTCCAGCGCTGTGCTACGATACCAATCTGGCACAATTTAAAAGCAGGCAATGTAGCAGTCCAGCGCTACGATATCAGGGAGCGTGGGGAGCGACCAACTCTGCAGGAGTCAGGATGGTCACAGCGCTAGGGCAGGCAGAACGATTCCTATGCTATCTGTGGGAGGGAGGAGCAGCTGGGAGGCGGGAGTGGGGTGGAGGGACGGGCTGGGAGGCAAACAAACAACAAAATGGCAGCAGAAACAAAAGCGAAACAAGGCAAAGCAAACACTCAGGCAATGCGATATAGCGCTACGATACCAGTGTGGCACAATTGAAAATGCAGGCAATGTAGCAGTCCAGCGCTGCGATACCAATCTGGCACAATTTAAAAGCAGGCAATGTAGCAGTCCAGCGCTACGATATCAGGGAGCGTGGGGAGCGACCACCTCTGCAGGAGTCAGGATGGTCACAGCGCTAGGGCAGACAGGACGATTCCTATGCTATCTGTGGGAGGGAGGAGCAGCTGGGAGGCGGGAGCGGGGTGGAGGGACGGGCTGGGAGGCAAACAAACAACAAAATGGCAGCAGAAACAAAAGCGAAACAAGGCGAAGCAAACACTCAGGCAATGCGATATAGCGCTACGATACCAGTGTGGCACAATTGAAAATGCAGGCAATGTAGCAGTCCAGCGCTGCGCTACGATACCAATCTGGCACAATTTAAAAGCAGGCAATGTAGCAGTCCAGTGCTACGATATCAGGGAGCGTGGGGAGCGACCACCTCTGCAAGAGTCAGGAAAATGCTCCTAAAAGCCTTGCCAGGCTTGCTAGGTTCAAATCCTCAAAATTACTTAGGCTTGAGTCCAGTAATGGCTCAGTAGCGGTACCTGGATTCCAGTCATAGTTAAGTGGGAGTCAGCAGAAGTCAAAAGGTTAAGTACCACTACCTTATAGTAACCACTTATAGAAAGTGGATATTGATGTTTAGAACCCCCTTGTATTTATATAACAGGCAAACTTTAGACTATTGTACTATGATGGTGACCTATGGTACCTTATGTTCTGCAGCATATGAGCTGCAGAATACATACTTGTGCATAGATCGCCATTTGGTGGTGGGCTCAGATGTTTGCACTTTGTTGTCGTCTTGGAAGAAGTCTTTGAGGTCACGAGATAGGTGACTCCTCCTTTGGACGATAGTGCGTATGGGAATTGACTCCATCTTTGGATTGTTTTTTTCCGCCATCTGGTTCGGCTGTGACCTGCTGCGCTCCGGTTCGGCACCGTGTTTCCAACCTTTTTTCAACATGCACCCATCAACACTCAATGGTATTGTTTCATTTGCGTGCCTTTCGACGCACTAACCTCAAAATCCTCGATTCCGGTCGTCTACGCGGGCCGCTGGGCCTATCAGTGCCATTCGGCCTTACGGCAAATGGAAAGGACTCCATTTAAAAAATGCCCCCAGTGTGGAGCTAAATTTTCACACAGTGACCACCACAAGGTCTGCAACTCTCACCAGAACACGAGGAAAAGGATTGCCATACCTATGCTTCTTTTCGCTCCAAGAAGACTTTGTAATCGCCGGGCTTGATGACACGTTGTGTCTCAACAGGCTGCACCGGTGCCGTACGAAAGTTTTGACAAAGGCCCCAATGTTCCAGAGGCAGAGGATTCGGAAGAGCTCAAGATCGTCTCTGAAGTTGACAACCCCAACACCGATGATCACATCACTCCAGGTCAACGAGTGAGTACAAGCGTCTATGCCCCTGCCTCACCCGAAAAACACAAGGCTCTGGTCAAAACTTCGCCTGAAGGCCTAGTTCGGGAGCGAAAGAAAATTTCAGAAGCCACACCTCCTGGCCCGGCTCTGAATACAAAAGAAAAGCCTTCCGGCAGCTTGGGATCGAGAAAGCAGCACCTTGTTACCCATAAAACACCATCAGTACCGAAAACAGGGACACACCTTATTTCCGTAACACCCAAAAAGGCATCGCTATTGAAATCTTCGGCACCGAAAGACCATAAGGCCTCGGAACCGAAACAGCACCAAAAACCTTCGGATACGAAGAAGTTTTCGGACTTGACACCAACATCGAAGCCGAAGGAACACAAAATCTCATCTATGGCTCCAGGGTCCAAATCAAAACCACGATCGGGACCGGAAGCAGACAAAGACCACGAAGAACTGTTTCGGCCAGATCCTATCGATCCAAAACAAAAGACATTACATGTTGACCCTAAAACAGGCCATATTGTCAATGTTCCAGCAAAGAAGAGAAAATCAGATACCTTACACTATCCTGAGGTACCTGTGAAGAAAAGGGACTTTGCAACCTCACCCTTAAGACTCTCTTCTCCTGTTCTTCCTACCAAACCTTTGTCTCCTACACTCTCTCCAATACTTCCTTACTCTCCCTTACCACCACAGGGGACGGGGGTGGATACGATAAGGATCCTTTAGATTACCCTGATGATAACCCTGTTCCACCACAGGATACATGGGAGGATTACAACACTCCCACAGATCAACCAGACATTCCTGATGCAGATTTATACCCTTCTAGGCCATTCCGCCCAGACGACAATATAGGTTTTAGTCAACTCATTAATAGGGCTACGCAATATCATGGGGTTGAACTGCATTCAGACCCCATGGAAGAGGATTTCCTACTTAATACATTTGCTCAGTCACAAAAATCAATACAGACATTACCCATGCTTAAAGGTGTCATTAAACACGCACCAAACATATTTAAAGACCCTGTCAGGATCAGGATTCTCAATCCTCGGATTGATAAATATAATCATGCCCCTAACGATCCAATTTACATTAAAGATTATTCTGTAGTCTATAGTGCAAGAAAACTTGCTAATTACCAAACCTCCGGTGATGCCCCACCTCCAGACAAAGAGTCTAAACTGCTAATGCTTCAGAAAAACGAGTTGCCTCCCAAGCAGCCAATCACTGGAGGATAGCTAATGCACAAGCACTTCTTGCCAGATATGACGGGGCTAACTACGATGAGTTTGAAGATCTTATTCAACATTTACCTGACCAATATAAAGCCAAAGCCAACGATCTGATCCAAGAGGGCAAATTAATTTCAAATGCATCCATCAAATGTGCCCTCGATGCAGCAGACACCGCATCTAGATCGGTCAACACCAGTGTCTTACTTCGCAGACATGCATGGTTGCGCATTTCTGGCTTTAAACAAGAAGTGCAAACAATTATCTTGAATCAGCCGTTCGATCAAGAACACCTCTGTGGCTCAGCTGTAGATACAGCTTTGGAGAAAATGAAAAAAGATACAGAAACTGCAAAATCAATGGGAGCATTACAATCTCAAACATCACGAGGTTCCTTTCATTGCTCCTTTTATAGTGGCGGATCCAAAAACATTAGCACAGACATTACTTCCCCCTACAAAAGTCTCACACAAACATCCCCCAACAAGTAATATTTTAGAGGTGGCTACAGAGAAAATAACATCAAGGGTAGAGGCCGAGGTAATAACTGAACCTCCTCTACTAGCAAACAATGACTTCCCTCCTCTACCTCAAGACCATTCCACTCCGGTCGGAGGAAGACTCTCACAGTTCCTACCTGTCTGGAACTCCATCACTACAGACAGGTGGGTAAGACAAATTATCCAGTATGGTTACTTCCTGGAACTAACCGCAACTCCCCCAACCATACCGCTCAAACAACGTCCAATGTCAACGGAACATCTAACTCTACTCAACCAAGAAGTTCTCCCACTTTTTCAAAAGCATGCAATAGAACCAGTTCCCCGTCAGCATCAAGGAACAGGGGTTTACGCCCTCTATTTTTGCATCCCCAAAAAAGACAGAACTCTCAGACCAATACTGGGCCTCAGACCTTTAAAAATCTCTATACAATCAAACCATTTTCACATGGTCACTCTTCAACAAGTCCTCCCACTACTCCAACAAAGTGACTTCCTTGCCACTCTAGATCTCAAGGATGCCTACTTCCATATTCCTATACACCCTGCGCACAGGAAATATCTAAAGTTTGTAGTGGACGGTCAGCACTATTAATTCATTAATTAATTGTGGGTTTCTAAAGCGCTAGAATCGACTCCCGAAGGAGTATCTCTGCGCTGTAGACCGCTAGGGAACCCGTCCTGGCTTTCCCTGTGAGATGGTCCCTACTGGGTATCTCCAAGGTGGAACCAGGCATCCCCGGCATATGTGGGGGGCCGTTGTGGAGATGAGGCAAGCTAATGCCCAGAGTTGCCGAGTGTGATCCCTGGTTAGAGTAGGCACCGAGGCGAGAATTATCGAGTCCGCTGACCCTGGTCCACAACCCTGCCGCGTCGGGAATTGAACCCTGGTCCCGGGCCGTCCTCTGCTTCTGGGTCTGCCGCCTCTAACCAGTGAGCCACACCACTCCATCAATTCAAGGTCCTCCTATTCGGAGTGACCACAGCACTGAGTCTTCACCAAAGGCCTAGCAGTAGTAGCCGCCCACTTGCGAAGACAACAAATTCATGTGTTTCCATACCTGGACGACTGGCTCATAAAAGCCAAGTCATACAGCCAGTGTGTTCACCACACTCACCAAATAATTCACCTGCTCCACAACTTGGGGTTCACAATAAACCTCACCAAGTCAAATCTTCAACTGTCCCACATACATCCGTATCTAGGGGCCCCCAATAGACACTTGCAAAGCGCTTGCATACCCCAATCCAGTCAGAAAAGTCAGTATGCAAACCCTCATAGCAAAATTTCCGCCCCAACACTCACTACCAGCTCGAGTGTTCATGCAACTAATAGGAATGATGGCCTCCTGCATTCTCATAGTACCTCACACAGACTCCAGATGCGCCCCTTACAAGAATGATTAGCATGTCAGTGGAACCAGGCTCAAGGTCAACTTTTAGATCTGGCATTGGTGGACAGCTGCACACATCCCTCTCTGCAGTGGTGGAACACACAAAACCTTTCCAAGGGGCGGCTGTTCCAAGACCCAGTTCCACAGATAGTGCTAACAACGGATGCATTGTTCACCGGCTGGGAGCTCATCTCTTAAACCATACAAATCTGGGAAGGTGGACTCCTCAAGTGCTCCACATCAAACCTAGAATTACTGGCAATCTTTCTAGCATTAAAATCATTCGACACATCTCATCAACAAAACTGTCCTTGTCCGCACCGACAATATGACAGCTATGTATTATACACATTAACAAGGAGGAACACATTATTTGCAGCTTTCTCAACTAGCGCAAAGCATACGGAGATGGGCTATCACACAAAAGTTATACCTTCTAGCAGAACATCTTTCACGAGTACACAATCAGATTGCGATCTGCTCAGTCGCCAGACACAGCACATCTACCAATGGGAACTTCATCCACAAGTTCTTCATCCATTTTCCCACATGTGGGGCCACCCAGACATAGATCTGTTTGCCACACATGCAAACGCAAAATGCCCAACCTTGGCCGCCAGGTATCCACACCCATTTTCCAAAGGCAATGCAATATGGATGAACTAGTCAGGCAAATTTGCATACACTTTTCCAACACTCGCTCTCATTCCATTAGTAGTGCGCAAACTCAAACAACAGTCTCTCTTAATGATTCTGGTTGCTCCAACATGGGCCTGGCAGCCATGGTTCACAATACTCTTAGAACTCTCAGTAGTTCCACATCAAAAACTACAACTCTCCCAAAGCTTCTTACACCGAACCATGGATTTGTCATTTACTACAACAACAACAAAATTGACCCACTAGATGCTTCAATTCATATTATTTGCTATTTACTGCATCTACAAAGATGTAATCTGGCATACACATCCATAAGACTACATCTTGCTGCCATTGCCGCTTACCTACAAAACAATTATTTACAACAAGGGGTGGTGATGGACAGAGTCTCTGAATTAAGCAGAGTACTCTCACCCAGTCAAGAGATCAGGGCTAGATCCAACACCGTTTTTTAGCTCATTGCACCATCCCAGTTTCAGAACCTGGCTGTATGCAAATTAGTCTGTCCCTGGCCCAGTGCATCATGGGAACAGGGCAGACCAGACTACAATAGCCAATTCTTACACTGGGAAGGAAACAAGCTTCCGGGGACCGGTTTCTGCCATTTCAGGCGTCTTCGGCCCGGCTTGCTTGAATCCTGATGGTGCAATGAGCAAGGGACTCACATCTGAGTATACCCTTCCACGCTTAGGGTGGACAAAATTATTTACAACAAGGGGTGGTGATGGACAGAGTCTCTGAATTAAGCAGAGTACTCTCACCCAGTCAAGAGATCAGGGCTAGATCCAACACCGTTTTTTAGCTCATTGCACCATCCCAGTTTCAGAACCTGGCTGTATGCAAATTAGTCTGTCCCTGGCCCAGTGCATCATGGGAACAGGGCAGACCAGACTACAATAGCCAATTCTTACACTGGGAAGGAAACAAGCTTCCGGGGACCGGTTTCTGCCATTTCAGGCGTCTTCGGCCCGGCTTGCTTGAATCCTGATGGTGCAATGAGCAAGGGACTCACATCTGAGTATACCCTTCCACGCTTAGGGTGGACAAAATTATTTACAACAAGGGGTGGTGATGGACAGAGTCTCTGAATTAAGCAGAGTACTCTCACCCAGTCAAGAGATCAGGGCTAGATCCAACACCGTTTTTTAGCTCATTGCACCATCCCAGTTTCAGAACCTGGCTGTATGCAAATTAGTCTGTCCCTGGCCCAGTGCATCATGGGAACAGGGCAGACCAGACTACAATAGCCAATTCTTACACTGGGAAGGAAACAAGCTTCCGGGGACCGGTTTCTGCCATTTCAGGCGTCTTCGGCCCGGCTTGCTTGAATCCTGATGGTGCAATGAGCAAGGGACTCACATCTGAGTATACCCTTCCACGCTTAGGGTGGACAAAATTATTTACAACAAGGGGTGGTGATGGACAGAGTCTCTGAATTAAGCAGAGTACTCTCACCCAGTCAAGAGATCAGGGCTAGATCCAACACCGTTTTTTAGCTCATTGCACCATCCCAGTTTCAGAACCTGGCTGTATGCAAATTAGTCTGTCCCTGGCCCAGTGCATCATGGGAACAGGGCAGACCAGACTACAATAGCCAATTCTTACACTGGGAAGGAAACAAGCTTCCGGGGACCGGTTTCTGCCATTTCAGGCGTCTTCGGCCCGGCTTGCTTGAATCCTGATGGTGCAGTGAGCAAGGGACTCACATCTGAGTATACCCTTCCACGCTTAGGGTGGACAAAATTATTTACAACAAGGGGTGGTGATGGACAGAGTCTCTGAATTAAGCAGAGTAGCTTGTCTCCTTTCTGGTGAAGAATTGGCTTGGTAGTTTGGTCTGCCCTGTTCCCATGATGCACTGGGCCAGGGACAGACTAATTTGCATATAGCCAGGTTCTGAGCTGGGATGGGGCAGTGAGATAAATAACGGTGATGGATCAAGCCCTGATCTTTGGACTGGGTAAGAGTGGTCTGCTTAATTCAGACACTCTGTTCATCACCACCCCCTTTTCTGAATCGTTTTTGGCCACTATAGGTGTGGCAGGGTATACTCAGACATGAGTCCCTTTCTCACTGCTCCATCAGGATTCAAGCAAGCCGGGCCGAAGAGGCTGAAATGCCAGAAACCGGTCCCCGGTAGCTTGTCTCCTTTCTGGTGAAGAATTGGCTTGGTAGTTTGGTCTGCCCTGTTCCCATGATGCACTGGGCCAGGGACAGACTAATTTGCATATAGCCAGGTTCTGAGCTGGGATGGGGCAGTGAGATAAATAACGGTGATGGATCAAGCCCTGATCTTTGGACTGGGTAAGAGTGGTCTGCTTAATTCAGACACTCTGTTCATCACCACCCCCTTTTCTGAATCGTTTTTGGCCACTATAGGTGTGGCAGGGTATACTCAGACATGAGTCCCTTTCTCACTGCTCCATCAGGATTCAAGCAAGCCGGGCCGAAGAGGCTGAAATGCCAGAAACCGGTCCCCGGTAGCTTGTCTCCTTTCTGGTGAAGAATTGGCTTGGTAGTTTGGTCTGCCCTGTTCCCATGATGCACTGGGCCAGGGACAGACTAATTTGCATATAGCCAGGTTCTGAGCTGGGATGGGGCAGTGAGATAAATAACGGTGATGGATCAAGCCCTGATCTTTGGACTGGGTAAGAGTGGTCTGCTTAATTCAGACACTCTGTTCATCACCACCCCCTTTTCTGAATCGTTTTTGGCCACTATAGGTGTGGCAGGGTATACTCAGACATGAGTCCCTTTCTCACTGCTCCATCAGGATTCAAGCAAGCCGGGCCGAAGAGGCTGAAATGCCAGAAACCGGTCCCCGGTAGCTTGTCTCCTTTCTGGTGAAGAATTGGCTTGGTAGTTTGGTCTGCCCTGTTCCCATGATGCACTGGGCCAGGGACAGACTAATTTGCATATAGCCAGGTTCTGAGCTGGGATGGGGCAGTGAGATAAATAACGGTGATGGATCAAGCCCTGATCTTTGGACTGGGTAAGAGTGGTCTGCTTAATTCAGACACTCTGTTCATCACCACCCCCTTTTCTGAATCGTTTTTGGCCACTATAGGTGTGGCAGGGTATACTCAGACATGAGTCCCTTTCTCACTGCTCCATCAGGATTCAAGCAAGCCGGGCCGAAGAGGCTGAAATGCCAGAAACCGGTCCCCGGTAGCTTGTCTCCTTTCTGGTGAAGAATTGGCTTGGTAGTTTGGTCTGCCCTGTTCCCATGATGCACTGGGCCAGGGACAGACTAATTTGCATATAGCCAGGTTCTGAGCTGGGATGGGGCAGTGAGATAAATAACGGTGATGGATCAAGCCCTGATCTTTGGACTGGGTAAGAGTGGTCTGCTTAATTCAGACACTCTGTTCATCACCACCCCCTTTTCTGAATCGTTTTTGGCCACTATAGGTGTGGCAGGGTATACTCAGACATGAGTCCCTTTCTCACTGCTCCATCAGGATTCAAGCAAGCCGGGCCGAAGAGGCTGAAATGCCAGAAACCGGTCCCCGGTAGCTTGTCTCCTTTCTGGTGAAGAATTGGCTTGGTAGTTTGGTCTGCCCTGTTCCCATGATGCACTGGGCCAGGGACAGACTAATTTGCATATAGCCAGGTTCTGAGCTGGGATGGGGCAGTGAGATAAATAACGGTGATGGATCAAGCCCTGATCTTTGGACTGGGTAAGAGTGGTCTGCTTAATTCAGACACTCTGTTCATCACCACCCCCTTTTCTGAATCGTTTTTGGCCACTATAGGTGTGGCAGGGTATACTCAGACATGAGTCCCTTTCTCACTGCTCCATCAGGATTCAAGCAAGCCGGGCCGAAGAGGCTGAAATGCCAGAAACCGGTCCCCGGTAGCTTGTCTCCTTTCTGGGAAGAATTGGCTTGGTAGTTTGGTCTGCCCTGTTCCCATGATGCACTGGGCCAGGGACAGACTAATTTGCATATAGCCAGGTTCTGAGCTGGGATGGGGCAGTGAGATAAATAACGGTGATGGATCAAGCCCTGATCTTTGGACTGGGTAAGAGTGGTCTGCTTAATTCAGACACTCTGTTCATCACCACCCCCTTTTCTGAATCGTTTTTGGCCACTATAGGTGTGGCAGGGTATACTCAGACATGAGTCCCTTTCTCACTGCTCCATCAGGATTCAAGCAAGCCGGGCCGAAGAGGCTGAAATGCCAGAAACCGGTCCCCGGTAGCTTGTCTCCTTTCTGGTGAAGAATTGGCTTGGTAGTTTGGTCTGCCCTGTTCCCATGATGCACTGGGCCAGGGACAGACTAATTTGCATATAGCCAGGTTCTGAGCTGGGATGGGGCAGTGAGATAAATAACGGTGATGGATCAAGCCCTGATCTTTGGACTGGGTAAGAGTGGTCTGCTTAATTCAGACACTCTGTTCATCACCACCCCCTTTTCTGAATCGTTTTTGGCCACTATAGGTGTGGCAGGGTATACTCAGACATGAGTCCCTTTCTCACTGCTCCATCAGGATTCAAGCAAGCCGGGCCGAAGAGGCTGAAATGCCAGAAACCGGTCCCCGGTAGCTTGTCTCCTTTCTGGTGAAGAATTGGCTTGGTAGTTTGGTCTGCCCTGTTCCCATGATGCACTGGGCCAGGGACAGACTAATTTGCATATAGCCAGGTTCTGAGCTGGGATGGGGCAGTGAGATAAATAACGGTGATGGATCAAGCCCTGATCTTTGGACTGGGTAAGAGTGGTCTGCTTAATTCAGACACTCTGTTCATCACCACCCCCTTTTCTGTACCTACAAAACAGACAACATTTGTCATTGTTTAGGGTACTGCTATCAAAGTCTTTATGAAAGGCCTTAAAAGGATATTTCCTCCCAGTATCCCACCCTCTCCAGTGTGGAATTTAAACATTGTCCTTACTAGGCTCACGGGTCGTCAATTTGAACCTCTGCACAAATGCGAACTGCAGTTCCTTACATGGAAAGTAGCTTTCCTTGTCGCAATCACTTCACTCAGGAGACTAAGTGAGATCTAGGCTCTAACCATACAAGAACCATTCTTACAAATACATCAAAACAAGGTGGTTCTTAGAACAAATCCGAAATTCCTTCCCAAAGTATTCTCTGCTTTTCATCTTAATCAATCTGTGGAATTACCCGTTTTTTCCCTTGAACCAGATTCTGTAGCCAAGAGAGCTCTTCACACACTTGATGTCAAAAGAGCTATACTTTATAACATATTTAGAAGTACACCTTTTAGAAACACAAACCAACTGTTTGTAGCTTTCTCTCCACCTCATAAAGGAAACCCCATCTCCAAAGCTGTAATTGCCAGGGGGATAGTCAAATGTATTCAAATATGCTACCAAATGGCAAAACACACATTAACAATTCCCCCAGTGCGCACTCAACATGCAAAATAGGGGCTTCCATGGCATTCTTAGGGAACATTCCCTTAGATGGCATTTGTAAAGCAGCAACATGGTCTACAACACACACGTTCACTAAACACTATTGTGTAGATGTGCAAGCAAAACAATAAGCTTCTGTGGGCCAGGCTGTTCTTAAAACACTTGTCCAGACCTCTGCAACAGATAGAGGTGACCGCCACCAAGGGAGTGCACTGCTATACAGTCTATGCACAAGTATTTATTCTACAGCTCATATGCCTCGAACGGAAAATGCTACTTAGCAGTATGCATCTGTTCTTGGCATGTAGAGCTGCTGAATCACATAAGCCCACGCACCTCCCCGGTACCTCTAGCTGTTCTAGAATTATCTTACTTAGATACATTACACATGGACATCTTTTCTGTTTCTTACAAACTCCATTTCCCGTATTGGCGAAAAACAATCTAAAGATGGAGTCGATACCCATGCGCACTAGCGTCCAAAGGAGGAGTCGCCTATCTCGTGACTACAAAGACTTCTTCCAAGACAACAACAAAGTGCAAACATCCGAGCCCTCCACCAGATGGCGCTCTATGCACAAGTATGTGATTCTGCAGCTCTACATGCCAAGAACAGATGCATACTGGTAAGAACTATTTTTCCTTAATGATATTTTTAAAATGTAGGCTCTCAGAAATGGTTTAGGTTTGGTATGGAGAACCAGAGCAAGATGCCTTAAAACCTTACTACGCTGAAACGTTCTTTTAATAAATCCGTTCTTTATGATGTTTTTATTAACTATTCTAAAAGGAATATTCCTTCTTTGATTAGTCATTCATTTCATTAGTATACTCTGCATAAAACACATCTTTGTAACACAATTGTGCAACAAAGGCTGTAATTCTGTATTCTTCATCAGTTACTTTCTGAGAAACACCAGGAGACGTCCATCTAATTTGATGGAAAGCTTGCAACAGGGAGGGTCTGCTGCAGCGGGAACATTTTTCCCAATGAGGGCCAAATGTTGTTTCTCAAAAGTGTTCTTTAGTGGAAGTAGTAGGGGGATTTGAAATAACCCTGTAGTTTTAGAATTGCCTAAAAAACGAACTCAGTTTCGAGACTGATTTAGAATGCCTTATGTAAGCTTCAGTTGATGTTAGTTCCTTTGAAAGGCAACAGTATTAAATATTTCTGTGCGTTGATTTACTTAAGCATACCCAGTAGAATGTTGAAAGACTTGTCTATAACAGCTCACAATTCAGTGTCTGCAGATGTTTTTTATTGTCCAAGCGTAGTCTTGCTTAAATACCAATTATTTCATTAGCCTACCTGTTGGACCCGGCCCTTTTGGCAGGTTCACCCCGAGACTTTTTGCTTTTTCCTTTTTCCTAGCCTGTTTCTGGAACCTGGTGGTGGTGATTTTAGGCCTCTGCGCACTTTTTCACTGTGGTACAGTGTAAAGTGCGTGAGCTCTCTGTGTATGTGTGGTGAGTGACCTGCCCTCCCATAGGAATGAATGGGGAATATGTATGCCCATGGTAGTTCCTGATGTGTGGGGAGTGCAGGGTCGAGTTTGGTATGTACGAACTCGTGAGATTGAATGCTGCGTAATGATGTATGCGGCATGAATGGGTCTAGTGCGGAAGTGCCACTTTTAGAAGTTGGCATATTTGTGTAATTTGTGTCTGGCGTGTGATTGGCTGGTGAGCCTGGCCCAGGAGTGCCTGGGCCT
Source organism: Lissotriton helveticus (assembly GCF_964261635.1). NCBI lineage: Eukaryota > Metazoa > Chordata > Amphibia > Caudata > Salamandridae > Lissotriton > Lissotriton helveticus. The sequence continues at coordinate 489,848,535 of NC_136067.1, read as the reverse complement.
GCTTGTGGATTGACTGTCTGGTTTGAAGGTGGCAGGGGCTGGGGAGCCCCAGGAGGTTGTCTGAGTCAGCCCGTGGATGAAAGGCTGCATCTGCTGCCAGGGAAGTGGGAGGAGATGGCACCTAGGAGTGAATAGGGCTGTGCCTGCCTGCCACAATGCTGGCTCCACCTCCTGCTGGGCGACTGTCGCCTATGCCCCTCACCCTGAAAGAAGTTCCCTATAACCAGTTCTAGCTGGTTCTCACACTGCCTGCACCCTGCTAGACAAAGGAATTTACAGTATAAAAAGGGGCTGTGTCCCCTTACAATTTGTTCTTGTTTCTGACTTGAATCTTGCCAGGGGCGTGCTGCTGCTTGGGCTCAGGGGAAGGCTTGCCTCCCTGAGCCCTGCCCAGCCCCTGGATACCTGATGGACTGCTGCAGGTCAAGAGGGACTTTGTTGCTGGACTTTTTGTGCCTTTAGCGCTGGGAGCGCTTTACTTTCCCTGTTAAGCGCTGGAAGCGCTTTATTCCTGCTCTAAGCGCCTGGGAGCTCTTTTATTTCTACTTGGACCTTGTTGGTCCTCTAGCGCTGGGTAGCGCTTTTATTCCCCGTTTATTTAGTTAATTTACGGGTGCCACCCCGTTTTAATTTAATTATTTGAAGCCGGTGCCCACCCAGCATGGCCCCGTGTTGAATTCACCGCCGCCGGCCCGGAGAGCGATTAGGAGGCGCTGTCCCGCCTCTCTGCCCCATGGCCCCGCTGCGATTGGCCGCAGCCGCAGCCGCGACCCGGAAGTCAGGCAGGCCGAGGGCGGGACTATGGGACAACAGGAAGCAATGGCCGATGCTGCCGGTCTCCCGTGACTGAGAGGGAGACCGGAGAAAAGGAAGCTGCCTGCCGGGGAGAGAGAGAAGTCTGGCGCGAGGGCAGCAAGGCTCCCAGAATGGAGGGAGAGCCCCGCAGCCGGTGAGAGTGAGCCGCCGCCCAGGAGAGCCCCGTGGTGACAGGCACCTAGCGCGATGTCGGAGAACCGGTGAGTGCTGTTTGGAAGAAGGGGGGGCGTCGGGGCACACTGCCAGTGCCCGCCCTGCCCCTCCAGTACCGTGGCCCCAGATCTTGACGAGCCCAGAGGGGCTCAAGGGCCTGTCCGGCTCAGCGCGTCCCCCGAGGGGGATACCCCCCCCAGAGGAGGCAGGTTGGTGTGCTCAGAGCGGCCCCACTTGACAGCGGGCCGCTCCCACGATCTCCGGGGGCATTTCCATTTACTTTAAGAGCCTGAGAGGCTCGAGGGGGCATTTTTGTATTTCGAGTCCCCCAGAGAGGGACTCCAACCATGGGGCATGTTTTGTTGAGCCGGCCTGGCTCTACTCTGGACATTTGTTTTAAAAGTCCCACGGAGGACTTGGGGGCATGTGTATTTATAGAGCCAGATGGCTCCAACGCCCCACAGCTGTTTCAGAGCCTGTGTGGCTCCAACCTTTTGCGCCGTTCTGTTATAGGGCCAGTGAGGGCCCTGGCGCAGTTTTGTTGATCTCCAGCTGCCCAGCAGTTAGTGGGCAGCTGCACCGTTTAGGCGCAATTGGAGAGAGAGTCCCTGTGTGGGACAGAGGGGGCACAGTGGTGCCCGGCCTGCTACAGCTGCGCAGCACTTAGTGCCAGCTGCAACGTACAGGCCCTTGTGATTGTCCTCAAGGTGCCCAGCAAGTAGTGGGCACCTGCAACGTTTAGGTTTTGCGCCGGTGGCGCACCCCTGACTGGCGCTGCATTGGCAGTGCGTCCTGACATTCTGGACACAGGGCTCTTTTAGTCCCTTTTATTAGATGGGGGCTGGTATGTGATTTTATGTAGGCGCAATGTGATTATCTATGTGATGGTAATTGCCTAATGTGAGTTTTGCGCAATGTGATGTGGTGCTAGGAAATGTAATGCATTTAATATGATTACGCACCTTGATTTTACACCTCTGAATGTGTTGGTTTATGCATCATGTGTTTTTCCTTCCCTGCACCTCTGAATGTGTTTATAATGCATCATGTGCCTTATTATTACACCTCTGAATATTTTAGGCATCATGTGTTTTCTTTTTCCCTACACCTCTGAATGCTGTGATGCATCATGTGTAATGTGTTCTTGCTGATACCCCTAAGTGTATTTTTAGGTGGTTGTTCTTTCTAGTACAGGTGGTCCTAGTGAGGTCCTGGTCCCCTGCGTGACATTCTCCTAAGGTGGTTAGGGTTGCGTAGGTGGTACTTACCTGTTCCCAGTAGTTACTGGATGTGATCTATAATTGTTATTTTGTGCTATACTTATTCTAAGTTCTAGAAGTGCTATCTCTAAAAGTGTTGATTCTGACAGTGGCCCATGTGGCCCTGTCTTGTAAATAATCCCTTATGAATATTGCCCGTGCCAGTTGGCACAATGTACATGTGTGATTTCTATCTGATGTGGTTCTGACAATACAGAAGTTATTTTCATATAACCTTGTGTGGAGTTCCTTTTGTGGTGTGCCTAGGATGTTGTTGCTGTTGTGTGCTGGCGCAAATGCTTTACATATTGCCTCCGAGTTTAGCCTTACTGCTCGTGCCAAGCTACCAAGGGGGTGAGCAGGGGTTATCTTGGCGTGTGACTCCCTTGCCCTGACTAGAATGGTGGTTTCTGCCTGGCTTTGGCGTCAGCCTTAGCCTACCAGAAATAGCCAGTTCTAACACTACCCATAGTTGGCTGGCTTTATTGTGCCCTGACATGTTTTTCCCCACGACCTACCCAAATTTCCCCTTGAGTGCTAGTAGTTTTCTCCAGAGCGAACTTTAAAATAGGTTCACCTAAGAACCTAGAAGTTCTGACCTATGGTCAATGTTGCGGCCATGTACTTAACCTGCGATCCATTATCCCTTATTAGTTATCGAGCACACCAGCTTTTCTCATTATTTAAAATGCCAGCATTATTAGGCCCAACTACAAGCAAATCACAGGTATAAATCCTATTTTACTATGTAAGTACTTTGAAATGTTTCAGACAAGAATGCTGTTAAAAAAACACCCGGCATCAAATATGGACTTTGCATGCTGTGAATTTGAAATCGTAGGTCGCTGTTATTTTAGTGTAGAGGTTTTACTAGGACAAAGCGAACTGCTTCTGATCATTTTGTTTATTCTTTGTATCATCAGAAAGTACAGCCTGCAACAGAGATTGCAAATGGCGAAGTAAAGCAAAAAAACCGGAAGCGATGGGGACACATTACAAAGGCACTGAAAGGCTCCAGTGACTGGGATGATTTGGCAGACATAGACTTTGGTTCTTCGGCTGCAAAAACTGATCTGAAAATGGAGAACAATAAGCAGAGTAGCGATGCTCTTTCTGGGTATGTTTCAATGTTTTTATTATGGTATAAAAAATATCCATTTCAAGGTTTCACCGCAGCTGGCTTGCAGCCTTTTGGCTGCTAGCCACAAGGTTATTATATATGTGCAGTAATAAAGTCCTGTGCATAGACGTTTACTAGTGCTATGTGCTTTTGCACTTGATTGAATGACATAGAACCAAAACAAGACTAATTAAGGCAATGGGGCCTTCACAATAGCTTCAGTTACGATACCATGGAAAAGATGGAGGAACTGGAGTGAGCAAAACAAAGGAGCAAGAGGTAGGATTGACAAAGGGCAACTTGGAGGTGAAACGCTTTAAAGAGAGAAGTTGGGTGGAAGCAAAGAGGAGCAGACACGAGTGAGAAGTGAACATGGAAGAAACAACAAGGAAAACGAGGAGTTGACCCAGGTGGAGGCCTCTAGTTGTAAAATTGTGCCAGTTAGTTTGCAGTACAGGCACCTAATTTGAGTTGAAAGGAATTACTGATAAGCCAATAGTGGGAAGTGAAAGTGATTGACAAAGTCTCAAGCCAATAGCTGAAGGAGGCTGGTCCAAAATAGCCCACTGTCTGTGTGTATTGTAAAATCCAGATAAAAGAAGCTTCGAGAACCGGGCTCAGAATTTCTTATGACTATAATAAACAGATATCGGATCACGTCTTTTCTTGTTTATGGAGCTTAACACCTGTTGAGTCCACCTTGGGGCCTTAATCTCAGCAAATGCATTCGTTGTCTGGAAAGGCTTTTCATATTAAACGTATGTTGATGAACATGTTTCCTATTTCCACAGATTCGAAAGTGTCTTGGACCTAAAGTCTACAGACAAGACTAGTTCAATCAATGCTGCACCTCCATATACCTCATTTCCTAAGCAGCATACCACAGCATCGCAGACCCCTTCTGCTAAGCAACACTACTTGATACATTCCAGATATCTGCCAGGTATGTATTTTATTTCGTTTTGTGTAATGTCTTCCCATTGTTTGATAGAATATGTTGCAAGCAGTAAACCAACACATACACTTTCTAATTAGAATTTAATAATTTTCGAGATTTGCCTAAGTTTAGAATATGTCTACGGAAAGTGTTTTAGAATATGAACTCTAATATAAGAAACAAAATTCCTTTTATTACCACAGAAATAAACATACATCCTTCCCATCCAATGTGTGTCCTGCTTGGCTTGGTAGGGCTATCCAGTAAATGGAGTCAGAATTGTTTGTTTCACACCTTGACAAACTTAACAGAAAAGTAGCAAAACCGTGCTTTATACCTAATGGTATTTTGCTCTGTGTACTCCACCGAGCAACTCCCAGTGTCACCATGACTCTGTATTGATTTACTGCCACGCAAAGTTTTGTTTTGGTTTATCAAAGTGGACAAGTGCTCGCAGTGAACGAAATAAGTGCTTGGGTTAGATTTTTTTTTTATCTTTTCCACTTTCATAACTGCTTTGCGTGAACATGATTTATTTAATTTTTAAGCAATTGAATCATTGTGGTTTGTAGGTGGATATTGCATATTGATTGGTAGACACTGAATTGCGTTGCTGTTTTTCCCGGGCCTGGTTATGCTCTGTTACCATGAAATAAAATGTTATGCTGTGTCTGCTCTTGTCACCTATCGATGTGGGATCACCACAATCCTGATTAACTTGCTTAGTTAGGTTCAGCATATGAGAACAAAACTTCCAAGTTAGTTCTGAACTCTTAAAACCTGTAATTTTGTGACTGGTAATAGACGTGCATAAAAACATTAATTCTTTGGCCCTGCTCCAGCCCTACTAGGATTTCAACGGCACTAACCTGTCAAGAGATTCCTCAATTTCCTTATATGCTATTCTTTTTAAGGTGTGAGAAGTCACTTCTTTTTTTTCTTTACATGATCTCTCTACATTTTATCTTTAAGAAGTTGAAAGAATTATCAAAACTAAATACAGTAAGGATCTGTTACTAGCATTTTTAGGCTTTTGTATCTGGGCACTACATATCATTCTTCCAGTTGCCATTTTAAGTTCGAGCGCTGGGATTTATGTGAAATACATCATAGATTAATTAGCAAATAAACAGGAAGTGAAAAAATGGTTGCTTCAAATTTCCCTTAAACCAAAGTGGTTTCCCTCATTGGGTAAACTATAGTTAACCCCACTGAAAATATAATGATTATATCACCCTTATGTAATTGCCCAAAAGATGTGGAGAAGTGTGGCTCAATGGTTAAAGCAGCAGACCCTGATGCAGAGGTCTGGCCCGGGACCATGGTTCAATTCCCGCCTCGGCGGGTCTTGGGCTCAATTTCCTCGGACCTGTTAATTCTCGCCTCGGTGCCTATTCTAATCGTGGGTCCCACTCTGCAACTCTGGGTAATAGCTTGCTTAATATCCACAACGGCCCCAACAGCGCTGGGATGCCTGGCTTCACCTTGGGGGTGTCCAGGAGTGGGCATTTCACAGGGAAAAGCCAGGAAGGGTTCCACAGCGGTATGCGTACAGCGCCAAGACTCTTCAGGGTATAAGTGCGCTATACAAGTACGAATTCATTTCATTCATTCATTTCATTCATGCATAAGATTGCTGTAAGCCTTAGCAAACTATGTTCTAGATGTAAAGCTGAAGTGGGAACATATATGCATACGTAATGGAGATATGTTGACATTCAGGACTGCTGGACAAAGGTTGTTAGTAAGTTGAGAGAACTAACAGGTTGGAATATCGCACAGGCAACCACAGTCTATCTACTATGAGGTGTACCTCTCAAAAAGAAAGATAAACGCACTAGGGAATTTATCACGAAGGGACTTGCGCTGGACAAGATGATGAAGGTAATGAATAGGAAGTGGCCAAGAGGCCCCCCCCCCTTGAAGATCTGGATATGGGATATGATATAAATAGATACAGAAAGAATATGAGTTCCAGTCGACAGTCTTTATTGAACAATAGGTCGTACTTTGAACTTTTAAAATTTAGTACTGAAAAACTCATTTATCCAGCAGATGGCAAGATACGATAGACATGGTTGTGTATTACAGTTGCTGTGTGATTCGTAATGGAATATCAATTTATGAATAGATGGGTATAACAATATGTTATGGTTTAGCTCAGCCTTTGCATTGCTCAGTTAATGTGCGAAGATACCTTAACTATCCATCGCTAGGGATTGTCACTGAATAGCACCCTAACATTATCTTTGTGATGACCCGGGTTGCCACCAACTCCAATTTGTAAAATTGTGGTAGTTCTGCTTCGAAAAAAAGTATATGAGCAAAAAAGATAAGATGACACAAAATGTTCACAAGATGCCAAAATTACAAGTATCAGTATGCTAACTGTAAGTAGACGATAACACAGCTAAATGTACTTCTCTGCATCTAAGAGACTTGGGGGCACATGCAGCAAGCTAGGCAATTGTGATTCCTTAATAGCAATTATTAAGGAATCGCAATTGCCAATGCATGTAGTTTTCGCTAAAATATTGGTGATTCCTACACATTCCTTAATTGCTAATCGCAAATTGCGATTCGCAATTAAGAAATGGCTTCCCATTCATTCCTATGGGCCAAGAGGCCCATAGGAATGAATGGGATTGCATTCGCAATTTGCGGGTACCAAATAGGTACTCGCAAATTGCGCATCCTATTTGCAAGGGTGATAGGGGACCAAAAGGCCACCCTGATGCACCCCAGAACTGGTAAGTGTGCACATGTGGCACACATACATGCCCATATGGCACTAAGAAAACTTCAACAAAATGCATTTTTCTTAGGATATTCAAATTACCACCAACTTGAGGTTGGTGGTAATTTGCGAATCCTTAAAGCAGGGTCTCAATTTTTTCATGCTTCCTGCATTGCATTTAGGGAATCGCAAAATGCGATTCTCTAAATGCATTTGCAAAATAGGTATTCGCATAAATTGTGATTACCTATTTTGCCATTTGCTTTGAGCTTGATGTATCCCAAATAGCTCAATACCGGTTGCAAACGGGCAATCGACCATATGCTCTTCCACAAGAATCACCTTGTTAGGAGCAATATTGGACACCACAATAAACAAAGCATTTCCCTCTCGCACGAGACAAGTGAAACTAATATCACTGGTTCAGTCATTCTCAAGAAGAAAGTCCCTTTCAGTTCGCCGTTACAAGTACTTCCTGGAAACAATGTCCTCTTTCATTCCTCTTATTCCTTTCTGCTGATTGCAAATGCAGCCATTGCAGGAAAAGCTAGATTTGCAATGGCATCAAGCAGTAGGTTCTTTTGAGGATGTCATTAGTCACTCCAGGTAAGGTTAACATGTCTCTTGGTGGACCCGGCGTCGAAATATTTCTACCGGTCTATCCTCCCTTATCACACCAACTCCACACGTGATCACCACTGATGCCTACCCGGAAGGATGAGGGAGCTTTCCTGCAAGACCTTTAAGGTCAGTGGCCTTTGGCAGCATCAAGACCAGCATCTCCACATCAATTTGCTGGATATCTGGGCAGTGAATTTGGCATTGCAGGCTTTCTTACCGAAAATAAGGTGTTGGTCAGAACGGCACCGTGGCAATGCATTATCTAAACAAGCGAGGCAGCAGCAGGTCCTACCTCCTTTCTCAGGATGCTCAGTACACCTGGAAGTAGCGATGCCGAACAGAATCTCTCTAAAGGTGGAATATCTTCCAGGAGATCAGAACGCAACAGCAGACACTTTAAGCAGGCTCAAATCAACCTGCCACAAGTGGGAGATCCATCAAGAGACGCTAGACAGCATTTTTCTCGCTTGGGGCAGACCAACGGTGGACCTCATTGCGACGTTGCAAAACAAGAAATCCCATCTGAATGTAGGGATGTAGTTTCCAATGCCCGGCCACAAAGCACTAATATAATGTACAAAATGAAATGGAACCGATTCTGTGTATTGTGTCAGGATTCAAACGTCCATCCTCTGCTGTCATCGCCCCATGAGATGCTATTAGCACACGCCTCGATTAAAGTCCATCTAGATGCTATATCCCGATTCAGGAGGACATCTTCAGGATCATCATTATGGTCCGCAAGGATCATTAAGCAATTCATGAGAGGTCTATTCCGCACCTGTGAAGCCTCTGCGTCCTCTCTGGCATCTTAATATAGTATTTTCGCAACTCATGAAACATTCTTTTTAACCTATACATAAGGCAGACCTTAAGTTCCTGTCATGGAAGGTTGCCCTTCTTCTGACTTTGACATCTGCCAGGAGAGTTGGGGAAATACAGGATCTCACAATACAGGAACCGTTCCTGCAGTTTAGGGATGACTGAGTAGTTCTTCGTACTAACCCCAAGTTCATCCCCAAAGTTCTGTCAGACTTTTCATTTGAACAAGCCTCTTATCCTTATGACCTCCTTTCCACAACCAACAACTGCTGCGGAAAGAGCTCTTCATTCGCTAGATATGTAGCGTTATCTCATTTTTATCTAAAAGGAACCAAAACATTTTGCAAATAACCCAGCTCTTTGTATCCTTCAGTGCGCCCCTGAAGGGCTATCCTCTATCCAAAAGGGGAATTGCATGTTAGATCTTGAGTGCAATCCAATATTGCCATCAAGCGGTAGGAAACGTGTACAGGCACAAGTGCGTGCTCACTCTACAAGGGAGATCTCTGTCTACTGCTCTTTATGCCGGAGTACCTATCCAGGATATCTGCAGAGCTGCAACCTGGAGGAATACCCACACCTTAACCAGACAATAATGCTTGGATGCCACAGCTCACAGTGATGTAGCAGTAGGCCAGGCAGTGCTGGGGAACCTGTTCCAGTGACTGTGAGCTCACACCTTCACCCCTCCTTCCTTTTTTCATATATCTAGATCACTGCAGACTTCGCTCGTAGTACTCCCGCTAACTTCCAGGAAACGAACTAATGCGAACCCGTTCTTTGGTGCAATGTAAACGATTTATTGAGCCCTTACACTACCTTCATGACGCGTTTCGGCCTAAGGAGGCCTTGATCACATGACGCACATGCAGAGTACCGTCACATTTTTAAAGTGCTAATGCTTGAACACGTGTCAAACACATAGACCTGAAAAACCTGCTAAAGCACCGTGAATACAACAGATATAGTTAAATACATTGCAGTGTTTATAACAGTTCAGATTGGTAAAAAAGAACCTTCTAAATCGATAAATATTCATACATAGTATAAAATATTATAAAAGGCATTGCACATAAGTAAATATGTGGTATAAAGAGAGCTAAAAATTCACAATAAGTCCTGACATGTAAAAAACATTATGCACGTATTGAAAACAAGTCATGACTTAATTGCTTTAACTCCGTGCCTACTGAGATCCTGACCTTAAAGTTATAAAGTATAGGGTCATTTAGTTTTTACCATTGTACAACATTTTAAATCAAGCCCAAGTGGGCCTTGCCATTCTCGGTCTGTCTATGAACAAAGTGCTAGTGCAAAAAAGAACCACAATAATTAACCCTACTGGTTCAAAAGAGCAAATGTGCAATGTTAAATTTAAAAACTAAAGAGAGGTTCAGCAGCAGTTAATACTGAAAAATGTTGAGTCGACTATTAAAGGGAGAATGTTAAAGGCAGATATAAAAGTCCTCACTGGAGTTGTTACCCTGCTGGGTAGTAGTGTCCGGTTCGATTATGTATCTTGTTTCCAACTTACGTAGCAATGCCTCCCGGTTACCTCCACGTCTAAGCACTGGAATTGCATCCACAACAAAGTATTACAGAATTCCCAACTTATTGTTGTGGACGTCTTTAAAGGGTCTCGCAACCGGTAAGCTGCATCAGAATTTGTAATAGCGCTGATGTGTTGGAGTATTCTTTTGTGGGCTTGCAGCTTGGTACTGCCCACGTATTGTAGCCCACAAGAACACTCCAACACATACACAGCATATTCTGTTTTACATGTAAGTAGTTTAGTAATAGGCACTGGTTCGGCCTTAAAAGGGGTTGTGTAGGTCATTTTATTGACCCCAAATCTGCATGAACGACATGTGGTGCATTTCACAAACCCCTTTCTGGAATTTAACCAATTGATAACTGGTCTAATCTCTTGACTACTTCCCACTAGGGCCTCACTCATAGATCTTGCTTTCCTAAAGGTGATATTGGGAGTTTTGGACATTTTTCCTCCAAGGATGGGATCACTAAGTACTAGAGGTCAATTTTTGTTGATAATCCTGCATGAGGTATGATGTTGTCTATTGTACGTCAGGATCAGCCTGGTTGGTGGATCTGATGTTTCAACATTACCAATTTTTGAGATAGTTGTATTGGTCAGTAAATCACTTCTGTTGGACAATTTAGTCTTTCTGATTGCACTGGCAATCTTTTTTCATCATATCCCCTGGCCAAAAACCTATGTTTGCTCTCCGGCTGTGCCTTCTCACAATCACTGTCGTTGCTGCAGATACTCCTGATTTTCAGAATTTAACCGAAAGGAATGCTGTGAATGAGGTGCCTAGGATGATGACTAGTGGCATGCAATAAGGTATTTCCTGCAGTTGGCTTTCTGTGCAATTTGGTTTCAACATTGCCTCAGCCACATAGATCTCTACATCCAAGAAACATACCAACTGTTTGCTAGTAGTTGCCGTAAAATGTAGGTTCAAACTGTTCACATTAATTTGTTCATTGAAATGGAGAGTACTCTCTTCTGTACATCTCCAAATCACGAACAAATCATCAATGTACCTGTACCAAATTAAAATATTAATGTTGTTAAATTTTACTTGTAACACCTTTTTATCCCATAGTCCCATGTAAAGGCCGGCGTAACTAGGAGAAAAACATGCCCCCATTGCTACACCCCGTGTCTGACGGAAAATCTGATTTTGAAATAGAAAGTAATTTTTTTCTAAACAAGTCGAAATCGTGTTGACAAGCATTTTGTTGTGCTGGTACAAGTGCAATGGTCTAGTGCCCAAATAGTGTTCTACTGCTTTTATGCCATCCTGGTGATGAATGCTTGTGTAGAGTGACGTAACATCAAGCGACATCAACACATAATCTGCGTTCCATTTAAAATCATTGATATATATATGCATGTACATTGTCTTTATCTTCTACCCTTGTAATTTCTTATTTATATTATGTTTAAATTATACTAACGTTACTGTAGCAATTGCTATCAGTTTTAAGAGTAACGGTTTAAGTTATATCTGCTCCTCAAAATGGTTGAAGATATGAATTTGACACACTTGGATGGATACAAGCAAAACTGTGATGCTGACTGCTAGCTACTCTGATTCAAGCATGTGAATCTATGAAAGTTCCAGTACTGGATTAAGAAAATAAGTTACTTACCTGTAACTGAAGTTCTCCAGTACTGGAATCTCTCATAGATTCACATGCGACCCACCCTCCTCGGGTTTTTACAGGTGTATCTGTTGAACACGTGCTGTGAAAATCTGAGGGTCTATGGTTCTCTCAGGAGTGTTCTAGAGGGTGGAAGGTCCTGAGTGGTTCAAGTTTGACTTTTGTCTTTTTTACAAAACAATGGAGATAGGTTACAAAACTGAAATGGGCTTAGGCCTGCTTTCTGCTTTGTATTAGCTGTGCATTGCTATTTTGATGTACCTGGGACTCTCATCTCGACAACGGGGAATGAAGCATATGAATCTATGAAAGATTCCAATACTGGGGAACTACAGTTACAGGTAAGTAACTTATTTCTCATTGGCCTGCCAGAAATCTGAGCTCCAAGGATCAATTCTTGCTCCGCCCATGCTGCATTGGTACAGTCAGATATGGTGGCCGATCCTTTTCATTGGAACAGACTCCAGCTTCACATTCGCTATTGTTCTGAATTTGTCTGTTTCAAAAAGCTACTTAAAACCTGGCTCTCTTGATCGCATTTCTTTCTCTTGGTCTGCGCTTTAGCACCGAGATGCCCCTTAAGAAGTGATTTCTTGTGTTGTGTCAAGTTTTGGTAACATGTGGGAACATAACTGCAGTATAACGGCCCCTTGAGTACTTCCAAGTCTGTGTTTCATGAGTGGGAATCAGGTGTGAACTGCTGAGTGTACAAGAATCCTTTTACTCATTCTGCCCAGGAACCAAAAGTTGTTACGCACCAAGTTGGTCTATTCAATGGGTGTTTGTAATGAACTGGGTTATTAGTTGATGGGGCTGTGAAACTTTTATTACGTAATAATAATGCCACAATTGACTATAAGGTCCTGTTAGGTCTCAATAAATTTAAATTATAGCTCATTCCTTGGTAGCTTTGCACAGAACAGTTCGGCTTAACTTATACACAGATGTAAAGACAACACCAAAACAGTTAAGTCAAACAGCACAATACAAATCCCACTGCAATTTGTAAAAATAGTCCATATTTTTATCTTTAAATAGACATCAAAATTATAAAAATCTATAATAGGGAGCTGGAGATATTATAGAAGATTTAAAAAACAAGTAATAAAAAATAGGTAACAAATCACTACAGTTCACTGCACCAGCCCGCAATGGCCCTAGAATAATAGCAGTCCTTCATGGTATGAGCCATTTTTTTTTAAAATATATTTTTATTGCAAAATTAGAAACCACAGGATACAAACAATCAACCAGTGCACTCGTGACATCCCCCCGTCCACTAAGAAGTCCAATCCATACACAGCCATTCAGCCCGCATCCCGGGGGCCGGGCGGCATGTCATTACATTTAATAGGAAAAGCGCGGTGCACGTCCCACGGGGACCATGGTCGAAAAGTCGTTGTACGTATCTGCTTTTATCCCCCCCCCCCCACAACAACATCCCCGTCAGCCATCCCAGAGGTAAACAGTGACACCGCTCATATCGGGGCCTGCCCTAGGTGCTATCGTTCTTTCCCGCCTGGCTACTCCCTCCAGCCCTTTCATACTCCACCCTGTACCAACCATCCTAGTAGAGTCAAAGCACCCAGGCGGCTACCATCCAGTGGCTTCCGTCCCACCCCGAACCCTCATGAACCAGTCCCCCCCAAAGCCCCCCCCTGGCAACTGCTGGGCGTACGCCTCTTCCTGTCAAGTTAGATGGAACCACCACAGTGCGGAAGATAGCACTTCTGTGTTCGCCCCGTGGTGTCCACCGGTTTAGTTCTCCCCATCCTCGTCGTCCACAAAAGAATCACGCAAGGCCTGCACCACCAGCTCCCATGCACGCGCCGCTTCCAAAACTTTCTCATTCCCCATCTTAACAGCCTGCCGCATCCGGAGCACACTCTCACAGGCAGACCACCGCAGCAATTCATTCTTCCATCTACGCAGCGAGGGCCCCCCCCTGGACTTCCAATGCCACGATATCTCCCTCTGCGCCAATATCAGACCCAGATCAAGGAACTTGCTCGTCACCTTGGTGCGTTTAGTGTGCGGGAACCAGAGCAGCAGGCACGCCGCCATGTCAAATTCCACCTCCCTATCTGTCACTGCATTCAGGAGTCCCCCTATCTCCGCCCAATAGGTCCCCAATTGCGGGCACTTCCAAAACAAATGATCCATGTCCGCTCCCAGAGACGAACACCGTGGGCATCGAGCATCCGGCACCTGGAAGTACCGCTGTAATTTCTCTGGAGTTAAATAGGCCCTATGAAGTACATAGAAATGCACTTGCTGAAAGCGCGCATTTCTCGTGCCCTTCCACGTGCGCCGCAGGATGTGTCCCCAAGCCGTATCCGGTATGTGCCGGCCCACACTCTCCTCCCATTTAGCCTTGAGCCCCAGGAGTGGCTCCAGTCCCTCATTCAACATCCTATTATGGAGGCATGTCACAGCTTTGACCGTGCCCGCTGCCATCACCACATATTGGCACGCCATAGTCGGCGTGGGTTCTGCGAGCCCCCCCTTCCAGTGCTTCTGTATGGCAGCCACCACCGCCGCGTGCAGGAGGAACCCCCCGTCGGGCAGCCCGAACTGGTCCCGGAGTGCCTCGAACGGTGCCAAAGCCCCATCGATGTACAAGTCGCCTACCACCTGTAGTCCCGCCTCCTCCCAATCCAGCAACGGGGAGCAATCTCCTCCGTGCGGCAAGGCCGTCAGCATGCCGATCGGGATCTCTTCATGGTATGAGCCATGACCCTAGAACTTTGGGGGCACAACTTGGGTAAAGGACTCGGTCTCCCAGCATGCACCATGAGAGTCCCAGGCAAGTCAAGCTGCAACTGGTCAGGTCTCCAAATGCAGATTTCTCTTTAGTTTCCTTTGCTTTTTTTTTTTAATGGGCAAGGGAAAGTACACTCTGATGTCAACCATGGGCACATGGCTTGGTGGGCACTTTATGGAGGGTCAGGACTCCACCTCCCTGCATGCAGCAGCAGTGACACAGCAAGTCTTTGGTCGGGGACCAGCTGGGCACTTGAAAAGCAGCCTTCAGACTTTTGTTGCCCTGTGGTTTAACAGGGAGATAGCCCACTAGCCCTTGGAGTCAGTCTGAAATCTTTTGGCAAAGGGACGACTTCTAGAAAATTAATAGAAAGATTTGGTCCAGTTAAAAGGGTTAATTTTACAGTGCTTCAGCTGTCTTGTTTTAATTTGACATTGAAGTGGGGCACACCTATGTGCACTAGCTTCCCCTAGTAACATTTAACCTTCGGTACTTGGGTATCCTTAGCACCATATAATAGGGACTTAGAGGTTATTTAAACTTTCCGAATAGGATTTCTTTTTACTTGCCTTCTATGCTGCAGAACATACCTAGCACCAAATCTTTACTTGCCATTTTAGGAATGGCACAAATAGTGCTGCAATCTGCTAAAGGTACCTCAACTTGCAGGTCCTACGTACTTTGTACATTTTACAAGAGACTTACATGCAGTTTGATCTTGCTGATCTCAATGTAGCCAATTTGTACCCACTGTTATATACTTTTAGGGGGCAGAACACATACATTGGGTGCTGGACGTCAGCGCCCCAGTCTGCAGTCATTACACGAGTACCGAAGACGGCAAAAAGTGGGAGTGAACCTGCAAAAAGCCATTTCCCTACTGTATTATATCTAGGTTGTGTCTAGATAGGACTTTCAGTACCACCAGTCTCTTCAGCTTGTGGGTTGGGCCATTGACACTCCACATTCCTACCTTCTAAGCCCTTGTTGGCAATGCTGTCATTGTCTATTATTCCTGTGTATTCCCTAGCCTCTCCCCCCCCACCCCCTGTCACCTTCGTCCCTTTCCGCTCCCCGTCGCCTTTCCCTTGTGTACCTACTGCTGTAGTCCTCTACCCCTTCCTCGCTGCCTAATGCTGGAAGTGTAGACCTACTTCTCAAATGCTAAAGGCTCCTAACACCTCCCCATATGTACCATCTAATCTTCAGATATTTACAGTGGCATTGTTCTCTTTCTCCTTCAGGTTGGTTCTATCTGCCATCATCCACCTTTGTTTTTTTTGTTTTGAAATTCTTTAGGGCATCATGCCTTGGTATAGCCATGTACTGGTTGAGATTCCTCAGGATTAGTGCAACCCCGTTTGACCCTCATTCTCCATAATGGGCACCAAGACGCCTCTGGGAATTTGAGCGCTTTATAGATCCTATCATAAATCCTAACCATCACTGTTATGGTGGTTATGGAGACACATCTTCCTGGACCTTCTCTCTGTGCAGTTCTTGTGCTGCTCATTGTGTTTTTGGCTTTGGCTTTCCACCATTCCTCCAGCCATTCCCAGGTGTCTTCCTGCATTCTTCTGACAGGACCCACAGCTTCCTTCAAAACAGTGTCATGTACTTATAATTGTGCCTACGAAACCCTGTTTTCGCCCTGTCAGAGAACCATCTTTTGGCTTGCACTTTTTGTGTGTAATTGGGGAAAAGCATAATAGTGTTGTTTTCAAGTTTTATGAGACCATTTTGCCGTGCTGCCCTCCGACCTGTATCACTTTGTTTTTTTAAAACAATCTTTTTGATTACCGTAAAGTATTAGCCAGTTGTAAAACATTTCACTGTGGTAGTTTTCGTACTGCTAGCACATGCTAGTAGGAGCATTCTGGTATGTGCACACAGGCACAACAAGAGTTATATTATTGATACAAAAACAGTTTGCATGGTGCAATTGTAATAGAAAGGCATTAATTTGAATAGGTTATCAACATAACTTCTAACAGTTTGCCATTAGCCCGCCCGCCCACCGCCTGGTCGGTTTGTCTGTCATGGTAACTGCTTATGCAAATATCACTCTCCTATTCATTTAGTGTTGTGCGGGTTTATGTGTTTTTGCGCTTGGCAATTACACTGCCTAGGGTAGTACAGAGTAGCAGCTACTATGGGGTTGGGGTAACGCGGCGCGGGAAGAGGTCCAGCGCTTTAAAGCCCTCCAGCGTGAAATCCCATTCCATTGAGATTGGGTGTTTACGCAACCCTCAAGCCTCTTCTTGCCTGATAGCGACACGAGCCACGTGCTCCACTGCGCCATGAACCACGTGCTCTCTTCACTGTGAAGCTCCTGGATAGACCTACATACCCTGTTAGCCCGGGAAACGCAGTACTGCAAGGTTCCAGATTGCCAGTGTGGTTCCTGAGGGCTGTTGAGCTTCCTGGTTGCTGCATTGCCGGTTGCTGCGTGGAACGTGGGGCTGCCAGAAGACGCTGTGGCCGCGAGGGCCTCTCTGCTGCAGCGGAGAGAGAGGGACGATAGCCACCCCAGCCGTGAAGAGACTTCCTGCAGCGGCAAGAGCTGCGGGAACAGCCCGGCAGCGGCAGAAGCTGCGTAGAGACTCCCCGCAGCGGCAGGAGCCGCGTAGATATTCCCTCAGCGGCGGGAGCCATCAGGCAGCGGCAGGAGCCGCGAAGAGACTCCCCGCAGCGGCAAGAGCCGCGTGGACAGCCCGGCAGTGGCAGGAGCCGTGTTAGACATCCCTCAGACACCCCGCAGCGGCAGGAGCCGCGGGAGCAGCCCGGCAGCGGCAGGGGGCCGCAAAAGACACCGCGAAAGACACCGCCGAGCAGCAGGAGCAGCGAAAGTCACCCTGCAGAGGCGAGAGGCTGCCTTAGTGGTGCGAGCTGTTCCCCTCTTGCAGCAGCCGTGAGATCCAGCGCGGGGCTGCCAGAGGCTGCTGAGTGAGAGGCTGCTTTGATTGTCAGTGCCTCCCTGCAGCGGCCGCAAGATCCACCCAATAGCGGCAGGCGCCGCCATAGCCATCCCAGCAGCCGCTAGAGCTGCGGCAGGAGCAGCCCTTCAGCAGCCGCAAGACACACCCAATAGTGGCAGGAGCCGCGATAGCCATCCCAGCAGTGGCTAGAGCTGCGGCGGGAGCAGCCCAACAGCGGCAGGAGCCGTGATAACCAAACCCCCTGAGTTAGTGACTCCAACAGTAATTACTTAAGATAGCTCCCAGACCCAGTGCGTCAGGTCTGCTTGGGGGTTTTGGGACTTGCTTAAATGTAGAAAGTGGTCAGAACGTGTTCAGAATGTTCCCCAAGGCATAAGGCTCACCGTGATCGCAGCAGCCTCGCTACTTGGGCAAGAACAAGCACCTCTGCACCCCTGCATCTCTCCCTCTTGATCAAAGTGACCAAGATTCGATAACGTGCAGCAGATCTATGCTCTGATATGAATTGGAGCAAGGTACGGATAATTGGATACAGGTACCGATCGGACCAGTCCTGAACAATCCTGAAGAGCTGCCTCCTTGGTGGAAGCAGAGCTCAGGGGGAGAGTTTGCTACCAACAGACAAAGTAGAGTAAAGCACTTGCACTGCAGACTGAGCAACTTCACCTTACATCCAACCTTGCCCAGCTCATCCAGGTAGCCGGTGCACAACATGAGGGATGGCCGAGTACGGGAGATCATCCGCCCCAAGACTACAGGGTGTAGAAGAAAGGGCAAGGCTGGCCCTTCCACAGATCAGACTAGCGACGAAAGTGCTTTAATTTCGACAGAAGGTGACCCAACTGCAGGCGGGTCGTTGAGAAGGAATCCTATTGCCCCCCTAACTCACCTCAAAATCTACACAAAATTCAGTTTCATAAAAGATATTGTTGACACTCTTTATTTAAGCAACGCCACATTGAAAGGTCTTCAGATTCCTCTATTACCAGACCAAGTACCACTATTGGAATCAACAAGGCAGTCAATTCAGCAAACTCAGTCAATCCAGCGGAAATAGCAAATTACAGCACAAGTCCATATCCAAACTTCGGCCCAATCCACTGAGATTCCTATAACACCTTCATCTCCATCTACAACTACATCATTGATAGAAGAACATACCAAAGAAGTGCCATACAATAAAACAATACATAGCAACACTCAGAATAGCCTAGCGGCTTTATCCTCTTCAACTAGTCTTTCAATCAGCCCCATGACGCAGCATAAGGTGCAGGACAATTTTTTTATGGGAGATTCACTATGTTTTGGAGGAAGCCACCTGTACCCTGTCTTA
Source organism: Lissotriton helveticus (assembly GCF_964261635.1). NCBI lineage: Eukaryota > Metazoa > Chordata > Amphibia > Caudata > Salamandridae > Lissotriton > Lissotriton helveticus. The sequence goes on along the minus strand of NC_136067.1, from coordinate 489,829,842 downwards.
TCAACAGGCTCTCCAGGACTCCATAAATTGCAGCAAGCAGAAGCTCGGGATTCAATAACCGCAGCCATCTCTATAACAGTAACAACTACAACCATAGCATCAGGAGCACTTTAGACTGTGCAAGCACCGTCGACTTTAACAGGAGCAGGCCATTTATTGGCCAAGGAGAAAGAAAACCAGACTAACAGGAGCAATCAGTCTTGGCTAGACCCATCTAGCCTAAAAGATAAACTGACTAATCATCAGTTCCTACAGACAGCCGAAGGTTTCACCTTCGGACCCCTGGATCTAAATTAACCTAGTGGCGATACGGTTAATACAGCTATGTGTGAAATCAGCCCCATTAGTCACGCCAGTTCTATCGCGAGCTCCCAACAGCCAATCTGAATGTTTCAAAGCAGGACGAAGGAAGGGCTGTCCTATTCTATATAGGAACACAAGAACGGGAGGTCATGCTGGCAGCATACTCGCCAGACCGACAAACGGGAACTTTTTCGGAGAATATGAAGCACCTGCATCCGCCTTTAGCTGACAAACAGCCATCGTGGGGAGAGGAGGAAGCGGGGCTAAAGGAGCGGGGGGACCCAGATCCGCATGACGAGTGCTCTTGGGCCTCTCTCCTAAAAACTATGCAATTGTCAGTGGAGGCGCTACAATATCAATCAGACAAGATGGATATACAGCTCTCTTTACTAATCACTCTGACAGTGTTTACAACAGGGATTGATGAAAAACTGGGGGATCTCAATGGACTAATAAGAAGGGCACAAACTGAGGCATACCTTCATTGTGGGTGTCGCCAGAATGTGGGTAAGCTGTCAACTCTTCCGACTATGCTCTCCACCGTGCTCAATGAGGTGAAGAACAAATCAACCTGCTCTGCCAGCGCTAGCCGAACCACTGACGTCTCCATTATACTCCCGACAGTCAACAGCAACTCAAAGCAGATCTGCAAAGGCACTAAAACCGATACATAGCAAAGAGTGGCTATCACCGCCAGCAGTGGCGATCCTTCAAAGACCGCTTTAGTCACACCAGCCGAGACAAAAACAAATGCCAAACAACGTCGCCATCTGAAAAGAAAAGGTCCCAATCATAAATTACTCCTTCTCAATCAAGCAGCTACCTATTCAATGTTTAGCAAACAATGCCCTAAATCAACCAAAGCACCAAAAGAGGGTGACAAGCAGGATAACGATCTGGCTCAAACTAACTATCACCAAGACATAGCAGCATCCTCCTGCTCCTATAACATTGGAGGGCCTCCAGCTGGTACAGGGGATAGGATTTTGAAGCATGTTGAGGTGGCTCCTGGGTCTGAAAGTGACAACGTCGCCACTAGTTCAGATCTCGAACCTCCGCTTCAAACTACAATAGCCAACTCAAATCAACCTGCCGGGCTAGTTGATCATCAAAAAATTACGGTCCTGGCAAAGGAAAGCAATCGGGAGCCCAACCCAGTTATAGCCGGGCAAGCCCCTACCGTTTTTCCAGCTGGTAAGGACCAAACAATAACGAAAATGAACTGCACAACCCAGACTGTGGCAATCTCAATGACAGGGAAGCAAGTGAGGACAGCCCCGGAAAAATCTCCTCAGGCTCCACACCCATGGCAACAAAAGAGTCAACCCGGAACTTTAATCTTAACAACAAACATGGAAAGAGATTTTAATCCCAGTCGAGCAGATGATTTACCAGATCAGAATGAGCCTCTTCAACTAATACAACAAAACCCCGCTGCTAAAAGGACGGGCCGCTCGAAATTCCTACTTATCCCCCAAATGATTTGCCATCTGTCTTGAGCTATATCCTACTCAAACCAGAGTATATTTCAAAAGGACGTCACGATATGCTGAACAGGGGCAACATTCTGAAATTATTTCGGGCCACACCCACCTTAGCAGACCTGAACAGAACAGACCTACTCGCAATAGAGTTTCTCACACCAGAAAAACCAGCAACGCCGGAAATAACAAGGGCATCGTGGAAAACAGCCGCAGTAGCCCAGAGAGTATTAAAACAGCACCTTACCTTTAAAAACTGGGGCTTTCAAGTCACCCCCTATCATCCTCCGGCCTACCCAGCGCCGCTAGTAATATCGAGCCCAAGGTCAGGTCTCAAGGAAGGTTCGAGGCCCTCATCTTCAGCGCCACAAAGGTCTTTTAATCAAGGCGCACAACACGGATCTCCTATGGCTGAAACGTCACGCGGACGCAATGCTTGGTATGATGATCCAATTATAAGAGCTATAAACCTTGCTGCAGTAACTCAATGACATCATAGCCACTCAGACCCCGGTAACAATAGATAAAAAGAACCCTCAATACGTCTCTGCTCATGGAACGTTAACAGCTTAGCTTCAAAAATTCAGGACCCAGAATTCCTGCAATATCTTAACAACTTTGATATTATTATACTACAGGAAACATGGCTTAAGGAACCCCTACACATACACAGGGTTTTTTGCTTTGATCGTCCAGCCGTTAGAGGCAGTAAAACGGGTCATTCCTCAGGGGGACTGGCAACCTACATCTCGACAATCTCCATACCAACATCTGTGTAAACCGGCCCGGAAATAGATGTAGCTTTAGCAGTTAAACTTACTTTTTCTCTGTTAGGGGTACAAAACGAAGTAACTTTCTTTAATGTATATATCCACCCTAAACGGACAGCAAGCGATTCGCTGAAGTTAACTGATCAAATAACTACTCATCTAGGCAGCGCAGAAATTCCAAACCTTATATTATCTGGGGGCTTGAATCAATATCTAATGGGATCATCCAAAGAAAATGAAGTTTGCCTCCAATCGTCAAACTACAGTATACCAATACAAGGAACCTTTATGCATGGGAGGCCTAACAGGAAAAACAGATTTCTCTTGGGAGAATTAGAACATCTAAATCTTAGGGCCCTTAATGGAAGATCAGCCAGCAATACCCCTCCAGTGGCAAGCTACTACACTGAACTAACAAGCTTGCTTTTAGATTATAAGTTTGTTAGTCTATCGTTGTTTTCATATGTAACAGGCTTCAGAATGGGCGACAAAGGGGACAGCGATCGCTGCCCACAAGAGATTATATTAGTGGCAAGCACTCCGTCTGACATTCATCCTGCTCCACATCTAGGCTCAAGCTACACGATAAATTATAAGAGGATCAAGTATACGGCAGACAGACACAGCAATCAATCTTTTACTCGCACAACCGTTGGAAAAAAATCTGATACAAACCTGGGAAAGCTTCACGTCTCACCTCAGCAATCTAAAGGCTACGGAATAGACTGCTCCTTTCATCCCTGCGGCAACAAAGAACTCAACTAAAGAAGTTGAAATGGAATATTAACAATAACTACTAACAGGAATTCTGGGCAAAACCTTTACATAATATAAAGCATAATGCCAGTGATCGCTTCTGGAGATCAGTAAATATAATCTTCCACCTGCACCATGGGGGACTTATTCCTATATTTTGGAGGAAACATGGGCAAGTTACTTAAACACCCATTTTAATAGCGAAACCAATAGTCAGCCTAAACTAGAGCAGTGCAGAACAAACTTGGACGAACATTATACCCACACCGGAAGAGGGGAAAGAGGCATCAACAATTTTCCAGACTGCTCTGTTGTTTCCCGACCAATGGCAAGAGACATTCCCAAATCTCCTGTTTTAATCCATCGTCGGGAGGAAGGGCAACTCGCCACTGAGCATCTAACAATCAGGAAACAGATTAGGAAGGGAAGAAAGGAAGGAGAGCCAGGTCCGAACGGAATCCCGCCTGCAGTGTTCAAACAAAGGCCTGAAGAATGGGCAAAAATACTCCATCCACTACTTCTGGAAGTAAGACTACTGGGCATCATTCCAGATTCCTGGAAAGGTTCAACGATTTATTCCGATTCATAAAAGTGGTAGTAAGGCCTTGCCAGCCAATTATCGGTTAGTGGCACTGATCGATAATGAGGCCAAATATTTTGCGGGAACACTGTTAGAGGAACTTACAATCTGGGCAGAAAATAAAGAAATAATCTTGCTAAATCAGACAGGTTTCCGAAAAAACTCTGGCACGATATCCAACATCCTGGCAATCTCGCTGATAATGGACACCGCAAAAATGAGGAAAACACAGCTGCATGTCTGCTTTATCGACTTTCGCGCCGTATTCCATAATGTGGAGATGTCTATACTGTGGACTAAGCTAGCCAGATGGGGCATCCCAAACACTCTTTTATCAATTCTAAAGCTTTTACATACCGACACCTGGGTACAAGTGAAATTAGGATCAGGGTCTCACCTCTCAAGAAAAGTAAAAACAACGAAAGGACAAAAACAGGGCTGCTTGCTGTCCCCAATTTTTTTTTTTACTTATTCATGGCAGACTTACTACACACACTTAACACCTGTAACTCTCACGTGCCCAGACTGGGAGGTGCCACTTTGTCCAACTTACTATACTCGGACGACGTAGTCCTGCTTAGCCATACGGTAGTTGCCTTGCAACATCTTCTTAACGATTTGCAGGACTACACAGAAGATAATAGCCTTTCAATAAACTTAGATATAACCAGGACCATCTCCACACGTCGGTTCACAGTTCCCCAGGACCATGACAACAAACAAAGAAAAAGGCGCTTCTGGCATCTGGGCGGCACACATATTGAACCAGCGATGTCTTATAAGTATCTGGGTTTCTACTTGGATAAAGAAGGATCATTTACCTGCCAGCAAGAAGAGATCAAAAGGAAAGGGATGATCCTTGCTTTAACCATGAAAAGGTTATCAGTCAAACTACTGGGATCAACGCTGCGCCCTCTTTTAAAGGTAGCACTGGCTACAATTCTACCTACAATCACCTTTGGTAGTGAAGCTTTGCGAGGGAGAGATGCCAGTCTTTTGGACAACACACTTGTAAAAGCATACAGAATTATGTTCAGCCTCCCGAACTGTACCTCTCCGGCGCAACTTAGACTGGAGTATGGCCTGTTAAAGCAAACTTGAGCCAGATATGGAGCATACATTAAACTGCTGGAATAAAATTAGAACATCATCCCCAAATTCATTAAACCACCTTCTGTGGCAAGATCTCCAACAGAGGGAGAATTCGCCCGCAAGAATGTATCTTCAGGAGGCACTGGCAAACAAAGGTTTATCGCCCTTATGAAATACACAGTGCCACCACTCTACTCTGAAGAGACTAGTATGGAAGTCACTGGATAAAACAGGCACTAGTGGAGGATAAAGCAGACTTTTCAGCTAGAGCGCACGCCTGGAAGACTCTGAATTCTTATAAGATCTTAGCCCCGCAACAATATTTCAACCTGGGCTATCCAAAAGCACAGACATTAATATTCCTAAAGCTACGACTCAGAGTGATACCAGGCATGCAGCATCTTCCGCCATGGAAAAGGGTGCAGACTTTTACAGCATGCAGTTTGTGCAAAAATGGCCAGGGCGACATCATCCATACCGTTTGTTCCAGTACGGAGAGGCTTCAGGTAAGGAGGCAATTGCTAAAAAAAAACCTTTAAGCAAAGGGAAATTCGGACAAGGAGGCAAGCATTTCTGGCTTGCTTCAACCCAGAATCACCGCAATTGAACTCCAGATTAGTCCGATTTCTTGAAGCGGCCAAGGCAAAAATGCCAAGCTGTCACTAAAGCTTTTTTGGGGCAAGGAGCCATTGGATAATCAATTTTCATTTCCTAGTGGGAGTAACAATCGCTGCATTGACTGGGCCACTTATAGTGGCTGCTCTCGTACATTTAATTGGTATTTTTTAACTTGTAAGTAACAGAAGTGTTTTACAGTTTAACCATGATATTTGTAATATTGTGAACTAATCTTTTATATATGGTTTTACTTCTTGCATGCATTGCAATGGTTTTAAGTAACTCTGCAAAATAAACTGAAATTGACTGCGGCACTCTCTGCGCCACTCCAGCGCACCACCTCATCCTACCATGTGGATAGCGCATGGGGTCTTGTGGACTTCCACTGCATAATAAGAGCGCGCATAGCTAGTATAAAGGCAAGATCTAAGAAACTAAGTTGAACTTACTGAGCGATTGTGCGTTTGTGGAGTCCTAGCAAGTATTCAGTTATATTATCTTCAATCTGTAAGTGCGTAACCTCCCTAACCACGCCTCGCACCCCCTCCCATTAGTCACTACAGTGAGGGCAAGCCTATAGCATGTGTACAAAGCCCTCTTCTTCAGCTTTACAGCGAGGGCAGCAGCGTTGGGTGTCTGGGAACATGCAGTGTAGTCGGCGCGGGGTTCAATAAGATCTATGCAGGACCATGCTTTGTATAAATTTGAATTTGGTATTGCGGGACACTCGCTTGGGATGTTCCAGTATACTTGCCCACGCTTTGTCGGATAGTACATAACCAGTAGTTTCCGACCTTTCGTTCTCAAGTCAGTGAGCGGGACAGACGCCTGGGCGCGGATACCAATGTACAGCCATTTAATGAGGTGTCGCCCATATAGTACAATGTACGAACTAGTTCATGCAGCGGCGGCTCTTTTCGTTGGGGAGCCCAATTCTTTTTAATGTAATGTGACGCTGTGGCATGTGTTAAGTAGACCTGGCGCTCCTGTGGCATGCACAAAATTGTCATGGTCAAGAAGGGTGTTGTCGCTAAATAAGGCGCCTATTGTTTCCACGCCTACTTCCGACCAGGCCTGTAGACTAGTCTTTGTGAGTCTGCCACCAGGGGTTGGTATCCCCAGCAGTGGGTTGTTTCCAGCATAGGGAATAGCGCCTAGTGTGTAGAGCAGTGCTTTTTTCCAACACTGGAGTGCCGTCTTGAGTAGTGGTGGTGCAAGTGGGGAAACTTTGCTTTTGGGCAGCAATAGTGTGCGTTACGACCCTTGATCTATGTCCCGAGTTGTGTAGCCTATTTCTTGCAAGTTTCTGGCCGCCGTCCAGTAGGACAACCATTGAAGCTAACAGGCATAGTAGTATGCCCTAAAGTCAGGCACCCGCAGCCCTCCCCTATGCGGCTCTATTTGCAATTTCTTAAGACTCACCCTGCGGCGACGGGTCCCCCACAGAAGGTCTAACAATAGTGTGCCTAGGGCGCGGAATGTGGATGGTGGAACTAGTATTGGCAAGTTTGCGAAATATTGTAAGCGGGGGAGTACCACCTTTTTTTGGAGATAGCAACTCGCCCCATCACCGATAGTGGTAGTGACGACCAGAATGTCGCTCTAGATAGTACTGCGCTAATTGCTTTTATTGAATTGCCGTTGAGTTGATCTGCATGTGACCTATATATATATATATATATATATATATATATATATATATATATGGATACCTAGATATTTGAATGTTTTAAGCAGCACCGGTAAATTGTATATGCCAAAACTAAGTACATCTGGGCAGAGACCTTCATGGAGGAAGGCGGCTTTCGACTTCCCTTCGTTAATGGCGAGACCAGCGATACGTTCAAAGCTAGAGAAAATGGTAGGAAGGGGCTCGAACAGGTTTGTGAGGTCCCGTAGGTACACAATAATGTAACCTCCACATAGACTGATATCAAGTGGGTTGTATTACCTATTGGAATCCCCAGGCGGTCAGCCATCTGTCGCAACGCAAGAGGCTCTCTGGCAACGACAAATAGTATGTGGGAGAGGGGGGCAGCCCTGCTTAGTGCCTCTCTCTGTGTACAGTGTATTATTGAAATATGTGGTTGCCAGTGTGTGCTCTCGCAGTAGGGGTTGTATACAGCATGCAAACCCACCGGAGGTATGCAGTGGGGAGCCCAATCCGAATTGCATCACAATCCCTGAAGTGAAAGACATGGGTGATGATTGGTATTCGCTTTGCTTCATATTTTGGTGACACCATGGGCCATTGTTTGTGCCCTCTCGATCGATCCTGAAATGATTGAGAGGTCTTATAGTTTCACCATAGTTATAATTACATTTTTAATGATCTACTGATGGACCCTCCACCCTTTCAAAAGTGCCCCCAGGTGGATGTGTTGCATCTGAACCTCTCCTCTGCATCTTCAGCTGCAGCATGAATGTTTTTGGTGACTTCTCAAAGATAAAAGACCCCTGCTTTCATTAAGTTTTTGGATTCTGTGTGGTCCTCTAGTGTGTACTCTGCCACGTTCACTCTCAACAATGTCTTATTGAAGTTTGTTCTCAGGAGGTTAATGCCCACCACTACTTCATCCATCTTTTGTTCCAGGGTGAACCTGGTCTTGACCACCTGTAGCACCTCCCTGGGTAATGGGTCCTGGTGTCTGCAGTCCCACACCGGCTCTGTGGCCTCATTCTGAGGGTTGGTTGGCTTTATCTTTTTCAGGTCTCCTTCTGAAGACATATGTCTGCCAGTTCGACAACCAGTCGGAGGGGAAGATAGGGTAGGCTCAGAATTCATCCCCCAGGCCTCTTCCCATTCACTAGGGTGTGCAGGAGTGACTCCCCGTCAAGGCCCACCGAGTGAAAATCAGGACACACAAAGGCCCAGTGTCGCCCTGTTACCTTCCTGTTGTGACGGCAGATCTATAGCAACAGCCTCTGCACTGTCTACACAAGTTGTGGCCCTGGCTGGGGCATCTCCAGCCTCTCTGGTCCTGCCCTGTTAGTTGTCGTTCCAGGGCCTCGCATGTCAAACTGTATTTTTCCCAAGTTTGGCCCCCATGCTTCAGTAGAGGATGGGCTGTTAATCAGATTGCCACGTTTCAACGGCCCCTGCATTTAGTGGTGGCCGCCGTTTCTGTCCCACTGAACTCTCAATCTTCATTGGTTTCTGTAGTTGGGTTCCCCTCATATTGGCATAACTGCACCGAATTCTGTCATCCTTGGCAGCAGCTTTCCCTTAAGGTGCCACCTTTGCTTCGTCACTTTGCCACACCCCCAACAAATGACTCCGGGCGCTATGATGGAGGGAGAGGTGGTTTTAACAGTTCTGACTAGAGATTCACAGTGTGTGTATTGACAGCTCAAGAATATTATGGCAAGAGGTTGAGTATATGTCAACTTGTTTATTTTGCCATTTCTTTATTGTATGGGAATGATGTGAAAACTCTACTTCAGCGGTGTCACTGACATTGTATATTCACTACATCAAACTACTGTCCTTTAAATCTGTCTGGGGTAGCCAATCTCTCTACCCAGGTCTACACCCTACCTACAACTACCCCAAGACAGACACCCATGGGATTATTTTTATTTATGTGGGTGCCAGGCAATGGCAGGACTGTGGTGGACATTAGTAACCGACACGTTCCTGCCTTTATTTCACTAAGTGGTCCTGTGTAGCATCAGGTAGAACACCGTGCTTGCTGACACCACTAATAGACTCACTGCACCCTAATACATGGTGGATCCTTGAGATGCTGTTCACACCTCCTCCCAAACTGCTTTACATGCATGCGAGTGTAGGGGATCCGATTAAGCTCCCAGGTTTTCGGGAACCTTGCTGTCTCTATGATTACCTTCAATGGGGTGTGTAAACAGTCCCTGTCAATAAGTGGAATTAGTAACATGATTTGTGTCACTCTAAATAACTATCATGCACCCCTGGTGACCTCTTATCGTGCATTCTAGGCAGAGGGATATGAAATGCGGGGCACTCCATGAGCTCTGAATAGTATTGCAGGGGGCTACCACCAACACACAGCAGGTGGTTCCACCACTATCCTACCACACCACCTGCTAATGTTGGAATTTTTATTGGACCCTTGTGCAGGCAGGGATGCTGTTGTATGGGTGGCAAGTCCTTGCCTCAGTTTAGTAGTTGGTGGCCTGATGAAGGAACTTTGACAGAAAGAGAACCTAAATTTATAAAATAGAGGTGTAACATAACCTATTTGGTATCTAAGTTAAAATGTCTTTGATTATTCAGAACATTACTTTTTTGTGTTTTCAGCCATTTTTAATATCAATTTTGTCTTTTTCAATTAGGGATCGGTGTTAAGAGCAGTATAGTGTCTAATCCAAGCAAAGACTTTAAATCCGATCCTCTGTGGCCAAATCCTAGCCAACCTGTGAAACCTTTTGAGATCGAGGGAGGAGCCAACAAACGAAATTCAGGTATCAGATGCTGTACCTCAATGAATATGACTTACATGCTTTATTTTCACCAGTGAGAGTTGTTTGTTGTGTCATTAGCTACATCTCCCAGAAATACGTGTTTATAGTTCTACAAGCTAAGACATACTTGCATTCTGTTTGCAGGTACTTTACAAGGTTATGCAGAAGCTTACACAGGGAACAGTCAAAAAAGGATCATTTGAACAAACATGCTGACATTGACCCTCATAAAAGAACCCACATACTTTTAGAAATCCATTAATGTGAGTACTTCCACAATCACATTTCAAAGAAAGATGTTCCATTCCAGTCTTTGAAACACACATTTTCATTCACAAACTAATTTGTACAAAAGTACAATATACAAAAGGAGTAACCAAATGCTCATTTAACCACATTTACCGTCTAAGCCTGTGCCAGAGTGCAAGGCCTTCTGATAGCTTCAGATTAAGCCCTGAGGGTCAGTTACTCAAAACTCCTGACCTTGAGCATATACCTCCACTTCGTTTTCCTTTTCAGGATGATCAGATGTCCCAACCACAGGACTGAATCCTCCATCCAAACCTCCACACCTCCATGTGTAGAGATTGAGTCGAATCAATTGAAAGGTTTTGGTCTTCTATCAAAAGTGGTGGATGTCATTCTGGCTTTCCACCACCCCTCCATGAAGACTCAATCCTCACACATGTGGCTAAATGTATCACCTGTTGTGAGGAGAAGCACATTGATGTCCTACAGTCTCAATTATCTTGTGTTCTTTTGTTTGTGTTGTCTTTATCTTGACAAAGCTTTGCTGAGAGCACTAGTAAGGACTACTAAATTGCCCTCTCAGCTTTGCTTAATTTGACTGTTCAGCCCTTTTTATTCAAGTTACCTGTCGTGATGAAAAAGGGTTTTCACATAAGTTCCTTCTTACTCCTTTTATCATGCTGCAATGATGCCTTAATGTGGTCTTAACTGTCCTTATGTGTGCGCTCTTTGATCATCTCCACAGCTGTGCTCTGAGGCTTTTAAACCTTGAAATCTATGCCTCCATACTAGGTTTGTGAGCTGCAGGCCTTGTCAGTTCAGCCTCTGTATTTTAGATTTTACCCAAACAAACAGGTACTCTGGACCAGTGCATCTGTTTACCCAAAAGTGGCACCACCTTCCCACTTTGAGCAGTTCCTAATGCTCCATGTGTTCTGTTTTCCACTGCATCCATCTAAATGGGTTGATGATCTGCAATGGTGACCCATTGCATTTCCCGTTTCTATATTAATAGAACTAAGGACTATTGTGTTGATGATCAAGTCCTCTTTGCGCTCTCCGGTACAAAGAAAGGAAGGAAAGATGGTCCAGAAAGGACTTTATTGCATTTTACGCTCCATTAACCTGTTATGATTATACCAAAAATGATCCTCCTCAGAGACTTAGGGCTCATTCCACTGTGCCGAAATATGCCAAAAACTGCCACTACAGTCATAGCTTAGAGGGGTGGAATGGAGGGGGACAGTGTTTTGGTGTTGGACATCTGCTAACCAGTTATGTGGGATTGTGTACATATTTTCACCAGGCACTATTGCATTGATTCTTAAGTCCCCCAGAGGGTTATTTTGTCCGCTCTCTTCTGCATCCTGCTGCGTCCTGCAGGACTTATTGATGTAAGTCTACTCTTCAGACTCGCATCCTTGGCGGGAGCATTACATTGGTACTGAATCACAAGTTGAGGAATCTGGAGTTTGCAGTCTCCATTAGAAGAGTAAGTTACTAATCTTTTGTAATACTCTTTCTGATAGATACTCTTTGTAACAGCAGATTCCTCTCCACCTACCCCCTCCATCCCCGTTCGGTGAAGTTAACTTTCCAAGTTTTTTTTTTGATGATGCAGTAAATATTTATTGCATATGGTTAATTAAAACCTTTACAAAATTGAGTACAAAATAATATACGAACTAGCCTTGGTTAAAAGGCATTTGCGCTCTTTAAAAAACAAGTTCTTTTTTTTAAAAACAGTGTTACGTCGTCTGCGGCCTGAGCCTCTCCTAACATGTCAGCCCGATACTAAGCAACGGTTCATGAAACGTCATTGGAAGAAACCACTCCTGCTGCATTGACGGACTGCGAAGGGAGTCATGGTGGGAGAGCGAGACAGAGCGAGTAGGAGAGAGAGCGATTGGCCGCGTCCCACTAACGTGACTCCCGAGGTTCGCCAGGTAGGCGTGGCAGTGCAGGTGAGCGGAGACGCTGTCGGCAGGCGGGTGCTTGGTGTGCGGGGGCTGCTCTGAGAGCGGGGAGCTGCGGGCTCGGCGAGGGCACAGCGAGGCGAGGACGATTGAGAGATCAGGGTGACTCGCGGTAAGGCAGCATTTGCCATTCGGTGCACGCGGGTGGGGGCATGGAGAGACTGACTGACAGGGGCTGACCGAGAGGGTAATTTGAGGTCAATCTCTCGCGCCATTACCATCGCTCACTTCGGTGAGCGGGCAGCTTCTTCTCTGGTCCCCCCCCGCCAGCCTCCCTGACGCGCTGCTTGCCTGGAGTCTGCTCGGTGTCTGTGCTCAACGCACTCAGAGCCTTAGAGTTCTTGTGTTCTCTCTGAGTTTTCCCCACCGGCTCAGTCCCTGTAGCCCTCGCAGCTTGCGGTGCTCCTGCGGTGCTCCTGTTGCTCTTGTGGGTACCTCAGCCTCCAGCGCCTACCGCCTTCAGCTATCCCTCACTCGCTGCTCACCGCTTGGCTGGTCACGGGTGCCCACCAGCTCTGGGGCTGCTCCCCCTGTTCTCCATCCAGTGTCGGCCGAGTCCTGACCGGCCACCCGGACCCTGTTGGCTACATCTCACCCTCAGGCCCTGTGGTGCCTGCAAGCGTTTCCTAGAGTTGCGCAGCATGCAGCTCTGGTTGTTTTCGGACTCTAGTCCGACCCAGCGGGGCGGGGAGGTGAGGTGGTGTCAGCGGGTTGGGGTAGTGCTGGGAGACCCGCGCAGGAAGGACAGGGTGAGCAAGGGGGTGCCATACACTAACACAGCCGCTCAACGCTAACCTGCATACAGTTCCAGAAGCCAGAAGCTAGTATCTCGAAAACCCGCTGCTGTAACAAAGCTGTAACAAAGTACCACTGGTGTTGGACCAGAGAGCAATCAGAAGAGCCCAAGCTCGGGGCCTCGTGAAAATAATGAAATCAGGAAAAGTGAGGAAGTATACAGCGCCCAAAAGAAGGAAAGCAAACAACCTGACGTCGCAGAGGTCTCAGCCAACGCCAGCCATATTTTAAAAACACAAAAACCGCTAAGCATACGGGACTTCTTCAAAAAAAGTTATCTAAGTCTGCGGAATCGCCTCAACCAAGAGCGCAGTTTTTGGAGGCAACAACTATTACCCCCCTGGTGCAACCAGGCTCAACTAACTTGGGTCAACCTGGGTCGCCTAACTTGGCCTTGGTGCAACATTGGGCTCCCGAAACCGCGAGGGCAATCGAGCCATCAGAGGTTTACATTTTTGGGTCCTCCTGTAACGACCAAACCAGTAAAAACTCTCAACCTGACCACCTTCCATCGGACAAGTTTTCAGTGTCTCCAGCAGAGGACCGCTGGCCCAGTCAAGCGCTACAAACCCAACTGGAGATCACTACGCGCCCAACAGAGGTCCAAGTAACGCCGCCTAAATCCACTGTAACTAACGCAGCGACCACGACCATGCCTCTTGTGGCCTTTCTTCACCAAACAACGACGGCACAAATCCACGGCAAGCCAACCCCGAGCACTTGAATAGCAGTCAAAAATCCTCAACCTCACAAACAACAATCCTCACATCAGCACCACCAGTTTTGAGCCCCCCGTACATGATATTTTCGCCACCTGGACACACAAAGGACTCATCGCAAAGCCAGCCAGCATTGCCTCCCCAGAACGATCAGTTTATGACGGACCTGTCTCTTCTCTTCAAGACGTCTGAAAGTTCACCCAGGTCCAGCCCGATCCCAAAAGAAAAACTAAATATTGAAGAAAACACCGGGACCGGTGCTTGGCCACAACTTTTACAAACCCTGCAGCAAACAGTTAATGCACTCAATTACCATTCGATAAAACTGGAGGTGCAGGTCGACTTACTAAACACCCTGGCACTATTTACGTCTGGGATCAATAGCAAACTAGATAAACTTAATTCCTTAATCTTACGGGCGCAAGCCTCCACAAAGCTTGCCGAATCAACTTGCTGTTGCTCCCCAATCATAGATTCTCTTTCACTGCTCCCAGAATGCCTAACCACAGTCATAAGGGAAGTAAAGTTGCTGAGAGGAGGAAACTTTTTTAGCAAATCACCACCCCCCACACAGCAAGAACACTTAAAACCCACTAAGTTTCCTGCTAAGCAGAACACAAACTCAAAAGAAGGGGAGGCTCTAAACACAGGAACAACCACTGGCCAAACGAAGCTGAATGGTCATACTCAGAGCGCCCAATCAAAATCAAACCTGACGGCAGAAAACGGCCCCCCTTTGTCACCAATCGGACCCATCACCAAGCAGGATCATCTTGAGCCTGCGCAAACAAACAACCCCATTTCTCAAAATGACTCAACACTGGCGGCCCTCGCAGGGCCAGTTATACCACGTAGTAAAAGAGAGCGCAAACGCCAGCGCAAAGCCAGAAATAAACTTAGGGCAAACTCCAACATGGTCCACCATGAACTCTTCCCTATCTTCAAAAAAGCCGAAAACAAAAAAAAACATCGAAAACAGTGCCGCAGAGCAAAGAATTACCCCCAAGGGAGTCTCCCCGGAAAAACGCACCCAAGATTCTGTGAGTAGTCCAAAGGACCGAAGTAATCAAACAATGGCCCCAGAAACAACCGAGGGCAGGGTCCACACAGAAACCATCAGGGTGAGCTCAGATATGGCAAGTGCAAGCGGGCCTAAGATGACGCTAGAAACCTCCAGACCACCGACGTTTCTCATTTCCCCGGGAAAAGAAAACGCAATGTCAAGAATCAATTACTCTAAAACCATTTGCAACGATTCCAAAGTTACGACCAGTCACAGTTTACATTTGACGAGGGCTCCGCAACGACTGTCACAACAGCTATACGAAATTAAATCAGACAGGACACTCGAAAATTCCAACATTAAACTCTCAAGTATACCGGAGTCAATCAATAACGATCCACCGTGCCATCAGATCCTACTGGCACCCGAATATAAATCTAAAGGGCGGCACAACATTCTTAACAGATCCAATCTGTTAAAACTAGCACAAGGAATTCCAGGTTTAGCTGGACTGGTAACAAACAATATTGAATCCATCGAATTTCTCTCCCCTCGAGGTAATCAACCCTCTGAGGTCACTGTGGTGACTTTTTGATCGGCTAGCTGGGTAGGAGCTTTTCTTGAACAGAAGCCGCGCTGCGGAACTGGGGAATTAGAGTGTACCCGTACTCCACTCCCGGGTATCCCACCTCCCTGTTAACAAGGCCGACTTCACCCAGCTACCTGTCAACATCCAAAACAACAGGACGCGCGAGACCCTACTCGGTCTTAAAAAATGCTTCAGGGGCCGATGTCAAATCAAAAGGGCCCGAAAAAGCCGGGTTCAATGAAGAATCGAATTATAGCCGGGGCTGGCTGCCAGCAACCCTGTCATCAAAACTTACAAACCGACCGCCAACGGAGGAAACTTCTGTAGAAACACACAATTCCTCTAGAAAACCCCTCTCAGCGGCAGACACACAGCCCAAAAGAGACACCAAGCAGGGACGGCCTCCATTCTCACTGTGCTCATGGAATATCAGTGGACTTCATCAAAAAACTTCAAATGAAGACACTATGGCTTTCTTGTGCAAACACACAGCAATCGCCCTACAGGAAACCTGGGCGACAGAGGGCCGTCCCATAGAAGGATATATCGAGTTTTGGAAACCAGCTCTCAGGGACAACCGATTTGGCCACCCCAAAGGCAGTTTGTCCATATATATCTCAAATAACCTAAAAGGTGCTTTCAACCAATTTCACCTCAATGAAGACTGGTTACTTGGGATCAAAATCAATCCCTGGGGGATGCAGCGTCCAATTCTCCTCGTCAATGTGTACATTAATCCTAGCACTCGCACAAAAAAAGACCACCTGGTCCGATTGTGCGAATTTATGAATGACATCGCTACTGAATATCCCAATTCGGACCGCATCATCACGGGAGATTTCAATACAAATCTATTTCAGGGGAACGCAGTAGACATGGAAGGGCCGGACCTGACTAACATCGTTGAGGCCTTGACTCAATCCAAACCTCCGAACCAAGCCCCAAATATATTAGGTGAACTCTCCGTGATGAGATTCTATAACGCAGGCTACCTGGTAGTGAATGGAAGGACAACAAGCGACTCACCCCCAAACTGGACCTGGTTGAATGGAAGAAAAAAGTCTTACTTAGACTTCACTATATGCAATTCAGAACTACTGTTTAAGTTAAACTGTTTCTGCATCCACCCACGGTCTGAAAGCGATCACAGGCCCCAGGTCATCACCTTCACAACAAACCCGGAACTCCATAAAGCGGCTCCTATAACCTACAAGGGAATTTACACCGAAAACCTCAAGCGCCTCAAATGGAATGAATCCAACAGTCTGAGTGTTTTAAAAGCAAGCAAGGACTTTATAGCAGGTAGTCCTGATAAAGATGTCAACCCAATACGGAAATGGTTGCAGCTGTGCCTTCACCTGATCAACTCATATCCTGCGACTGTGCAGAGATCAAACTGCTCACTTCCAGCAGGGGCTGCAACCTCTGCCGCCATAAAACCACTAAAGAGAGCAAGGAACACCGCATTGAGGTTGGTTTTAAAATTCCCGGGGAACAGCGCCTTCCTTGCCACATATCATCATGCCCAACAAGCATTCAGGAGGGCAGTCTCCCAAGAGAAACAGGCTCAGGAAAACCAATACTGGGTAAAATTGGTGTGGGAAAGCAAGCAAAAAAACTCAAGGAAATTCTGGTGCCTTGTTAACCACACCAACCTGCACCTAATAAACTCTGGCTCTGCAAATATACAGGAAGCAGAATGGGTAACATATTTAACAGATCACTTTCAGGCACAAGACAACCAGGATTGCAGCAGACCACCTAGGGGTTGCGGGATTGCAGAAGATGTACCACTGAATACCTCCTTGGATACAAATCGGGGACTTACCCCTGCTTATGCACTAACCGAGGACCGAGTTGCCAAAGCAGTGACAAAGGGGAGACAAGATGGAGCACCAGGCCCGAATGGCCTGCCACAAAGGCTATTCAAATCGGACATCCCTTTCTGGTCCACGGTGTTACTAAATCTCTTTAATTACACCCTGAGATCACTGACAATCCCGGACTCATGGCGGGGCGCAATAATTCATCCCATTCATAAATCTGGATCACGGGCCATGCCTAACAACTACAGATTAATCGCCCTATTGGACATAGAGGCAAAACATTTTGCAGGACTCATTCTGGAGGATCTAAGGCAATGGGTAAAGGACCACGATCTGATGCCCATGAACCAGACAGGGTTTGTTGCCAACTCAGGAACTACGACAAATTTACTGGCAGTTTCCACTATAATCGACAAAGCTTTATCAACAAGCAGGATGGTCTTTTGCGGCTTTGTCGATTTTAAAGCAGCGTTTGATAGAGTGCCTAGGGCGGCTCTCTGGAAAAAACTGACACAGTGGGGTTTTCCAAACAAAATATTGAACCCAATTATTCAACTCTACTCTGACACATGGGTTCGAGTGAAGTTAGGGTCCGGCTCGCACCTCTCGTGAAAAATCATGACCTCACGCGGTGTCAAGCAGGGATGCGTGCTGGCCCCTTTTCTCTTTAACCTATTTATATCCGACCTGTCAAGTACTCTGGACAGGGTAAATAGTCATCCACCCAAAATAGGAGGCGCGGCATTATGTAACCTTTTATATGCCGACGATTTGGCCCTGTTTAGCCTCACTAGAGTAGGGTTACAAAGGCTCCTTGTTGCATTATCGCAATACACGATTGGCAATCAATTAGAAATTAATATGGAGAAAACCCTGATAGTCCCATTTGGTAAGAAACACTACAGCGGCGGTGGTTGGTCAATTAATAAAACAAATCTTTCGATTGGCCAATCATACAAATATTTAGGCGTCCACTTGGACACAAGGGGCAGCTTTTCAAAGCAAAGCAGTGTGATCGCAGCTAAAACTACGGCCCTAGTGGTATCCTTGGCCAAGCTATCGATGAAACTTTCAGGTCCAACCTTTGCCCCTTTATTAGAAGTCCTTAGAGCTAAAATTGGGCCAACACTTTCTTATGGCATTGAGACCTTTAAAGGCAAAATGAATACTGCCCTAAACAAATATACAACTAAAATCTATAGAAAGGTACTTCATTTACCGAGCACTGCTTCCCCGGCCCAGATTAGATTAGAGCTGGGATTAACCAACTATGAAGCTTCCAACGTGGGTACTTACCTTAAGCTATGTCACAAATTAAGACAGGCCGATCCAGGAACACTAGAATCCTTAATCTGGAAAGAAATTAATGAGACTAATCCAGGGGGAACATTTGGGCGCCTTCTGAATGATTTCATCCATCAAATGTCAGTTGCCGACCTTTGGGCTCTTAACCCCAGTCAGACTGTTTTTAAAAATATAATCAAAAAATGTGTAAGACTAAAATCTCTGGCTTTAGACAAACCTCTTGCCATGAAACGTAGTCATACCTGGGTGGGAGTCAACTCCTACAAACGATTGACCCGTGCTGCCTACCTCTCCACGACATTTTCACTTTATCTAAATCGCTGCCTAATTGCCCTAAGATTGGGAGATTGGCGCTTTCTCCAAAATCTACCCACCTGGCGCCGTAAGAAGGAAGACACAACATGCAGAGGATGCGGGTTAGCAACAGAAACAATCTTGCATGTGCTCTGCATCTGTCCCTTATTTAATTTCCAACGCAGATGTCTGCTTAAGTCAGAATGGAACAGGCTGGGAGTTCGGACCAGTAGGCATGCCATTATCGCTGCTCTGTCTCCAGATAATATTGTTTTAAACATAAACTTGTCCAAATTCATCCAGCACGTGTATCGCAACCTAGATAAAACAGACATTGCTGAGGCCGTACTGCTGAGTGACAAGATCGAACATGTACTTAAATAGAACTTGCAATGACCGGGAGGGCTAATCTACAAATTGAAACGTTTTAACTAGTATGCTTACGGTTACATTTTATTCTTTTACCATTTTTTATTCATAAAACTGTACATAATGTGATTTGTGTAATCTTTTAAAGATATGGTTTTATATCTAAATAAAGAATTATTACTACTACTACTTACTACTATGTCAGTCCTTCGGACTAAGTCCGTACCATTTACTCAGTTTTCTGGATTAGGTGGCTCGCCTTTCCAAGTTCGTTTTGCTCATTGCCAGCACAGTTTCAATTATTTAAGGGGTGGCACCTATATGCAGCTCTCTCTCATTTCTGGCTGCAGGTCAAAGTGCAAGAACTATTGCAAGAGTTTCCATATCCTGTCTAACCTCTGAGGTTGAATCACAAGTTTTGGAATAAGCTGTTAGATTGAATATCTGCTCGAAAGAGCATTACTGAAGGTAGGTAACTTGTTGTTTTGGTCTATTGGTTTTGCACTAGTATTTGCTATTTCTCCAGCATTGAATCAATCGTAGATTCACATGCTTAAATCAATCCCCATCCTCAGGTTGGTAAGACCACAGGGGTATTTATATAGCTGTACAAAGATACTGTCTTAGATAACAGCTTAAATTCACACAACTTTAGCACAATCATCTCATTAGAAAAGCTCCAAACTTCAACCTTTGTTGAGTTGCACTGATCTCCATACTACCTAGAGCCCACTATGCTTCTGATTCTTAAATCGTGTGAAAGTGCGTCCAGTCTCAGAGCTCTGCTCAGAGGTCGTCCTTGCATTGCGCCGCTAATTTTTCTTAATTAGCACCTTTTTGGCATTAGATTGTTCTGTATTTCTACAGGTTTGGCCAGTGGAAGAGAAGTAGGTAATTTGCCTGTTATGGGGATATGTTTCATGTGGAAAGAAAAGGCTTTTGGACGATGACATGCCGAATGCATCTACTGTCTCTATTCAAAACACATGCTCCAGGATTTCAAAATGGATCATACATTTTTGGCAAAAAAACACTCAAATGACTGGGAATACCAATTGCTTTAATGGCTACAGAAGCTAAGCACAATGTGTTTCCATGAGACGATTAAATTGCCCTCCACCCGTATGAATGAACCCTAAATTAGCAGGAGCATGTTATTCATGGTCTCACAAAGGAACAAATTGAATTTTGCATTCCATCCTGACCAAATAATTTATTTTTCAGTCACAGTTGTAAGCCATTGACAGTCAACATGGAAGTTGGCAACATATATGAGGCATCCACTGTGCTGCAAATAATACTATATTGCCTACATTTATACAGACGCCTGTGCTAGTGAGCTTATCTCTTTTTCTCATATTCATTCAGATTAACTCATCTCACTGGCCTGTGGCATAAACAAATGAACCCTTTTCTCCTGATATACACTCAAGTTGCCGTGCTTCATGGTCCCTAAACCTCAGGGTTTCATTTAACTCTTCTTTTATTTCTGCTACTGTTGTTTTCATGTGTAGGCAAGCTCAATATATTTAAATAAATCTTTCTACACAATGAAGCAGGTTCAATAATTTTTTTCTTGTGAAACAAGTCAGATAGCTGTGTTTCCTTCAGTCGCCCTTGCTGTACTTGTGGGACAGAGATCCTGCTTAGTGTTTGATCAGTTGTATATTCTCATTTTCACCACCTGATCCCATTGCAGTCAGTCCACGTTTTGGATTAAGAAGCCTTTTAAAGCAAATCTGTGTTTCCCTCTCTACCTGTAGATAAACCTTGTGGAAAGGCGTTTTCTAAATTTATAGGTGTGCTGGTAATGCTAGAAACATGTATTTCATGCATGTTTGTGCAGCACTTATTTTGTAATGAATTTGATCTGCTAGAAAATACGTTTTGATAAATGATACTGTTATTGAAAGCTGTTTGCTTTTTTTTTAGCCTGGAAACCTTGTTGCAATTTAATGAATTACACAGATGACACCTACCTGATCATATCCGAGGACCAATCCTCTCTGGAACCGTTTGAGGTCTTCTACACTTGTTTGCCTGTAATGACCTTTTGTCTTACTCTAATTCTTTTAACTGAAAAGATGTATGTGACAGACCTCCACGTGATGATAAATTAGAGATTCTTTACTTCTCTTCAGGCAAATTGCCACACCCATTGCTCATCGATTTTTGGCCCTTGGATTGTGAGACCACTCCCACAGACTGCTTCGTTGAGAAATCTAGGGTTTCATTTCAATGAGGACCTCTCTCTTACCAACCAGGTCAAGAATGTTTCTCCTTGTATCCCTCTGCTAAAGACTTTGTCAAATTCTTCTTTTACTTCCCATTCATATGTGTCCACGTGTGGGTACGGCCATGATTCTGAGCAGACTGTATTTTGGGAACCCACTATTAATAGGGCTCCCCTGACTACCTTTTCAAATATCTGTACCTGAAACATACTGCCACAGCAAAAACTGCCTCTGGTTCTCCCTTGCCACTCCTTGGCTTCAGAAGCCCTCAATACACTACGTTGCTTTCCTGTACCCAAAAGGATAATTTTCAAATCTCTTAGCATTGTCCACAAGGCAGTCCATGGAGTTGGTCCTTCCTATCTTTAGATTTGTTTTTATCGATTTCACCCCAAACACTTCTTGCATTCTGCGGACGCCAACCCGCATACGTTCAACCGAATTTGTTCTGGTGGCAACTTGTTTTCTTTACAGGGTTTCTGCCTTTGGAACAATCCAACTCCTACTCTTGGTTCTATTAAGGAACTCCTCCCATTTAGGAAATCTCTAAAGTATTTGCTATGCTCTCTTTAATCTGCGGTCCGGATGGTTGAGGGTAGGATGTTGCCTGTTGATGGTACCAGGACACCTCCCAGGTAACAGTTATGCTCCATAAATGCTAAAATAAATAAAAGCTGGTCGTGGACCACATCATTCTGATTCTCATTTAGATGCTTCAAAAGAAATACACTAACATGCTGATAAGAACTTTTCATGGCTCATACCATAGGGTGGATTAGAGGCAGCCCTTACACAAAATCAGTAAACGTGTGTCAGCCATCGTAAAGATCATGTCCAAGGGCTGTAAAGCAAACGTAATTTTTATATTTCTATTAAAAAAGTAGACAGAGTATACCCATCAGACTCTTTTTTTAGTGGTCCCACTTGAAGCACTGAATTTACAAATATTTCTGTTCATCATGGTGGCTTTTAGGTGTACAGGAGATGTATGTACTATAGTGCATTTGTGATCCCAGTTCACAGAATCAAGCATTATGGAGTTGTTTTTATTATATTTTGGACTCTGTGGTGGGAAATCCATCATTATGGAAGATTCACACAGTCTTAAACTTTCAGTTTGAGCCGCGATGGGGTATTATGGTTCCATGCCAAATGTGGTTAACTTTAACAAATACATATCTTTCCCCATCTTGGAAACACTCTCAAATATACTTTTGAGAGGGGCAGGAGCCAATGCCTCTCTTTGGCGAGAAAGGAAGCATGACTATTTCCTATGGGCCTTGTGGAATGAGCACCTACATAGGAAATAATGTTTTGCTGATAAAGATATGTGTTTGTAGTATGTGTGGCTGTTGATACGCTTCCTTTGCATACTCTTGGTATCTGGTGTTGGACTTGGACATTATAAGTTCCTTTTCTTCACAGAAGCTTCGAGTTGCATGACTCCTCCTTTAGTCCATACTGCCCATGGGCACCGATTCTGCCTTCTGTTACATTTTTTTCCATCATCTGGTTTGGACTTGTTTAGTTATGGCTCTGATACTCTAGGTTTTCTCTCAGGTAATCTGGACCTGGCTATAAGTCTTTGACTCTGGCGACTAGGAACAATCACTGCACCTGTTTCTCAAGACAGTACACCACTTTTCTACCTTCAAACATGATTGATGCCACACCTGAGTGGATGGCACCCAGCCTCGAGGGCTTCAGCCCTATATGACCACCAAGGACTTTGCCTCAAAGAATGTTGGTCACTGAATCACACATCATTCCTATTCTGCCCACATTGTAATGCCAAATAGCCATGGGCTGAGCACTAAGGTGTCCAAAAAAACCTGCCTGCCCCTTGATCACAAGGGCTCGAAGTGTAACTTCTGCTTCTCACGTACTAGATCTTCATAGATTCCCATGCTTGAATCATTCTCCTTCGTCAAAGTGGGAGTTGCACGGTACATTTTAAAGCAGTACAAGTCATACATAGCCCAGAAGGGCTAAAAAGAATTCACTTCAGTAACTGTTTCCATCATTATAAATGGCCCAAACTTCAGCCAATCAGGCAACAACCCCATCTAGATCACTCCCCACGGAGGCTTCACTCCCTCAGTTATCCAGGATTTTCAATCAGGAAATAGATATACAACTGTATTTCTCATAACTACTTCATCAGTTGTTCAAACCTAACTAGTTAAAATGTCAGTTTCGAGTAGAAAATGTATTTTCAGACTGTCCTTGTGGAGTCTGTGGCAAGAAGAGGCTGCACTTGGAGGATCCTGCGAAGACTGCATTTACTGTGTCTACCGTTCTCATAAAGGAAAATACTGTACATTTTGCCTTACTTCTCTCCCAAAAACTTTAAAAGATAGAGAAGGGAGGCTGTTGTTATGGCTTCAAAAGCTTAAGATAAGGGACGCACCTCTGTGTGAGGAGGAGGATGATTCTTCTAAGTAGAGGAAATCTCATAAAGGAGACAGGGCTGAGGGACATAAATCTCTTGAACCACCTAAAAGAAAACTCACAAAAAGACTCACCATGGGTCATCTGGGGATCATATTTTGTCTACTGATTTCCAGCATTAGCATTCTAAATGGCATGTCTCCTCAAAAATATCAGCTTCAGAGCCTACAACACCTTCTCCTAGATAGCCGTTCTAGTTTAAAACGCCCTCCTCAGTGCCATCGATGGAGAAATCCACTCTAGAAAAAAAAATCAACAAAACAGTTGACGTAGACGGTGACACAATCAACGGAATTTGCCCTATCAACGACGACAACACTGTCTATGACGATGACATAGTTGACGGTGATGGTACCATCATCAGCCATGCACCTATGATCTCACCTACAGGCGCAACGCCAACTAGAAAACAGTCAACAACTCCGATTGCGAAAGAGGTAGCGCTGCGGACGGCGACAACACCTCTAATGTCAACAAGAACATCATGTACGCCATCAACGATAGTCGTTGAGACATTCATTACATTCTTCAATAACGTCACTAATGCCAGTGCAAAATTTTCGAATAAGGTTTCACCTCTTCCACCATCTCATATGTTAGATGTAGAGGATTCAGAGGATGACTGACATTTCGGAACAGCACATTTCGTAACAGCACATTTCGTTTAGAACTACATTTTAAATATCAAGAGGGTAGTGAGGAATATTGTAAAGAAGATTAGAATTCCTCAGGAATACAATTTATGGATTAATCCATTTCATATATGGAGCATTACCAACCCTAAGAACATCATGACTCTCAGTAGGAAATGGTGCGTGTACCAGTACCTTTGGTTCATGACTTGCAGAGCATGCTACTGGACCATTATAAAAGATTTCCAAAGCCCTCTTGGGCTACATCACCATCACAAACAATTCACTCTACTTCAGATTCAACCTGCTACTCCTTGCACACCGCATATTTACCCGACAGTGCATACACCAAAAAGAATGCCGGCTTCAAGCATTGCGGTTCCGCCTTTGGATGATGTAATGTACTCCGATGAGGACAGAGAAGTGGACGCAGTTAATTATTAGACGACCACAGTGTTTTAACGAATGGGATGATTACCTGCAAGAGGCTCCTTCACCACCAGTTCCTCATCTGGTGGATTCCCCTCCTGATGATATTGGGAGGCTTCCTACTCTGATGGAGCAAGCAGCAAAACTATTTGAGTTGACAATGCCATTAGATTTCTTTCTTTATGATTTTAAAGAGCCGGCTAGGAAATCCATTAGCGCTATCTTAGTTGTGGACTATATCTGGGAGGAAGGTGTGAAATGATGAAGAATCCAGCAACAGTAACTGCTGTCCTACGCAGATTGGTTAAAAATATAAGGCACCAGCCTGTTTGATAGGCCATCCTAAACCAGATTCTGTCACAAGGCAAGCAGCTCAGTTCTGCTCCAAGAACCCCTCTACGCATATATCAATGCCGCCGGATAGAGTGTAGATTTCTTGATAGCATAGGAAAGCGATTTTCCTCAGTGTTGGCTATAACGATTAGAGCAGCCAATTCTCTGGCAATCCTTGGCAGATACGACTGGCAGATGTGGTCAGATGACACTCCTTACATAGATCGGTTACTAGAGGATGTAAAGACTGATGCAAGAAAGATTCTACAAGAAGGTTAACAAGTCTCTTCAGAAATTGAATGTGCAATGGATATTACTTCCGCAGGCTTTCAGCAATTGGTAGGTCCTACTGCCCTCTGCAGACAGGAATGGCTGTAAGCAAGAGGCAGAGGTATGTTCTCCTATAGAGGAGGATACCAACTTATCAATCGCAACAGTACCACTCCCTTTCAGCAACAATAGAGACTGCAATACCCTCAACAACAATAGAGACAACCACCATCAGCGGCTTACAACAAGCAGACTGCAAGGAGGAAACAAACTTCCCTGGGAAGAGATACTAGCACAGGGGTCTTTAAAGTGTGGGGCGCGACCCCCAGGGGGGCCGTGGAGCGCTGCAAAGGGGGTCGCGCATTCCTGGTCACACTTCTGCACAGGTATAGATACAACTAAAAGGGATTCAGCCCCTCTCCTCCCCGTAGTGTCTCAGCTCGACCTGCTGTGGGCTCGCTGGGCTGTGTCTGCAGTCTTATCTCTAGCACAGCACGTCTGAGTTTTTCACTGGTCTTTAAAGACCATTTGCATGTTTACATACCTTTTGTAAACTGGTTACTGAGGCTTAATTTTTCCCACAAGGGAAATAGGTGCAGGCCCCCTCCTCTCTACCCTCCCCCTGCTGCCTCCTTCTCCTCATCTTTTATTCAACCCTTCAGCGCGAGGCACGAGCTTGTTCACATTGCGTTTGAGGAGCAATTTAAGCTAAATTTCCCCCCCCCCCCATCCTGTAAATGAAGCCTCACCCTCAGTTCAGCAGCAGGGATGTTAAATTCACCTAACTTGAGAGGAAACTCGAGAAGGCAACCCGCACAAGATGCCAGCCACATTCACGCAGACACACCTATGCATAACAAGAGGGCCATGAGCACGTCAGGAGGCCCGAGTGCTGAAAGCCGGGGAAGTCACTCTACTCTCCAGACTGGGGGATGGGCCCTGCTTCCAAGAACAGGAAGAAGGACCCTCTGATACCACGGATCTGACACCTGGAGGGTGGGCTCAAGCGTCTCATCTTAGACTCTGGCTTGGAGCTACTTGAACAATAATAGTTATAATTTTAGCGTGCATCATACATTTAAATACACCGGTGTTTCCTTTTGCCTGTTGCAATTCGCGGAAAAATCCTTCTGTCCACGAGTTTGTACTCAAGGAAAGTGAAAAATATCTCAATCTCTTCACAAGCTGGATGCTTTTTCTTAACATCCTCACATTGAAGGTAAGGGACAGCTCTGACGAAGGACAGAATGGAAAAGCTCAGGTGGAAATGGGATGAAGGAGAGAACGGGATAGGGGTCTTGTATATGGAATGTGTGAAAGGGAAGAAATGGCGAGAGCTAGTGTGATGAGTGAGGGGAGAGGGATGCCTTACTTCCAACTTTGGTAAACACTCAAGAAGTATATTTACAATTTAAGAGAGAAGTGTCTACAGTTCACGCACATGTGAGGATAGAATGCCATTAAGAAAGACCCATGCCCCCACAGATCCGGTCACCACCGGTCACACCACGAATTGTTATCACCTATCAAAGAATTTTCAAAGTTTTTCATAAGATACAAAAATAATGCAGTGGGCATCTGA
Source organism: Lissotriton helveticus (assembly GCF_964261635.1). Classification (NCBI taxonomy): domain Eukaryota; kingdom Metazoa; phylum Chordata; class Amphibia; order Caudata; family Salamandridae; genus Lissotriton; species Lissotriton helveticus. Next base: position 489,802,743 of record NC_136067.1, on the reverse strand, counting down.
TTTTTTTATAATTAGTCCAAGATAGTAAAAAGCACCAGGACACACAGAGATGGGGAGGGCGGGCGTAGCTTCCATTGGTACAGCAGGTGTAGTGCACCAGGGCCCAGAGGACTGAGGGGCACACTGAACCATGATTATTTCTGAATTTCATAATTCAGGCAGCAGTCAGTACGTATATTTCCTCCTTAGCACCAGGGCCCTTGACACAGTAGCTACGGTATTGTGCTGCATAACTAAATACTTTTAAGGTCCCAAAAGCGAGACCTATTGGCTATACCAATGCTTGTTTTTCTATTTCCATTTATCTCATGGCCAGAGAGGCCATGAGATAAATGTGAGAGACTGTTCGAGATGAGGGCAATGAAAAGACAGAATGGCAAGAGGTGATTAAGGGTGAAGTGAGAAGTTGAATGGGGAGAGTTCAGAAGTTGTAAAAAGTGGTGAAAAAAAATGGATTGCAAAGTGAGAGAAGGATCCGGGATTGGGAGAGGAGAGAGGGATGGAAAGGAGGGGTGAGAGGGAAGCAGCATGGGTACATTTCATAACTCTGCACAAGAACACACACACAAGAACACACACACACACACACACAAGAACACACACACACACGATGCAACACACACACACACGATGCAACACGCACACACACGATGCAACACACACACACGATGCAACACACACACACACGATGCAACACACACACACACGATGCAACACACACACACACGATGCAACACACACACATGATGCAACACACACACACGTATTTGATGCAACACACACACGTATTTGATGCAACACACGTATTTGATGCAACACACGTATTTGATGCAACACACGTATTTGATGCAACACACACACACGTATTTGATGCAACACACACACACGTATTTGATGCAACACACACACACTTGATGCAACACACACACACTTGATGCAACACACACACATATTTGATGCAACACACACACGTATTTGATGCAACACACACACACACACGTATTTGATGCAACACACACACACACATATTTGATGCAACACACACGTATTTGATGCAACACACACACACACGTATTTGATGCAACACACACACACGTATTTGATGCAACACACACACACACGTATTTGATGCAACACACACACACATATTTGATGCAACACACACACACACACACACACACATATTTGATGCAACACACACACACACACACACACACACACACACACACGTACTTGATGCAACTTTGACAGAAGTACATCGGGTTCCTGCTAACCAGATCCCAATGCCAGTGTTCTTTCCCCAAAACAAGACAACTGGTCACTTGATCCGCAAGTGACCAGGCCTTTAGCATCTCTGAGTCCCTAGTAAGGGTGTCTCTGGTATGTAGAGCATAGGACTAAATAGAGTCCCTTAGAGCTGTAGAATATCTTGTGTTACCCTAAGGGACCAAGCACCAAACTCATACAGACTGCCTCTTCAGGCTGCTTGACAAGGTGCACTAAAAAGTGGAAACACAACATGGCCAAACTTGTGTGCCACGTCCCCTAAAACTGCATGTTATATTTGTAAGTCATCCCCACAAGCAGGCCTTACAGCCCTACGGCAGGGTGCATTATATTTCATGTGAGGACATCGCTGCATGAGCAGATATGCCACTGTGCTGGCCAGTTCAGTTACTGACAGAACAAGTGAGCAGGGAAGCCGTCTTACGGTATGTACTGGGCACTGGTCAAAACACTTTCCCACCTACATAATGGCTTCACTGAAACCTATGGTTTTTGGTATCAAACACATCGTATTAATACATTCACAACGATTTACATGTATTTTTTGACTGTAACATTTTGTGTATTTTAAAGCTCTTTGGTTATTTTTACCTACTTGCACCTGCACTTTACTCGCCGGTCTAACCCTCCTGATCCTCCGATTTCCTTGCACTTTTCTAACAGTCCTGGTCCGCCGCGGCGGAAAACGCTGATTGTGCGGAGGGCTGGTCTTTCACTTTTGGGTGCCTCACTTCCACCCTCGCAGTTTCCGCTTCCTCTGCTGAGTTAGCGGTCTAGTTTGCTCTGCCTATATATTTTGGATGTGCGCCGAAAACAAGCCCATCTGTGCCCAGAGGCGTCTGGTGCTGGCCATGCTGCCCAGTTTCCCGCCGGTGAGTTTTACCCACTATGTTACAACAGGGACGAACTACTTATGCGCCCACCGCCAAGTCAGTGCAGTGTGTCTGACTTGAGCTTTGAGGCAGACTTCCGATGCAACAAGTGCAACTGGCATCTTCTTCAGGTCAGGGCACCCGCACCCGCACCCAAGACCCCCCCATGTAATAATAGGGGCAAAAATAATAAGAAAACACAGGATATTAAGGCTATCCTGGTAAACTGTGACTTTGTTCAAAAGCATGCTTCACACATTTATGATTTACTTTTAGATGAACAGCCTGATCTTTTATTTCTTACTGAGACATGGCTGTCTGACGCCTCCAACCCCATTATCACCTTGGCCATCCATATGGACAACAAAATTCTTAGGAAGGACTGATCTTGGGGGAAGGGGGTGGTGTCGCCATAATTCATAAGCACAATTTAGACTGCTCCCTCATCCCAATCGAAACCATAGAGTGCACAGAGGCCTTAGGTTTCTGTTGTATTTTATCCCCTCATCAAAGCATTGCTGGGTTTCTGATCTACAGACCCTGGGTGCTACATGTAATTTTATCCCTATGCTAAATTCAGCCATCTCCTCCTTGGCCCTAAAAGACAATATTGGTTATTTTGGGAGACTTTAATATACATATGGCTAATGGTAAAGATCCAGAAAAACGAGAATCCGAAATACAGGATTCAGAGACCTAGTTTGTGCGTTGGTCACTGAATAGACTCTTTCAGTGTGGACCAGTCAAAAAAAAGAAAAATTTCTTTTTAGTGTCCCCTCCCCCGGTGACATGCTTCATCATTGGGGCCATCCCAGTTCTCTACGAAAAGGGGCGTGCTGCGACTAGCGAACTACGCAGGAGCACTTAAATCGTGAAAGACTATGTGTGGTGTGAAAGTGAGATAGTGACAGAGTGGGTGTGTGTGATGTTTAAAATACCGTGCTAGTGGGCCTCAACAATTTTATTTAGCTCCTAGGTAGGTATATTAAAAGGGGTAACACTGCAATTTAGCCTTTAGATGGGGCTAAATCTGTGTATTGGTCGACATGTTTCAAGCTCCCCAAGCTTTTCTTCAGGACCATACAGGGTCCAGCCCTGTATTTTCCACTCCTATAAACACCTTAAGTTGTTTATATAGCTGTATACAATATATATTGTTGACGCTGTTTAACTATTAAAAACATGCGTTTGATACATACGATTTATGTTTTCTCATTATGCCTGTAAAAGTAATCACAGAATTAGTGACAAAATAACCCTCCATCACAGAGGGTTTTACACATTTCATTCACGACCTATTCCCGAGTATCCGGTGTCTAGTGTGCACCATACTGGTGCGTGCACACTTTCCAGTCCAATGCATGCAAAATATGGTGGTTGTGAATTCACACATATAAACAACACAGGACTTGATATGACTATAGACAAGACACACAACACATAACTATAATAGCGAAATCGATATTTACATGTAGCGGTGCTTGATAGCACTTCATGGTCTTAGGTGGGGGCAGGATCACCTCGTGGAAACATTGCTGTAGAATGTAAGTAAAAATTGGCGTTTTTACATTCTCATCGTTCGTTGCCAAAATACTCTAAAAGGATTATTTAAGGTTGGGATCTTGAGCGATAAACCACTCCATTCATGCCCGTATTTGAACTTACTTCCTTATTGGTGAAACCGCACAGCGTTACCTACTAGTTCCCCTCCGGACCGCATACTAACGTTGGTCTGGCCGGGAACGTTTTTTAGATGTTCGTATTTCCGGGTTGCCGTCTGAACGCTAGACCGTCTATTCACGGCGGCCATCTTGGAAGTATGCCATTCGGTGGAACAATAAAGATATTGACAAGGTCTATTCCCTGAACATAGTGGCGGAGATTTCAAAGCAGTGCTTAACATTTCTTTATGTCTATGAAACACGAGTGTATACATCATTATGTTCGGTCCCTCGTTTTGACAATAGTTCAAGTGTTGAGGAAGTATGCAAACGATTATTAAAATTCTAATTTGTGGTTTTGCTCAAATTGCATTTAATTAGAATTATTTTGCAGACGTGTATTCTTACTGGTAATTAGATATTGCTTAAGATCTTCAACAAAGGTTACTTAACATGGCGCAGTAACAAGCCATTTGTAAAGTACAAAAAAACTACGCTCCTGAGTTTGCACTCATTGCTGGTATGGTTGCGAAATTTGATGTTAATATTTCTGAGAGTATGACAGATTTTTTGGACAAAAGTCATTAGTAGTTAGTTACAAAACGCCCCCCAAGGAATGTCATCATTCAATCCCTGGGTATCTGTACGTAATTTGTAGACCCATCTCTGTTCTCGTTCGTGCAGTACCTTGTCAGAATTCTCTTTATTTCTCACAATTTCTAACACTACCCATGTTAGATCATTGGGTGTGTGGTTGTACTCGATAAAATGATTTGTCATCCTGGTGGTGGCTCGTTTACATCGAATTGTACTTCTATGTTCCACGATGCGGGTGCTCAGCTTTCTCGTAGTCATGCCAACATAATGTAAATTGCAGGTACACATGATCAAGTAGACTACCCCACTCGTGTTGCAATTGGAAAAAATTCGCAATTCCCATTTGGTGTTGTTGTTGAATACGACAGATTTTGTTATCGAAGTCAAATGACAAACACTGCAGTTATTGCAGGGATAATGTCCGATGGGTAGTGGTTGTGAACTCACGGTAGTGATTGCTTGGGCTGGTCGAGTATGTACCAAATGATCCTTCAGATTCTTTCCACGGCGGTGGCTAAACATTGGAGTTGGTATATTCAAACCACCACTGTTAATTATTGGCCAATGTTTTTTTATTATTTTGGATACTTTATCTGATACTTGATTGTAAGTTGTGATACAGATGGGTCTTTTGTTCTCTGTCTGTGTTTTCTCTTTTGGTTCCAACAATGCATCTCTGTCGTTATTGCTTGCACGTTTCTTTGCATCCTTCACCAGCTTCGTTGGATACTTCCTGTTTTTCAATTTCTTACTTAGATCCTCAGCTTGATCAAAATAATCTTGTCTATTGCTACAATTTCTCCTCAGTCTTAAAAATTGTCCAAAAGGAAGGTTTTGTCTGAGAGGTCGTGGATGGAAACTGTCATAGGCTAGCAAACAGTTTCTAGCTGTTTCCTTGAAGTGAGTAGTTGTGGTAAGGATTCCTGAGTCAGCCCATATATTCAAATCTAAGAACACCAAATGTGTTCTGCTCATTGAGCTGGTGAACTTCAGAAACTTGTCTTGTTTGTTTAGCCAGGTCAGGAAGGATTGCGCTTCCTCTTCTGTGCCTTCCCAAATTACAAAGACGTCGTCTATGTAGCGCTTCCATGTTGATATTTGATGTCTGTAGGGGTTGCTGTCATTTAGAATCCTACTGTTCTCCAAGTGATGGACATACAACCCGGCTACGCTCGGCGCAAAGGTGCTGCCCATACTGGTCCCATGTTGTTGCTTGTATATTGTAGTCTCAAAACGGAAGAAATTTTCAGAGAGTGCCAGATGGCAACACTCCATCACTACATGTCGTGGAGTATGGTATTGCCAGGTCTTTTCAAAAAGTACCTCTTCCAAAATCTGTAATGTCTCCCTATGTGGAAGGCTTGTATACAGACTCTCCACATCCAGACTGATTAGGATGCTGGAAGTGGGGTCAAAAGGTAAATCCTTCAGTAAACAGAGGACATCCTTAGTATCCTTAAGGTATGTATCCGTATTCTGTATTATCGGTCTCAAGAATGCATCCGCAAACTTGGATAATGGTTCCAAAATAGAGCCGATCCCAGAGACTATAGGTCTTCCTGGTGGGTTTTCTAGTCTCTTGTGAATTTTTGGGATTGTGTAAAAATAGGGGGTTATAGGTTTCTTATTGACCAGGAAATCTGCTTCCTTCTCACTCAGCCAATCGTTTGCAAGGGATTCCTCTATGAGGTATGCAATGGAAATCCTCAAGCGTTCCGTTGGGTCTTCCTTGAGAATAATGTAATTCCGTGTGTCTGCCAAGAGGCGTAGACACTCTTTTCTGTAGTCCGCAGTATTTTGCAGGACAATCGCCCCGCCCTTATCGGCTGGTTTGATTGTGATGCTGTCATTCTTAGAAAGTTCCTGAATTGCCGTTAGTTCTGTCTTGCTTGTATTGTGAAATACTTTCACAGTATGTGGGTTGAGTTCCTGTACCTCCTTCATTACTGCTTTTTCAAAAGCCAGTACTTCTACTGGTAAGTTGTTTGGTGGTGGAACAAAAGTGGATTTTTTTCTCAGTCCCGTGTCACTCCTTGTAGGTTCTTTCGGTTGACTGTCTTTAAAGAAGACTTGTAGCTTGATTTTCCTAAGGAACCCTTTCAACTCACAACAGAGTTTAAATTTATCTGTAAGGGTGGTCGGTACGAAACCTAAACCTTTGTTTAGAACCTGTGTTTGTATTTCTGAGAGATTAACACTGGATAGATTGACAACTAAATCTGATTGCTGGTTGCAGCCTGTTCGGGTGGTCCTTTGCTGCGAGTGTGGCGTCCTGTCGTCTCCACTGGGTTGGCCCACTGCACACTCTGGTTCGGTTTGTTTCTTGCCCGTTGTGTTGACCGACCTCTGCCTAAAAAAGGTCTGCCCTGGTTGCCTTGGTTGCCTCCCCAATTCTGATAATTCGGTTGATGGTGCATTGGGGGTCCGTAGAAGAATGGTGGTGGAGGTGGGCCATAAGTATATGGATCCTGATATACTGGCCACATGGGAGCTGGGTTCCCCCGATAGTTGCCTGAATTTCCACGTCCCCTTCTTGGTCTTCTATTGGGGGTGGTGTTGTAATTAGCTGAACTTCCTGAACCATCGGATCCTGAATCCGTGCCATCGCTGTCAGTGTTGTATCCTGGATTCCTATTACTTAATTTGTAATCATCCCTGATGTATGGATACACCTTCTCATGTGAAAAGGATTTTTTATCCTTTGCCAATTTTATATATTTCGAATCTTTTAGGCTTATTTCAAAATCTGTCATACTCTTATTTAACTCATCCAGTCTTTGTTTGAGTTCTGTGGGATTTTGATAGGATTTCAGACGAACCTCCATAGAGTGAATCTCTTCTTTTAATGAGTCAACCAGGCGTGTAGCTGGTTTTATTATTAAGACTAACCAGTCACGGGTACAATGCCACGAAATAAGTGACCAATCTTTTTTGAATTGTTTGTCGTGTTGGAATATGAATGGTTCATTTCTAACCAGTAAACCCCTCGGTGCTGAGTTTGCTTGTAAATATTCCGCCATCATTACACCGTGTATCAGTGTCTTAATCTGTGTTTTTTTCAGTTCACTAAGTTCGTCCCAGCATTGGCTAGCATCGCTGTTGTCTCTGTTAGGTGCCCCTGCATGAGGTAAAATTGATGCGATAACTCTGTCCACTTCATCTTCGGAAAAGGATAGACCTGTGATCTCTGCCATGTCTAGTACCTGCTGTGTGTGTGTCTATAGTCTTAGGGCTATTCAAGATCAATTAATCTGTTGGCCCTTTCTTAAAAGAATAACTCCCGCAGCCGAACGGCTGCTAAACACTAAGAAGGAAGGGTAGGGGGAGCAGGAGGATAAACAAAGCCAGGTCAGCCTCCTATTTACAGTTTCAGAAAAACGAGAATCCGAAATACAGGATTCAGAGACCTAGTTTGTGCGTTGGTCACTGAATAGACTCTTTCAGTGTGGACCAGTCAAAAAAAAGAAAAATTTCTTTTTAGTGTCCCCTCACTCACCGGGGTTACCCCCGGTGACATGCTTCATCATTGGGGCCATCCCAGTTCTCTACGAAAAGGGGCGTGCTGCGACTAGCGAACTACGCAGGAGCACTTAAATCGTGAAAGACTATGTGTGGTGTGAAAGTGAGATAGTGACAGAGTGGGTGTGTGTGATGTTAAAAATACCGTGCTAGTGGGCCTCAACAATTTTATTTAGCTCCTAGGTAGGTATATTAAAAGGGGTAACACTGCAATTTAGCCTTTAGATGGGGCTAAATCTGTGTATTGGTCGACATGTTTCAAGCTCCCCAAGCTTTTCTTCAGGACCATACAGGGTCCAGCCCTGTATTTTCCACTCCTATAAACACCTAATGTTGTTTATATAGCTGTATACAATATATATTGTTGACACTGTTTAACTATTAAAAACATGCGTTTGATACATACGATTTACGTTTTCTCGTTATGCCTGTAAAAGTAATCACAGAATTAGTGACAAAATAACCCTCCATCACAGAGGGTTTTACACATTTCATTCACGACCTATTCCCGAGTATCCGGTGTCTAGTGTGCACCATACTGGTGCGTGCACACTTTCCAGTCCAATGCATGCAAAATATGGTGGTTGTGAATTCACACATATAAACAACACAGGACTTGATACGACTATAGACAAGACACACAACACATAACTATAATGGCGAAATCGATATTTACATGTAGCGGTGCTTGATAGCACTTCATGGTCTTAGGTGGGGGCAGGATCACCTCGTGGAAACATTGCTGTAGAATGTAAGTAAAAATTGGCGTTTTTACATTCTCATCGTTCGTTGCCAAAATACTCTAAAAGGATTATTTAAGGTTGGGATCTTGAGCGATAAACCACTCCATTCATGCCCGTATTTGAACTTACTTCCTTATTGGTGAAACCGCACAGCATTACCTACTAGTTCCCCTCCGGACCGCATACTAACGTTGGTCTGGCCGGGAACGTTTTTTAGATGTTCGTATTTCCGGGTTGCCGTCTGAACGCTAGACCGTCTATTTACGGCGGCCATCTTGGAAGTATGCCATTCGGTGGAACAATAAAGATATTGACAAGGTCTATTCCCTGAACATAGTGGCGGAGATTTCAAAGCAGTGCTTAACATTTCTTTATGTCTATGAAACACGAGTGTATACATCATTATGTTCGGTCCCTCGTTTTGACAATAGTTCAAGTGTTGAGGAAGTATGCAAACGATTATTAAAATTCTAATTTGTTGGTTTTGCTCAAATTGCATTTAATTAGAATTATTTTGCAGACGTGTATTCTTACTGGTAATTAGCTATTGCTTAAGATCTTCAACAAAGGTTACTTAACATGGCGCAGTAACAAGCCATTTGTAAAGTACAAAAAAACTACGCTCCTGAGTTTGCACTCATTGCTGGTATGGTTGCGAAATTTGATGTTAATATTTCTGAGAGTATGACAGATTTTTGGGACAAAAGTCATTAGTAGTTAGTTACAAAACGCCCCCCAAGGAATGTCATCATTCAATCCCTGGGTATCTGTACGTAATTTGTAGACCCATCTCTGTTCTCGTTCGTGCAGTACCTTGTCAGAAATCTCTTTATTTCTCACAATTTCTAACACTACCCATGTTAGATCATTGGGTGTGTGGTTGTACTCGATGAAATGATTTGTCATCCTGGTGGTGGCTCGTTTACATCGAATAGTACTTCTATGTTCCACGATGCGGGTGCTCACCTTTCTCGTAGTCATGCCAACATAATGTAAATTGCAGGTACACGTGATCAAGTAGACTACCCCACTCGTGTTGCAATTGGAAACATTTCGCAATTCCCATTTGGTGTTGTTGTTGAATACGACAGATTTTGTTATCGAAGTCAAATGACAAACACTGCAGTTATTGCAGGGATAATGTCCGATGGGTAGTGGTTGTGATCTCACGGTAGTGATTGCTTGGGCTGGTCGAGTATGTACCAAATGATCCTTCAGATTCTTTCCACGGCGGTGGCTAAACATTGGAGTTGGTATATTCAAACCACCACTGTTAATTATTGGCCAATGTTTTTTTATTATTTTGGATACTTTATTTGATACTTGATTGTAAGTTGTGATACAGATGGGTCTTTTGTTCTCTGTCTGTGTTTTCTCTTTTGGTTCCAACAATGCATCTCTGTCGTTATTGCTTGCACGTTTCTTTGCATCCTTCACCAGCTTCGTTGGATACTTCCTGTTTTTCAATTTCTTACTTAGATCCTCAGCTTGATCAAAATAATCTTGTCTATTGCTACAATTTCTCCTCAGTCTTAACAATTGTCCAAAAGGAAGGTTTTGTCTGAGATGTCGTGGATGGAAACTGTCATAGGCTAGCAAACAGTTTCTAGCTGTTTCCTTGAAGTGAGTAGTTGTGGTAAGGATTCCTGAGTCAGCCCATATATTCAAATCTAAGAACACCAAATGTGTTCTGCTCATTGAGCTGGTGAACTTCAGAAACTTGTCTTGTTTGTTTAGCCAGGTCAGGAAGGATTGCGCTTCCTCTTCTGTGCCTTCCCAAATTACAAAGACGTCGTCTATGTAGCGCTTCCATGTTGATATTTGATGTCTGTAGGGGTTGCTGTCATTTAGAATCCTACTGTTCTCCAAGTGATGGACATACAACCCGGCTACGCTCGGCGCAAAGGTGCTGCCCATACTGGTCCCATGTTGTTGCTTGTATATTGTAGTCTCAAAACGGAAGAAATTTTCAGAGAGTGCCGGATGGCAACACTCCATCACTACATGTCGTGGAGTATGGTATTGCCAGGTCTTTTCAAAAAGTACCTCTTCCAAAATCTGTAATGTCTCCCTATGTGGAAGGCTTGTATACAGACTCTCCACATCCAGACTGATTAGGATGCTGGAAGTGGGGTCAAAAGGTAAATCCTTCAGTAAACAGAGGACATCCTTAGTATCCTTAAGGTATGTATCCGTATTCTGTACTATCGGTCTCATGAATGCATCCGCAAACTTGGATAATGGTTCCAAAATAGAGCCGATCCCAGAGACTATAGGTCTTCCTGGTGGGTTTTCTAGTCTCTTGTGAATTTTTGGGATTGTGTAAAAATAGGGGGTTATAGGTTTCTTATTGACCAGGAAATCTGCTTCCTTCTCACTCAGCCAATCGTTTGCAAGGGATTCCTCTATGAGGTATGCAATGGAAATCCTCAAGCGTTCCGTTGGGTCTTCCTTGAGAATAATGTAATTCCGTGTGTCTGCCAAGAGGCGTAGACACTCTTTTCTGTAGTCCGCAGTATTTTGCAGGACAATCGCCCCGCCCTTATCGGCTGGTTTGATTGTGATGCTGTCATTCTTAGAAAGTTCTTGAATTGCCGTTAGTTCTGTCTTGCTTGTATTGTGAAATACTTTCACAGTATGTGGGTTGAGTTCCTGTACCTCCTTCATTACTGCTTTTTCAAAAGCCAGTACTTCTACTGGTAAGTTGTTTGGTGGTGGAACAAAAGTGGATTTTTTTCTCAGTCCCGTGTCACTCCTTGTAGGTTCTTTCGGTTGACTGTCTTTAAAGAAGACTTGTAGCTTGATTTTCCTAAGGAACTCTTTCAACTCACAACAGAGTTTAAATTTATCTGTAAGGGGTGTCGGTACGAAACCTAAACCTTTGTTTAGAACCTGTGTTTGTATTTCTGAGAGATTAACACTGGATAGATTGACAACTAAATCTGATTGCTGGTTGCAGCCTGTTCCGGTGGTCCTTTGCTGCGAGTGTGGCGCCCTGTCGTCTCCACTGGGTTGGCCCACTGCACACTCTGGTTCGGTTTGTTTCTTGCCCGTTGTGTTGACCGACCTCTGCCTAAAAAAGGTCTGCCCTGGTTGCCTTGGTTGCCTCCCCAATTCTGATAATTCGGTTGATGGTGCATTGGGGGTCCGTAGAAGAATGGTGGTGGAGGTGGGCCATAAGTATATGGATCCTGATATACTGGCCACATGGGAGCTGGGTTCCCCCGATAGTTGCCTGAATTTCCACGTCCCCTTCTTGGTCATCTATTGGGGGTGGTGTTGTAATTAGCTGAACTTCCTGAACCATCGGATCCTGAATCCGTGCCACCTCCACCACCATTCTTCTACGGACCCCCAATGCACCATCAACCGAATTATCAGATTTGGGGAGGCAACCAGGGCAGACCTTTTTTAGGCAGAGGTCGGTCAACACAACGGGCAAGAAACAAACCGAACCAGAGTGTGCAGTGGGCCAACCCAGTGGAGACGACAGGGCGCCACACTCGCAGCAAAGGACCACCGGAACAGGCTGCAACCAGCAATCAGATTTAGTTGTCAATCTATCCAGTGTTAATCTCTCAGAAATACAAACACAGGTTCTAAACAAAGGTTTAGGTTTCGTACCGACACCCCTTACAGATAAATTTAAACTCTGTTGTGAGTTGAAAGAGTTCCTTAGGAAAATCAAGCTACAAGTCTTCTTTAAAGACAGTCAACCGAAAGAACCTACAAGGAGTGACACGGGACTGAGAAAAAAATCCACTTTTGTTCCACCACCAAACAACTTACCAGTAGAAGTACTGGCTTTTGAAAAAGCAGTAATGAAGGAGGTACAGGAACTCAACCCACATACTGTGAAAGTATTTCACAATACAAGCAAGACAGAACTAACGGCAATTCAGGAACTTTCTAAGAATGACAGCATCACAATCAAACCAGCCGATAAGGGCGGGGCGATTGTCCTGCAAAATACTGCGGACTACAGAAAAGAGTGTCTACGCCTCTTGGCAGACACACGGAATTACATTATTCTCAAGGAAGACCCAACGGAACGCTTGAGGATTTCCATTGCATACCTCATAGAGGAATCCCTTGCAAACGATTGGCTGAGTGAGAAGGAAGCAGATTTCCTGGTCAATAAGAAACCTATAACCCCCTACTTTTACACAATCCCAAAAATTCACAAGAGACTAGAAAACCCACCAGGAAGACCTATAGTCTCTGGGATCGGCTCTATTTTGGAACCATTATCCAAGTTTGCGGATGCATTCTTGAGACCGATAGTACAGAATACGGATACATACCTTAAGGATACTAAGGATGTCCTCTGTTTACTGAAGGATTTACCTTTTGACCCCACTTCCAGCATCCTAATCAGTCTGGATGTGGAGAGTCTGTATACAAGCCTTCCACATAGGGAGACATTACAGATTTTGGAAGAGGTACTTTTTGAAAAGACCTGGCAACACCATACTCCACGACATGTAGTGATGGAGTGTTGCCATCTGGCACTCTCTGAAAATTTCTTCCGTTTTGAGACTACAATATACAAGCAACAACATGGGACCAGTATGGGCAGCACCTTTGCGCCGAGCGTAGCCGGATTGTATGTCCATCACTTGGAGAACAGTAGGATTCTAAATGACAGCAACCCCTACAGACATCAAATATCAACATGGAAGCGCTACATAGACGACGTCTTTGTAATTTGGGAAGGCACAGAAGAGGAAGCGCAATCCTTCCTGACCTGGCTAAACAAACAAGACAAGTTTCTGAAGTTCACCAGCTCAATGAGCAGAACACATTTGGTGTTCTTAGATTTGAATATATGGGCTGACTCAGGAATCCTTACCACAACTACTCACTTCAAGGAAACAGCTAGAAACTGTTTGCTAGCCTATGACAGTTTCCATCCACGACATCTCAGACAAAACCTTCCTTTTGGACAATTTTTAAGACTGAGGAGAAATTGTAGCAATAGACAAGATTATTTTGATCAAGCTGAGGATCTAAGTAAGAAATTGAAAAACAGGAAGTATCCAACGAAGCTGGTGAAGGATGCAAAGAAACGTGCAAGCAATAACGACAGAGATGCATTGTTGGAACCAAAAGAGAAAACACAGACAGAGAACAAAAGACCCATCTGTATCACAACTTACAATCAAGTATCAGATAAAGTATCCAAAATAATAAAAAAACATTGGCCAATAATTAACAGTGGTGGTTTGAATATACCAACTCCAATGTTTAGCCACCGCCGTGGAAAGAATCTGAAGGATCATTTGGTACATACTCGACCAGCCCAAGCAATCACTACCGTGAGATCACAACCACTACCCATCGGACATTATCCCTGCAATAACTGCAGTGTTTGTCATTTGACTTCGATAACAAAATCTGTCGTATTCAACAACAACACCAAATGGGAATTGCAAAATTTTTCCAATTGCAACACGAGTGGGGTAGTCTACTTGATCACGTGTACCTGCAATTTACATTATGTTGGCATGACTACGAGAAAGGTGAGCACCCGCATCGTGGAACATAGAAGTACTATTCGATGTAAACGAGCCACCACCAGCATGACAAATCATTTCATCGAGTACAACCACACACCCAATGATCTAACATGGGTAGTGTTAGAAATTGTGAGAAATAAAGAGAATTCTGACAAGGTACTGCACGAACGAGAACAGAGATGGGTCTACAAATTACGTACAGATACCCAGGGATTGAATGATGACATTCCTTGGGGGGCGTTTTGTAACTAACTACTAATGACTTTTGTCCCAAAAATCTGTCATACTCTCAGAAATATTAACATCAAATTTCGCAACCATACCAGCAATGAGTGCAAACTCAGGAGCGTAGTTTTTTTTGTACTTTACAAATGGCTTGTTACTGCGCCATGTTAAGTAACCTTTGTTGAAGATCTTAAGCAATATCTAATTACCAGTAAGAATACACGTCTGCAAAATAATTCTAATTAAATGCAATTTGAGCAAAACCAACAAATTAGTATTTTAATAATCGTTTGCATACTTCCTCAACACTTGAACTATTGTCAAAACGAGGGACCGAACATAATGATGTATACACTCGTGTTTCATAGACATAAAGAAATGTTAAGGACTGCTTTGAAATCTCTGCCACTATGTTCAGGGAATAGACCTTGTCAATATCTTTATTGTTCCACCGAATGGCATACTTCCAAGATGGCCGCCGTGAATAGACGGTCTAGCGTTCAGACGGCAACCCGGAAATACGAACATCTAAAAAACGTTCCCGGCCAGACCAACGTTAGTATGCGGTCCGGAGGGGAACTAGTAGGTAACGCTGTGCGGTTTCACCAATAAGGAAGTAAGTTCAAATACGGGCATGAATGGAGTGGTTTATCGCTCAAGATCCCAACCTTAAATAATCCTTTTAGAGTATTTTGGCAACGAACGATGAGAATGTAAAAACGCCAATTTTTACTTACATTCTACAGCAATGTTTCCACGAGGTGATCCTGCCCCCACCTAAGACCATGAAGTGCTATCAAGCACCGCTACATGTAAATATCGATTTCGCCATTATAGTTATGTGTTGTGTGTCTTGTCTATAGTCATATCAAGTCCTGTGTTGTTTATATGTGTGAATTCACAACCACCATATTTTGCATGCATTGGACTGGAAAGTGTGCACGCACCAGTATGGTGCACACTAGACACCGGATACTCGGGAATAGGTCGTGAATGAAATGTGTAAAACCCTCTGTGATGGAGGGTTATTTTGTCACTAATTCTGTGATTACTTTTACAGGCATAACGAGAAAACGTAAATCGTATGTATCAAACGCATGTTTTTAATAGTTAAACAGCGTCAACAATATATATTGTATACAGCTATATAAACAACATTAGGTGTTTATAGGAGTGGAAAATACAGGGCTGGACCCTGTATGGTCCTGAAGAAAAGCTTGGGGAGCTTGAAACATGTCGACCAATACACAGATTTAGCCCCATCTAAAGGCTAAATTGCAGTGTTACCCCTTTTAATATACCTACCTAGGAGCGAAATAAAATTGTTGAGGCCCACTAGCACGGTATTTTTAACATCACACACACCCACTCTGTCACTATCTCACTTTCACACCACACATAGTCTTTCACGATTTAAGTGCTCCTGCGTAGTTCGCTAGTCGCAGCACGCCCCTTTTCGTAGAGAACTGGGATGGCCCCAATGATGAAGCATGTCACCGGGGGTAACCCCGGTGAGTGAGGGGACACTAAAAAGAATTTTTTTTTTTTTGACTGGTCCACACTGAAAGAGTCTATTCAGTGACCAACGCACAAACTAGGTCTCTGAATCCTGTATTTCGGATTCTCGTTTTTCTGAAACTGTAAATAGGAGGCTGACCTGGCTTTGTTTATCCTCCTGCTCCCCCTACCCTTCCTTCTTAATGGTAAAGATCCCCAATCTACTTTCTTGTTGGAGACGCTGCAGACCTTTAAGATGCTTACATCTATCTCTCCGGCTACCCATGAGAAGGATCATACCCTCGACCAAATCTTTCATAATTTTGACTTATCGGCCGATCCTCCTCTTCCTATCATTTGGTCTGGCCACTTCCTTTTAAAATGTGATATCCCCTACTCTGCCACAGCCCCTCAGGCTATCATAGGGCTAATGGCCTTCAGTTATAGGGCGTTCCACAAAACATCCGTCCCAACGTTAGCCGACGCCCTAAGTCGCTCTCTACCTGAGCTGTCTGGCACCCCGGATCGGACGCTCTCCAAATAGATTCTAATATCGAGGCAGTAGCTCCGGTTGTCACCCGTTGCTATAAGAGGTCGGCCCTTCGGCTCCCTGGTTCAGTGATCTCCTCAGAGCTAGCAATAGGAATTGTAGAAAAATGGAACAGAAATGGTGTAAATTCTACCTTCCTGAGGACAGGAAGGCTTACAAAGACAATTTAAAAACGCACTACACTCTTGTGAAAATAGTTCTAAAGAACTTCTTCCAAACCAAGATTGAAAATTTCCAAAACAAGAGTAAGGAAGTCTTTAGGATAGCTAAATCCTTCACCTCACCGAAAGCCTGCTCAAATGAAGGGTCATGCACAGAAGAATGGTCAAAGAAGATTGCTCAATTCTTTCTTGAAAAAATCTCTTTGATCCAGCAAGCTTTCTCTAACATCTCGGAGGATGCGCTGAACTTCTATCATAGTGTAAACAGCAAATTTCACAGCTTGGATCCTCCATTCTTGCATGCTTTCCCGGAGCTTCAGCTGGAAGAGTCATTGTCCCTCCACCAAAGCATTAAGTCGGGTTCTCCTACCGACCCTTGTCCAGCAAACATCCTGACCTTATTAGTCTCCACCATTAACCCTACAGCACACTAGCTCTTCAATGCTTCCCTCTCCACAGGCATGAAGCCAAAATTGTGGAAGCACGCAGACATTCTTCCATTGATTAAAAAAAGGCTAACGCCAATCTGACGGATCCTGCCAAATATAGGCCTATTTCTCTGCTTCCGGCCCTCTCTAAAGTACTAGAGAAGCATGTAGACAAGGCCCTGCACAAACACATTGAAGATGGGAAGCTTCTTCATGAATCCCAATCTGGCTTTAGGGCAAACTTTAGTACGGAGTCCGCTCTGTTGGAAGTGACAGAGTTTATATGGGGCAAGCTGGACCAGGGAGGCAAGGCCGTCCTGACATTGCTTGATTTGTCAGCGGCCTTCGATATGGTCCCACAAGAGAGGCTCCTAAACAGACTTGAAAACATTGGCCTGGGTTGGACAGCCTTAACATGGATGTCCTCCTTTTGGGGTAACAGATCTCAGGACATCTGGCTCCTATTGTTCTCATCTCCGGTTTCGGCCATAAATGTAGGTGTCCCTCAGGGCTCTATTCTCAGCCCTACCCTCTTTAATATGTATCTAGCTCCCCTTGCATCCATGGTAGAGGAAGAGGGTGCCAAAATAGTTTCATATGCTAACGACACTCCGCTTATCTTCTCATGTGATAAAGGCTCCGGCTTTGACGGGGCAAGGATCAAGTCCTGCCTCACGAAGCTTTTCAACTGGCTTAAGATCAATCAGCTTAAGTGTAATCCGGACAAAATGGAATTTGTTTTCTTTGGAAAACCGGAAACACCTGATTGCAGCTCCTGGTGGCCCAAGGATATGCCAACCCCGCCCGTAGAAAAGGAGAAAGCCAAAAACGTATGAATAGTGATAAACAAAACACTCTCCATGCGCTCTCAGATCCAAAATCTCACTGGCGCATGCTTCGGCATACTCCGAATGTTAAAAAAATTCCCATCACTACTGCTGCTGGAGAGCAGAAGGATTGTGGTGCAGGTTCTAGTGACATCAAAGCTTGACTGCGTCAACCGCCTGTACCTCGGTTTTTCAAAATCTATGATCCAGCGTTTGCAAGTGGTTCAAAACCCGGCTGCCAGAGCCATCCTAAGATCTAAACCCAGATCTAACATGACTCCAATTCTCAAATCTTTACATTGGCTCCGCATAAAAGAACGGATAGACTTCAAAGCCATGACCATCTTTTTTAAAGCCTTCCACAACGTAGGAGTCTGGTTCCTAATCAAACGTGTTAACAACTACACTACCTCTAGACCTTTTGTTCTTCTAGTGCCAACCTGACCATCGTGCCCAAAATACGCCTTGTCCATACTGGAGGCAGATCCTTCGGCATTCTAGGCGCGAAACTGTGGAATAGCCTTCCGGAGTCCTTGAGGCTAAACAGACTTACTTTCCTTCTGGAAGAATCTAAAAACTTGGCTTTTTAATCACTAACTGGGTCTTTTCCACTCACCCGCCCTCTGCTGTTTATGCACCAGGACACTAGCTTGAGTAGCTGTGTGCGCTATCAAATACCTATTTCATTTGATTTCAGATTACAGGTGTGCCGCTCGCAGCTGTCTTTGTCTGCCGTGACTCTGCTCTACTCATTGCCCGCATCTCCGTGAGGAAAGGAGATAAGCTGCACAGATTTTTGATTGCGTTGGAGGCAGTTAGACAGGGGCCGGGACTGCGAGACCCAGGGTTCTGCGCGTGAAGACCGGAGCGCACCTGGAGTCTCTTCCCGCCCCTGCTCCGCCCTGCTAGTTTGGCTGCCTGCTCTCTGCTGATTCGCTGCCTCCACTACTTACAGCTCGCGGCCCCCGCTCCGCGGGTGCCGCTCGCAGCTGTCTTTGTCTGCCGTGACTCTGCTCTACTCATTGCCCGCATCTCCGTGAGGAAAGGAGATAAGCTGCACAGATTTTTGATTGCGTTGGAGGCAGTTAGAGAGGGGCCGGGACTGCGAGACCCAGGGTTCTGCGCGTGAGGACCGGAGCGCACCTGGAGTCTCTTCCCGCCCCTGCTCCGCCCTGCTAGTTTGGCTGCCTGCTCTCTGCTGATTCGCTGCCTCCACTACTTACAGCTCGCGGCCCCCGCTCCGCGGGTGCCGCTCGCAGCTGTCTTTGTCTGCCGTGACTCTGCTCTACTCATTGCCCGCATCTCCGTGAGGAAAGGAGATAAGCTGCACAGATTTTTGATTGCGTTGGAGGCAGTTAGACAGGGGCCGGGACTGCGAGACCCAGGGTTCTGCGCGTGAAGACCGGAGCGCACCTGGAGTCTCTTCCCGCCCCTTGCTCCTCCTATTAAGTATACTCACTCCACGCTAAGCGGGACGCCGGGCTAAGCCCGGGCAAAGGGCGGGCCCTCTGTGGCCCTCAGTGGCCGAGGTAGGCTGGGCTGGGCCCGGTTATTTTCATCGCTTGATTGCTGTTATTTGATTCAAGTGTTATTTTACATCCTCTATTGGACAGTACGCCTGACTGTCGGCGGAAGGAATCATTCATCTAAATTGACTGGCTGCTTCCTCGGGCTTTATTCTCGGGCTGCCTCTGTTGCATCTCCAGGACTGGTTTTTATGATTGGTTTTATTATTGTGGTATATTATATTATTCTTGTGTTCTCTCATCCGGAGGAAAACATTCGTTAAAATATCAATTTGTGGACAAATTTTGTGTATAAAGATGTTTAAGAAATTGCGTTCGGGTAGGGAAGTGGGCGGTTTGCCTAGTGCAAATAATGAAATTAAGCGCTTGAGAAATAAATCGGTAAACAATCCCCCCCTTAAGGGTCAATGCCATTTGTATGAGCTGTGGGATTTGCCCTCCCCGAAGAACGCTAATTTATCCTCTAAAAAAGCCCCATGCGCTCTGGCCCATGAGGTCCATATGCAACCTTTCACACACCTACCGCTCTCCGGTTCTCAGCTCGCACCACAACATCCGGTGCCAGTGGTGTTTTCTTTCCCTGCTCTCCCTGAAGGGAATGGGGAAAACAAAAACACTACTTTAACACAGGAGAGGGAATTTCCAAATCTTCCATCTATACCTCGAACCCCGCTGAAGGATAGGTTGGATGGGGATTTGTCTGCCCTATGTATTGATCATGAACTTTGTGGCCGGTATGTAGATATAGCGAAAATGCAGCTACCGGCCCCTACTAAATCCCCAGGGGGAGCTACCCCATCTGGGTTAATGTTGTATAGTAGTACCCCCTCTTTGAATGATCAGGATATGTCCGATTTGTTAGTTGCTTCGGGGACCCCGGGCCTTAATCTATCTGGCATTTGTCGTCCGTCTGAGGCATGCGAAAAACCAATTTCTGAATCCATGATTGCCTTGGAACAACTATTAGCCTCTATTTTATCTCTTTTGGGGAAATTTGTTGGTAATTCGGACTGCATTTTGGAATCCGTTACCCAAATACTGAAGTCATTGTTACAAAAGCCATTGGATTTGAGGAGTGTACCCCCCACGTCTGATTATAGTCGGCCAAGGGGGGGAACTAATGTGGCTTCAGTGGATTCTGACACGAAAGCTGGGACATCGGTTTTGATACCACATACTGCAGTTCTTCCCTTAACTGCGGTGCCAAACTGTATAAATAACTCAGTTCTTGAGATAATGGAGGAAGATAAATCCATATCTGACCCTAAAGTGGTTCAGGACCTTTTTCCCATCTTCGTGTCTGAAAATAAAAAAGAATTTATCGATGATAAAGATGAGGTAAAGGCAAAAAATGGGAAATCTAGAAAAAATGGGAAATCTAGAACCAATAAGGGGAATAAAAGGAAACCAACTCGTAAATATAGGAAGAAAAGGCAGCGTCGGATAATTTTTCAAAATTCTGTGTCTGCACTGGAGAATGAAGTGATTGATCTGGAGCCTTCTTCTATATCTGGAAAGGTAGTTATGGATATTGAACGGAACCTACCCATTAGTACCTTTTTTAGGGTAGAAAGTGAACTGTGTCCCCCAACGATTTTGGAATCTGTTCCACAAAGGGTGGGCTCTCCTACCGGTCTTTCTCTTCCTTTAGCGACTGGAGTTTCAATTCAAAATCCATCTGGGTCCCTTAACCCCTTGGCTCCCCCTTTCCGTGTAGTACCTGAGAATGGAGATCGCCATTTTCCGGATTATCCTTTAACTACTTTAAATGCCCCAGTAGAAACGTTAGTGTTGGACTTTTTACCTTTATTCGACGTTGACTTGCCCTTAAACAGAGCTTGGCTACTTAAGCGTTTTAGTGAGATTGATAGTCTCCAGCACATCCAAACTAGGGATATTGAGTTAGTCTCCCTGTTTGGTGAAGTCAAGGTAACGAGTATAAGGGTGAAATTTTATTCCCCTATTATTGTGAATCTGATACTACAGCAAGCTGAGAACTTCCAGCGTATAGGCATTGATATTCTCCCGATCTTTAACCGTGGTAATACCAACCCGTCTCTTAGGGAGGTGTCCAGAAGGGAGGACCAAAATGGGGTAGCCTCTCCTCTTAGAGACCTGAAGATTTGGGTATCCAAGGGAAAACGCTCGGTTTCACAAGTGAAGCCACTCCCGCTGACTTTGAACTCCTCTCTGGTAGAGGACAATAATCGGTGGAACTGGCTGCATAGTGCCTTATCTACTAAATCTAAAGATGATCCAAGATTGTTTCAGCATCTTTAACACCCCTTTAAATATTATTTCCTGGAACGCCGCAGGGATTCACAGTAGCCCAGAGAAGTTTGAGTTTTTATTTACTCTAGGAGCGAATGTGATTTGTTTACAGGAAACGTGGTGCATTGATACGCTGAAGGTTTCGAAGGATTATTATGTCCTGGAAGTTCCTGCCGTACCCTCTAAGAAAGGTCACGCTAGGGGAGGAATCGCTTGCCTACTATCTAATAAATTGCAATGGAAATTCACCCATTACATGGATTCAAGTAAACTCTTCCACGCTATTACCATCGACAATTTGTTTAATAACGGGATAAAGTCCCCTATTGTAATTGTGAATATCTATATCCCTCCGGAAGAGCGTTTTAATGTGGTTTTAAACCAGGTATTTCGATACATTGATTTAATTAAAAATGTTCCGTCCCCTCCGGACATCTTGTTGGTTGGAGACTTGAATTGCAAAATCTCCAATGTTAGCCTGGATCTTTTTAGGAATAAACTTAAAGAAGAGGCGCACTTTATCCCGCAAGCACTCTTCCCGGATAAGTTAGCGACAAACAAAAGAGGGAAGATTTTGTTAAATGAATTAGCGGCCGTCGATGGACTTATATTAAATGGGAGATTTCCATCTGATGTGCCTGCAAAATTTACTCACAAGTCTCCGTTTGGGTCGTCTATCTTAGATTATGCTATCGCAGACTATGGTTTGTATCCTTTTATCCAGGATCTTAAAATAATATGTACTCCTCTGAGTGATCATAGTATACTGTTTGTTACTATTTCCTTAAAGCCTCAGACAATCGCACCTTGGTCTTTTAATGGCAGTGATGCCGCTTTTCACGCCTCTTCGGGAAGGTGCTATTGGAATCCCACAGCCATTAATGGGGTTCAGGATTTTTTAGCTGATACCCTACTAGTCTTAAATGAGTGGCATGGGAATGAAATAGCATATTTTGAAGAATTTGTGCGTAATATTATTTTAATTGCTAAAAAAACTCTTCGACCTAGAAATAGAGTTGCGGTGTCGAGCACACTGCGTAGTCTAAATAAGGAAATAAACAAACTGGTTCGCGAACAATATCTTGATAGAGTCATGGAACGTGGAAAAGAAATATCAAGGTTAAAGAGAAAGAGAAGTAGACTTCAGTTAAAATTAAAAAAAGTAAGGGAGGACAATGTATGGATTAACTTGAGGGAATCTGTTGTCCATGGCAGGATCAGAGATTTTTGGACGATAATTGGTAAGGGGTGTGGTTCTAGACTAGCCCCCGCCCCTATCCCCATAGCAGAAGAGGTATGGATTTCCTATATTTGGGATCTTTACGCAGGGAATGGGATTTTAAGTGACGATATTGCCACCGGTGTTAACTCAGGCAATGAGATCGCCATTAATTTTACTTGCGTGGGCCTTATTATCTACCCCGCGGAGAAAGAAATTGAGTTAGCTATAAAAAGTATGCGGGTTTCCGGGGCAATGGGACCCGATGAACTTCCTACGACGGTCCTGAAGTCGGATCCTGTAAGGTGGAGTAAAATCCTGTTTCCCCTGTTTAAAGTATGTTTTATGACAAAAAAGGTACCTGCCTCTTGGAGGGGAAGTATCTTGGTCCCTATCTTTAAGAAGGGAGCTAGGGATAGCCCCAGTAATTATCGTTTGATTGCTCTCCTCGACTCCATCGGAAAGGTGTTTGCGAAATGTCTTCTAAAATCCCTTTCCGGTTGGGTAGAGGAGAATAATATTTTGCCATTAGAACAGACTGGTTTCCGTAGGGACCACGGTACGTTAGACAACCTTACTGTTCTTCATGTGTTACGGATAAGTATGTTCAGGTGAGAGGTGGGGTGGTATATGCTGCCTTTATTGATTTCTCCACAGCGTTCGACAAAGTGGATCGTGGAACGCTGTGGAGAAAATTGGCAGCGCTTGGTCTTCCAGCCCATCTGTTGGAGTTGGTGCAGGCTCTACACACAGAGACCTGGTGTAGGGTGTTGATGGGGGGCGAAAGGGGGTTATCGGATTTAATTCCATCTTTGAATGGCCTGAAACAAGGCTGTCTGCTGGCCCCCCTTTTGTTCTCCCTGTATACGGCTGACTTACCCGCTGCCGTGTCCTCTAGAGAGGGCATCGCCCCGGTGGTTGGGGGGACCCCTATATCTTGCCTGATGTACGCCGATGATGTCCTTATCTTTGATCTAACCCCCAAAGGACTCGCAAATCGGCTTACTGCCCTTCATACTTTTGCTGTGGCTCATCATATGAAGATTAATATTACTAAAAGTAAAGTTATGTGTATAGCTGGTATGAAGAGGTGCCGTTCTGTTGATTTTGGTTGGTTTATTGGGGGCCAAAAACTTGAGGTTGTACAGTCCTATACCTTTTTGGGGAAAATTATTACAGCTAACTTGAGTGAGAAGCTCCACATAGAGCATTGTACACGTAAAGCTATTGCCCATGGCAAAGGTTTAAATTCCTTATACCATGCAACGGGGAAACGGCACTTTCCGATTTTATTGGAAGTGTACAGATCTAAAATCCCCGCTACAATTTTGTATGGTATTGAACTTATAGAAGTGAAAAAGTGGGACTTTTGCCATAAGATTGAGGGGAAACTTTTAAGATCTCTCTCTTCCCTAAACACGGCGTGCTCTACGGCCGCCTGTATGCTTGAATTTGGGCTCAGGAGCAGTTGGGTACAGGGACTATTGGCCCTTGTTAGATGGGTGTCCTGCCTTGCAAGAGCAGAGGTAGGGACAATGAGAGCACTCCTCAAAAGTGAATTATTGGGTAATTTCAATGAGTTCTCTCAACTTGTCCGTAATTTTAGAAAAGCTGTATCCCTTTTAAAATTAGATGAAACTGCTTTGTTTTTGTATTCTCCTTTACAGTTAAAACTTGTTTTAAAAGCAGCTTCATGGGACTTATGTTTCCAGATGGATAAAAAAACAATTAGTGAAAAAAGGAAGGTTGATCCTCTCCTGGACCCTCTCCTTGATTCCTATCTGTGTAAACTTCCACAACCCTATGTAATATGGAACCTACCGCATGGTATCCGCAGATTCTGGTTTCTTTTACGCTATGATTTATTACCCTTAAACCGATTGTTATCTAAATGGTATGGCTCCTCTCCTTTGTGTAATTTTTGTAAAGTAAATATCCAGGACTGTATGCATGTGTTGCTGATTTGCCCTGCGCTTCGTAAATTGCGCTGTAGATGGTTAAAAATTATCTGTCTGTATCTTGGCATTGTCACTTTGAATGATTTTCTGTCTGCACTTTATTGCCCTCCCAATGAAATGTTCTGCTTCCATATTTTTAACTTTTTTAAAGGGTTCTTAGCTATTTATTAATATGTTTCTGGAGATGCATTTTGACTGTCCGACTCTTGTAGTTTTGTCTTATATGTCAGTGTCGTATTACCTTGAGGATGTTTAAAGGATATAATTTTTATTGCTTTTTTATGTAATGTAATTGTACTGTGTTACATTTTGTATATTTTATGTGGCCCTCTTTGGAGAGCCAAAATCATAATAAAATAATTGAATTGGATTTCAGATTACCTTAGAGGTACCCCCTGAACCCTACTAGCCTTCTAGTTTGCTGGCTGACTGGTCCAGTATAGCTTGCCACCACAGACGGGTTTCTGACCCCCTAGGAGGTGAGAGCAGCGCTCTCAGAGGTCAGGCACAATGCCTGGTCTGGAGAGAGGTGTTATAACCCACCCAAGGCTTCCCCAGACATAGGAGAGGCCACCACTGCCTTGTGCCCATCGGGCCCCTGGACAGGCGGGAACATATGCTATGCAGGAGTCGTGTTCACTGCCAGGCTAGACACACCTTTAAGTGAGTACGAATTTAGAAATCCTACCAACCTGTGTGTGGTGAAATTAGGAACTCTGGGACAGGGTGATGCCCACTTCCCAAAGGAAGTGGTCATCTAGGTGGTCATCTAGGGGGTGTAGTGACCCCAGGGGGTAGGTAGCCCATTAGCTACTGTCCTTCACTACCCTGAACATTCCTAAATTGAGTATTTAGGGGACCCCCTGATACCATGACTTCAGATTTCGATGGACATGAGAGGAGAAGTGGACAAAGAAGACTGCTGACTTAAGAACTGAGGAGCACGACTGACTTGGCGCCAAACCTGCCTGCTGCACCCGATCCAACGAAGAACCCGATTCGTTCTGATATTGTACTGACTCAAAGAAACCCGGAGGGCTGCCAGTGCTTCACTATTGCCATAGGAACTCCCTTGGAGTAGTGCTACTCCCCTGCAGCAACAGGCACCAAAGAAGCAACCCCCAGTACACCGACCTGCCATCCATGGGGACAACCAATGCAACAGTCACCCGGGAAGAGGTAGCTGTGCTCCTACAGGTCAGATCTGTCCTCCTTCCAAGTGTGGGTATACCAGGACCGACTGGACCTCTTGAAGCAACCAAGGCTTGTTATGTTCAGACTGGACACCAACGCAGAGGAAGACCGACGTGCCCATGGAGGGACTTCAAGGACACTTAGACCCACATCGTGAGTGGCCGAGCTACCCTGGTTGCCCCTCTGCAGCAGTAAGCAACACAAAGAGAGAGCTTCTAACTGCTGCCATCGGACATCTTAGAGCACCTCTGCACCTGTGCCCCTCAGCCCGAGTCCGGAGGAGGTGACGGTGCCAACAGGGTCCCAAGAATCTCAAAGGCTAAGCTCACCCTTGGGTTTGCCAAGACTGGACTTCCAGTCGCCACTCTTAAGCGTCTTTCTGCAGGTCCCCTCCAACCGCGAGTGACTCCAGCATAGAACCCGATGCCAAAAGACATAACTTCACCCGAGTCCCACAGCCTGAGGAGAAGTGAGTGAACCAATGGTGTCCCCCATGCCTGAGCATCTCAAGGGTCGAGCCCCTCTGTGGGTTCCCCCGGACTGGTTCCCCAGTCCCAGCTTGCAGCCTCTTTCTGACCAGACCATTCCCCTTTGAAGTGAATGGGACATCCGACGGCGTAACACACCTCTGCACCTGGACGCTCCAGAGTCTCTCTAAGTGACCTGTTGGTGTGACCTTGGACCTTGCCGCATACTCACCTTAAGGCCTGGAGAACAGACCTGTAAGTCACTGTTAAGTGCCTGAATACAGTACATGTTTGTACCCATAAGATAACATTACTGCACCCAACAATTGCACTGTCAACTTTTGAAAACAGTAAAAATTCATAAATCGAAAAGTACTTACCTAATTCCAATGATCTTGTTATCTAAATTCATATAAAAGTATGTATTATTTTATAAATTGGTGTCAGATTTTTTTGAGTGTGTCTCACTGCCTATGTGTGAGCACTAAATGCTTAGCACTACCCTCTGATATGCCTAACTGCTCGCCCAATCTACCACAGAAGAGAGCATTTCGGGTGTCATTTGTTCCATGGTAATTCCTTTGTGATTTGCCTGGACTCTTTAAACAGTGTACCTCTTTTTGGTCCACTATATAAAGAGCCAGCTTCCTACACTCACAAGTCTGCGCCAGAAGCAATTGGGGACAGAATAAAAAACTATTTGGCTCATTGGAAGTTAATCACAACGGACCAATGGGTTTTAGATCTAGTCTCCTATGGCCATACATTGGAATTTACAAAGAGACTTCCTCAAACGCCTCAGACAGGGTCATCCCTTCCCCTTCTTACACAGCCACAAAGGGAAATATTGTCATACTCTACAAGGATGCTATAGAAAGAGTACCTCGCAGTCAGAAGGGAAAGAGGTTCTATTTTTAGGTCCAGTGGCAGCTCACTGAAGGCAGAAAGGTTATCAAATATTTCCATACCTTAATGTTTAATGCCAGGAAGCAATCAAGGAGACAAATGCATCTAACTCTATTCAGGAACGAAGCTTAACTCTAAATCCGCAAAAATCGTTGCTTCATCCATCAAAGACCATAACATTTTTGGGAGCCATTCTAGACACTATTCAGGACAAAGCATGTCTCACAGAAGACAGATGCACCAGGCTAATGCTATTAGCGGAAAGATTGATGCAAGATTTTCGTCTTTCAGTTTACCTATTCAAATAGCTTCTGGATTTCAAAATCAACGGGAAATGGGTTCCACACCACAAAAATCTTCACATAGGTGTGGTGCAGCAGCCAGGGCGTCTGACTCCAGAACACGGGGGTTCGCGGTTCGATCCCCGGCTTCAGGTTAGCCCAGCACCATGTGACTCTGGACAGTAGCTTGCTTAATCTTCCCAATGGCCCCCAGCGCCAGGACACCTTGCCTGAGGTAGCTACTTACTTTACAAATGCTGGTATTATTATTATAAATATGTTGGAGGCAAGTCTCAAGTCTACAGGCTTTCCTCCCCAGAATCAAGGGAGCGCCAGTACTAATACGCACGAACAAAACCACCACCATGCACTACATCAACAAGCAAGGAGGAACAAGATCTCAACCGCTGTCTATCTCAGAAGATTTGGAAGTGGGCTCTGAAACATCAGGTATGATTAAAAGCAGAACATGTCCCAGGAATAAAGAATATTATAGTGGACAACTTAAGCAGGACCAGGAATAGCTAATCTTAGTGGGAACTCAAGCAAGATGTCCTGGACAATGTCTTCCATCTTTGAGGCAAACATAGTCTAGCTCTATTTGCGACTCATCAGAATCAAAAATGCTGGTTTTACGCAAGTTGGGATCCACAATCGGGATCATGGGGGCAATGCGTTTTTGATAAGATGGTGGGGTTCTTTGCTTACGCTTTTTTGCCAATTCCATCAATCCTGCTGATTCTCAAAAAAATGAAGCAAGAACCATGCAGGATAATTTTGATAGCCCCGAAATGATCCAGACAGTATTGGTCCACTAAACTAAACTGATCCTGCTCGCCTGGTGCCCTTTCTGACTTTGTCAATGGACCACAGACAAATACTTCATCTGGATCCAGTGTCCTTACACTTATCAGCATGACTCCTGAACACATTGAATTTTTGAGCCTGAATATCCCACTTGATTGTAAAGAAATTCTTGTTAGAGCCAGAGTCGATTCTAATAACAAGGTTTATAAACTAAAGTGGAAACACTTTCATTTGTGGTGCCAGAAATCACAGATTCATCCTCTTTCATATCCACCAGAACGTGTTCTGCCCTATATACTGCATCTGGTCAAAGCAGGCCTGGCTCATACTTCGGATAAAGTACACTTAGCAGCAATATCCATATTTAGGAGATCTAGTTCATCATCTCTATGGTCAAATGGACTTATCTAAGAGTTTCTCAAAGGGCTTTTTCAAGTTCTTCCTCCAATACAGCAATCTCCTCCATTTTGGTAGCTTAATTTGGTCCTTTCACAGTTGATGAAGGCTCCATTTGAACCCATTGACACAACTTATCTAAAATTTCTCTTGTGGAAAGTGGCACTAATACTAGCCAATTTTTTTCAATGTATTTATTATTTTCTGAACCAAAGAAAACAAGATATCAGTCTTACAGTGTGAGTTAGAAATAGCATACATTCAATGCATCAGAACTTCCAGATTAATTAACATAGTTACCAACAGGACACATTGTTTGGGAAACATCAGGCTGGGCAAGGCTAACTTATAGATTAATACCATGGAGACAAACTCTAAATAATAGGGACACAGAGTACAAGATGTGGTAGTCATAAAGGAGAATTAATTCCCCTTTTCAACTCGAGGCGTCAGAATTAGTAGTTAGCAAGTAAGCACAAAGATGTTGCCAAATATCCTTCAGCCTAGCAGCAGGTGGCTGCAGGGTCGCATATACTTTGCTCGTCATATCACAGTATGTCATACTATTTAGCCAAGCTTTGAAAGTAGAATGAATGCCACTGCCCCAGCGTACCGCTATCTCCATCCTAGCCAACTTAACACTATGGCAATAAATCTACAAACACTCTTTGGCATGCTGGCCACAGAGCCCAGGAGAGCCATGAAGGGGTCCAGCCGGAGCTGTGGCTTTTTCACCAAAGAAAAGCACTCAACACCTTCCCCCAGTATGTACCTATATGGGGACATGTCCAGGTCAAGTGTGCAAAGTCCACCTCTGCTGGGTTGTATTTAATGCATTGGGAGGACCTGTTGAGGTCAATCCCAGCTAGTGCACTCGGGTGACCTAAGCCCTGTGTAAGAATTTAAAAATGGAGAACTTTATACCTATGGTTGGGCGAGACCAACTTCGTCTGCGAACGGCAGTAGTATGACTCCTTGTCTGTAAGTGGGCGGCCTAAATCACATCCCCATTTCTCCCTAATATTTCCATTCTGCGTCGGTATCATGGCCATGCAAGCCCGGTAAAGCCTAGCGATCAGTCTCCTCCCCTCTGTATCAGAGATTAATAACGTCAACGAAGGTAGATCGTCAGGGGCTATTGGGTAGGAGGGGATACAGGCAGATAGGGTATCATTTATTCTACACAGAACACAATATCCATATGTGTGGCACTTGCAAATCTAACGTCGTTGATATGGGAGAAAACATGGCAGTCACGCAATCGGTCCCTTATTGTGTGACGGGTCAATGTGCATTGGACCAATTTCTCCTAGGTCAGTGGAAGCCACAAGTTTTTGCCATTGGGAGCGCCAGTGAGTACAGTGTGCCTCCCCTCATGAGCTGGCAGAGCTTCTTCCACGGCTAACTCGAAGTGGACAGAGTCTGTATTTCCGAGGGAATGTAATTTAGCAATAGTGACGTAGGGGAGTGTCTTCTGCTTTTTCGCATTCAGGTATGGCATATGGCAGACAAGTGTCTTCATGAAACCAATGGAACAGAACCTGACGCTGCTCTTATAGATGGTAGATCTGAAAGTCTGGAACCCCGAACCCGCCCCTATCATAGGGAAGCTCAAGTGTATACCACAGAATCCAAGGCCTACAGCCAGCCCAGATGAGGCACAGCAACAGACCCTGGAGGGCGAGGAAAAAGGCTTTAGTCAACGGTATTGGTATATTCAAGAATACATATTAAAAGCATGAAAGGACCACCATTTTAATGATGGCTGTTTGACCTGCCATGGAAAGTGGGAGATGCATTCACAATTCAGTTTAGACCATGAGCCTGTCAGTGGTGGGCCGTAATTTAGATGTAGTAACTCCTTGTCACAGTGCAAAAAAGTGCCCAAGTGTGAAGTTCTCACACCCATGTGAGCTTATGTTTGCAGGAGAGAGGTGAAGTGACATCGGTGAGGGGGAGCAGCTCTGACTTCACCAGATTGATATTAAGGCCTGAGAAGCCACCAAACCAGATGAAGTCACAGACAATAGGAGTGAGGTTGTCCGAGGGGTGGCGGGCAAACCATAAAATATCTTCCACATACATAGATGTGAGCAGGGGATCCAGGTGAAATCGAAGGTCGTGGTATGCATATGTTTTTGTGAAGATGACAAATTAGTGCTTCTATAGCAATTATAAAAAGAAGTGGTGACAAAGGGCAGCCCTGGCGTGTACCCCTGGCTTTGGTTAACGGCTCACTGACCGAGCCATTTACCCGTACCTGGGCCCCTGGATTGGAATACTGAAACATGATCAAGGCTGTGAAGCCATGGGGGAGCCTCAATTTCTGTAGAGTCGCCTTAACGAAAGGCCACTCTAAGGAATCAAAGGCCTTCTCCACATCAAGTAGGGCGACTGCCACAGGTACATCTGTGGAGACCCTGTTGAGCACTGCTAGAACTGTGCGAAGGTTGAAGAATGGGGACGAACCCTGTTTGGATCAGGGAGATAATCTGATCCATCAGCAAGGATAACCGGGTGTCAATCACTTTATCCAGGATTTTGTTTTCAATGTTTAGCAATGAGAGAGGTCTGAAAGATGTACAGAGGTGAGGATCCTTACCAGGTTTTAGCAATAGTATGGTAGCTGCCTCCCGCACAGAGGGTGGAAAGGCACCTTCCGTGAGGACTTCAGCGTACACGTCTAATAGATGCATGGTGAGGATATGTTTGTATAAGTTCTAGAAAACACCCATAAGGCCTTGGAGCCGTCTAAGCAGTTGATTGCCCAAAGGATTTCTGCTGCTGAGATAGGCTCACTCAGGAATTGTCGATGTGTCAGTGATTCTGACAGATAGTCTGCCCGCAAGTCCCCGTAGAGCCTGAAAGTGTACCGCTGTTTATAATATTGAGGAAACTAACAAATAATGTTGCTGTTAGCAGTGACCACCACACCCCCGTTGAGCTCGGAGATTTGTTCTGGCCACGGATTGGGTTCAGCTCAAAACAGTAAAGTATGGAGTTGTGAAATTCGGAGCGGGATACAGCGTCCAGGAGTGCAGTGCCAGGAAAGCACCACCTCCTCTCCAACCCCCCCTTCATATGGTATCTTTAACACCATCCTCACCGGAGATAGGTTTGATAATGTACACGGAAGGTAACAAATTCGATCTAGCCGCAGGGTGGTGTTTGTCAATATGAACCAGTAATCTATGTGTGTCCACACCTCATGGGTTGTGCGTGTAGTTACATATACTCAGGCATGTTAGCGTGTTTGTGTCACCAAGCATCTTTAACGGAATAAATGTCTCATATACCCTGAATATCCCGTAGGGCTTGTAGTTTGCCTATTGTATTAATGCTGATAGTGTCTTATTGCTGAATCCTGTACTATATTGAGGTTCCCACGCTGTACAACTGTGTCAATGTCCACTTTCCCCATGATGGATTATTTATTTTATTTATTCCGTGTTTTATATAGCGTGGACATGACCCTATTAGGGTATCTGGCGCTTCCCAATTCCATAACCAAGAACTTTTGATGGCCGGTTTGGCACAAACCTTTAAGCAAACATTAACAAACGTAAATAATCTGATTGGTCCATTTGTGCTTACTATAACATACATACATGTTCCTAACGATTATTAGAAATCTATTGGTGTTAGCATAGTCTGTGATCTAAAAGGTATCATAACAGTGACTGTTTTTTTGTTATTTATGGTAGGAACTTGCTCATAAGAAAGGTCTTAGCTTCTTTTTTTAAACTGTTGTGGACGAGCTTTCTGACGCTCGGGGTGGGGGGGGAGTGAGTTCCAGATTCTTGGTGCCACACCAGAGAATGCTCTGTCATAAGTTGTCTTTTTACGGGAGAGGGCAGGTTTCAGTAAGAGCTCTCCCTTGCTCCGAGAGCATCTGCTGCCTCCTGACAATGTGATTTTCTGGGCTAGTTATAGTGGCCTTTTCTAGTGCATTGCTTTGTGTGGGATTCTTTTGGAAACAGGGGACCCCTATATATCTAATGACCAAGCTATACATGGGAAAAAACGCAATAGGTAAAGGACTATAGCTTGTTATAATGAAACAGTCGAAAAAATAACCTGTAGACAGTAACCACTAGTACAGAAAAAGGGCACTAACGTATCTCAAAAAATATATATTTCTTTTTATTCTTCAAAACAATTTGTTATTAAGTTACATTTTGAAATTGTCTTTGTTTTTTTGTCAATATAAAAAATATTCCATTCATTGCACATACTCAATATACCAAGAACATATAACTCAATTAGTGGATGAATACGATAGACGTAAAGTTGATAGGGGGCAATGCGGTAGATGTAGACTACACGCATTTTGGCATTGCTGCCTTCATCAGGTGACCGTCCATTGCACTACAACTAAACAAAAAACATATTAATATAACATTATACAGTGGTTACATAAAACTTTGTCATACATGAAAGACTGAAATATTATTTGTTCATCTATAAATGGATGTAAATCTTTAGGATAAATGCCAAAGACCATTCTTTAAAATATATATTGTGTAGATATATAACAGAAAGCCCAAGCAAAATGTACCCCTCTAATTCCAAACCCTGAGCATGTTTGTATATTGAGGACCCAAACCAGTGAAACTTATGTATTCAAATACAACAATACATCACAGTATTTCTATACGGAATACACTGACCGGCAATCTCATTCTTCTATTGGATAAACTGTACATATATATTTGATGGTTGTATTCTGGTTATATCAACTGGAGAGAACCGTATGTGGGTCATCATAATATTGTAGGCATGACCTGCATAAAAATGAAATACCATCTATACAACTGTTTAGAGCACCCACTCACGTAAACAAAGTTACTTACTTATATGTGATACGCGGGGTACTTATACGTAGTATAGGGTACATTGGCTTCCATACATGAATGGAATATAAGGGCTAGAAGAAAAAAACGAATAGTAAAGATATCGCCCAAATTCTTCATCGTGATATATGTCACAGCATAAATACAAGGGAAGAATAGGTAGTGCAAGTGTCAATAGCCTTCGAGCAAATGTATAAAGCTCTATCATCATATTGTGACTAAAGAACTGGTATACGCTGTTCTCAGAGTAGTTCGAGGTTAAGGTTGTACATATGATTGAATGATATCTAAGGCCTGAGAAAGGTAAAGAGTCAACCAGATAGATAATACAGGGATAGATGCACCAAAACCCCATCAGCTTTAGTCAGTATGGATAGACATCACATCAAAAGTGCAGATGGGAGGATAAAAGCTGCAAGGTCTAGTTGCCCTCAAGCATATGTATAAGGCTTCTACATCATACTCTGACTAGAGAACTAGTATACACTGTTGTCAGAGAGGTTCGAGATTGAAGTAGCAGATATAATTTGATGATATCTAAACCTGGAAAAGGTAAGGAACCGAGCGAGTAATGAAGGGGTAGATGCAACACAACCCCTTCAGCTCTAGTCGGTATAGATAGACATACTACGCTTCACTAGTTCTCGCTCGCACTATATATCATTACTCAAATAGGAAGATGGTTACTGATCACAATATGTTTAAAAAGAAATGTCCAACGTCATCTTGAAGTGGTCCATTTATACTATCATCAGGATCTATTTATGTGGCTGTAGCAACATAATAAAAACAGACCAATATATTAACGCTGTATCTAAAAGATACACGTTTCGTTTTTTATGTGTGGCCATAATTACATCCATCAAATAGAGACCACTCACTTAAAAACGGGGGTTATCCTAATAGTATGTGTCACATCATAGTCAACAAGTGTAGTAGTATCTCAAATCATGACCAATCCTCTACCAGCAAAATTTGAACATCCTAGACAGGCAGCAAAAAGAGGAAAGAAAATACTGACCATAAGATATTATACGTATATTACTAGGGAGTTTGTACATAGATCACAATACTCTCTGTGTACTTAATATCTAAAATGCTTGACCGACACTTACTGAGCGAAAGATAAGGAGCTAATTGATATATATCATGCCATCTCTGATTCTGTGGGGACGCCTCGTGTCTTGGACCACATTGCGGTCGTGCCCGATATCCTACGTTAAAGACCAACTTAAATGTATGAGACTATGTAGATAGAGATGCGGAATGTAATATGAAAAATGGTTGCATAGCTAGAACATATCTGTTAGCTTGGGACGATGATTCTGTAATGCTCCTGGGCGTCCTACAGCGATGGTCTCGTCTTTGCCGAATCTATGGCTACCATGATGCAAGCAGTATAAGCGAAAACCAGTGAGCTTTTAAGTATCCCAAGACTACCCGCCAAAACGGCCGATTGTGAAAGGTGATTGGCGCGCTACGTGGTTACCATTCTGCAACATCATTGGGCAAAATGAGGACATTACGAATTATACGAACCAAAATGTCTGAAATGGATGACAGAACGTCCCAAAAAGAGAAGGAAAAGGCTTAACATGAATAACGTACTAAAAATCAAAAAACATAACGTCATAGGCGGACCAAACTCGCAATTTATTACAGTTTACAGGGCTACTCATGAGATATGGTGCGCCATACGCAAAGATAATAAAAATTAGTTGATTTGGATATATAGTGTGGCACACATATTCCCTTGTATTGTGCACATTGAAGCTTTCCATATTTGAATATGATATTTGGGGAATGAACTCAGATGCGTAATACGCTATGAGCATACTGTGTATTATGTGTTGGTTCTATGTAGCACAGTATTCCACAGGGGGCAGTTGTTAACCCCTTCACTGCACCGGCTATTCCGCCGCAGTGCTAAGGGGAGGGCGGCCGAGCAGCGGGCGCATGCTGGTGACGGAACCGCTCCGTCACCAGCGTCAGTTGCGCTGTGCTCATGATGGAGCGGTTCCGTCACGGCCCCGCCCGCTCAATAGAACGCTCAGCGCAGGCACGGAATCCGCGCAGGCGTGCCGAGCGGGCCGTGACGGAACCGCTCCATCATCAGCACAGCGCGACCACGGCTGATGACGGAGTGGTTCCGTCACCAGCAGGGGAGGGGTTAAACGACCATAATATGTATTCCTTCTCTAATCTAATTTATGCAGGGCATGCCAAATGAAATAACACAGAATGAAAATAAAAATAGGCCAAAGAAAGCTAACATTCTTGATATAAACATAAACCTTCTACATAATTGAAGATATATACAAAGAAGACTAATTTATACATTATTTATAATAATTGCAATTGCTTCAGAACATTAGAAATCGTGCCTATAATATACTATATATGCATATTTACAATCCCATAAACAAACCCCATATTTATATACATATATTCACAAACATTTATATTGTAAATCTTAATATATACATTATATATTTAAGAACATTGGATGCAGAATTTTTTTTAAACTCGATTACAGCATTATATAGATTACATATTGTGGCTGAGCTTTGTGTGTGATACATGCCATCTTAAGCTGGATTCTTGCTTCCAAAGGAAGCCAGTTAGGACCTTTCAGGTGTTGGGTGATGTGGTCAAACTTTCTGGAGCCTGTTATGAGTCTTGTGGCCACATTGAGACAGGCTTTTAGTGGCGCTGTTGAAATCTTGGGTAGTCCTGATAAAGTTGTGCATCGGTACTCAGTCCTCGAGATGACCAATGCTTGGACTGCCATTTTGAGGTCTGATGTAGAAATGAAAGGTTTAAGTTTTCTAGGATAGCTCAGATGGAAGCGGGCAGTTTTAGCCATTGTGCTAATGTGAGATTGCATGTTCAGGTTCTTATCTAGCTTGATTCCAAGAGACTTAGTTGAGTCCACTAACTTTGGAGTACAGTGTAGAGCAGTGGTCAACTTAGTCCATTCCATTATCCTCGCTGAGATTTTCTGTGGTGAAATGAGAAGGAATTCTGTTGTATGCGGGTTAAGCTTGAGATGATTATTAGTTAGCCAATGAACGGTCCTCTTCAATGCCAGATTCTTGATGTTGATCTCTTCCAATGAAGTAATCTTGATATATAGCTGTGTGTCATCTGCATACATGTGAAAGGAGATGTTTACCTGCTGTAAAATTTCTCTTAGAGGTTCTACATAAAGATTGAATAGAGATGGGGATAGTGTTTATCCCTGTCGAACTCCAATAAGTTTAGGCGTTGATGCTGATAGTATTTGGTTCACCTTGAATCTTTGCAATATGTGCTTTAGGAAAGATCAAAATCATTCTAGGACCATGCCCGATAGTCCCATCCTTTCCTCCAGCCACTCTAGAATTTTGACATGGTTTACCGTGTCAAATGCGGACGAGAGGTCGAGCAGTACTAGGAGACAAGTTTCATTGCAGTCTAAGGCAAGAAGAGCGTCATCCACTATGTGAATAATTGCTGTTTCCATACTGTGATTTGGTCTGAACCCTGATTGGCAGTCATTCAGAAGTTTGAATTCAGAAATGTGTTTTGGGTCAATTGCTGTAGGATTAAAGTTCCTGAAAAAAGATAGGAGTTTCTACATTGAGAGCATAAAAGTGAACAAGTAAAAGGTGCTGTCCAGCCAGCTTGCCCACGAGGATCACTTAGCGTCCCTCCTTGTCAATAAAACTGAGGGTATAGCTAAAGGGACAATTAATGAGTGTTCATACCCCCCACCCCCCAAATATGTGTTGTAACTAAAGAAATATGTATGGGTGCCCCAGCTAGTCGTGAAAGCGGTTGTGTTCTGGGGGTGAGTTGCGTCTCCTG
Organism: Lissotriton helveticus; assembly: GCF_964261635.1. Taxonomy (NCBI): domain Eukaryota; kingdom Metazoa; phylum Chordata; class Amphibia; order Caudata; family Salamandridae; genus Lissotriton; species Lissotriton helveticus. The sequence continues at coordinate 489,765,130 of NC_136067.1, read as the reverse complement.
TAAGAAAGCGACCTTAACTCCATGTCTATTGAATTATGCTAGTACTCGTTTGCCCTCTTGGAGATTGTTTTGGCATTTTATGTTCCACATCAAAAAGTGATCTCAGCCAGGAGTCCTAGCCATGATGGGAAAAGTGTGTCTGGTAATGTGTGCATGGTAATAGCGTAGTTCCCTTCCAGACAGGTGGCATAACAAAAGCAAAATAACAATACCCACATGAACAGTCCCTTACATCCCATGGGCTCCAAACTATTCAGCAAATTCCAGAGAAATTAAAAAAAAGCAAATACCCCCCAAGAATTATCATTATGGTATACACCCTGAGAGTTTTGCAACGAAACGGCAAACAGAGCCTCTATGATAAGAGATACCTGATGTTGAACATAAATCACGGTTACAAGAAAATCATCCCAACAAAAACATTGCAATAGATATGCAGGTGAGACACTGCCCTGGGGCATATTGACAGAGTAGAATACAACAACAGATCAATGCAAAATCAGTTCAGTCAGGGGGGAGCAGACACGTGCTAGCTGAGGCATGCAAATCCAGAGGTGTGCGCTCCGGCGTGGTTTGCGGGGATGAGGACCTGCCAGTTCCATTCTGTTTACAGAAAGTCATTGCCTCCTTCGGGGTTTCAAAGAATCGGGCCTTCCCATTTACCTCCACACATAGTCTGACGCAGAAAAGCATGCCATATTTCAGTCCTTTTTGTTGGAGTACAGCTTTAACATCCTGAAACTTGCGTCTCCCTTCTTGTACCGCAAGGTTAAATCAGGATAGAAGGATATGGTGGTTCCCTAATACTACAGCGGGCTGTGTTAATTGGCCAGGTGGACCGCTGTGTCTTTATCTCTGTAGTTAAGTGCGAAATAATAGGATGTGGAAGGGCCCCTGGTGGTGAACGGGTGCCTAATGTTCTTTGGACTTTTTCTGCCACAGATGTGGTTGTGAAGCTCTGGCAGTCAAAAAGTTCTGCCAGGAATCTTTCTACGTACTGATCTGGGCACCCCATCTCTGTAGATTCTGCCATTCCAATGATGTGAATGTTATTCCTGCGCGATCTTGCTTCAATGTACTCATTTTTAACAGCAACCACCTTGAGCAGCAGTTCAGTCTTTTCTAGGCATTTACTAAGGGACACAGCACCATCCTCCAAGCCCGATATACATTCCTCTGCACCGTCTAGATCAGGGGTACTCATAGTACAGCCCGCGAGCCCCTGGGAGGCCCGCGGACCTTGAAGACAATTTACCTGTGTTTAAAAAAAATAAAATAAAGTGTGTCTCCAAACACTGCGCGCCGAGACTCTGCTGCTCTGTGGGAGCCCGGGCATTCCAGTGATAGTCAGAGTGGAGCTGCAGGGGCGCTAAGGTGAAATACAAAAGCCTCATTAACATACAAATGGTCTTTTAGAGACCTGTGGTGAAGTGCTTGGGTGCGGCTGTGTGTGTGTGTGCCCTGAAGCTGTCTCAGCCTGGGCACACACAGGCAGGGTGAGATGAAGAGGGAGAGCGAGAGGGAGGGAGAGCGAGGGGGGGGAGAGGGAGGGAGAGCAAAGGAGAGCGAGGGAGAGCGAGGGAGAGCGAGGGAGAGCAAGGGAGAGCAAGGGAGAGAGAGGGAGGGAGAGGGAGGGAGAGCGAGGGAGAGCGAGAGGGAGGGAGAGCAAGAGAGAGAGAGAGGGAGGGAGAGGGAAGGAGAGAGGGAGACAGAGCGAGGGAGAGAGAGAGGGAGAAGGAAGGAGAGAGGGAGACAGAGAGGGAGGGGGAAGGAGAGAGAGAGAGGGTGACAGAGAGAGAGGGAGTGAGGGAGTGAGACAGTCAGAGTGAGTGAGACAGAGGGAGTCAGGGAGAGAGAGAGGGGGTGACGGAGAGGAAAGGAGAGAGGGAGACTGAGATGGAGAGGGAAGGAGAGAGAGAGAGGGTGACAGACAGAGAGAGGGAGGGAGAGAGAGGGAGTGAGACAGTCTGAGAGAGACAGAGGGTGGAATAGGGAGAGAGGGAGAGAGATGGAGGGAGAAGGAGGGAGGGAGAGAGAAATATGTGTGTATGCCGGGTCTGGTGGCTCAGTGGACGAAGGCGTCCGCTGCAGGGACCTGTGTTCAACCTCATGGTCAGTTTTTTTTTTGTTGCTCTAGCCCCGCCCCCTCCCTCACTGACCCCGCCCCCACTGGTGAGGCCCTCGGACACAAACCACACTGTAAATTTGGCCCCCGAGAGAAAGTTTGTGAGTACCCATGGTCTAGATGGACGTTAATTGCAATCAAGTCTCTCCCCCATACGATCCTAATGGCCAGCTAGTGTATCAATGGATCGGAAACCAGTGTGCAGTTCTGCCATGATGGCAACAGCACCAGTCAGTTGGTAAGTGGTTTGTTTGTGCCCTTCCCCCCCCCCCCCCTCCCTTCTTTCAGTGTCCAACATATGTTCTGGTCTTCCAGCCAGTTTGGTGTATTCAAATGGGAGTTTACGCTGTTTAGGGTCCTTCTCCCCATGGTGTCCAGGGCAACTTGGCTATGCTGTGCTAAGGTTAATGCATAGTTGTTAGGCTTTGGGCAGGAAATGATAATCTTAAGTAGTACTTGGCAGCCTCCTAGGTGCCTGTTAGCATTTCAAATGATCCTGTGCATGCAGGGCAGGGATCTTATTCACAGTAAAATGTCAGAGCAGTATCAGGACCCCTTGTATGAAGGGAACGTTTGTAAAATTGCCAGTGAGCGGGCAACACCTAGCACTCATGTGGCGTCTGCAGCTTACAGGACAGCAACAGCAATGGCGAGTGCAACTCGACAAGGCATGTCCCCACGAGTATCTTGTAATAGTGTAGTGTAGTGCTTGGTTTCTGGCCACACAGACATGGAGTGATGGCTGGTCGAACTAGATATATGTCGCTCTCGTGCCAAGCGCTTATAGATTAGTTAAAGAATCTGGACAGTTAGAAAGGGCAGCAGCAGCCAGGCCGACAGCTCAGAAATGGCACTGCAGGCCCCACAGGCATTCACATGTTTGGATGGCTCCCTCAGCGTCTTCCATCAGGGCTCAGCAGTGCCGGCATTAGGGAAATGAAAATGGTCCCACGCAGCGGGGGTGAGCATGGGCCACACGCTTAAGGGATAAGCAGTCAAAGCAGCTAGTCACCACAATCCGATCAGGTAAGGGAGGCCCCCACAGCTTCAAGAAGCCCCCAGCGTAGCCCACAATCTACGCACCCATCGTACCTTACCGGTGGCCAGACACGCTGTCTGAAAGGGGAAATGTGCGCTGCCACTGTGGCTTCCGACAGTATTTGAAGCAGCGTCACTGTGCGCCAGCTGCCATGTTCAGGCTGCGCAGACAGCCTCATATGCCCCAGTGTTCAGTGTGTCCACATGCATCACCAGTCAGTCCAGCTCTTGGCTTGCAGCAGCAAGGAGGCACCAGACGTCTTCAGTGGTGAGCACTGGGCCCAGAATCGTTCGTAGCCTAGACCTCTGGTTCACCCCCGGCCACATATTTTACGGGGCCTCCGAGGTGAGCTCTGGGCCCAATCCACTCGCTCCCAGTTACTCAGCTTCCCAGCACTGCATCGCTGCGAGGATGGCAGTATTCACTGCATTGGAAGGCGCAGTCACATCTCACGTTCCTGATGGGTGAGGATTGTAGTTGGGGCCTGCAACTCGGGTCACAAGGGCTAATTGAGCGGGAGTTTTACTGCCTAGCAGCCAACTTGGTCACCGGCATGGCCACACCCTGCACTAATACTAGCCTCCACGTCTGCAAGGAGAATATGTGAAATTCAAGCGTTCACATTTAAAGAACCCTTTTTACAATTTAGAGAGGACTGAGTGATGTTACGAACGAACCCCAATTACATTTCAAAAGTGCAGAGACACTTATCTTAACTATCGTACTCAAAACATTCTTTCCAAATCCACAGAACATAGCGTAAAGATATCTACACATTAGACATTTACAAGATGTCTAAAATTCTATTTGCATCGTACACAGCAATGTAGGAAATCCAACCACTTGTTAGTCGCTTATGGTAAACCTCGAAAAGCATATTTTCTTTCCAAACACAGTATTGCTTGTTAGATTGCTGCTGCTATGCAGTTTTAAAACTAAACACAAACTCTTGGTTACCAGGTTTGAAGTAGGGCGCACTAACGTAAGTTTGGGCAAAATGAACAATATTCAAGTATTATGCAGTGCTTCAGAAGGGGGAAAGAAGTTGGTTACCATACAACCCCACAATACCCACCACGTGGGCACTAAACAAACTAAAATACAATTCCTCCCTGAGCACACTTAAAGTAGATACAATTCAAAAACCATTGTTTGGTAATTTATTCCCTGAAAATGTCCAAAATAGATACAGGCAAATGTTACGTTATCTAACTTCATTGCCATTATATTTTCTGACTCCTTTTTCTGTATCTATCAACCTGTCTACATCCAAGTTACACGTCTTATAAAAGGCATCTATCAAATTGCCCGATGAGAGTTGGGGAGTCCACCTAGATTTATTTTTAAGTCCACTGCCTAAACTAGGGCTTTGATTAATTTCCAGATATTCCAGTAATTGGGAAATTGTCACGGGATCCTCCTCACTCTCTGTTAATGACAACAATCTAGTATCGTGAATTTCCTGAATTTTATTGCTACTAAGTTCTGGTCTTGCAATAACAGGTCTAGGTTTAACAGGTTGATTGGCAAAGTGTTTCTTTATTTTAAGCATTCTGATAAATTTATACAAATCAATTTTAGTCAAATACCAATCTACTTTCGTATATGGGCAGAAACTCAAGCCTTTCTTCAAGACTGATATCATGTCTGTGGACAAGTCAAACGAGGAAAGATTAATGATCTCAATTTCTTTAGTATTAGTAATTGGTCTATTCAATTCTTCCACGAGCGAGTTCTCATTCCTTGTCTTATTTTTAGTTCTCCCTTTCCCTCTTGTTTCTCTCCTAGTCTTTGTCCACCTGTTTCTCGAAATCTCCCCCGTTTCTCGATTTCCTGTTCTCATTCTTCGTACCTCCTGTAAAAAACTGTTCTCTACTGTCGCAACCGCATGTGAATCACCTATATCCTCATTCTCACTACTGGAGACGTTACTTGAAGAGGAATGTGTATCACTCACACTGGATTTATCTCCCTTTCTATTAGGAATCAGATCTTTATTCATCAGATAATCAAACCGTCGTGCGAAAGTAAAGATACCACCGGTTTTGTATTCATTTTCGTCACGTTAAAGTTTTCTTACCTTCCTTCTTTTAATATCAACTTGTAAATTGGTTAGAATCTCATCCAGTATTGTGTAATTTTTTACTGTAGGTTCTGGTAAATTAAGCTGTTTAATTTCATCCTCACAGGTTTGAATCTTTATCAAAAGCTTAGCCATTTTTCTTTCTGTATTTTCTATTAATATGTTGATCAAATTTCTAGAGCTATTTGTCAGTTCCCTTTCCCAGAGATCTAAAAGGTCTGGTTCCAAGTCTTCACAGCTCTGGGCCAGTTGTTCGATGACGGTCCATCTCAATTCATCTGGTGTATGGTTCTGTTGCAAAAAATGAGAGGTCAATTTCGTATTGCTTTTATGGCACCGGATGTTGCTACGGTGTTCACCGATCCGCAATTTTACTCGTCTCGTCGTCATTCCAATATATCTCAACCCGCAGGGGCAGGTGATTAAGTAGACGACGTTGCAGGAATTGCAATTCGTATGACTCCTTTGTTGCCATACTTTTCCAGCTTCCAAATTCAGAATCTTAGTAGTGGTCGTCAAAGGGCACACAGTGCATCCTCCACATGGGAAGTGTCCGGTGATCGGAGGTAAGCCCCATGCATTGAGTACCCCCTCAGGGCTGGTGTTGTTTTGCTTCTTGGGGCGGGTATGGACAATAGCATCCTTCAGGCTCCTTGCTCGTTTAAATGAAAACAACGTCTTTTCCCAGTCATGATTCGTACTCCTAAGCACTGTCCAATGCTTATTTATGCAACGAGTAACTGCGTTTGACAATGGATTATACGTCGTCACACATGTGAGAGGAACCTCAGAAGGTGCTTCTTTGGGATGGTCCTCCAGCAGGGCATCCCTATGCTGGTTTTGTGCCCATTTACAACTTTTTTCCAGGAGACGATTAGGATAACCCCGGCGTTGTAATTTGCCTGTCAGGTCCCGGGCTTGTTGTTTAAAGTCACTCAGGTCGCTACAGTTGCGTCGTATCCGCAGGTACTGACCAAAAGGCTGATTTTCCCTCAGTGCCTGTGGATGGAAACTCGAGTAGTGCAATAAGTTATTCTTTGACGTGGGTTTGTAGTAAGTTGTTGTTCGCAATTCATTGCCTACTCGGGAGATGGTAACATCCAGGAACACAATCTAATCCATAGCATAGTCATGAGTGAACTTAAGATGGAGATTTAAACTATTAACCCAATCAAAGAAGGATTTTAGAGAACTTTCATCTCCTCTCCAGATCAACAGGACGCCATCTATGTACCGTTGCCACAGTAACATATTTGACGAATATGGGTTTGATTGGGGCAGTATGTGTTCACACTCAAAATGGTATACGTATAATCCTGCCACACTGGGCGCGAACGTGCTTACCATGGAAGTCCCTGTTGCTTGTAGGAATAACTTCCCTTCGTACTCAAAAAAGTTCAGTTTTAGGGCCAGGGTCGCACATTCCACGACAAAAGATCTGGTGGTGTTATATTCCCATGTTGTCTGTTGTAGCATGTCTGCAGCTACAGCAATTGTTGCATCCTGCGGTATGCAGGTGTACAGACTCTCGATGTCAAGAGTCACCAGGAAACAAGGATCATCTGGTAACCTGATTGTCTGTAACATAGCCAGTAAGCTCTTTGTGTCCTTAATGTAGGTGCTCGTAGATTCAATAATCGGTCTCAAAAAGAAGTCACAATATTTAGAGAGCGGTTCGAGTATTGAGCCCAACCCCAATACAATTGGACGGCCGGGTGGGGGTAGAATGCCTTTGTGAGTTTTTGGGAGGGTATAAAAGTAAGGAATTTTGCCCTCCGTGGTGGTAAGGAAATCTGCCTCATGCTTATTAATACTGCCTTCAGACTCAGCCGTAGTCACTAGTTCCAATATTTCTATCTTCAAACTCTCAGATGGATCCTCCTGTAAAGGAATGTAATTGGTCTGGTTACTCAAAAGGTGGCGACATTCCTTGTCGTAATCTTCCAAATCCTGTATCACTACGCCACCCCCCTTATCTGCGCTTTTGATCACGATTTTGTTGTTATTCTGTAGAGACTGAATTGCTTGAAATTCAGCTCCCGTGAGGTTCTTAAAGGGGGTTGGCTCTGTTAGTGACTCTACCTCATTAATAACCGCTTTCTCAAATGTCAGTATTTCTGGTGGTACCATGTTCGGAGGAGGGGTAAAACTGGATTTCAATCTGAACAGGGTGTCGCTTTGAGAGTCTTGTGAGGACTCTTGTGGTTGTTGTTGTTCAAAGAAACTTTTTAGTCTAATTTTGCAAAAAAACTCGGTTAGCTCGCAGTGCAGCTTGAAACGGTCTAATCTGGGGGTCGGCACAAAACCGAGACCTTTTTCCAAAGTATTCATCTCAATCGGAGTCAGTGTGACCGAAGACAGATTGGTGACTAGAGTCTCTGGTTGCTTGTGCCCGCTCTCTGTTCTTGTGTTTTGCTGCGGGTGTTGTCGCCCACAGCTTCCGCCTGGCCCCAGTGGACCTGGTTGGTGCCTTACCGTTTGCCCCCTCTGCCCCGGCCTCCCCCTAAAAAACGTTGCTGGGGAAACATGTTTGGGTAGTAATGTGGATGTGGGGGTGGTCCAAACGGTGGATTCCAACCCATCATAGGTGGAAACTGTTGTGGTTGGTGGTACATATCGGGGTGAAAGTTGGTCCCTTGTTGGTAAGGTTGCCACCCTTGGGTCTGAAAACCTCTGCCTCTCCCCCTACCTCGTCCTCCCCTTCTATTCCCGGTACTCCCCGTGGATGACCCGCTAGTGTTGGAGTCCCCTGATGTGTCAGAATTGTCATCAGTCATGTTTGGGGGTGTGAAATCAGGACTGGAATAGGGATAGACCTTAACGTAAGACCACCGCTTCAAATCTTTCTTGAATTTCTGGGCTTTAGACTGGGACAAGTTCTCTTTGTACTCGTTTACTTCTTTATTTAGGTCGTCCAGACGTTTTTTATAACCCGTCAGGGTGGCTCTAAAATGACTCTCTGTCTGTTGTATCTATATCTATATCTATGTATGATCTATACTACTTTTAAATGTAGCGTTGTACTCCCACTTTGAGATAGAGAGATTCAAGCATGTCAGTACTGGTGAACCACAGTTACAGGTAAGTAACTTATTTTCTTCTCCTTTTGGTGCAAGAAAGACATTAAGCTCCCCGAGAGAAAGGCGCTTGAAAATGCAGTAAGGGTCACTGTTCAAAACTCCAGACAGACAGAACTGGGAACTACACACAAGTGTCTTTCCATCCATCCTGAGATAGGCCGGATTTCGGCTAAACTGCCTCAGCCAAAGCTATCCAGCACTTCAGCTCAGATTAAAAAATAAAAAACAGAGGTTAACCTTTGAACAGAAGCTTACATTCAAGACTCCTCAGTGCCCAAGCGGCATAGGGACTAGACAAGAAGTCCTTCTCCAGAATCTCTCACAGTCAAGCATGCATCAAGACCTCCAAACCCGCAGTCACTCCCACTACCAGCTCTTCCAACATCACAGTGAGTCTTGCCTCCGCGTCCATCTGAATCCCCGGAAAGATCAGCACGTTCTTTTTCAGACCAAGGCACTGATGCATCGCTCACCGGATGGGTTGCACATCTTGGTAACATGACTATCCAAGGCATCTGCACCCTCTTTGCCAAGGAAAGCACATCAACTACCCAGAGCTCATGGCTGTTCACCTCAATTCTTTATGCTTATTTGTCCATGGCGAGGTCGTCCTTGTAAAGACTGGCAACATGACTGCAGTATACTGCGTACAGAAACCGAGGCAGACTCATTGACCCAAAACCCCTGCTACCCATCTCCAAGCCCCCACAACCCGCTGTCTGTCCTAGCACAACAAATCTGGCACTGGGCAATCTGCCACAATATTTATCTCCAAGCAGAAAGCCTTCCAGTGCTCAACAATGACTTTGCAGACCTGTTAAGCAGGATGTATCAGCAAGTCCACAAGTGGGAACTCCACCCAAAAGTCCTCCACAGGTACTTCCGGCAGTGGGAAACCCAGCTATAGATCTCTATGCAACACCACAAAATGCCCGCGTTTCGCCTCCAGGCATCCACACCCATAGTCCATGAGCAATACACTATGAATGAGCCTGTCAGGGATATTTGGCTATCCTTTACCACCTCTTCCACTCATTCCATATGTGATAAGAAGAATGAGGCAGTTCATCATGACTGACCCTCATCCTAGTGGCCCCAACATGGGTCAGACAGCACTGATTATTTTTGATACTTGAAATGTCCATCGGTTCACATGAGAAGCTTCAGATCAGAACACACTGTCTCACACAGCAATGCTGCAAAATCAGGCAGCCAGGCTCCAATCAGTTCAACCTGGAAATCTTGCACCTGAAGGAGTTTGGATACCTATACCTCCAACAGGAGTGTATGGCGATCTCGCAAGAGGCACATAGACCTTCTACAGCTGAATGGAAAAGATTTGTTCATAACTGCATCCCAGAGTAATCAGACTCTTCAAAGTTAACATGCAAGACATCATTCCCTACATTTTACATATTTAAAAGGCAGGTCCAGCTTACACATCTGTGCATTTATCAGCCGTAGCCACATACATGCAGAACAGGACACAGTCATTGCTTTTTGAATTCCTGGAGTCGGGGTGTGCATGGAGGGTTTCTAAAGGGTGATACCCCCAAGAACCCCTCCAGCGTCTGAAACCTTGATGTGGTTCTCACTAGGCTCATGGAGCTACCTTTTTAACCTCTCCACTCATGTAACTTACAGTTCCTTTCCTGGAGGGCGGCTTTTCTTGTAGCTATAACGTTTCTCAGGCATATCAGGAGTTACAAGCTATAACTATTCAAGAGCCAACCATTCATGTACACAGGTACAGAGTAGTTCTTAGAACGAATCCCATCTTCTTACCTAAAGTAGTCTCCCTTTCCACATAAATCAGACTGTTAAGTGGCCTGTATTCTTTGCACAACCTGTAGCAGAAAAAGCGTTACACACTTTAGGTGTTGACAGGACACTCAAGTACTATTGATAGGGCGAAGTCTTTCCACAAGGTTAACTAACTTTTTGTTGCTAACCCTAAATGGGTCACCCTATTTCTAAAGAAGGCATTGCAAGGTGCAATATCAAAAGCATACAAACATGCTACCTGCAACGCTAAACATGTAATCCCCTCACCTCTCAGGGCGAACACTACATGTGAAAATGAAGCCACCATGGATTTATTATGTAAAATTCCATTAACTGATGAAAATAAAACACAATTCAATATGTATTAAAGATTTGGAACTCCAATGAGGTCCACTTAAAAGAATACATACCAGTTATTACATAAAATATAATAAAACATACAAAAACGCATTAATGACAATCCGCTCGAAGTACAAGTTTTCGACATCTAGAAGTTTCAAGAGTGTGCAAGGGAACATGTCCCCTCTTGAAGCGACGGGGTTCCAGCCTTACAGGGACTGTCGCAAACAGATGTCTGTAACAGACCCCCCACAAGAGGAGTTTCTGGTATTTGGGTTCGGTCAACAAATCCAAGTCATGCGAAGAGTGCCTTTATGAATCCAAAGGTGATCTGGGAATGCAAAGCCAAGTCTTACATTGTTGAACACTGAAATAGGAAGATAGGATCCTGCTCAAAGTAGAGGACACCGACCCATTCCTACTCTCTAGGCTGGTCCTCGAGAGGTCAACGTCACAGTCCAGGTTTTCTGCGTAGTCCAACTCTAAGAGGAAGCACAAGAAGGGCAAGCAGGACTTGGCCTAGTCTCACCACTCTTACTGAGAAGTTGCGAGAATGTCAATGTGTCTCTCGGTCTCACTTTTGGCCCACTACCGAGGAGCTGATTCTACAGTTGATCCAGATGCACCCTGAATTTCTGGGGCCATTGTTGAAGTCTCAACAGTTTGAGGCTTTTTAGAGAAGCCCTGTTGCAAATCTTTGGCACCCTTCAGGTTTCCACTGGCTCAACTTTGGGAACCTTGGGTCCTTGTAGGCCTCCAGTTGGATTGCCACTGACCAGTCTGACCTCGATGACATCTGTGCCTCCTGAAAAAGTTTCGGGTTTATCTCTGACTCCAGAGCTGACTTAAAATATGGCACCAAGATCCATGCCAGTTCCTGCCATGTCGACACAGGCCCAATCTTGTCAGAGGATGCTGTTCCTATTGTGTCCGACTCTGAACTGAATTTGCCTAGATCGATGTTGCATCCCAGAACAGTTCCACACCATGTTGGAGTTCATTTTGACTCGGGCAAAACATTGCTTTTACCTAGAAGCATGCCCCGCCCTCCTCCAGCAAGCCAACAACTTTTTGGATCAGACTTTGACAGCCGGTCTTTGATCATGATGGGATGAAATACACTCACTAGTTGATGACAACAGTGCCGCTCGAGGAGGTGTGCTGTTTCCTGGGGCAGAGCTGTTGTTTGCGGGACTGCGAGGACCAGCAGCCCTTCATCCCTGACGCTGGTGCCTCTTCCCGCCCCTCCCACGCCGGTCTTGAAAAGCAGCGCCCCGCGGCTCCCGCTCGAGGAGGTGTGCTATTTCCTGGGGCAGAGCTGTTGTTTGCGGGACTGCGAGGACCCTGATGCCTCTTCCCGCCCCTCCCACGCCAGACTTGAAAAGCAGCGCCTCGCGGCCCCCGCTTCGCGGGTGCAGCTCGAGGAGGTGTGCTGTTTCCTGGGGCAGAGCTGTTGTTTGCGGGACTGCGAGGACCAGCAGCCCTTCATCCCTTACGCTGGTGCCTCTTCCCGCCCCCTCACACGTTCCATATCTTGGGTAACGCCTCTGGGACGCGCGCGGGCGTGTCCCGGGCCAAGGGCGGGCCTGTTTAAGCCCATTGTAGCCCGGAGGAGACCGGACCGGGCCACCCCTCTTTCGTCTGCAACAGAACAGGCCCATGCTCTGGACACACTGTAAGTACTTTTTGTGGCGAAGACAGTAACAGCACTATGGCTGTACGTGAGAATAGGAGTAAGGCCCCAAGCAGTCATCTAACAGGAACATTGGACAATTTCATAATAAGAGCTAATTCTGTCCTTGACCAGGGCATTATACTTATGGAACGCCGGGTTTCCCAGGACTTAGCCATGGTCAAAAGATCCTCTATGGGCCACTTTGCTAATGCTCGCACCCCTGAGCGTGCTAGGGGACTAAATACAAACATTGTTTCAGCGACTGTACATAACCCACCCATCTCCCAGGATCAGGTTGTCACTTTCCCTACTATGCAATTTCAACTACCGGATCCTGCTGAGATTGCCTCCGTTTGCACTTTAGTAAATTCCCCTGAAAGACCTAATACCCGCCAGTTGCGGGAAAGACGTGAGGGTGCAAAATCTAAGAGGAAGCGGGTCACTGCCAATACTGTTGGTGGCAGGAAGGCTAAACTCGCTAAAGGTTCCGGTGACAATGTCATAACAACTAGACACAAGGGGGACGAGGAACCGAGGCCCACTGATATAGTTGATCCATCATTGTTAACTGTAACAAACTCTGGAGAAAATTTACAAGGTGTGGACATATCTATTGATGGAACAGTGATAGTGGAGGATCCCCTATATGCGAAACTGAGTGCCCTATTGAGATCCTCTCTCCGACCGCTTGAAGAGAGACTAACCCGTATTGAGCAACAGCTCGCCAAGTTTGAGCAAGCCACATTGGGAACTCTAGACAATATTATATCAAATGTGCTAGATCAGGGTAACTCTCATTTGAATACTGCATCAGGTGGGACTGTAATGCTCAAATCTCCAACTATCGTGGCACAACCACCAGTAGATAACTCTATTGTACCATCTGTGAGAGCTACTGCAGCTTCGAATACATTGTCTAATATTGCTGGAGTGGGAGTTTTACCAACTTCAAAACAGAGTGGGCGGGCTCCTTCTGTTGTGGGCTCTAAGGAGGAGTCCAGAATTGATTTGCCCCCGGAAACGAGCCCATATTTGGCTGTCTTGACAGGGGTTCCTGAAATAACCACTCCTAACTTGGAAACGTACACCACCCTGAAAAACAAAGTCACCTATTGGCTTAATAAGAACAGACCACTCCCCCTTCATATCACCAGTGAAATATTGATGGTACGTAGGGTGTCTTGGGTGGGTCACAGGCCACAAACTGTAACTGGCGACTGTGTGTTGGTGAATTTTAGAGACCCACGCACTGTAGAATATATTTGCAACTGGAGGCACCATAGTCCTAGGGCAATTATTGAATCCCGCCCACTCTCATATTTTTATCCCTCCAATGATTTGCTAGACACAGAAGGCCGATGGTCCCTGGTAACTTATCGTGGTGTGGGAAGGGCTGAGAAGGGTAGGCACGGCCGACTACTATCTGCACAGAGCCAAATTTTATGCCATAACCGGTACAGTATTATAGACAAAATGGTCCTAGACATTCATTCAACTCATACAGTGTAAAGTTATTTCAAAATATTCCTTTTTCAATTTCTGATCACCATCCGATTCAATCCATTATGGTTGATACAAGTCTTCCCCCCCCGAGCCTGTACCTGCATTATTCTCCCAATACCCCCTGTTCCCTTGTGCCAATTAAAATACGGAGGATTATTCAATCACGTGCCAGCAAGAAAGAGTTACATTTTTTGCGACAAAAACGTCAAGGGCAGGCTCACCCATGTTTCATACTAAGGACTGAATCTCTGCCAAAAACTTCTAATTTTCTAATAGACCCTCTTGGGCACTCTACTCACATGAGCACTCACTATCACCCTTTCCTGTGCACGTCACTTAACAGTGAACCCCTTGTGTAAATAACTATGCTATTATATTGTGGAAGTGTATTATGTCATTTTTTTTAAACATATATTAAATAAGAGAGTCTCTCGGACCTTGAGGAGACATAGCTGTTTACTCTAAGTGTGTTTTTCTTGCATCAATCAATATTCCGGGCTAATATAACTGTTGTGTTTCGACTTGTATCAACCATAATGGATTGAATCGGATAGTGATCAGAAATTGAAAAAGGAATATTTTGAAATAACTTTACACTGTATGAGTTGAATGAATGTATAGGACCATTTTGTCTATAATACTTGATACCCAGGTCCTTTGACTCCAATTGGGTTACCCCGTATTAATAACAATAACCGGTACAAGGCCTGGAACAGGTTGATTGACTACACTGTAGTGGGATGGAAGCACTAGGTCCTATCCCCAGCAGGAGCAATGGCAATATTGGGGGTGAAGTGGAGCCAATTAGAAGTCAATTGTCGGGCGATCAACCAGAATCTCAGGTCTGCATCCAGGGGAGCGACCTGAGACTCGGTAATGATGGCTTGGAGAATATAGAGCTGGCCCACGCACTGGAGTCGCCTCAAGAATCCTCAAGAGAAGGTGTCAAATTGGGGAGTGTTATTATCTGCTCCAATGCTAGTAATTCGAGGTCCATGCTAATTATGTCATGTAATGTGGCAGGCTTATCACATAAATTAAATTGCCCAGAGTGGGGTTCCTTTGTGGATAGAAACGACATTTGTCTCTTCCAGGAGACTTTGGCCAGGGAGGAACAACATGGGATTTGCGCCTTTCCATGTTCCCGCTCGCTGGGGAGGCAAGGGACGCCCATCAGGGGGCCTCACCACCTGGGTTGGTTTACACCTGGGTTTTATGGGTGAGTCTATTTCCACCTATTCTGATGATATTCAGTGTGTGCTCTTGAAGTGGCCTAACTCTTTCAAACTCGCTATTGTGAATGTTTATTCACGACCGGTAAGCCCGGCTAACGAGTCTACTACTATTGAGGACCTATCACACTTCTTGAACACCCTTAGTTGTGACCTCTATTTTGTGGTGGCTGGTGACCTAAATTGTCACTTTGAGCCCCTGCGGGGGCTGAATGAGGGAGCCTTCAAGGGTGAGGATGAATACTGGGCAATCCCGCCATGTCAGTCGCCCTGTTCTAAGTCATGGTCCCCTCTGGCGATCCAGATTATGGCCCTAACCCTAAATAATTCGATTAGGGCCTGCAACGGTCGGACTCCTTCCGACATTCCGTCAAAGTGTACTTTTAATAAGAAGGGCCAAGAATCACGTCTCTATTACATTATGGTGGAGACACGGCTGTGGTCCAAGGTTATCGATTTTGAGGTAATCCTCAGGGCCGGCAGCGATCATAATGCACTTAGTTTGAAGATGGATTTTCCAGGCCCTAAGGCTACTGAAAGTGAAGACCCGGTAGATTTAGGAGATGGGAAGATTTTAACCAACAACAGACGCAGGGTCAAGTGGGGGAAAATTGTGGAATCCTCAGATGGATTACCTAAATTATATAACACAATTTTACCTCTGCTTATGAAGGTTGACGTGCTAACTACTCAACCCCTGGCTCCAGATTTTAATGATAAATTGCAGTCCTTGCACCTGCACCAGGAACTGGTAGTCTGCCTAGCTGAAGTTTTTAACCGTCAGGTCCTTGGCAGGAGGAAAAGGACACCTGCATCTTCCTGGTACAATGCCTCCTGCAGGAAGGCTAAAACGGAGTTGCTTACGGCTCTCAAGGAAGGGAGTGACAAACATAAAACCTGTACTCTGAGATTCCTTTACAAGGAAATAATGAACCACGCTAAGAAAGAGTGGGATATGGATAGGTGGACAAACCTAACCTCCGCCCTAGACTCCAGGGATGCACGCAGATTTTGGGCAATAGTCATTACAGGGTCTGGAGAACCAAAATCTGCCCTAATATTGAGGCCGGGGTCTGGGAAGATCAATTTAAAGCCCTGTACTCAGCAGAACCAGGCTTGGAAACTATGCCGGCACCCGTAATTTTAACTGTCCAGCTAAACGAGTTGGAATTCACCGTAGAGGAGGTTTGTCACACCATACGGAAACTTGCCTCGGCAAAAGCTCCTGGCCTTCACAAACTCCCTGATGACCTTTTTATGCACCAACCCAGGATCTGGGGTCCTTATCTGCACATTCTTTTTAATGCAGTTTTAAGAGGCATGGCGGTACCCTGTACTTCGCTGGGAGCAGAGATAGTCCCAATATATAAGAAGGGTTCTCCTCTCCTCCCAGCCAACTACAGGCCCATAAGCCTCATTGACGTTCCCCAAAAAATCTTCTCACGGCTCATCTTGGATCGCCTGCAGGAGCGGATGGAGGAACATGATGTCCTCAGTCCGTTTCAAGCGGGTTTAGGAGGAACACATCCACCATGGATCAGATCTTTCGCCTTATTTTACTTTATTGCAAAACTGCGAAAATAGAGGGTGGCAGCCTCTACACGGTGTTTGTGGACCTTCGGTCCGCTTTCGATTTAGTGCCCAGGGGAAAACTATGGGCTGTGCTCTTGGAGTTGGGCGTTCCGCACGAATTACTGAGGGTCTTGATGAGGCTGCACGCAGGGAATTTTGCACAGGTCAGATGCGGGAGGAATGGGGCGTTGTGTTCCAGATTCCCAGTTGGTAGGGGGGTGTGGCAGGGGTGCGTACTGGCACCGACCCTGTTTTGCCTCTTCTTAAATGGTGTAATATCGCATCTGGATGCGGTCCCCAATAATGATGCACCCAGGCTGGCTGGCAGGAGGGTGCCGGCGATTATTTATTTATGTATTTATTTATTTATTAATGATATTTATAAAGCGCGAACAAAGGCCTGATGACACCCTCCTGCTTTCTAAGTGTCCTATGGGGATCCAAAGTGTATTGGACGGCTTTGTGGATTTTTGTCAATGCCGCGGACTGGAAATTAATGCGGACAAAACGAAATTCATGATTTTTAATCCGCCGCCATCTACCCGCCCACAAAAATTCCCTGGCTTGCTTTCATTAAACAGGAATTTGGCAAAATAGGTCTACACGCCCTGTGGCATGATCCTGAAAGGGCGTGCCGTGAGGTTTCAGGCAAGTCCCTTACGAGGATTTTTATGGATAACAAACTGAACACGATACTGTATGACTCTCATGCTGGCACCCTGACTAATTTGTTTTTTACATTCAAAATATCTTACTGCTTTGAGGATTTTATGGATGTCATCTATCCCATTGGATCAAGGAAACTCTATATACAATGGAGATATGGTACATTACCCCTAAGGGCTTTTACAAGTAAATGGTCCGCCTCTACGAACAAAAATTGTCCTGGGTGTTGCTGTAGCTCAGAGGATGAACTTCACATACTCTTTTTTGTAAAAACATGGTTTTCGTACAATGTTTACACGCTTTCAGAATCCTAAAGACAGACACGTCTGGACACATTGTATTTGCACTCTCGAAGTATCTATCAGCTATGTGGTCCAAGCGACTATTTTTTATTGCTAATGAATGCCAGAGTTGATTTATTATTTTTTAAGACTGTATGAATTGTACTATCTTGCTTGTGCTGTGTAAATATATGTTTTACCTGTACTCTTTTATGGCAAAAAAATGCCGAAATAAAGATTTCATGAATTAATTATGACAACAGTTTCTTCTTGGAACTAGACACCAGTGGGACAGGGATTTGCCGTAGCCACTGGTGGGGTTATTTGTCAGCATTTTCTTTTTTTTTTGCATTTGACAGACCAGCCATCCTTCTTAAAATCACTTGTTGTGATTAAATTCCTTAAAGGCTTTCCCCTAAATCTTTGGTGATGCCTCAGGTGGGTCTTAATGTGGGTCTCACTTTTCTAATGTGCATCCCTTTGAGCTGCTGCACAGCTACCCTTTAAGTCTTCTTTCTCTGAAGGCTGTCTTTTTAATCGAGATAACTTAGGTTTGTCGCATGAGTGAAGTTTAGACTACTTCAGGCCTGCTGTGCTACACCATCTTCTTTCTGGACAAACTGATGCTGAAGATTAGAGCAACCTTTCTGCCAAAGGCTGTTACCTTTTCATGTCACTCTTTCAAGGTTCTTTGCTTCACCTCACCCCTTGAATAGAGGAGGAGAAGCTCCATCGTATAGATCCCAAAAGAGCGCAGACTTTTTATACTGATCGCACCAAAGACCACCTGGTGGACAATGAGTTCTTGGTAGGGTTCTATTGAGCAAAGAAAGGCAAGGCAGCACAGAAAGGGACTTTATAAAGTTGGATAGGCCTCTAATCTGCTATGCATTAGCTAAGTAGAAGTCTCCAGAAGGTCTGAGAGTGCATTTCACCAGAGCAAAGGTTGCGACCACTGTGCTGGTACGCTAAGTGCCCCTTCTGGATATATTTCAGGCCGCAATATGGGCATTAGTGCACACGTTCATGAAGCACTGTTGCCTCGACAGCCAGGCTCGATGGCAAGGGCATTTCATTGGTTCGGTCCTGCAGAACTGTTTTTGATCGGAACCATTCCACAGGCCCACCACCTTGGAGAGGTACTGCTTTTTTAGGTTTTGCCTAGCGAAAGCTGCGCTCTGCGCAGCTTTTCGCGCAGGCGAAATCCTGTTGAGAACTGTAGGGTGCTTTGGGTCGGCCCTCGTCATTGATTGGCTGGCTCCGTAAACGGAGCCTTGCCATTGGACGAGGGGCCTGTCCGTCAATGCCGGACCAGACACGGGGGCGTTCCTGACATTCTTTGCCTTTTGCCGACGTCACGCGACGCCGGGAACGCCCCCGAGTCTGGTCCGGCATTGCCGGCACCTCCCTTGCTCTACTGTCATCACCACAACACTGCGCCCATTTTATCCCAAGCTAAACACTCGGAGAGGCGCAGTGACCGGGTCTTTGAAGGCCGCTCTCCCAATGAAAACAAGTTTTCTCTCCGAGTCAGCACGAGCAGGAAGACGAGCAGCGCGCCTCCCAGCTGGCCTCTCGCATCAGCATCCAGAGCTGCCCTGCGCGGTGTGTAGCTTCAGTGGAGCTTCAGAGTGCAGAGTGGAGCTTCAGAGTGGAGCTTCAGAGTGCAGAGTGGAGCTTCAGAGTGCAGAGTGGAGCTTTAGAGTGCAGAGTGGAGCTTCAGAGTGCAGAGTGGAGCTTCAGAGTGGAGCTTCAGAGTGGAGCTTCAGAGTGGAGCTTCAGAGTGGAGCTTCAGAGTGGAGCTTCAGAGTGGAGCTTCAGAGTGGAGCTTCAGAGTGCAGAGTGGAGCTTCAGAGTGGAGCTTCAGAGTGCAGAGTGGAGCTTCAGAGTGGAGCTTCAGAGTGGAGCTTCAGAGTGGAGCTTCAGAGTGGAGCTTCAGAGTGCAGAGTGGAGCTTCAGAGTGGAGCTTCAGAGTGGAGCTTCAGAGTGGAGCTTCAGAGTGGAGCTTCAGAGTGGAGCTTCAGAGTGGAGCTTCAGAGTGGAGCTTCAGAGTGGAGCTTCAGAGTGGAGCTTCAGAGTGGAGCTTCAGAGTGCAGAGTGGAGCTTCAGAGTGGAGCTTCAGAGTGCAGAGTGGAGCTTCAGAGTGCAGATTCAGAGTGGAGCTTCAGAGTGCAGAGTGGAGCTTCAGAGTGCAGATTCAGAGTGGAGCTTCAGAGTGCAGAGTGGAGCTTCAGAGTGCAGATTCAGAGTGGAGCTTCAGAGTGCAGAGTGGAGCTTCAGAGTGCAGCTTCAGAGTGGAGCTTCAGAGTGCAGAGTGGAGCTTCAGAGTGCAGATTCAGAGTGGAGCTTCAGAGTGCAGAGTGGAGCTTCAGAGTGGAGCTTCAGAGTGCAGAGTGGAGCTTCAGAGTGGAGCTTCAGAGTGCAGAGTGGAGCTTCAGAGTGCAGAGTGGAGCTTCAGAGTGGAGCTTCAGAGTGCAGAGTGGAGCTTCAGAGTGGAGCTTCAGAGTGCAGAGTGGAGCTTCAGAGTGCAGAGTGGAGCTTCAGAGTGGAGCTTCAGAGTGGAGCTTCAGAGTGGAGCTTCAGAGTGGAGCTTCAGAGTGGAGCTTCAGAGTGCAGAGTGGAGCTTCAGAGTGCAGATTCAGAGTGGAGCTTCAGAGTGCAGAGTGGAGCTTCAGAGTGGAGCTTCAGAGTGCAGAGTGGAGCTTCAGAGTGCAGAGTGGAGCTTCAGAGTGGAGCTTCAGAGTGCAGAGTGGAGCTTCAGAGTGGAGCTTCAGAGTGCAGAGTGGAGCTTCAGAGTGGAGCTTCAGAGTGCAGAGTGAAGCTTCAGAGTGGAGCTTCAGAGTGCAGAGTGGAGCTTCAGAGTGGAGCTTCAGAGTGGAGCTTCAGAGTGGAGCTTCAGAGTGGAGCTTCAGAGTGCAGAGTGGAGCTTCAGAGTGCAGATTCAGAGTGGAGCTTCAGAGTGCAGAGTGGAGCTTCAGAGTGGAGCTTCAGAGTGGAGCTTCAGAGTGGAGCTTCAGAGTGGAGCTTCAGAGTGGAGCTTCAGAGTGGAGCTTCAGAGTGGAGCTTCAGAGTGGAGCTTCAGAGTGGAGCTTCAGAGTGCAGAGTGGAGCTTCAGAGTGCAGATTCAGAGTGGAGCTTCAGAGTGCAGAGTGGAGCTTCAGAGTGGAGCTTCAGAGTGCAGAGTGGAGCTTCAGAGTGGAGCTTCAGAGTGCAGAGTGGAGCTTCAGAGTGGAGCTTCAGAGTGCAGAGTGGAGCTTCAGAGTGGAGCTTCAGAGTGCAGAGTGGAGCTTCAGAGTGGAGCTTCAGAGTGGAGCTTCAGAGTGGAGCTTCAGAGTGGAGCTTCAGAGTGGAGCTTCAGAGTGGAGCTTCAGAGTGCAGAGTGGAGCTTCAGAGTGGAGCTTCAGAGTGCAGAGTGGAGCTTCAGAGTGGAGCTTCAGAGTGCAGAGTGGAGCTTCAGAGTGGAGCTTCAGAGTGGAGCTTCAGAGTGCAGAGTGGAGCTTCAGAGTGGAGCTTCAGAGTGGAGCTTCAGAGTGGAGCTTCAGAGTGGAGCTTCAGAGTGGAGCTTCAGAGTGGAGCTTCAGAGTGCAGAGTGGAGCTTCAGAGTGCAGATTCAGAGTGGAGCTTCAGAGTGCAGAGTGGAGCTTCAGAGTGCAGATTCAGAGTGGAGCTTCAGAGTGCAGAGTGGAGCTTCAGAGTGCAGCTTCAGAGTGGAGCTTCAGAGTGCAGAGTGGAGCTTCAGAGTGCAGCTTCAGAGTGGAGCTTCAGAGTGCAGAGTGGAGCTTCAGAGTGCAGCTTCAGAGTGCAGAGTGGAGCTTCAGAGTGCAGATTCAGAGTGGAGCTTCAGAGTGCAGAGTGGAGCTTCAGAGTGGAGCTTCAGAGTGCAGAGTGGAGCTTCAGAGTGGAGCTTCAGAGTGCAGAGTGGAGCTTCAGAGTGCAGAGTGGAGCTTCAGAGTGGAGCTTCAGAGTGCAGAGTGGAGCTTCAGAGTGGAGCTTCAGAGTGCAGAGTGGAGCTTCAGAGTGGAGCTTCAGAGTGGAGCTTCAGAGTGGAGCTTCAGAGTGGAGCTTCAGAGTGGAGCTTCAGAGTGGAGCTTCAGAGTGGAGCTTCAGAGTGGAGCTTCAGAGTGCAGAGTGGAGCTTCAGAGTGCAGATTCAGAGTGGAGCTTCAGAGTGCAGAGTGGAGCTTCAGAGTGGAGCTTCAGAGTGCAGAGTGGAGCTTCAGAGTGCAGAGTGGAGCTTCAGAGTGGAGCTTCAGAGTGCAGAGTGGAGCTTCAGAGTGGAGCTTCAGAGTGCAGAGTGGAGCTTCAGAGTGGAGCTTCAGAGTGCAGAGTGGAGCTTCAGAGTGCAGAGTGGAGCTTCAGAGTGGAGCTTCAGAGTGCAGAGTGGAGCTTCAGAGTGGAGCTTCAGAGTGCAGAGTGGAGCTTCAGAGTGGAGCTTCAGAGTGCAGAGTGGAGCTTCAGAGTGGAGCTTCAGAGTGGAGCTTCAGAGTGCAGAGTGGAGCTTCAGAGTGGAGCTTCAGAGTGGAGCTTCAGAGTGCAGAGTGGAGCTTCAGAGTGCAGATTCAGAGTGGAGCTTCAGAGTGCAGAGTGGAGCTTCAGAGTGGAGCTTCAGAGTGGAGCTTCAGAGTGGAGCTTCAGAGTGGAGCTTCAGAGTGGAGCTTCAGAGTGGAGCTTCAGAGTGGAGCTTCAGAGTGGAGCTTCAGAGTGGAGCTTCAGAGTGCAGAGTGGAGCTTCAGAGTGGAGCTTCAGAGTGGAGCTTCAGAGTGGAGCTTCAGAGTGGAGCTTCAGAGTGGAGCTTCAGAGTGGAGCTTCAGAGTGCAGAGTGGAGCTTCAGAGTGCAGATTCAGAGTGGAGCTTCAGAGTGCAGAGTGGAGCTTCAGAGTGGAGCTTCAGAGTGCAGAGTGGAGCTTCAGAGTGCAGAGTGGAGCTTCAGAGTGGAGCTTCAGAGTGGAGCTTCAGAGTGGAGCTTCAGAGTGGAGCTTCAGAGTGGAGCTTCAGAGTGCAGAGTGGAGCTTCAGAGTGGAGCTTCAGAGTGCAGAGTGGAGCTTCAGAGTGCAGATTCAGAGTGGAGCTTCAGAGTGCAGAGTGGAGCTTCAGAGTGGAGCTTCAGAGTGCAGAGTGGAGCTTCAGAGTGCAGAGTGGAGCTTCAGAGTGGAGCTTCAGAGTGGAGCTTCAGAGTGGAGCTTCAGAGTGGAGCTTCAGAGTGGAGCTTCAGAGTGCAGAGTGGAGCTTCAGAGTGGAGCTTCAGAGTGCAGAGTGGAGCTTCAGAGTGGAGCTTCAGAGTGGAGCTTCAGAGTGGAGCTTCAGAGTGGAGCTTCAGAGTGCAGAGTGGAGCTTCAGAGTGGAGCTTCAGAGTGCAGAGTGGAGCTTCAGAGTGCAGATTCAGAGTGGAGCTTCAGAGTGCAGAGTGGAGCTTCAGAGTGGAGCTTCAGAGTGCAGAGTGGAGCTTCAGAGTGGAGCTTCAGAGTGGAGCTTCAGAGTGGAGCTTCAGAGTGGAGCTTCAGAGTGGAGCTTCAGAGTGGAGCTTCAGAGTGGAGCTTCAGAGTGGAGCTTCAGAGTGGAGCTTCAGAGTGGAGCTTCAGAGTGGAGCTTCAGAGTGGAGCTTCAGAGTGGAGCATCAGAGTGGAGCTTCAGAGTGGAGCTTCAGAGTGGAGCTTCAGAGTGGAGCTTCAGAGTGGAGCTTCAGAGTGGAGCTTCAGAGTGGAGCTTCAGAGTGGAGCTTCAGAGTGGAGCTTCAGAGTGGAGCTTCAGAGTGGAGCTTCAGAGTGGAGCATCAGAGTGCAGAGTGGAGCTTCAGAGTGCAGAGTGGAGCTTCAGAGTGGAGCTTCAGAGTGGAGCTTCAGAGTGGAGCTTCAGAGTGGAGCTTCAGAGTGGAGCATCAGAGTGCAGAGTGGAGCTTCAGAGTGCAGAGTGGAGCTTCAGAGTGCAGATTCAGAGTGGAGCTTCAGAGTGCAGAGTGGAGCTTCAGAGTGCAGAGTGGAGCTTCAGAGTGCAGAGTGGAGCTTCAGAGTGCAGATTCAGAGTGGAGCTTCAGAGTGCAGAGTGGAGCTTCAGAGTGCAGAGTGGAGCTTCAGAGTGCAGAGTGGAGCTTCAGAGTGCAGATTCAGAGTGCAGAGTGGAGCTTCAGAGTGGAGCTTCAGAGTGGAGCTTCAGAGTGGAGCTTCAGAGTGGAGCTTCAGAGTGGAGCTTCAGAGTGGAGCTTCAGAGTGGAGCTTCAGAGTGGAGCTTCAGAGTGGAGCTTCAGAGTGGAGCTTCAGAGTGGAGCTTCAGAGTGCAGATTCAGAGTGGAGCTTCAGAGTGCAGAGTGGAGCTTCAGAGTGCAGATTCAGAGTGGAGCTTCAGAGTGCAGATTCAGAGTGGAGCTTCAGAGTGCAGATTCAGAGTGGAGCTTCAGAGTGCAGATTCAGAGTGGAGCTTCAGAGTGCAGATTCAGAGTGGAGCTTCAGAGTGGAGCTTCAGAGTGGAGCTTCAGAGTGGAGCTTCAGAGTGGAGCTTCAGAGTGGAGCTTCAGAGTGGAGCTTCAGAGTGGAGCTTCAGAGTGGAGCTTCAGAGTGGAGCTTCAGAGTGGAGCTTCAGAGTGGAGATTCAGAGTGGAGATTCAGAGTGGAGCTTCAGAGTGGAGCTTCAGAGTGGAGATTCAGAGTGGAGCTTCAGAGTGGAGCTTCAGAGTGCAGAGTGGAGCTGCAGATTCAGAGTGGAGCTGCAGAGTGCAGATTCAGAGAGGAGCTTCAGAGTGCAGAGTGGAGCTTCAGAGTGGAGCTTCAGAGTGCAGAGTGGAGCTTCAGAGTGCAGATTCAGAGTGGAGCTTCAGAGTGCAGAGTGGAGCTTCAGAGTGGAGCTTCAGAGTGCAGAGTGGAGCTTCAGAGTGCAGAGTGGAGCTTCAGAGTGGAGCTTCAGAGTGCAGAGTGGAGCTTCAGAGTGCAGAGTGGAGCTTCAGAGTGCAGAGTGGAGCTTCAGAGTGGAGCTTCAGAGTGGAGCTTCAGAGTGGAGCTTCAGAGTGGAGCTTCAGAGTGGAGCTTCAGAGTGGAGCTTCAGAGTGGAGCATCAGAGTGGAGCATCAGAGTGGAGCATCAGAGTGGAGCTTCAGAGTGGAGCTTCAGAGTGGAGCTTCAGAGTGGAGCTTCAGAGTGGAGCTTCAGAGTGGAGCTTCAGAGTGGAGCTTCAGAGTGGAGCTTCAGAGTGGAGCTTCAGAGTGGAGCTTCAGAGTGGAGCTTCAGAGTGGAGCTTCAGAGTGGAGCATCAGAGTGCAGAGTGGAGCTTCAGAGTGCAGAGTGGAGCTTCAGAGTGCAGAGTGGAGCTTCAGAGTGCAGAGTGGAGCTTCAGAGTGCAGAGTGGAGCTTCAGAGTGCAGAGTGGAGCTTCAGAGTGCAGATTCAGAGTGGAGCTTCAGAGTGCAGAGTGGAGCTTCAGAGTGCAGAGTGGAGCTTCAGAGTGCAGAGTGGAGCTTCAGAGTGCAGAGTGGAGCTTCAGAGTGCAGAGTGGAGCTTCAGAGTGCAGATTCAGAGTGCAGAGTGGAGCTTCAGAGTGGAGCTTCAGAGTGGAGCTTCAGAGTGGAGCTTCAGAGTGGAGCTTCAGAGTGGAGCTTCAGAGTGCAGATTCAGAGTGGAGCTTCAGAGTGCAGAGTGGAGCTTCAGAGTGCAGATTCAGAGTGGAGCTTCAGAGTGCAGATTCAGAGTGGAGCTTCAGAGTGCAGATTCAGAGTGGAGCTTCAGAGTGCAGATTCAGAGTGGAGCTTCAGAGTGCAGATTCAGAGTGGAGCTTCAGAGTGGAGCTTCAGAGTGGAGCTTCAGAGTGGAGCTTCAGAGTGGAGCTTCAGAGTGGAGCTTCAGAGTGGAGCTTCAGAGTGGAGCTTCAGAGTGGAGCTTCAGAGTGCAGAGTGGAGCTTCAGAGTGCAGAGTGGAGCTTCAGAGTGGAGCTTCAGAGTGCAGAGTGGAGCTTCAGAGTGCAGAGTGGAGCTTCAGAGTGGAGCTTCAGAGTGGAGCTTCAGAGTGGAGCTTCAGAGTGGAGCTTCAGAGTGGAGCTTCAGAGTGGAGCTTCAGAGTGGAGCTTCAGAGTGGAGCTTCAGAGTGCAGAGTGGAGCTTCAGAGTGGAGCTTCAGAGTGGAGCTTCAGAGTGGAGCTTCAGAGTGGAGCTTCAGAGTGGAGCTTCAGAGTGGAGAGTGGAGCTTCAGAGTGGAGCTTCAGAGTGGAGCTTCAGAGTGGAGCTTCAGAGTGGAGCTTCAGAGTGGAGCTTCAGAGTGCAGAGTGGAGCTTCAGAGTGGAGCTTCAGAGTGCAGAGTGGAGCTTCAGAGTGCAGATTCAGAGTGGAGCTTCAGAGTGCAGAGTGGAGCTTCAGAGTGGAGCTTCAGAGTGGAGCTTCAGAGTGCAGAGTGGAGCTTCAGAGTGGAGCTTCAGAGTGCAGAGTGGAGCTTCAGAGTGGAGCTTCAGAGTGCAGAGTGGAGCTTCAGAGTGGAGCTTCAGAGTGCAGAGTGGAGCTTCAGAGTGGAGCTTCAGAGTGGAGCTTCAGAGTGGAGCTTCAGAGTGGAGCTTCAGAGTGGAGCTTCAGAGTGGAGCTTCAGAGTGGAGCTTCAGAGTGGAGCTTCAGAGTGCAGAGTGGAGCTTCAGAGTGCAGAGTGGAGCTTCAGAGTGCAGAGTGGAGCTTCAGAGTGGAGCTTCAGAGTGGAGCTTCAGAGTGGAGCTTCAGAGTGGAGCTTCAGAGTGGAGCTTCAGAGTGGAGCTTCAGAGTGCAGACTGGAGCTTCAGAGTGCAGAGTGGATCTTCAGAGTGCAGAGTGGAGCTTCAGAGTGGAGCTTCAGAGTGCAGAGTGGAGCTTCAGAGTGCAGAGTGGAGCTTCAGAGTGCAGATTCAGAGTGGAGCTTCAGAGTGCAGAGTGGAGCTTCAGAGTGCAGAGTGGAGCTTCAGAGTGCAGATTCAGAGTGGAGCTTCAGAGTGCAGAGTGGAGCTTCAGAGTGGAGCTTCAGAGTGGAGCTTCAGAGTGGAGCTTCAGAGTGGAGCTTCAGAGTGGAGCTTCAGAGTGGAGCTTCAGAGTGCAGATTCAGAGTGGAGCTTCAGAGTGCAGAGTGGAGCTTCAGAGTGCAGATTCAGAGTGGAGCTTCAGAGTGCAGAGTGGAGCTTCAGAGTGGAGCTTCAGAGTGCAGAGTGGAGCTTCAGAGTGCAGAGTGGAGCTTCAGAGTGGAGCTTCAGAGTGCAGAGTGGAGCTTCAGAGTGGAGCTTCAGAGTGCAGAGTGGAGCTTCAGAGTGGAGCTTCAGAGTGGAGCTTCAGAGTGGAGCTTCAGAGTGGAGCTTCAGAGTGGAGCTTCAGAGTGGAGCTTCAGAGTGGAGCTTCAGAGTGGAGCTTCAGAGTGGAGCTTCAGAGTGGAGCTTCAGAGTGGAGCTTCAGAGTGGAGCTTCAGAGTGGAGCTTCAGAGTGGAGCTTCAGAGTGCAGAGTGGAGCTTCAGAGTGGAGCTTCAGAGTGCAGAGTGGAGCTTCAGAGTGGAGCTTCAGAGTGCAGAGTGGAGCTTCAGAGTGGAGCTTCAGAGTGGAGCTTCAGAGTGCAGAGTGGAGCTTCAGAGTGGAGCTTCAGAGTGGAGCTTCAGAGTGGAGCTTCAGAGTGCAGAGTGGAGCTTCAGAGTGGAGCTTCAGAGTGCAGAGTGGAGCTTCAGAGTGGAGCTTCAGAGTGCAGAGTGGAGCTTCAGAGTGGAGCTTCAGAGTGGAGCTTCAGAGTGGAGCTTCAGAGTGGAGCTTCAGAGTGGAGCTTCAGAGTGGAGCTTCAGAGTGGAGCTTCAGAGTGGAGCTTCAGAGTGGAGCTTCAGAGTGCAGCTTCAGAGTGCAGCTTCAGAGTGCAGCTTCAGAGTGCAGAGTGGAGCTTCAGAGTGCAGATTCAGAGTGGAGCTTCAGAGTGCAGAGTGGAGCTTCAGAGTGGAACTTCAGAGTGCAGAGTGGAGCTTCAGAGTGGAGCTTCAGAGTGCAGAGTGGAGCTTCAGAGTGGAGCTTCAGAGTGGAGCTTCAGAGTGGAGCTTCAGAGTGGAGCTTCAGAGTGGAGCTTCAGAGTGGAGCTTCAGAGTGGAGCTTCAGAGTGCAGATTCAGAGTGCAGAGTGGAGCTTCAGAGTGCAGAGTGGAGCTTCAGAGTGCAGAGTGGAGCTTCAGAGTGGAGCTTCAGAGTGGAGCTTCAGAGTGGAGATTCAGAGTGGAGATTCAGAGTGGAGATTCAGAGTGGAGCTTCAGAGTGCAGAGTGGAGCTGCAGATTCAGAGTGGAGCTGCAGAGTGCAGATTCAGAGTGCAGAGTGGAGCTTCAGAGTGCAGATTCAGAGTGGAGCATCAGAGTGCAGATTCAGAGTGGAGCTTCAGAGTGCAGAGTGGAGCTTCAGAGTGCAGATTCAGAGTGGAGCTTCAGAGTGCAGAGTGGAGCTTCAGAGTGCAGATTCAGAGTGGAGCTTCAGAGTGCAGAGTGGAGCTTCAGAGTGCAGATTCAGAGTGGAGCTTCAGAGTGCAGAGTGGAGCTTCAGAGTGGAGCTTCAGAGTGCAGAGTGGAGCTTCAGAGTGCAGAGTGGAGCTTCAGAGTGGAGCTTCAGAGTGCAGAGTGGAGCTTCAGAGTGCAGAGTGGAGCTTCAGAGTGCAGAGTGGAGCTTCAGAGTGGAGCTTCAGAGTGGAGCTTCAGAGTGGAGCATCAGAGTGGAGCTTCAGAGTGGAGCTTCAGAGTGGAGCTTCAGAGTGGAGCTTCAGAGTGGAGCTTCAGAGTGGAGCTTCAGAGTGGAGCTTCAGAGTGCAGAGTGGAGCTTCAGAGTGCAGAGTGGAGCTTCAGAGTGCAGAGTGGAGCTTCAGAGTGCAGAGTGGAGCTTCAGAGTGCAGAGTGGAGCTTCAGAGTGGAGCTTCAGAGTGGAGCTTCAGAGTGGAGCTTCAGAGTGGAGCTTCAGTGTGGAGCTTCAGAGTGGAGCTTCAGAGTGGAGCTTCAGAGTGGAGCTTCAGAGTGGAGCTTCAGAGTGGAGCTTCAGAGTGGAGCTTCAGAGTGGAGCTTCAGAGTGGAGCTTCAGAGTGGAGCTTCAGAGTGGAGCTTCAGAGTGCAGCTTCAGAGTGCAGCTTCAGAGTGCAGAGTGGAGCTTCAGAGTGCAGCTTCAGAGTGCAGAGTGGAGCTTCAGAGTGCAGAGTGGAGCTTCAGAGTGCAGAGTGGAGCTTCAGAGTGCAGAGTGGAGCTTCAGAGTGCAGAGTGGAGCTTCAGAGTGCAGAGTGGAGCTTCAGAGTGCAGAGTGGAGCTTCAGAGTGGAGCTTCAGAGTGTCAAGAGCAATGCCAATAGCTCTAACTTTAACAAAGGCAAAACCATTGCATTGTAAATGCTTGTTTTATCTAGTCGCAAAAGAGGGAATCTGCAATTAGAAGCATTCATCAGAAAAAACTAATTATTTTCCTTCTGTAACACTCTTTCTGGTGGATACTCCATCTTTTAGAACTGTTTATTTAGGGTTTCTCTCAGTACAAGTCTATGCAACCTAATCACGTAACAGGACATGTTACTTTCAGAAAAAAAACTATTTAATGAGCAGGTGGCAGGATCTTATCCCAGAGGAAGCTCAAGACGTCCTTGAGATGATTTAATTCATGAATACAATACTGAGCTGATTATTATCCCATACCCTCTCTTTCAGTGGTAAGAACAGGAACAAGGGTACGCTTTGCAGAAATGTGCAACTGTGCATCTTTGAATAAAATAACTTCTGAGCCTATTAGAACCATGAAATTTAGCAACCCTAGTTGAGTCAATGGAAACTTCAAACCAATAAGAAACAACATCCATAATTGTTTATAAAATATAACGCAACATAATTGTTATATACATAGTACTGTTATACATGGGAATATATGGTTGTATTCACAGAGTAATCTGCAAAGCAGCTGCTTGGTCAGCAGCACACACAATAGAAAAACATTATTGTGTGTGTTCATACTAGCTCGTCAACAAGCTATGGTTGGACAAACTGTATTAGGGACTTTGTTTCAAACATTGCATCATCTGCCTGCTAGCCTTCAATGAGAGGAAACTGCTTTACAGTTGATGCAATGTATGTTTATTTGCAGCCACACATGCTATGAACGGAAAATGTTACTTAACATGTAAGCAGCTATTCGAAGAATGTAGTTCTGTAAATACACATGCACCCCCCCTTCCACAAAGTCTACAGTGGTGGCACATGTTTGTTTTACTAAGTACACATTTAATTAACAAATTGCAATGCCACAGGTTAAATATTGTTAGTTACGCTCACTTTAGACACCGCTCTCACCTTTCACCCACTGAGCGAAAACAATCTAAGGAGGAGACTTTGCCCATACACATACTGGACGAAGGGAAAAATCGCACAATGTGCCGTGACTCAGCTTCTTTGAAGAAAAATCCCTTGCAATGTCGTAGCCCAACAGTAGATGGCAGAAGTGTGCATAGCACTATACACCAAGAACAGATGCTTTCATGGCCAGTATACATTTCCCTACATGTTCAAAGAGCACATTTCATCTTCGTTGTGATTTTGCATCTAGTGGAAATTTCGAGACAAGTACATTTTGCAAATTAGGTCTGGAACTCTACGACTTTTGAGACTGTTTCTGTGATCCTTTGTTAATCCTTAAGTTGGAGAACGACTCCATACTTAGGAGGAACCTTACAAGAGTAGATCTCCTAATTTATATAGCTGGCCTTTTTTTTTAAGCCCCCCATTCCTCTCCCCAAGTTGATAATAATCTTACCCTGTGGGAGTTCCCCCAGGTGGGTAAGACCGGTTCTATCCCCCATCCTGTATTCGCACTGTCTCTGAACAGTGACCCTCCATCAAAGGGTCTATATATATATATATTCACAGAAAAAACCATAGGTTATAGACCATATATAGTTAGGAATTAGCATTTACAAAACCTTGAAAATTCACTGAAAAAACCACAGGTTATAGACCATATATAGTTAGGAATTAGCATTTAGAAAACCTTATTTTACTCACACAAAACCATTGAAATTCCATATATAGTTAGTTGCACTAACTATATATCGTGCACCCGCAATCCACTGCTGATGATGTCACATATTACATCATTCATGACATGGTCAGTGACATCACTGATGACATCACTGATGACATCTCAAATGACATCACTGATGAGATCACTGATGACATCATCCAGTGACTGTGTGTTTCTATAAAGTTTAAATATGTCTTACATATTGAAGAATGAGTGGATGTGTAAGTGTCTGGACGAAGGATTTAGTAGGTGCATGACTGACTGTATGAGTGAGTGATTAAATGTGTCTCACTGACTGCATGGGTTAGTGACTAAACTGTCTGTTGTTCTGTAAACTGCTGCATGTGTTGATCAGTAGCTATATGAGTAACTATATGGGTTATTGATTGATTGCCCAAGTATTTGTATGGGAGACTGAGTGTGTGTGTGGCTAGCTGGGAGGTGTGTGACTCTGTGCAGATCAATCTGTACTTGTATCAATGATTGTATAAGAAGGTAAGTATGTGTTAGTATATGTTTGAAAATGTAAGGTGCTCTATGTTTAACTGTATAGACAAGAAAATGGAAGTGTCATTGATTCTTTACAGGACTGACTAGGTGTGTGAGTAACTCCATGGATGAGTGGCAGACTGTGAGTGTCTGTATAGGTGTATGAGTGCATATGATAGTGTTGTAAAGATGAGTGATTGTATGTATGAATGATTGTATGGGTGAATGAGTGAAGGTGTGTGTAGACGTAGCAATCAGTGAGTGCGTATGTAGTAACTAGTATTGGTGTGTCAATGGTTTCAAAAATTATACTCTTTTTAACACTGGGTGAAACAGAGGTTATATTAAAATGTGAGGAGATGCATTGTATTGTCACATGAATGATATCATCAGTGATGTGGTCATTGATGTCAAATGAGATGTCATCAGTGATGTCATCAGTGATGTCATTTGAGATGTCATCAGTAATGTCATCAGTGATGTCACTGACCATGTCATGAATGATGTAATATGTGACATCATCAGCAGTGGATTGCGGGTGCACGATATATAGTTAGTGCAACTAACTATATATGGAATTTCAATGGTTTTGTGTGAGTAAAATAAGGTTTTCTAAATGCTAATTCCTAACTATATATGGTCTATAACCTGTGGTTTTTTCAGTGAATTTTCAAGGTTTTGTAAATGCTAATTCCTAACTATATATGGTCTATAACCTATGGTTTTTTCTGTGAATTTCATTGGTTTTTTAACAGCTAATATCTGTAGCTGTAAAATGTATTCTTCTTTAAATCCAAAAATATATTTTAAATGTTTATGAATAATTTTTTTTTTTAATATTTTTTTTTCTTCGTTCCCGCTTCGCGAATCGGGAAGCTTCCCGTTAGCTGACCTTGATGCCGCGAAATAGACCGCGAGCCGGTAAACGTTTCTTTACCGCAAGTGCCGCGTTAGTAAACAACACCGTGACGCCTCCCGTCCGCATGACGTTTCACGTTGTCGCGTGATACGTCATATGACGTGCTACGTTAGCGAACTGGTACGCGAAGCGAGTCGCAAAGCGCAGGTTTCTGGAAGCAAACCGGGAGGCCCTGCAAAGCGCTTAACGTAAACACAGCAAGTCATGTGACTTGGTAATAACACTTTTCATTGGTTCATTTCACTTTTGGTTTCCTAATGATGTAAGACTAGGTCATATAATCTAAAATGAACACTTTTGATTGGTTGAGAACTCTTGTTTTTCCCAAATGATGAAAATCCCTCCTTCTTTCCTCACTCTGACTTTCATCATTGTGAGAGAAAGACCCTTTGTGATCACTGAGCAATGGCTTCTTTAGTAGCTTCAGCTGGTGCTTCCCCACCACCTCCACCACATCCAAGGAAGAGTGGACCACCTGCTCAAGTTATAATTCAACAAGAAGAAGAAGAAGAGGAACAGGACGACGAGCACGAAGAGAGGCAGTTTTTGCCTGAGCAGCCCAGGACGTCTCACCGGAAAGAAAACTTCATTTGGCAATTTTTTAAAATTCCCAAAGGTCAGAAAAAAGTAAATGCAAGATACGTAACTTGCCTTATATGTCAAGATAGACTGTCCAGAGGAACCGAGAAAAAATACAGTTTCGGAAACTACACAATGCATCGCCATATGACTAGGTGGCATCCTAACAACTACAGTGCTGCACAGTTTCGGAACGACCTAGATAATCTCCCTATTATGGCCAGAAGATCTGTTGTACCGGAAGTAACGGGACCAGAGGGCAGGGAGATGGTGCCAAGTATACAAATGAAATTTGGTGAAGTAAAACACACCTGCGTATTTTGCGATGGATTCATTTCCTACGGAGAAAAAAGCATCACTCTGATCAACAGAGCTATTGACTATCATATGCAAGTTTGTACGAAACGCCCAAAATAATAAATACTTCTTTTTTTGTTTTGTTGCTCCTGTTGAGCCCTTTACAATGAATCGTTTTCATTGCCCCCTCCAAGAAAAACCCAAAAAAATATAAAACTTCAGAAAAATTCAAAAAAAGTAAAAAAATGTTCCGAAAAATAATAAAAAAAATATAAAACAACAAAAACAATAAAAAAAAAAGTTCTTTTCAGAACTACCTCCCCGTTATTAAAAAATTGGTACAATATTTGGAACTGTGCCAACCTCTATTTCTCTTAGTTCGCTTCCCAGTTCGCTCGCCGGTACGCGAACTAGAAGCGAACCAAAAACAGTAAGTATAAGGGAAGGAAACAGACACTTATGTTAAAAGAAAGACAGCTATAGGGGAGTAAACTAGAGATACTATTACCCGTAATCCACTGCTGATGATGTCACATATTACATCATTCATGACATGCTCAGTGACATCATCAGCAGAGGATTGCGGGTTTTTTGGCAACGTGCCTTATCCACGGTTTAATAACGCTGCCTTTTGCTTTATATAAGTTTTCAAATTGTATGAAATATATACCAATAGGTCGTTATGAACCTTTAGGTAGTGCTTTTCTTCATGAGGTCTGGTCGCTTCCATACACATACAGATGTTTCAAAGATGATCAAGAAGTTTATCTGAATGGAGAGGAATGCACTGAGACGCCAGATCATTCACTAATGTGTAGGCACATACAGTTACACGGTTCATGCAACAAACACCGACCAAATATGGCTTGCATGTTGCAAGGCACGCCAGTTCCTGCTATCATCCCCACGTTCAAGTTGTTGGAAAATGGTAGTTATTTGATGCTCAATAATGAAGATTGTTCTGAGTTAATTGAAAAGGGTCTGCACCTCTGTACGGGTGTTCGCTATGTGAAGCACGAAAGTTTCACGGGCCGAACTCAAGGCCACCTCTCTCTGAGACAAAAGAGCTCTTATTCTTGCCATGCCGTTGAAATCTGTCCCAAGGTTGGTATTTGTGGCCAGATTGAAAACTCCCTATGTTCATGTGTGGGAGGAAATAGAACATTTCTGCAGCAAATAACCCGTTCACTTACTGTTACGATAAAAGGAATACTTTTAATTCAGATTTGCCTTTCAATTTCAGCAAGATGGTTCCGACTATCTTTAACGCATCCTCCACAAAGACCCTGGCGCACTTTTTTAAAGTTGTTACCAGTGGTCTCGTGACTTCATTTGAGAAAATCTTTGGAGTCATCCCTGCTTCCTTTCATTCCATTTTCTCCACTCCGGTTCGTGGATTGGCATTTTTACTTGCATTACCAGCGGACGCTCTTGTGCTTTTTTACATTTTTAAATATGGATGTCCCTCCTATGCAACCTCCCACCCTGCAGCTGCTGACACTGTTCCGCATTCGCATGCTAGAATATTATGGCACAATGCCGTTGGCGATATTAAGCACGGCATATGGATTATCTTTTCGATTCTCCTACTTCACCTGTGTCCAGCCTGTATTTCACTGCCTGACCTGTGATTTCGATTGGGCCATTGATTTGTGTCTCTGCGGACCGGTTTCTCCTGACGTCGACTTTAATCAGCTGATGACTCCTATCATTACTCACGAGTTGGTTTGTCCTGGCGAAAGGATTATGGCTGTGGCATTGATGCATGGACTACTTGGTCCCTGGAATTTACTGGCGGCAGCACAGTCTTTCTTGGAACAGAGCTTTCTTGAAAACCCACCGAGCTGTCCTCTGATGGTGATAGAGGATCCGGTGCTGGGAGAGCACGTATGTTCTTTTCCGCTTTTAAATTGGATGGCTGAACTGTTTTCGGATGAAGACGGTGACTTCCTATTGGAGGCTGTTGCAGCTTATTTTGCATACACAGTTATGTCATAGACCTTTTTCATGTTTGATATGCTGAGTACTAGCATTTCATTGACAATTCATTGACTTATTTGTCAAGTTTTTATTATTTACCTTGCCTATTGGCTTAAGACTCGATAAAGTACTTGGCTGTTTTATTTTTCTTTAGCATTAAATTTTCCTCGTTTTTAATGCTTTACCTTGCGGACCGTCCACATATAAACTTGCAATCTGCTCTCATGAGATGGCACTTCTATTATCTTATTCAGTTCGTTTCCGGATCATGGGGAGGTGTCATCTAGGTCCTGGATATCTTTACACCGTGTTAAGTTAGCATGGGCTCATTACCGGTTTAAACGCCATTTTTCCTTTTTTGCAACTTCTGCACACGACACTTAGTTGTTGCTTTAGCTTTCCACCTAGTAGTTCATCGTGGTTTACATGAGAATAATATGTTATTGCTCTACTATCTGCTTTGCTTGTTAAACTATATCTGTACAGCGAGTGCTAAAGTTTCAAGAACAACACGATACAGAATTGTTATGAGGTCTGATCTCCACGACTTCATACTCATAACATAAGTGCAACTTCTGCCAATTCTGGGCATGAGGCGAGTTTTATATTGCTTTGCCGAACACACATACACAACAGTTGATGCGGTTCACATGAAGAGAGAGCTGGTGTATGCTGATGTGATTCCTTCAAATCTAAGACACTAAAGTATGGGCACGCCCTAAACCAACACAAAGAGACCTTCTTAGCAAATAATATAATATGTGTATTAGGGAGGGTGAGATATAAGCAGCCGCGGGCCGTGGAGGGAGTTACGGTGAGGCAGGGAGGCGGGGAGGGGGAGAAGCAGGGTGGAGCCCTCTCTACCTTGCCCCTCCCCCTCCCCGCCTCCCTGCCCCACCGTAACTCCCTCCACGGCCCGCGGCTGCTTATAAGTGTTGCTAACTCTTATTCATTTACAGCATGTTAACATACTGTCACCATTCGCTTTTTATGTACTAGTAACTATGCTGGTAATTTTGCTACTGATAATATGTGTACTTCTATTATCTAAGATACTACGCCTGAGAAGACGGCATTAGTAAATAAACATTTCAAATACACATGTGTTCTTCTTAACTCCATGTTCTGGTTTCTAAGAAATATATAACGACCGACTGTTCATGAGTTCCACGTATCCTGAGGTACTATAAGTTCATATTCTGGATTGTCTAAACATTGAGAGTTTGTTATATCCAATGTGACACTGTACCTAGCTTGCTAAGGAGTTTTTGATTACTAACGTGAGTTTTGGGACACCCTAATTCGCCGAGGTTCCAATCCTCTGTCCACAGTTCTGTGTGAGAACAGAAACCCTGCGACAGGGGCACCCCCGACCCTTGCTGGAGCTTCATCACACTTGCGATACAACTCCAGCAATGCGCCACCTTTACGGCACAGATACATCACGCATCTGTGCTGTTTTTGCCCCATGATGCGCCGCATTGTAAATGCAGCACACCATAGGTGACGGAACAGCGGCACAGAATGTAATGTAATGTAAGTGTGCACTTTTATAGCGCGACTGTCACTCCAAGGAGCATCCTGGCGCTTATAGCCCGTAGCCAGATGGAAGGCCGGAAAATCAGCTCACACATCTATCTCATTTGAACAGGGCACTGTGTCTACACCAGGGTCATACAGACCGAGTCTGGAAGGTTGAAAATCCAGGTTTTCAGAGCCTTACGGAAAATCTTCTCCTCGGAAATTAGGCGCAGGTTGGAAGGGAGTTTATTCCAAGCTCTTGCGCCCAGCGTTGCGAGAGATTTCCCTCCTCTAGTTGAAAGTCTGAATTTAGGGGTCTGTAATAGGTTCTGGTTGGCTGATCTTAAGGAGCGTGTTGGAGCATAATGTTTGAACCAAGGAAGGAAGTATTTAGGTCCTTTGTGGTGATATGCCCTAAAGGTAATCACTAGGATTTTGAAAAGTATGCGTTTATGAATAGGTAGCCAGTGTAGGGCCTTGAGGGCGGCAGAGGCAGAAGACCTCCTCGGCCATTTTAGGACCAGACGGGCAGCAGCATTTTGGACAACTTGCAACCTATGCAGGACAGATCGATTTAATCCTGCATATAAGCTGTTGCAGTAGTCCAAGCGAGATGTTACAAGTGCTACTGTCACCGTCTTCCTAGCTGTCAGAGGAAGAAAGTCAAAAAACTTTCTAAGCCCTCTGATGATGTTAAAACAAGACCCTGCCACTGCCCCTGCTTGCTGTTTGAAAGATAGGGCACTGTCGAATCTGATCCCTAAGTTCCGGGCCGCAGTGATGGTATCCGGAGGGGACTCCACCCCTAAAGGCCACCATAGGCTGGGGGAGAAGGGATTTTGGGGGCCGAAAGGTATAATTTCGGTCTTCCCAGCATTACATTTTAGGTGGTTGTCACGCATCCAAATGAAGGTTGCTGTGAGGCAGGCTTTTAGATTTTCCTCTGCCTTTCCATTTTCCCTGTCTAGCACTAGGATGAGCTGAGTGTCGTCAGCGTATGATATAGTGCTGATGTTAAAAGACGAAATCAGCTCAATCAAAGGGATCATGTATATGTTAAACAGTACCGGGCTTAGGCTAGAGCCCTGCGGTACCCCTGTTTGTAAGATTTTTTCCTCAGAGCGGTGTTCTCCTAACACTGTGACCTGCCTACGGTGGTCGAGGAAATTCCTCAGCCAGTCCAACACGGTGCCCCCAATCCTTGCTGCCCTCAGTCGCCTGATTAGTATTGAGTGGGACACCGTATCGAAGGCCGCCGATAGGTCAAGTAGGATAAGGACGGCCTTCTTCCCCTGATCCATGGCGGTCTTCAGTGTCTCCACGGTGTACAGAAGGGCGGATTCCGTAGAGTGTGAGAATGACTAACACATCCCTGGTGATGCGCCAGTCATCATAAATGTATCCCTATGCTTCTTATCTTGTTAGAGATGAACCGCCATATGTATCATCAAAGTTTTTTGCATTTCCTAAATAGCGAACTTTAAGGAATAAATAGCGATTCTTTACCATTCCTAGTTTGCGATTAGCTATTTGCTAATTACAAATTACCCATTCATTTCCTTCATTTCCATAGGGCGGTTGGACTCACTTTTAGCTCGAACGGCTGAATGGATTTCCACGAAACTTGGCAAAATTGTAGGGACTGGTAGCCCGATGTGCCTTTGCTATGTCTCAAGATATATGCTCCAGTGGTTTTTACGAAAATTAACTTTGAAAAATATATATTGGGCTACATTGGCCTATATATATGTTGGAGCCCAAATGTAGCCCAATGTAGCCCAATGAAGCCCAATGTAGCCCAATGTAGCCCAAAGATGGCCGCCAGACACACAAAAAAACAAATGTAGCCCAAATATCAGCCAGATGTAGCCCAACTATAGCCCAGTGACAGAATGACCAATCAGCTTCGCAAACCTCCGTTACGCGAAGCGGAGCGCTGTTACAGATATATATCTTTTTTTGAACGTTAATTTCTCAAAATCCACTGGAGCACATATATTGAGACCTAGCAAAGGCACATCGGGCTACCAGTCCCTAATATTTTGCCAAGTTTCGTGCAAATCCATTCAGCCGTTCGTTTTATTATTATTATTATTATTTTTTGCCCCGCGGGGCCCTTTTAAAACCTCCACATCAAACCTAGGGGGTCAGCGAGGATCTACTATGCCCCCTTATAGTTATTTCCCCCTTTGTTTTGACCTCCTCTTGTCTCTCGATCCTACCGAGAGACAAGATGGCGGCCGCTACGGACTTTTTGGAATGTTGACAGACGCCGGAGAACCAATCAGCTTCGCTTCACAAAGCTCCGTTGCGCGTAAAGTACGCGAACCGGAGCGCTGCCTGGTCCGCTGTTACAGATATATATCTTTTTTTAAACGTTAATTTCTCAAAATCCACTGGAGCACATATATTGAGACCTACAAAAGGCACATCGGGCTACCAGTCCCTACAATTTTGCCAAGTTTCGTGCAAATCCATTCAGCCGTTCGGGCTAAAAGTGAGGCCAACCGCCCTATGGAAAACTCAATGTTAAAAACACGTTTTGGGACCCCCCTTTTTTCTCGGCCCCCCCTTGACGAACCCCCCCCAAATTTTCAAGGGCTGCTCAGAAACAAAATGTGCCATTTTCCTGAAAATTTCAGCCAATTCCGTCCACAAACGCCAAAGTTATTAGACATAGAATTTTCAAAAAACCCATAGAGAAAAAATCCTAACTATATATACCTACTGGCGACCGCCAGTAGGTAATATATATATATATATATATATATATATATATATCTATATATATATCTATATCTATATCTTTTAGTTTT
Organism: Lissotriton helveticus; assembly: GCF_964261635.1. Classification (NCBI taxonomy): domain Eukaryota; kingdom Metazoa; phylum Chordata; class Amphibia; order Caudata; family Salamandridae; genus Lissotriton; species Lissotriton helveticus. The sequence continues at coordinate 489,726,170 of NC_136067.1, read as the reverse complement.
ACCTTTCACCTCTCCCGTACGTTCATCCCCTAACCATGGATGGCCAGGGGTTAAGTTACGGAGAGGATGATGCAGCAGCGATCCTTAGGACTCCCTCCATCTTAGGCATCGAGACCGATGCTACGACAGGAAGCCACTCAACAGACTGGCAATCCTCATCTGACATGAAAAGAGAGTGTCAGAATCAGCCTCCGGGGTGCACTTGTGGCAGAGTACTTCAGGGCCAACATTTCACCCAATGGACTTGTAGTGAAGAACTTTCCCAGGATCTTCTGGGAAGATGGACAGTTTATGGTGAAATGGTCACAGATTTCCTTGAAGTGCACCCGTGACCTACTGATCCTGATTGTAAATACGGCCAAAAGGCTGGCTGATGAACTACTAGCCTGCATCCAAATTGCCGAGAGTGCCCTCAAAAGCACACTTACTGTACCTAGTTTCAAATTCAAGCTCTCTGAGCTGAATAACGAATTGGCAGAACACAAAGAATACTTGATGAAGCAGAAAATCGTCAAGTTACAAAAGGACATCAAACGCTTTGATAAGGTGAAGGTTACCCTTACCTTAAAGAAGACTATGTCCCAACTGGCACAGGCTACCTATCGGACTCGAGCGTTAAATCCTCGAGAAGAGGTTCCACTAGTAATAGCGACTCGAGTGGGGATGAACGCAGACCGAACCAACAAAGATGGAGAGGTGGAAGACAAGGGTACAATACGTACCAACCCCCACACTCGCATCCCCAGATGATGCCCTTTTGGCAGTACCCAGTGTTTCCCCAGGCCCCACTACAATTTGGACCCCAATACCTGCCACAGTTTGGACCCCAAGGCGCAAGCCAACCTTTTTTAGGCAGAGGTTGGGGCAGAGGGCAAGGGCGAAGAAGAGGCAACCAGCAGGAGTAAAGGGTTCAGTGGGAGGAATCCCCAGCACAGGGTATTTACACCAGGAGCAAAACCAACAAAAGATGAACCTAGTGGTTAATCTATCCACCCGTCAACTAAGCAATGCAGGGGAAAAAGTCCTGCAGAAAGGGTTAGGGTTCGTTCCTGCACCTAAAATTGATAACTTTCAACAGACCTGTGAACTGCATCAGTTCTTACGCAAGATCCGCCTTAAAGCGTTCTTTGAGGGCAAGCCCCAAGAACCTACGGAACACTCAGGCCTACACAATCCCTCTACCTTTACTCCACGCAGGGGTCTGGTCCTAAACGAGATACTGACCTACGAACAGGCAGTTCTTAAGGACGTTAGAGCCCTCACCGTAAAACACCACCCCAGCAATATCTCGAAAGAGGAGATCGCAACACTAGAATCCCTAGCCAATGACCCCTCCATCACAGTAAAACAAGCAGACAAAGGTGGTGCGACAGTCATTATGGCAACACCAGACTATGAGAAAGAGTGTCTAAGACAACTGGTGAATAGAAACTACTACATTCCAACCTCCACAAACCCAACAGAACGCCTCTCCAGAACTATCATGGGACTAGTGGAATCCGCGGAATGCGAAGGGTGGTTGAGTAAGAAGGAGACGGCCTTTCTTGTCAAAAAAGAACCCAAGACCCCCTATTTTTATGTGCTCCCCAAGATCCATAAGGGAATCACACCCGTACCTGGCCGCCCAATAGTCTCTGGTATAGACTCTTTGCTGGAACCTCTCTCGCAGTTTTGCGACCACTTTCTGCAGCCCTTGGTCAGGCTCATTCCATCATACATACAGGACACTACAGATGTCCTACGAATACTGGATCAGTTCCAAAACACTGACCAGACCAAATTCCTCATCACCTTGGATGTGGAGGCCCTCTACACTAACACCCCCCGGAGGGCCACACTAGAGGTGATTGAGGAAGTACTTAACACAACACCATGGGAGTCACCATCACCACCCGCATTCATAATGGAGTGCGCCACTCTGGCACTTACTGAAAACTTTTTCGAATATAACGGACAGCTTAAGACTATCAAATTGAACAACTCTTTTACTTAGAAAATGAGGACACACGAACTGTAACACCACAAACTGTATCTATCTCCTGACGTGTCCCTGCAACATGTACTATGTGGGCATGACGACCCGACCCATCAAAACACCTATCTCAGAACATCACAGCATTTTCCGCTGTAAAAAAATTAATACCAAAATGTGCACTCACTTTCTGGAGCAGAGCCACTCACCAGATTCCATCAAATGGCTAGTACTTGAGGCTAACCCCAGATCCGGCAGGCAGAGTCTGTTCACCAGAGAACAAAGGTGGATACATCGCCTTTCTTCAGACCGCGCCGGTCTGAATGAAGAAATACCCTGAAGCAGTATCAAACCCTAAACTATGTCCGCACATCACCCTTGACCCCAGATGAATTGAATAGAGGCACACAACCTCCGCCAACAATCCGACTGGTTATCTTACCTTCTATTGATGTGCTGCATAATGAACCGTTCCACTAGGTTATACAAATGATTCAATTTGGAGACCATTTAATAAACTGGGATGATATATACACACTTTTGGTACACTCCACTCTGCAATGGCCGCTAAATGTTCTTGTTCCCGCCATAAGCATAACTCCCCACGTTTAGTGGACCCCAATCCATCTGGTGATAATAATTCCCTGCACACAACTGCATTTGCAATCATTCCATTTTAGTATGAAAATGTTCATACATCGTGTTCGGACATGCAATTAATCGGGACCATATACATATAGTGGATGTACACTCCACTCTGTAATGGCCGCCATATTTACCAGTCTTACCCATGTGACCAGGGCTACAACATGAGCCCCGAGTCACATGACACTCGTCATTACTTAATGGCGACCGCCCAGCACGCCGCCACCTCCCGGACTCGGCATTGTGGGTAGGTCACCAGAGCCACACAGGTCTGCTACACGTGAGTAAACCACTCTAAATGCTTTTATGGATGGTCCCCTGTGCTGCTAGAAGGTGGGCGTTTTATAGGTTGGAGCTGCTCCACTACGTGGCACACACCCGACCCAACAATCAGTTGGGACACTGTCGACGATAATTTGTTTATTAGCGAACCGGGATTCTTCCCACAAGGCCAGATACAGAACGGGCACAAGCTGGCACCCCCCTGATCCTCCCCCTAGATCGCGCTTGACACTCCAGTAAATCAAGCCTTGCAGCAGTCTGACAATAGGAGTTCACTTATACTACCGGGCTGGCAATTTCTTAATCCTCAGCTCCAACCGGTAGTAAAATACATTCACGCATATTACCCCGCGCTTTTGCCATTTCGACTATATAATTAAAAAGAGCGACATGTGCACGCTACGGCTGGGGGCATTGCGGGGGCAATCTGACAACCTGCACACCCTCCTAACAGTTCAAGCTTTTCTCTGGGCTGGCAATTTTTATAATCCTCAGCACCAACCGGAATTACAACACGCTCGCACATCTACCCCGCGATTGTACCATTTGGTTAACAAGGAGCGGCGTACTTACGCTACATCTGGGGGCATTGCAGGGTTAACCGGAAAGCCTGCACACCTCTCCAATAGGTCAATCTCTTCGCCCTTAGTGCCTCTTTCACAGACTGACGATCCCATGAGCATTTTTAAGCACATCTAACGGTGTTACCTATATCAACGACCTACTTTGCACATGTTTGGCCACTAAGCAAACCACTTAACAGACGGAGAAGACGAAATTCCGTCCCCTTTTCACCACTAAGAGACCAATAGGCTCGCTATTCATGCGCTCTGCAAAGTAACATTTTAATCCCATAACAATGTTCAACTTAACATTAAAGAAAGGATCTACCACAGAATTAGTAAGTTAGACTTCTCATAAAAGGAGTCCACGCTGCCTTTCCATGTTTTTAGGTCGAGCGTCAGCGAAAGACCTATTATCAGCCGTATTTGAGAATGTAGACACGAGAGGGGCACGAGCGCAGAGCGCAGATTTCACCTCGTGGGCGCGCACGGCGCCGTGCCCCTCTCGTGCCTCATTCCCATGCACAAACACACTCACACAGCCACACTCACGCATGCGCACATACACAGCCACATGCATACACAGGCACACACACACTGCATACACACACGCAGACCCACGCGCAAACACAGACACACGCACAGACACATTGGAACACACACAGACACACGCGCGTACACCATCCCCCCCCTCCCACTCACCGGGCTCTTTCGGCGTGTTCCGTGTCTCCTCCGCAGCGCTGGTCTTCACCCGGGCCCCAGTTCCGTGTCTCCTCCGCAGCGCTGGTCTTCACCCGGGCCCCAGTTCCGTGTCTCCTCCGCAGCGCTGGTCTCCTCCGCAGCGCTGGTCTTCACCCGGGTCCCCTCCCGGGACCCGGGACTTCAGATGCCGCACTCCGCTTTGGCGCCGGGGCTCGGAGCGCGCATGCGCGGGCAGCCCCCGCCCTCTCACAACGAGCAGCTGACTTTTCCCAGAGAAGCTTGTGTTTTACGTCTCATTGATAACTTCAGACTAACGCTTTTTTTCAGGTTTACATAACAGGAACTCGATCCGAAGGTATTGGAGCGCTTTACATGAGCGCAAGTTACGTTACCCAAGGCACATTTACTTTCTGTTAAACAGGGAGAGATTAAGTGATTTGCCCAGAATCACAGGATGTTGAGCTGACGCCGAGGGTCGAACCTGTTTACCCTGCTCCTAAATCGGCAGCTCTGGCCGTTAGGCTGCATACTCGCCACTCTCCTGCCATCAAATATCAATTTCTTACCAGTGTCTTGGTTACCATGCCCCCAGCTACTTTTTGAATCAGAGGTGAAAGGCACACGCTGAAACAATCTCTAAATGTATTTTGTCGACTTTCAATCCGTGTATTCCCTTTGCTTTGCTACTGCGGAATAAGCCTCCTGCTATGAACTGACAAGGCCAATAAGCAGAGGTAAATTATCGCAGTGGCGAATAAAGCCTAGGAAAACCAATCTAGACAAGGCATCTTCATTTTATTGACCATTAAAAGGTCATTCGTGTGACCTCTAGCCACTCACGGAGTGGAGCTCGGCATCTACGTCACCATGCCACTGCCCGGGTCACGGTAGATCAAGTACAGGGGAGGCAGCACAGCGTGCATGCAGCCCTGTAGTAAAACTAGCGGCTTTGAACCTGGAACTCTAGAGCCTCTCAGGTTTCACTTTTATGTGCAAGACCACAAAGGTATGCTGCCAGCAAAAAAGCTGAACTGATTAGCCTTCCCCTTGATCAATGGTATGGCTAATGTTCAGAGCCACCTCCACTGCTGCTTGGGAAATGATCACCTTGGAGCAAAACACGCGCTCATTAAAAGTAAAAGTAAAGGTTAGTATTATAATGTAATGGAGCCGGCTGGACCCCAAAACCCACTCTCCATCCGGAGGTAGTAGGGGAAAAATACAGATTTACCGAACTCACCTTGGAAAGGATATATTTTTATTTTAACCGTGACGTTGTCAAATTAATTTGTGCAGTTGCATTTAATTAGAAATATATCATTTTTGAAGTGATGAAAATCTGCAACTTTGTTAACAGGAGGGAATACAAATGCACTCATTTCTTTGCGTGTTTTTTGAGCAAATGCTTAAGGAAATTGGGATTGCGTTTTGGAGTATAAAGTGCATTTCGTTACATTGTTTTATTGTGAATAGAAAACGAGCACACTTCGTTTTTGGCAATCTATTTATTTTCGGTACAGAAGATCAACTCGGCCCTAGGCGTGGCATGGAGACAGCTTTAAATGACTCGCCAGCCTTATGTAAAACAAAAACACCAAAAATGCATACATATATAGATACATACATAGAACGATTTTGGATCAACTGTCTCCATCCATTGATCTGTTTCCCCACCATTCCCTTCATTTTTATTTGCACGTTCAATCCCAGAACAGAATGAGTTTGAGCTATTGGCATTGTAAATGGCAATTCCTTTCATTTATGTTTTAAAAACCAATACGTAAATAAAAGGCATTGTCATTTACAATGCCAACAGCTCAAACTCTCACAAATGCGAGACCTATTGCATTGCAAATGCTTGTTATCTGATTGCATTCATCCCTCTACATATAGCTCGACATATGTGGGAGGACTAGCCTGATGTGTTGACTGCCGGGTACTGTTGATGCCTGGATTCTTGATACTTTTAGGTGAGTCCAATATGAATTGTCTGCTGCTTTTATACTTTTATATGTACTCCACATGGGCTTGGTTAACCACCTTAGTTCACATTAGACCCCAAGCCACCACGGCTACTAGTACCTTCGATAGTGTTGGTTCACATGCTAGTCACTATCCTCTCACAGGCATGGCCTGACAGCTGGTTCGTTTCTATGTATAACATGTGTATTTTTGTTTACTTCAAACAGGCAGTTCCAGCCCATCACAGGTACATTTACACTATAGAAATGCTTTTATTATATCCCCGTTGAACCTATCAGCGCTAATTAACGCAAACATAACTCAGTGTAGATAGTTCACTCTCTATTGGTCCTGACGAATAGCGAGTCTATTGACACACACGCGAGAAACATGTTGACCGTCCAATAAATCTCAACAACTGACACAATAACAGGGGACATCATTCCTCAAAATGTATCAGTCAAACTGCTTTTAATTGAGGCAGGAGACCCCCCAGAATAAAAGTTTTTTCCAGGTACTCCCAGCCCCTTTTTTTTTATAGATCTTTTTATTAAAACCTAAATCACACATACAAAACCAATAAGAAAATCTCAGGGAAACCAAGACATTACATTACATCGGTACGAAAGAAAAATCAGAATTACATGTTCCACCATAAAGTCTCAGGGGACAATGGTTTTGGGCACATCCTCATTAGGACTGGGCTCAGGGGGGGCGCAGATATCACCCCTGTAACTGTTCCATGCTCCAAGCCCAGCCCCATTTTTAACACATGATCACGTCTACACTTTCTCTGGCCCCATCCCCGCACTTCACCAAATGGCTGTTCGAAAAAAGATCTCCAAAAAAGTGAGCCCATTGGGTATTGCACTGCCGACCCAACGAGGAGCAGCCCAGATGATGAAGCATGACACCTGCAAGGGTGTGTGAGGGCATTCACTTCCAACAAATGCACCCCCCCTGTAAATCCTAGTGAGACACAGTGGGTCCCAAACCTCTAGTGACTTTCATAACCCCTACCAAAGGAACAGCACCACAATCCTTTTTAGGTTTCGCCTGTCGAAAGCTGCGCACCGCGCTGCTTTTCGGCGCAGGCGAAATCTAATGTTTACAGTATGTGTGTGTTGTCCCACCCTCTCTTTCCATTGGCTAGCTCCATAAATGGAGGCTAGCCATTGGAAGAGAGATCTGCTCGTCATTCTGCGAGCAGATTCGTGGGCGTTCCCGTGATTTTTACTCATCCCGCCCCTTTGCGATCGTCATGCGGCGGTGGTTTATTTTTTTTTTCTTCGAAGGTTTATTTTGGTCATTTCTCCAGGCCGACCACCGCCGGAAGAAGTCCAGGTGAGTGCTCCCCTCCCCCTGTCCATGTGCCCGTTCCCGCCCCCCTCCCGCTGTCCGTGTGCCTGTTCCCACCCCCTTCCCCCCCTCCCGCTGTCCGTGTGCCCATTCCCGCCCCCCTCCCGCTGTCCGTGTGCCCGTTCCCGCCCCCCTCCTCCCTTCCGCTGTCCGTGTGCCCAATCCCGCCCCCTCCCCCTAACTTATGTGCATGTAAATAGATTTACACTTTCAAATTCACGTGTATTTGCACTCCGAAATCAAGCGCTTTACACATGTAATTTGAGTATTCATTTGGCATGCTGAAGGTAACGGGTCTGATACAAAGCCCGCTGAAGACTTTGAAATGACGTTCCCCTCGTGGTCGACTGGTTTATTACTGGTGTGTGCATTACTAAATGCAACGCACTGAAGGAAATCAAAATACCACTTGCTGGGGCTTCAGTGCCAGGGGCTTGTGCAGCTACTAAGCATGAAGTGGGGAATATGGGAACTTGCCCACACTGCAGATCTCACCAGAAGTGTGACGCCAAGGAACTGATCAAAGTCTGTACTCACAATCGGTGAACGTGGACAACTTTTCACTTCCTCTCTTTTGCCAAGTCCCCCCCCCCCAAGGTAGTGCACTCTGTGTGGCCGTATGGCCAGAGCTGCCGACTTTGAATCTGGGAACCAGTTTCGTGCCTCGGCGTGGGCTCAGCATCCTGTGTTCTTGGGCAAATCACTTAGTCTCCCCGTGCCTACCAAAAATAAGCGTCCTTGTATAACGTAATCGATGCTCTTGTAAAGCGCTCCAAACCCCTTTTTCCCTAGGTCGAACACCGTGTTTACCTCCTTGTCCAAGTACAGCCGTGCGCATCCATTGCGCCAACCCGGAACCCCAAATAACATGGTGCATAATTACTGACAGTCGTGTAATGTGGAGTGATTGCACATAACTGCTGTTTAAGACCAGTGAATGAATGGATCTGTCATCGACCTATGTATGATAAAACACGAACCAAACCACGTGGATGCAGACCGGCGGGAAGCGTAAGCAGATTAACAGGCCTTTGCAACTGGCGTTGTTATATTGCTGGGTATTTGTGTAGCAGGTGCATTAACCTACTGAACTACTTTACTTAACGTAATTGCACTGGTAGTCCAGATACCTGCTATGTTTACTAATATATTGGACCACGGAGGTAGAGATAGCCATTTCTGGAAGACACCGGTCTCTTAAGTGTCTGTGATAATGCCCTGCCCACCTTAACTTTGCTACGAGCCCTAAATCTCTGCCGGGGGTGTGTGTGTATGTGGCTCTATGGGACTTGGCACGCGGCCACACTGGCATTTGCAGAGCGCATGGAACGCCAACTCTGGTTGCCCCTCAGCCTTGTAATGGTTGCCAGTCCCATTCATGCTGGTCAGGCCCAGATCAGCCCCTTTTATCTTCCCGGCACGTCCCTTTGTCCTGCGGCCGATCTCCCTGAAATCACAGCATGCCGTGTTTACACAGCAGAGTGCTGCGGCAACACATTCCTTTGACGTCTGATGAGCAAACTGGGGCGAGGCCCGCCTTCCCACCGGGGCCGGGGGCAGGCCTTTCCAGGGTGAGATGCTGCACGAGGGAAGGGACTCGGTGCAGGCCGGTGGCTGGGCTTGCTCTCCATGAAAGTTACCTCATGGTGACCTCTGTGGGAATGTTGAGACAGGGCAGGGAAACCTTTCCTTTAGAGGATTTTCGCTGAACAGTTAGGTTCCACCTGGTATTTTTTCACATTCCATCCCCTTACATTTAAAATAAAGAACACCGTGCTCCTTTTGAAAGAAGCAACATGGATTTGAAGCCTTATTGTAATGCACCTACTGCAGGAGTGGATTTGATTTAAAGGAGTGGGCGCTATTTGTGGAAAAACAAATCTGAAAACTACCCATGTGTACCCGAGGGGCGGTCACCCAAAAGTGGTGTCCATTGAGATATTTTGTTTTTCAAGTTTACGTTCCCACTTTCTCCCTTGCAGGTCCTTTCTTTTGGGCCTCCATTAAAGAAAGCTCACTGTCTGCAAAATCATTTTACATACATATTTGGACCTGTTTCACTGCATGCCCTAAGCAGATGTAAGTACATGCTCATGAGCTGCTAACACCTACCTGTATAGTGATTATTGATGTATGTGCTCTGGCTCTTACAAGGTGATCTCCTTTTTGATAGCATTTCCCATTTGCCTGTCACACTCCAGCCCTGTTTTCGGTCCGTTTACTGTAATTTCCATGATGTGTAAAACGTTAACAAGCAGAGGAAACGCTCTGTGTGTGTGTGTGTGTGTGTCTGTGTGTGTGTGTGTGTGTGTGTGTGTGTGTGTGTGTGTGTGTGTGTGTGTGTGTGTGTGTGTGTGTGTGTGTGTGGGGGGGGGGGGCTCTGTTGGTGTGTGTGGGTCTGTGTGTGTGTGTGTGGGTCTGTGTGTTTTTGTGTGGCATTTGCCAGAGATTAAACTATTGGCATTGTAAATGACAATGCCATTTATTTATCTGTTTTCAAAACCAACACATAAATACAAATGTTGTCATTTACAATGCCAATAGCTCAAACTTTTCAAAAGGCGAAACCATTGCATTGTAAATGCTTGTTTGACTTTTTTAATCAGACCTTTAACATTTAGCCAGACATATACTGTTTGCCAGATCCTTACCAAATATCTATTGAAAAATCTCAATTTGTATGGAATCTTTTTACCGTGTATGTAATGTATGTATATGTTTTTGTATTCGTGAACGACTGGTTAATGATCTGATTTGTTACAGGCCCATCAGGACACAGCAGGATGACAAGTGGGTATATTCCTTCATTCTGCAAAAAGGAATGTGGCTTTACAGGACAGAGAGTTGAGTTGGGTTCAATTACAGATTCTTCCAGTAAGTAACCGTATTGCTTTGAGAAACAGCATATCATTATTGTATCCAGTTATTTAATTGTTGGGATTTAAAACACTGATTACATTGAATTTTAGTACTTTCATAAATGTGACATCACTTATGTCGAATATAATCGGGCTGATCGGCAGTAGAAGTTGTACATGTAGTCTTTTGGGTTCATCGCCAAGTTTTGAATAGAGTTACAGTTGTGTCACAGTATGCGTTAGCTGAATGTGCATATGCTAATAGCTTTGTGAATAGGGCCCCATGTAGAACTTGCGTCTAAAAGGTGTATATGTTCACAACAAAAAGTGCCCTCTAATATCATAGTTTTGGTGGACAGAAAGTTATGTAAGGTCCCAGATATAAAATTTTCTTTGTCTACATGGGTGACTGTTCTAAGAAAAACACAAATTGCTTTCGCTTTTACATTTGAATATTAATTTCAGGAAAGCAGGTAGAGGTTACCAGTAAAGTACAAATGTGTGTTTTTATATTCTCATTTTCAGCAGTGTTCATTTTTTTCAGCTATTTTAAGCAAATCCCTCCCACAAAAGGAGCATCAGCGCTATTATCACTGAGAGAACCTTACCAAGGCTTAAAAAAAAATACATGTATAAATATGTGTGTATATATAGAAAATTGAAACCCCCAAAAAAGAGTGAAAAGTCACCACCCCATAGTTGAATTTGAAGCGGAAAAGTACATACGTTATTGACCTGACATGTCGAACACGGAGGACATAACGGGAGAAAGGGAGTCAACTGCAGATGTAATGTTCAGGTCCACCACAGACAGACCAATGAGAGTGGACAATACCGTGGTAGTGCCTGTAACAAGCAGCAAAGACTGGAAAAGCTGCAAGAAAAAGAGGTTAGGAAATGGTGGGAGGCTACCTCTCTTCAGCGATACATAGAATGCAATAGAATCCCCAGGGGACTTCGTATTTTCACAATACCGTCCTACGAAAATCCCGACCCAGCGCTACTAAAGGACTGGGCAGAGTACACAGCGGAATCATCAATGGGGATGGTACATCTGCTAATAAAATACGCATGGAGTGATCGAGACAAATGCGTTAAAGAAATAGCAGACTTGGAAAACCTTATTGCAAAAGAAAAATATATAAAGACTAGCGAGGAACTAAGAAGCGGCATGGCAAAGAGAATAAAGGAATATGAACTGGGAATTAGAAAAAGAAAAACAAAATTTCAGCGTGATGAGCAAGATTATTTATCAGGCAGAATATTAACTTTTGCTCGGAAATTCGAAGCTACACGGAAACAACTTGCCCAAGGAACTGTGGGGGCCAGCAGTAACGTAGACACCGAAGAATCAGAGGTGGAAGCGTCAGATGGTGAGCAACCTACGGCTCCTGTAGAAAAAGGAAAAGCAATGGCGAAACCTTTTTTCGACGAGTATCAGGTCATCAAGGAAACTCGCCAGCGACCACAACAAAGGAACCACCCCCCCAACCAAGCCAAAGAGGAGAACAAGGCGGGGGAAGAGGGGCAAGAGGTGGCACACAGGCGTGTGCGTCACCGAGGGTGACACGCAGTGTATCAAATCGCAGAAAACGACAATGATGGTGGAGGATAACAACATCATTAACTTGTCCAAGAGAACATTGACAGAGAATGAAATCAAGGTCCTAAAGAAGGGACTAAGCTTCTGACCTGCGAGTGAATTTGACCCGGTTGACACGAGAATTGACTTATTTAGATACATTCGCAAACTCAAGTTCAAGAAAATCTTTCTTCTACATCCAACAAATACAACTGTGGGAACACATTTGAAAAACGCCACGGAGGAACCTGTGGAAGATCATTCAAACACTCTCTTGAATTTATTATTGACTCCAACACAAGAAATCCAAGGAGCGGGGTCACAGATTCTACAGAGTGACGATGTATCTGTAATACAAATACGAGATCCGAGCAATTTGAAAAAGAAATCCAAAAAACTACCTATTGCTCCTCACCCTGCAATTGATGTTTTCAGTGAAGCGGTACTTGCAGACTTGGAAAAATTGGCAAAAGATAAAATGGACATGAGATCCTCTAACATCACAAGGAGGGAGTGGGATGCAATTAAGTCCCTAAAGAATGATAAAACCATTAAAATAAAGCCCTCGGATAAGGGAGGAAATATTGTGATTTTCAACAAGGAAAATTATGAACAGGAAGCACTAAGACAATTAAAAGATAAGGAGTGCTACACTATCATAAAAAGAGCTGAGTATGTCAAGAGTACAACGGAATATCAATCAATGTTGATAAAATGGAAGGAGGATGGCATGCTGAACACAGATGAATTTTTGTTTCTTCAATGTGAATCACCGATATTACCCACCTTTTACCACCTTCCTAAGGTCCACAAGAATGCCAAAAGACCACCAGGGCAACCGATTGTATCGTCAATTGGAAGTCTTTTGGAGAATACATCCCACTTCATTGACTCGTACCTTGCCCCAATTGTGAAAGACTTACCCTCATATTTGAGGGACACACAAGACTTCCTCCGTATGATGGACAATTTCACTTGGGAATCAGACATGCTCCTAATAACACTTGATGTGGTTAATCTATATACCTGTATAGCCCATGAAACCGGGCTGGCAGCAACCAAATGGTTTCTGGATAAAAAAAAACGGACAGATATCAGTCACATAACAGTATGTTATTAAGCATGATGCGATTTTGTTTGTACCACAACATTTTTCTTTTCTCTGGCCAACTATACAAACAAACAAGGGGTACCTCTGTGGGCTCGTGCTTCTCCCCCAGCTACGTGAACTTGTTCGTGGACTGGTGGGAGAAGCACGAGGCATGGGGAGGAGCTAATGAGGCATGTAGTGACAGGATACTAATATGAACTAGGTACATTGACGACCTTTTTATTGTGTGGCGCGGCAATCAAACCTCGGCTGAGGATTATATCGCCGTCCTTAACAATAATAACTGGAACCTGAGATTTACAAGCACAATAAGTGCGACAAGTGTATGTTACTTGGATTTGGAGGTTTTCGTACATAACAACACTCTCCAAACAAGACTCTATAGAAAACCCACTGCGGGAAATGCCGTGTTGCACGCGGCAAGTTTTCACCCGAGGAGTCTAATCAAAAATGTCCCCTATGGAGAACTTTTGCGCTTGAAGTGAAACTGCTCAGCGGAAACAGATTTCCAACATGCTAAAGCTGATGCTAGCAAAAGATTTCAAAGTAGGGGTTACTCTAACAACATACTGAAACAGGCCGCAGAAAAGGCGTCCACAGTAAATAGGAGGGATCTCCTAGTGGTAAATAGTGCACAAAAGGATGATGATCAAGTAAGAATGATTACCAACTATAGCACCAAATCTGGAGATCTGGTCCACATCCTTAAGAAAAACTGACACATTCTAACCACTGACAACGTCTTGAAAAAACATCTTCCAATAAGACCTTTGATTACTTACCGACGTTGTCAATCATTATCAGATCATCTAGTCCGTAGTCATTTCTCCTCAAAAGCTCAGCCCCCCAATTTAACAAACCTGAAAGGGTTCTTCCCCTGTCTACGCTGCAAAGCTTGCAAAGGCAGCAAAAAAGTCTCTGAATATCCAGGTAGAACAGGAGAGGGCAGACCAAACAGAAAAATAAAAAAACTCTTAAACTGCAACTCAAGAATATACCATCTACTGTCTAGAGTGCCCCTGTAGAAAGCGATATATTGGAAGCACCATCAACACTACTAAACTTAGGATCCTCGAGCATATGCGAGCAATCGCTAAGAAGGATAAATCCTATTCGGTTGCTCGTCACTTCGCTGAATGTCATCAAAGTAATAGAGATCTTCTTAGCTTTTACTGTATCGACCAAGTAGACCGCTCAGAACGAGGTGGGGACAGAGAGAAAACACTCCGTATTCTAGAGTCAAGGTATATCATCGACCTAAAAACTATGACACCATGGGGTCTTAATAACGATGAAGAACAGTGGGTACACCTGTGAAGGTACACATGGGTCAGTGTAACAGCAGCTCTGTCTACCTAGCAGTTAACTAAAAAAGAAATAGACAGCATTGAGTAGAATCTCAAAACACCTGTATGTCCGACAGTAGACAAAACAGCTCATAGGATTGCAAGACAAGATTTTTTGCCCATACAGAGCTACAAAACCAAAGATAATTAATGGGAAGGGACCAGGGTCTCATGCACTAATTGTAGAACGCATTTTGGGGATACACCCCTCCAAAGTAAAAATACCACAAGAATGCGATAATACTATGTTGCTATAGGAAATCCGGTCAAATCTCCCCTGCAACTATGGTGATAGTATGTACATGAATTATTAACTGTTTGATGTTGAAATGTTTTTATTATTGAGCACTTGAGCACTTTATTAATCGCCAGGAAAAACAATTGCAATGTATGTGGATACATATATTTAAAGATGGCCACCGCTTTTCCACATTTTACCATCTTTTATGTCGATGAACTGAGTAGTGACCGATGGGGTTTAAAGGGCGATTGTTTCTTAACACAAACTGACACTGACGAAGCTGGAATAGCGAAACGCGCCTGTCTGGGGTGAGGGGGTTTGCAATAAATAATCTAGAAATCGGATACCTGTGTGCTTGCCGTCTTTTCGACTATATCAATTTGGAACGTGCTGCAATATATATATATATATATATAACGTCCTCAGCAGTACAACAAACAACCAATTGAGGTAAAGACGAGACCCAACTCGTGGTGTTTAGAGTTTTATTGCGCCCAACACCAGTCTGCCACGACGCGTTTCGGCTCCCAAAAGCCTTGATCACATGTATATATATATATGAGTGGGTGAGTCGCTCAGTTAGTCTCTGAGTGGGTGTTTTAGAGTGTGAGTGGGTCTGTGTCGGAGGGGGTGCGAGAGTGTCAGTGGGTCTGTAAATGGGTATCTGTGTGGCTCTCTGGGTGGGTGTGTCTGAGGGGGTCTGTGAGTGCTTGAGTGGGTCTGTAAGTGGGTGCAAGAGTGAGTGGATCTGTGAGTGGGGGTGTCAGTGTGAGAGGCTCTGTGTGGGTTTTATGAGCACCTGTGGGTCTGTGTGTGTATGAGTCTGAGAGTGGGTGCGTGAAAGTGTGATTAGGTCTGTGAGTGGGAGTATCTGTTTGGGTCTGTGAGTGGGTGTGATGGTGTGTAATAGTGTGAGTGGGTCCGTGAGTGGGGTGCATTAGTGTCTCGGTGGGTTTGTAAGTGGGTCTGTGAGTGTCTGTGGGTATATAAGTGGGTGTCTGTGAGTGGGTGCATGAGTATCTAAGTGGGTCACTGAGTGTATGTATTTTTTGTTATTAAGACAAAATTCACGGATCCAAAGTCGTTTTTACTTGAAGATGCTGCACTGTAGGCAACAGGTGTGTCAGAGTGTGGGTGTGTCAGAGTGTGAGAGGTTTTTTTTGTGTGTCTGTGAGGGGGTGTATGAGCATCTGCATGGATATGTGAGTGGGAGTGTGTATATGAGTGGGTCTGTGAGTGGGTGTGTGAAAGTGTGAGTGGGTCTTTGGGTGTGGAGTGGGTGTGTGAGTATCTCAGTTGGTCTGTGAGTGGGTGCATGAGTGTCTGTGTGGGTCTGTAAGTGGGTGTCTGTGAGTGGGTACATGAGTAACTAAGTGGGTCATTGAAGGTCACCGCGCTGAAGGTCATAGCGGGTACGCACTTGGGAAAAAATACTTATAAGCCCATTTCTTTTCAATTACTGGTCCCTCTTGCGTCCCAGTATTGTACCTCTGGGATCAAGGTACCTCTACACTAACCCTTTCTATTACATTTTATGTAAATTCTCCCAACCCGTGACAGTTCCTCGTTAACTAAAATGGCAGCCATAACTTTCCTCTCAGGTTGCGGCCAGCCAATCACGCCATTGCTGTTGGTAAATGAAAATGCAAATCCACAGAGTGTTTGGGTCCCTAGATATCTATATTTCTTTTTTCTTTAATAACTCCAAAACTACTGAACGGATTTACATGAAGTCACAAAAAGCACTCTTTCTGGACCAAGATCTAGCTTTCTGCCAAATTTGGTGTAATTCGTTCAGCGGTTAGAGCTGTAGTCGTATCTAAAATCCCTCTGGAAAACTGCATGGGGATGACACATTTGGGACCCTTCTTTTTTCTCAGCCTCACCACTCGATGAAGCTCCCTGAAACTTTCAACACAGCAGCTAAAGTGAGTGGCAAACTAGTTTTGACAATTTCGTGAGGATTAGTCAAACAGTGCCAAATTTAGTGGGAAAAAAACGCTTTTCCTGTGGAAAATAGGTCCTAACTATAGCTACCTACTGGCGACCGCCAGTAGGTTAAATTAGCATGAGACGCGTCAGGCGTGAATTGACAGGCATGCTGTAAACTGGATCCGCCTGCCGATCTGGCTTTTACCTCATGAAGGTTGCTGTACTGGATGTCAGAGTGCGTCTCCACAGGTGGGAACCTTGGTGCTTTGATTTATGTGCGGCCTCCCAGCCGCGGGAGATGCACCACCTGGAAATTTGGGGCCACGGAGCTCCGAATCACGGAGTCTCAATGTGGAGGCATCCATGAAGGATGGATAAGCCGGATGTGCGAGTGGAAGCCCAATGGTGGGCTTGAAATGTTTCAGACAGAGGCACATAACTGAGGCACACACTACAAGACCCACAAACCAACACAGACTCATTTGAGTCGCCCATTGGAGGGCTCCTATTTTTAAAGTGGGAGGTGTGGCCTCTATGCCAAAATGACTGTCGTGCCTCTGAAGAGTGCAATGAGCACGAAACGCATCAGGTGTGAATCGACAAGCATTCTGTAAACTGGATCCGCCCGCCGATGTGACTTTTACCTCATGAAGGTTGCTGTAGTGGATGTCAGAGTGCGTCTCCACAGGCGGGAACCTTGGAGCTTTAATATATACATACACACACGTATATATTTATACACATATATATTTTCACTGAAAAATCCAAACGTTAAAGTAATATTATATTATTAACGTTTTCAACTAAAATAAAAAATACAAATTCAGCAGTTATAGTTAGCGCTCACTTTAACTTGAGCCCCCGCCATGCATGTCTTGTGACCTCACATATGACATCACTCATGACATCATACAAACTTCAGTTTTCCACATATTGCTCTATAAATTACTATGGCATTAGAGGGCCTGACTGTAACTGCAAAATAGTTCAGGAGAGTATCAACCATTACTACTGCCACCACAGATACAACTCACTTAGGTGTTGTTAAACAAGCATTTCATTCAATACTAGCCCTTTACACTTTACAGTTAGCATAGATCATATTAAGAATAAACCGTACATATATGGGAAACCCTCATTCTCCACAATCTTAAATCTTTATACAATTGTTGAGAGAAAACCAAAATACTGGATGCCAGTTCAAATAAGCATTGGTAATGCATCTGTTCCACCTTTGTAATGAATAAAAAGCTGTTTTCATTGCCCGGGAGAAGGAAAGAACTCCCTGACAGATAACACAGGAGTTGAGAGGATGTGGCGCAGCGGCCAGAGTTGCTGACTCGAGAGCTGGGGATCCGGTTCGAGTCTCGGAGGCGCAACATCCTGTGATTCTATGCAAATCACTTCATCTCTCTGGGTGATAAATTGTTATATAAATATGCTACACTAGTAAAAGGCAAAACTTTATGAAAATTGAGTTCCACCAATGCAGATATTTTGGCAGCGGGAAATAACTGATAGGAGAAGCAGACGAGGAACAAGCATTGATAAATGCAGGAAAATATGCTACGGCCAGTAGAAATGGAGGAAAGGTAAGTGGCACTCACAGGAACCAATGAGATGCCAGGAAAGAGAGGAGGCGGGTTGTAACTCCCTTTTAAGTGTATATTAAAAACACTACATTTATGAAGCACAGCGCAACCGAAAACTAAAAATGTAGCCTACTACATACGGCTTTAATCTGTATTATACCAATACCACTCACTGAACCTATATTAAGAGATGAAGTTGATATCCACAGAAAAGTGGGTACTGTAAACAGTGGAGAGAGTTCATTCTATACCACACTGTTTGCTAACACTGAAACTCTCATGGACTAGGATGGAGCTAGTGGAGTGGGTAGCGGTCAGCGCTCTCAGCTCTAACACATCTCTGCTGCTTAAAAACGAATGATATTAGAAGCGTGATTACTACGTTTTGAATCCTGCGTACTTGTATACTTTTAAAACCTGTACTAGAGTTCATATTGTTTTAAAACCGCACAGAATAACCTTTTGCTCATTTGCACAATTGAGGATACTAGAAGCGTGATTACTACGTTCCTAAACTGTGTACTTGTGAACTTGTATACTTTTAACACCCGCACTAGAGAGCCCATTGTTTTAAACTGCACAGAATAACCTTTTGCTCATTTGCACAATTGAATAATAATTGTACCTGTTCATTGACGCCCCATTCTTCGTTCCGCCGCGGGAAGTCCCGTTTGTTGCAGAGGGAATATCGGGCAGTCTCGACACCAGCAGGCCACATAGCCGCCATCTTTGGTGGGGAGGACTGGTGCCGCGCGCTCTAGCTGCCGCGACTTCCGGCCTACGAGCCTATTTAGCCCTATGCAGGTCCGGACGCGCAGCGGGCAAGCGCAGCGGGCGCGCCGGAGGCAAGCCCGTCTGCGCCCGTCCGCGCCGGACCAGAGCCCAGGGCCCTAACCCCTGCCCAAACTTCCTCACCTCACCTCAAATACGTCTACTCAAGAGAAACTCTTATGAACCTAAGACGCAATGACTGTCAGCACCTGGTACTACTCCCTGACAGAGGTAAGCTGCATACTCGCACATGTCGGCTATGTGGCGACATGATACCATATCCAGCACCTAGCGAGCTCAATTTAAGAATCAAGGCAAACCGTCCCCACTCCACCAGATCAGCCCTTGAATTGCCGTCACAAGCCAAATACCAAAACTCTAAAAAAACGTACTTCTAAATATCAGGTCAATGCCAAAGCATAAACATGAAATAGAAGCCCTCATTACAGACAACATGGTCGACCTGGCCTTCCTAACTGAAACGTGGGCTACTGACTCCTCAGGGCCAGACTGGAATATTGCAGTACCCACAGACTACTCCTTAGCACATGTGGACAGGCAGGGAACTACAGGCGGGGGGTAGCTATCATTCACCGGTCAATCTTTAAAATACACATCCTCCCTCAGTCCGGATTAGAAGCAGAGTCTATATCCTTCTCGGTCAAGTTTAACAACCAATTAATATTCACAGGCCTCCTGCTATACCGACCTCCAGGACCTAGAGGTCCCTTCACTAACGCCCTTCTAACTCTTCTGGAGTCCACTTCAGATCAATCTACTTTCATTGCACTGGGGGATTTTAATTTCCACCTTGAGGATAACAACTCTACTGAAACCACTACCCTCATAGATAACTTCCGTAGCTACGGACTAACCCAACTAAGGGCAGGTCCCATCCATACGGCTGGCCATACCCTAGATGCAATCTTCACCAATAATCACCATATTAAGGTCTCGTCCACCACTCCGCTCCCTTGGTCCGATCACGCTGCCATTCATTTCACCCTTGCATTCACTTTGACTAATGCAAGGAGAAAGGACCTAGCACTCCCGACCTAAACCCGCCCATGGAAAAAACTAGAAGCCACATCCCTAGCAAACACACTTAGCAGGGACATACCTTCTTTCGTAAGCACGGATAGCAATAGCGGAGCCCGTAAATTCCACACCTGGCTCACACAGGCAATGGACAAGCTAGCCCCGGAAGAATCTGAAAAACCCAGGACTCGCTCAGCAACCTCACAATGGTACACCCCCGAAGTTAAATTGATAAAATTGAAATGTAGAAGGGCCGAGAGGCTCTGGCGAAATGACTACAGCCCCCAGTCTAGAAAGGAGTACCCAGCTGCCCTACACGAATACAAGCTAATGATAGAGCAAGCTAACTACACAAGAAAGATTCCAGAGTCCTCGAACTCCTCAAAGGAACTGTTCAAAACCATCACACACCTAGCTAAAAGTCCTAGGGAAACTATTTTCAAACCACACCAAGAATTTGTGGAAAACATAGCACAATTCTTTCAGCAGAAAGTTCAGAGAGTCTATGACGACCTTCGCCTGCCACCCACCTGTGAGGAGCTCCCCCACAAAATTGATCAACAGGTGACGGCTCTGGAACTCCCCAAATTCTCCCAGCTCAGCGACGCCCAGGTCACTACCCTGCTCCTACAGACCAAATCTGGCTCCCCGCTAGACCCATGCCCCCCTCACGTTTTACACCTGGTCCCTGAAACTATCTGTCATGCTCTTACCCCGCTCCTAAACACTGCAATCAGCTCCGGGCAATTTCCCAGCAGCTTGAGGACGGCCTGTATTAGGCCCATCCTTAAAAAGGAGACATTAGACCCTAAGGAAGCTAAACACTACCACCCTATATCGTGTTTACCCCTCCCTGCCAACATTTTGGAAAGTGCAATGAATCAGGAGCTAATTAAACACCTTGAGGATAGCCATCTACTTGATCCCACACAACATGGCTTTAGGGCCTGTCACTCAACTGAGACCGCTCTGACCATAGCCTCGGAGGACATACGTCAGACCATGGACCAAGTGGGCAGAGCCGCACTGATCCTATTGGATCTGACAGTGGTGTTTGCCACCGTTAACCATGGCGTCCTCATAAATAGACTAAGGACGCTTTGCATCACACACACCGCCCTAAATTTGCTTGAGTCCTTTTTAGAGGCACGCATCCATCAAATTTACTGGAATGGTCTCCAATCTGAGGAGTTCCTTCTACCATGTGAAGTCCCTCAGGAAACCGCCCTATCACCTACCCTTTTTAATCTCTGTCACTCCCCTAGCTGCACTGATAAAGTCCCATGGCCTGCACTTAGTCTCTTACGCTGACGACACCCAACTGGTAGTCTCACTGGCACAGACGGTAGAAGCCACCGCTACCAGTTTTAGGAACTGTCTGTCAGACGTTAAGAAATGGATGAATGCTCACTTCCTCAAACTTAATACAGAAAAGACGGAGGTGATAGAGTTTGGCCAAAAACCCTCCATTTGGAACGATCTTTGGTGGCCTCCTGAAGCTGGCATCTGCCCTGCTCCGTCCAACTAGGTCAGGAACCTAGGTTTCATAATGGACAAGGACCTCACCTGTACAGCCCAGATCAACCAGGTCACCTCGGCCTGCTTCTTCACACTTAAGCTCCTCCGAAAAATCTTGCCCTACATCCCTTTCTCTTTGAGGAAAACGGTAGTGGGAGCATTGATCATGTCCAGGGTAGATTACTGTAATGCCCTGTACATAGCTGCCGGCGAAAAACAACTTGACCGACTCCAGTCAATCCAAAATGCAGCGGCCAGAGTACTGCTTAACCTCCCCAAACGACATCCTACCTCCAAAGCAATTCGTGAACTCCATTGGCTCCCGGTCAGGCGCAGAATTCAATTCAAGGTCATGTGCCTGGCCCACAAATCCCTCTATGGCAAGACTTCCAAACAGCTCTCCAACCTTCTTCCCCCATATGTACCTGAGCGTTCACTCAGATCCAGTTCCCAAAATGTACTCTACATCCCCTGGACCAAGAGAGTCCGCTGGGGCGGCAGATCTTTCTCTCATCAAGCCCCCAAGCTCTGGAACAGTTTACCATCCTCACTTCGTTTGGAAAAGAGCATAGCTAAGTTCAGAAAGGCATTGAAGACCTGGCTTTTCGCACTGCCCTAATCCAACTCCTCTCTTTCCGCCCTACAGCGCCAAGACGCCTCGGCATAAGAGCGCTCTAAAAATAATTCAGTCAGTCAGTCATGATACCTATGGAAGGGATCAGTGCACAGCTGTGAAGATTAACAAGAGGTTTTGTTAATTTGGGTGCTCCTCGGGTGGCGACCAACGTCCCTGGGCGCCTAATTAAATCTGAATGTTGTGTCTTCAATGGGACATTAAAGGCATCCCCTTAGGCACACCTCATTCTCCTCTGTGTTTGACAAAGAGGATTCCACACCATTTCTTTGCGTTTGGTTTCGTTTTTATTTCATGATTCTTTCGTGATTTTTTGTAAATATTTTCATTGATTTGTATTACATCTTTTTTCTTATTCAACTCGGCGACAAAAATTTCCTTTCAATCCAATGCATTTCGGGCGTATTTATATCGCCCTTCATCAGGGAATCAACACTGTAAAAACAATATATAATATATAATAAGCACCATGAGTCCATGCTCAATAACAACCAGTTCAAGAACATTGCGTTAATCCGTGACTTTGTAATATCACCTCTGTCACCTTACTTGCCTGTGTGACCACTACCCTGTTTACATGTGTACACTTACTTTGCTTTTGTTACTTTATAGTTTAATCATGAGTACACCAAATTGCAACTTGTCTAGAGGAAACACGCAATAGCTTCACCCACTAACATCACACAAGACCAGAACATATGAGGGTTCAATCCGCCTGTGGACTCCAATTTTTTCTCCACAATTTATTATATTTTTTACCCGATTAGGATTGAATAGGATTTTTAGTATCACACATCAGTAACTCTCGTTTTTTCTTTTACTATGATCCAACCGGCATAGAGAGCGACTAAGAGTCAGACAGGTAATTCTGAAGTTTTAGTAACCGGGCGAGTCCCGCGGTCACATGACCAAAAACCCAACCTATAGAGGAACAGGATATTGACTGGTGTAAGAACCGGCCAGAATGGAGGCGAACGTAGAGGAATGAAGAACGCTAGGAGAAGCCAGATGAGGTTAGTTATTAGTAGGAGAATGGCACGACACATTTTTTGAGTAGATGATCTCGCTAACATGATTAAATAGGGATAGGAACGCCATTGACTCTAGTGATTTTATTTTTGGTTACAGCAATTGACAACGAAACAGATAAACAGCGACATGTAAGTGTACACATGTAAACAGAGTAGTGGTCACACGGGCAAGTAAGGTGACAGAGGTGATATTACAAAGTCACGGATTAACGCAATGTTCTTGAACTGGTTGTTATTGAGCATGGACTCATGGTGCTTATTATATATTGTTTTTACAGTGTTGATTCCCTGATGAAGGGCGATATAAATACGCCCGAAATGCATTGGATTGAAAGGAAATTTTTGTCGCTGAGTTGAATAAGAAAAAAGATGTAATACAAATCAATGAAAATATTTACAAAAAATCACGAAAGAATCATGAAATAAAAACGAAAACAAACGCAAAGAAATGGTGTGGAATCCTCTTTGTCAAACGCAGAGGAGAATGAGGTGTGCCTAAGGGGATGTCTTTAATGTCCCATTGAAGACACAACATTCAGTCAGTCATGATAAACACACCAGAGTATTCAAAACAATCTACTGAGAACAGTGTACACTCAATGCAACTGTTGTAAAAAAAAAAAAAAAAACTATTTGCACTTCTTGATCCTGTCACTCAAGATAAGAGATGATGGCTTGAGCTGTATTACCACATTCAACATAGCATCCAGCCAGATAAGCAAATTCATCAATAAACACTGAAGTATTCGGAACTGTGACCATTTAAACGTACCAAAACTCACGTTTTCTTACAGATGGGGTAGAAGCTTGAGGGACTCTTTAGTACATAGACGTCCCCTAAAACAGAGAACAGGAATGAGACGGATTCCAGGGACACTCCCCAAAGTGGTGGGTCACTTTCCATGTGGAAGTTGCAGTGCATGCTACATGGCAAAGAGTACAAAATCAATCAATTTGGGTGATAACACCAAATAGGAACTAAGAAATTTCACAAACTGCAATACCGAAATGCCATATACGCTACATAAGGATGACCTTATGGAAAGTGAAAACCAGGATTAGTGAACACCGCAGCCCCCTAAGGTGCAGCCGGGCCACAACCAAGATGTCTGTATAGTTCTTAGAAAAAAGACACATGTTATTTGACGACCAGTGGGTGGTCCTCGAACATGTGCATGACACAGCGAATTGCGAAAGGAGACTTTTGGAAAAAGAACAACACTGGGTCTGTAAATTAAACACACACAACAAGGGCTTAAATGATAATATCCCTTGGGTCAGTTCACAGCATAAACATAAAGAATGTCAGTCCTTATGACACCAAGAAAGGGCTACGTTGTAAGACAAGATAACAGTAGGCTTGTATTTGTTAATATGGAATAAGGATCTTAATAGACCTCCATCTCATATACCGACACAACTTGCTTTCATGTGTCCTTTTTTGTTTCCCTTTTATGTCTGCTCTTTTTGGTCTTGTTTTATTTATGAAGGAAAACTTTGAAAAACCTTTTCTCTATAATTTTTCTTTACATTATCCCTTAATTGTATCTGAATATTCAGGCTCTCCCAGGAAGTGTTATGTGGTCACATTCAGCCCGGGCAAATACGCCACCATATTACGTGTTCACAAGTGTGATATTTGTTATTTATTAGCTTATAAAGCGCCCTAATCACCCCAGCACGGGTATCTCTGTGCTGTGACTGCTACCGTCAACCAAGAAGACTCACATCAGAACAGAGAGGTTTTTAGCAATTTTCTAAATCTCAGGTAGTCGGGGCATTGTCGTAGATTAATTGGGAGTTGGTTCCAATGTTGGGGGGCAAGGTTGGAAAAGACTTTACCACCCAAGCAAGCTTTTTTAAATCGTGGGGTGCAAAGTAGTGATTTTGATCCTGACCGAAGGGATCTAGAAGGCAGGTACCTTACCAAGTTTATCTTATCTGAAAGGTAGCAGGTACCCATGTCATGCAGAGATTTATAAACCATGCAGCAGATCTTGAATGTAATCCCCGCACTGGGAGCCTATGCAGTTGTTGTAAAAGGGTTTGGAGGCCATTCTGGGAGGGGCGTTGACAACTAGGTGGGCCCCCGTTTCTGGACTACCTGCAGTTTATTTTAGGAAGCTTTGTTGGCGGATTTTCCTGCGTTAAGCTGGAGAAAGTTGTCACTCATCCAAAACGTAATTACCTTCATGCCCTCCGAAAAGACGGCCTGCGTATTGGGATTAGTTTTGACGAAGGAGAGTAGGAGCTGATTGTAGTCAGCATAGGAAATAGTAGTGAATCCTAGATTCCTCAGTACTCCCGCCAAGGGAGTAACACAGATGTTAAATAAAGTAGGGCTCAAACAGGAGCCCTGAGGTACTCCTTGGTCACTCTTGTGGTCTCAGAACGAAAAGGGCCAAGATTGATCGTGTCGGTTCTATCAGACAGAAAGTTAGAAAAACATTTCAGCATATTCCCTCAGAGGCCGATGTCCTAGAGTCTCCCAAGAAGGGTCCGGTCGGAAATGGTGTCAAAGGCCACAGATAGGTCAAGCAGCACCAGAAGTACTGCTTGACCATTGTCCAAAGACATTCTGATATTATCAGTTACTGCTACCAAGGCAGACTCTGTACTATGTGTGGCCCGAAAGCCCGATTGGGAGACATCTAGACAGTTCCAGGGTTCCACATATTTGGAGAGGCATTTGTTAATGTGCTTTTTCAAAAGCTTGCTCTGGTTGGGGAGCAGGGAAATGGGGCTATAGTTGGGAACAACGTCCATGGGAGCTTTAGTATTTTTCTGAATGGGAATGATCTGCGCTGCTTTCCATTCAAGAGAGAGCCTGCCTTCCTTCATATAACTGTTGAGAATGGAGCAAATAGGGGCAGTGAGTTGCTTGGAGAGCAGGGAGGTAGTCCTGGCGGGGATAGCATCTAAAGGGGATACAGATTTAACTTTCTTTAGCAGTGATTCTACTTCTTCAGGCTTAAGTAATGGCATGTTCTCCAATATCAATGATATGACCGATGGGTAGTCTTTCTTAGCACCTTTCTGTGAGCTGCTGGCCGCAGTGATTTTATTATAAATTGTGTCAATTTTCTGGGTAAAGTGATTTGCTATATAGGAATGAGGATGAGGCCTCTTCATTATCACGCGCCTTAGGGTTTGTGAAAGATTGTAAAATCTGGTACAGGGATCTGGGGGAATTTCCTGCTTGTTAGAGTTGCTGTGCAATGTGAGTTTTGCAAGCATTTTTTAGGTTTTTATAGTATTGTGTCAGTGCTTCTTGTATCTTGCTTTGTCCTGCGGGTCATGTGAGAGGCGCCATTGCTGTTCAAGTCTTTTACAGAGACTTTTTTCTGTCCGGAGGTGGGGAGAGTACCAAATAGTCTGGGGGTGACTGAGGAGTGTGAACACTGCTTCAAGGGGGCAAGTTGATCCACTGTGGTTTTTATGATAGTGTTGAAGCAGGCCAGGCCATCCTCCACACTATCGGAATTAAGATTCCAGGATACTAGGATTAGGTCCTGGAACTGGTCAGGCGTGAGTTTGTGCCATTGTCTGTGCCACCTCTAAGGTTGAGAATAAGAAGTATTGCGATTCTTAGGGCTACAAATTTGGAAATCAATCAATGAGTGGTCTGACCATGTTAGAGGGAAAGTTGCTCCACAGAGGATGTTCGGGGAGTTGGTTAGGATTAAATCCAGTGTGTGCACTGCAGTGTGGGTAGGCCATCATTGATCTTGGTAAGGTCAACTGTGGCCAGGTCTGCCAGACATGTGGAGGCGTCCGGATTAGCAATATTTTTACTTTGAATATTAAAGTCTCCTAGAAGCAAGAAATTTCTAGTTGAGATGACATGAGGGGAAATAAGCTTTATCAGTTGGGAGGAGAAATCTGACAGTGGGCCTGGGAGTCGATATAGAAGGGCTCCTTTCCAGCTATGTTGCAGATGTAAATCTATTCTAAAGACTATGATATCCATTGTATCGTTACACAATTGATCCAAGATGGAGATTTTAATATGATCTTTATAGATTATAGCTATACCTCCACCCACCCTGCGTACCCTGTTGACATCTTTCTTGAACGTTGACATTTGACACACATCTGCTTGCGTGCCTGTATGGATAATATTTTCTGAAATGACTTACATTTACATTTCCTTGTAGGCTTATAATCCGAGCCTTGAACATTCTGTACGAAAGCTAGAGTTCGCTGCGCAAAATGTTGATGTTCTTACCAGCGATGGCTTGGTTAGGATATAATCAATAATGACAGCCTGACTGGAACTTCCGCATGGCAAAATAGGTGACGTTTATTATATAGACAATATCACTCCTTTGTTTAGAGAGGAGCTTTTCTCTGACACTGTTGAGGTCGCCCCATGTTTCCACCAAGACGGGATCCCAAATGAAACCTACCCATAGGTAACTGGAGAGTTAGATCAACCTACAGGGATTCTGGCAGATTCACTCACCATAGGCACACTAGGATAGGGAGCACTAGGTAGGAGCACAAATATAATTGTACTTAAATGCAAGCATATAATCTATGTAACAGCACAATAGTTGAATTGTTCATTTTCTTTATCAGCCAGTCAGTCAAAACCACTTTATTGGGTTAATAAAAAGCATAAAAGTACAATATATATATATATATATATATCGAAATACAGTACACAATACAAACATCTAAAATGCAAATCATCGATGAACATGGCAACCTAAAAAGGAAAAAATATTAGAGACAGAATTCATTACATCACCTTAAAGCCCTAGCAGTCATTAGTTCATATATAGTAGTAAATCATCCCAATAAAAACAGGTCATAATTAAAAACGCCTTCATAAGAACAATAAAAACAATCATGTAGGCACAGTGGATCCACTTTAATATTTATCATAGTGTGCCATTTTTTCCTAAGTCTGACAGCTGCGACTGAAAAACTTGCAATGTTAAAAATCTCCCATGGATCATTCAGCAGCTGAAGATATAGTAAGGCGGGTTTTACCTGTATAAAGCCTTTTCCCCTTAAAATGGGAATTAAAAACCTTCTACGGATAACATTGTAATGCTCACTGAACATTATAAAGTGCAGAGTGTGTTGATTCAAAAAATTGTCTCAAGTGCAAGAACCTAGATCACACACCCTACTCCAGCCTTGCTGATTACCTAAGAAGAAGTGAATTCAATTAAAAGGAAACCTAGTTAAAAGCAGCATTTTCTTTATCATTCTCATGATTCCAATTACTCTGTTTTGTTTCCTTCAATTGATT
The DNA here is from genome assembly GCF_964261635.1 of Lissotriton helveticus. Taxonomy (NCBI): domain Eukaryota; kingdom Metazoa; phylum Chordata; class Amphibia; order Caudata; family Salamandridae; genus Lissotriton; species Lissotriton helveticus. The sequence continues at coordinate 489,697,768 of NC_136067.1, read as the reverse complement.
ATTGCAGTGCATGTATTTCATACAATAATCTTATTGCTTCAATAAATATTGAAATGGCAACTTGCGTATTTCTTTGATCTACCTTTGGGCATGCATGAGTTATCAAACGAAAGGGTTCTAGATTTGTTTCCATGATTTCCTTGAGGAGTCAGGATTGTAATGTTTTGAGGTTGCACCTACCACCTGTTACCTTTGCTAGGTTAGGGGTACAGATGATGCACTGTGAGGTAGTCAGGACTTAGGCCAACATATCCTGATGGTGTGTGTGTGGACTCAGTCTTGCACAGTTTTGATGTTTATGTTGCCCAACAAACGCACAGGTTTACGGAGGAAAGTATGAACCGTAAAACAGAAGTGCTCATTTAGGCACATATGAGCCTAGTTACCATATAGCAGGATACTGTATGGCTTTAACAACAAGCATTCAAGTTCCTGCAGTGAGAAATACCAGTCAGTTCACACCCAGCACCTGCCATGTGAGGAAGCAGATACAGCACAATGGAACCAGGAAATTGTTCCATTCATGGTTGCCATGGTGGCAGGGTGCACTGTCCAGTCCACCAGCACCCAACAGCCTGAGCGAGACACATGCACTACACACCCTCGCTCTAAGATATAGCATTTAAAAGCCTGGCAAGTGCCTTTAAATAGGTTATGTGTCACTGCCAAAGTGAATCTATATTGCCAAAGAGAATCCTCGAAGTGGGATCCCGTTTATCATACCTAACAACTGATTTGCATCCCCTTTTTACACACAGAATGTGACCACAGACTCATCTCTCCACCAGAGGACCTATGAAGCAATACTATTGCTTGTGTGTGTGTGGTGTCACCTTTGTGTATTGTGTTGTCTAGTATGTGGTGTTTTTTTATGTGCACGCTCGATCTTATGGGTTTGACCATTGATTATGTTAGATGCGTTCACAAAAACACAGGATTAAGAATGCTTTCTTTTCAGATGCACAGGCAATAGCCACATTAAAGTGTATTTTAAAAATGCATAAATCTCCATGGCTGCTACACTGTTACGGAGCTCATAGACCCCATAATGTGCCATTTTCCATCGTAAGCTAATACTCTTTTTATATATTTTGATTAATACAGAACATAACACCAAGTAGGTATATGGTTTATTTACATTTGCATGCAGAGTGTGTGAAGGCATAACACTTTGCGATTACCATCGTTTGAACTAGGAGTGGTCTCAGGGAGTGTAGTTCCTTGGTTCTGACGAAAGCCAATTCGAAAGAAGGGTCATTAAATCCAAGAACACTTTCTACTTTTCTAAATTTTTAATCATACCACCTGGAGGACGAAATAAAACACAGTTTTCCTAACAGACACAAAACTACACACAAAAAACCCTCCACCTCCTTTTCTCCATTATTATGTGTAAACTGTACAGTGCACCTGTAACACACAGTTACCACCCCGTCCCGTTCCACAGCGGAACTGGAAGAACTCAATGATGATGCATGCCACCAAGGGGTAACCCTAGTTGGTGAGGGTTATACAACAAAAAGCCTTGTGCTCTTTCCAGAAAGGAGAATTGACCCACACATTTGGTTAGGGCTCCTGTTTTTGGTGTATTCAAACATCACCTACTCCATCCTACTTTTCACGATCCTGCACGAGTCTTGCAAGATACTTTATTCCTGGACTTCCCGGTCGGGATTAAAATAGACATAGGATGGTGGTGACAGGGATAATTGGTAGCCCTAACTGCATATATGTGAACATATCTGAAAGAAACAGGTTAGTATTAGATTCCTTACCTTAGAATATCTCCAGGCATCAGTCTGGATCCGGAAACTTTTGCGTAGCAGTACCCCTGCGCGTCGGTAGGCGTCCCCTGCGGCTCCGCGTCGTCGGCGCCGTGATGACGTCGCTGGAGTATATAGACGCCGCCTCCGCGCGCTGACGTCAGTTCTTCTTTTTTCCGCGCCAGTTAGCGCAGATCCGAAGAGCAGTACTCCGGTCTTTTGACCTAAGTTTTTGATAACTCTAACTCTTTCAGGTGCGGGTAGGATGCCCGGTTTTAAAAGTTGTGACGGGTGCGACCGCCTGATGTCGGTCACCGACCACCATCGACTCTGCCTCCGGTGTCTGGGCGCGGACCACGACGTGGAGTCCTGCGTCGACTGCCGGGCCTTGACGAGTAAGGCTAGGCGGGAGCGGTCCCGCAAGCTACTCGAGCTCCGGGTGTCGGCCCCGCGTCGAGAGCGGTCCCGGTCCGGACGGAGGTCGAGGGAGCGGTCGAGAGAACGGTCGCGGAGCCGCCGCGAGCGCTCCGGAAGTCGTCACCATTCCTCCGGTTCCTCAGGTAAGCGACACAAGAAGTCGGGGCGTCGTCATCGTACCCCCGACTCCCCCCGACGCCCGCGTGATGCGGCCGGGGGTTCGGGTGGCCCCACCCCCGCGGCCCCGCGTGGGTCGCCGACGCCGTCAGCCCCATACCCGTCGGTCCCTGGGGAAGGCGCGTCACGCGAGGAGATTGAGGAGTTCCTCATGGCCATGAGGGCGCTGTCTCCTCCGGCGGGGCCTACGGCGCCTGCGGGCCCGTCGGTCCCGTCTGGGAGCCCGAGCGGTTCGGGTGCACCTGCCCCGACGCCGCCGGCGGTTCCGGCCCCGGCGCCGCTGGGCCCTTCAGGGTCGTCGCCGGCTGGTCAACCGGCCTCTCCGGCGCCGATTCCATCGGGGCAACCCGTGGTGCCGCCTCCGCGCGGTGCCGTGACTCCGACGCCGGTTCCGGCCGGCGTCGGGGCTACGGCGCCGGCGCCGCGCGGCGCCACCCCCATTCCCTCTCCGAATCCGGACGCGGAGTCGGACCGGCATCGTCCGACGCCGAGTCCGGCGCCGTTGGGGCCCGTGGGCTCCGAGGAGCCGGTCTATATCGTTGAGTCAAACTATGGCGATGAGGACGATTATGGAGAGGGTTGGGAGGGGTCTGAGGACCCTCTGTCACGAGAATGCCAGTACAACGTGGACTGGGTAGGTGACTTGGGTGATGCCAGTGGTCTGGACGAATCGCCTAACCCTGGGTTTGTCTCGCCTCCCACTGTGGCGTCGGAGGCTGGGGCTGCCTATTCTGTGGTACTGATGAGGGCTGCCAAGGCCTTGCGCCTTGAGCTCCCCGTCGCTAAGGTGAAGCCTAACATCCTCACCGAGGTATTCAAACCGCAGTCATGCCCACAGGAGCCTCTGCTGCCGTTTAATGACGCCTTGACGGATGTCCTTTTGGGCACGTGGTCCAGGCCCGCTTCCGGTTCACCTGTTGATCGGAACGTTGCCAGGCGCCACCGTCCGTGTTCGGACGACCCTGCCTTCCTGTCCACCCATCCCTCCCCTGAGAGTCTGGTGATCCAGGCCTCCACTTCCCAGTCCGCATTCCCGTCGGCCCCGCCCGATCGGGAATCTAAGCGGTACGACCAGTTTGGCAAGAAGGTCTTCTCGTCCCTGAGTGCGGGACTGCGGTCTTGCAATACCGCATGCCTCTTGGGCCGCTACACCCACTCTCTGTGGGATACGGTCGCGGAGTGTCTGCCGCAATGCCCGCAGGAGGTACGGGACAAGCTCGGCCAGGCTTTGGTTGAAGGCCGTGACGCGGCGAGGTATTCCATACGGTGTGGTCTTGACACGACCGACTCGCTGGGCAGAGCGATGTCTACGACGGTGGCGATTCGTCGCCATGCTTGGCTGAGATCCGCCAACTTCTCGCCGGATGTCCAGAATGCCCTGATGGACATGCCGTTCGATGGCAGTCGCCTGTTCGGCGACAAAGCGGACAACGCGCTTGAGCGCTTCAAGGACTCCAGGGTCACGGCCAAGTCCTTGGGTCTCTCGACCCAGCGCCAGCAAACGGGTTTGTTTCGCTCCTTTCGTGGCCAAGGAAGGGGCGGTCCCACACGTGCTGCCAGCCACGCACCGCAGAACGCTCCTCAACGCGGTGGCAGCCGTGGATTCCGCCGTGGTGGCGGTCGGGGACAGCGGCGAGGTCAGTCCACACCTCCCCCCGCAGCAGCCTCCAAATCCTCCTAGTCCGAGCTTTCAGGCCCATGTGACGCCAGTGGGTGGCAGGGTTCGCCATCACCACTCCCGCTGGCGCACTATCACGTCGGACAGGTGGGTGCTGCAGCTCGTCCGAAGGGGCTACTCCCTCCCCTTCGAGACCACTCCTCCAGCCATGCCACCGCAGAACCACCGTGTGTCGGGGGACCACTTGACTCTTCTGCAGGAGGAAGTTACGGCCCTCTTGGCCAAGGGGGCCATCGAGCGCGTTCCTGGGCCAGAAGAAGGGTGTGGTTGCTACTCCCACTACTTTCTGGTACCCAAGAAGGACAAAGGGGGCCTACGTCCTATCTTGGACCTACGGAACGTCAACGGCTTCCTCCGGAAGGAGAAGTTCAAGATGTTGACTTTGGCTCAGGTCTTGGCTGCTCTAGACCCACAAGACTGGATGGTAGCGTTGGACTTGCAGGATGCGTATTTTCAATCAATGTGCCGAAATCACACCTGTGTCCCTCTCAAAAGCTCCTTTTCATCGGAGCGGTTCTCGACTCGGCGCAGTTTCGGGTTTATCCTCCGGAACGGCGGGTCCGGGATATTCAGGCCTTGATTCCCATCTTTCAGCCGTTATCCCGGGTTTCGGTCAGGTTGACGCTGCGGCTTCTGGGGCTGATGGCCTCCTGCATCCTTCTGGTGCATCACGCCAGGTGGCGGATGCGGGCTCTGCAGTGGGACCTGAAGTTTCAGTGGGCCCAGCATCAGGGCAACCTTTCCGACCATGTCCTGATCTCGGAGGGCACTGCGAGACAGTTGCAGTGGTGGCTCCAGGACCGCGATTGGGTCAGAGGCAGATCCCTCTCCCTTCCCCAACCGGAGCACGTGGTTGTGATGGACGCGTCCCTCCAGGGCTGGGGTGGCCACTTGGGAGAGGCGGAGATCAGAGGCATCTGGTCTCCGGCGGAGTCCCGGCTCCATATCAACATGTTGGAGCTGCGGGCGATTCGCCTAGCACTGAAGGCATTCCTCCCCTTTGTCAACGGGAGTGTAGTGCAGGTGTTCACGGACAACACCACCGCCATGTGGTATTGCAACAAACAGGGCGGTGTGGGGTCGTGGACCCTTTGCCAGGAGGCTCTGCGCCTCTGGCAATGGCTGGAACGTCAGGGCGTGACTCTGACGGTTCAACACCTGGCAGGTTCTCTGAACGCCAGGGCGGACGAACTCAGCCGTCGGTGCTCGGTGGATCACGAATGGCGTCTGAACTCGGACGTGGCGAAAGGCCTCTTTCTGCGATGGGGAGAGCCTTGGTTAGATCTATTCGCCACAGAAGAGAACGCGCAATGTCATCAGTTCTGCGCGTTGGAGTTTCCAAGACGGCACTCGCTCGGAGACGCCTTTCGGCGCGAGTGGAGTTGCGGTCTGTTGTACGCCTTTCCGCCTATACCACTTCTGCCCAGAGTGCTGAAGAAGATCAGGCGCGACCGGGCCCAAGTTATCCTTGTGGCTCCGGACTGGGCTCGAAGGTACTGGTATCCGAGCTACTCAGCATGTCAGTCGGTCCCTCGATCCGCCTGCCCCTTCAGGAGGACCTTCTGTCGCAGCAGCAGGGGACGGTCCTCCACCCGAACCTGTCCAGTCTCCACCTCCATGCGTGGAGATTGAGCGGCGACAGTTGAGGCCATTTGACTTGCCTCCTGAAGTCTGTGATGTGATTCTGGCAGCCAGGCGTCCCTCCACAAAGTCGGTATACGCCTGCCGGTGGAACAGATTTGTGGCATGGTGCACAGCAAAGGCTGTGGACCCTCTCTCTGCTCCCCTTTCTGAGGTTCTCCTCTTCCTTCTTTTTCTTGCCCAGCAGGGCTCTGCTCTGGGCACTATCAAGGGCTACCTTTCTGCCCTTTCCGCCTTCTTACGGCTCCCTGATCAGCCATCTTTATTCAAGTCCCCTATTGTACTGAGATTCTTGAAAGGCATCACGCACATGTATCCATCTGTTCCGTTCGTGATGCCTCAGTGGGACTTGAACCTGGTTCTGACATTCTTGATGTGTGCTCCCTTTGAGCCGCTTCATTCCTGTCCTCTCCGTCTTCTCACTTTAAAGACGGCCTTCCTGGTTGCCATCACCTCTGCCAGGAGAGTGAGTGAGCTCCAGGCTCTTTCTGTTAAACCTCCTTTCTTGTCCGTTCATCCTGACAAGGTGGTTCTTAGAACTAGACCTTCTTTCCTGCCCAAAGTAGTTTCTGCTTTTCACATCGGGCAGTCCATCACCTTACCCTCCTTCTTCCCGCCTCCGCATCCTTCAAAGGATGAAGAGCGGCTCCATCGTCTGGACCCAAAACGTGCGCTTTCATTTTATATGGATCGCACACTCCAGTTCCGGGTGGATGACCAACTGTTTGTTGGCTACGTGGGTGAGAAGAAGGGAAGGGCGGTACAGAAACGAACCATCTCTCGGTGGGTCGTCCTGTGCATCAAAGCCTGCTACTCTTTGGCTCGGAAGGAGCCTCCTGTTGGGCTGAGGGCCCATTCCACTCGGGCCACGGCGGCTACTACTGCCCTGGGCCGGGGAGTCCCTTTGCAGGACATTTGCCAGGCGGCTACGTGGGCCTCGCTGCACACCTTTGCGAGGCATTACTGCCTGGATAGTCAAGTCCGGAGGGACGGCTTCTTTGGCCGTTCGGTCCTCCAGGATTTTCTGGTGTAGGATTGTATTGGTTCGCAGACCCACCACCGGGGTTGGTATTGCTGGGGTATCTATTCTAAGGTAAGGAATCTAATACTAACCTGTTTCTTTCAGATGAACAAGTTACTTACCTTCGGTAACGATATATCTGTAAGAAACAGTAGTTAGTATTCGATTCCTTACCGCCCCACCCATCCTCCCCGTTCTGCGAACTGATACCTAGGGTTAAGGACATCCCTTTCAGGGCCCTAGTTTTCACATGGCACCAGTGTTGGTTCTCACATGGCTCTGCTTGTTCTGGCGCGGAAAAGCTGTGTGCAAAGAACTGACGTCAGCGCGCGGAGGCGGCGTCTATATACTCCAGCGACGTCATCACGGCGCACGACGCCGACGACGCAGAGCCGCAGGGGACGCCTGCAGACGACGCCTACCGACGCGCAGGGGTACTGCTACGCAAAAGTTTCCGGATCCAGACTGACGCCTGGGGATATTCTAAGGTAAGGAATCTAATACTAACTACTGTTTCTTACAGATATATCGTTACCGAAGGTAAGTAACTTGTTCGTTTCAGCCGGTTTTTGTTAGCCCCAACACGGGTCTTTATGGCTTTCGTCAGGACCTAAGAGCCCCTTCATTCCCCTACTTTCCTACCTTACTTTATTAGGTTGAGGATAGACCCATTCTGTAGTAGGGGATCTCTGTGTATAGTCATAATCTAGTGAATAGTCCCGCCCCTGTGCGCGGACCCCCGAGCAATCAAAAATAATCTCTTAAGTTGTCAAAACATGCAGAACGGCACAGACACTTAAGAGAGAATTTAAAGACAGGTAATGCAGCCTATATCCACAGGCTACACTGTCCAGTACTTCAACTAGAAATTCCACCAAAATCCACAAACAGCACAGTCTGTCCAGGGTTTTCTACAGAGAAAACCTTGCCTTTAACAGCAAAACCCTCTGGAATGATAGAGAGGAAGAAGTGGACAGACAAGCCCCGTAGGCTGCCGTTATGTGGCTCAAAACAGGATACTGTGCCTTTAAGAGAACTTTCCAGAAGCCTCACAGTATCCCAGAATGCACTGCAGGTCCCTTTTACTTTCAGTTCTTTTTTCCAGCTCCTGCTAGCAGGACCCTGGAGCATTAGCTCTTCTTTTTTGAGCTTTTTCTATACAATTTTTGTGATAATTATGGATTTTTGCAGCTTCACTCGACGTCTTTGGCCTTTATCTACATTCTGCTGTGTTTTTTTGGCAGAATTTCTGCAGTCTTCTTGTCTTTATACTATTTCTGTCTGACAAGTGCTCTGTCTGCAGCTGAACTAAAGACCAAAGCTGAAGCTCACAGGGTTTGTATTCTGTGCTTGCCTGTGTCTTTTGACACCTGTCTTCTCTGTAAATTCCTTTCTAGGAGGCTTCGGCTCCCAGGTTTGGAACAGAGGAGTTTGACGGCATCTTCAGCCTCTGGGTAAGGAGAGGGTAGGTCCTCTACCGAGTCCCATGCTGTGATCTCTGGGGTTCTCCCCAGTAAGGGCACGTCTGAGCTATGACGCGGTTCCGGTCAGCTTCGAGGACGTCATGGAGTGCCTCGACGTCATGGAGTGCCTCGACGTCATGGAGCAGTGATGCTCGACGTCATGGAGCAGTGATGCTCGACGTCAGGGAACAGTGATGCTCGACGTCATGGAGCAGTGATGCTCGACGTCATGGAGCAGTGATGCTCGACGTCATGGAGCAGTGATGCTCGACGTCATGGAGCAGTGATGCTCGACGTCATGGAACAGTGATGCTCGACGTCATGGGGCAGTGATGCTCGACGTCATGGGGCGGTGATGCTCGACGTCATGGAGCGGTGATGCTCGACGTCATGGAGCAGTGATGCTCGACGTCATGGAGCAGTGATGCTCGACGTCATGGAGCAGTGATGCTCAACGTCATGGAGCAGTGATGCTCGACATCATGGAGCGGTGAGGCTCGACGTCATGGAGCGGTGAGGTTCGACGTCATGGAGCGGTGAGGTTCGACGTCATGGAGCAGTGATGCTCCTTTTGGCGCGTTGATCGCTTGGGCTCCGCTACCTTCCGTTGGGTCCAGACGTCACCGTTATGGATGGCTCGGCGTCTCGGTGTTTGACACCGTAGTGACATTTTGGCGTCGGAGTGTTGGTTGTCGTAGAGACAGTCACTGTCTTAGTGATGGTGACGTTGTAGTGAGGTCGACGTCATGGCTTACAGCCGCGGAATACTTGCCGGCGCTTGACGCCTGGGTCTTGTTCCAGGCCTCGCCCCGTGGTGAGCCTCTCTTCGTAGGAAAGGACTTTGTGTTCCCGGCACCGTCTACTCACGACGCCGAGCAGTTGATCAGCGCCGAGGAACCCTTCTGATGGGGAGTCTGTGGCTACTCACCACGTGTAAGCGAGGGACGTTGGTCCTTTTGCTTAGTTTTGAGTATTCGCATACCTACTCATCGGCTAGGTCACCTCCTGCTCTGCCACCACTGGTGAGACCACCGGGGATGTTTCGGAATTCTCTAGGTTCCTTCTCCCACCCACCACCCCAGGGGCCTTTGGCCCCTCAGTCTGCGAAACCCCGTGCCTTGATGCCAGGGATGCGTCTTCCATGAGTATGGGGAGTCTCTCTCCGACTCTTAACTGGTTGGCGGTACTTAACTTTCGTCCACTACCACCTGCCAGGAGGTTCTGGCTTAGAACGTACTCCTGACTTGGTCGCAGGGGTGGCGGCATGTAGACATCATGCTGTGGTCCGCTGTTGCTGGGCCGTTGTGGTGAGATCCCTGTGTGGGGGTGTTTTCTTAACCGATTTGTGGTTCCCCTGCCGAGAGACAGGAGGGAAGCCTTACAAGAGATAGTCTAATGGGACTGATAGTTTCAGATCTAAGCATCGGTGTCGGAGTGGAGTTTTCTCTCCTGCCGACCCCCAGGTATGGTGGGTTTGTCCTACGTTGCCATACTTGTATTCGTTTGCCGTCTCTGCAGCCTGCTGCTCAGCAGTGTGCTTCTACTCTCCCGTTCTTTGGGCAACCCTTGGGCTGCCATGAGGGTAGTGAGTGGCCCGCAAGAAGTCTGAATCGGAGACTTTTGGAAGGCTGTAGGTTTGGGGCGTGGAGAACGGCTTGAGGCCTTCTGCCCTTTAAAGCAGCGTTTTTCCTCCCAGGATTTGTCTGTGGTCCCGGGCCGCCATTTAATACTTCACAAGTATATTGTGCGCATACGCGGGAGAGCTTGATGCTCCTCGGCGAACAAAGGCCGGCCGGGTCTAAGTCAGTCTTCGGTTCATCAGCCCTCCTCCAGCAATTCCTCCGGTCAGCTTGCGGTTTCAGCTGCGCAAACTCCAGGCGGAGGCCGATATCCTGTTAAGGAAAAGGGCGATAGAAGACGTACCTCTGTCTCAAAGGGGAAGAGGTCTGTACTCCCGGTTCTTTCAGGTTCGCAACAGGGCAAGAACGAGTTCAGGCTCATTCTGGATTTGCGACAAGCAAACAAATGGATTCGCAGAGAGAGAGAAATCTCGCATGCTGTCGTTGCATCAGGTTTATCCTCGGCTGCAACAGGGAGATTGGCTCTGTGCCATAGATCTACAGGATGCGTACTTCCAGGTGCCCATTGCACACAAACACAGGAAGTTCCTGCGATTCCAAGTCAGCGCCAATCATTATCAGTACACAGAACTGCCAGTCGGGCTGAAGTCTGCGCCCAGAACATTCTCGAAGTGCGTGGCAGTGGTAGCTGCACACCTGAGGAAAAACAAGGTGTTTGTCTACCCATACCTGGACGATTGGTTGATCAAGGCCTCCTTCTGCTCGGAAGCTCAAGCACACTTCCAGAAGACGTGCGTTCTCTTGAACAAGCTGGGGTTGCACATCAACATGTCCAAGTCTGTCCCGATTCCGGTTCAGTGCATACAGTACTTGGGAGCCTCCATCAATACGCTGTCAGCAAGCGTGTCTTCTTCGGAGGAGAGGCGATTATCACTCCTTCGGAAGGCTCAGGCTCTTATGACCGCTCCATCTACAACAGTGAGGACGGTGTCTTCTCTACTGGGGTCGATGGGCTCTTGTATCTTCCTCACGCCACACGTACGGCTGCACATGAGACCTTTGCAGGAGTGCTTGGAGGATCAGTGGGATCAGAGGAAAGGATCTTGGGACGACAAGATAAGACTGTCTTTGCATGCTCTTCAGTCTCTGAAGTGGTGGTGTTCAGCAGAGAATCTCCTCAGAGGGGTTCCCTTTCACAAGGACATTCCCACACAGACTATCGTGACGGATGCGTCTCTCCACGGCTGGGGGGGCGCATTCCGGAGAACTTACAGATACAAGGAACGTGGTCCCCGATAGAGTCCACGTATCACATCAATTTCCTGGAACTCAGAGCTGTTCACTTGGCACTGAAGGCGTTTCTTCCGTCCTTCCAGACCAACTCTCTGCTTGTACAGACGGACAATACGACCACGATGTATTACCTCAACAAGCAGGGGGGTTAGAGAACGCGCACTCTGTCACAGGAGGCGCAGGCGATCTGGCGCTGGCTTCTAGCCAGAGGACTGACGATAACGGCTACACATCTGCCAGGTGTGCAGAATGTTCAGGCATACGCACTGAGCAGACTGATTCAGGAAAACCACAAATGGGTCATAAACGACGAAGTACTAGGAGAAGTCTTCGGAAGGTGGGGGACTCCAGGCGTAGATCTGTTCTCCACCGCCGAAAACAGCGAATGCCGAGACTTCGCCTCCAGGTACTACCAGCAGGGGACGCTGAGGAATGCGTGATGGATTAACTGGTCGAACAGCTTTCTGTACGCTTTTCCACCCATTCCCCTGATTCCGGCGGTACTCATCAAGCTGTCCCAGTCCAGGGCGCGGATGATCCTGATTGCCCCGGAATGGCCCAGGCAGTGGTGGTTCATGGACCTGCTTCACCGGTCTCTCCTTCCTCACATACGGCTGCCGTACAGGCCGGACCTTCTCACGAAGTTCGGGGGCAGATGTTGCACCCCAACCTCTCGTCTTTGAGTTTGGCGGCATGGCTCCTGAGATAGTGCAATATGGCCATTTGAATCTACCAGAAGATTGTATGGACATACTGAAGGAGGCTAAGGGACCTTCCACTGGGACTTCTTACAAGTGGAAGAGGTTTTGTATCTGGTGCAAGTCCAAGGATTATGACCCAACGACGTGTAGGGAAGATGTCATCCTTCCGTATCTTCTACCCCTGGCGCAGTCTGGCCTTAATGTCCATTCCATTATGGTTCATCTTGCTGCGCTGACTGCCTACAGGAAATGGCCTTCACAGACTTCCTTCTTTCAGATCCCTGTGATCAAAGGTTTTTTGGAAGGCTTGAAGAAAGTGTTCCCTCCTGTCCGGCTTCCTTCGCCTTCATGGGAATTGAGCGTGGTGCTGTCCAGATTGATGAAGGAGCCTTTTGAACCTTTTCATAAGGCTTCGTTGCAGCACCTGTCCTGGAAGGCGGCGATCCTCGTGGCCATTACATCGGCCCGCAGGGTGAGGGAAATTCAGGCGTTGTGTTGCCAAGAACCTTATACTGTATTTCATCCTGATAAGGTTGTTATGCGTACTCACCCTAAATTTCTTCCAAAGGTTATATCTGATTTCCATGTTAACCAGACTATAACTTTACCTACGTTTTTTCAGAATCCTTCATCTCCAGCGGAAAGATCTCTGCATTCCCTGGATGTTAGGAGGGTGTTGAAATTTTATCTGGATAAAACCAAGGATATTCGTAGGTCAGAACAATTGTTTATCAATTATGGATCAATCAGGACCAGTCCCGCTACCTCTAAACAGTCCATCTCGAGGTGGATTGTGTCCTGTATACAATTGTGTTACCAAAAGGCTAATAAGACCTTAGGGGGTAAACCTAAGGCTCATTCCACCAGGGGCAAAGCTGCCACGACTGTTTTGCTCCGTAATGTTCCAATTGCAGAAATCTGCAAGGCGGCCACTTGGACGTCGGTCCATACCTTTGTTAAGCATTACTGTCTGGACACTGATGCCCGGGCAGATGCTCAGGTTGGGCAGGCTTCGCTGCGAAATCTGTTCGCACAGTAGTGGTGTTATTTCTCTGTTCTCCACCGCCGCTTTGGTGTGGGGATGGGCTTGCCATTCTATTCACTAGATTATGACTATACACAGAGATCCCATACTACAGAAGGAGTAGTTTCTGTCCTGTAACTCCAGTTCTGTAATAGGGGTATCTCTGTTATAGTCATAAGCGCCCGCCCTCCTCCCCGGTGGAGAGAGATATTCATGTAAGAAATGCTACAGGTCTGGCGTGTTACGCCTTCAAAAAGAACTGAAAGTAAAAGGGACATGCAGTGCATTCTGGGATACTGTGAGGCTTCTGGAAAGTTCTCTTAAAGGCACAGTATCCTGTTTTGAGCCACATAATGGCAGCCGATGGGGCTTGTCTGTCCACTTCTTCCTGTCTATCATTCCAGAGGGTTTTGCTGTTAAAGGCAAGATTTTCTCTGTAGAAAACCCTGGACAGGCTGTGCTGTTTGTGGATTTTGGTGGAATTTCTAGTTGAAGTACTGGACAGTGTAGCCTGTGGATATAGGCTGCATTATCTGTCTTTAAATTCTCTCTTAAGTGTCTGTGCAGTTCTGCATGTTTTGACAACTTAGATTATTTTTGATTGCTCCGGGGTCCGCGCACATGGGCGGGACTATTCACTAGATTATGACTATAACAGAGATACCCCTACTACAGAACTGGAGTTACAGGACAGAAACTACTCCTTCTGGTCTCGGGCTGCTTATACACACTGCGTTAATACCTGTAGGTGAAAATATAGCCGTCATAATCATTGTTATCATCATTTTTGCATGCTGTGAGCATTCTATAAAAGAGAGTAACAAAGAACAAAGGAACCCTGTGTGTCAAGAGGGACCAAGGGTAAACAGTATATTACAAGAGTCATAGGTCCCCACCAAAGAACATAAAAGTATAAGCACAGAACTGCAATTTAGAGCTGTTAGTATATCCAAATGGAAAGAATTGTATTTATTGAAATATACAGTAAAAAGAGAACAAATTCACAATCTAGTGGGTAACATGGCGGGGTATTGAAATCAACAGATTTCCAGACCTCTGGCTGTCTCTTAATTAAGACACCAACCGAAGGGCCACGATAATAAGGCAGCCCTGACGCCAAAGAAAAAAGCGATCGAAAGCCAGCCGCGATCCAGAGAGCCCCATGGAAACCTACCAAGGGACGCCGACGAGGAAAGATCGCCCAAGATGCAGAGAACGAGGGTCGAACACGAACCCCAAAGGGAGGTACGCCACCAGCGAAGACAGATGCAACCAAGAAGAGAAAATCTCTGGTCTCCGACACCGAGAGAGCTCTCAAGGTTGAAAAGAAAAAGAGACGACTCGAAGCCGAAATGGCGGCGCTTCTCCAGAAGGAGGAGTTCAACGCTTCACTCAAAGAATTCCATATTCCCACGATTCCCGCCGCTGACGCAGACAAGGTCGACGCCAAGGGGATGGGAGATTCTCGATCACCTCCAACTCCCGAACCACTCGATGAGGGCCTTGAGGAGTACATCGATGTAGCAGAAGAAGAGGAAGCCTCTGAAACTTTCGAGAACCAGTGGAACAACCTCGACGCAGAAAGCCCAGAAGAGTAGATATGCTGTTATCCCTCGAAGGCTTTTCCCCCATATGACATAGCCTTTTACAACGGCCTAGTGAAGAGAGCAGCTGACGCTTTCGGGGTCGTCATCGAAGAAGAAAAGGGAGACCCATGTTTCCTCTTAGAAACATTAGCCCCAGCTAACAAGGGCATGCAATACCTGCCAATGCTGCCAAGCATCCTGGATCAGGGCAAAGAAGCCTTCAAAGAGCCTACCACAAGTAAGGGGGTAAAAGACACACAATTGATGGACGGAATGCAGAACAAATCAAAACATTCACCACCAGTCAAGAGATCTGGGTTAAATCCATCATTCTTTTGCTCACCATGCCACCCCAGTTTAGACCTGGCCATATGCAAATCAGTCTTGACCCTGTGCCTGATGGGAACAGTCCAGCCTGAACTGCCCAGCCAGGTCCTCTCTGGACCGGAAATAAGCATCCTAGGACCGGTTTCTCTTCAGCAAGGAAAGCTTGATTCCAGTGGCACAGTGAGCCGAGGACCCACGTCTGGGCATACCTTGCGCACTTAGGGCGAGAAAGCAAAAGACACACAATTGATGGACGGAATGCAGAACAAATCAAAACATTCAACCCCAGTCAAGAGATCTGGGTTAAAACATCATTCTTTTGCTCACCATGCCACCCCAGTTTAGACCTGGCCATATGCAAATCAGTCTTGACCCTGTGCCTGATAGGAACAGTCCAGCCCGAACTGCCAAGCCAGGTCCTCCCTGGACCAGAAACGAGCATCCTAGGACCGGTTTCGGGGTTTCACCCCTCTTCAGCTAGGATAGCTTGATTCCAGTGGCACAGTGAGCCCAGGACCCACGTCTGGGCATACCTGGCGCACTTAGGGCGAGAAAGCAAAAGACACACAATTGAGGGACGGAATGCAGAACAAATCAAAGCATTCACTCCCAGTCAAGAGATCTTGGTTAAATCCATCATTCTTTTGCTCACCATGCCACCCCAGTTTAGACCTGGCCATATGCAAAGGGGGTAACACCAAGGGTCGAAAAGAAGTACAAACCCTCTTCCAAGGACCCCAAGTATATCCAAGGAAATACAGTGCCTGACTCCATTATTGTCACCACAACAAGAAGGGCAAATGCCATCTCTAATAGTGGACCACCTCCAGAGAGGGAAAGCACACGGATGGATATGGTAGGCAGAAAAATGGAGAAGGAGGCGGCGACGCAATAGCGCATCGCGAACTTCAATGCCCTATTAAACAGGTACAGACACTAGCAATAGGATGACATCAGGAGCTCATCAACAAGCTCCCTGAAGATGTCAAGAAAAGGGGCAAAAGCTATTGTCCAGGAAGGCAAAAACATTGCAAACACAAATGTGCACAGGCACCACACTAAGAAGGCATGCCTGGCTTAAAATATCCGGTTTTAAGCAGGAGGTTCAAACCTCCATCATTAACAGACCGTTTACGGGAGACACTATTTGGAAAGGAGGTAAATGAATCCCTCCAACACATTTAAAAAAGACAACAGGACTTCAGGAGCCATGGGAGCCCTGCAACAAAGCGTTGCCTTCAAAAGAGGAGGGTTTAACTGAAGAAACCCCACAGGAAGAGGAGCATTTGTTCAAGGACAGCAAATGTCTCATCTGCAACAGGGCCAAGGAAATGATCAACAAACAAACCAACAGGCAGGATACCAAAACTGGCAACAGCAGCCAAAACAGTCCTTTTGAGGAAGAGGGAGAGGCCTGCCCTTCAGAGGAAGAGGAAATGGTTCCAACTGACTCCTATACAGGAAAGGACCCCCACACAACACCGGCGGGAGGCAGGATAGCACAAAACCTACCACAGTGGCAAAAGGTCACTACAAGCAATTGGATAAAAAAACCTGATAAAGTACGGGTATTGCATAGAACTGACAAAACTACCACCAGCAAACCCACCAAGGAAAAAGAAGTTCCTCAAGTCGGAACTGACACAGTTGAATTCAGAAATAAAGGAGCTTCTTCAAAAACAAGCAATAGAAATTGTGCAAAAGCAAGAACTTTTTAAAGGAAACTACACACCGTATTTCCTAGCGCCCAAACAAGTCCTTTCGCTAAGGCCCATCCTGGACCAAAAGTTCATAAACAAATTCATTTTGGCACAACATTTCAAAATGGCTACACTCCAAGAAATAATACCGCAAATTCAAAGGGGTGATTACATGACAACAATAGACGTCAAGGACGCCTATTTACACGTTCCCATGAGTAAAAGCCACAGAAAATATCTCTGGTTCCTACACGAAGGAACACACGACCATTTCAAAGTACTCCCTTTCAGAATAAAATCGGCACCACGTGTCTTTACCAAGTGCCTAGCTGCAGTTGCATCGCACCAGCGCAAAGAAGGATTACTCGTCTACACTTATCTAGATGACTTGCTTATAAGGGCAAACACAAGACACAAATGTCTCAGCCATGTTCAAAAGGCAATCCACACGCTCCAAGGATTAGAATTCTCAATAAATCACTAGCAATCCTCCACAAGGCCAGAAAAATAAAACACAGAGGCTTATCCTACACAAAAGAGGATACAAGCCATTAAACAAGAAACCTCCCTCTACCAGAGGGGTCACTCTCTGACAGTGAAGAGAGTCATTATCATGGGCATGATAGCTTCATGCAACCCACTCATTCCTCCTGCCTGCCTACATATGCGCACCTTCCAGGAGTGGCTTGCCAACAACTGGCTACAGGGAGTTGGGAGGATTGTCCCGAGGGGGTCTGGACGTGGGGAAGTTCGACCACTAGACTGACTGGCGGTGTAGTGGAAAAGAGGCACACAGGCGCCTTCAATAAAGGAGTTAAAGAGGGTTTAATGGGTATATACGTCTTTTTCATCAGAGGTACAGTCCGATCTCTTGTTTACACAACAGGGTCCAAAGTAAAGACTGCTTTTTCCAGCTTGTGTAGTCCCGAGGTCTGGACAGGCGTGGTCTGGGTCCGACCGGAGACTTTTCTTCCTCTTGGTTCCACTCTGTTACCGAAAATAAAAGAAAATGGGGGTCAGGTACATGTGAGGCTCCGGGAACAATCAGGACCGGGAGTGAGGAAACAACAACAGTGCTTGGGTGCTCACTTCTCTCGTATCAGGGTGTGAGGGGAAGTGCTCGTGATGAAGTAGGGGAGTTTTAGGGCGGTGCACCTTACACTCGGGGCTGCCTCCTCCGCCCGACCCAACCCGCTACCCAGCCCCGTACCTCTTGGAGCCACGCTCCTCCCGTGGGAACGTGGCAGGGCGAAACGTTGAAACGTTGGCCTCCTGGCTTGTCGCTCTCGATGTCTCTCTTCTCCTCTGAATCTCTCCGTCCGTCCTCTCCTTTACTCACAGCCTCCGGGGAAACGCTGTCCGACGAGCCATCGTTACTTCCTGCTTTTGACGTCGTGACGTCGTCGAGGGGTGGAGCTTCGTCCTCCGAGTTCGTATCCTTAAAGGGACCCCACGAGTTGTTGGCTTCCGTCCAGCCGGACTCGGGTTCTTCGCTCCATGTGCACTGCGGTAACTGTGGGGACAAGGAGCATGGTGAAAGGGGGGTGGCGGACCACCAGTCCGTAGGGAGAGTTATGTCCGGTCCCGCCCACCCCGTCACAAGGATCTAGTGGTTGTTATGCAGAAACTGCAAGCAGAAACTTAATGGTGGGCATCCAGCAATATAACACAGGGCAGACTGTTCAAAAATCCAACTCCTTCTGTGACATTCACAAAAGATGCATCCTTCAACGGATGTGGAGCAACTTCAAACAACTGAAAATACGAGGTCAGTGGAATGACCTTCACTCCATAAAAACATATCAATTACCTGGAAATGAAAACAGTATTCCTAGCGCTAAAAGCGTTCCAGAAACACATTTGCAAGAGAACTGTCTTCATTCATTCAACACTACCACAATATTTTACCTCAACAAACAGGGAGGTACAAAATCATTTGCGCTAAGCCAGCTAGCACAACAGACCTGGCATAGGGCAATTCCTCAAAAGAACAAATCTGCAAACAATACACCTAACTGGAATATACAGTACAACAGCAGATCAGCTGAGCAGGCAGAACAACTTTTCCCACAAGTGGCGAACTGATGCAGAAGACAATGCAATACATCTTTATACTCTGGGGGATCCCAAAGATGGACCGGTTTGCTACAATACAGAACAAGAAATGCCAGTTCTTTGCCTCGAGGTTTCCTCATCACCTGTCAAAAGGGAATGCCCTGTCACTCGATTGGTCAGGGACATTTACATACGCCTTTCTACCAATACCTGTAATCCAGGGGTTCTATATAAAGCAAGACAACCAGGAACAAACCTAATTCCCATTGCTCCACAATGGGCCAGACAAACATGATACTCAAGACTGCTAGAACTGTCCAAGGGACAAATAATCAGACTTGGAGCGGACAAGGACCTACTAACAATGCAACAGGGCAAAATCTTCCACCCGGAGCCAGCGACACTAGGCCTAGCGGCCTGGCACCTGAATACGTAGAGTTTGGCCACCTAAATTTTCCTCAGCCAACAATAGAAATTCTAAAGGAGGCAAGAAAACCAATAACAAGGCAATGCCATGCTGCAAAATGGAACCATTACACCACTTGGTGCACAGCAAACATCCTAAGGAACACAATCAACACACAAACTGTTATCATATATATAACTCGCCTCCTAGACAGTCACATCAACTACGCAAGGCTAAAAGTACATCCCGCGGCCATTGTAGTTTACACCAGAGGAAACTCATGCAAGAGCTTCTTTACAAGCTCTCTCATAAAGAGGTTCCTAGAGGGTTCTAAAAGAATTGCTCCACAGAGAACAGCACCAGCCCCCATGTGGAGTTTAAATCCAGTCCTCACACAACTTATGACAGAACCTTTTGAGGTCATGCATAAGGCAGGCCTCAAACACATCACTTTAAAGACAGCTATTCTAATTGCTATTACATCTTTAAAGAGAGTACGTGAACTACAAGAGTTGACTATATGTTAAGAAGCAGAATACCCTGGTAAGCTTCCAAGATGAGTAATGCCATAATCCTTCAAGAATTCTTGTATCTCTTGTGAGATGAACTGCACCCCATTATCTGTGATGAGAAATCTGGGTATGCCTTCACAGGCAAATTCATCTTTCAAAAAATCAATGACAACCCTAGTGTTAATAGAATTCACACATCTCGTAGACACCCACTTAGAAGAGTAATCGACCAAAAGGATTACAAATCTCTCTGAGAGACCCAAAAGTTCAAAGGGCCCCATAAGGTCTAAACCCAGTTTGATCCATGGCTCAGACGGAACCTCAACAAGTGGCAAAGGAGCAGTGTTTGTAACATGCGATTTATCACTAGAGGCACACTGACAACATTCCTTGACAACTTCCTCAACTTGGTTATCCATTTTAGGCCACCAATATCTCTCACGTTGTCTAGACTTCGTAAGATTTCTCCCTAGATGTCCCTCATGGGCAAGATTTACTAACTTAAGTTTTAAGTCACCAGGAGGTACCACCCTCTCACCACGCATGAGCTGACCTTGGCACACTGTCAACTCATTCCTGATGGACCAAAAGGGTAGCAAATCAGAATCAAATTTCTTTCAATCAGGCCATCCCTTAATAACAAAATCCTTAATAACAGGAAGCAGTTTATCCTCCAATAAAGCTTTTTCCAACACCAAATCCTGAAAGGCAGGCTCTCTCACCCAACAAACATTGACTACATCACCATCCAAAGTATCATTACCAGCATCTACAGGGAGTCTGGATAAGCAATCCGCTGCCTTGTTAGAAGAACCAGGAAGATACTGCACTTGAAAGTTATACTCTTCCAATCCCTCACTCCAACGCTTAAGTCTAGGAGTGAGTCTTTCACATTCTACACATGAGAAAACTTGAATTAAAGGGCGATTGTTAGACCTGGCATCCTTGGCGTGGTTTTCCCCTATCTTTTTGCCTCTACCTCCTGTATTTTTGATGCTGTGCTGGATTTCGTTTTTGTTGGTTTGGACACTCTGCCACTGCTGATCAGTGCCAGAGTGTAAGTGCTCCCTATGGAAATTGTTATTATGATTGGCTATCCATGATTGGCATATTTGTATTACCAAGAAGTCCCTAGTAAAGTGCACCAGGTGTGCCAGGGCTGGTGATGACAAATGCTACTAGTGGGCCTGCAGCACTGATTGTGCCACCCAGTTGAGTAGCCCTAAAATAGTGTCTCAGGCCTGCCACCGCAGTGCCTGTGAGCAATCTGTGAACTGCCATGTCCTCCTGGTCTGTGTCCCCACTGACCCGGCCTAACCCTTCCCTTTCTGTGCACATTCGTCCCCCCTATGGAAGGCCCCAGGTACCCCCTTGGGCAGGGTGCAGTGTATGTGAAAGGTAGAGCATGTACTGGTGCAGGTGACATGCTCTGGTAGTGAATGACAGCCATTTTGTTTGTCACTGCTGCAAGGCTATCTTGCTCCATAGGCTATCATGGGGGATGCTGGCTACAATGGCTACTAACATATCTTCCCATAGGAACAAGATAGGACATAAAAGTCTGGTATCCCTGAACTCAGAATTTAATAACACATCTTTTAGGAAAGGTTGTTTTTAAATCCTGTGTTTGAGAACAGCGCTTTTAGAAAGTAGCTGTTCTCTTGTCTGACCTTTCTGTGTGCCTGGGCCTGCTTGTGGATAGACTGTCTGGTTTGAGGGTGACAGGGGCTGGGGAGCCCCCAGGAGGCTGGCTGGGTCAGCCCTAGGCTGAATGACTGCATTTGCAACTGGAGTGGTGGGAGGAGATAGCACCTGAGACTGTATAGGGCTGTGCCTGCCTACCACAATGCTGGCTCCACCTCCTGCTGGGCGGCTGACGACCCTGCCCCTCACTCTGAAAGGAAAGGAGAAGCCAGGAAAACAAAGTGCTCAAGGAACACCCAGAACTGGTTCAGACCGGGCTCAGGGCCCACTTGCACAAAGAGAACAAAGACTTTTAGGGGTATAAGTATAGGACCCCTGACAACAGAAAATCAGACTTCTACAATCAAGAGGAACCTCTGCCAGAAGAAGAACAGCTGGAAAAACTGAGGAAGACTGCCCTTGCTGTGTGTTCTGGGGCTGACCTGTTTTGCTGCTTCAACTAAAGGAGAGAAGAAGGGGACTTTGCTGTGTGCTGTGCCCCCCACCTGCTTGCAACCCAGACTTTGCTGTGTCTGTTTAGAGTCTCCAAGGGCCTGAGAAGAGCTGGCCTCCTGTGCCTGGAAACACAGGGTTACAAAAGCTTCCAAAAAGATCCAAGACGCTGTGGAAAACGTCCTTTGTTGTTCGCCCTCTGTGCTTTACTTCAACTGCCTGCCATGTGGGAGGATCGGTGTGCTCATCGGCACATAATTGCTGGTGGCCGTGGGATAGTTGGGCCTCCCTCTGTGAATAATTCCCCTAAGAGACCTTGTGGCATCGTGGGCGGCCTGCCAGCGACCTGCGCCCTGTGAAGTGGGCTGCCGCGCCCCAAATAGCCCGGGTTGCACATTACCGCCGCTGCCCGGGTCCTAGAATCGCCAAAGAACCTCGCCGTCCTCGGCCTGGGTCCGCTGGCGAAAAACCGATGGGGCTGCGCTGTGATTGGGCCGCTGCAGGAGGCTCGTCCCGTGGAGCCGCGCTCGGATTGGCTGATCACCGGGAAGAGCTGTCGCGTCGGAAGGGGCACGTCCAGTGAGCCGCGCTCGGATTGGCTGATCACCGGGAAGAGCTGCCGCGTCAAAGGGGGCTCACCCAGTGAGCTGCGCTAGGATTGGGCAGCGCGTGAATCCATCGCCGAAGACGCCGGGAGCTGACTCAGAGTGGCACCCCCCTCCTTCCCCGCACCCGAAGGTAATCCGGCTGTCTGCTAGCTAGCGCAGGGAAGAGGAGTTGCGAGTGGCGCCTTCGAACAAGAATAGAAATAACTGAGGCGGGGAGGCCGGCAGTTTAGAGGGACCGCTGGCAGTAGGAAGAGAGGGGGACAACAGGGGCTTGTGTATGGTCTGAGTCCCGGGCGAAATCTCATTGCTATACTCGCTGTGCTACGGGTGACATTGAGACTACCGCATAATTGAGGCCGCTTCTCACCTAACTTCAGGGATTGTACATTTCATTGGCAAAGATAACTGAACTGTTGAAATACCACATTACCAGACATCGTTTTTGTTTGGTTACACAAGTACCGTTTTTCTGATCATCTATCACAGAAGTGCTTATGTATGTTGGCCTTGCCCTACTGATTTTTAATCTTGCCTAAACTAGATAAAGATATATATTTTTTATATAAATACCTGTGTGGTGTCAATCTGTGGTATTTCACTAAGTTATTGTGCGTGTTCGTGCAACTACCTTACACATTGCCTTGGGGATAAGCCTGTCTGCTCGTGCCAAGCTGCCAATGGGGTGAGCAGGGGTTATCTACAGTGTGTACCCCTTTACCCTGACTAGAAGTAAGGGTCCCTATTTGGTCAAAGGTACTTACCTCTGCCAACTAGTGTCTCCCAGTTCTAACAGCGATGATCGGATCTAATTAAGAAGGGAATGCCCCAAAGGTAAAACTTAAAATGTTTAATCGCCCAAACAATGGCTAAAGCCTCTCTTTCAATACAGGAGTACTGTTGCTCCGTTTTTGTAATGCTCTTGCTGCAAACGCCATGACCTTTTCCTCACCTCCATCAGTTTGAGAGAGCACCGCCCCAAGACCACACAAACTTGCATCTGTAATTAACAACATTTGTTATTTTAGTGTCAAAGTGACCAAGTGTAGGCATTTTACTAATTGTTTGTTTGACAGAACAAAAGGCAGAAACACATTCAGGAGACCAAGCAAAATGTGTACCTTTTCTCAGAAGAGCTCTAATAGGCTCTACAGTGGAAGCAAAGCCAGGGACAAACAACTTAGAATAGAATTCAGCAAGTCCAAGGAAGGATCTGACTTGCTCTTTGTCCGATGGGGATGGAGCATCTATAATACTCTTAGCTAAATCCAACTTAGGTTGGATGCCCTCCCCAGAGATAACATGTCCCAGATAAGTGACAGAAGATACTCCAATTTTGCACTCAACTCTATTCACAGTCAATCCATTTTCAGCCAGGTTCTGTAAAGCAGTCCTTAAAATCCCGTCATGTTCTAAATAGTTTTTTCCATAGACTAAAATGTCATCCTGGAAGAACATGACATTTGGAATATCACCCAGAATCATTTTCATTATACGCTGAAAACAGGCAGCCACTGAAGCCAACCCGAAAGGCATTCTCACAAAACGGAAGGCCCCCAGTGGTGTTACAAAAGATGTTAAGTGTCTGGACTCAGGTTGGGCGAGTACTTGGTGATAAGCTGAGGACAAGTCTAGAAAGCTGAAAACTTTGGCGCCATCAAGCATATTAATGGATTCAGAGATATTAGGATGGGGTTGGCGGTCAACCCATATCCACTTGTTCAAACTGCGCAAGTCCACACACATCCTAATGCTTTTTCCTCCATCCTTTGGGGCCAAAACCACTGGGGCCAACCATTCTGAGAATTCAATTTCCTCTATGACTCCCAAAAGGACAAGTCTCTTCAACTCATTCCTGAGTGGCTCAAGCATCATGTTGGGAACCTTCCTAACTTTGTGTACTACCGGTGTTGCATTTTGCATAAGCACAATACGATGTTCGAAATTTTTGAGAAGGCCCAGACTGTCGAGAAAACATGAGGGGAACTCCTCAAAGAAATTATTGGAAATATCCAACTGATCAACCAGCATGACTTGTTCAGCAGGAAACTTAGCATTGGGATTGGGGATTATTCCCAAATCTCTTTGATGCCTCCAGCCAAGAAGGTTACCACCTCACTTGGCGACATAAATCTTCCCAATGGTCTCTCTCCCTTTGAAGTTGATCTTCATAATAGCAAATCCAATCAAACCAATATGCGACCCCCCCATAACTAACAAGTTGAATGTCAGGAGCAGCAAGTTGAATATCAGGAAATGTCTTGTCCCATAACTCATTTCCCACCATTGTAAATGGAGAACCGGAGTCTGCCAAAACAACAATCAATTTATCTCCAATCATCAGCTCACATTCTGGCATAGTGATAATATCAGCATCAACCTTTCCATCACTGCGCGCACTCCGCATGACAGATCTCGAAGGTTCAGAGGCTTCAACACTCTCTACAGCGCGCACTTTGCCACTTCCATTTGATTTGCAAACTCTGGCATAGTGACCTTTAATGCCACATTTATGGCAAGTAGTGCTTCTTGTATAACAATTAGGGTAATTAGATGAATGATTCGTTCTGCCACACCTGTAGCCTTTTATCTTGGAAAAATCCAAGGATGGCTTGGCTCTGATTCCACGCATATTTTTAGAGACACTGTCAATAGTGTCTTGAAAGGTTTCTCTTTGAATACTGCTAGGAGTCGAAGTAGCATCAGTAAATGTTTTGTGAATCTTCATCTCTTTAACCCAACCTGAGTTGTTTTGCATCCCTTCTACAATGGCTACAGCCTCCTTGAGGGAAGGATTTTTAGATAAAAGTTTCTCTTGCAATCTTTGACTGTTAGTGCACCTGACTAACTGATCACGTATCAGGGAGTCTGTGAGATCTCCAAACTCGCAGGTGCGAGCTAGCGTTTTTAGAGAAGCTATATAATTTCCAATCTTCTCATTAGGCTCTTGTATCCTCATGAAAAACTTGTGTCTCTCTAACACAACATTGATGCGTGGACCAAAATATGTCTCCAACATTTTTATAGACATCTCAAATACATCAGATGGTTCACCATCACCTTCTCCGACTGGAATTACATTGCGCCCTTCTACTCCAAGGTTGTGAAGGCGAATGGCTTGTCTCGAACGTGCAGAAAACTTTTCAACACCGATTGCTATTAAATAAGAATCGAAAAGTAATCGCCATCTTTTCCATGGTAATAGCGGTTCACCCTTTTCACAAAGAAAAGGAGGTGGTTGGTTCATTGTTGTGGCAGCCATTGGTGAAAAATGAGGGGAAAAAAACAATAGTCTGTGTTAAAGTTTTAATTCACAAGTATTATAGGCATAGGCAGCTTCTATAACCCAAAACAAAATTGTTGTGTAAAATTCCTTCAATCTGCAGTTGAATTGACTTAGTGGCAATTGAGTAGTTTAAGTTCTTTCATGGAGTAGAAGCATACACAATTTATAACAGTCAAAGTAATAACCATATTTGCAATTTGTTTGGGATAATAGAAAATCAAAATGATACGAAAATAATATTCTTCAATATACTGTCAATTTTACTTCCTTCATTGCTGCGTATTTAAACTGAACCTCTTTTTGCTGCCGCGGAGCAGCATTGTCGTCATTTCACTTACTTCGTTATCGCGTATTTAAATTGAATCTCTCTAACTGCAGCCGCGGAGAAGCGTTGTCACGGAAACGGTGCTTGGAGTTAATATCCAAAATCGCCGCACGTTACGTTGCGCACGTTACGTAACATGCGTATGACATAGAAGCATAGTAACACACAGGGCAGCACTTGCGTGAGCAGGGCATGGGCCAAAGTCACGAGAGGCGACAGTTGGGAAAGCCTCAAATTAGTCAAAATTGCCCCAATATGGTACAAAATGTACCTGGAATGTGCAGAATTTCTGGACAGTAGTCGTCAGCAGAGGAGAAGACGGCAAATCGTGGGTTCAGAGGGAGAGTTGGCGGCAGGCTTGTCCCTCGCAAGCTTCACCTTGTCGCCAGTGTTAAGAAGCAGCACACACTGGTAAGTTTCCTATATATATTTTATTCAAGTTGTAAGGAACCACCAACTCCAGCTGCCAGCCTCTTGAATCTCCGGTAGTAACTGTATCCACACGAGACGCTACCATGGAGATAGAATGTGTGAATCATACAGGTCTGGAATAAACATAACACTATACAAGAACCATACATGCAAATCTATAAAGACAAAGTTATCCTAATAACTAATCCACAATTCTTATCAAAGGTTGTGTCCAAATATCACTTCAATCAAAGCATTCTCCTAACAGTCTTCTTCAAAGACCCACAAACAAAAGGAGAAAAAAGCCTCCATACCCTGGATGTAAGGAGGGCTCTACTGTATTATCTACAGAAAACAACAAGTTCACAAGAGCAAACAGCTGTTTGTTGCCTACTCACACACTAACACAGGGGCACCTGTCACAAAGGTAACAATGTCAAGATGGATAGTCCAAACCATCCAACTATGCCATGCAAGTGTAGGACCAAGAGCTCATTCAACTAGAAAGAAAGGAGCAAATCTTGCATTCATTCCAATGTGCCTATGGACACTATATGTGCTGCAGCAACATCGGCATCCCCACACTTTCACCAAACATTACTGTGTGCACATACAAATAAATAAGGAAGCACAAATAGGACAAAAAGGTATTTTAACACCTGTTCGCAAAAACTTCCTTTAACCAGAACCTCCAGAAAAATTGAGAAACCGCTACTTAATCAAATGCACAGCATGTGAATCCAGAAAAGGATTCACGCTGTAAAATGAAATGGTTAATTACCAGTACAAAGCCAGAGAAATTCAGCAGTTACAGTTACCTGGGCTAACTAACACTAGTCCCCGCAATGTACTTCTCTTTTTTTAAATTTTTTTTTAGTGTCAAGTGTATTTATTTTAACACATAAAAATATCAAAATAAGGAGCTCAAAAGATGGATGCAGATGGTCCAGCTGCACCACAGCGACAGCGAACATGGAACAAATTTGGAAAGCTAGGGGAGACAGTCTCTCAATCAATATTGAAACGAGGCAAACCGTTGCCAAGGATGACTTTGCATTCGACTCCGGCTTCTGTAATCGCAGCCAAACGAATCACCCCACCACTGAAGCCATCTCGTTCCATTGCCAAAGCAACAGCGTTGGCAGTAAACTTCAAGCACTCCTCTTTTGTCATTCCTACCTTGTAAGAGGAGTCCACAAAACCATAGATGTAGGAACTGCCGGAGCCACCAATGGAAAAGGTTCACGCACCATCATTCCACCCATGGCAACACTATACACCTGGCCTCCTTTCCTGGAGTCCCAGCCGGCTACGAGAATCCCTGCCATGAGCTCCTCCCGGTACCTATAGCACATCTCCTTGAAGAGGTTGGCAGCGGTGTGCACCAGAGGCGGCTCGTCGAGCTCAATGCTGTGGAATCCAAGCTGGTAGGTGACTGCGTCAGCAATGGCTTGCGTGTCTGCAGCAGAGCCGGAGCGACAGCAGAAGATGCGGTCATGAATCGGAGTCAGCTTGTCTGTCACTCGGTTTGCAATATAAACCCCAGTGGTGGTTCGAGAGTCAGCACCAATGACAACTCCTCCATCAAACTCCACAGCCATAATTGTAGTCCCGGTGCTGACTTCCCGCCCCATCCAGTCAGGGCAGAGGTCTGCGCAACTCCCGGGCCGGGCTCCGCTGGGCCCCCGCTGCACCCCGCAATGTACTTCTCAGGAACAAAATGGAAACTTACCAGTAGGTGTAGTTTTACAGCTTGAAGAGATTTTCTGAATTCATATGCGACCCACCCAGCCTCCCCTACAAGGAATGCAAACAAGTGGTTAAGCATGACTAACATTTCACAAAAGTACCATCTATAAGACTAAAATCCTGGAAAGACAAAAGAATCAGAAGATGGCTACCATGCACAACAACTTCCATGACGCTGCCTGGCGTAACACAGGGGACGTACTAGGCACCACATGGTGGTCGACGACACCCAGAATAGGGGAAAAAAACAAAGACTATTCCAGACCCAAACACTTGATGGCAGAATAATGCACAGCATGTTAATCCAGAAAACTTCAAGCTGCAAAACTACACCTACTGGTAAGTTTCCATTTTGTTACTGAGAAGTACATTGCGGGGACTAGTGTTAGTTAGCCCAGGTAACAGTAACTGCTGAATTTCTCTGGCTTTGTACGAGTGAAATGTGAGCCTAACTATAACGTCCCTGTAACCTTTAGTTTCTTCATTGAATTTCTACGGTTTGGTTAATTGTATTTCCTAACTATAACGTCCCTGTAACCTTTTGGTATTTTTAGTGAATTTTGACAGTTTTTACAATTTATTTCCTAACTGTAACCTTTGAGAGTGGGTGTGTGAATGGCTGTATAGGTAGATTAGTGGGTGGGTGTGTGTGTGAGTAGGTGCATGAATGTCTGAGTGGATCTGTGAGTGATTTTGTGGGTCTGTGAGTTGGTCCGTAAGTGTTGGAGTGGATCTGTGAGTGGATGCATGAGTCTGAGTGGGTCTGTGAATGGTAACTAGGCCAGGGCGTAAAATTTGCTTTGCTCGTAGAGTTTGCGGAATTTGACAATTCCGAGTTCTTCGGAAACACTGAGTTACCGATAAACTCCATAACAGAGCAGAATTTTTTTGTGCCATAGGTGTGCGCAGTCGTTGAGAAAAAGGATGGGACCTTCAATGATTTCTCAGAAATCTAGCTGTGGGGGACTCACTTGTGGTAACAGTAGGGGTTATTGGCCCCCAGCGACCCTCAGTAGCCAAGGGGACTTCATATCCCAACCACTAGTATGCCAGCGGGCCCCTGTGCAGAGTGATTGAGTAAGGGGGTGGGGTCTCCGATGTCTCAGTAGTCCGGCTTTGCGGAACTTAGTTGTGGCAGCATTAGGGGTTCTTGCCCCCATAAGACCCTCAGTAGCCAAGGGGACTTGATGCCCAAACCAGTAGTGCGCCAGGAGGCCCCTTTGCAGTGTGTTTGAACAAGGGGGCGGGCCTCTGAAGAGGTCTCAGCAATTCTCAGCAAGCTTGTTTCTGACCCTTATCTTACCTCCTACTGCTCATTTCTGACCTTTAAGTTCCCTCTTTCTACTCTTTTCTCACCTTTTTTGCCTCTTTTTGCTCGTTTCTTATCTCTATTCTCCGTCTCTCTCAGTAGCAACTTGTCAGGTCAGAGTGGCGGGGCGGGGTGGGGGACGAAAATACATTAGAAAAAGGGAGGAAAAAGAAGTTACCTGCCTCCAGCCGGATCGCCGCTCTTCTGCTCCTGAGTGCAGCACAGGGTTCCAGACTCCACTAAAGCCAATCCAGACACTGCTCTAATGCATGGGAGCAGCGTCAGGATTGGCCTAAGCTCCCGGGATTTGTGCTTTCAGGGAGACTAGGATCCTGTGCCTACTGTTTCATTGTTTCCTGTCTTGTCATGTTGGGGGCATATCTGTGGGCAGGAAAAGAGATTAAACCTCTGGTTCCAGCAAATGGGGGCACTTTGAGTGCTCCCGACAAACATAAGCAAATAGCTATGTCCCGGGGTCGGGCACCCCGGGACATAGCAGGAGCTTGCCCTTTGGGGTAGCGTTCCCTAGGGCTTTGTATGGCTCCAGGTGGGGGGCCAAATGGCCCCCCTCCTTTCGTGTACACGGGCTGCCCTGAGGGGGTGGGACCTCTCCCATTCTTGGTAAAATGTATTTGGCCCCAGAGAATGGTCCCTGGGCCCCCTATTTTCTGTTATTTAGCCCCAAGTAGGTGGCGGGTCACTAGGGCTTTTTGGGTGAGGGGGGGTCCACGTGGCCCCCAACAATGTGTGATTACCCCAGGGAGGTGTGTTCCCCTCTGCATATAGAGCCCATGGAGAAGGGCCTGTGCGACCCTCCTTTTTTATTATTAAAGTCCCGGGGTGGTCCCCAAGGCTCAGCGAGCCTTAAGAGGGGGTCCTCGTGCGCCCCCTCCTTTTTTTTTTTTTTTTTTTTTTTTTTTTTTTTCTCTCTCTCTTTCAAAAATGCCCCTTGGAAAATGCTTTTATGCCATGAAAAGGTTCCAGGGGGACGCCAAGGCTTGGGGATCAGGGTATTCCTACTCTGCCTCCTTTTCTATTGTTTTTCTTCTTTTTTTAAAATGTTTTTTGTGGGCCTTGGCTGAAGCAGAGTCCCAAGAAGCCAATCAGAGCTCTGCATTTCCCTGCACAAGGTTGTTATTTTTCGCAAAGTTTTTGCAGCCCCAGATATCACTAACTGTATTGTCTTAAATTTCTCCACAACTACTGAACAAATGTATACCAAATAACAAAAAGCACAATATGTGTAACCAAATTGTAACACGGCGCCAAAGATATAGGCAAGTCCAAAACCTTTTTTTCCTACAGAAACATGGTCCTAACTATTGCTATCTACTGGCGAACGCCAGTAGGATATATATATAAGGCAGCGGCGCTACGAAGGACTGGAACTTGGTTTTGGGCCCCAGCAAACTCTGAAAGTAAGCTTGCAAGGGGATCACGATAAACAAATAAGCGGAATGAAATCTAAACATTACCCACTGGAGGGAAATAAATGTTTGGGACTGTGATTGAACTACGATAACCATAATGCCAAAGGTAAAGTCTACCGTGATGCCCACCAGGGGGAAAACACTTAAAATGCAGTGAATTGGTTTTGTTCGGTCCCAGCCTCTTTGATGATTCTGGCGTGCCCTTTGAAAAATGTCTGTGTAGACCGAAATGCATTAGGGACTGAGAGATGCCAGCGCTTTCAAATATGCAATAAACCTGCCGGTTTTAATCGTGAATGTGTGTGGCTCGATTCTCCTCGTTGGGTTTGCTTCATGTTATACGGCTTGGCCCTGCCGTGAGCAACGCACCACCAGCTTTAAAGTGCGCCATCACTGCCTGAAAACGGACCGTGTGTGGAGTCTGTGAAAAGCAATTAAGGCAGCGGCGCTACCAAGGACTGGAACTTGGTTTTGGGCCCCAGCAAACTCTGAAAGTAAGCTTGCAAGGGGATCACGATAAACAAATAAGCGGAATGAAATCTAAACATTACCCACTGGAGGGAAATAAATGTTTGGGACTGTGATTGAACTACGATAACCATAATGCCAAAGGTAAAGTCTACCGTGACGCCCACCAGGGGGCAAACACTTAAAATGCAGTGAATTGGTTTTGTTCGGTCCCAGTCTCTTTGATGATTCTGGCGTACCCTTTGAAAAAGGTCTGTGTAGACCGAAATGCATTAGGGACTGAGAGATGCCAGCGCTTTCAAATATGCAATAAACCTGACGGTTTTCATCGTGAATGTGTGCGGCTCATTTCTCGTCGTTGAGAGGGGTTTGCTTCATATATATATATATCTATATATATATATATATATATATATCTATATATATAGATATATAGATATAGATATATCTATATATATATATATAGATATAGATATAGATATATATATATATATATATCTATATCTATATATATATATAGATTTAGATATAGATATATATATAGATATATATATATATTCACTGAAAAAAACATAGGTTTCAGGGATGTTCTAGTTATCTGGACTTTTCACTCGTACAAAACCATTGAAATTCCTCCATTATAGTTAGTTGTACTAACTGTAACTCGCACGCCCGCAATTCACTGCTGATGATGTCACATATTACATCATTGATGACATGGTCAGTGACATCACTGATGACATCTCAAATGACATCTCAAATGACATCACTGATGACATCCAGTGAATGTGGTTTGTTTCGATATTTAAATAAGTATATATATATATATATATATATATATATATATATATATATATATAGCATTCTGCATTGAAGACTGAGTGGATGTATAAGTGTGTGGATGGAGGATTTAGTAGCACTGTGATTGACTGTCTAAGTGACTAATTTAAAGTGTCTCACTAAATATATGAGATAGTGATTAAATTGTGTGAATATCTGTATCACTCTGTCTCTTGTTGTGTAAACTACTGCATAAGTTGGTTAGTAGCTATGTGAAAGTCTATATTAGTTAAGTGAGTATTTGTATGGGAGAGTGAATGTGTGTGTGGTTCGGTGGGGTGTGTGTGACTGCCCAAAGACGTGTGAATAGTTGATTCAGTAGGTAAATGAGGTTAAGACTACATGTTATAACAGTTGTTTGGGTGAGTGAATATCTTTATGATGTGGTGATGAGCAAAAATATCTCTCAATGGTGCATGTCCAACAAACTAGAATAATAAAAGTCAGTGTATGCGACATTTGTTGTATATAAATAAGTGTACATATGACTGAGTGACTGCATGGATAACTATATACTTGTAATAGTGATTTTATAACACACTAAGTAGAGTTACTATCTATATGAATACATGAAATGGTTTTTGTATAAGTCTGTAGCTGAGCAAATGTAAGTATGATCCATTCTTTGCATAAGTGAGTAGTATGGCTGCATAAGTGAATAGAATGTGTGCCGGTATGTAATGTCGATATAGGTGTATAAGTATATTCGATAGTGTTCTATTGATCATTGACAGCATGTATGAGTGAATCTATAGGTAATTGATTAGATGTGTGTGTAGATCTAAGAATCACTGAGTGGGTTTTTAGATACTTGTATTGCTGTGTCAATCCATTCAAATATGGTACTCTGTATTTTACAGTGAGTAATGAAAGGTTATACAAGTGTATGATGAGATGTATATGATTGTCACATGGATGATATCAGTGATGTCATCAGTGATGTCACGGACCATGTCATGAATGATGTAATATGTGACATCATCAGCAGTGGATTGCGAGCGCGCGAGTTACAGTTAGTACAACTAACTATAACAGAGGAATTTCAATGGTTTTGTAAGAGTGAAATGTACAGCTAAATATAACACCCCTGAAAACTATGGTTTTTTCAGTGAATTTCTAAGGTTTTTTAAATGCTAATTCCGAACTATAACCTGTCTGAATCCTATGTATTTTTCAGTGAATTTCAAAGTTTTTTTAAATGATAATTCCTAGCTATAACATATATGAAACCTATGGTTTTTTCATTGAATTTCTAATGTTTTTTCAATGACAATTATTAAATTGTTATATTTATTTGTTTCGTACTGATTTACTAAATTGTTTTAATCTAAAAAAAAATAATATTATTTTATTTGTAATAAACTTATATTACTTTTAAATGCAATTTGCGTAGAGTCGCGCTAGGTGCGTGTTGCGTGTACGCACCCAACGCGGATCACATGTGACCAAACAAAAGAGATTTGATTGGTTTATAACACTTACTGTACTAACTATTAAAGAACCCCACCCATTTCAATCACTCTTAGACCTTCCATAAGAGAAGACCTGTTCTGAAAAGAACCTCACTTTTTCTTCGTTGGAAAATACAATTTGTTTTTTCGAGAACAAAATGGCTACACCGCAGGGACAATCACCTGTTTTCTATGATTTTGTTGCTGAACAATTTCTTCCACAACCTCCCCGTCCCGAAAAGTACACATCCAGCATATGGAAATGTTTTGCTTTTCCAGAGGGGCAAAAGAAATGTAATGCCACCAAGGTGACATACAAGAATTGCCAGGCAGTGCTGTCCAGAGGAGATCCAAACAAGAAATACTCCTGTGGCACTGCAAGTATGTGCAAGCACCTCCAATCCATGCATCCTGTGAACTATGCTCACAAAGAATGTAGAAGACTGTGCCAAAATGCACCTCCACTACCGGCAATACCAAGTACCTCTGTGACATCACCTTCAACATCGTCACCAAACATACGTCCCCAATTTGTGAAAGTTGGAATGCACTGCGGGAAAGGCAACCGTTTAATTTGTTATAGGGAACAGTCAGTAGACCTAGTTTGCAGAGCAATTGATAACCATCGATGCTAGTTTTTTTTCCCGTTGACTTTTTTTTTTATTTTTAAAAAAATGAAAAAAAGAAGAAAACGTTCAACAAATAAAAAAATATATATAAAAGTGCAAAATACAAAAAAAAAGTTATTTTCAGAACTAACAACTCTGGTTAAAGAAAGCTAAATTTGTATGCTAGTGTATGACCGTTTATATGAATGAATACGTACTACATAATTGAGTGACTGAAAGCATTTGTGGTGTATGATAAATGTATAACTGCAGAATTATAAGGAAATGCTGTAGCATGATACTGTAAGCTCTTTACCTACAGCATGCTAAGGTACTTCCGAACCACAGGGATGCGACATATATACGTAAATATATTGCAACTCTGTGTTTCTCTCTGCACTGGTGCTTAAACTACATCCATATGGTGACATAGGCAACCTTGCACCATTGTGCAAGAATATCTGTGTCATGTATAGTTTATTTTTGTACAAAAAGGCTCACCTTCCTACACAAAAACAATCAATGAACACATTTTCCTCCTTCAATCTATGGTGTGCATTTTAGCATATATTGAATGAGAAAAAATGAAGAGAAATAAAAAGAATTCTCTTTGTTGTGCATCGCTCTCACTATGTTACAAAAAGCGACATATTGTTGGCATAGGATGCTCTCTATACATATCTGTTGGGTTAGTCGGTTCCCAGTGACACTCTGGGGCAGATTTACAAGATCTCTGCCCCACCAGTACGTCCCTTTCCGTGACGTACTGGTGGCGTAGGGGGCTCCTCCGTATTTACAAGTAGAGGAAAAGTCACCATGTGTGACTTTTCCTTTCCTTGTAAATACCGCCCCTACACAGGTAGCACTTTGCGATGATTTGGCATTTCGTGGGTGTTGCCGTGGGTGTTCCCACGCAACACTCAAGGAACAAGACTCATCTCCAGATTAACAAGAAATCGTCAATCTGGAGATGTGTCTGAATGCTTTGCCACCCTAGAGGTGGCATAGAGAGGCGCAACGAGAAGAAATATTTTCATTTCTCCTCGTTTTTTCCTCTTTCAATATGTGCGGTATTCTATAGCACGCATCGAAAGAGGAAAACGCTTTTAGTGATTGTTTTTGTGCAGTAAGTTACTCTTTCCTCCACAAAAGCAATCTACCCATGGTACAGCCATCCTTGCTTCATGGTGCAAAGGTGCCTGCGCCGACGCTTGGCAGCTGTTTCTGCACCAGCGCTGGGGAGAGCACAGGAATGCGACATATCATTGTAGATATGTGCATTCCTGTGCTCTGAAAGTGCTGCAGCCAAAGGGCTTGTGGTACCACACTGCGGCACTTTTTTAAAAAATCGTCTCCTCAGTATTCATGTTAACTTTATCCTGTAACTAAAAACACCCACAGAGCATCTTTCTACATATATCTACTCCGTGCTTCTCCATTTTCTTCACTTGTGTGCAAACACAGGTTATTGTGCATTTTAATACTTAGTTAAATTTACCTGCACAATAATATAAATAAAAAAGGCGAGACATTTTTTCAGGTTTTTTTTATAAAATAAATTTGAATAAATGTGATAATTTAGAATTAGAATCTGTAAAAGAGAAGAAAAAATACAGTTATAATACACAGTATTATACTTTTTAGAAAACAGAATCATTTTTACATTTCACAAATTATTTGCTTTGGCTTTTTTGCTGTTCTCAGAATATATTGAATTTCACTAGAAACAGTGATTTCAATCGTACTCCTCACATAACAGCGGGCAAAAAAAACCAATCAAAAAGATTGTTTTAAAAAAAAAAAAATCCATCCTGAATCAAACACCATAAAATACAAATCACACATATATAAAATGCTTACTGGTAAGAACATTTATAACTTACATTTATAAACACTATAAATGCTGTTGCTTAAAACTATACGGCGAGACAGTGTGCAAGAAAAAGTCCTTAATTCAAATAAACACCTTTCCTTAAGGCCAAATGGTATTCTTGAAATCCATTATATTGAAATTTTGCAACTGTAATAGTATTAATACATATAAATAAATTCCTCAGAGGCCAAATATTGTTCCTAAAACTTTGGTTTTAAAAATATTAGGTAATTCGCTTTGCAAACATTGTTTAAAAACCAACTGAGCATCATTACAAAGTGCTTCTCTGCCATGTTTTGTCAGTACCCAATTCTTATATCTTGAAGAATAGTTCCATAATCAACATAATTTGCCTGCCGCATATTTGTTATGAGTCCTTGTATTAAAATAAGACCAAATGTTTACATTTCCAACACTACCCAGAGACTTTCTGATGTCTTCATGCGCAAGTGTTTTAAATACTGGTTGTCCTTTTACAGGAGTAAATTGCAAAAGATCTCCAAAAACGCTGACATGTTTTCCTCCAAATAGCACGTCATACTCAGTTTTAAGAATTTGCTGCATTCTTAAATGCACAAAGCAAGCATTAAGTTTGAGACATGCTTACCTCATCAATAATAAGTTTAATTTTATTCAGCACTCTTGAAACTTCACAAGAAGCTTCTCCAGATATTCCAATTTGTTTTCATGCTCCATAGGTAGCATCAATAAACGATGTAATGTAATTTCTTTAACGTTGTGTGCTGCTAACCCTGTTGGAGCAGTTACAACACAAGCCAAATGTGACTCAGTTGTTTACTGTAGATAAGTGGTGATTACTTTAATTAAGAAACTTTTTCCTGTTCCAGCTTGTCCACTCACATACATTCGGTTAGGTTGAAAAGATGAGCATGTGCATTCTTTCTTTTCATGAAGATATCCATGGTCAATCTGTTGTCTTACTTGCTGATATATTTCTTTCTGTTCAACATTTAGTTGTTCTTCCAAGTTTGGTAAGTCAGTTACATCTTCTTGAGCTTGATGCATTACTGTTTCCACCTCATTCATGGCAATTGCTGCTTCATTTTCAACAATTGGTTGTCCTAGTGGATCTTGACTCAGCGCAGCAGAACTTTGACTGTCTCAGCTGCAATAGTAGCTTCTTGATCAATTTCATCGTTCAACATTTTCACATAATTTGCAAAAGCAGTACATTGTATGTTATCTTTGCAAGCATTGAAGGAATCTTCAGAGCTCTGAAAATCTCCAAGTAATTCCAATTCTGAACGCCACGGTTTAAACAGTTGCAAAAGAGCTAAATAGTAAAATTCCCTTTTATCAGCAGTGTCGCAACTCAGCTTCCTGTGATTAATCAAATTTCCTTTCGTTTGTTTTACCAAACATCCTTCGAATCCAATCACTCCATATTTTCCATCATTGATGTTCTCAGTAGTATTCCGTTTAAAAGTGTAGTATTGCAGCACTTCATAGAGACATATGTTCTCAAGATGATGACTTCTGTTTGGGTAATATGTGTCCAACATATTCGTTTTCAAAATATCTGTACTTTCTGGATCTTTTTCTGGTAAATATTAAATTTCTTGCACAGATTTCAGTGCCCGATTTCGCATTGCAGCAAGACCTAGACTCACCCAAATGATTCTTCTAGATTTGGAGTATAGACTTGCAGATGATCTGAGCATTCATATGCTCCGATTTCTCGATGGGATAGCATCTTCAAACTGAATAATTTCTTACTTAGACCCTTTTCGTGAGAAATCTCTTCCCACATTTCTTTCAATTCCATCTTTTCTGAATTTGTAATGTAGGACGTTACAAATCGAGCAACAGCAATGGAATTGCTCATGGACAGAATAACTGGATTGTAGTCATTTATGTATTTTGACTCTTCGCTTATTCTTAAATTGTAGGTATTTTTTGGAGACTTTCTTGTGATGACAGGTTGCATAGCTGACATAAAACTATTCACTCTTCCTTTGGATATTACCGGACGTGGAAATGCACAACGACATTTGGTATAGAACTTATCCTTAGACTTGTACTTTCGTTGGCAGTATTTTCCACATCGATGGCTTTGGAATCTTAAGACTTGTTGTCTTAAGTTGTTTCCTGCTGTACTTTTGGGTACCGTGCATGTGGCATATCCTTCAGTAAAAGATAAAACAGTATCATCTGAATCTGTTCCGAATTTTGGGGCATCCTTGATCCATAATAGCATAAGTATATGAGGAGCACCTCTTGCTTGATACTCTTTTCTCCAAAAGAAATCCACAACTTCACCAAGAGTAGGATTTTTTTATTGCAGATAAAAGACATCATAGCTTCAAATCTATGATTAAAATACCTGTATACATTAACAGGATCCAAAGAGCACAATTCTCCAGGTGTCTTGTATTCAATATATTTTATATTGGAATTTGCCTCTTGAAGAAATTCAAGTAAATCGTCCCAAGCGTACTCAGCACAGCTTAGGGTAAGGAACCATGTAGGAGTTCCTAAGTTCCGTAGCTTACGTTTCAGTTCTCCATGACTACTGTACCAATATTCATTATTGCCACACTGACATGCCATTTGATTAATCAGCTGAGATTCTAAATGATCATCCCTCTGGTGCACTTTATCCATAAAATCCTTTGCAGAAACATTTTGCATATGTACCCCTGTTTTCAATATGTGATTGACTGCATAAGACAAGTCACTCAAACAAAAGATTAAATAAATAAGGGACACATTGTCTAAATCTTGGATCTTGTGCATATAATCTGTTGGCCGATATTCAGATGCAGGAATTTGCACAGGTCGTTCATCACATCGTCCTCCTTTTCCTGTTGGGAACAACTGAGAAAAATAACGAGCTTCCAAGCTCTCTTCCCATACACTCATTGGACTTCCCTTTGCTTTTTTTCAGTTGAAACAACTCAATAGTGTTCCCCATCACTTCTTTTGAATGAAGTGGGTGTACACTGCAATGTTCATAGATTTCTTCACTTCTTGACATATCCACCTTTTCAATTTGTCCACTTGACGTTTCAGTATCTTCTGCTAAAACTATTTCTTCTTCTCCGATATACACAGTTTTATAGTACTCATTGTTTTTTATCAAATACAAAGTCTTCACTTTCCTAACATCCACTAACTCCTGCCAGATTTTCTTACTCTTAGTAGGAACGCCATTAACTAGAATCACTAGTGGTTCATTTTCTACACACTCTACACCAATAGTTTCAAAACTTTTCTTTAAATCTACTGTTAAATATACAACTCTTCCTTTTGATCCTCTGTAAATCTGAATGAGGCAATTTTCCTGTTTTAGGCTCCATATGAACAATAGCCTGAAACGAATGCACACATTGAATGAGAATAGACTCATAGGTATTTAAATCTATCAAATCTGGAGGAATAGCAACCAACTCTAGATTATTATGGACCGCTCTAGCAGGCATTTTATTCTCATCTAATTTGTTATAACAGTATTTACAAATACGCTGATCAGAACCCAAATCACAACAATTCTTTACCATCAAATAAGTTGAAAACTCCTTCCACATATCAATATTTTCTCTTTCACTTTTTAAATACAGATCAACACTCCTAGTCTGATTTTTATTGTGACATCCCCGGCAACTAATACTAGAGTAATTTGGCCTTTCACCTGAAATCACCTTAAACTTTGTAATTTCACCTTCAAATATTTTGGTACAACTATGTTCAACATTCTCTTCTATTAATGTCTGAGTTTCTTCACTCTCTTGTTCAGGACCAAAGTAACAAAACTCAATATCATCACAAATCTTCTTCACATCTGAAACTGACCCACGCAAAATAGCACTGTTCAACTCATTTAACTTTAGTGCTGGACTTTATGCATAATACAATCTTCTGACTAACTTCCGCATTTGAGTATGATGTACTACCAACATCCTGAAATGATGAAAAACACTTTGACATACTTTTCTAGAAAGACAAGCCAGAGAATGACCTTGCAAACCAGTATTTTATCTCACTCTGCAAGGGTCTAGTCCTTGCAACATCTTAATCTTTTGTTTGCTCTGAACTTGAACTGTGTTTCCATTCACCCACAGAAAATCACAAAGATTTGTTCTGTTAATTACTCTTTTCCTCTTACGTTTGCCTTCATTGAATGGATAGGTTTATCTAGTGATCGAATTCTGTTTTACACCAAAATAAATAGTTTTCTTTTTACTTCAAAAGCCTTTTCAACAATGGATTCAAAAGGCTTCTTCTTTTTATAAAATAGTGATCTCTTTTTATATTTCTTCAAATCTTTCAGCAAATTATGTACTACTCTATTATAAAATATTTTCTTTTGAATCTCTTTATACTGATTTTCTCTTCTTTTACGAAAAGACAATTATTTTTTATTCTATATATGCTTTTTTTCCTTTCCTATTTTTCCTATTTTCTTTTGTCGTTGAAGCGTCATCACTGCTTAAAAAATGTTGATCATTATTTTTCCATCTAGAAATATTTTTAATAAAATTCTTAGTAATCTTACCAGAAGATTTCCTCTTTTTGGCCACATTATGTTGATCATCCAATACTTGTTGTTGAGTTTTCTTCAAGTAAATATCCTTTAGCTCTATTTTTCATTTCCGACGTTTTTTCAGGCATGATAGTTATTTTAATGATGATAAACAATATCTGTAAAAAATAAACATAACTAAAAGTATATTACTAATCTTATAAATTGTACTTTTCTACTACTATGCAAACACATTCTATATAAATACTGACATTGAAATTGTATACTTTAAATACAAATGGGAAAGTGG
This sequence comes from Lissotriton helveticus, assembly GCF_964261635.1. Taxonomy (NCBI): domain Eukaryota; kingdom Metazoa; phylum Chordata; class Amphibia; order Caudata; family Salamandridae; genus Lissotriton; species Lissotriton helveticus. The sequence goes on along the minus strand of NC_136067.1, from coordinate 489,657,140 downwards.
TTACACCACACCACACCACATGCATAGAGCATAGGAGTTTGAACAACTTTGTGTCCTAAAGCCTGACTCACTATATGAGTACATGCATACTAACTGAATAATTAGAATAGTACAAGAAAAGACACTAAGTAAATGTATAACTAGTTGAATTTTACTTTACTGAATAAATTAAAACATAGTTTTAAAAGATTCACTTTGGCATTGCAAAAGCAGTGACATGGTGTTTGCTGTAGTGTAGGTATACTGACTAGAGAATTGTAGGCCTAAAGCACAACTGTAAAAGTGATTACACCAGTACATGCATAGTGTACAGGAGTTTAAAACAGTCAATGTTCTAAAGCATGTTTTTTTTTTTAAATGGAGAAATGTGTGCAGGGTACATGGACCCACCGTAAAAAAAATAAAAACGAAGTGTTAGCTACCAGGGGAAGGCCAAATCCCGAGGTCTAAAATATTACATTTCATTGAGGTCAGAGGGGCCCTGTAGCCCGGGGACCGCCATTCCTCTGTGCTACAAAATAAATTGGGAAGAGGTGTGCCCCCGCGGCCAGGGCGACTGATGCTGGACGCTGGGGATCATGGTTTGATCCCCGGCTCCGGCAGCAGGGGTCTGCCCAGCACCATGCGACTTTGGACAATAGCACGCTTAATCTTCCCAATGGCCTCCAGTCCCGAGATACCCCTTCGGGGATGATTCGTGCGCTTAACAAGTACTCGATTTACATTTACAAATGTGTGGGAAAAGTCAAAGGTACTCCCCAGAAAAATACTTAGGGCCCGATTAGGATGCTGCGGCGTTCCCTCCCTCGGAATTAGGATGTGACCGCCACCCTGGCGGTCACATCCCCTATATTTAACATTGCGGCGGATGCTGCTTGAAGCAACACCCGCCGCAAGGTTAAATGTGCATGTTTTCCTTTGCATGCACGAAGCGGCAGGCTGCCGCTTCGTGCATGCAAAGGCAGGGGGGTACCGTAGGTACCCCCCCCCCCCCCCATGTGCACCCCCCAAAACCCCTGGGGGCCCGCAACGGGCCCCCATACTCAAACTCCACATGCTTTTCTACGGCGGAAAACCCGCCGTGGAAAAGCATGTCTCCGCCGGCATCCTAATATGCCTGGTGGTGTCTGATAGACACTGCCACCATATTAGAGCCTTTCCGCCGCGGTCGGAAGGCGGCCGCGGCGGAAAGGCGGCGGACGGAAAAATGTCCGCCGCGGTGAATCCGCATCCTCCGGCCCGGCGATGGCTTCCGCCGGCCCGGAGGATGCGTACTCACCGCAATCCTAATCGTGTCCTTAGGTAGGACGCCTTAAAGACCCCGTCCAGCTCCGGGAACCGCTACTCTTCGAGACTTTGAACAACAATGGGTCGGAGGGCTCTAAGGTCCCTCTAAGCCCCGCTGATCCCCACCCTCCATGGCTTTTTATATTGTAGGAGACAGGTCACTTGACCCCCATTCTGGAGTAGTCAAAAGCCTTGGTGAACACCAGTCCCCACAACAGGCTCCTGCTGTGTCTCGGGGTGTCTACGCCCGGGACACTGGCACTGCTGTTTGCTATGGCAAGGCGGAGTCAAGGTTCCCGCTCTGTCATAGCAAGTTGGAGGGCATATTAGCAAATGTCATTTTGCCACATTTTTTTTCAAAAAAAGTCCAAAATGCGGTGAAAATGATATTGCTGTATTTACTAGGCGACGCTAAGCTGCATTAACGCATGTTAGCAGCCGGTTTGGTAACGGCTCGCCTCGTATCTCCAAAAAGATCCAATGTAGGCGTTCCCAGAGGCAAGATAAGTTTTGCTATGACAGTAGAACATGGAAGAGAGGAGTCCAACAATCTATACTACTATTATAAAGGAAGAACTTTGAACCTTTGAGGCGGGTAAACTCGGGAACCACAGCGCCAATCCACACACCCGATACATCGTTGTAATCGTCAGGGTGTGCAGATGTACATAGGCTATATAAACGTAATAATTATACGTTATTTAAAAAATTTACCGAAAAAAAAAGTAGTCCCTTGGAAGAAGCGCCGGCCGCGACGTGCGTGCTGATGTGAGGAGCGCGGGGAGAAACAGTGTCCAGGAGCGCGAGGAGGACCGGCGGACATGGCGCGGGGAGGTGAGGAGCGGCGGACAGGCGGTGAGGAACGGCGGACAGGTGGTGAGGAGCGCGGACAGGCGGGGAGGAGCGGTGAGCGGCGGATGAGGTAGGTTATTTATTTATTTAGGAGCGGTAAGCCGTGGAAAAATGAAGCAAAAATTACAATCGTGAGCAAGAGGAAGCAAACGGAGCATTACAAAAGTCAGCCAAACGATGCATTACAGGAGGAAAAAGTTACGTGTGCAGGTTACAAAAGCGTCAAAAAGTAAAGCGGAAGGTTCCCCTGGTTTACTTTGCACACAGGTTGGGGGATTATATTACATTTAAAAACAGTGGGCCTGTGTTTTTGGAAAAAGACTCTATTAAAGTCCAGAGTCAAGGATTGGAAAATACCAATGTCTGCACAGAACCTGCTTTCATTCAGGTCTTAAAACCAATAGCCACTCTATAGCATGTAGAAAGACTTATATAACAAACACCATCCCAAGTGAAAATGATATACTTTGATGCAAAATAGACATCTATTTCTAAACAGGTAAAGCAGGTAAGCACACCAGAAGAATTGAAAGTGATAACAAAAATTTATGAAAATACCTCCCACTAGGGGTTACACTCTAGAATAAAAACAATAAAAAACCATAAAAAGGTCAAAGTACAAAGGGTCAACGCTGCGTTTCGGTGCAATTTCCAAATATGTACACCTTCTTCAGGACAACTTTGACAGTTTCATAATTGTAGATGATTTTAGATACAATTCTTTGTAACACTTTAACATATTGACAACATTTCTATAAAATCACTGGTGCTACTCGGGATATAACATTTTGCGCTACCTGTTATCCTAGGGATGAGATTTTAAACAAACTCCATTCAGTGATATTAACTTAAACCATCAGCGTTCTTTCTCTAACGTCTTAGGGTCTTCGCCTACCCGCCTTTATCAAAAATTGAATTTCAGTTTAGGCAAAATCTGTACCTGTTGATTTTCTCTTTTCTATCTTAAGAGAGACTTCCACAGTTCAATAAAGGTCGTCAGTGCCTTCACTTTTGCTCAATGGCTTTAGTAAGGAAATAAATAAAAAAATTCAATTTTAGTTAACCTTCTTAGCTCTTTACCCTTTGTGTCAACTAGTTATATGCCTTATGTATTACCTGATATCAGTAAAGGTGCACGGTAAAGAACCCCGGAGGAGCCACCAGATCTCTCAGATTCAATTTAGACGGTTGTATCACTCCTTATTGTCTTTTTGATCAAGCAGCTTTTTTTCTTTTAGCGCTGTTTTCCGTGGTTTATTTGATAAAACCTGTTAATATAAAATTAACGTGTTGTGAAGAGCCACTATGGATTTATGGGTCATCTGTTATTCCAGTCTGTGGCGTCAATTCAATTCGTTTTTTTATAAAAAAATAAATGTCATCATCTGCAGCACTCCTAGTTTTGTGCCTTATTGGCTATATTATTCAGAGTCTTGGCAGAGTCATTTAAAGGGTGCCACTGATTAGGCTTAACTAACTTTTACACATGTATCAACAAAAATATTGATATTAATCCTGATATTAAAGAGGTTCCCCTCTATTGGGCATTCCTAGACCCAATACAGCGTTATCCACACTGTTGGTCATGGTACTTCAAAGGTTCCCCGTGGTATGGCATATGGGTAATGGGTGAAAGACCCATGACGAACCGCTGTCCCCCGGAGTTAATTGCTCACGAGTCCTAGCTTACTTACCGATCTCATGTAAGTCGGCCTCCCTGCTCCTCCGTGTTCCGCGTCATCCGGGTAAATAATTTACCGGATGCCGGCCTAGGTTAAGTACTCGCTCTTCCGGGGTTGACCTGGAAGTAGAATTTTGGCCTCAAGACTTATATTTCCCCATTGTTCCGTAACCATATTGTATTTCTATTTACAAACGGAAAAACTGGGGCTGGAAGACTGCATCTATGTTGATTACTATTTCAATCGGGTTGTAATTATTTATCGAACGAGCATGACCCGGAAGTACTCCTCTTGTGGACGCGCTCGCAATTTTAAATATATGTTTACTTTGCTATCCTGCATCATAATGACACTGCTGCAATGTACACAATGTGATAAGTCCTCTCGTAGCCTTAATCTACGTGGATTATTCCAAAAACGGCAAGCACTCGGTAACACCAGAGTGTCCGCCATTTTGGATTGGGGTCATACCAATCGATATTGTTTGTTTGCGCAGTGAGTTACCCCTCGGTGTAAATAGTGTAATCTGATTTGGGACAAAAACTAAACCACATTCTACTGTCCTACGCACTTTATATTTTCTGCACAAAAACAGACAATCCTTCATATTTCATTCACTATGTACAGTATAAACAGTGTATTTATTCACCCTACCGCGACTGTTACAAGTGTACTACATCAAGGCAATATATGACACATCATTCTGGTAGTGCAGGTCTTTCAAAGTATATATAAAAACAATGCATAAAAAGCAATTTTAAACCACCAGTGGAACATATCAAACACTATCATGATCTTTTTAGATGTACATTGTTTTTGTTATATTACACGGTCTCTTTATATCTAGGATTATTTACATCAGTCTGCACACAATATTACATCAATCTCATTTGTACATTTACCCATGACGGGTGTCCACATTTGAGGTATCCATCTTAAATATATTCTATTCCCTCATTGCCTTGATCAAGGTTACTTCATTGGTAATGCAAAGACGTTTTTTAAAAACAAAAAATTTTTGTTCTAGTGATGTTTGTCATTATATAATCAATTTTTCCCATTCCTCTCTGTTATTCAACCCTGTTCTAAATGTGTTGAAAAGGGACATAAAAAATTGTTCTCTCTTTTTCCTTTTTATCTGGATATCTCCTCCTCTTAGGGTTTGTTGTATAACCTCTATGCCGCACCATTTGAGGTCTTCAATTCTGTGATCATGAGCCAACCAGTGCTCAACTAAGGGCGCTGTTCTTTTTTTGGTTCTTATTGCGGATTTATGCTCAGTTATCCTAGTTTTGATTTCTCTGGAGGTTTCGCCGATGTAGGCTTTGTTGCAGGGACACATTATAAAGTATACTAAATTTTTAGTTCTGCAGTTGATAAAACTTTTTATTTTATGTCGAATGCCATTATGTTCAATTGTGTCTGTTTTTATTATATTAGTGCAGTTCGTGCACATACTGCAACAAAAATTACCTACGGGCATGGGTTTTGTATCCATAGTCCGTTGCCTTTCTGATCTATCGTCTCTGAAGGTATGGACTAAGCAGTTCCTAACTGTTTTGTTTCTACGGAAACTGAACATGGGTTTAGCCAGTTTTTCTCCATCATTTCTACTCAGTAATGACCAGTTTCTATTGATGATGTTCTTCACTTTGTTACTGGCTGCACTAAAGTTAGTCACGAATATCAATCTATCGTTTGATTTTTCTTTTCGTGCATGGTCTTTTGAGAATAAAGATTCCCTATTATAATATTTGGCGCGTTTATATGCTCTTCTGATTAGATGTTTAGGGTATCCTCTTTCTTTAAGTTTATCTGATAGGATATCCGCGTATTTGTTAAAATCTTGGATGTCTGTACAGTTTCGTCTTATTCTTAAAAACTGGCCAAAAGGAATATTATCCTTTTGGCTCCTGGGATGGTTACTATTATAATGCAATAGATTATTGCGGTCTGAGGGCTTAGAGTACAGTTCCACTTCTAGACACTCATTTTTGGCTTTTATTCTGATATCTAAGAATTCAATGCTCTCTTTACTATATTGCGAAGTAAAATGGAGATTCGTGTCTCCAAGATTGAGCCAGCTGATGAAGTCATCCAGATCTTCTATGGTTCCCGTCCAGATGAAAAAAATATCATCGATGAACCTCGACCAACAGGTAATGTTTTCAAAATATGGGGCTGCATCGTTAAAAATATGCTTGTTTTCAAATGCAGCCACGTATAAGCAGGCCAGGCTAGGAGCACAGGTGGCTCCCATGCTGGTGCCTTTGACCTGCTTATACAAATCGTTTTTGAACAAAAAGATGTTGTTTTTCAAAACGATGGTCACACATTCGATTATGAATGACGCATGGCTACTAAGATCCCCTGTGCCGTTATTCAGAAGGCCCTCTAACATTTTGATCGTGTCATCCTGAGGGATGTTAGTGTAGAGGGCTTCTATGTCTAACGTCACTAGCCATTGGTTTTGAATATCATACGGATGGCCTTCTACCTTGTCTATAATTCCCGTAGTGTCCTTAATATAGGCCTGTTGGACAGTTACCAGGGGTTGTAAAAATTTGTCCACATATTTGCTGAGTGGTTCTGTTACGGAGTTAATACTCGAAACTATAGGCCGCATTGGTGGATCCGCTAGGTTCTTATGGACCTTAGGCAGTCCATAGAGTGCCGGAATTATTGGAGATTTATTTTTAAGAAATCTAAATTCATCCTCACATATTATTTCATCATCTTTCGCAAAATTTAGGAGATTGCTTACTTTAAGGATCAGAGCATTCCACTCATCTCTGTTTGATTTGCAATAATGCTCGGTGTTGTTAAGAAGGAGCATCATTCTTCTAGTATAGTCTTCTGTGTTCATTAGAACTATGCTTCCTCCCTTGTCACCGGGCTTTATTGTTAGGTTTTTATTATTTTCAAGGTCCCTCAGTGCCAAATTTTCTGCTTTCGTTAGATTATGGTGACTGACTATAGGTTGTTCGAGAAGATCTGATATGTTACTTTCAACCACCTGTTCAAACAAATCAACTTGTTTGTTAACCATGTTGATTGTGGGGGTCCAATCTGACTTAGGTTTAAGACCTGATTTGTTGACTGACCGAATTGGTTGTTCTTTATTTTTTTTAAAATCATGTAACCTCACTTTCCTAAAGAAACCACGAAGGTCTCTTTCTAGATTAAATTTGTCTATTCTTGTGGTTATGGCATATCCAAGGCCCTTTTCTAGAACTGATTTTTCGTGTTGGTTCAGGACAAAGTTTGACAAATTGATAATGGCTGCTTTTTTATTATTTAGTCCCATTTTGCCTGGCTCCTGGTTTTCATATACGGCCTCTTTTGCTGTGGAGGTTGAGGGTAAAAGTTCCCCCTCCCTCTCCCTCTCCCCCTGTTCTGAGTACCTCTTTGTGCTCGCTGGTCCAAAAAAGGCAAGGAGCTCTGATTGGAAGGATTGTCATTACTATTAGTATTATCTGGATTTGTTTCATTGTCGGATTCAGCACTTGTATAGGATGAATCAGAGAATGCCACTCTTTTTTTGGGGTAAGGTCTTTTCGGTTGTTGCCATTGGTTACGATTAAAATGTTCCTCTCTAGGTCTATCAAAAAAATCTTTCTGAGTGTATGGATATACTACTTCTGTGTTATAAATGGCCACATCTTTTCTAAATTTATTTAGTTTTTTGTTAAGGAGATAATCCTTGTAGCCAGCGACATCCTTTTGGATGTCGTCAAGTTTCTTCTTAGCATCATCCAATGCTGTGTTCCCCTGTAGTTTAAGTTCAAGTTCTTCAATTTCTTTTTTATCAATAATCAATATGGCAGTGGCTGTTTCAATTATAAGTAACATCCAATCTCTGCTACATCGATTGGCAATAAGGGTCTAGTTCTCAATAAATTTAGCATGGCGGATAAAAATCCCAGGTTCGTTTTTCACCTGCAAGCCTTTGGGAATAATGCCCTTCTTACAATAGTCGATTAGAAAATCTGCGTGTAATTCAGTTCTAACCAACTTCTTTTTGTTATTCCACAATTCACGCCACTGTTCCTCATCAGCATTTGATGTGGATATTGAGGAATAGTTTTTAGAGGTACCATTTATTATTTTATTGAATTCCTCTTCAGAAAAACCTTTTGTTTTTAAGGTGTCCATTTTTCGACTTTAGGATACACCTCAGATGCTGATGTATGTGATAATGCTAATGTTGATCCTTCCCAGCTAACAAGCTGTACATATAAACATCAAAAAGTAAAGCGGAAGGTTCCCCTGGTTTACTTTGCACACAGGTTGGGGGATTATATTACATTTAAAAACAGTGGGCCTGTGTTTTTGGAAAAAGACTCTATTAAAGTCCAGAGTCAAGGATTGGAAAATACCAATGTCTGCACAGAACCTGCTTTCATTCAGGTCTTAAAACCAATAGCCACTCTATAGCATGTAGAAAGACTTATATAACAAACACCATCCCAAGTGAAAATGATATACTTTGATGCAAAATAGACATCTATTTCTAAACAGGTAAAGCAGGTAAGCACACCAGAAGAATTGAAAGTGATAACAAAAATTTATTAAAATACCTCCCACTAGGGGTTACACTCTAGAATAAAAACAATAAAAAACCATAAAAAGGTCAAAGTACAAAGGGTCGACGCTGCGTTTCGGTGCAATTTCCAAATATGTACACCTTCTTCAGGACAACTTTGACAGTTTCATAAATAATCTACAAATTAAAAACATGATTTTAGATACAATTCTTTGTAACACTTTAACATATTGACAACATTTCTATAAAATCACTGGTGCTACTCGGGATATAACATTTTGCGCTACCTGTTATCCTAGGGATGAGATTTTAAACAAACTCCATTCAGTGATATTAACTTAAACCATCAGCGTTCTTTCTCTAACGTCTTAGGGTCTTCGCCTACCCGCCTTTATCAAAAATTGAATTTCAGTTTAGGCAAAATCTGTACCTGTTGATTTTCTCTTTTCTATCTTAAGAGAGACTTCCACAGTTCATTAAAGGTCGTCAGTGCCTTCACTTTTGCTCAATGGCTTTAGTAAGGAAATAAATAAAAAAATTCAATTTTAGTTAACCTTCTTAGCTCTTTACCCTTTGTGTCAACTAGTTATATGCCTTATGTATTACCTGATATCAGTAAAGGTGCACGGTAAAGAACCCCGGAGGAGCCACCAGATCTCTCAGATTCAATTTAGACGGTTGTATCACTCCTTATTGTCTTTTTGATCAAGCAGCTTTTTTTCTTTTAGCGCTGTTTTCCGTGGTTTATTTGATAAAACCTGTTAATATAAAATTAACGTGTTGTGAAGAGCCACTATGGATTTATGGGTCATCTGTTATTCCAGTCTGTGGCGTCAATTCAATTCGTTTTTTTATAAAAAATAAATGTCATCATCTGCAGCACTCCTAGTTTTGTGCCTTATTGGCTATATTATTCAGAGTCTTGGCAGAGTCATTTAAAGGGTGCCACTGATTAGGCTTAACTAACTTGTACACATGTATCAACAAAAATATTGATATTAATCCTGATATTAAAGAGGTTCCCCTCTATTGGGCATTCCTAGACCCAATACAGCGTTATCCACACTGTTGGTCATGGTACTTCAAAGGTTCCCCGTGGTATGGCATATGGGTAATGGGTGAAAGACCCATGACGAACCGCTGTCCCCCGGAGTTAATTGCTCACGAGTCCTAGCTTACTTACCGATCTCATGTAAGTCGGCCTCCCTGCTCCTCCGTGTTCCGCGTCATCCGGGTAAATAATTTACCGGATGCCGGCCTAGGTTAAGTACTCGCTCTTCCGGGGTTGACCTGGAAGTAGAATTTTGGCCTCAAGACTTATATTTCCCCATTGTTCCGTAACCATATTGTATTTCTATTTACAAACGGAAAAACTGGGGCTGGAAGACTGCATCTATGTTGATTACTATTTCAATCGGGTTGTAATTATTTATCGAACGAGCATGACCCGGAAGTACTCCTCTTGTGGACGCGCTCGCAATTTTAAATATATGTTTACTTTGCTATCCTGCATCATAATGACACTGCTGCAATGTACACAATGTGATAAGTCCTCTCGTAGCCTTAATCTACGTGGATTATTCCAAAAACGGCAAGCACTCGGTAACACCAGAGTGTCCGCCATTTTGGATTGGGGTCATACCAATCGATATTGTTTGTTTGCGCAGTGAGTTACCCCTCGGTGTAAATAGTGTAATCTGATTTGGGACAAAAACTAAACCACATTCTACTGTCCTACGCACTTTATATTTTGTGCACAAAAACAGACAATCCTTCATATTTCATTCACTATGTACAGTATAAACAGTGTATTTATTCACCCTACCGCGACTGTTACAAGTGTACTACATCAAGGCAATATATGACACATCATTCTGGTAGTGCAGGTCTTTCAAAGTATATATAAAAACAATGCATAAAAAGCAATTTTAAACCACCAGTGGAACATATCAAACACTATCATGATCTTTTTAGATGTACATTGTTTTTGTTATATTACACGGTCTCTTTATATCTAGGATTATTTACATCAGTCTGCACACAATATTACATCAATCTCATTTGTACATTTACCCATGACGGGTGTCCACATTTGAGGTATCCATCTTAAATATATTCTATTCCCTCATTGCCTTGATCAAGGTTACTTCATTGGTAATGCAAAGACGTTTTTTAAAAACAAAAAATTTTTGTTCTAGTGATGTTTGTCATTATATAATAAATTTTTCCCATTCCTCTCTGTTATTCAACCCTGTTCTAAATGTGTTGAAAAGGGACATAAAAAATTGTTCTCTCTTTTTCCTTTTTATCTGGATATCTCCTCCTCTTAGGGTTTGTTGTATAACCTCTATGCCGCACCATTTGAGGTCTTCAATTCTGTGATCATGAGCCAACCAGTGCTCAACTAAGGGCGCTGTTCTTTTTTTGGTTCTTATTGCGGATTTATGCTCAGTTATCCTAGTTTTGATTTCTCTGGAGGTTTCGCCGATGTAGGCTTTGTTGCAGGGACACATTATAAAGTATACTAAATTTTTAGTTCTGCAGTTGATAAAACTTTTTATTTTATGTCGAATGCCATTATGTTCAATTGTGTCTGTTTTTATTATATTAGTGCAGTTCGTGCACATACTGCAACAAAAATTACCTACGGGCATGGGTTTTGTATCCATAGTCCGTTGCCTTTCTGATCTATCGTCTCTGAAGGTATGGACTAAGCAGTTCCTAACTGTTTTGTTTCTACGGAAACTGAACATGGGTTTAGCCAGTTTTTCTCCATCATTTCTACTCAGTAATGACCAGTTTCTATTGATGATGTTCTTCACTTTGTTACTGGCTGCACTAAAGTTAGTCACGAATATCAATCTATCGTTTGATTTTTCTTTTCGTGCATGGTCTTTTGAGAATAAAGATTCCCTATTATAATATTTGGCGCGTTTATATGCTCTTCTGATTAGATGTTTAGGGTATCCTCTTTCTTTAAGTTTATCTGATAGGATATCCGCGTATTTGTTAAAATCTTGGATGTCTGTACAGTTTCGTCTTATTCTTAAAAACTGGCCAAAAGGAATATTATCCTTTTGGCTCCTGGGATGGTTACTATTATAATGCAATAGATTATTGCGGTCTGAGGGCTTAGAGTACAGTTCCACTTCTAGACACTCATTTTTGGCTTTTATTCTGATATCTAAGAATTCAATGCTCTCTTTACTATATTGCGAAGTAAAATGGAGATTCGTGTCTCCAAGATTGAGCCAGCTGATGAAGTCATCCAGATCTTCTATGGTTCCCGTCCAGATGAAAAAAATATCATCGATGAACCTCGACCAACAGGTAATGTTTTCAAAATATGGGGCTGCATCGTTAAAAATATGCTTGTTTTCAAATGCAGCCACGTATAAGCAGGCCAGGCTAGGAGCACAGGTGGCTCCCATGCTGGTGCCTTTGACCTGCTTATACAAATCGTTTTTGAACAAAAAGATGTTGTTTTTCAAAACGATGGTCACACATTCGATTATGAATGACGCATGGCTACTAAGATCCCCTGTGCCGTTATTCAGAAGGCCCTCTAACATTTTGATCGTGTCATCCTGAGGGATGTTAGTGTAGAGGGCTTCTATGTCTAACGTCACTAGCCATTGGTTTTGAATATCATACGGATGGCCTTCTACCTTGTCTATAATTCCCGTAGTGTCCTTAATATAGGCCTGTTGGACAGTTACCAGGGGTTGTAAAAATTTGTCCACATATTTGCTGAGTGGTTCTGTTACGGAGTTAATACTCGAAACTATAGGCCGCATTGGTGGATCCGCTAGGTTCTTATGGACCTTAGGCAGTCCATAGAGTGCCGGAATTATTGGAGATTTATTTTTAAGAAATCTAAATTCATCCTCACATATTATTTCATCATCTTTCGCAAAATTTAGGAGATTGCTTACTTTAAGGATCAGAGCATTCCACTCATCTCTGTTTGATTTGCAATAATGCTCGGTGTTGTTAAGAAGGAGCATCATTCTTCTAGTATAGTCTTCTGTGTTCATTAGAACTATGCTTCCTCCCTTGTCACCGGGCTTTATTGTTAGGTTTTTATTATTTTCAAGGTCCCTCAGTGCCAAATTTTCTGCTTTCGTTAGATTATGGTGACTGACTATAGGTTGTTCGAGAAGATCTGATATGTTACTTTCAACCACCTGTTCAAACAAATCAACTTGTTTGTTAACCATGTTGATTGTGGGGGTCCAATCTGACTTAGGTTTAAGACCTGATTTGTTGACTGACCGAATTGGTTGTTCTTTATTTTTTTTTAAATCATGTAACCTCACTTTCCTAAAGAAACCACGAAGGTCTCTTTCTAGATTAAATTTGTCTATTCTTGTGGTTATGGCATATCCAAGGCCCTTTTCTAGAACTGATTTTTCGTGTTGGTTCAGGACAAAGTTTGACAAATTGATAATGGCTGCTTTTTTATTATTTAGTCCCATTTTGCCTGGCTCCTGGTTTTCATATACGGCCTCTTTTGCTGTGGAGGTTGAGGGTAAAAGTTCCCCCTCCCTCTCCCTCTCCCCCTGTTCTGAGTACCTCTTTGTGCTCGCTGGTCCAAAAAAGGCAAGGAGCTCTGATTGGAAGGATTGTCATTACTATTAGTATTATCTGGATTTGTTTCATTGTCGGATTCAGCACTTGTATAGGATGAATCAGAGAATGCCACTCTTTTTTTGGGGTAAGGTCTTTTCGGTTGTTGCCATTGGTTACGATTAAAATGTTCCTCTCTAGGTCTATCAAAAAAATCTTTCTGAGTGTATGGATATACTACTTCTGTGTTATAAATGGCCACATCTTTTCTAAATTTATTTAGTTTTTTGTTAAGGAGATAATCCTTGTAGCCAGCGACATCCTTTTGGATGTCGTCAAGTTTCTTCTTAGCATCATCCAATGCTGTGTTCCCCTGTAGTTTAAGTTCAAGTTCTTCAATTTCTTTTTTATCAATAATCAATATGGCAGTGGCTGTTTCAATTATAAGTAACATCCAATCTCTGCTACATCGATTGGCAATAAGGGTCTAGTTCTCAATAAATTTAGCATGGCGGATAAAAATCCCAGGTTCGTTTTTCACCTGCAAGCCTTTGGGAATAATGCCCTTCTTACAATAGTCGATTAGAAAATCTGCGTGTAATTCAGTTCTAACCAACTTCTTTTTGTTATTCCACAATTCACGCCACTGTTCCTCATCAGCATTTGATGTGGATATTGAGGAATAGTTTTTAGAGGTACCATTTATTATTTTATTGAATTCCTCTTCAGAAAAACCTTTTGTTTTTAAGGTGTCCATTTTTCGACTTTAGGATACACCTCAGATGCTGATGTATGTGATAATGCTAATGTTGATCCTTCCCAGCTAACAAGCTGTACATATAAACATCAAAAAGTAAAGCGGAAGGTTCCCCTGGTTTACTTTGCACACAGGTTGGGGGATTATATTACATTTAAAAACAGTGGGCCTGTGTTTTTGGAAAAAGACTCTATTAAACTCCAGAGTCAAGGATTGGAAAATACCAATGTCTGCACAGAACCTGCTTTCATTCAGGTCTTAAAACCAATAGCCACTCTATAGCATGTAGAAAGACTTATATAACAAACACCATCCCAAGTGAAAATGATATACTTTGATGCAAAATAGACATCTATTTCTAAACAGGTAAAGCAGGTAAGCACACCAGAAGAATTGAAAGTGATAACAAAAATTTATTAAAATACCTCCCACTAGGGGTTACACTCTAGAATAAAAACAATAAAAAACCATAAAAAGGTCAAAGTACAAAGGGTCGACGCTGCGTTTCGGTGCAATTTCCAAATATGTACACCTTCTTCAGGACAACTTTGACAGTTTCATAAATAATCTACAAATTAAAAACATGATTTTAGATACAATTCTTTGTAACACTTTAACATATTGACAACATTTCTATAAAATCACTGGTGCTACTCGGGATATAACATTTTGCGCTACCTGTTATCCTAGGGATGAGATTTTAAACAAACTCCATTCAGTGATATTAACTTAAACCATCAGCGTTCTTTCTCTAACGTCTTAGGGTCTTCGCCTACCCGCCTTTATCAAAAATTGAATTTCAGTTTAGGCAAAATCTGTACCTGTTGATTTTCTCTTTTCTATCTTAAGAGAGACTTCCACAGTTCAATAAAGGTCGTCAGTGCCTTCACTTTTGCTCAATGGCTTTAGTAAGGAAATAAATAAAAAAATTCAATTTTAGTTAACCTTCTTAGCTCTTTACCCTTTGTGTCAACTAGTTATATGCCTTATGTATTACCTGATATCAGTAAAGGTGCACGGTAAAGAACCCCGGAGGAGCCACCAGATCTCTCAGATTCAATTTAGACGGTTGTATCACTCCTTATTGTCTTTTTGATCAAGCAGCTTTTTTTCTTTTAGCGCTGTTTTCCGTGGTTTATTTGATAAAACCTGTTAATATAAAATTAACGTGTTGTGAAGAGCCACTATGGATTTATGGGTCATCTGTTATTCCAGTCTGTGGCGTCAATTCAATTCGTTTTTTTATAAAAAATAAATGTCATCATCTGCAGCACTCCTAGTTTTGTGCCTTATTGGCTATATTATTCAGAGTCTTGGCAGAGTCATTTAAAGGGTGCCACTGATTAGGCTTAACTAACTTTTACACATGTATCAACAAAAATATTGATATTAATCCTGATATTAAAGAGGTTCCCCTCTATTGGGCATTCCTAGACCCAATACAGCGTTATCCACACTGTTGGTCATGGTACTTCAAAGGTTCCCCGTGGTATGGCATATGGGTAATGGGTGAAAGACCCATGACGAACCGCTGTCCCCCGGAGTTAATTGCTCACGAGTCCTAGCTTACTTACCGATCTCATGTAAGTCGGCCTCCCTGCTCCTCCGTGTTCCGCGTCATCCGGGTAAATAATTTACCGGATGCCGGCCTAGGTTAAGTACTCGCTCTTCCGGGGTTGACCTGGAAGTAGAATTTTGGCCTCAAGACTTATATTTCCCCATTGTTCCGTAACCATATTGTATTTCTATTTACAAACGGAAAAACTGGGGCTGGAAGACTGCATCTATGTTGATTACTATTTCAATCGGGTTGTAATTATTTATCGAACGAGCATGACCCGGAAGTACTCCTCTTGTGGACGCGCTCGCAATTTTAAATATATGTTTACTTTGCTATCCTGCATCATAATGACACTGCTGCAATGTACACAATGTGATAAGTCCTCTCGTAGCCTTAATCTATGTGGATTATTCCAAAAACGGCAAGCACTCGGTAACACCAGAGTGTCCGCCATTTTGGATTGGGGTCATACCAATCGATATTGTTTGTTTGCGCAGTGAGTTACCCCTCGGTGTAAATAGTGTAATCTGATTTGGGACAAAAACTAAACCACATTCTACTGTCCTACGCACTTTATATTTTGTGCACAAAAACAGACAATCCTTCATATTTCATTCAATATGTACAGTATAAACAGTGTATTTATTCACCCTACCGCGACTGTTACAAGTGTACTACATCAAGGCAATATATGACACATCATTCTGGTAGTGCAGGTCTTTCAAAGTATATATAAAAACAATGCATAAAAAGCAATTTTAAACCACCAGTGGAACATATCAAACACTATCATGATCTTTTTAGATGTACATTGTTTTTGTTATATTACACGGTCTCTTTATATCTAGGATTATTTACATCAGTCTGCACACAATATTACATCAATCTCATTTGTACATTTACCCATGACGGGTGTCCACATTTGAGGTATCCATCTTAAATATATTCTATTCCCTCATTGCCTTGATCAAGGTTACTTCATTGGTAATGCAAAGACGTTTTTTAAAAACAAAATTTTTTTGTTCTAGTGATGTTTGTCATTATATAATCAATTTTTCCCATTCCTCTCTGTTATTCAACCCTGTTCTAAATGTGTTGAAAAGGGACATTAAAAATTGTTCTCTCCTTTTCCTTTTTATCTGGATATCTCCTCCTCTTAGGGTTTGTTGTATAACCTCTATGCCGCACCATTTGAGGTCTTCAATTCTGTGATCATGAGCCAACCAGTGCTCAACTAAGGGCGCTGTTCTTTTTTTGGTTCTTATTGCGGATTTATGCTCAGTTATCCTAGTTTTGATTTCTCTGGAGGTTTCGCCGATGTAGGCTTTGTTGCAGGGACACAATATAAAGTATACTAAATTTTTTGTTCTGCAGTTGACAAAACTTTTTATTTTATGTCGAATGCCATTATGTTCAATTGTGTCTGTTTTTATTATATTAGTGCAGTTCGTGCACATACTGCAACAAAAATTACCTACGGGCATGGGTTTTGTATCCATAGTCCGTTGCCTTTCTGATCTATCGTCTCTGAAGGTATGGACTAAGCAGTTCCTAACTGTTTTGTTTCTACGGAAACTGAACATGGGTTTAGCCAGTTTTTCTCCATCATTTCTACTCAGTAATGACCAGTTTCTATTGATGATGTTCTTCACTTTGTTACTGGCTGCACTAAAGTTAGTCACGAATATCAATCTATTGTTTGATTTTTCTTTTCGTGCATGGTCTTTTGAGAATAAAGATTCCCTATTATAATATTTGGCGCGTTTATATGCTCTTCTGATTAGATGTTTAGGGTATCCTCTTTCTTTAAGTTTATCTGATAGGATATCCGCGTATTTGTTAAAATCTTGGATGTCTGTACAGTTTGGTCTTATTCTTAAAAACTGGCCAAAAGGAATATTATCCTTTTGGCTCCTGGGATGGTTACTATTATAATGCAATAGAGTATTGCGGTCTGAGGGCTTAGAGTACAGTTCCACTTCTAGACACTCATTTTTTGCTTTTATTCTGATATCTAAGAATTCAATGCTCTCTTTACTATATTGCGAAGTAAAATGGAGATGCGTGTCTCCAAGATTGAGCCAGCTGATGAAGTCATCCAGATCTTCTATGGTTCCCGTCCAGATGAAAAAAATATCATCGATGAACCTCGACCAACAGGTAATGTTTTCAAAATATGGGGCTGCATCGTTAAAAATATGCTTGTTTTCAAATGCAGCCACGTATAGGCAGGCCAGGCTAGGAGCACAGGTGGCTCCCATGCTGGTGCCTTTGACCTGCTTATACAAATCGTTTTTGAACAAAAAGATGTTGTTTTTCAAAACGATGGTCACACATTCGATTATGAATGACGCATGGGTACTAAGATCCCCTGTGCCGTTATTCAGAAGGCCCTCTAACATTTTGATCGTGTCATCCTGAGGGATGTTAGTGTAGAGGGCTTCTATGTCTAACGTCACTAGCCATTGGTTTTGAATATCATACGGATGGCCTTCTACCTTGTCTATAATTCCCGTAGTGTCCTTAATATAGGCCTGTTGGACAGTTACCAGGGGTTGTAAAAATTTGTCCACATATTTGCTGAGTGGTTCTGTTACGGAGTTAATACTCGAAACTATAGGCCGCATTGGTGGATCCGCTAGGTTCTTATGGACCTTAGGCAGTCCATAGAGTGCCGGAATTATTGGAGATTTATTTTTAAGAAATCTAAATTCATCCTCACATATTATTTCATCATCTTTCGCAAAATTTAGGAGATTGCTTACTTTAAGGATCAGAGCATTCCACTCATCTCTGTTTGATTTGCAATAATGCTCGGTGTTGTTAAGAAGGAGCATCATTCTTCTAGTATAGTCTTCTGTGTTCATTAGAACTATGCTTCCTCCCTTGTCACCGGGCTTTATTGTTAGGTTTTTATTATTTTCAAGGTCCCTCAGTGCCAAATTTTCTGCTTTCGTTAGATTATGGTGACTGACTATAGGTTGTTCGAGAAGATCCGATATGTTACTTTCAACCACCTGTTCAAACAAATCAACTTGTTTGTAAACCATGTTGATTGTGGGGGTCCAATCTGACTTAGGTTTAAGACCTGATTTGTTGACTGACCGAATTGGTTGTTCTTTATTTTTAAAAAAATCATGTAACCTCACTTTCCTAAAGAAACCACGAAGGTCTCTTTCTAGATTAAATTTGTCTATTCTTGTGGTTATGGCATATCCAAGGCCCTTTTCTAGAACTGATTTTTCGTGTTGGTTCAGGACAAAGTTTGACAAATTGATAATGGCTGCTTTTTTATTATTTAGTCCCATTTTGCCTGGCTCCTGGTTTTCATATACGGCCTCTTTTGCTGTGGAGGTTGAGGGTAAAAGTTCCCCCTCCCTCTCCCTCTCCCCCTGTTCTGAGTACCTCTTTGTGCTCGCTGGTCCAAAAAAGGCAAGGAGCTCTGATTGGAAGGATTGTCATTACTATTAGTATTATCTGGATTTGTTTCATTGTCGGATTCAGCACTTGTATAGGATGAATCAGAGAATGCCACTCTTTTTTTGGGGTAAGGTCTTTTCGGTTGTTGCCATTGGTTACGATTAAAATGTTCCTCTCTAGGTCTATCAAAAAAATCTTTCTGAGTGTATGGATATACTACTTCTGTGTTATAAATGGCCTCATCTTTTATACATTTATTTAGTTTTTTGTTAAGGAGATAATCCTTGTAGCCAGCGACATCCTTTTCCAAAAACACAGGCCCACTGTTTTTAAATGCAGGTTACAAAAGCGTACATCGTGAGCAAGAGGAAGCAAACGGAGCATTACAAAAGTGAGCCAAATGGTGCATTACAGGAGGAAAAAGTGACGTGTGCAGGTTACAAAAGCGTACAAAGTAAACATAGAGGTATAATACTGCAATATATGGAGGAAGGCTCCGGGGGACCCACGGACAACGTTGGGGCGGGCTGCTACTAGTGTTATATTTACAAGGTAACCCTGCACTTAAGGAGCGATACCAAAACTCTCTCTAACTGCGCTTTATGCAGGATCCTAACAGCAGGCACACTTGTAATTCTAGACAAGTAACACTACTACCTGGATTTTACCAGGAAAAACAATAATTATATTAAAAACAAAAACCCCAAATAAAACTCTTTATAAATGACTAATTTACTGTTCAAATTGATTTGCAGATTAAGAAGAATTTCAGTAACCCACCAGATTTTCTTATACAGAATCTCTGTACTGCTACCTAGCAAAAGCACACAATGGCAAACTTTCCCTCTCATTCAGCACACATATACATGTAAATATCAAATCATATTCCTTCCCCCAGTAATTCAAAATCTTACACACATTTCTATTGGTTATACATTTCAGCCCTTTCCAATTTATTATGTTTGAACCCTACCTCCCAATCTGCTTACTGTCTGTTACCATGGTAACAGTACATGCTGCACTAAACTAAGCACACAGGTCACAAGTTCAGCACACAATGTTGCTAATGCAAACAGCAAGTGTGCTTGACATTCCAAAATATCACCTAATCTAATGTAACGTTCCATTCAAACAGTTTTTCATAACCAATAAGAAATATGTTTTTAAAAAACAAACATGCACCCTACTTTTCAGACTACAATGTTTTTAAACAGCAATCATTTCTATTGTTTTCTCAAAACCTTATCCACCATTTTAGAAAAATCTTACTTTTCAAACTGCCATTTCATTTACAGAGAACATCTCAGTGCATTCAGACCTCCTTGCAAGATGCTTACAGTATGTATTGTGGGACACCGCTATATTTTCTGCAGCCAAAGGTACGCAGAAAATAGAGCCATTGACAAAGACCTAGCTTTGCCAAATGTAACATTAAATGGATTGGACAGAGAGGGTTAAAGTGGCACCAAATGATGCCATTGGTTAAATCCTTTTTACATCTCCAACAATCGGACCTCATAATTGTGCACTGTGGGGGCAATGACCAAGGCACTTTGACTGGGGTAGGTCTGCAAATGCTTATGAAGGACACCTTTGAAGAAATGATGTCACCTTTCCCCCAAACTGCCTTTGTCTATTCTAACATATGCCAAAGGCAGAAATGGAACTGGTCCAATCAATTTTGTCCACATTTTGAGAAAGCTAGGAAACATGTCAATAAATCTGTTTCAGCTTTTCTCCGATTATAGAATGGGGTCCATTTACCACAACAATCTGTTTCAATATGGATGGCATCTATAGGACAGATGGTGTACATTTTACAGATGGGGGTAACCGAGTCTTCCTCTTGAACTTTAGACTCTGCATAGGTCCACAATCTAAACACAAGCTTGATGTATATCTGAAAAATATTACTTTTTTTCCCACTTGGAATCACGCACCTGACGCGTTAGGGTCGTGCACCCAACGCGTGCACACCAGAGAACCGTAGCAAACAGAAATGGCGATCCCTAGGACTGGAGGGGCCTTTGAGCCCCCCTCAACCATTTTTGAAAACCCCACAGGGAGTAGCGGGCCATTAAGCCCCACCCATCTATTTTACTGGTGGGATGGTGGTTGAGCCACCCCCGCCACCCAATAATGTTTTAGCCCCCGGAGGGTGGCGATCTCCGGTGCTAGAAAGCCCCTCTGGGACCCCATAAAATTTAAAACTTTTGCCCTCGGAATTTGGACCCTCTGTAGCTAAATATTAAAACCCGCGCTTCCTTTTATTTGTTTGTTTACGGCATGATCCCAGCACCCTAAGCGTACTTTCCACCCTAAGCACACTTTGCCATTTTTAGGGGAAAAAAAAGAATAATAATTAGGGCCCTTGGGAGTTGTTGTGGGACCCTCTAAGAAGGTATAGAGTGTCAAGATATTTCTACCCTATCCCCTTTATACGTTTTCCACACTTCTTCCACTGACTTCAACCGAGGCACAAAATGGCTGCCATCAATTCCTGGTTTTGAATGTTAACAACCACTTGACAGCCAATTAGCATTCAGCGCGTTATCGAGAGGGTGCGCTTAGAGTGCGCGCAAGATGCGCGGATCCACCGAGGCCATAGATATGTATGTACATTTAATTAGAATTTTCTCAGAAACTACTGAACGGATTTACACCATTTAAGCAAAAGGCACGAGTCTGAACCAAAGTCTACCACTTTGCCAAATTTGTTGTAATTCCGTTCGGGCTGTAGCCATGATGAACGAATCCTATGGAAAATTGCATTAGAAAACACGTTATGAGACCCCCCCTTTTTTATCACCCCCCGCTTCAAATGCAATATTTTAGACCCCGGGATTTCTCCTTCCCACGTACCTAATTTTTAAACAAGCACAGGAGCCTGCGCTTCTTTTTTTATTTTTTTTAAGGCAAATCCATGCACCCAGCACACATTTCTCTTTTTTCGGCCCTAGGGATCCTTGTGGGCCCCCCTGACCATGTCTAGAGGGTCAAAATATGTCTTAGCTGCCCCCTGTATACCTTTTGAACACTTCTTCCACTAATTTCTAGATTCTCGCTTCTACCGAGGCACAAAATGGCTGCCAACATTTCCTGGTTTCGAATGTTGACAACCACTTCACAGCCAATCCGCATTCGGCGCGTGATCGGGACGGTGCGCTTATAATCCACGACAGATGTGTGGATCCACAGAGACCATAGATATATATGTACTTTTAATTGCAATTTTCTCAGAAACTACTGAACAGATTTACACCAAATAAGCAAAAGGCACGAGACTGAACCAAGGACTACAACTTTGCCAAATTTGGTGTAATTCCGTTCAGCCGTTCCGGCTGTAGCCGCGATGAACGGTACCTATGGAAAATTGCATGGGGAAAATATGTTTTGGGACCCCCCTTTTTTCTTAGCCCCCGCTTCACGAATCACCCCAAGACTTTCAGGATAGGAGCGGACCGGACTGCCCCACCAAGTTTGAAATTTTCGCAAGATTCGTCAACCGGCGCCAAAGTTATTCCAAATAGAATGTTGCCGATTTCCTATGGAAAATAGTTCCTAACTATAACTACCTACTGGCGACCGCAAATCCCCAATCACCTCCACATTCGGTTTTCAAGGAAAAACGGCACACCAGGTAGGTCCAGGCACAATTAACTTTTAATGTGCACTCTCCAAACAAAGACATATATATATATATATATATATATATATATATATATATATATATATTACCTACTGGCGGTCGCCAGTAGGTATATATAGTTAGGATTTTTTCTCTATGGGATTTTTGAAAATTCTATGTCTAATAACTTTGGCGTTTGTGGACGGAATTGGCTGAAATTTTCAGGAAAATGGAACATTTTGTTTCTGAGCAGCCCCTGAAAATTTGGGGGGGTTTCGTCAAGGGGGGGCCGAGAAAAAAGGGGGGTCCCAAAACGTGTTTTTAACATTGAGTTTCCCATAGGGCGGTTGGCCTCACTTTTAGCCCGAACGGCTGAATGGATTTGCACGAAACTTGGCAAAATTGTAGGGACTGGTAGCCCGATGTGCCTTTTGTAGGTCTCAACATATGTGCTACAGTGGATTTTGAGAAATTAACGTTTAAAAAAAGATATATATCTGTAACAGCAGACCGGGCAGCGCTCCAGTACGCGTACTTTTCGCGCAACGGAGCTTTGTGAAGCGAAGCTGATTGGTTCTCCGGCGTCTGTAAACATTCCAAACAGTCCGTAGCGGCCGCCATCTTGTCTCTCGGTAGGATCGAGAGACAAGAGGAGGCCAAAGCGGAGGGGCAAATGACCATAAGGGGGCATAGTAGATCCTCGCTGACCCCCTAGGTTTGATGTGGAGGTTTTAAAAGGGCCCCGCGGGGCAAAAAAAAAAAATTATAATAATAATCGAACGGCGGAATGGATTTGCACGAAACTTGGTAAAATATTAGGGACTGGTAACCCGATGTGCCTTTGCTAGGTCTCAATATATGTGCTCCAGTGGATTTTGAGAAATTAACGTTCAAAAAAAGATATATATCTGTAACAGCGCTCCGCTTCGCGTAACGGAGGTTTGCGAAGCTGATTGGTCATTCTGTCACTGGGCTATAGTTGGGCTACATCTGGCTGATATTTGGGCTACATTTGTTTTTTTTGTCTCTGGCGGCCATCTTTGGGCTACATTGGGCTACATTTGGGCTCCAACATATATATAGGCCAATGTAGCCCAATATATATTTTTCAAAGTTAATTTTCGTAAAAACCACTGGAGCATATATCTTGAGACATAGCAAAGGCACATCGGGCTACCAGTCCCTACAATTTTGCCAAGTTTCGTGGAAATCCATTCAGCCGTTCGAGCTAAAAGTGAGTCCAACCGCCCTATGGAAATGAAGGAAATGAATGGGTAATTTGTAATTAGCAAATAGCTCATCGCAAACTAGGAATGGTAAAGAATCGCTATTTATTCCTTAAAGTTCGCTATTTAGGAAATGCAAAAAACTTTGATGATACATATGGCGGTTCATCTCTAACAAGATAAGAAGCATAGGGATAGATTTATGATGACTGGCGCATCACCAGGGATGTGTTAGTCATTCTGTGCCGCTGTTCTGTCACCTATGGTGTGCTGCATTTACAATGCGGCGCATCATGGGGCAAAAACAGCACAGATGCGTGATGTATCTGTGCCGTAAAGGTGGCGCATTGCTGGAGTTGTATCGCAAGTGTGATGAAGCTCCAGCAAGGGTCGGGGGTGCCCCTGTCGCAGGGTTTCTGTTCTCACACAGAACTGTGGACAGAGGATTGGAACCTCGGCGAATTAGGGTGCCCCAAAACTCACCTTAGTAATCAAAAACCCCTTAGCAAGCTAGGTACAGTGTCACATTGGATATAACAAACTCTTAATGTTTAGACAATCCAGAATATGAACTTATAGTACCTCAGGATACGTGGAACTCATGAACAGTCGGTCGTTATATATTTCTTAGAAACCAGAACATGGAGTTAAGAAGAACACATGTGTATTTGAAATGTTTATTTACTAATGCCGTCTTCTCAGGCGTAGTATCTTAGATAATACAAGTACACATATTATCAGTAGCAAAATTACCAGCATAGTTACTAGTACATAAAAAGCGAATGGTGACAGTATGTTAACATGCTGTAAATGAATAAGAGTTAGCAACACTTATAAGCAGCCACGGGCCGTGGAGGGAGTTACGGTGGGGCAGGGAGGCGGGGAGGGGGAGGGGCAGGGTGGAGAGGGCTCCACCCTGCCCCTCCCCCTCCCCGCCTCCCTGCCCCACCGTAACTCCCTCCACGGCCCGCGGCTGCTTATATCTCACCCTCCCTAATACACATATTATATTATTTGCTAAGAAGGTCTGTTTGTGTTGGTTTAGGGCGTGCCCATACTTTAGTGTCTTAGATTTGAAGGAATCACATCAGCATACACCAGCTCTCTCTTCATGTGAACCGCATCAACTGTTGTGTATGTGTGTTCGGCAAAGCAATATAAAACCCGCCTCATGCCCAGAATTGGCAGAAGCTGCACTTATGTTATGAGTATGAAGTCGTGGAGATCAGACCTCATAACAATTCTGTATCGTGTTGTTCTTGAAACTTCAGCACTCGCTGTACAGATATAGTTTAACAAGCAAAGCAGATAGTAGAGCAATAACATATTATTCTTATGTAAACCACGATGAACTACTAGGTTGAAAGCTAAAGCAACAACTAAGTGTCGTGTGCAGAAGTTGCAAAAAAGGAAAAATGGCGTTTAAACCGGTAATGAGCCCATGCTAACTTAACACGGTGTAAAGATATCCAGGACCTAGATGACACCTCCCCATGATCCGGAAACGAACTGAATAAGATAATAGAAGTGCCATCTCATGAGAGCAGATTGCAACTTTATATGTGGACGGTCCGCAAGGTAAAACATTAAAAACTAGGAAAATTTAATGCTAAAGAAAAATAAAACAGCCAAGTACTTTATCGAGTCTTAAGCCAATAGGCAAGCTAAATAATAAAAACTTGACAAATAACTCAATGAATTGTCAATGAAATGCTAGTACTCAGCATATCAAACATTAAAAAGGTTTATGACATAACTGTGTATGCAAAATAAGCCGCAACAGCCTCCAATAGGAAGTCACCGTCTTCATCCGAAAAGAGTTCAGCCATCCAATTTAAAAGCGGAAAAGAACATACGTGCTCTCCCAGCACCGGATCCTCTATCACCATCAGAGGACAGCTCGGTGGGTTTTCAAGAAAGCTCTGTTCCAAGAAAGACTGTGTTGCCGCCAGTAAATTCCAGGGACCAATTAGTCCATGCATCAATACCACAGCCATAATCCTTTCGCCAGGACAAACCAACTCGTGAGTAATGATAGGAGTCATCAGCTGATTAAAGTCGACGTCAGGAGAAACCGGTCCGCAGAGACACAAATCAATGGCCCAATCGAAATCACAGGTCAGGCAGTGAAATACAGGCTGGACACAGGTGAAGTAGGAGAATCGAAAAGATAATCCATATGCCGTGCTTAATATCGCCAACGGCATTGTGCCATAATATTCTAGCATGCGATTGCGGAACAGTGTCAGCAGCTGCAGGGCGGGAGCTTGCACAGGAGGGACATCCATATTTAAAAATGTAAAAAAGCACAAGAGCGTCCGCTGGTAATGCAAGTAAAAATGGGAATCCACGAAGCACAGTGGAGAAAATAGAATGAAAGAAAGCAGGGATGACTCCAAAGATTTTCTCAAATGAAGTCACGAGACCACTGGTAACAACTTTAAAAAAGTGCGCCAGGGCCTTTGTGGAGGACGCGTTAAAGATAGTCCGAACCATCTTGCTGAAATGCAAAGGCGAATCAGTATTGAAAAGGGTCTGCACCTCTGTACGGGTGTTCGCTATGTGAAGCACGAAAGTTTCACGGGCCGAACTCAAGGCCACCTCTCTCTGAGACAAAAGAGCTCTTATTCTTGCCATGCCGTTGAAATCTGCTCCCAAGGTTGGTATTTGTGGCCAGATTGAAAACTCCCTATGTTCATGTGTGGGAGGAAATAGAACATTTCTGCAGCAAATAACCCGTTCACTTACTGTTACGATAAAAGGAATACTTTTAATTAACCCAGAACAATCTTCATTATTGAGCATCAAATAACTACCATTTTCCAACAACTTGAACGTGGGGATGATAGCAGGAACTGGCGTGCCTTGCAACACGCAAGCCATATTTGGTCGGTGTTTGTTGCATGAACCGTGTAACTGTATGTGCCTACACATTAGTGAATGATGTGGCGTCTCAGTGCATTCCTCTCCATTCAGATAAACTTCTTGATCATCTTTGAAACATCTGTATGTGTATGGAAGCGACCAGACCTCATGAAGAAAAGCACTACCTAAAGGTTCATAACGACCTATTGGTATATATTTCATACAATTTGAAAACTTATATAAAGCAAAAGGCAGCGTTATTAAACCGTGGATAAGGCACGTTGCCAAAAAACCCGCAATCCTCTGCTGATGATGTCACTGAGCATGTCATGAATGATGTAATATGTGACATCATCAGCAGTGGATTACGGGTAATAGTATCTCTAGTTTACTCCCCTATAGCTGTCTTTCTTTTAACATAAGTGTCTGTTTCCTTCCCTTATACTTACTGTTCTTTTTTTTTTTTTTTTTTTTTGGTTCACTTCCGGTTTGCGTACCGGCGAGCGAACTGGGAAGCGAACTACGAGAAATAGAGGTTGGCACAGTTCCAAATATTGTACCAATTTTTTAATAACTGGGAGGTAGTTCTGAAAAGAACTTTTTTTTTTATTGTTTTTGTTGTTTTATATTTTTTTTATTATTTTTCTGAACATTTTTTTACTTTTTTTGAATTTTTCTGAACAGTTTTATATTTTTTGGGGTTTTTCTTGGAGGGGGCAATGAAAACGATTCATTGTAAAGGGCTCAACTGGAGCAACAAAACAAAAAGTATTTATTATTTGGGGCGTTTCGTACAAACTTGCATATGATAGTCAATAGCTCTGTTGATCAGAGTGATGCTTCTTTCTCCGTAGCAAATGAATCCACTGCAATGTACGCAGACTTGTTTTACTTCATGAAATCTCGTTTGTATATTTGGCACCATCTCCCTGCCCTCTGGTCCCGTTACTTCCGGTACAACAGATCTTCTGGCCATAATAGGGAGATTATCTAGGTCGTTACGAAACTGTGCAGCACTGTAGTTGTTAGGATGCCACCTAGTCATATGGCGATGCATTGTGTAGTTTCCGAAACTGTATTTTTTGTCGGTCCCTCTGGACAGTCTATCTTGACATATAAGGCAAGTTACGTATCTTGCATTTACTTTTTTCTGACCTTTGGGAATTGTAAAAAATTGCCAAATGAAGTTTTCTTTCCGGTGAGACGTCCTGGGCTCCTCAGGCAAAAAGTGCCTCTCTTCGTGCTCGTCGTCCTGTTCTTCTTCTTCCTCTTCTTGCTGAATTATAACTTGAGCAGGTGGTCCACTCTTCCTTGGATGTGGTGGAGGTGGTGGGGAAGCACCAGCTGAAGCTACTAAAGAAGCCATTGCTCACTGGTAACAAAGGGTCTTTCTCTCACAAAGATGAAAGTCAGAGTGAGGAAAGAAGGAGGGGTTTTCATCATTTGGGAAAAACAATAGTTCTCAACCAATGAAAAGTGTTCATTTTAGATTATATGACCTAGTCTTACATCATTAGGAAACCAAAAGCGAAATGAACCAATGAAAAGTGTTATTACCAAGTCACATGACCTGCTGTGTTTACGTTAAGCGCTTTGCAGGGCCTCCAGGTTTGCTTCCAGAAACCTGTGCTTTGCGACTCGGTAAGCGTACCAGTTCGCTAACATAGCACGTCATATGACGTATCACGCGACAACGCGAAACGTCATGCTGACGGGAGGCGTCACGATGTTGTTTTCTAACGCGGCAGTTGCGGTAAAGAAACGTTTACCGGCTCGCGGTCTATTTCGCGGCATCAAGGTCAGCTAACGGGAAGCTTCCCGGTTCGCGAAGCGGGAACGAAGAAAAAAAAATATTTAAAAAAAAATTATTAATAAACATATAAAATATATTTTGGGATTTAAAGAAGAATACATTTTACAGCTACAGATATTAGCTGTTAAAAAACCAATGAAATTCACTGAAAAAACCATAGGTATAGACCATATATAGTTAGGAATTAGCATTTACAAAACCTTGAAAATTCACTGAAAAAACCATAGGTTATAGACCATATATAGTTAGGAATTAGCATTTAGAAAACCTTATTTTACTCACACAAAACCATTGAAATTCCATATATAGTTCGTTGCACTAACTATATATCGCGCACCCGCAATCCACTGCTGATGATGTCACATATTACATCATTCATGACATGGTCAGTGACATCACTGATGACATCACTGATGACATCTCAAATGACATCACTGATGACATCACTGATGACATCTCAAATGACATCACTGATGACATCATGACACACCAATACCAGTTACTACATACGCACTCACTGATTCCTACGTCTACACACACATTCACTCATTCACCCATACAATCACTCATACATACAGTCAGTTATTATTAGAACACTATCATATGCACTCATACACCTAGTCAGTCCTGTGAAGAATCAATCACACTTCGATTTCCTCATCTATAGTTAAACACAGAACACCATACTTTTCACACATATACTAACACATACTTACTCTCTTATACAATCACTGATACAAGTACACATTGATATGCACAGCGTCACACACCTCCCAGCCAGCCACACACACACTCAGTCTTCCATCCATCCAGTCATTCTTCAATATGTAAAACGTATTTAAACTTTACAAAAACACACAGACACTAGATGATGTCATCAGTGATGTCATCAGTGATGTCACTGACCATGTCATGAATGATGTAATATGTGACATCATCAGCAGTGGATTGCGGGTGCGCGATATATAGTTAGTGCAACTAACTATATATGGAATTTCAATGGTTTTGTGAGTAAAATAAGGTTTTCTAAATGCTAATTCCTAACTATATATGGTCTATAACCTATGGTTTTTTCAGTGAATTTTCAAGGTTTTGTAAATGCTAATTCCTAACTACATATGGTCTATAACCTATGGTTTTTTCAGTGAATATATATATTTATTTATATATATATATATATATATATATATATATATACATACATACATACATACATACATACATACATACATACTCACACATACATACACATACACACATAAATACGTGCATACATACACATACATACATACACACACTGGTTGTTGCCACTGAATGGTTAGACAAGTATCACCAAGGGTAAGTGTTTTTTTTTGTTTCGCTAATAAACTTTCGCGCCGTTTGACGAATCTACACAAATCTTTCCAGAAACCAAGTTCATCCACCTCTGCTCTTTTTAATGGAAAGTTTTGCTCTCCGATACAGAAAAAACAGCTAAATGGAATTACACCAGGTTTGGCAAAACAAATTAGACCTTTACTTAGCATGCTTTTGTGATTTGGTGTAAACCTGTTAGCTATTTTTGATACATTTTGCGTTTGAAGCAGTGTTCGGGTTGGGCTTGAAGGTGATAAAAAGTTGGGTATATCTGGACGATCGGTCCCACAGTACCGAAAATGAGGCTGAATGAGCATTTTCTTTTCTTTTTCTGCCTTCTACCATTTTGGTACTACTTGATCTGTGTGCAGTGGGGGTTGGTGGCCTGTGGGGGTTAGATGCAACAAGCCCTCTGGCCAATCCACCACTGCACCAGCAGGAGGTTGGCAGCCCACATGGGGTCATCAGTGATCTCATCAGTGATCTCATCAATGATGTAATTTAATATCTCATGACTGATGTATTAGCTCATAATTAGTGGATAATAGTGTGTAAGTTATAATTAGGTTAGTAAACTATAACTGAATATCAGGGTTTTTATATTTTTCAAACGTTAGTTATTTCAACAGCTAACTAGAACATCATTTTAACCTATGTTTATGGGGTCAAATATTGCATTGCGGGGTTCTAGTGACATCATGAACCACAAGGCTGAACATCAATATTAGACCATATTACACATTTACCCATTCTGTATTTTTTTATTGCATGGTTGTTGAGGTGGGTAGCTTGAAAATACTGTTTTCTTGAAAGTGATTCCAACATTGGGCATTGATTGGAATTAGAATGTTTAGGTTTACCTTTTATTAATTGTTGCTAAAACAATGGGCCAGAGAATTTGTGATTCAGTAGCTTTACCACCTGATTAAGGAATGACCACATTTGGCTCCTAATTTGCCACGTAACTTTCAAAATATGCAGATTTCACAAAAATGTGTCTAGCTGAAATGGATGAGAATCATACTGCCAGCAAATGTGCTGTGTAATTTATTTTACATAATTTAAAAAATATTGCTGTAAATGTGATCCTTCATGCTGCACATCCTAGTAACCACAGCAAAAATTAATCTCTGAGAAGCGTTTTGAAGGCAGTCATGATGTCTGCTCTGTATTTCGTGGGAACCCTTGAAATGTTTGCAGTATAAGATTCCCTGTGAAATATGGGTTTTTATGCCATTGCATCCAAGTAGCTAAACATTATTTAGTACCCTCAAAATTCACTTGTTAAAATTTTAGTTAAAGTTTATTTAATGTTGACTATATTTACACCACAAAACCTAGAAAACATGGGAGTGATTGAAGTAGAATGACCTTGAATATAGAAGGTGCTGCTGATGACTTCTGAGTCCAGTAAATGAACGTAATTCCTAAGGTTTGGATGAGCCTGGAAATTAGGACAGTTCTGCCAGTAAGAAGAATGTCACCACTTGAGAAGGATTCCCAGTTAAATAGGGAGGACATTGCGAACTTTATTCCAGTTGAGGGAGCTATCTCATCAACTTTCCTCAAGAGGGGTTATGGCACTCTCTTGAAATTGGCAGGCACTGACTAGGTGGTAGTTCTTTTAACTTTTGGCTTTGTAAACACTGAAGTAGGTGGTAGTTCTTTTAACTTTTGGCTTTGTAAACACTGAAGGAAGGATTAAGGGACATCAATCAGACTTAGAAGGAGCCTTGCTGGAAACCCCTTGACCACACAGACTCGAGGCTTATGCTGTCTACTAGTGTATGCTTGCCTTGCTCCAATGGTTTTATCGGGTACTGAGCTTCCTATTCCAGATGACACAGAGAGCCCATATGACATTTACCCGGCCTCTTGCATCCTGTTTGACTACAGCGGCTGTAGTCTGTTCTTTCCTTGAAGCAATTTTATTTTCAAAGTGAAAATGTGTATTGCCCAATCGGGCGGAACCACATTTGCATATTTAGAAACTTTCTGCCTATTCTTGCATTTCGTTGATCATTATGCATCAGTTGTTCCCACTTGTTTTCAGTGCTACAGTTTTTTTTATCCATAATGTTTGAACCCCTCATCCATTTGTCACATTTCTGATGGATACTTCTCCCTGCAGAATCCTCACCAGTTAAACAACCCCAGACATCCGATTGGATTTGGAAGCCTCAAAGCAACAAGGTCACCAGTAGAAGACGCAGGACTCAGTGGGCGCTGGAAATGATGTTAGGGGACAGCACTCGGTCATAAAGCGCTACCCCATTACCTCCCCTTGCATCAGTGTCAGTTCTGTGTTTCCTTGTGGCCATAGGCAAGTCTGGTTGCTCTCCATCTCCCACAGGAGTCTTGTCTTCGGAACCAGAGCTTGTTATCTTCACACCAGGTGATCCTCCATGCATCCTTGGTCCTTCTATAGACTCTGATCAGGCCTTCATTCGAGGAACCTTCTGCTTGTCCATCTCATGAGGCTTTGGTGCCGGCCTTTCCAGAGTTCCCAACGCCTTGAACAGACCCAGCTGCATTCTTAAACTTGATGTGTTTCATCTATGCAACGGCGTCAATGCCTTCCAGCACGTCTTCAGACCCAGCAGCCTTGACCAACATGCCTATGTCCCTTCCTTTCCAACCAAAGCCATTTAGCGTCACACCAAACCGGGTACTTCCCTTCATTGCTTTGATCAGGCGCATCGCTTCTAGTGCAGCAGAGGATGCAGAGGACAGCGCTACTTCCCTCGCCACCACCCCCTCCTCTGGCTTCAGATGCACACCGTTGACACTTCAACCCAACGATGAGCCCCAGATCCTGTTTCGCAGAGAGGCCAAGCGACTGTTGGTAGAAAAGGTTTACAGGTCCCATCTACACAACATTTTTGGAACAGATTTGGATCCTATAAGCTATCATCCTTGTGCTAGTCAGGACCATAAACCCCTAGAGTTTCAAGACCTCATCGGCAAGCAGGTTGAATACCGCCTGTGAGCTGGCCATGGAATTTCCTACAGGTCCACCAACGCCAAAGGGTGTCTTGCTGCTCAAAGTCATGTAAAAGGCTGCAGAGGCCTTGGATTTGCAACTACCCAGTACTTAAAGAAAGACTTATGTCTTCACTGAGGTTCTTCTGCCTGCTTCGACCTTCTCCAAGCCTCTTCTCCCTTTCAATGAGCCTTGCTTGAACCTATCATGTCCGCTTGAGAGACGCCCTCTTCTACGCCAGTGGTCAGTCGGCTTGTGGCCCATCGTTACACTCTGCTTTTAGTGATCTGGCGTTCCCCTTAGTCATCCAAGTTTCTTGTTCAGGAGCCCAATCTGGCGGTGCCTTTCCTACAGATTCCTTTGACTGGGAATCAAAGCCTGGATGACTGGGGCAAGAAAGCTTTTTTAGCCAGGAGTGTAGCACTCAAATGTATCAATGCCAACTGCCTTCTCACCTGTTGAACCCATGTATTGTGGGACAGGGCCCAGATGATTTTACCACATGTCCCCGCCGACATGTAGAATCATTTTTAAAAGCTCATCACTGACACGTCCTTAATGTTTCCCAGCACATTATATAATGTACGAAGGTGAAGGCGGTGGTTAGGGCCCATTTCAGATGGTCAGATATTCCTGTTTTATCGTATTTGAACAACTCACTTCTCAAACCAATTCGCCAGAGATGGTGTTGCAGCATGTGCAGATGAATGCATCTCTGCTATTCAGCCTGGGCTTTTGATCAACAAGCCCAAATCTTACCTGTGGCCCTCTCAACAACTCCAGTTCAAAGGGTCGATACTGGATACCACCTATCTCCACCCCTTTCCTCCATCTCTGACAATGGCCGATATACACAAAATAGTTCCTTTCTTCAAGCAGGGAACGTGAGTTCCAGTCCTGAAGGTTTTATGATTCCCACCACCACAGAGAAACCGAGACATCCAGGAGATGGTTCCAACTTTCCAGCAAGTCATGAGAGTCCCAGTTCTGAGAATTCTCTAATTTACCAATTCCTAGGTCTGCTGGCTTCCTAATCCCTCCTAGTCACATATGTGCATTGGCATATGAGGGATTTGAAGTAGTGCTTCCGCAGGCAGTGACTCCAGTCCAGGGGAGACCTGTTGGACTCCATTGTGATCTACCCCAGTACTTGGCAGAAGTGGCTTGGTGGGAAAAGAGGCAAAACTGACTTGTGGGATGGCTTTTACTCCCCCTCTGGCTGTGACTATGGTAGTTCCTCCACCATAGGGTAGGAACCTCATCTGGAAGATGTGGGGATCAGGAATCTGGAGGAGCAGGTGCTTCACATCAACCTGCTGGAACTGTGGGCAATTTGGCTGGTGCTCAGTGTCTTCCTCCCCTCCATTATGGTTCAGTCTGTCCAGATCTTGACAAATCACTCTGGAGTCACTCCTTTACATTATGTCCAATCCATTACTCTTCTGTCCCTCTACCCGCCACCGCATCCATCGAAAGAGAAGGAATGGTGTTGAATCAGTTGGATCGTAGGCAGCAGATCAACTGCTACCTGGACTGTACCAAGGAGTTCCGGTGGGATGACCAGCTCTTTGTTGACTGTTGTGGTGCCAAAAATGGTATGGAGGTACAGAAGAGACGTCTATCTTGGTGGATCGGCCTCAGCACCAAGACCTGCTACGCCTTAGCCAAGAAGTAGCCTCCCAGGGGATCCAAGCCCATTCCACCAGGGCTAAGTCAACCACTTCTGCAATCTGTTGAAGTGTTCCGATTGCAGAGATCTGTAAGGCAGCAACGTGGGCTTCCTTGCACACCTTTGCTAAGCATTGCTGCGTGGATGTGGAGGTGTGCAGGGATGAACACTCTGCAAGGTCCTTGAAGGATTTTCTTGTCTAGTCATCCATCAACCCTCCTCCTGGGCCAGGAATGGCTGTGAATTATTTTCTACACATGAGAAATCTGCATGTAGAAGTATCAATCAGAATAAAAAGTTACTTACCTGCAGTAATGGTCTTTCTGGTGGATAACTGATCTACCTTCAGATTGCTCATCGATCCGCCCACCTCCCTGTTTGATGAATTAGTTCTAGTGAGAGTTCCCATCTTGCAATATGTGGTAATGCAATCCTTCATCCATGGCAATCTGCCCTCTTGCCTCAAAGGCTTTGAAAAAGTGGTTGGAAACTGACATTGATGCGCCGGGGCAGGTGCTTTATGGCCTTGGTGGCGTCTCCTAATGTCAATTCCAGTGGTGACGTAGTCCAGCGACCTCGTTGCTTTGAAGTTTCTATATCCAATCTGATGCCTGGCGTTATTCTAAAGATGAGGAATCTGCAGGTAGATAGAGTATCCATCTAAAAGATAGTCAGGTAAGTAACTTTTTATTTTTGTACAAACTTTTTGTTTTATTAATCTTGGTTTAAACATTTAAATTCCTTTTGTTTTAATTTTTTGTTGTTTACTTTATTTTGTTATTCACGTACCGCATACAGTTATTTATGAGCCTTAACAGGTCATTGTGTTTGGGTATTGTGGGAGCAAAATCACACCTCATATCAGAACAATGCCTTTCTCTCCCATAGATTAGCCATCTGATTTATTGCATATGGAAAATGTTCGAACATAAGGACCATCATCAACTTAATAGTAAATACACATTTCCCTCCCTGCTGCAACACTGCAGGCTTCTCCAAGATTGGGGCCAAGATGGCGGTCTGTCCGTAGACCGAGTTGCAGCATAACGCTTGAGCTCCACTTCAACACGTCTTTTTTCAAACTGAGGGATTCCGTACATCCTCGAACTGCGGTACGAGAAACCGGAGTGAATTTGGAATTTGGATATAGGGGTTATTGGAGAGAGTAGTGGAACGATGCTAAAAAAACGAGCAGGAAAACAAGAATTGCTGAGATGTGAAAAAAAATGAAGCGGAACATCCCTTACCAGTGAGAGGAATTAGACAAAGAAAAGATCGTAAATACAGACAGGGATACTCTTCTGCCGGGAAAATCGAAGCCGTAGCCAAAACCGAAAACTAGAAAGTATATTGATGAATTGCGACGAAACTACTCGGCGTGGGCTGTGAAAACGCTACATCCCGATGAACATAGCAGGGGAGACAGCGGACTCGCTCGAGTGCTTGCAGGCACTCCTCGGCTGGCTCGTTTGTAGAATCGAGGGTGGAATTACTCACCGGTGTACTGATTCGAAACGCCAGCATCAGCAGGATCCCAGCTTCTCCAGTGCCTCAGAAAGCAAAGCGGAGGGTGAGGCAGAGACGTTTTCCACCTATTTTGTTTCTCTTAAACAATCACGAGGCTGGAGGAAACATTTTTCGGAGGGGCTGTATTTAGCGCTGGGACAGGCGGTGTGCAGATTGATATTCTCACCTCTTTCCCCTGTCGCGGCAACCAGCTGCTACATCCCCAGAATATGACCTAACGATATGCCCTCCAAAGCCGCCTCTGCAGCGGCAGCCCGCTCAAGATTAGCAAAGGCAGCCAGAGCCTTACGTGAGGCGGAACTGGAAGAGCAGCAGCAACATCAAGATACGATACAGAAAGGTGCAGGTTCTGTGTCTGGCAGCAGCACATCCACGAAAACCAGGAATAAAAAACAACCCACTGCTTCTGCTTCTGCTGAGTCTTCACCACGACAGGAGGTGCTGGCATCCAAACGTAAAATAAATAAGGAAAACACGCCGACAATGCTCACTCCAGGAAATACAGTTCTAGATTTATTGATGAGAAAACAAGGAGCAGCAGTAAGCGCCTCACCGAACCCTCAACCTTCATCGTCACAGAACCTGGAAAATGCTGCTAACTTTTTGGGCTCGCCTAAACATACACAGCCTGCTATAGCCGCCAAAACTGTGAGTATACAAGTCATTGGGGAACTTAATGAAGCAGCAATTGTTGATGTTGTCGACCCACCTTCTAGTGCGAGCACCAGACAAGAAACAAATATGGGAAAACATAGTATGTCTTTTTCTGGGGCTGGAGAGAACATTATGGTTGTAGCTAAGACTGCTGAAGGGCAAGACATGTTGATCTCCTCTGCAATTACAATAAATACTCTCGGCCAGGAGATAGGTGAGACTGGGATTGTGCGAACCAAAATAAACACGCTACCACCTATCCCAGTTATTACAGCTCATGGACAGTTAGTTACCGACCCCTCGCCTCAATCGATAGACACCGAACTTAATGTTGGTGAACAACCACCGTCTGGTGCTGACCCGAAAAACTCTATTCATCCGGCTTTTATTGAAGGTGAAAAAGAGACAAATGTATTTTACTCATTCTCAGACGAGACAGGAGTAGAGGCTGAGTCAGAACTAGAATCTAGATCACTTGAAGATGGTAGTGAAAAGTTTAGCGATGAATCTGAAGACGAAAATGATGAATCCTTGCTTTTTTCTAATACCTCGGAGGAAGGAAGTCTTGAGGAAGACTTACAATTAAACACAATCAGATCTAAAGCTAAAACAGTATCCAGGATGAGTCAATGAGCGTCAGTCGAACATCCGGCTATTTCTCGGACCTATATACAAACTACACAAGCTACACAAGGGGCAGATGGAGATGCAGACATGGTCAATAGCCGTGAAATCCCCTCAAATGCTGTTGAAACAATATTACAGGCTATCACTGCTCATAGGGAGCAGACAGCTATTGACAGTAAGCGATCCCAGGCAGCTTTACGTAAGGTTCAAGGGGTGGTTAAAAACTGACTAAGACATGTAGCCAAATTGGGGAAAGAGTTACTGAAATAGAAGCAAGGTTACTTTCTACAGAAAACGAGCTAGTCGACATCAAATGGAAGCTGGAGGATTTTGAGAATCGGCAGCGTAAGAACAATTTACGCATATTAGGGGTCCCTGAAAAGATGGAGGGTGAAAATATACGTACTTTTGTTGTGAAACTTCTTAGCAACGCGATGACTGAACTAACGACCTGGAACTGGGACGTTGAAGTTCAGCGCGCCCATCGAATGCCCTTCAACCCCCCGCCCAAACCGGGAATATATCCTCGTGCCATACTAGTGTACTTTGGCAATTTTTTGTTAAGGCAAACAGTAGCAGAGAAGGCGAGACCGGATCACAAACTAACATTTAATGAAATTACTTTCTTTACTAGGCCTGATTTCTGTCATGCTACTGTTGAGAGACGTTGGCGCCTAAGATCATTAATCAAACCTTTTCAAGAGAAGGGAGCCCAAGCATTCTTGAACAATCCGGCTAAGCTTGAGGTCGTCTGTGGCGGCCAAACTACATTTTTTGTTTCCGAGATCAAAGCTAAAACTTACCTAGAGGAATTGCATTAATAAGCTTGAATAGAGTATTAATGGAAAACTAGACTTGCAACTTTCTTTTTCAATGTATTACCTTAGCTAATAATAATTCTCATGCCTTTAGTGTTTCTCATGCCTTGTTTTGTCTAGGTATGTTAGATATGTTTAGTTATGCTTAGCAGCATGCTTCCCTTCCTCTCAAGGAGGGCTTCCCCTTTTTTTTTTTCTCTTTCCTTCTCTGGCTTATTTAATTTTTCTCAGTGCTTAATACACTCTAATACTATTCATTTTTTTTTGTTGAAGCGGTAGCTTAGGTGTTACACTGCACCCATCACCCAGACTCTGGCTGAGTCTGATGGCCTTTATTTCGGGGGGGGAGGGGAGTGTGTGGGGTGGGTGGGTTGGGAGGGGTAGCTAGGGGCGGCTGGGGGGGAGGTTGGTGGGGTACTCAAACAAAAAACGAAAAAGAACCAGATTCGGCAACACTGCAGGCTTTTAGGGTCTCTTTTTTCACCCTACCCAAATTTTGCTTTGAGTGCAAACCAGTTTGTCCTCGAATTCGAAAGGGTGGACTAATTGCACATCCTAGAATTTTTTCCCCAAACAGTTTGCATCCGGAAAAACCTGACACAAATCTTGTAGGCAAATATCACACGTGCCAATTGTATGTACCTTCGAAAGTGGGCAATAAGTACAAGTTGCATGCTCTTTCCCGTTTCGAGGTACAAAACTTAAAAAAGGTGCATTAATTACATATTTACCTAATGGTGCCTCAAACTTCTGCATCAATTTTGCACAGATATCGAGCCCTATAGTCTTTGTAGTCTTACATTATGGTTTCCCCCTTGGGTCTGCCCATGCTCTTGGTTTTCAGTGTATGGCACATGTGCCATTCATGTAAAACATTTTGTATCCTATACATAATTTTAAGGGGCTTTGGCACTCACTCCTTCAGCCAATGCCTTCTCTTGTTCCCGAACCTTAAGCCATTGACTTGCGACATGGTCAGTCACATCTTGGATCAGTCCACGAGGCAGTGTTTGTCTCATATGTTTTTAGGTCTCACTGTATCAAGCGTAAGCATTGATCGGCTAGATTATAGTAGGCTGTCAAAGTCTCCCTAAACTGCAGATTCGGTACAGTTCATGTGATTCAGGCACGTGCACATCAAACACCATCGGCCTTGGCATCAGACTTCAAAGGAATGCACTCCCCGCCCCCGCTTCATACTTCAAGTGAATGCACTCCCTCGCCCCCGCAATGCCGAGAGCTTGTTTATAAAGAGCAGCTCAGTTTTTCTTGGAACAAATCCACCCCTCTAGTTTTATTTCTTACACATTAAATTCCGAGCCCGATTTTTCAGCGTTTTGCTTTCTTTTATTTTGTTTTATTTTAGGAGATTGTGGTAACACTTTTCATTAGTGGTTTCAAGTGACTGCAGTCTTGTGGGGTTGCCTAGAGAAAGCACACACTTTTCTTTCCTAAACCATTGCCCATCTTTCGCGGAGCAGTCCTGCTTTGCTCAAGTAACCTGCAAGCATGTTGTAGGCAAGTGCATTAATTGTGAGTATTCTCCATCCATGCTCTAGAGCTCGTGAGCATTTAGTATGGAATGCTTATCTTGCTTAGCTTTTCCTCTTAAGTGACTCCATCCAAATAACACTTGGGTAAAAAAAATCAAAAGTTTGCAAAAGTGCAGATTTTCAGATGAAAACTATCATTGTAAAAACGACAGGAAGGACTCGTAGTTCTTTGCAAAGACTGTGGTTACTTCACAGGAACAGAAATACATAGCTTTGCACACCACTACTTGTCATCCTGTGTCTAGTACCTGGGATACAGAAGCACTAAAGTTCATTTAATACCACAACACTTGGCAATGCCCGTAGAGTCAAGTCAATGGAATCAACACAATCCATTCACACAACAACTTTCATTCTCATCACTCAAGACATTTGTATCATTACATTTTCTTGGAAAAAACCCAATAGCATCTTCTCACAATAATTTCCTTATAATACACACCATCACACACCCTCACTCATCCTCACACCCTCACCCCCCTCACCCCTCTCACCCTCTCACCCTCTCACCCTCACACACCCTCCCCCACCCTCACACTCACACCCCCTCACCACCCCCACATCCCCTCACCCTCACATCCCCTCACCATCCCTTACACCCTCACCCTCACACCCCCTCACCCTCTCACCCTCACACTCCCCCTCACCCACCCCCTCACCCACCCCCTCACCCACTCTCTCACCCACACTCACCCACACTCACCCTCTCACCCACTCTCTCACCCTCACCCACCCTCTCACCCACCCTCACACACCCTCACACCCCCTCTCACCCTCACCAACCCACACACCCCTCACCCTCACACCCCCTCACCCTCACACCCCCTCACCCTCACACCCCCTCACCCTCCTCACCCTCACACACCCTCACACCCCCTCACCCTCACTCACCCTCACACCCACTCACCCTCACACCCCCATACCGTCACACATCCATACCCTCACACATCCTCACACCCCCCACCCTCACACACACCCTCACACCCCTCACACCCCTCACCCACCCTCACACACCCTCACACACTCACCCCCTCACCCTCACTCACCCTCACACCTTCACCCTGACACCCCCCTCACCCTCACAACCCTCTCACCCTCACACACCCTCACTCACCCACCAGCATAGCATAACAAAACATAGCATAACAAAACACAGCATAGCATAACAAAAAAAGCATAGGATAGCAAAACAAAACAAGCATAGGATAGCAAAACAAAAAAGCATAGGATAGCAAAACTAAACATAGCATAACAAAACACAACAAAGCATAGCATAACAAAACACAACACAACAAAACATAGCATAACAAAACAAAACATAGCATAACAAAACAAAGCATAGCATAACATAACAAAGCATAGCAAAACATAGCATAGTATAACAAAACATAGGATAGCATAACAAAACACAACAAAACAGCGCAGAACAAAGCATAGCATAACATAACAAAGCATAGCATAACATAACGGAGCATAGCATAACATAACAAAACAAAGCATAGCATAACAAAACATAGCATAACAAAACATAGCATAACAAACCACAACAAAACATAGCATACATAACAAAACATAGCATAGCAAAGCATAGCAAAACCGCATAGCATAACAAAACATAGCATAGCATAACAAAACATAGCATAACAAAGCATAGCATAGCAAAACATAGCATAGCATAACAAAACACATCAAAACATAGCATAGCATAACAAAACAAAGCATAGGATAGCAAAACTAAACATAGCATAGCATAACAAAACAAAGCATA
This sequence comes from Lissotriton helveticus, assembly GCF_964261635.1. Lineage (NCBI taxonomy): Eukaryota > Metazoa > Chordata > Amphibia > Caudata > Salamandridae > Lissotriton > Lissotriton helveticus. The sequence continues at coordinate 489,615,979 of NC_136067.1, read as the reverse complement.
GGATAGCAAAACAAAACATAGCATGGCATAACAAAATATAACAAAACATAGCATAACACAACAAAACATAGCATACATAACAAAACATAGCATAGCAAAGCATAGCAAAACCGTGTAGCATAACAAAACACAACATAGCATAGCATAACAAAACATAGCAAAACACATCAAAACATAGCATAGCATAACAAAACATAGCAAAACACAACAAAACATAGCATAACAAAACACAACACATAGCATGACAAAACATAGCAAGACACAACAAAACAGCATAGCTTAACAAAACACAACAAAACATAGCATAGCAAAACAAAACATATAATAGCATAGCAAAACATAGCATAGCATACCAAACACAACAAAACATAGCCTAGCATTACAAAGCATAGCATAGCAAAACATAGCATAGCATAACAAAAAATAGCATAGCATAACAAAACACAGCATAGCATAACAAAACACAGCATAGCATAGCATAACAAAACACAGCATAGCATAACGTAACAAATCATAGGATAGAAAAACATAGCATAGCATAACAAAACAAAACATAGGATAGCAAAACAAAACCTAGCATAGCATACAGCATCACTCAGCACCACCACAGCATCACTCAGGGGCACCACAACATCACTATGCGCTACCACAGCATCACTGAACGCCACTGCATCACTCGTTCGCTATCACAACATCACTCAGCGCCACCACAGCATCAATCTGTGCAACTATTCAACAACAACTGGTTCAAATATGTTCTCTCAATGTTTCAAGCTTTATTACAAATGTAACAAAAAGATGTTAATATTTCACTTCTGTTCTTGGATTTTCGTCACAATAAAATACACTGAACATAATCTTCACAAAAGTAATTTACAAAAGTTTAAGCTTTTGCCATTATAAATTACAAAAACTTTTATTTAAGTATTATTTAAAAAAAATAAAAGCCATTGTTATTTGCAATATAAATACATGTAAGTCACGTAAATACAACACATATTGCATTACAAATGCTATAGCTGTCACATTTGCGGAAGTTATAACTATTGGCATTGTAAATGACAAAGCTATTAATTTCGCTATTTTCAAAAACAAAACATAAATAAAAAACTTGTCATTTACAATACCAATAGCTCAAACTTTCCTAATGCGAGACCTATTGCATTGCAAATGCTTTTTAATATTGGCTGCTTTGGTGTGCCTTCCCCCTTCTTTGCAATGCACGAGGGACTGTTTTACATCTGAATTCATTTGGGGTGCTGTGGTAGCACTAGGAGCAAGTGGTAGGCTGAAGGAATTAATGTTACAGAAGATGTTTTATTTGATATATCAGTTATTTTTCAGGTGCATTATTCTTCACACAACCCCCTTCCCCCCACTGTTTCCGAGCAAACTAGTATTGGCAAAACCAATTGATATACCCTTTATATGGCATTCTTGCATGCTCACACCCGATCCTCAAACCACACAAACGTAAACCCTATTGACCGTGGCAATATTTGGTTTCTTATTACTAATTTTGTACTTACCGCCTTTACTTGAATATACTTACTGCTGTTTCAAAACATACCAGGCATTATGAACAATTTCAAGAGCAGGAGGTTACTTATAAATTGGAGCAGTGTGTCCAAAAATTGTACTTTGGTTTGTTTTCAATGTTGGACTGTATGCGGCAAATCTAAACACTAAGTTTAGATGTGATCCTCCAAAAGCAATTTTGAATCCCAAATCATGATTCATAGCATTACACTTGGTGTAATGTTATATTTGCAAAGCAGAGTTAAGAAAATATTTGCGATGCAGTTTCTGTATTTACAAATAAAAGATGAGTGACAATTTGGACATTTATGTGAAGAACACATTGCAGGTGTAAGTCTGTAGACCCTCACTTATATCTTCGGAGGTAGTTTGACTTCTTGGAAATGTACTTAAATTTACTTCCGTAAAACATAAGAATACATTTTTCTTTAAACTGACAATTACGTCGAAATATCCGACATTTTACGGAGGTGCGTGTGGAGTAAAGGTTGGTTGGTAAGGATTCACTCTTTCAGGTCCTCCAGCTGAACGTTAAAAAACTGTGCATAGTGAGGAGCCATATGTTATGCATAATTAGTGATCCCATTTTAACAGTTCACCTGTTTGCTTTTATTGAATTTGTGAAATTTTAATGCAGTTTGCAGCATCTTTTCTGTGGTTACACATGCTCATGCAATGTCACGAATATGCATAAAAGTGTATTTAGTCTGTGTTTCTTGCCTTCCCTTGATAATGCTATGCAATGGTATCTCTGTTTTTCAGACTGTACAACGCTGAAGAGTACCAGGCCTTATCTTGGACATACATCCTTCAATCCACCATCAAAAAACACCCGTGGTCTGCTTCACAAGCCGCCACCCATTCAGCCTGTCAACGGACGTATTGATTGGATGTCTAAATATGGAGGACAAAGATGAAACATGCAAGAATGTTTTTTTTTTGTAGCACATACTTAAAACAATATGGATTTTCATGGCCCGGTGGATGAAACCGCAGTGGTCGACTGAAGTTTGTTTCTGTTAATGAAATAGAACAGGAACTATAATCTGCTACACATCTAAGTTAATTTACTTGTACTCATTGCAATGCAATCTTTTTTTGGAAGAAAATATTTGTATGAATTGTATTTTGATATGAGTGGCGCAAGTACATTTGTAATATATATTTGTATTTATTGTTTTTAGGACTTTTACAGAATACTTTTTGTAACAGTATTTGGTTCTAATTTATTTTCCACATTTAATACTGCCTCCTTGACTCAAGTATTTTATACTGTATACAGTCCATGCAACAAGACAGGTTTAAAAATGCAACCAAGATGCATTTCCTAGTTCAAACATGTTAGTTCTGAAACCGTTTCTGGAAGAATTCCTGCGTTAGCTACAAAAAACCTTGTTGGAGGAATTGGTATATTTGGTTCAGTAGCGCTTGATCTTGAAAGCTCTAATGTAGTAGCCTCATATCTAAGTCACCAGCGGTTTTAGATTTTTTTCTACTTGCAAGTGCAAGATTGGGACTTCTGCCACATGTTTTGCTTTCACTGTAAATACTCACCTCCCCCCACCCCCCATTAAGAAATTATTTCTTTGTTTTTTTATTTTGTTGATTAATGGTTCTGCCAAAGGTGCTTAGTTAGGCACAGCTTTTTTTAGGACAGCATGCTCACATGCTCGCCATGGTCCTAAGATCGACTTTGCCAGATTTGCCATATTATTGTATTTTGGGTTTTAGACTCTAATATTGTGAACTACGTTGCTTAATATTCAGGTAATTTCATTGAAAGTTGCTGATCCGGTACTGCTTTCGACAAAGGTGGCATGTAAAGTAACTCGCGCATCATTCTATTTTGGGGAAATAAAGAGTAAATGTATATGTAGTTACAGTTTGTTATCATTCTATTAATGCATTAACTCAGCATATTCAAAATGGTTTGTAAAATGGCTGTAAAGAACATTGTTTGATAGTGCTACCTGTGGCATTGGACCGCCAATATGTGTGGAAACAGTATTAGTAAAATATGAGAATTTCCAAGTGTCAGTAGTGTCTAGGCTGGATCAAAGCAATGTTATTGAGTCATTTCACAGTTGAAGGTTAAAATCTGACTACATGTATTTGAGATTTTATGTTCATTTTGATCTTCACATAAACCTGTGTAATATCCGTTCTTTTTCATGTTACTCCGTATCTCATGTCTTTACGGTTGCGATATAGTTTAATTTGAAATTGCTGTAAGTGTTTGAAAAATGTTATTGTTAAAACGTAATAAGAGTTTTTGGGTCCTATGTATTTCACAGCTGTTTGTATCAGCTATTTAATTTATAGGAGCTCTTATGTCCCAGTCATTTTTGTTCATGCACCTTAGACATCCAATCTGCTTTTTGAAGGTAAAAGAGCACATGCCTCAGCATTTATCAAAAAGAGTCACCATTGTATCCCTGCTAATTCCCAAGTTTACCTACCTTTTGTGATCCTGCCCTTTACTGCACCACTGCCTTTATCTGTGCCCTGTCGAGAAGGTGCACAGTGCAGCCTCTTTTTGCACAAAAACTTCCAATGGGGCACACTTTTTGTTACTATAAGTAGACTTCTTCCTCATGTCTATTGCATCAGTTACTATTTCATGCTATGCAAGACTGTCATTAATTCTGACAGGTGCTATCTACGTGCACAAGTCTCTGTCTCCAGACCATTACTTCAAACCTCTTTGGTTCTTTTTCAAGTTGCTTGCATCATTTGAAAGTTCTCTATAGTTTCAAAGCGACTCAGAGGGTTTAGATTTTCAGTCCCTAACCTAAGAAGTTAAGTCGACAGCCTTTTCCTCTGATGACCCCTATCAAGTCAAATTCTATTATTTATCACCATGTCTGCTTATCTCTGGGTCAAGTATGGTTTACAAAAGCTCAGACTGCACAGACTACCAACTGATCAGGTGTTGGAACCCCTTGGATTCCTTTCTTGTCCAATGTGGGGGGCTCTCCAGAAGTGCCATCTCTACCTCTCATGCTGCTGGCAACCCCAAGAGTGTTTTTACAGTCTTAACATCAGGAATGACCCTGAGTTGTTGCAGCCTAATCCTGAGCATGACTTAACTAGAAAAGACCTATTTGGCTTTTTCTATCAAGTCTTTAACCAAAGTCTCTACAAACTAATAGGGCTTTTGCCTTGTGCATAGTTTTGGTAAATTGTACGGTGGTAGTACCAAACACAATATTCATCTTCCCAAAGAAACTGAAATAGCATCTGCATGACAGCTATCAAATAGTCTACCAATATTGTAAATGCTCCCATGGCACAGAATTCAGGTGAAGGTCATTAACTGCTTGCTTGCCAATGCTATATAATAGTTCTTGGCTCCAGGTTCAAAGGATGCAAGTAGGTTCTTCTCCTGTCCCCGAATCTAGTTGTCATACTCCTCAATCTTCACATTGTGTCTTCAGATCACTAACGATTCATCTCTGTTTGCACTTTGAATTCACTACCTGTGGTCATCGTAATAGAAGTTTCGTATCAATCTTTTGATGATCAAGAACATATTTCTTTAAAGGGATTTCTTCTATTAATTGAGGGAAGGGGTACTTATGTGTCATGGATACAGTGCTGTATATGAAGAAATAGCTAGACAAAACATTGGAAATGCCTCATTTTGACGTGATATGGAAGGATTCAGAAGGACATTCTTTAAAAGCTGTTGCACAGCTTGATCTGGTCATATGGAAAAATTCCAATTTGTCTGGATATCAAGAGTGTTCCCATTCAGCAATTTCCTATGACTTCGAATCATGCCAGTGAAAAGGTCTTGTACACAGGACAAAGTACAAGTTACTGTAAATAGTAACTTGGTGACTGTCAGTACTTGGGCCCTGTACATGTCATAATACAATCTTCATATTCTCTTTGTTTTCTTTATAAATATGTGTAGCCTTAAAAGTGGTCCTAATGGATGGAAAACCAAAAAGAATACTGCTGTTGTTACGACAGAGGAATGTGTCTTTGTTTGATTCTACTCAGTAATGAGACACTTGTAACAGTACTGCTGGTTTAGAGATTGGATTTCCAAAGCATATGAACAAGAGGTTCTAAATGACCAAAAGTACTAGAGTTGATACAGTAGTAATTTATTGTGTTTTTTAGCATAAAAGTATGCCACCACGTTTTTAAGTCCCTTTCCCAGTATCGGAATGCCTTCCTTAACTTTATTTCTACATTATAGCTGTTTTGCATCAGTACAAAGCATACATACCTTAGTGTTACCTATTCTGCTGCTCTTGGTTTGAACTACATTTTCAGATTTGGAATTACTATGGTCTGACAATCCCTTTTGGTTTGCTAGCTGTATATTTACTAGAGCATTCTGTACCGTTAGATTGTGTATTTGGCATTCTGTTAACTATTCTCTGAACGAGCACTGTTTAGAAGTTCCAGGTTTCCACTGGATGGGAAAGAAAGTAAACAAGTTGGAGGTCAAAGACATTCAACGATATAAAATCCATGTTGCTGAGTGTATTCAAGAAAGCCTGATTGAAAAGCAGGTTTGTGACAGCAAGATTAACCTATTTTCCTATTTACCATGATGTTCAGTGTGTAAAGTAAGGGATTCGAGAGCTATTGCCGGTACTGAAAAAAAGCTAACTTTGTTAGCCAGTAGTACCCTGTATCGTAATAGTTCTTGAGTGACTATGCAAGGTTTGTTGACATTGTGCAGAAATGCACCTCTACACTTTGTTCCTAGCACAATAGATAGATAAGAACAAACCAGAAGCCTGCCGTCTGAAGAAAAAAAACACTCACTTCTGTATCTCGATCATCTTTTGTCTTCTGCAAGAAGTGTGCATGTTCTAAAAAAACAACCAGTTTTGTAAGTAGATTTCTATGGTATGACTAGCAAGCCTTAAACAGCATCAACCTCGTGATAGCACAGTGTAATCAACACAACTGTATGCACTCTCTTAACTGAGAAAATAGGGCACCATTGCAGCAATTTAAAGGTAGTTTTATTGCTTTACCTCTAGCCCTCCTCTTTTGTTGTTTAGCGTATTACTTCACCAATGCACCTTCTCATGACAGTCACATGAGACTTTAAGACCGGGGAGGTCTTGCCAAGAATGGTACCTGCTCCCTAGCCAAGCCCTGTATAATGTAGACCAGTGTAAATGAAAAGTGATTACATAGCAAATGATAACGTAGTGTATATTTGTATTTCAAGCTTGCCCCTAAAGGGACCTGTCTCTCAAAGCAATATTTTTGTAAGAGTACTTTTACTGTATGACAAATATTTTTCACTGTAAAAGCACATTATGGGTTCTGTTCTCTTGTATCAATGTAGAATTAGTTTTTATACAAAATAATCAATCTTTAATAATGATCTATATCACTACAATCACATTCCTTGGCAGCAAATAGTTCATCACTGGTAACTGGATATTCTAAGTGTGTATGTGGACATGCTTTATAGCCAGTTACTGAAATATACTGGAAATGTGTCGCTTGACGGGCTGCAACATGTTCCTGTCGACCCCCAGCTGTTTTTGCAATTTAAAATTGATTATAGTGTGTATGTAAACTATTTTTTACTCTCAATAAAATGTTATGTAACTTTTTAATAAACAGTCTAACAACTGCACAATGTTTGGTCTTCAGTATTGTTCAGTTTGTAAGCTAAAATAATTCCTGCTCTCCTGTAGTGTAGTTCCTATATTCCCAATAGGCTCTGCGCATTGGAATAATATATCCTATAGATTGGACGTAGGACTGAGGTCTACTAGGTCTCTATCGAATATACTAGACTTAATTGTGAGTGCCAGCTAGCTCAGAGATCACTAGAAACTTTCTCAAATACACAAGAAGGGATTAGTTTCTGATAACCGCATAAACATGACAACTTTGTTTCCCAAGAATAAGAAATGTATCTTTAGAGTTGCGGAAACAATAGATAGTTATTTCACTCAGTCAATCGTGCATGCTTTGTTTCACCAGAGGTGCAGAGAAAGAGAGAGACGGGCGTTTTCAATAAAAGGGTATTCATTGAACAGTCTTCTTTCTCATGCAGAAGAAATGAACTGCTACAATCGTAATACTGGTTGCAAAGTACAATGCGTACAGTATGAAGAGTATTATAAAATAATACTGTAAAAGCATGATATGGTTTCTAAGCCATAAAATACATAGAATACATACATTAATAAATAAAGACTAAAAGTACTCAACTGGTGCTTCTAAAATACGCCTACCCCGGTGTACCTAACCGAGGTCTAGTACAAGGGAAGAAGTAAGTGAGGTATAGCTTAGTTTCAGTATTCTTTTGCCAAGATCTATCCAAAAATTCTCTAAGGGTCTTAATCAGCTCCGTACTTTGGTTTAGAATGAAGGAGGTCTGGTATCTCTCTCTCAGGACTCGATTTCCCAACACCCCGCAAGGGTAGTTTGGAAACACTGGAGCTGGATTTCTCGGCAAGAGAAAAGACAGCGTCTCTCTCAGGGCTTCTGCTGGAGGGTCGGCTTCCTTCAGCACTTGCTGCAGCAGGGCGTCGGGCAAGTAGATAGTCGAGCTGCTCCAAACCACCGTGTGTTTGCCTGGGCAAGTGAGGGCATATTTATACCTTGAAGGTGCCTTCTTTGACGTAAGGTTGGACATAATAACGTTACCAAAGACTCAGTTCTTTGAAAACTCCATGAGTTCTTGGATAAATCAATATTCAAGCAAGGGGAAGTCTCTGACTGCTGAAGGCGGGTTTTTCCAAAAGTCGTTGTGGGTTTTCGGAACTAGTGGAAGTGGCCATGCCGTATATTTGGGCTGCATAGGCTAAGTCTAAATATGGTTATGATTTCTATGCCTATATAAGGATAGGGTGATTTATACCTATATATGGGCATGAATCGGTAAAATTATACTAGGGTCCTAAATTCATATACAACACTCCTTTGCATACTTTTAAACTTTTGGAGGATGCAACTACAGGTTGGAGTGAAAATTTTAAATCTTCTAGCCACAGATTCCTTACATTGGCATATTCCTACGACGTCAGGCTGTATTTGGAAATATTTAAGCAGCACCTCTTCGCTGCCAATAGGTGGCATCTTGCAACTCCACATCATCCGCACCGGAAGTGATGTGCACAGTGCCTGTATATGCACCACCACAGCATGCTGACATGAGTTGATTTTTGATTTTCTTTCGTACCTACAACACAGATCTGGAGAGAACTACCTCTGTGCCATTCTTTTTTAAGCAACTTTTTGGACGTTTTATCAACCTTTTTTGAGACCTTGTCTCCCAATGTGTGAGGACGTCACCCCAAAAAATCTATAGGGTTTAAACCTTATGGTTCCTGTCACAGGCAGATATCTGTGATAGAGCTCCATCTGGTTTGTCTGTGAGGACTGTTGTGAGGACTGCCACGCCATGAACCCCAAGGTACCTCAGGAGCCCTCCTTGAAGCTCCTGGTTGCTTGTCGCCGGTCGCCCCCGCTGCAGTCCAGGTCCCAAACCCATTTTCGGAGCCGTTCCAAGCACTTGCCAAAGCACTCGAAGCCATTGGAAAATTCGAAGAAGTCAAAGCATTCTTAGATTTTGCAGTGCAGGTCCAAGTCATCGGACTAGATGCTAGAACAACGTCACTACTCTAGGCCTGCTCCTAGGCTTCAGCCTGCCTTTTGGTCTGCTTTGCGCCTCACCATGTTTTGCGGAGGGACACCCCCGGTAGCTATGTGATCCTACTGGATTTCCGCCAGCGGGTCTGCCCTCGACAGTAGTCAAACTCCCTTGAACCGGTGCTGGATCCAGACCAGCTCTGGTCACAAGACCATGACCATTCCCCAGAGGCAGTTCCAATGACTCCATCATCATACCCGACTCAGACACGAAGATGGATCAGCATTGCACGATGTTGACTCCTTATTTTTTGTCAACTCTTGACCTTCTGATTCAGAGCCATGGCCTTCATTTTAGGACAGACCCGGTGAACAGTATGATTGGGGAGGATCTGAGGATCCTTATGATTACCAGAACCCCATAGAAGAGCCAAATGTCAAACTAGTAGGAGGAACTACCGGATGTCAGTCATATGGACACTTCCCCAGACACAGGCCTAGTCTCTTCTCGACCTTACGTTGCCCTTAGCAGTGGCAGTCAAGACTAACGTTTTGACAGAGTTGCTTTGGCACTGTGTCACCCCCTCCCCCCCCAGCCTCCCCTCCCTTTTAATAAAGCCCTCACAGGGGCTCCTGTGAACATGACAGTTGCCCACTTACATTGTCCTGCTTCTGGGAGCCCAGCTTTTCTTACTGAGCACCCCACACTGGAGAGTCTGGGCCTCCACCTCCAAAGTTAACCATGGCATGTTCCTTACCACACCATCAGAAAGGGAATACATGAGACTGGATACCTTTGGCAGGAGGATTTCTTTTCTGCCAGTCTGGCACTGCAGGCAGTAAACACTGTGTGCCTCTTGGGCAGATACACCCACACAGTTTATGATTCGGTTGCGCAAGTGCTGCCCATGGTCTAAGAGGAGGGCAAGCCATACTGACGCACGCTATTGCCAATGGCAGGGATGTAGTAAAGTTCACCATAATCTGCAGACTGGATAAGTCCAACTCGCTAGGCTCGCTAGAGATTGCGTCCTCAGTGGTACTCACTGGCTGAGATCCACTGGCTTTTTGGGGGATGGCCAGGCATCCCTTAAGAACATGCCCTTCGATGGCACCGTCTCTTTGGCGATAAGGCAGATTCCACTCTAGATCATTTTAAAGACAGCCGTGCCACTGCCTAGTCGCTAGGTCTCTCCATGGCAGCAAGTCAACCCCATTCTGTCTTTCTACCAGCTGTGTCCATTCCCACCAAGGTCCACAGGCTCCCCAGTCCTTTACTTGGAACAGGTGCAGTTGCCATGAGCCTCGTGGGACACACGGCCAGAAGTCTACCCAGTGCATCAACCCCGGCAGCCACAGCCTCACAACCCCTTTAGTTTGCCCTCTTACCATCACAGGCACCAAGTAGTGTCAGGTCCTGACATAAGCCCTCCTGGCAGTCCATAACAATGGGCAAGTGAGTAAAATTGTTCAGGGGGTTACTCCATCCCTTTATTAGAAACCCATGCCACCATTCCCAAACCGGCTGACCTAGAACCAGCTCTCCCTGCTCTGTCAGGAAGTACAGGCTCTTTTGGCCAAAAGAGCCATCAAGAGAGTGTCCGTATCAAAAGTAGGTTATGGTTGCTATAGCCACTACTTTCTGGTGCCCAAGATGGACCGAGGTCGCCACCAACTACTTCCTGAAGAAGGAGAACATAAAGATGCTCACAATAATTCTAGTTCTATCTGCCCTGTGGAAGGGATGGTAGCACTCATCTTGCACAATGCCTCTTCCAATCCTGCTTGCCCACAGACATTACTTGCTGTTTATGGCAGACCACTAGCGTTTTCAGTTCACCGTGCTCCCTATTGGCCTCACCAGCGCCCCTCAGGTGTTTTTCAATGTGATGGGGATTTTAGCACATCCGTGGGGGTCGGTGGTGTTAGTCTCCCCTACCTCGACGACTGGTCGTTCAAGGCGGGCTCACCCCAGGCAGCCTCCTCCCACCTCCAGACTACGGCAGGCCTCTTGCATTCACTTAGGTTGACTAACAACGTGCAAAAAATTGGAATGGACTCCCTCCCATATTCTCCTTAGCATCTGAACCATTCTGAACACAGTGCAGTTTCGGGCCTATCCTCCGGAGCGGCTAGTCCAGGATATTCAGGCTATGATTCCGCTGTATCAGCCTCTATACTGGATTTCCAAGAGACTGAGTCTGAAGCTACTGGGCCTCGTGGTCGATGTCTGGCTGATCACATATGGTGTCTCCATCTGGAGATCAAGCAAGGTCTCTTCAGTGGTTGAGGAGAACCTTGGTTAGATCTGTTTGCCACCTCCGAGAACGTGCATGGTCAGCACTTCTACATGCTGGAGTTTCCACTGCGACTCTTGCTCAAAGACGCTTTTCATCTAGAGTGGAGTTCAGGCCTCCTGTACTGCTTTCTGCCAGTACCATTCCGATTTTTATTCTCAAGAAGATCTGGACTGACGGGGCCCAAGTCATTCTTGTGGCTCTGAATTAGGTATGGAGAGTATGGTATGCCAAACTCCTGAGCATGAGCATCAGTCCTCCGATCAGGCTGCTCCTTCGGGAGGGTCTACTGCCACAGCAACAGGGCTGGGTCCTGCACCTGAAACTGTGAACGAACAGCCTTAATGCATTAGAATGAGCGATGGCAGATGGCAGGTTTTGACCTCCCTACAGAAGTCTGATGTATTTCTGGCAGCCAGGCTTCCCTCAACCAAAACAGTATACACCTGCCACTGGGACAAATTAGTGGCTTGATGTGCTTCCAAAAATGTTGCTCCTCTTTCTTTAAAGCCCAACAAAGCTTTGCTTTGGGTGCAGTTAGAGGGTATCCTTTAGCCATATCGGAGTTCTTGTGGTTGCTGACTGATTTCCTAAAAGGACTACATCATATGTCCCCTCCACAACCCTTCAGCATATCCCAATGGGACTCGAGCCTAGTCTTGACCATCTTGATGTGCTCTCCCATTGAACCGACGGACAATTGTCCTCTAAGCTTTCTGACCACTAAAACAGCTTTTCTAGAAGCCATTACATCGGCCAGGAGAGTTAGTGAACTGCAGGTACTCTGTGCACCATCCTTGCACAACTTTTTTCCCCAGGCAAACTGCTTTTGAGAACATGTCTCTTTCCTTCCGAAAGAGGTGACGCCTTTTCACATCGGCCAGACCATCACACTAGCTCTGCCTCGCCCTTCCAAAAAGGAGGCGAGACTCCACCACCTGGATCCAACAAGAACATTATTGCTCTACATCGATTGTACAGTTTGTCGGGGCGACGAAAGGAAAGGCCGTGCAGAAAAAGACCATCTCAAGATGGAGTGTTGGTTGCATTCAAATCTGCTACACACTAGCCAAGAACAACCCCCTGAGGGCTTGCAAGCTCATTCCACCAGAGCCAAGGCTGCGACCACTGCTGTAGTTCGCGGAGTTCCCTTCCAGGACATCTGTTCTGTGGTAACGTGGGCGTCTCTGCACGCGTTTACCAAGCAGTCTGCCATGATGGGCACTTTGCTTATTCGATCTTCCGCGACTTCCTGGTCTATATTTTAGGGTAAGGAATCTGCACCTAGAGTCTCTACCAGTAAAGGTGTTACCGAAGGTAAGTAACCTGTTCTTCCCCTATCTTCAAGAAGCAAGCCCTCAGATCAGCCATAAGTAGACAGAGTTCAGTATTTATTCATTTTATGATGGGGAAATACATTACTGACAATACAATATTGACTGCCTGTGTTTTCAAGGCAATGCCCTTTTATATGAACCCTGATTGGTAACATATAACACTCACACTATATACGTGTGAAAAATGTTGGCTGCTTTTGCGTCCTCATCATTTCACAGTTAGAGTCATGTTTTAGAGTAGAGACTGAATTATGGTGACCCCCAATTTAGGGAGCTTCTAGCCTTTCTCGTTAAAATGCTGCACTTAGTGTAGAAAGTAGTTGCCTACTTGGTTAAGGTACTGGTCTAAACCTAATTGTATCTGAGGCTTTTTCCATTAATCCATTTTTCAAGCATTTAAATTCAGAATTCTTTAACTTGTACCTGGCACATTCTGAAATAATAAAGCACCACTTTGAAAGGCAAAAAAAGCAAGACGTAAAATTCCTCGCTTGTTAAGCTACTTTTATACCCAAAGTGCCACTGTACTGATTTTTCCTTTGACTATTATCCTATATATTCATCTAAAACATTTACTGAATAATTATTGTTTACTGTTTATAGACAGATATGTGAATGGTCATGTAGTGACTAGATATTTAGAAGTTATTGATAAGGGCGCGAAGCCAAGCAGAGCATGGAGTCGTACAGTGCCTGCTAAGCTTCACTTCATCTTGGCCCAAAAACCTGAGAAAAGCACTCCTACTTAGAGGCTTTTACTTTTTGATGTGTCCCAGTGAGTCGTGAAGCCACACTGAATCCCCTGCGAGGCAGACCCAGAACCATACCTGCAGATCTGGCTGGCATTGCCGCAAAACCCCAACCGCCATCTTGATGATGATGGCTATGGCCAGATCTGAGTGGCAGAACTGAAGGATGAGAGGTGGGGACCTGCTTCTGCCACCGCTACCACTCGGAGCAGAACACCTCGACCCACGCTGAAGTCTGGTAACACCGGTGGACCCCCAGACCCCTTCAAAGGGAGAGAGTGGGGTGGGCACAACCGCTGACTCCACTAGCTGTACAGAGCAGTGAAGCAAAGAGGGTCCCTGATGAGTGAGGGGCAGAATAGCTGCCTTTTCAAAGTCCTCCTGACCTATGAGAAGGAAGGAAAGTGAAGCAGTAAAGGGGCATTGTATTATAGTGGGGATACGTTCCTTCACGTAATCTGAGATCAGCACACAAAGGCCTACTTGAGGTACCACGCTGTAAGAGAAAACGACAGGGAGGCAGCAGTTTTCATTTCTTAGCAGCCACCCTGTGGAATTCTATGCCGCTAGCCCTCAGACAGAGCAAGGACCTTCTTGCCTTTAGAAAGGCATTTAAGACTCACCTCTTCACACAGGCATATTTGAAATAGAGACTTTCGTTGATTCACCCTTTGTTATGTTTTTTATCTCTTTCCAGCGCCAAGAAGCTCTCGGGCGTATGTGCGCTTTATAAATTTTAAATAACATAACATAACATGCAGTGAGGAGTGCATCCAAGACCCAAGGACAGCACAAGACCTTGCCCAGGACCAAATACAGCTGAGAATCTCCAGGACCAGGTCCCCTACAGGCAGTGAGAAACTGGGGCCTCCTCGAGATGCCAACACTCTACCACAACACTTATGGGGGAGGACACCCAAGTGAGCAAACGTATATCTGACTCAGCCGCGTGGACAGCGCAACTACATGACTCCCTGTGGGTTAGAGAACAAATGGCATGTTAGGTATGATGAGGACCTAACTAGGGAACATTGTGGAGAGATCAGTGGTAGTATTCTCTCATGCCTCCTATAAGAGAAGACTCAAATCACACAACATGTAGGACTCTTCCTACAATCTCCATATGAGACCCCCTCATACAGATTACTCTTCTATAAAGAGACGGGGCAGAGGCTTGAGGGTGTGAGGAGAGAGAACTGAGGATTGCACCTGGGGAGGAGCCCTCGCTCCTGACGCAGACTACCTCGGCACCCTTTATCCTAGACTTTGCTGTGACTCAACAACAAATGGCTGAGGGCAAACATCATGAAGAAAGCTCCGTGGTTGACATGTGCAGCCACTTGAGGGAAGGACCCTAGATACCCGAAGAGCCCCCCCACATGCACACACACAAAGCCCACTTTCCATAAATGCACCAGTTACACAATATTAAATGGAGCGCTTCCTAGCTGAGATCAGATTGAACATACTACCCTCTGACTTTCAATCCTGTCTACAAGAGCTGAATCGAGATTTAAAGATAATGGGGCAACGAGTACATGATCTTGAACGTATAGTAGATGCAAGGACTGAAGACCAGGAAATGCTGTGGCAACAAGTTGAAACACTTGAGGAACACACTGCGGACTACAGATAAAGCAAGAAGATCTTGAAAACCACAGCAGGTGCAACAATATATGTATTGGTGGGCGCCCAGTAGGGGCGGAAGGCCTCGACATAATTGCTTTTCACCAGAGACCTACTGCAGGTGATCGGGGTAAACCATACATAGGCTTCAAAGAGTGCTCACTAGCGACAACAGGACTGACACTGCTATTGTCATTCTAACAAGACTGCACTACTTAAATGATAAAGAGGACATAATGTGGAAAGCCAGGTGAAAGGCTGACCTAATGTTTCGAGGCCAAACTATCTGCTTATTTCAAGACTTTGCAGCCTCACCACTTCGCCGCCGTAGAGGTTTCAACCTGTTGTAGATTTCCTCAACAGCAAGTAAATCAGATATCAATGGAGCCACCCTTTTAGTATTGTGCTTCAGTGGGCAGGGAAATATCACATCCTTAGATCCTTAACAGTTACAAACCCTAGTAGGACTACCCCCAGATAAGGAGGAAGTTTCACCCCAGAATGAATTACCGCAGATGTGACTGCACCTGACCGGAATGGCAAGTGGTATGATGGTGCTCCAGACAGTGACGACCTACCAACAAACATGCTGCACAAGCCAAAACTGATACCATCTCCCATCTTCTTAAAATTAAACTGGTACTGTCCCTGATGCTCTCAGGTGAACAAATGGCTGGACCCCCTAGCAAAACAGCTGATCATGTACTCGAGCCCCTCCAAGGAAGGGTCTAGAGCTTTGGCTTGATGGGTAGAAGGTGCAACGAGACTAAAGAATGACATTATCGTCTCACACTTCCTGCCCTGCACAATTCCTGTGCAGGGCAGGAAGTGTCATACAACCCTACTATTCTTTTAACTTGGGACAGAATTATACACTTAAAATGTTGCCAATGCAGCTAGACCACCTATTCCCAGGTTTAATTGACCCTGATCAAGTTGGCTTTATTTGCAAAAGGCAAGGGGCAGCTAGCGTCAGGTGACTCGCCCATCTCATGAAGCGTTCAACTGAGTTAGTTGGACTTTCTTGCAAGCAGTTCTTAAAAAGATCCAGATAGGCCCCGATATGAAAGACAAAGTCCTGGAGGCATACACTACCCCAACAGCAGTCGTCCAGGTTAATGCAACGCCCCGATTAGACTAACTAGGGGGACGTGGCAGGGATGTCCACTCACCCGTTTTGCCTTAGTGTTGAAGCCCCTAGCAGTAACTCTTAAAACAGAACCTAAATATCACAGGTGTTCCATTTGGCGGTTGAGATCACAAACTTCATTTGGAGACAATAGCCTTCTCACCTTTACTAACTCTCCGGACTCTACCAGCACAGTTGACGAAACTAGGCCAGTTCTAAAACGTTATCTGGATTTACAATGAATAAAGACAAATCGTGCATCCTCAATCTCACGGTTAGCTCACGGGACATACAAGAATTGAGAGCACAAGCGCCATTCCAATGGGGCTCATCATTGATATGGTAAATAGGCCTCCAGATTAGTGCCTGTTTGGAAGATTGGTCCTGGTTAAATTAGGTGCCCTGCCGTAAAGAAATCCTGAATGATCTGAGTAGATGGTGACCACTAGATAATTCATGGTTGGGTAGGATTAATGACATCAAATTGAACCTCCCATCCCGGCTATTGTACCTCTTATATTCACACCCCACACTCATTCCCACTATGGATATTACTAACCTACAAATGAAAATACAAGCTTTTGTGCAAAATGAGAAACAACCACGCATATAGAACAAGCTTTTCATGCTCCCCAGGGACAGAGTGGGGCCAAACATGTCAGAACCTCATGGACTACTATGGGGCAGCTCACCTACGATTCATCTCAGAGTGGACAGTAAGAGAGAGCGAGAGGCACTGGTTACATATGGACTGGGCAGCCACATGCCCACTATGGAATCTCACTTTGCTTCCCCAATCAGCACGCCCAAAAAGTGCTTATGCGGTCACACCCACGAGAACGTTCCTGGACATATGGGTCCACCTGGCCACATAAAATGGCATTACAACCTTTTCATCCCCAAACATACCGACTGGCTAAAATCCTTTTACTCCATTTACTCTGGCCCTTAACTCCCGGGTCCTTCACTAGCTGTACTGACAGGAGCTGTCGAACACTGCAAGTCCTATTTCAAGGTGGCAACCTTAAACTGTTCGGACACTTCAAACAGGAATATAATATCCAGAAAAATTCTAGACTTCAATACTACCAACTTCAATGATGGGCCCTCTACCCCACCAACACCGAGGAGGCTGTAAACAAACTGACACCCTTTGAAGGCCTGGTATTTTTATACTCCGTCTCAAAAGATTTAATCTCTAGGACATATAAGGTAATCAGACCTCAAAACCTGTAACCTCACATCTCTACAAAGTTAGTTGGGAAACTGACCTCCAGAAGACCATAGAGCCCAATGAATAGGCCCTGCTCTGGCATGACATACTTGAAGCATTACAAAGTATCCCCCAGAGAGAATTGGCCTACAAAATGATGTTTCAATGGTTCATTACACCGGTCTGTCTACATAAAATATTCCCCACTTGAGAGAAGGACCCTAGATACCTGAAGAGCCCCCCCCCCCCACATGCACACACACAAAGCCCACTTTCCATAAATGCACCAGTTACACAATATTAAATGGAGCGCTTCCTGGCTGAGATCAGATTGAACATACTACCCTCTGACTTTCAATCCTGTCTACAAGAGCTGAATCGAGATTTAAAGATAATGGGGCAACGAGTACATGATCTTGAACGTGTAGTAGATGCAAGGACTGAAGACCAGGAAATGCTGTGGCAACAAGTTGAAACACTTGAGGAACACACTGCGGACTACAGATAAAGCAAGAAGATCTTGAAAACCACAGCAGGTGCAACAATATATGTATTGGTGGGCGCCCAGTAGGGGCGGAAGGCCTCGACATAATTGCTTTTCACCAGAGACCTACTGCAGGTGATCGGGGTAAACCATACATAGGCTAGAAAAAGTGCTCACTAGCGACAACAGGACTGACACAGCTATTGACATTCTAACAAGACTGCACTATTAAATGATAAAGAGGACATAATGTGGAAAGCCAGGGGAAAGGCAGACCTAATGTTTCGAAACAATTCAAAAGGGGGTGGTGATGGACAGAGTATCTGAATTAAGCAGAACACTCCTACCCAGTCAAAAGACCAGGGCTTGATCCATCACCGTTTTTTAGCTCACGGCACCATCCCAGTTCAGAACCTAGCTACATGCAAATTAGTCTGACCCTGGCCCAGTACATCATGGGAACAGGGCAGACCAAACTACCAAGCCAATTCTTTACTGGAAAGGAAACAAGCTTTCGGGGACCGGTTTCTGGCATTACAGCCGTCTTCGGCCCGGCTTGCTTGAATCCTGATGGTGCAGTGAGCAAGGGACTCACATCTGAGCATACCCTTCCACACTTGTGGTGGTTAAAACGATTCAAAAGGGGGTGGTGATGGACAGAGTATCTGAATTAAGCAGAACACTCCTACCCAGTCAAAAGATCAGGGCTTGATCCATCACCGTTTTTTAGCTCACAACACCATCCCAGTTCAGAACCTGGCTACATGCAAATTAGTCGGACCCTGGCCCAGTGCATCATGGGAACAGGGCAGACCAAACTACCAAGCCAATTCTTTACTGGAAAGGAAACAATCTTCCGGGGACCGGTTTCTGGCATTACAGCCGTCTTCGGCCCGGCTTGCTTGAATCCTGATGGTGCAGTGAGCAAGGGACTCACATCTGAGCATACCCTTCCACACTTGAGGTGGCAAAAACGATTCAAAAGGGGGTGGTGATGGACAGAGTATCTGAATTAAGCAGAACTCTCCTACCCAGTCAAAAGATCAGGGCTTGATCCATCACCGTTTTTTAGCTCACTGCACCATCCCAGTTCAGAACCTGGCTACATGCAAATTAGTCTGACCCTGGCCCAGTGCATCATGGGAACAGGGCAGACCAAACTACCAAGCCAATTCTTTACTGGAAAGGAAACAAGCTTCCGGGGACCGGTTTCTGGCATTACAGCCGTCTTCGGCCCGGCTTGCTTGAATCCTGATGGTGTAGTGAGCAAGGGACTCACATCTGAGCATACCCTTCCACACTTGTGGTGGCCAAAACGATTCAAAAGGGGGTGGTGATGGACAGAGTATCTGAATTAAGCAGAACACTCCTACCCAGTCAAAAGATCAGGGCTTGATCCATCACTGTTTTTTAGCTCACTGCACCATCCCAGTTCAGAACCTGGCTACATGCAAATTAGTCTGACCCTGGCCCAGTGCATCATGGGAACAGGGCAGACCAAACTACCAAGCCAATTCTTTACTGGAAAGGAAACAAGCTTCCGGGGACCGGTTTCTGGCATTACAGCCGTCTTCGGCCCGGCTTGCTTGAATCCTGATGGTGTAGTGAGCAAGGGACTCACATCTGAGCATACCCTTCCACACTTGTGGTGGCCAAAACGATTCAAAAGGGGGTGGTGATGGACAGAGTATCTGAATTAAGCAGAACACTCCTACCCAGTCAAAAGATCAGGGCTTGATCCATCACTGTTTTTTAGCTCACTGCACCATCCCAGTTCAAAACCTGGCTACATGCAAATGAGTCTGACCCTGGCCCAGTGCATCATGGGAACAGGGCAGAGCAAACTACCAAGCCAATTCTTTACTGGAAAGGAAACAAGCTTCCGGGGACCGGTTTCTGGAATTGCAGCCGTCTTCGGCCCGGCTTGCTTGAATCCTGACGGTGCAGTGAGCAAGGGACTCACATCTGAGCATACCCTTCCACACTTGTGGTGGCCAAAACGATTCAAAAGGGGGTGGTGATGGACAGAGTATCTGAATTAAGCAGAACACTCCTACCCAGTCAAAAGATCAGGGCTTGATCCATCACCGTTTTTTAGCTCACAACACCATCCCAGTTCAGAACCTGGCTACATGCAAATTAGTCGGACCCTGGCCCAGTGCATCATGGGAACAGGGCAGACCAAACTACCAAGCCAATTCTTTACTGGAAAGGAAACAAGCTTCCGGGGACCGGTTTCTGGCATTACAGCCGTCTTCGGCCCGGCTTGCTTGAATCCTGATGGTGCAGTGAGCAATGGACTCACATCTGAGCATACCCTTCCACACTTGAGGTGGCAAAAACGATTCAAAAGGGGGTGGTGATGGACAGAGTATCTGAATTAAGCAGAACTCTCCTACCCAGTCAAAAGATCAGGGCTTGATCCATCACCGTTTTTTAGCTCACTGCACCATCCCAGTTCAGAACCTGGCTACATGCAAATTAGTCTGACCCTGGCCCAGTGCATCATGGGAACAGGGCAGACCAAACTACCAAGCCAATTCTTTACTGGAAAGGAAACAAGCTTCCGGGGACCGGTTTCTGGCATTACAGCCGTCTTCGGCCCGGCTTGCTTGAATCCTGATGGTGTAGTGAGCAAGGGACTCACATCTGAGCATACCCTTCCACACTTGTGGTGGCCAAAACGATTCAAAAGGGGGTGGTGATGGACAGAGTATCTGAATTAAGCAGAACACTCCTACCCAGTCAAAAGATCAGGGCTTGATCCATCACTGTTTTTTAGCTCACTGCACCATCCCAGTTCAGAACCTGGCTACATGCAAATTAGTCTGACCCTGGCCCAGTGCATCATGGGAACAGGGCAGACCAAACTACCAAGCCAATTCTTTACTGGAAAGGAAACAAGCTTCCGGGGACCGGTTTCTGGCATTACAGCCGTCTTCGGCCCGGCTTGCTTGAATCCTGATGGTGTAGTGAGCAAGGGACTCACATCTGAGCATACCCTTCCACACTTGTGGTGGCCAAAACGATTCAAAAGGGGGTGGTGATGGACAGAGTATCTGAATTAAGCAGAACACTCCTACCCAGTCAAAAGATCAGGGCTTGATCCATCACTGTTTTTTAGCTCACTGCACCATCCCAGTTCAAAACCTGGCTACATGCAAATGAGTCTGACCCTGGCCCAGTGCATCATGGGAACAGGGCAGAGCAAACTACCAAGCCAATTCTTTACTGGAAAGGAAACAAGCTTCCGGGGACCGGTTTCTGGAATTGCAGCCGTCTTCGGCCCGGCTTGCTTGAATCCTGACGGTGCAGTGAGCAAGGGACTCACATCTGAGCATACCCTTCCACACTTGTGGTGGCCAAAACGATTCAAAAGGGGGTGGTGATGGACAGAGTATCTGAATTAAGCAGAACACTCCTACCCAGTCAAAAGATCAGGGCTTGATCCATCACAGTTTTTTAGCTCACTGCACCATCCCAGTTCAAAACCTGGCTACATGCAAATTAGTCTGACCCTGGCCCAGTGCATCATGGGAACAGGGCAGACCAAACTACCAAGCCAATTCTTTACTGGAAAAGAAACAAGCTTCCGGGGACCGGTTTCTGGCATTACAGCCGTCTTCGGCCCAGCTTGCTTGAATCCTGATGGTGCAGTGAGCAAGGGACTCACATCTGAGCATACCCTTCCACACTTGTGGTGGCCAAAACGATTCAAAAGGGGGTGGTGATGGACAGAGTATCTGAATTAAGCAGAACACTCCTACCCAGTCAAAAGATCAGGGCTTGATCCATCACCGTTTTTTAGCTCACTGCATCTGAATCGTTTTGCCCACTATAGGAATGGAAGGGTATGCTCAGACATGAGTCCCTTGCTCACTGCACCATCAGGATTCAAGCAAGCCGGGCCGAAGACGGCTGCAATGCCAGAAACCGGTCCCCGGAAGCTTGTTTCCTTTCCAGTAAAGAATTGGCTTGGTAGTTTGGTCTGCCCTGTTCCCATGATGCACTGGGCCAGGGATAGACTAATTTGCATTTAGCCAGGTTCTGAACTGGGATGATGCAGTGAGCTACAAACCGGTGATGGATCAAGCCCTGATCTTTTGACTGGGTATGAGTGTTCTGCTTAATTCAGATGCTCTGTCCATCACCACCCCCTTTTCTGAATCGCTTTGGCCACTATAGGAGTGGAAGGGTATGCTCAGACATGAGTCCCTTGCTCACTGCACCATCAGGATTCAAGCAAGCCGGGCCGAAGACGGCTGCAATGCCAGAAACCGGTCCCCGGAAGCTTGTTTCCTTTCCAGTAAAGAATTGGCTTGGTAGTTTGGTCTGCCCTGTTCCCATGATGCACTGGGCCAGGGACAGACTAATTTGCATGTAGCCAGGTTCTGAACTGGGATGGTGCAGTGAGCTAAAAAACGGTGATGGATCAAGCCCTGATCATTTGACTGGGTATGAGTGTTCTGCTTAATTCAGATGCTCTGTCCATCACCACCCCCTTTTCTGAATCGTTTTGGCCACTATAGGAGTGGAAGGGTATGCTCAGACATGAGTCCCTTGCTCACTGCACCATCAGGATTCAAGCAAGCCGGGCCGAAGACGGCTGCAATGCCAGAAACCGGTCCCCGGAAGCTTGTTTCCTTTCCAGTAAAGAATTGGCTTGGTAGTTTGGTCTGCCCTGTTCCCATGATGCACTGGGCCAGGGACAGACTAATTTGCATGTAGCCAGGTTCTGAACTGGGATGGTGCAGTGAGCTAAAAAACGGTGATGGGTCAAGCCCTGATCTTTTGACTGGGTATGAGTGTTCTGCTTAATTCAGATGCTCTGTCCATCACCACCCCCTTTTCTGAATCGTTTTGGCCACTATAGGAGTGGAAGGGTATGCTCAGACATGAGTCCCTTGCTCACTGCACCATCAGGATTCAAGCAAGCCGGGCCGAAGACGGCTGCAATGCCAGAAACCGGTCCCCGGAAGCTTGTTTCCTTTCCAGTAAAGAATTGGCTTGGTAGTTTGGTCTGCCCTGTTCCCATGATGCACTGGGCCAGGGACAGACTAATTTGCATGTAGCCAGGTTCTGAACTGGGATGGTGCAGTGAGCTAAAAAAGGTGATGGATCAAGCCCTGATCTTTTGACTGGGTATGAGTGTTCTGCTTAATTCAGATGCTCTGTCCATCACCACCCCCTTTTCTGAATCGTTTTTGCCACTATAGGAGTGGAAGGGTATGCTCAGACACAAGTCCCTTGCTCACTGCACCATCAGGATTCAAGCAAGCCGGGACGAAGACGGCTGCAATGCCAGAAACCGGTCCCCGGAAGCTTGTTTCCTTTCCAGTAAAGAATTGGCTTGGTAGTTTGGTCTGCCCTGTTCCCATGATGCACTGGGCCAGGGTCAGACTAATTTGCATGTAGCCAGGTTCTGAACTGGGATGGTGCAGTGAGCTAAAAAACGGTGATGGATCAAGCCCTGATCTTTTGACTGGGTATGAGTGTTCTGCTTAATTCAGATGCTCTGTCCATCATCACCCCCTTTTCTGAATCGTTTTGGCCACTATAGGAGTGGAAGGGTATGCTCAGACAGGATTCAAGCAAGCCGGGCCAAAGACGGCTGCAATGCCAGAAACCGGTCCCCGGAAGCTTGTTTCCTTTCCAGTAAACAATTGGCTTGGTAGTTTGATCTGCCCTGTTCCCATGATGCACTGGGCCAGGGACAGACTAATTTGCATGTAGCCAGGTTCTGAGCTGGGATGGTGCAGTGAGCTAAAAAACGGTGATGGATCAAGCCCTGATCTTTTGACTGGGTATGAGTGTTCTGCTTAATTCAGATGCTCTGACCATCACCACCCCCTTTTCTGAATCGCTTTGGCCACTATAGGAGTGGAAGGGTGTGCTCAGACATCAGTCCCTTGCTCACTGCACCATCAGGATTCAAGCAAGCCGGGCTGAAGACGGCTGCAATGCCAGAAACCGGTCCCCGGAAGCTTGTTTCCTTTCCAATAAAGAATTGGCTTGGTAGTTTGGTCTGCCCTGTTCCCATGATGCACTGGGCCAGGGACAGACTAATTTGCATGTAGCCAGGTTCTGAACTGGGATGGTGCAGTGAGCTAAAAAACGGTGATGGATCAAGCCCTGATCTTTTGACTGGGTATGAGTGTTCTGCTTAATTCAGATGCTCTGTCCATCACCACCCCCTTTTCTGAATCGTTTTGGCCACTATAGGAGTGGAAGGGTATGCTCAGACATGAGTCCCTTGCTCACTGCACCATCAGGATTCAAGCAAGCCGGGCCGAAGACGGCTGCAATGCCAGAAACCGGTCCCCGGAAGCTTGTTTCCTTTCGAGTAAAGAATTAGCTTGGTAGTTTGGTCTGCCCTGTTCCCATGATGCACTGGGCCAGGGACAGACTAATTTGCATGTAGCCAGGTTCTGAACTGGGATGGTGCAGTGAGCTAAAAAACGGTGATGGATGAAGCCCTGATCTTTTGACTGGGTATGAGTGTTCTGCTTAATTCAGATGCTCTGTCCATCACCACCCCCTTTTCTGAATCGACCTAATGTTTCGAGGCCAAACTATCTGCTTATTTCAAGACTTTGCAGCCTCACCACTTCGCCGCCGTAGAGGTTTCAACCTGTTGTAGATTTCCTCAACAGCAAGTTAATGAGATATCAATGGAGCCACCCTTTTAGCATTGTGCTTCAGTGGGCAGGGAAACATCACATCCTTAGATCCTTAACAGTTACAAACCCTAGTAGGACTACCCCCAGATAAGGAGGAAGTTTCACCCCAGAATGAATAACCGCAGATGTGACTGCACCACTGACCGGAATGGCAAGTGGTATGATGGTGCTCCAGACAGTGACAACCTACCAACAAACATGCTGCACAAGCCAAAACTGATACCATCTCCTTAAAATGAAACTGGTACTGTCCCTGATGCTCTCAGGTGAACAAATGGCTGGACCCCCTAGCAAAACAGCTGATCATGTACTCGAGTCCCTCCAAGGAAGGGTCTAGAGCTTTGGCTTGATGGGTAGAAGGTGCAACGAGACTAAAGAACGACATTATCGTCTCACACTTCCTGCCCTGCACAATTCCTGCTAAAGACTAACTCATCTAGTGGGAGTTTCTGGACCATGACGCTACATTACTGAGAGTCATACTATGAGTGGGTATTTATCATCATACTCACACCACAAATGGACTCTTCCACATAAGACTGGCACTGTTCGCCTATTTTTGTTAAAGATTGCTATTTATGTTCCCTTTTCCTCGTTCCCACAGGCCAAGCTTATTGCAGGGGCACCTCCTGAGTCCGCTGATGATTGTGCCCCACTATCCCTCTGTGCCTATGACAATCTCAACACATGCAGGGGTCCCACCCCTCCCAGGTATGATCCCACCCACCCTAAAGCTCCTCTCCCTCAGTGTTAAGGGATTGAACTCACCTATCAAGCGTTGCCAGATTTGGAGCTCTCGCCTCCCACAAGACGCAGACATACCCTTATTACAGGAAACACACTTCCTCAAAAAAGGATCACAAGTAAATGCAACACTAAGCATAACCCCATCAATATTCGGCCTTATCTAAGGCTTAGACAGCGTAGTTGCTATCTTATGTACAGTAGACTTAGGTAAGGCTTCCTTCTCTGTTACCAGAGACCCAGAAGGCCATCACATAAAACTAGTCTTACCCTGGGGACCAACTACCATCACACTCATTAACATAAAAGCTCCCAACAGGTCACAAGATCCTTACCTCTGAACACTCATCACACCAGCTCAGGGCAGCAACTGGGCACATCCTAGTAAGGGTGGACTTTAATCTAGCTTGGGACCTCGAACTTCACAGGCAATCTAACGTTCACCAGGGCACAGGTTCGATGCCTGCGCTCCTTAAAAAAAAAAAAAAAAAAATCGTACAGCTAGGATTGGCAGATGCTTTGCACCACTTACACCCAGACGAGAAGGGCTACTCTTCTCTCACTTTCACTCCACCTGTTCATGCATCAACTATGTTCTGGTCACACAATCGCTGCTCCCGACCCTAGAGTCCAGACCCTAGAGTCGATGTCTGTTAGCTGCATATCTTGTCAGGCACAAGTGGCTCTCACCTGGAGGGACCGCCTTGCTCAAAGAAAGTGGCAACCTCTATGGTGCCTCAACTCCAAACTTCTGAGAGACCCAGTCAGTAGGCATACAATATGCACAGCAATAACTGAATTGTTTGCTAGCAATACCAGCCAAGACATATCCCTGCACACATTGTGCGATGCCTTCGAAGCCACTGATAGGGGGGTCCTCATAACCTTAGAGATTGACAAAGCTAGCGAGGCATGCCTTGTCGAAAACACACTTCGGAGATTAAAGAGCTTGAAAGGATGGATAGGAAAACTCCTTCCAGACTCTCCAAATGCAAGCTCGCTATTCTTTGAAGTCAATTAAAAATGCAAAGGGCCCACCACACATATTGAGCTTCCTGGCCATGGGCCTGAGGTTCTTTTATAAGGTAGTTAAAGTGTAATCCCTCCTAACTTGTAAGATTAGACTTCACAGGTCTAAGACACATCCCATAGATCTGAAGCCCGGACGGCACCTACACAAAGGGGGAGCCGGGAAAAAGAGCAGCCTTTCACACCGTCTACCAGACCCTATATGGGCATGCCTGAAAAACATGATTAGAGACAAGCCTATTTAGAGGCATGTGACTGACCCCCCCAGTTGATCACTTTAATCGGGAAAACCTAGAAGTCCTGAAAATTCCCAAGCTTGGACGGCTTCACACCGGTCTTTTGCAAGACGTTGCTCCCCGATCTACTAGCGCATTTGATGCCATTGTTGAATTCTTTCACATGTAGCACCAGCCTATTGGCCACAATGTGTGAAGCAGAGATAACTCTGATTCCCCAAACTGCGAAAGATTCCAAGCTCTGCGAGTCATACAACCCTACTATTCTTTTAACTTGGGACAGAATTATACACTTAAAATGTTGCCAATCCAGCTAGACCACCTATTCCCAGGTTTAATTGACCCTGATCAAGTTGGCTTCATTTGCAAAAGGCAAGGGGCAGCTAGCGTCAGGTGACTCGCCCATCTCATGAAGCGTTCAACTGAGTTAGTTGGACTTTCTTGCAAGCAATTCTTAAAAAGATCCAGATAGGCCCCGATATGAAGGACAAAGTCCTGGAGGCATACACTACCCCAACAGCAGTCGTCCAGGTTAATGCAACGTCCCGATTAGACTAACTAGGCGGACGTGGCAGGGATGTCCACTCACCCGTTTTGCCTTAGTGTTGAAGCCCCTAGCAGTAACTCTTAAAACAGAACCTAAATATCACAGGTGTTCCATTTGGCGGTTGAGATCACAAGCTTCATTTGGAGACAATAGCCTACTAACTCTCCGGACTCTACCAGCACAGTTGACGAAACTAGGCCAGTTCTAAAACGTTATCTGGATTTACAATGAATAAAGACACATCGTGCATCCTCAATCTCACGGTTAGCTCACGGGGCATACAAGAATTGAGAGCACAAGCGCCATTCCAATGGGGCTCATCATGGATATGGTAAATAGGCCTCCAGATTAGGGCCTGTTTGGAAGATTGGTCCTGGTTAAATTAGGTGCCCTGCCGTAAAGAAATCCTGAATGATCTGAGTAGATGGTGACCACTAGATGATTCATGGTTGGGTAGGATTAATGACATCAAAATGAACATCCCATCCCGGCTATTGTACCTCTTATAATCACACCCCACACTCATTCCCACTATGGATATTACTAACCTACAAATGAAAATACAAGCTTTTGTGCAAAATGAGAAACAACCACGCATATAGAACAAGCTTTTCATGCTTCCCAGGGACAGAGTGGGGCCAAACATGTCAGAACCTCATGGACTACTATGGGGCAGATAAACAAGACAAGAGTGTTCCAAGGTAGTGACGAACCACCGGTATGGAGCAAATAAACGACTTCACTTAAGGAGTTAAGGAAAGCCCTCACTCACCACCTAGTGATGACATGCTTCATCATCGGGCCCCACAAAAGAGACCTAGCATCTCTTTTGTGTGCTTCAACGCCAGATCTACTGCGGAGCGGGTTGGTGGGTTAGGGCAGTGTTGTGCAAAGAAAATTAAGTGAGTGGTGAGAGGTTAAAAAAAGTCTGTAGTGTATCAAGATTAACTTTATTAAGATGATCACTAAGGACTTGGAGATAAAATTATGTGTAGGAAATACGTCCACAATTAATTAAGTGGTAGTTTCCCGAGTCAGTCGACATGATTCAGCCACAAAACGGTATAAATTTACCTGGCATTGGACCCCGAAGATCAGCGGAGGGTCGCTACAGGTATACAACGGGTGCCGAGCACCGAGGGCGATGTGCCAATTACGCTCCCACCCCCCTCCTGTGACCCATGGTGTGAATCCATTACACCTTAAAAGTGCAGAAACCATAAATTCGGAAGCCTCCTAAACCAGGAGTTATTAGAAAGATAACTTTTCTTTCTAATTTTTGCACTTTTTTTCACTACTTAATTTTCACTTTCACGCCCCTAGGTAAGGGTGGGCCTTAGAGAGTCCATACCGCCAGGGTTTATTTACACCAAGTCCTGATGAATGCCAGGTAAATTTATACCGTTTTGTGGCTGAAACATGTCGACACTGGTCGGCACTGGTTACATATGGACTGGGCAGCCACATGCCCACTATGGAATCTCACTTTGCTTCCCCAATCAGCACGCCTAAAAAGTGCTTATGCGGTCACACCCACGAGAATGTTCCTGGACATATGGGTCCACCTGGCCACATAAAATGGCATTACAACCTTTCCATCCACAAACATACCGACTGGCTAAAATCCTTTTACTCCATTTACTCTGGCCCTTAACTCCCGGGTCCTTCACTAGCTGTACTGACAGGAGCTGTCGAACACTGCAAGTCCTATTTCAAGGTGGCAACCTTAAACTGTTCGGACACTTCAAACAGGAATATAATATCCGGAAAAATTCTAGACTTCAATACTACCAACTTCAATGATGGGCCCTGTACCCCACCAACACCGAGGAGGCTGTACACAAACTGACACCCTTTGAAGGCCTGGTATTTTTATACTCCGTCTCAAAAGATTTAATCTCTAGGACATATAAGGTAATCAGACCTCAAAACCTGTAACCTCACATCTCTACAACGTTAGTTGGGAAACTGACCTCCAGAAGACCATAGAGCCCAATGAATAGGCCCTGCTCTGGCATGACATACTTGAAGCGTTACAAAGTATCGCCCAGAGAGAATTGGCCTACAAAATGATGTTTCAATGGTACATTACACCGGTCTGTCTACATAAAATATTCCCCACGGCTTCAGCTGTCTGATGAGGTGTGGACAAGAAGAAGAAATTATTCTACACATATGGTGGGACTGTGCTCTCATGCAGTCATTCTGGAAGGAAACACTAGGCCACATTAAAGGCACCCTGGAATTCCCTGTTCCGCACTACCACTCACGACCCTCCTGGGTATAATGCCCCCTGGTATGAAATGAATACCAAGTGCTGACAAGATGCTAATTCGTCATCTTACTTTGGGGGTGGTGGCAAACAACTTATTACACTCTTCTGGAAAAGAAAAAGCCCCTGTCCAAGGCTCTATGGTTCTACAAAATGTGTGATGAGCTGCCATGAAAAGGTTCCCTACACAATAACCTACCGGAAATTTACACACACATGGCAACCGCTTATAGGCTACACGAGGAGGCTGTAATTCCGTAGCTTCATGCCTCCACGTCTCCATGCCCTACAGTTCTTACAGTAACGTCAAAGAGGAAAACTTCTCCCCAACCCTACTCTTGGACAGTGGTGGGAGGCATTGAGGGCTCTCACGAATATGAAGGCAGAATGACAGCAGGTGAAGCAGTCCCATCCACGGCCATATACCCTCCGCATCACAGCACAAACCAAGACTCCCCTCTTCCCCCATTGCAGTAATAGAAACATTCCACTCTTTACCACTGCTTCCAACCCAAACCCCCTAACTCAGCTTTTCCCCCCATTTCCCCGCCCCCTGTTGTTGTTGAACCCACCCATTAGTTCTACTCTCACTTTTGGCTGATAGCAGGAGGCCAGACATATCACATGCATGTATTGTCTTGACTGTGGTTACATCTAGCATTGCCCCGGAACATTTATCAGTCTCATTCGCCAATGTTCTTATATTCGTGAAAATCAATAAACATTTATACCAAAAAAGGTTATTGAAAAAGACCCACTTTTTAGGTCTCGCTAGAGCCAGTGCGCATGCGCTGGTCTGCGAGATATATAAGTAACTGGCTTTTAAAAGTGCTACCTAAGGCAGCCACCAGCTTACTGTTACGCGCACAAGCACGCGTGATCTTTCGCGCTCGCATGCCTGCTTACAACTCCCGTTCGCCCCGCACTTCACTTTCATTTTTCATGCTGTTGCGGCGCGCGCATCAGTAGACCAATGCTTTTTATTCTGGGGAGTCATTTCGGTACTCTTTATTAGCTGCCCAGGGCCTCAACCTTTTTACCTCCTTGGTATCAACCTCACTCACACACCCCTCAACACACCAGCATTATATTTGCAGGTTTGTTAGACAACCTGCATCCACCTAGGAGATTAACTGCTCTTGCTAGCAATAACCCCCCATTTGGCCGAAATCTTGAGCTGGTTTTCTCATTTAAAAAAAATGATGTCCCTATTCTAGACTCTGTAGACTGTAGCGCTCCAGTGTTTCTGAGGGTCTCGGCTGAGCCCCGGAAACACCACCACACATTGTATCACCTCCTGGCCAGGCATGGCCAGAAGGCTATAAATAAATGGTCCGGAGTCACCCGGGACTTCCGGTCCGACCCAGCAATTATAGTCCATGTGTCCTTATTAGCAGTGTCCATACCCTTGTGCAATCCTTGTCCCTTGCCCCGGCCGGCTCGTGTCCATGCTAGCACCCATAGCAGAAACCTGACCCTCTACACTGGCGACGAGGGTGGGATCACGGTGTTTGTGCCCAGGAAAAGAAGAAACGTTCCTGTGACCGGCCGCGCAATAGAGACGAGGCGGCTAAGGCGAGCGTCTGAAGGATCAGAAGACCGCGATCACCAACACCGGTAAGCAGCGTGCGTCAGAGCTGCGTGAAGGCACCGGTGGAGCGAGCGGCAGGAGAGCGAATACACCAGCGGCAGGCCCGTCCCGCGTCTGAGGCCTAGCCGCCGGAGCTGAAGACGCACGTATGCGCTGTGGAAGCAAGGCCAGCCCCGGGGGAACAACGCAGCGCGAAGGAGCGGCTGTATAGAAAAAAAGGAAAAATCACCCACACTCCCAGTCACACGAGGAAGGAGATACCAGGCACCCCCAAAGGCACACGAAGACACAATAAGCACTGGCAACAGAAAGCAAGCAGCAAAAAAACATAAGACAATAAGCATTTGCAAAAGGCATAGAACAACAAGCACTGGCAAAAGAAAGGCAGCAAACAAGCATTGGCAACGCAAAACAAAGCTAGAAGAAGGGACCATCACCACAAACAAGCAGTGGCAAGACCACAGACAACCCGCAATGTCAAACCCGCAGCAGCAGCAGCAGGACAGCAACCAGCAGCACCCCCTGCGCAAGCAGCGCAACCTCCGACACAACATTCAGCACACTCGCAGATTCAAGCACTGCCACCGTTCAGCGAGCTGATCGATTTATTTATTTTATTTTATATTCTTATAGAGCGCCTGACTCGACCCCCGAAGGGGTATCTCCGCGCTTTTGCCAGTGGGGGGAGTACAACTTGTGCTGATCCATAGTCAGAAGGGTGGTTGTAGATTGGGTAGATGTTTTTTTTTTAGATGCTTATGAATAGGTGGGTTTTGAGGGATTTTCGGAAGGTTAGGTGATTGGTAATTTGTTTCAGTGTCTGAGGCAGTGAGTTCCAGAGGACAGGTCCGGTGTGAGCAAGGGCGCGACCTCCCTGCCTGGATTTTTTTATTCTGGGTACCTGTAGTAGCTGGAGGTTACTGGAGCGTAAGGAATGTCCAGGGACATAAGGTGAGAATGCTTTTGTCAACTACTTGGGCCCAGTACCTGACAGACATTTATGAATGGTGCACATTCCTGCGCATTCCTGCGACAGCAGCCCCAAGATGGGCAGTTTGGATTGGGCGACTTAACAACTACTTCGTAGCAACCAGAGAAACAGATGAGGAAGTCAAGAGATCATTACTTCCACACTTTGGAGGAGATGAAATATACAAACTCTTTGCGCACCTCCCGAACACCGGAGCAGCCGACGACTATAACGCTGCGTTAAATGCGCACTTTGACCCTCAGCTCAACCCACACTATGAGCGATTCAAATTCCGACAGTCAAGGAAGAGAGAAGGAGAAACAATGGATGCCTTTCATGCACACCTTCGAGAATTGGTGAGTACCTGCCCAGAAGATGACCAAACGAAGGAGGTCACCGCGGAACTCATTCAAGGCTGCCACAACAAGCCACTGAGGACGCTAATACTACATCAACCACGTATCACACTAGAAGAAATCCTAATCCTCGCTCGATCGCATGAGTTGCCAGACGTCCGGGCAACAGCGATGGAAGCAGCCCTCAACCCACAGGCGGACACTGGAGCCAGTGTGAAGACCGAATGAGTAGACGCTATCCGCACCCCCAGCCGGAGCGGGAGAGGACGATGGCCCAACCGAACACCACGGCGTGCACCATGCGGCTATTGTGGGCGCGAAGAACACAATCAAGATGGCTGCCCCGCGAGAGGGAAGACATGCTCCAAATGCGGTGTGCTGAACCATTTCGCAAGTGTATGTCGAAGAGGCTTCTGGGGAAGGAACCCCTCTGGAAGGAAGACGATAACGGGAGCGGTCAGGCACCTAGCCCTGGACGAGACACAATCGTCACGACCCATGAAGACTCAGCCCTGTCACTACTCACGCTTGGACAACTCTTCCATTGAAGAAGACGACGAATGCTACTTCGTGTCGTTCGCGAGTGACTTGAAGAGGAAACAAAGACCTCAGCCTAAATGCCAAATCAAGATTGACGGGTCATCAGTGACTGGATTAATAGATACGGGAGCAACAGTGAATGTGATGGGTCTGCAGCACTACAAAAACCTCAACCCAAAACCGCGACTGACACCATCCAAGATCTGTATCCTACGGTACGGAAGCCAGAAGCCACTTCCCCTAAGAGGCAAAATGGTCGTACAGGTGAAATCAGAAGACCGGGAGGTCACAACAACATTTCATGTTGTCAACAGAGAAGCCGATTTGCTCGTCGGAAGCCACACTGCAGAAGATCTCAACCTAATTGCCTTCGCCAATGCCGTGAAAGTAGTCCAGACAGAAGACGTCCTACAGCTATTTCCATCACTATTTGAAGGACTAGGTACGATTAAGAGACAGCCGGTGAAACTACATATCGACAAAGCCATTCAACCTGTCGCGTTGAGACACCGGAGGATTCCATTTACTTTGAGACCAGCCGTTGAGCAAGAACTCACCCAACTAGAGAAACAAGGGGTCATTGAAAAAGTGACCGGCCCGACACCGTGGGTGTCACCCATGGTGATAGCTGAAAAACCCCGACAGCCAGGGAAGATAAGAATCTGCATAGACATGAGAATACCCAACAAAGCAATAAAACGGGAGAGGCACATCACGCCCACCGTGGACGACATCCTAGCAGACCTGAATGGATCACAGTGGTTTTCGAAACTAGACCTAAACGCAGGATACCACCAACTACGGCTAGCCGAAGAAAGCAGATACATAACAACGTTTTCAACACATCTGGCTCTCAGACGATACAAAAGATTGAACTTCGGGATATCATCGGCTGCCGAAATCTTCCAAAACACCATAAGGGAGATGTTATCAGGACTACAAGGCGTGTTAAACGTGAGTGATGATATCCTAATACACTCCAAAACAGTTGAAGAACATCACCGAAGACTTAGAGCCACACTCCAGAGGTTGGCTGACCATGGAGTAACATTACACAAGGACAAATGAAAGTTCTTCCAAAAATTAATAGAATTCTTTGGGTATGTTTTCAACTCAGAAGGAGTCAAAGTAGACCCCAGAAAATCACACGCGATCAGACTTGCCCTGGCACCAACAACAGCGTCAAAAGTGAGAAGCTTCTTGGGCATGGCCCAATATTGTGCGAGATTCATCCCAAATTTGGCAACTATTGCAGAGCCTTTGCGGAACTTGTCGAAGAAAGAGAGCCCGTGGAGGTGGACCAACATAGAAGAAGAAGCCTTCAACCAAGTCTAATCCGCACTACTAGATGGGACCACCATTGGCCTATGACACATCGAAACACACTGAGATACTGGGGGATGTCAGCCCAGTGGGATTGGGAGCCCTGCTTACACAAGAAACGGAGCCAGGAGTCTTGGCCCCCTTAGCATTCGCAAGCAAAGCACTAACCGCGACTGAAGCACGATACTCGCAAATCGAAAGAGAAGCGTTAGCTGTGAAATGGGCATGCAACCATTTCCACCTTTACATCAGCGGCCACCCGTTTCGGATGGTAACAGATCACCAACCGTTGATCCCATTATTCAGGGGTACAGCTCCTCATCCACCACCTCGAATTGAACGGTGGGCCATACAAATACAACAATATCAGATGGATCTTGTGTACAGACCCGGAGCAAAGAACCCTGCCGACTTTCTATCTCGGTACCCAGCTGCCGCTGCAGAACTGGAAACAGAACAGGAAACACAAACCGAAGAATTTGTGAACATGGTATCACAATGGGCGTGCCCACAGGCAATGTCAGCAGACACAATCGTAACTCATTATGTGAAAGACGTAATCCTTCAAAGAATCACCGAAGCAATACAATCAGGATCCTGGGAAGGTTTCTTACGAAACATCCAAGGCTGGAGCGAAGTAGACCGGACACGTCTGGGGCAGTTCTGGAAAGTTCACAACAAACTCAGCATCGCAGAAAACGGACTCATCCTAAGAGGATCTTGTGTGGTGATTCCTCTGGAGCTACAAGAACAAGCAACAATACTTGCCCATGAAGGACACCAGGGCACACAGAGAATGAAGTCCAGAATGCGAGAGAAGATATGGTTCCAATCCCCAACCTTGAGAACAGCATCGATACAGTAGTACAAAACTGCCGAGCCTGTCAGCTAACCAGCACCCCTGAAGTTCCAGCTCCCATTATCACCGAGGACCCCGCACCATCTCCATGGTCGTGGGTCAGTCTGGACTTTGGAAGTTTTCCAGACGGAAGAATTACAGTAGTGCTAATGGACAGCTACACCAAATATCCTATAGTGGACCTAGCACCCTTCACCAGCTTTGCGAACGTCCAGCCAATTCTGAGCAAGTCATTTGCCATGTTTGGAATTCCAAGTGTTCTCAAAACGGACAACGGCCCTCCGTTCCAAGGAAGCGAATTTAAAGATTTCCTACAAAGATTGGGAATAAAGCACCATCGCATCACACCGCAATGGCCCCAGGCTAATGGGGAAGTTGAACGATTCATGAGGACCATCAACAAGATTCTGAGAATAGCCACAGCGGAAGGGACCAATCCGGAAGAAGCTCTCCAGCACTTCCTCAGAGAGTACAGGAGCACACTCCACAGCACCACTCAATGATCCCCCTGGTCACTCGTGCTGGCGGGGCCGAGGCGTGACCCCCCATGGCGGAGAATTTGGCTCCCGAGACATACAAGCCAGAAGTCACCCAGCAGCGAAGACAAAGGACCAATGACAGAGCCAGTCAGAGGAGAAGAGCAAAGGGCCGGACACTAATCCCCGGGGACTCGGTGCTCATACGAGCCCGAAGACCAGGCGGAAAGTTCCGTACCCCCTATGAAGCGGAACCATGGGCAGTCAAATCAACTAAAGGCAGCGCTGTCACAGTACAGCGAAATGGAGAAGAAGTAACGAGAAATGTTTCTTGGTTCAAGCGAATACCATCTGCACCTAGCGACCCACAACAGGAAGACGCGTCACCCACAGGAGAAGCCAATGTAGGTGTACCAGAAGAATGGGGACAAGAGTCACTGGCAACTACTCCTGTGAGGGCACCACCGTCACCGCGAGCAGAGAGCCCTGAACGATCGTCAACTCGAGGACAACGCCAGTACAACCTCAGGCCAAACCCCAGGCCTAGTCAAAGACTGGCAGACTTTGCATGTTAGATGATCCGCATCTAAGTTAATCAAAAGACTAAGTTGGGAAGGGATGTAGCGCTCTAGTGTTTCTGAGGGTCTCGGCTGAGCCCCGGAAACACCACCACACATTGTATCACCTCCTGGCCAGGCGTAGCCAGAAGGCAATAAATAAATGTTCTGGAGTCGCTCGGGACTTCCGGTCCGACCCAGCAATTTTAGTCCATGTGTCCTTATTAGCAGTGTCCATACCCTTGTGCAATCCTTGTCCCTTCCCCGGACTGGCTCGTGTCCATGCTAGCACCCATAGCAGAAACCTGACCCCCTACATAGACCAGTACTGCAGCCCGGTGTGACCTGGGCGCAGGAGAGGACTCACCGTCCCATGACAGAGAGAAATCAAATGCAGGCCCTGCTGAAAATGAACCAGGTCTACAAATGGCAGATGCCTGAAACGTTTTCCATTCTGCTCCTCATTTGATGATTTCCATTATTTCTTCTAGTTCGCGTCGGGCTTTGATTTGATTTTTTTTTTTCACTTGAGATTAAACCTTCCCCCTTGCAACTTACAACAGAAACCAAAATTCTCCCGCTCCACTTACATTAATTTCTGCCCTAGTTTGCTTTGTGGCGCGGCTTCCCCGTTTTTTTTGTTTTGAGCCCCATGTGCGACTCTGCCTGCTGTCGCAGACATGGCTGCCTTTCTTGTCCAAATGTTCTGTGGCATTCACTGGTGACATAAATTTCACGGGCTGTTGCTTTGCAGCGAGCAGGAGGGACAACAACGAGGAACCACGTCGCAAATCAAACACTCCTTCCCACCCCTTAAGCTCAGAGCACCCTGCCTCTCCTCTCTGTCCCTGCCGACCCTCTCCACTCCATCACCCGTCACCTTCAACTTGCCTGAAGTATGCATGCATCTCTTCTCTGAACCAGAGGAGGCCCCTCTCAAGCCCACAAGAAGGCCTTGCAAGAGGTGTAGATTCATTTGGCTCATTACACACTTTCAGCCGTCCAGATCCCCTGCTATGTCTCAACAGAAAATGTAAGAGTTAAAAACGGATGTATGACGTTACAACGCATACTTTTACAACGACTACCATTACAACGAATTTTTTACAACGCAAAAACTTTTACAACGCATACCATTACAACGCAAGATTTTACAACGCAAGTACCTTTACAACGCATACCATTACAACGTAAATATTGGTAAGTATATAATATTTTTTTTAATTTTAATTATTGTAAATTATTAAAATATAATTAAATTTTATTTAATTTTATTTAATTAATTTAATTTAAATATAATTTTAATTTATTTTTACAAATTAACCATGTACCCCAAAAACCCCAAACTGACCCTGAACCCTAAAAATAATTTTTTTAATTTAAATTATTTTAAATTATTAAAATATAATTAATTTTTATTTAATTACATTTAATTAATTTTATTTAAATATAATTTTATTTTATTTTTACAAATTAACCCTGTACCCCAAAAACCCAAAACTGTCCCTGAACCCTAAAAATAGCCCTTTACCCAAAAACCCAAAACTGACCCTGAACCCTAAAAATACCACTTTACCCAAAAACTGAAAACTGACCCTGAACCCTAAAAATACCCCTTTACCCAAAAACTAAAAACTGACCCTGAACCCTAAAAATACCCCTTTACCCAAAAACTGAAAACTGACCCTGAACCCTAAAAATACCCCTTTACCCAAAAACTGAAAACTGACCCTGAACCCTAAAAATACCCCTTTACCCAAAAACTGAAAACTGACCCTGAACCCTAAAAATACCCCTTTACCCAAAAACTGAAAACTGACCCTGAACCCTAAAAATACCCCTTTACCCAAAAACTGAAAACTGACCCTGAACCCTAAAAATACCCCTTTACCCAAAAACCCAAACATATAATATTTTAAAAATAATTATATACTTACCAATACTTACGTTGTAATGGTATGCGTTGTAAAGGTACTTGCGTTGTAAAATCCTGCGTTGTAATGGTATGCGTTGTAAAAGTTTTTGCGTTGTAAAAGTTTCGTTGTAATGGTAGTTCGTTGTAAAAGTTGCGTTGTAATGGTTGTTTCCCGTTAAAAACATATTAAAAAAATACATGATTTATGTATTCAATTTTAAAACTCTATTTCTTATGATTAAAGAGTGCATCGGTGACAAACCTTCATAATGTCTTTGTTGTCTAAAATGTTGTTCATGCTCTGAGTTCATATTTATTAGAATCTGTTTGGGTGCTTTAGTTATAGTTTAATTTGTGATCTTCAAACCGGTTGGCTACTTTAGTTGTTTGGCTTTTTCTTAAAAAGTTCTGGTAAAAAATGTAATATGTGTTTTTTTTTTTGGTTATGCATTGTCAATGAAGGAATCAAACACCATTTTCTTTTTTGCATTATAATATAGGCATTGCTCAAGTGCCACCCTTTTCAATCAATCAATCAAATAATATGTAAAGCGCACTACATCCCGTGAGGGTTCCGAGGGTCTTAGGTTTGTCGTAGATTGAGGGGGAGGGTGTTCCAGGTCTTGGCGGCACAGTGGGAGAAGGATCTGCCTCTGGCTGTGGTTCTACGGATGCGCGGGACGGTAGTCAGGGAGAGGTCTGCGGAGCGGAGTTTCCTGTTGGGTACGTAGAAGGAGAGTCGACTGTTGAGATAGGCTGGTCTTGTGGAGTGCCTTGTGTGCGTGGATCAGGAGCTTGAAGGAGATTCTTTTGTCGACAGGGAGCCAGTGCAGGTTCCTCAGGTGGGGGGTGATATGGTCGCGGCGTGAGACGTCAAGGATCAGGCGTGCAGAGGCATTCTGGATTCTTTGCAGTCTGTTGATGAGCTTGGTCGGGGCTCCGGCGTACAGGGCATTTCCGTAGTCGAGTCTGCTGCTGACTAGGGCCTGGGTGACTGTTTTCCTTGTGTCTGTGAGGATCCATCTGTAGATCTTGCTGATCATACGGAGTGTGTTGAAGCAGGTGGAGGAGACAGCATTGACTTGTTTGGTCATGGTGAGTTACGAGTCGAGGATGACTCCCAGGTTGTGTGCGTGGTTTGTAGGTGCGGGGAGTGTCCCAGCGATGCAGGCCACCAGGGGTCGTCCCATGCTCAGAGGTTGAACCCGAGGATGAGGATCTCCGTCTTGTCTGTGTTAAACTTAAGGTGGCTATCCTCCATCCAGTCGGTGACGGCCTTCATTCCAGGGTGGAGTTTGGATTTGGCGGTGAGGGGGGTCATTGGTGAGGGAGAGGATCAGTTGCATGTCGTCGGCGCGGGAGATTATGTTGAGGTCGTGATGTTGGGCGATGGGAGGCGGAACAGGGGGAGGGGGACTCTCTGGGTCCTGCCGGAGAGGAAGGAGGAGGTCCAGTCCAGGGCCTTGTCTCGGATCCCTGCGTCGTGGAGTCGTGTGCGGTGGCAGACGGTGTCGAAGGATGAGGGCCGCCGTCTCGCCATTGTCCAGTAGGATCCTGATGTTGTCTGTGGCGGCGATGAGGGCAGTCTCCGTGCTGTGTTTGCTGCGGAATCCTGAGTGGGAGGGGTCCAGGATGCTGTTGTCTTCGAGGTAGCGGGTGAGCTGGATGTTGACTATCTTCTTGATGGCTTTAGCTGGGAACGGCAGCAGGGAGATGGGCTGGACGTTTTTGAGTTCGCTTGGGTCTGCCTTGGGTTTCTTCAGTAGGGCGTTGATCTCGGCGTGTTTCCAGCTCTCAGTGAAGGTCGCGTCTGGGGTGCGATGGAGCTGCCGGCTTTGATGAAGATGTGGTGTGGAAAAGGGTCAGGCGGCGAGCCGAAGTGGATTGTGCCCATGGTCTTGATTGTGTCTTCGATGCTCACGTTGCCCCAGGTTGTCAGGGGGTCATAGTCGGTGGGGTGAGGTCGGTCCGGTGTGTTGGGGCCTGTTAGGGTTGTCCGGGGGTTGAAGCTGTCGTGGATGTTGGCGATCTTTGGTGGAAGAAGGTGCCGAGGGAGTCGCATAGGGCTTGCGACGGCGGATGTTGTTGGAG
Source organism: Lissotriton helveticus (assembly GCF_964261635.1). Classification (NCBI taxonomy): domain Eukaryota; kingdom Metazoa; phylum Chordata; class Amphibia; order Caudata; family Salamandridae; genus Lissotriton; species Lissotriton helveticus. The sequence goes on along the minus strand of NC_136067.1, from coordinate 489,575,832 downwards.
TTGGAGCTGGGGTTGGAAACTTTCTTCACGACGTTGAAGAGCTCCTTGCTGTTGTGTGCGTTTTTGTCGAGCCGGTGTTTGAAGGAGGTCCTCTTGGCGGTCCTGATGAGGGGGTGGTGGTTGCGGATGGCGTCTTTGTGGGCTGCGCGGCTGCCCGGCGACTTCTTGCTGTGCCATATGTTCTCCAAGTTCCGGCAGGTGCGCTTTGACTCTAGGGGTTCCGGGATGAACCATTTGGCTCTCTTGCTGGTGTTTCTGGGGGTTTGTTTTTTCAGCAGGGCTAAGGTGTTGGCGCAGTTGTCCATCCATCGTCTAAGGGTGCTTGCACCATCGTCTGAGTTGGAGGGGTTGGTCGGTGGGTTGAGTGCGAGGTTTGTCTGGAGCTGTACTTCGGTGATTTTGCCCCAGCAGCGACGGGGATCTGAAGGGCGCGGTGATGTTCTACGGGTTTCCGTAAGGTGAAGTGGATGCACTGGTTGTCGGTCCAGGTGGGTTCGGAGACGTGGCTGAAGGAGATGTCGGGCTAGAGGAGAAGATGGCCTATTCTATGCAACATGATTTGTGGTGAATAGTCTTTTATCCCTTGGCTACACTGACAGTGCAGTCCATGTCTCTTATTGAGCCTTTCATTTTTTTGTCAATACAGAGTCTTGCTTTTGTTCTCGTAATTCGACCTAAAGTCTTATTTTGACAGACTAGTAGATGGCTGTCCTCGTTTTAGGATCTTTTGCATGTTAACCACTTATTCTCAATTCTTCTGCTTTTTAAGGTAGACCATCTATGTCAGCGTTGTCTGGGACATTTCAGATTATAGCAGAGTTGTTTTTATATTCAATTTCTTTGGTTTGACATCAAGAAATTATATTCATCTGCCGTTGCTTGTTTTCTTCTGGGTGACACTCTCCCAGATCTTATGGTCACATAAGTCAATGGCATGCTTTTTATTCTTTGACTCATTGTTTTCAGTATTTTAGAGGTGCTCGCACTGGGACAAATAACATTAGTTTCAACCTGCTCACCCCAGTACACTTCAACATTGTGAGTTAGTCCCGCTCCCATATATTTCTGCACCACACGTGACAGTGACCGGAAAGATTGTCCCTACCTGCTGGTGTCACTTGGTACCTGGCCACACCATTGTTCCTCTACAGTTCTCATTGCTTTTTGTGAATTGTGCAGATTTGGATTAATATCTCATCATCACTTGTGTTTTCACAATTGTCTGCAATTTGTTGCTTACTGCCCATTTCCAAAGAAAGGTTACGTGAAGCTCCAATCTTGTACCTACTGAGGGAAAATCAGTTATAACAAGCATTGGCATAGCCAATAGGTTTCGCTTTTGGGACCTTATAAGTATTTAGTTATGCAGCACAATATCCTTGGTGCACCAACATCAACTGTTGCATGGCTAAACACTTATAAGGTCCCAAAGGCGAGACCTATTGGCTATGCCAATGCTTATCTATTGTATTGTATTGTAATTGCATTCATATAGCGCTTACTACCCCTGAGTACTCCGGGACCCATAGTGGATTAGAGTTGAATTAGAATCGTGAAACATGCAAGTACATTTTGAGTGGTGGATAGGTTAAAGAAAAACCAAAGGTGGTGATGGACGGAGCGTTGACAATACAAACACTCACCCCCAGTCAACTGATCTGGGTTTAATCCATCACCGTTCTTTAGCTCACTCCGCCACCCCAGTTCAGACATGGCCATATGCAAATCAGTCTGACCCTGAGCCTCATGGGAACAGTCCAGCCCAAACTGCCAAGCCATGTCTTCCCTGGACCGGAATCAAGCTTCCCAGGACCGGTTTCTGGCATTACAGCCGTCTTCAGCCGGGCTTGCTTGACTCCAGTGGCAAAGTGGGTAGGTTAGTCAGTTATTTGGATTTGGAATCATAGCAGAAGGATAGAGGAGGAAAAAGCTTTGTATTTATATAGCGCTTGTTACCCTTGATGGGGTGTTGACGCACGTTATTCATTGAAGCCCATAAAGGATTAGTGGTGAATTAATATGGTGAAATATGAAGTAATTTCAGTAGTGGATATTAGTCAGTTATTTGGAGTGAGAAGGATATCGGAGGGTGTAAAAGGGGCAGAAAGGTTTGCATTCATATAGCATTTGTTACCCCTAATGGGTGTTGATGCGCTTTTCTGGCAAGTAGCACGCCACTCCGGAACCCATTAAGGATTAGTGGTGAATTAGCATAGTTGAATATGGAATTTGAAGAGTGAACATGTTAGTCTGTTAATTTTGATTAAAAAGGATAGTGGAGGGATAAAAGAGTGAAAGATGTTTTTTTTTAGCAGTAGGAGGAGGCTTTTGGATGAGTAAAAATTAGTTTTGGAGGGGAGGAGAGAGAGGGAAGAGTTTAGAAAGGTTTGTTTTAGGGGATCGGTATAGTAAAAGAGGTGTCAGATGATGCAAGGAGGGTAGAGAAGGAGAGAGTCTAGAAATAGGGTAGTGCATTGGAAATGCTAAATTAGAAGAAAGTGATAAAGATATAGATCCATAAATACCATAAGTTTGTGGATTTGAATGGTGTGGGCTGGGTATTGCTAAATGGGAAAATGGGCAGCATTTCTGGCCCTAGTCCTGGTCTGTCTCGAATAGGCTCAAACGGGCAACTGCCCTTGTCCTCTCTGCCCTTAACAGGCTCACACAGGCAACTGCCCTTGTCCTCGACACCCGGGCTGAGAAGCCCTAACCCTGGACTTTTATAGCCCTAGTAATCAGGTAACCCCTTCAGCCAATGGGAACCTTAGCCCTAACACTATCCAAGCACAACACTAGCCCTAACATCTAGAACCAATAGCATACCAGGACATTACAGCCAATCTCATCCCTAGTCCAAGCACCCAATCAGTTCAAAAACCCTGATCTCTACGTCCAATAGAGGCCCTAGCCCTACCAGTAGTCCCAACCCAAGTCCAAGCAACCAATGGCACAGGAAGCCCTAATCCCTACTTCCAATATGCCCACTTTTCACCTAGAGAATTTTCGCATACACTTTCTTTACCTCACACTAAGGGGAACTACAACGAACTATGTCGAAGATTCATGAATGTGCAAATGATTTGTGAATGTAAGATAAGATTATGATGTCATTTGCTGTGCATGCTAAGTAATCCAGTTGTTTGGTTATGAAAGCAAATAAAATTAATTCACAATTAGTTCGTTAATGTCTGTATATCCACAATGATGGTGAATTTAATGATAAGTAAGAAAAAAAGAGAGGGGCTCTTAATTACCCAAAGGGAAATGGAGCGCCAATATACTTGAAAAGTAAAACAAAAGATTTCCCAGTGGGATATACTATTTCCTGCTCATAGATCAGGGCTCAACTTCTCAAACACCATTCACACCATTCATTTTTATGGAACGGGAAAGCACTCACCAGAAGGAAAACCACCTAATATAATACAGTAAAAAATATAGTAAAAAATGTACACTTTATTCTAAAATATACAACACTAATCGATAAATCAAAAGATAAAAGAACACTTAAAAAACACAATTGAATACACAGTTAAAAAGCCACCTAATGTGGACGTGGAGAAAATTAATCTAAAGAGACACTTGAATCTGTCATTAGTCCGTCATTTCAGGCCCTCTTTTGTCAACACTACGAGGAAAAATATTCCTTTCGTTCAGTTAGAATGTTGGCAAGCCGAATATGACTTCGGAGTTGGCGTCGACGCGTTTCGGAAGCTTAAGAATTGATAAGGGCTTCCTTCCTCAGGACGGTTTGTATACGTTTTCTCCACAAATTGATAGACAACCTAATGTGTAAATAACATAAAATATGGCTATTAGTACCCTCTTCTATTTTACACTTATTACTATTTTTGACATTGCTATTTTGGTTACACACAAAGTTTATGCTCATTTTATAAATCACGATAAGGGCGATAACAACAGCAACAACAGTTCATAATCCCTGTGGGTTTCTCAGTAATATTGAGGCCTTGTTTTTTACATAATTGCCATGCGAGATACTAGATACTAAGCATCTCTTACACAGAGTTGGTTATACACCCAGTTACATTCATGGGAAAAATTTTTTAAAAGTAACATAAACACAAAATAACATGTCGTAAGTGACTCAAAAATTGTTTTTGTAAGCCAGTTTTCTAGTATCAGTAATAAACTTAAAAACGTTATTCATTCCAGTTGGCACATCTTAAACGATGGGAAAGAGACCAAAATAGCCAAACCTATTTTTGCATTCAGACGGAATGAGAATATCCGTCAGAATCTGGTCCACACATACAGAGAACAGACTCAAAACAACCAACTGACAATTGGAGGCAGTAAAGCAATAGGGAATCATAAGTGCAGTAAGTGTTCAATATGCGAAAATTGCATTATTGGCAAAACGCTGAGCTTACAACAACTATACTATAACTGCAAAAACTTTGAACAATTGCAGAAGTAGCAACCTAGTGTACATAATTCTATGTCCCTGCAATCTAGCTTACGTAGGAGAGACTGGAAGAGAGATAAGAGTGCGGTTATTGGAGCACAGGTCTGCACTCAAAACGAACAAAGAGAATGCCCCTATGGTGGATCACTTCCACAAACTACAGCACAAACATACAGACTTCAGATGGTTTGTAATTGAAAAAATTACGATGTCCAAAAGAGGAGGCAACATTGAGATTAAGCGCAAAAACAGAGAACAGTGGTATATTTCCACGCTAGACACTGTAAATAGGGGCCTCAATACAAAAGAAGACTGGATGAAAATTGTGTCATAAGCACTCCATGAGATACCATTTAGACCACTGTCACGTATATTCAACACGAAGTAGATAAAATCATTGAATGCCGTGAATAGAAAGTGACTAGCATAACACCTTAACATCTTTCTTCACTAAAGAATATTCTCGGAATAATGCAGAGGGCTCAGGGACCCTTTGTTAACATTTAACATTTAAAATTTCCCCCATTTTTTGGCTTAGGATAAATAACTTGTGTGATATTACACACTATGCAACATAAATAACATATCGAGATAAAACATTCTGCGTTTAGCTAAAAAATGTATCAAATAATATTAGTTATTTTTGGATTATTTTTTGCTCAATTTTAATCCGGACCTTTTATGAGGGGATAATTTCCCGATTCGAATACAGCCATGAAACTTGATACAAATTATAATCATAGCGATGAACAGCCAATAAAAGAACACCACAGCTTAACAACATCTAAATAGAACGGAAAACACTGTAGTTATTGTCCACTTAGAACAATAAAGTTCATTCAGGAACAGTCGCTTTCGCTTTATAAATAAATAAAAAAAACAGACCAAAGCGGGCGAACCCATTAATACAGACCCACCCTTTTTTTAAATCACGTGATCTCCATACGAGATTAAAATGCGACGTCGAATGGGGCGTGCAAACATTTTCCTACGACAGCGGTGATTGAAAAAACGCCACAAGACAGAGCACCGGGAACGCGAGCCGTGTGCATCCACTAGGTAAGGACAGCCAGGGAATGGGTGTTCAGACTAAAATAAACGAAGCCTCCGTTACCGAGCGGAACTTTTAGTGAAACTTTTTTAATCTTTTTGCATGCAGCCACGCGTATTAAAGTACCCGGTTGCTGAACAAGAACTCCAATTAAGGAACGGGAGTGCCGTATTCCGGGTAAGATCAAATACCGGAAGCGGAATGGGTGTTTAGACTCGAATATGCTAAACTTTCCTTTCTAAATTTACTCCTTAGTAAAACTCTCATTATTTGTTTTTTGCATGCAGCCCCGTGCATTATTTTAACCAGCAGCAAGATAACAGTCCCATTTATGGATAGAAACCCAACATAATTCGGGTAAGATGAAACACGTAATTTTGACACTTGGGTGATAAGTTAAACTACGCCCTGGATTTAAGCTGACGCAATGCGCCTTTTTCCGTTTTTGCAGCAATGAACAGCACCTGAAAATTCTATAAGACCTATAACTCCAAATAAAGATCGCATTGAGCGACTGTTAAGGTATTCCCCTGTTTAAATCTTGCAGAGATTAGAACAATAATCGTTAACTATATAGGGAATCATAATATGGTGTATTTCTGTTATAAATGCAGGATTGTTTAAAGCCTCCTCCTGATGAAAAATATCCCCTTTTTTTGAAAAAGACGAGTGTCATGATAAAAAACATCGTTCAAAATATGAAGGTGAATATAATTCTAATCTAGCACATTAGGGGATAAACGAATAAATGTAAGTTTATACCTAATTTAATATTGCTCTAACTCATAGGTGGGGCAGGAAAGAAAAGCCAGGTGACTGTGACGGGAGCAAAATTGAGGATCATCGAACATTGGGTGACCTCTTTACGAAAATAACAATCATTCCGGTTAGTGTATTATCGCTGCCAGTGAGTATGATTGAAGTATGAATGTGGTATTTCTTGTAATAGAACGTGGATAACATGAACCAAAAGGCAAAAAGTTTTTATAGAAAGCGAAAAAGAACAAAGGTCTCTTACGTTGTAATTAGGTTTGAAAATGGATGGACATATGGCTTTAGATGTAAAGATGTGTGTTTTAACTGGGAACGTTTATGTGTAGTTATCCTGCTCTGATGTGTAGCCATTCTGTTGTTGTTTTTTAAAAAAATTAGGACCCCGTGTGGTAGATGCTAATCTCGCAGGGTGAAAACGCAATGGAAGCAGTGTACAAAAAGAGGATCTAGACACATAAATTGGTTGTCAACCCGACATGTTATTTTGTGTTTATGTTACTTTTAAAAAAAATTTCCCATGAACGTAACTGGGTGTATAACCAACTCTGTGTAAGAGATGCTTAGTATCTAGTATCTCGCATGGCAATTATGTAAAAAACAAGGCCTCAATATTACTGAGAAACCCACAGGGATTATGAACTGTTGTTGCTGTTGTTATCGCCCTTATCGTGATTTATAAAATGAGCATAAACTTTGTGTGTAACCAAAATAGCAATGTCAAAAATAGTAATAAGTGTAAAATAGAAGAGGGTACTAATAGCCATATTTTATGTTATTTACACATTAGGTTGTCTATCAATTTGTGGAGAAAACGTATACAAACCGTCCTGAGGAAGGAAGCCCTTATCAATTCTTAAGCTTCCGAAACGCGTCGACGCCAACTCCGAAGTCATATTCGGCTTGCCAACATTCTAACTGAACGAAAGGAATATTTTTCCTCGTAGTGTTGACAAAAGAGGGCCTGAAATGACGGACTAATGACAGATTCAAGTGTCTCTTTAGATTAATTTTCTCCACGTCCACATTAGGTGGCTTTTTAACTGTGTATTCAATTGTGTTTTTTAAGTGTTCTTTTATCTTTTGATTTATCGATTAGTGTTGTATATTTTAGAATAAAGTGTACATTTTTTACTATATTTTTTACTGTATTATATTAGGTGGTTTTCCTTCTGGTGAGTGCTTTCCCGTTCCATAAAAATGAATGGTGTGAATGGTGTTTGAGAAGTTGAGCCCTGATCTATGAGCAGGAAATAGTATATCCCACTGGGAAATCTTTTGTTTTACTTTTCGAATTTAATGATAAGACAGTTTTCTTATTGATAGAGGAAATAACACTATTGGTTGAGCTAGTACTCAGATTGTCAAGAGCTGTTACAACTGAGGACAAACCTTAAAAATAAGTTGCTTCAGATCAAATTGGGAGTTTACTTTTGATTACTCTTAAAAGAAATTAAAAAAAAGAGAAGGAATTTGAAGAGATTAGTCACTGCAAAAATTCCTAAGAGTGCATACTAGAGCATGACAAAACAGTTCTATCGCTTTTTAGATGTTTTCATTCAAGAAGGTCTTCAAATTGAGAGACTAAAACATGGTTCAAGAAGAAAGCTGAAAATGTCTTTTTGCTATTAAATGTCAGAGCGAACCTGAAAAAATGTTGGGCCTGAATTATATGTTTAACCGTCTGAATGTTTGTCATATTACAAAGCAGTAGGCACCTTGCCAAGATTTTTGTGCCAATTTAGACATTTAGGCACTGTAACTATCTGTGCTGTTCTAAGCCAGTGTACCGGCTCGCGCATTAGCACCTCAAATTAATAGGTAGCCATGCCTGGCTATAAAGTATGCCCTTGTCGCTCAAGGACTATAGGGAATGCACCAGTGGATTTCAGCTATATTCTCAAAAGTTGATCCCTAAAATAGTCAAGTACTTAGACTTCGAGTTTAAGAGCTGGAAATGTCAAATTTAAATGGGACGTAGATAATCGTAACTTAAGAGTCCAGGGGCCATATTACAGAAAGTGCCCTGGGGGTGCAACGGACATGTGCTGCCGGGACACTTTGGTATTACAGAAGTGGTTGCAGACTCTTGTGCACCCCCTTTCGTAATACTGATAGCGCTGGTGCACATGTATCGCCTGCGCTATCATGAGATGGTGTTCCCTCATTTGCATGGGAGTGTGGCCCCATACAAAGGAGAGAATCACTGTACCTCTGCTCCCTGGCCGAATTATGGATGTGGGCACAGAGGGAAACAGGCCCTTAGGAGGCGCACTGATAACTTTTAGTGCGTCTCTTAAAGTCAACCCTCTGGGGATGAGAAAGGTGGTCCCATAGACTCCCAAACATCCCCCTGCAGGCGGGTGCAATCACTCACTGCACCTGCCTGTATGGGGATCTATAATCCCACATGAAAGTGCAGGCGGGTTGCTGCCTGCACTGTGAAACACAGAGTAGCTTTTAAACAGCTGCTTCATATTTCATTTGAATGCACTGCCCCCAGGGCAGCATGAGTTTGCAGCTGCTCTAAGAGCAGCACATTCAACATAATAGAGCACACTTGAAGGTGCGCCGTGGCCCAAACAGGAAAAGTGTACCCTTATCATAATACAGCCTCAAATGCCTTAAAGCATTTTCTCCTCCACTGAATATTATTATACCTGGACAAAGTAATTGCACTTGGACTTTATGGTGTTCAGGCTTAGAGCATTTGGGGCATAAGGGGAGAATATTGGTGATGTAAGGCAACGAAAATACTATCGATATCAAAATGAGACTACTTCCTTTGGGGACTTAGAGTTAAATAATTGTTTTCTGAGGCATTATCTCGAGATGTTTGGCAGTCGAAATGTTGTGGCACCTTTTGATAAGCTGTTACGTTATAGAATTTATGTAGTGCTTCTGACCACTTGCGTGGTTTTAAAAGTTTCTGATTTAGCTGGGTTCCTGGGACCCATTTTTTTTTAGTTCCTGGTTAACAGGGCATTAGCTGGATTTAGGCCCGTATGTGGGCTATTTCCGGATAGGTGCTTGAGGTTCAAGATATGCTCTAAACATGGTGCAACGAACTGGTAGCATGAGATGTCCCAGAAAGTGTGACAAAAAAGGCAGACAGGCCTGCGCATACCTAGCCATTTTTGGAACTGGCCAGGGTCAACTAATCATGTTAATTAGAAGAGCTACATTTTTAGAGTTCCGTGTAATTCAAAATGGTTGTCAATTTTTCTTTTTCTAGTGGGAATTGAGTTGCGTATCTTAGTTGACTGAGCTAAGTCAGAGCTTCTGCAAGTGAGATAATTTTTGAAGTAAGTTTATAGTCAAGAATAGGGCCATCCTGTAGCATAGCGGTCTAATTTGGCTGTGTATACAGAGTTTACACGCAAGGAATGTTAGTTCGGTGCCATGGATGTCTCAATGTCTGATGCACTTTGCTTTAATGGTAATACATATTGCCAAAGGGAGCCAGTACAGAGACTCAACGGCTGTTGAAATGCGAGCCCAGTTGTGTATTTAAGGAGTTCTCTTGGAGCTGCGTTCTTGATTCTTTTCAGTTTATGAATAAGGTTGGGAAATGCTTCAAGGTATTTAAAGTTGGCATGGTCTAGATGAGATAGTACAATCCTTTGACCTTTAAACCTAAACAAGTGAAAAATCGACATAGGGATAGCGTTACAGGAAAAGATCCTTTGATAACATAGTTAAAGAACTCTGAGACAGAGGTTAGGGCCCATAATCACCCCAGATTCCTTATCTGGGTTCAAGAGTATTGTGGTGACCAAGTTCTTTTGGCCAAAGAGTGGGCAATTACAGTTGATTCATTTCTGATATGCTAGTATCTCCATTTGCAACATCTTTATCTTCAATTGGTTAGTGAGTATCCAATGAGCCGTCACTTGGAGGGAATCGCCTACATGAGTGGAATTTTAACCTGAAGGATTTTCAAGCTTTATTATGATTGGTGTGTCACTGACATAATATTAGTAGTTGAGGATGAAGTATTGTGAAACAAATTACAATTTGGCTTTGCAGCTCCCGCAATGTAATTTGTTTTATTTATTTATATACTCATCTCCATTCTGCCCAATTCCAGAGTTTACTACCCTCCACCCTGCTCCTTCCCCGCCCCGCCGCCCTGCAGCACTCCCCCGAGGAGCAGCTACTGTTCGAACCCTCAGAGATATAAATATACTCATGCCTCAGTGGCACATGGGTTGCTGTCCAGCCTTGATTATGTGTTCCCCCGACCTCCGACTTTCTACTCATCCCAGTTCGTGAATTGTCCCCTGAGCGATATCGGGTAACGACTTACTTTGGAAGCCCAGTTAGGGGAGAAAACCTAATAATGCCTGACTTCTCTCTGACGAACTCTTTACTGAGAGTTTATAAGAGGAATTAGAAGCCGAACTTGACCTAAATAAGGGTACTGTGGTGTTGGCTGGGATATTGTGGGGGGCATGCAATGCTTCGATGAGGGGTATCGCATGCTTCTATGCCAGGAGGATGGACCGTGAAAAGTGGGCATAATTAGTGATCGAGCAGCCTCTATAATGCGACAGGTACAGGGGGACCTGAGTAAGCAAACAGCTCTGATGAAGCGCCAGCTGGTGATTGATAGGACATTCTTGCGCCAGTTATGCATGGAGGAAACCCGCAAGTGCTGGATGGCCTCGACATGGAGGGTATATGAATGAGGGGATAAATCAAGCAAGCTTTTGCACTGGCTGGCCACAAAAGAGACTGAGTCCAGGGTAGTCCCCAATATGATAGACTGAGCGGGATGGGTAGTAGAGGACTCTGAGGCGATTCCAACTGTATTCACTCAATACTACCAAATGCTATATGGTGGGTAGCCCAACTGCTGATCACAAATGAATGGATATATGGGGAGATCCACCATACCAGGGTGAGCTGTCCCTCCTCGGCCTGAATAAAGTGACATGTATCTTCTACGGGGCACCCATTCCCCAGTCGCTCCTGAAATTGATGTTGGTAGTTTTCCACACGTGGAGGGTGCACTGAGATGGATAGCCTGGGACCTCAAATTTAAACGTTAGAAGCCCTTATGGGAAGGCCAATGGTTGGCCCAAGTAATGAATTTAAAAGGTTTCAGGGATGGGAATGTATAGGAATATCACAGTTAGGTATGTATGTGTGGGATCGAGCTCATATCAGGGAGAGAAAACAAAGGGGTACCTACAGCGCCCCTAGCCTCAACCGCATGTGCATGTACACAGGGGGTGTAACGTGCCCCCGTATGCATGCAGATAGGTTCCTTCACGGCATGGAAGTTCAAGTCCATGCCATGCAGGAACCTTATACTGCGGTCCCATTGCGGTGCCTTTTTGAAAGGCACCACAGCCTTTAAAAGAGACACCAGCATGGGACTACCAAGCCGCCCGCCCACCTGCCAGACTACTAAAAAGTAGTAGCCTGGCGGTGGCGACCCACCGCTCTGCCAAAAAGTCATATTTGGGGCCTTAGCATCTGAGGCCTGGTCTTCTGCTTGAAGAATAGGGATAGCAATGAGGAATATGGTTTGTTTCAAGAGAAAGCGATGTACCAAACATACCATTAATAATCATCATGATATTTTGTATACATTAGTGCCACACAATGTGTAAACATGTAAGTTGGTGAACACTGCAGTGCGTGCTATTTCAATGAAAGCTACAGGGGGCAGTAACTCTCCAAGGGTCAGATAATTTATTAAGGAAAAAAAACATGTCATTGTCACTTGTGTCCACATTCAAATGAAGGGTTGTACTGGTTTACACTGGTTAGGGATGGAAAACATTTAACCCGACTAATCCTTAACAAAAGAACCTCAGAGTGACTGTCTTAGAATGGTTGTTTATTGTGTAGCCGCGAGGTACAAAAGGTCCTGCAGCTGTGATCAGTCCTCAGGGATTCCAGCATCTCTGCTGTGCATAGTTCTACCCGCTGAGTCACCTGGAGGCGGAGCTGCTTGAAGCTGCAGAGAGCAATGAGCTGCTGGACTCCTGCTCCCACCGGGATTGCCGTGCTCTGGATGCTTCTAATGGGAACTTACAAAATGATGGTGTATTAGAATCATACTGTAAATGCAGCGATCACAAAGCTTTATGGATAGCTATTAAAAAATAAAATGCATTATACTATATCAACTCTCAATGTGACATTTTTCTCCTTTCGTTTCTAGAAATAATCAACAAAACAAACCTTGATATCCACAAACCTTATCAAATACCAATCAAAGCAAATATCAAATACTCTGACAAAAAATACTATAAAAATGAAAAGAAAACAAAGAACTCTGCATTTCACTTTAGTTGACTTTACAGCAACAATAAAACCAACTTGCTATAATGAAGTTTATTATAACCAAACCAATGAAAAATATGACATCCTAATTCAACAATTATTTGGTAAAAAATAATGTCATTATCATTACAAAACAAACAGAAGCAACAAGAATACCACCAACTTCTCTACCAACCCCACTGAAACCACGCTATTAGGAGTAACTGAGAACATTCGCCAATTATTAGATCAAGGTGAAACGGCTGCACTGATACTGCTCGATCTCAGTGCAGCCTTTGATACCGTCTCTCACAGTATCTTTCTCAGTAGCCTTGCCTCCTTTGGCATTAGTGACAAAGCCTTGCTCTGGTTCTCGTCTTTTCTCACTGATAGGACTTTTCAAATCTTTTCTAATACCTCCACTTCCAACACCTATCTTTCCCCACATGGTGTTCCCCAGGGTTCCATCCTTAGCCCTCTTCTCTTTAATCTTTATGTTGTTCCGCTAGCACATGTCGCAAATCATTCTGGTCTTAATCTTTTCACTTACGCTGATGATTCTCAGATTGTGTTTTCTTTATCTCAAGCTGACCCTTCTTCACCCTCTTCTCTGCAATCTGGTCTTAGTAACATCTCCCGCTGGATGAGCCGTAATTTTCTTAAGCTCAACAGCGATAAGACGGAGGTTCTCGTCTTTGGTAACAAGCCTGACCTTTGGAGTTCAAGACATTGGCCGCCAACCATGGGCGACTTACCCATTCCATCGGAACGAGCAAGAAATCTAGGGGTTCTTATCGATAGGGATCTATCGATGAATGACCAGGTCAATAAAGTTACAGCCACTTGTTTTACTATCCTTAGATGGCTGAGGAAAATCTTCTGGTTTTTGCCATCCGACACCCAAAGATCAGTTGTGACGGCCCTCGTGACCTCAAGATTAGACTACAGCAATGTGCTCTATCTGGGGGCTACCAGGGCAGTCATGCATCGCCTCCAACTAGTCCAGAATGCCGCTGCTCGGCTTCTATGTGGATGCCGGAAATATGATCCAATTACGGAACGTATCAAGCAACTTCATTGGCTTAATCTTGACAACCGGGTAAAATTTAAGGCACTATGCTTTATGCATAAGATTAAGATTGAAGCCGCTCCCAGCTATCTTCAATCACTCGTCAAACCTTATATACCCACACGCTCTCTTCGATCTTCTTCCCAACACCTGTTTTGCGTGCCTAAGTTCAGGCTTTCAAGAGTAGGTGGCCGTTCCTTTGCTGTACTGGGACCCAAACTCTGGAATTCTCTTCCCCTGGACCTACGAATGGAGCAGTGCCATCTTCACTTCCGTAAAGCCTTAAAGACCTGGTTTTTTGCCTAATAATTTTTTCTTCAGGATCAATTATGCTGTTCACTGTCAATTAGCGCCGGGAAACCCTCACGGGTAGCTGTCGCGCTTTATAAGATTAATAAATAAATAAATAAATAAATAATTAAACATGAAGCAGAATATATACTGCATCCCCCAGCTCCACTAACGTCACATTATAAAACAATAAAACAAGCAAATCTCAGAACTAAGGAACTGTTATTCGGGTAAGAAAATTCACAATATAAAGTAAATAGTCATTATAAATTTCAAAAAAATAAAATAATGATTACAAAAGTCTAGAATTTGTATAGCCTGGCTCCCATGGCATGTTGTTGTGAGTCAAAGACCTCATGTTTTGTGTTTATTCTTTCCAGTAAGCAAGTAAGCATAACCCCCAACAGCACAAACCCTTTTGTTGCCAGTGTACAGTACCACATCATAGATCTGTGAAACATTGTCTACAGCTAAAATCGTATTTGTATCCATATGTATAAACTGGATGAGAAATCTAAGAAAATACAATCAGCTTTGCGTGCATTATTAAAGCGGTTCTTGTAAACAAATGTGTTAAGATGTTTAGAAAATGTAACAATTTAAGGCTACTTATGATGCTTTAAGAATGCTCCTTGATTACATGCAAATGGGTACAAAGGTTTGAATGCAAGATTAGTAATTCTGCAATTGGAAGCAACGTTAGAGAATTATTGTAAAACCAAATTCTGCATAATTATAGGAAACGTAACCAGCACCAATAAATGTGGCCTGCCTAGACAGCCTTTTGGCTTTGGTAATGTAAGTTGTGTTTATATATGGTTTGATATGGTTCTAGTAAAATGTTTTTTTGGAGAGAGCTGCCATGACCTTATCAATCTAAAAAATTGCTAAAATAAAACATCTTTTTAGATCTGAAAAATCCACACATCAACATAAGAGTCCCTGACACAAAAGGCAACCAATTTATAAGTAAAAGTAAGCTTCTGTTTAAAAAGCGAAATTTCCTTACTCAGGGTGAAAATACCCATCATCTATGTAATCCTCATCAAAATATTGCATACATCATTAACTATTTTTTATTTTTTGGGAACAATCAACAACAGCGGTATTTATTAATTGACAAGAATCACTTCTAAAATCCTTTACAATAAAGTACTCAACAAACTTCATTAAAAAGCACTATAGAAACAAACAACTCAATTTGAATTTCATAAGAGAAATTACATAAAAATTACTTATGTCACTGTACATGTCTTCTACTGCGAAAAATAGTAAACACAACAAGGAAACTACAAGCCCAACCCTAGATTAAATTAATGGATTTTCTAATGGCTTATCATAGCGTTTAGGCAGTAAAATACTTTATATCCTCAGAGAGTTCTGTTACTGGTTATAGCAAATGCAAGACCCAAATGTGTACTGCCTTAGTAACATGGTATGTCTGCAATATCAGTCTAGCTCTTCCACTCACAGAATCTTGCTGGAAAAATCAGAAGCAACGATTGTCCATAGAGAGTTTATCAGTCAAGTGATATGCTGCATCATTCCCAAGCCTTACCTTCCTCACCACTACTTCAATGAAAAAATGCAGAAACTCTGACAACACATCGACAACACCAGTACCGCTTCTCCTTTAATGCCCACACCTTCACACTGCATCCCACATTATCATTTTCAACACCTGTATCTCGCAGAACTTACCAACATCTCAACTCCTCCTAAAGCCCCCATCTGTGGAGATGATGTCTTACCCTAGTCCTTCATCATCAAAACCCTCTCTGGATAAGTTCTAACCCGAACTTAACATTTTCTATGCCTCCCTCACTCAAGCAATCTCCCCAAAAATTATCAAAACAGGGCAGATAGATTCTACCACTTCTGAAGACATACCCACTAGACTTTGTCAACCTCGCTACCTACTGGCCATTCACTCATATTCCCTTAATTGGCTAGGGGCCAGAAGTAGGTAGTCCAATACCGGTCGGCAACGGCCGAATTTACAGAATTTCGGCTGTTACCGACCGGTATTGGGCATTCGGGATGTAGGGGACCCAAAATCATCTGAATCGGTAAATTTACTGAATTGGTAAAGTTTCCGATTCGGAAACCTTACCGAATCGGAAAATATACCGAATTGGTAAATTTACCGAATCGGTAACGTTTCCGAATCGGAAAATTTACCGAATTGGTAAATTTACCGATTCGGTAATTAAGAAATGGTAACATTGAATTTTGAGATGTAGGTAATCTCTCAAATACCGAATTTGCATGAAATTCGGTATTTAAGAGTCGGTATTTATGGATTGAAATCAGGTGGTAACCAGGTGCAGGCCATAAAAAAGCCCCCAAAATGCAACAGTTTCACCAGAATGGCGGCATTCTATGTCATTGCGAGGCGGCTACGGCTACAAGCAGAAGGAGAGAGGGTCTGGAGGAGGGAGGAGCAGGTGTACAGGCAGAGGATCACTCTATTCCAGCTAACTGAGCCAGAGATCCTGCAAAGGTACAGATTGGCTCCCCAAACTATCCTGGACCTTATCAGGGACCTCCACCCACTGTTGGACCATCCAACCCCAAGGGCACACACCATCCCACCCCATGTGCAGGTGCTGTGCAGCCTACACCTGCTTGCATCTAGGAGTTACCAGAGTGTGGTTGCTGCGGTAGGTGGGATGTCCCAGAGCTGTCTGTCCCGTTTCTTAAAAAAATTCCTTGATGCCATGTTGCAGAGAATGCCTCACTATATCAGCTTCCCTGCAACGCATGCTGAACTGCTCAGGACAAAGACAGACTTTTATCAGATGGCGCATTTCCCAAACATCATTGGCTGTATTGATGGTACCCACATACCAATATGCCCACCTGCTGCCACAGAGTACATTTATCGGAACCGGAAGTCCACCCACACCATAAATGTACAGGTGATCTGTGATTCCAAATACATGATCACTGACATAGTAGCCAAATTCCCCGGGAGTACCCATGACTCCTACATCTTCCAAAACAGTGGTATCTATGCACGCCTGACAGCGGGGGAATTCGGCGAAGGATACTTGCTAGGTAACACACTGTGTGAAACTCCCTTGATACGTATTGCAGGTGGATGTGTGTGTGTGCATGTGAGTAATGTTTTTTCTTCTTACAATTAGGGGACACTGCATATGCCCTCCGGTCCTTCATCCTCACACCCTACCTCAACCCTACCACACCAAGCCAGAGGAGATACAAAAGGGCACACAAGACAACCCGAAACATTGTGGAGCGCACTTTTGGTATGTGGAAGAGCAGGTTTCGCTGCCTCCATAAGAGCGGAGGGGCCCGCCAGTACACACCTATCACCTGCTGCAAGATGATAGCAGCCTGTGCAATGCTGCTCAACCTTGCGGTCAAGAAGGGCACAGCAGTGGATCTCTCAGAATATGAGGACCATGATGATGAGGAAGCAGTGCCTGAACCACACGCATCTGGAGTTGCAACACCAACTGATGGCAGACACAGACGGGATGAGATCACACGCAATTACTTTTAAGTAAGTAAAGAGATACAGACAGGTGGAGTATGCACCAAATGTAGTTTAATCTGGTAATGAGGTAGGTTATTAAAGCACAACTGTGCAACAAAACGTATTTAACTGCAATGATGTCAGTCCTGGTTCACCTCACCATGAACTGTAAAAGTCATTTCCTTCCTCGCTTCCCTGTAACACCTGTAGGTTGCTCACCCTGCTCACTGTCTTGCTGGCCTGTGGCCTCAGCGTGGCGCCTGCTCCTCCTTGTTTCAGGGACAAGGGTGCTTCCTATGTTGCTCCTGCTAGTGCTCTCCTCACTTACAGGCACATCCAGAACAGCTGTATGTGCAGTTTGGGCATTTAACAGCGCCTCAAGAGCACTGGTCATTGTGCCCATGCCCCTAGTGACCTCATTGGTGTTTTGGGTCATAGCCTCCTGCATGTTACTGCTTCTCCTGCATAACAGGGATGTGGCAGTGGCCAGGCGGTTGATGGCTTTATTTTGGCCATGAGCACGCTGCCTTTCCTTGCGCCTTGCCTCGAAATCAGTGTCTAGTTTGGTGCATAGCAGCTGCACCGAGTTGCTAATTCTGTGCGTCCCTGCTGCCATCTCTTTGTTGACTTGTACCAGTTCACTGATGCCCTTTCCTATTTCTCCTATGTTGCCGTTCAGGGTCCTCATTTGTCGTTGGCATGCCTGGATGGCTCTTCCCTGCATCCTCTGTATTCTCACCATGCTCCCTTCCAGACCACGGAACACACTTGGACCCTCAACTGGTGCATCTGCTGGCCTCTCTTGGACTCTGCGGCGTCTTGCACCACTATGGGCCACCCCTGCACTGGAGTGCGTTGTACCAGAGCTGTTTCGTCCCCCTCAATGTCAGCTGCTGCTGACTCCATTTCTAGGAGTGGGGCCACAACATGCCTCCTGCTGGGTTGTGATGCAGGTGTGGGATCATGCTGTGATGCTGGCATTTCTGGGGATGACAGCAACAGAGGGGATTGAGAGCTGCCAGGGGACGCCAGAAAATCTTGAGGCATTTCTGAGTCTTGTGTAGGAGGATGGCTACTTGATGCACCTGTGACCTGTGGGACGGTGTGGGTAGTTGGACCTGCTTCCTGACTCTCCTCCCTCTCAGGTGGTGTGCTTTCAGTTTCCTGCGAACGCCTGCGAGACGTTTCACCTGTGGACATATGAGCGTACAATTAATTAAATATGTATCACATTGGCTATTTTCTCTATGCAGTCATTTCCTTCACTAGTTGGTTGTTGTGCTGTATGACATGTTATTACATATCCTGACTATATATCACATCATGCATTGGCCCTGTATAGTGCTAGCAGTGCTGGACTGGGGTTCACTTGCCCACAAAGGGTACAGGTAAGGATGATGGTATGGGGGGGAATGCTGTGTATTTGTCTTACCTTTTTTGCTTGCAGCTCTGGCTGAGCTGTCTACTTCTCCCAGTCCGCAGACGCTGTCTGATTCAATGGTTGAGGCCACCATCTCCTCCAGGTCAGTAAGGGGGGGTGCTGGGTTCTTGCCTCCGCCAGTTTTTGATGCCTGCTTGTGCTGTTCAGCCAATTTCTTTTTGGTTTGGCTCCTGAGGTCATAAAATCGTTTTTTCAGGTCCTCTGTGTCTCTGGTGGTCACCCCAACTGCATTTACTTGGTGCAAAATGTCCAGCCAGATTTTTCTTTTGGCAGATTCTGCCACAGTGAGGGACTGCCTGCCAAACAGTTTGTGGTGCACCTTCACCACCTACTCAACAAGGACCTGCAACTCCATGCTACTGAATTTGAGTTTCCTCCTCCTCCCATGCTGCTGTTTTTCCTTGCTGCTTGCCATTTTACACTTTTAAAAGTGCACCAAACCCTTTCTGCTGCTCAGTGACTCAGCTCAGCTCCAACTGACTTTCCAGGAGCTTCTAATTAGTTGCAGCTTCCTGTGTAGCCACTTCCTGGGAAGGAGGGGGAGGGTGGTAGCACCTGATTGGCTGCCTACTTAAGTTTTACTTGTGTTTGCTTTCCGATTCGGTATTTACCGAATCGGTATTCCCCATGCATTCCTATGCGCCAAAAGGCCCATAGGAATGCATGGGGAATACCGATTCGGTAAATACAGAATCGGTAAATACCGATTCGGTATTTTCCGATTGTCCGATACCGAATTTTACCGATTCGGTATTTTTTACCAATTTTCTATCTAAATACCATTTACCGATTCTAAAATACCGATTCGGTAAAATTCGGTATTTTAGAATCGGTAAAATCGGATTACCTACATCTGGCCCCAAGTGTTGTGCAATCGTTAAAATAAACTAATAAGAGACATACAAGAGTTGTAGGGTGTTTATTCAATCCCTGTTTGTTCTTTTATCAGCCTTGTGAATCCGCTTACTTGTCTGTGAGGTTCTACACTGTTTAATGTAATTACTGCCAAATACAATTGACTAGCATTTTAAAGACTTTTTCACAAAGAGCAATATTTTGTCCAGTGACTGTGTGTTATTATGGAAATATGTTTAAAAACCATTTCATGGATATCCTCGAATTTTCTAAATCTGGAGAATTGTCTTCACTGTTTGGATGTATTTGTCGTCGGGTGGAGGCTTTCTCTTGCTCCCTGGCTCCAGGAACTTTGCAATGGCCGGGATGCTGCTTATCCTTTCCTTAAAAGCCTGAGAAGCAGGATAAATACGGATATCAATATAATCAATAATGTAGCATTAACAAACAACACTTATCTGTTAGAGACAAATGCTACTCATGCTACTGTTAATGAATGTGTTTTTAACATAGAACACAACATCACCATTTTTGCACGCTGTTGACGCTGTTACTTACGTCTCCACCATTGACTTTAAATGCTTGTATGATTACCTGACAGTCCCATCTGCTTATGGTAGGTGTGGATTTGTTTGCTCTTATTGTCTGGTCATACAACACAAAGAAAGAATCTGAATATCTGAATGACTGTGTCCTCTCCAAATAAATCATCAGAGCTCTTTTTACATCAAAATACAAAGTAACATCTTCCTGAGAATCTAAAACTGAAACTATAACCTCATGGGATAGATGAAATTGTGATTGAACCTTGGGATTGAAATTAGGGTTTGGTCTAAGAACCAGCCTGCCCAGGAAAAACCACATATATTAAAAAGAGAAGAGTAAAGATCATAGTACCCCCACATGCTGGCTTCTCACGTTTTCAACTTCTAAGAAGTCTTTTTACAGAGGACAAACTAGGTGAAATGTCCCCCTGGGATTCTTCTAAACTGTTTAATGCTCAACGAGTTGTTAAAGTGGAAAGAGATATGTTTTTCTGGGAACTGACAATTAGAAATTCCAGAACTTGGTAGGGGTCACATAAGGTGGAATTATGAATATGACTCATTATTTCGCATACCATTACTTCGCAGCTTTTTACTTCGATGTTTTTACTTAGCAAATACCGTTACTACGCAAGTTTTTAGTTTGCATACCTTTACATTGCAAATGTTAATGTATGCGAACTAAAAACATGCATAGTAATAAAAACAGACATTTATCCCACTTATTTTTCCTAACCCCTTTTTTGAATGTCAAAAAAACCCAACACTACACTAAATACTAAAGACAAATATACTACCCTATACATCCCAAACTCTAATACACTACCCAAACCCTCATACACTACACTACACTACCCTACACTACTCAAACACCACCCCACTACCCTAAACCCTAAATCACTACCCCCTGGACGACCCTCCCCCTTCCCCAGCCCGCTCCCTACACTCAAACATTACCCTGCACGCACCCCCGACACTACCCTAAACCCTAAAACACTACCCTACACTACACAAACACCACAACACTACCCTAAACCCTAAATCACTACCCTCAGCACGGCACTGCCCCTACCCCCATTCCTGTCCCTGCTCCCAAACACTACCCTGCACGCACCCGACACTACCCTAAACCCTAAAACACTACCCTACACTACACAATAACCACAACACTACCCTAATCCCTAAAACACTAAACCCAGCACGACCCTGCCCCTACCCCTAAGACGGTCCATACACCAAAACACTACCCTGCATGACCCCCCAACACTAACCTAAACCCTTAAACACTACCCTGCACTACACTAACACCACAACACTACCCTAAACCCTAAAACACTACACTACACTAACACCACAACATTACCTTAAGCCCTAAAACACTGCCCCCAGCACGACACTGCCCTACCCCCATTCCTGTCCCTACTCCCAAACACTACCATTCTAGACCCCAAACACTACCCTAAACCCAAATACACTACTCTACACAAAAACAACTACACTACCATTAAACCAAAAAGACTACCCCCTGCACGACCCTTTCTCCTACCCTAACAGCCCCTCTTACCTCTCTCTCTTCGGTTCCTCAGTTCCTGTCTTCTCCGGCTTCCTGCGTCGTAAGTGTTGCACGTTGGATAGCCTTTACTTCACAAGCGTTACAACGCATGTATCAACTTGCGTAGTAAAGGCTAAGCGTTGTAAAATCGCATGCTTCGTAACACTTGCGAAGTAATAGTACGCGATGTAACATCCGCGTACTATTGGATGCAACAGGAGGCACATGTTTCCCAATGCGTTGAGTACGAAGCTAGAGCAGATGTTTTCTTTGAACAGCTGGATGCATATCCTATCTCCTTAAGAAAACAACTAAGACCCTCAACTTTACTAAGAGAAACAGGAATCAGGTGCTTGTGTAAGTAGTAAGACTCATAAGAAGTTGTTCTGAAGAGACATCATCCTAGAATCTAGAAGTAAAATGTGATTCAGCTTTGCATTGAAGAGAGCCTCAGTGAACTGTTTCTCCTGTTGTGGGATCACATTGGACTTCTTCCAATTGATGAGAAAATTAAGGTTCTGTAGGGACTTGCAAACCCTCTCTACCTTAATAAAAGAAGAGGCATAATTTAGTCATCTAGATATGGGAAAATCTGAATGACTTCTAAATGCAAAAAGGTGACCACTGGAGTTAACAAATTTGTAAATACCCTCAGAGCAGCGTCAAGACCAAAAGGCAGTGCTTTGTTTGAAAGTAGCAGCAATTTACTGCCAAACGGATACTTTTTTTAACTTCTTGAATGAATAGGCAAAAGAAAAGATGCATCTTGAAGGTCAAGAGTCACCAAGTCATCTCCTCTGGATATTAACTGGATCACCACGTAAATCGTAGTAATTTTGAATGTCATGTAAAAAAAAATAGTAGTAGGGTCTACTTTTTCCTAGAGACAATCAAACAGGGATTGAAAGTCCTTCAATAAAGTCTGCGTGTATGCCATAAGGGTCCATTAATGCTGCATATGCGCTTTTTAGGGCTCGGACTCCGCCCACGAAAGTGGGAGGAGTTTCGAGATCCTAATGTTAAAGAAAAAAAAAAAGTATCTCCTAGGGCTTTGGCGAGACACATTCCACACATTCCTTAGTGTGGTATGTCATCTGGCCAGTGATTCGTCTTCGTTGTGGTGTCGTTTTAATAGCCTTGAAGTGATAGGCTAAATGTCGTTTTCGTCGGGCATGTGTAGCATTTTTCGTGCGTGTGCGCGCAAAGAAGTACATTAATTATAATTAGGAGCTGTCAGGGTGCCTCCGTAAGTGAATCCAGATGGCCGGGCGCATTCACCATTCAGCAGCGGTGAGCGCGCAGCTGCTCCATGCCAGGCCGGGAAAGGGCTTCATTAGTTCAAGAACAAGAGTCTGACGTTCTGTCATGGGCTGTTCTTTTAATCTCAGTTTCATTTTTTTTCTGGAATGGTCCGTGGCCGGTGTGAATGGAATTGTTCTCTCGAGTTTATTATGTGTTTCTTTGCAGCAGCTTTTGTTTTCGGAGCTGAGGTAATGAATAGCAAGCTGGCAGGCAGCGCCTTTTAGAACTGTTTGCTTTCTGTTTGAGACTCCTGACAATGTTTTACAAAATCTTTTTTCTAAAAGCAAGCATCTATCGGAAGTGGGAGATAGGAACCTTTTGACTGGTTTCATATAGTTCAGAGATTCACTTTCATTCCTCTTTAAATATCACTCTTTAGGTGTTCAAGGTTTGTGTATTTTTTTTTTACATATCTTAAGACAATCCAAAAGTATTTTTTCAAGATGAAATGCCAAAGCAGCACAATGCAGAGCAATGACATACTACAAGCGGCATACTATAATATTTTTTTAATAAGGGGCAAGACGTTGAAAGCCTAATAGCATTCTCAAAGTTTATGTGTAGTGTTCATAAAAGCAGCAAATCTGGGATAAGCTGGGGGGAACTGTCTTTCGCTCTAAAGGCTGTCTGTCAACAGGTTTCCGCTTTCAGAAGTCTAACTGGAATTCTTCAGGACTGTTTATATGGAGTAGTTGCACTATTCTAGCAGACAGTAAAGCATCTGATTACAGTGGTCTTGGGGGCAGAAAACATGACCGCCTTGCTCCTGTCACACTCACATACGTGTATATGACAATTGTGAGAGTGCAGTTTGAGAGTTGAGAGTGCAGATTGAGAGTTGAGAGTGCAGATTGAGAGTGCAGTTTGAGAGTGCAGTTTGAGAGTGCAGATTGAGAGTGCAGTTTGAGAGTGCAGTTTGAGAGTGCAGTTTGAGAGTGCAGTATGAGAGTGCAGTATGAGAGTGCAGTATGAGAGTGCAGATTGAGAGTGGTGTTTGAGAGTGCAGAGTGGAGATTGAGAGTTGAGAGTGCAGTTTGAGAGTGCAGAGTGGCGGTGCAGAGTGGCGGTGCAGAGTGGCGGTACAGAGTGCGGAGTGGCAGTGCAGAGTGCAGAGTGGCGGTGCAGAGTGGCGGTGCAGTGTGGTGGTGCAGAGTGGCGGTGCAGAGTGGCGGTGCAGAGTGGGGGTGCAGAGTGGGGGTGCAGAGTGGGGGTGCAGAGTGGTGGTGCAGAGTGGCGGTGCAGAGTGGCGGTGCAGAGTGGCGGTGCAGCGGTGCAGAGTGGCGGTGCAGAGTGGCGGTGCAGAGTGCAGAGTGGCGGTGCAGAGTGGCGGTGCAGAGTGCAGAGTGGCGGTGCAGAGTGCAGAGTGGCGATGCAGAGTGGCGGTGCAGAGTGGCGGTGCAGAGTGGCGGTGCAGAGTGGCGGTGCGGCGGTGCAGAGTGGCGGTGCAGAGTGGCGGTGCAGAGTGGCGGTGCAGAGTGGCGGTGCAGAGTGGCGGTGCAGCGGTGCAGAGTGGCGGTGCAGAGTGGCGGTGCAGAGTGGCGGTGCAGAGTGGCGGTGCGGCGGTGCAGAGTGGCGGTGCAGAGTGGCGGTGCAGAGTGGCGGTGCAGAGTGGCGGTGCAGAGTGCAGAGTGGCGGTGCAGAGTGGCGGTGCAGAGTGCAGAGTGGCGGTGCAGAGTGGCGGTGCAAAGTGGCGGTGCAGAGTGGCGGTGCAGAGTGCAGAGTGGCGGTGCAGAGTGGCGGTGCAGAGTGGCGGTGCAGAGTGGCGGTGCAGAGTGGCGGTGCAGAGTGGCGGTGCGGCGGTGCAGAGTGGCGGTGCAGAGTGGCGGTGCAGAGTGCAGAGTGGCGGTACAGAGTGGCGGTGCAGAGTGGCGGTGCAGAGTGGCGGTGCAGAGTGGCGGTGCAGAGTGGCGGTGCAGAGTGCAGAGTGGCGGTGCAGAGTGGCGGTGCAGAGTGGCGGTGCGGCGGTGCAGAGTGGCGGTGCAGAGTGGCGGTGCAGAGTGCAGAGTGGCGGTGCAGAGTGCAGAGTGGCGGTGCAGAGTGGCGGTGCAGAGTGCAGAGTGGCGGTGCAGAGTGCAGAGTGGCGGTGCAGAGTGGCGGTGCAGAGTGGCGGTGCAGAGTGCAGAGTGGCGGTGCAGAGTGGCGGTGCAGAGTGCAGAGTGGTGGTGCAGAGTGGCGGTGCAGAGTGGCGGTGCAGAGTGGGGTTGCAGAGTGGGGGTGCAGAGTGGGGGTGCAGAGTGGGGGTGCAGAGTGGGGGTGCAGAGTGGGGGTGCAGAGTGGGGGTGCAGAGTGGCGGCGCAGAGTGGCGGTGCAGAGTGGCGGCGCAGAGTGGCGGCGCAGAGTGGCGGCGCAGAGTGGCGGCGCAGAGTGGCGGCGCAGAGTGGCAGTGCAGCGGTGCAGAGTGGCGGTGCAGAGTGGCGGTGCAGAGTGGCGGTGCAGAGTGGCGGTGCGGCGGTGCAGAGTGGCGTCTGCAGAGTGGCGGTGCAGAGTGGCGGTGCAGAGTGCAGAGTGGCGGTGCAGAGTGGCGGTGCAGAGTGCAGAGTGGCGGTGCAGAGTGGCGGTGCAGAGTGCAGAGTGGCGGTGCAGAGTGCAGAGTGGCGGTGCAGAGTGCAGAGTGGCGGTGCAGAGTGCAGAGTGGCGGTGCAGAGTGGCGGTGCAGAGTGGTGGTGAGTGCAGAGTGACAGTGAGTGCAGAGTGACAGTGAGTGCAGAGTGACAGCAGAGTGCAGAGTGACAGCAGAGTGCAGAGTGACAGTGAGTGACAGTGAGTGCAGAGTGACAGTGAGTGCAGAGTGACAGTGAGTGCAGAGTGACAGTGAGTGCAGAGTGACAGTGAGTGCAGAGTGACAGTGAGTGACAGTGAGTGCAGAGTGACAGTGAGTGACCGTGAGTGCAGAGTGACAGTGAGTGACAGTGAGTGCAGAGTGACAGTGAGTGACAGTGAGTGCAGAGTGACAGCAGAGTGACAGGGAGTGCAGAGTGACTGTAGAGTGCAGAGTGACTGTAGAGTGCAGAGAGACTGTAGAGTGACTGTAGAGTGAGTGCAGAGTGAGTGCAGAGTGACAGCAGAGTGACAGTGAGTGCAGAGTGACTGTAGAGTGCAGAGTGACTGTAGAGTGAGTGCAGAGTGACTGTAGAGTGCAGAGTGACTGTAGAGTGCAGAGTGACTGTAGAGTGACTGTAGAGTGAGTGCAGAGTGAGTGCAGAGTGACAGCAGAGTGACAGTGAGTGCAGAGTGACTGTAGAGTGCAGAGTGACTGTAGAGTGCAGAGTGACTGTAGAGTGACTGTAGAGTGAGTGCAGAGTGAGTGCAGAGTGACAGTGAGTGCAGAGTGAGTGCAGAGTGACAGTGAGTGCAGAGTGACAGTGAGTGCAGAGTGAGTGCAGAGTGACAGTGAGTGCAGAGTGCAGAGTGACAGTGAGTGCAGAGTGACAGTGAGTGCAGAGTGACAGTGAGTGCAGAGTGACAGTGAGTGCAGAGTGACAGCAGAGTGACAGTGAGTGCAGAGTGACTGTAGAGTGCAGAGTGACTGTAGAGTGCAGAGTGACTGTAGAGTGACTGTAGAGTGAGTGCAGAGTGACAGTGAGTGCAGAGTGAGTGCAGAGTGACAGTGAGTGCAGAGTGACAGGGAGTGCAGAGTGACTGTAGAGTGAGTGCAGAGTGACAGTGAGTGCAGAGTGACAGTGAGTGCAGAGTGACAGTGAGTGCAGAGTGACAGCAGAGTGACAGTGAGTGCAGAGTGACAGCAGAGTGACAGTGAGTGCAGAGTGACAGCAGAGTGACAGTGAGTGCAGAGTGACAGCAGAGTGACAGTGAGTGCAGAGTGACAGTGAGTGCAGAGTGACAGTGAGTGCAGAGTGACTGTAGAGTGCAGAGTGACTGTAGAGTGAGTGCAGAGTGAGTGCAGAGTGACAGTGAGTGCAGAGTGAGTGCAGAGTGACAGTGAGTGCAGAGTGAGTGCAGAGTGACAGTGAGTGCAGAGTGACTGTAGAGTGAGTGCAGAGTGACTGTAGAGTGCAGAGTGACAGCAGAGTGCAGAGTGACAGTGAGTACAGAGTGACTGTAGAGTGCAGAGTGACTGTAGAGTGAGTGCAGAGTGACTGTAGAGTGAGTGCAGAGTGAGTGCAGAGTGACAGTGAGTGCAGAGTGAGTGCAGAGTGAAAGTGAGTGCAGAGTGACAGTGAGTGCAGAGTGACTGTAGAGTGAGTGCAGAGTGACAGTGAGTGCAGAGTGACAGTGAGTGCAGAGTGACAGTGAGTGCAGAGTGACAGTGAGTGCAGAGTGACAGCAGAGTGACAGTGAGTGCAGAGTGACAGCAGAGTGACAGTGAGTGCAGAGTGACAGCAGAGTGACAGTGAGTGCAGAGTGACAGTGAGTGCAGAGTGACAGTGAGTGCAGAGTGACAGTGAGTGACAGTGAGTGCAGAGGGACAGTGAGTGCAGAGTGACAGCAGAGTGACAGTGAGTGCAGAGTGACAGTGAGTGCAGAGTGACAGTGAGTGCAAAGTGACAGTGAGTGCAGAGTGACAGTGAGTGACAGTGAGTGCAGAGTGACAGTGAGTGACAGTGAGTGCAGAGTGACAGCAGAGTGACAGTGAGTGCAGAGTGACTGTAGAGTGAGTGCAGAGTGACTGTAGAGTGAGTGCAGAGTGAGTGCAGAGTGACAGTGAGTGCAGAGTGAGTGCAGAGTGACATTGAGTGCAGAGTGAGTGCAGAGTGACAGTGAGTGCAGAGTGACAGTGAGTGCAGAGTGACTGTAGAGTGAGTGCAGAGTGACAGTGAGTGCAGAGTGACAGTGAGTGCAGAGTGACAGTGAGTGCAGAGTGACAGTGAGTGCAGAGTGACAGCAGAGTGACAGTGAGTGCAGAGTGACAGCAGAGTGACAGTGAGTGCAGAGTGACAGCAGAGTGACAGTGAGTGCAGAGTGACAGCAGAGTGACAGTGAGTGCAGAGTGACTGTAGAGTGCAGAGTGACTGTAGAGTGCAGAGTGACTGTAGAGTGCAGAGTGACTGTAGAGTGCAGAGTGACTGTAGAGTGCAGAGTGACAGTGAGTGCAGAGTGACAGTGAGTGCAGAGTGACAGTGAGTGCAGAGTGACAGTGAGTGCAGAGTGACAGCAGAGTGACAGTGAGTGCAGAGTGACAGCAGAGTGACAGTGAGTGCAGAGTGACTGTAGAGTGCAGAGTGACTGTAGAGTGCAGAGTGACTGTAGAGTGCAGAGTGACTGTAGAGTGCAGAGTGACTGTAGAGTGCAGAGTGACAGTGAGTGCAGAGTGACAGTGAGTGCAGAGTGACAGTGAGTGCAGAGTGACAGTGAGTGCAGAGTGACAGTAGAGTGCAGAGTGACTGTAGAGTGCAGAGTGACAGTGAGTGCAGAGTGACAGCAGAGTGACAGTGAGTGCAGAGTGACAGCAGAGTGACAGTGAGTGCAGAGTGACAGCAGAGTGACAGTGAGTGCAGAGTGACAGTGAGTGCAGAGTGACAGTGAGTGCAGAGTGACAGCAGAGTGACAGTGAGTGCAGAGTGACAGCAGAGTGACAGTGAGTGCAGAGTGACAGTGAGTGCAGAGTGACAGTGAGTGACAGTGAGTGCAGAGTGACAGTGAGTGCAGAGTGACAGCAGAGTGACAGTGAGTGCAGAGTGACAGCAGAGTGACAGTGAGTGCAGAGTGACAGTGAGTGCAGAGTGACAGTGAGTGCAGAGTGACAGTGAGTGCAGAGTGACAGTGAGTGCAGAGTGACTGTAGAGTGAGTGCAGAGTGACTGTAGAGTGAGTGCAGAGTGAGTGCAGAGTGACAGTGAGTGCAGAGTGAGTGCAGAGTGACAGTTAGTGCAGAGTGACAGTGAGTGCAGAGTGACTGTAGAGTGAGTGCAGAGTGACAGTGAGTGCAGAGTGACAGTGAGTGCAGAGTGACAGTGAGTGCAGAGTGACAGTGAGTGCAGAGTGACAGTGAGTGCAGAGTGACAGTGACTGCAGAGTGACTGCAGAGACAGTGTGTCAGGGTGCACATTGTGTGAGTGTGCAGAATGAGTGTGCAGGGTAAACAGTGTGTGACTATGCAGGGTGACATTGGGAGTGTGCGGGTGAGCAGTGTGTGAATGTTACGGGGCAGTGTGTGAGTGTGCAGAAAACACCACACACACATACACCACACACACATAACGCACACACAAACCACACACCTCAGTCTCTCAACACCACACACTTGTCACCACTCAACACCACACACTCACCACCACACTCACTCCCCAGGCTCACCCCCACAGACTCACCACCACACACTCACCAGCACACAGAAAACAGCACACACAACAACACCCCCCCAGCCGTCAATGAATGCTTTCACCATGCACAAACACCAACAACCATCATCCATCTGTGCACGCTTTTACCAAGCACACACCCACCAGCCGTCAGTGCACCCTTCCACCAGGCACACACACCTCCAGCCGGCAGTGCACTTTTCCACCAAGCAATCGCAGTATGGTACACTTTACTTTTAAACATATTCATATAAAGCACAGCATGCCACCATTGGTAAAATTACAATTCAACCAACATACTTCCACTACACACCACATGCACACACTCCATAACACATGGCAAAAAGACATTGGCATTTACAATGCCATTAGCTCAAACTCAAATAAATCCGAGCCCGATTGCATTTCTAATGCTTGTTAAAGAAGTTTCCATTTTCTTATTCTGGTACCAATGCCTCCTCTGGGGTAAAGATCATGACATGCTGTACAAGATTGTGTTCACTTTCAGGATGTGATTGAAGTCAGACTTCTACAACATATATCCTTTCCCTAAAAATGAAGAGAAGCATTCTGGGAAACTATTTTACCCTTAGTGGATCACATATATCAGATTGAACTCCCCAGATTCCCTAGTTACATACTGTTGGGGCTGCCCAACCCTCACACTTATCCTCTCCGGTCCTGTAGGGGCAGGGCGATCACTCTATCACTGGGGGCAGCCAAGCAGGTTCTCCTGGCAAAATGGGGCACGGACGACATCCTGACTAAGGTAGATTGGCCGCACAGAATGTGGGAGGTGGTGGGGTTGGAAACGATCACTGCAGGCTCAATCGCACATTGCCTAAATTCGACAAGACCTGGGGATACACAATGGCATAATCCTCTGAGTTCATTGAGCTCACTTGCCCTCGATACCTAAGAGTCCTGCGATTCCCCACGACTCCCCTAACGGCCCCATCACTCCCTCCGAAGGAAAAGCAGCCTTAGATCCCTACCACGTCATACCTCAAGCAGTGGGTGTACATCTGTCCTCTCTCTCTCTCCTACTTATCTCTGTCTCCTTTTCACTTTTCTTCCCTTCCTCTTTGTCTCTCTCTCTCTCTTTAATAAAGTTTGACTTTGAATACGGTGTTCCCCAGCGGCCAGTGGTTGTAGATGGTTGTAATGTTATCGCTTGCAGCACATTCAATACATTGATTTAAACCATAAAAACGAAGAGAAAGATGATTGTCCTTCCTCATGAAAAGAGAGATCATTCAATGACCTAGCACTTTATTGAGAATAACATTCCTTTTCAGGCATTGGTTGGGTGGAATCAAAATTCCACAGCTCTTTAATATGCAAAATTAGGTCCAAATCCTGATGGCCCTGTACATAATTTCCTGTAAAAGCAATATCCTTCTCAGTGTCATATCTGGTTCTTTTAATAAGAAATATTTCTATTGCATCCACCTCAAGCCAACCTTGTACACAGCCTCCAGACCAAATCCTCTTCTTCAACTACCCCATCAGGAATCTTTGCAACTCAATTTCCACCTGATGACACATTACATTTAAAGAGATAGCATACAAGGTATGCTAGGTACAACAAAATCATAGCCAGAAGGTAAGACCTGAATAAAGTGACCATCTCCTTTTCAGTGGAGTCAGGCTCTAAATGATAGTGCTTTAAAGCTGCTTTACAAGGCTCCATTAATTGTCTTGAACGCTGCAATGGAGTTACCGATTCTGCATGAACAGATATTTCTATTGCAACGAGAACTCATCTCATGGGATTTTGCTGCTATTCAGGAAACCCCTTGACTGCAAGTTTCACTTCTCCTGCATGCTTAATCGACACTGGAGGTATCGCTATGCCCCACTACGTAGGGCATGGGCATAGTGCAGACTTCCTGCCAGGACACATCTCCCCATATGCTCAGCACATGTGCGTGGAACTACTCTGCAACAATAAAACAAGATACTTGAAAACAAAAACAATTTTTCGACCTCCAAACTGAGAACTATTTGCGGTGTTCCGCAAGGCTCCTGCCTTTCCCCCCACCTGTTCAAGCTCTACATCCTCCCCCGGATCCACTCCCTCAAAGACAGGCAAGTGACTGTCTTCAATTACACAGATGACCTACAATTGATCTTCACTGTCGACAATTCGCACAGCTCAGTCACCGAATTTCAGGCCACCATGCAGCACATTCAACTATGGATGGACCAAATTCACCTTAATTGAATCCTGGCAAGATGGAGCTAGAACTCCCAGGAGATAGTCAAAAGTATTGGGGTCCACAATATTGGCTTACAAAGAGCTGGGATCCCCGCTTTCTCCTTCCCCTTCGGCAAAAACACTCATTGTCGCATTAAACAATGCTCTCTCACTTAAAACACAGGTTGACTCGGAAATTTCCAAATGCTTCTTCCAATTATGAAAAATCAGGAAGATTCGTCGCTTACTTACGCAGGAAGCCTTGACCCAGGTTGTGATAGCCACCGTCCTGTCACACCTGGACTACACTAACTCTGTTTACCTGGGCATACCTCTCTATCTGCTCAAACGGTTGCAGATAATCCAGAATTATGCAGCTAGATTGATTCTACGACACTCCAGATGGCAACCAGCGAAACCCCTGTTAAGGAAAGTGCACTGGCTTCCCATCCCTCAATGCTGCACATTCAAAACAGGATGCTTGATCTTTAAATCTCTGGACAGTAAAAGACCCAAATACTTCGACAACTTGATACTCAGGCACACCCACTCCCGTAACTTGCGCTCAGCTCACCTCTCGCTCCTTTCCACCCCGCACTCCAGCTCACCTCTCGCTCCTTTCCACCCCGCTTTCTGGCGGAAACATTTTGGAGGCTGTAGATTTGCAACTCTCGCTCCTAGACTGTGGAACTCCTTTCCCCTGGAGATCCGAACATGCACTGACCTCATGAAGTTCAGAAGATCCCTCAAAACCTGGCTATTTGCGCAAGCCTATAACTGACATTCCCATAGGTAATGATCAGAGCCTTTTCTTTCCTACAGCGCCATGAAACCACCCGGTGTACGTGCGCTTTACAAGCCATTCTTAACATTAACATTAACCTTGTAAGCCACCTGAGACAGAGAAAACATAAGGTGGCAGTAAGGAAAGGGAGGGAGTCTTATAGCTAAGTAGGTGGAGTCTCAAGCAGCATTGAAAGAAACACCAGTTTTAGTGTTTTTTTCTGTTTTTGCTTTGAAAGGAAGCTGTCTTAAGGAGTTTCAGCCATAGTAATTAATGGATGGGGAGGATTGGCGTGGACGTAGTGAACCATCATCTATAAGTAATAAATGGTGGCTGGCCTTAAGTAGCCAATCTTAATTAGAGATAGAACTTAAACTAAGATAACATGACTTCCCCAAGGGAATCTTAGGAAAGGAGGTTGACTTCCCCTTCTTGCCCTAGAGAAAAAAATTCTGCTTCTTAACATTGACCTTGGGATCTTCCTCACGTGCAAACTTGTGTGATCTGAGGCAAGTCATTTTGCTTCACTGTATCTTATTTTATTGTGGTTTTGTTATTTGTCTTAGAAATCATCAGAAAACAATCACACATTCACAGTGTAGAAAATGACTCATTTGATCGTAATACAACATATTATCAAAGTATGGTTCAGCACTCTGTATTAAATGTTCAAGCAAGATTCAAATTCAATGTAGAGCCAGCAAAAAAAACCATTAATGAACATTGGATTCCTTTCCATGAAAAGTATTAATGACACGATTCTCCAATGTCAAGTAATTAAAAGGTATTTTTTATGTCATGATTTTCTTCACACTCTTGATATCATATTGACACATGATTCAACTTTCTGTTGTAGCCAATGCGATTCATTCCTAAGAACTTCTTCAAGGCTCATGTGTCTATTACATTATATTTCTGTCTTAACCGGAAACATATATCATCTCAATCCAACCATTTGTGGGTAAATATAAATACAGAATTCCTGAAATGAATTAAGACTTTGTTGTAGAAATGGGAAAAGACGATGTCCCTTTCTAATTCGACGTGAATAGCACTGCGCTAACCCTATGCTTAAAGACTTCGATAGAAAAGCAGACATTTGAGGTGAGCAAATTTAGAGTGTCGCTGGTGTTGGGAGTACTCTATACTGAAGCTGCTTTCTACCTAAATTTGAGAGCTACCCAGAGTTCTCTGCTTCTTTTGTGCATAATTTATGAGTTACTCCATACCTGAAAGGGTTTTGTTTTGACTTAACCTGGGTGCTCCCTTATGTCTGGACAAAGCTATACCTCACTGAAGAACTCTAATGAGAGCAAAACGTGCATATATACACACTGAAAATAAAAAAAGGTTAAAGTAACGTTATAGTTAGGTGAAATGTTCACTAATAACATAGGGCCATATTATCAAGGAAGCTGCGGTAGTTTATCGCCGCTTTACCGGCAGGAAACTGCCGATAAAGGGGCGATAATGGGATTGATAATATGCGATTCGAATTTCAATCGAAGCCCAGGTTAGATGTGTGATAGTTTTCTCAAGTAACCATAACTCGTGACCTAAGGTGATTATAACTCGCACCCTCACCATGCACAGTTTTCTCATCAATAATTTCTCTGCAAATGTTGCAGTGATATTATCAATGATGTCATTCATAGAAGATGACATGAGTGATGTTATATAGGGGGTAATTAGCAGTGCAAGAGTATTTTAATGCGACGGTGTGAGTTATGGTTACCTTACAGCTGGAGTTATAGTTACTTGAGATAACTACAACTGGTGAATTTCTGTGTATTTTAGAGTTTAAAACATTACGTTATTACAGAACATTTCACCAACTATAATGTTACTTTAACCTTTGTTTTTTCCAGAGAATTTTTTTTTCACAACAAATTTTATTAATTGATCAGGTAAAGGCATATATGCAGTTCTCCACAGTCAGGAGATCACTGCCAAATAGCAACACATGTCTCAATATCTGGGAAGCCCAATCAATAAAAAGAACAACTCCCCCCACCTCCTCCCACCACCCACAGCCACCCAAACAACCCCACTACCCACCCCCCACCCCTTATCCCCCCCAACCCAGTGCACGTGATCACAGTAAGCCTCCCGTAAGTGCTGATACTAAGCCGGGCGCCATGCGTCTCTCTAGGCCTGGAGTCCATCGTCTAAATCCGGACCGTCGTCAGGGTCTGCTGGAGGCTCCTGAGTCAACCCCCTAAACTCAGCCCACCTTTTCCAGATTTTGTAATGTTTCCGTGGGCATCCTCTGGCCTCGAACACTGGGCGCTCTAGCCCCATAAAATAGTCCAATCCAGCCTTCCACGCATTCGGCGGGGGGGGGCTCGTTCATTCTTCCATGCCCGTGCCAAGTCCCGCTTGGCCACCACTAGGCCCAATAACAAAAGATGACGTTTGTAAACATTTCCTCCCACAGCCTCCAGCACATGGAGAAGACCCAAGCGAGGGGTACGGGGGAGATCCCATCCCAGCACCTCCGACAGACAGCTCCATACACCATTCCAGAACCCAGTCAAGCCAGCACAAGACCATACAGTATGCAGCAGGGTACCCATTTTGGCTCCACATCGCAGGCACTCCGGGGACACAATCAGGCCCGCCTTCCACAGCCTCTCCTGTGTATAGTAAGCCCTCTGCAAATATTTGAATTGGATTAGTCGGAGTCGTACCGCAATAGCGGTCCCACGCGGGGACTCCAATGCCTCCCTCCAATCATCCTCATCTAGGGGTCCGACATCCCCTTCCCAGGTATCTTTTAACGGAAGTAGGGAGGAGCAACAGAGGGTAACTAGCGTTTGATAGATATGGGATACCTTTTTATCCCCGAGGTCTCCCATGAAAACCTTCGCTTCCACGGGGCTGAATTACGGCAGCGATTCCAAACCAACTAGACAAGGCGCGAGCGCGAGCGCATGGCGGAACTGTAGATACCTGAAAAATTGGGTCTTGGGCATGTGGAATTCGTCCCGTAACTCCTGGAATGACTTGAGTGTTACGCCGGACATAACGTCTCCAAGCGATGAGATTCCGATAGAATCTAATCCACCAAATCCCAGCAGCGAGGCTAGTGCGGGGAGCCACCCGTTATGCCACAATGGGGTCTCCGCCGTCAACCTACCCCACCAGCCCATGCGACGCAGCACTTGTCGCCAAACAGCAAAAACCACTCGTGTGGCACACGGCAGCTGCCTCCGGAGTCTGGCTGAGTATAAGATTGTGTGCAACGTGTTGTCCCCCATCAGCGAGCGCTCCAGAGCATCTCCGTACCACCATTCATTCAACACTAGCAAATGGGAGGCCTGGTAATATGACAGCAGGTTTGACGTAGCAAGGCCACCACAATACGTGGATAAGAAGCACGTACGCAGTGCCACCCTGGCGGCACCCCCGGCCCACAAGAAGTGGCCTAGGATAGAATTGACCTGCCGGAGCCACTGAGGTGCGATCAGGTGCAGATGGTTCTGCAACTGATATAGGAGGCGCGAAAGTGCGACCATTTTAAAGATCGCAGACCATCCATAGATGGTAAGAGGCATCCGGGACCATGTTTTTATATCCGCTTGGACCCTCTCCCACACCGGTATCACGTTGCGCTCCCACGAGGTCATCGCGGACTCGGACAAGAATACTCCAAGATACATTATGCCCCCGGCCGCCACCTGCAAGGCCGACGCCCATGAGCCCGCACTCGCCCCGTCTCCCAGCACCCATAGGGTGGACTTACGCGGGTTAAGATAGAGGCCCGATACCTCACCAAATACACGCATGATTTCCAACACTCGGGGGCCTGATCTATTTAAATTCATGAGAAAGAAGAGGACGTCGTCCGCATAGAGTGCGATCCTATCAGTGAGTCCCCCATCCCACACGAAGCCCCGCAGCTGTGCGTCGATGCGCACCCAAGAGGCCAGGGGCTCCATGGCCAGTGCAAATAAATACGGAGACAGCGGGCATCCCTGACGGGTCCCCCGGCCGATGGGAAACCCCTCCGAGACCGCTCCGGAGACACGCACGGATGCCGTAATGTCGGTATACAGCAGCCTGACATATGAAATAAACACCGGGCCTAGATTAAGACGAGGCAGGAGCGCGAACAGATAGGTCCAACTCACCGAATCAAAAGCCCTATCTATATCTGCCAACAGCAGGGCAGCCCATTCTCCAGTGGCCCCCATTGCGTCCACAGCCGTCTGCGCCCGTCGTATATTGTGCCGCGTCGCCCTACGCGGCATAAAGCCTGCCTGATCCGGGTGGACCAGATCAGCCACGTAGGGGAGGAGACGGTTCGCCAGCGCCTTAGCCAGCAGCTTAGCTTCAATATTGAGCAAGGATATAGGGTGATATGAATTGTGGCGATCAGGGGGCCTACCCGGCTTCTGAAAAACCACCCCCTCAGCGTGGCGCCAGTCAGCTGGCAGCCGACCCAGCTCCCGCGCCGCCTCCAGCGTAGTCCTGTAATGGGACCCCAATTGGAGATGGAACTTCTTATAGAACTCACACGGGAAGCCGCTCGGCCCGGGCGCCTTCCCTGTGTTGAGCTGTCTCAGCGCATCCCCCAGCTCCTCCGCCGTGAGGGGGAGGTCCAACGCCACTCGCGTCTCAACGGAGACAGCCCTCGGGGGCAGGTCGGCAATAAATGTATCCACCGCATCGGCCGGAAGGCAATCCTGCGGCGCATACTGCCCCACGTAATAACGAGCAAAACTAGCTGCCAGTTCAGCCGGGTCCGTTATGGTAACACCATCCCCGTCCGTGAGTCCAGGCAGGGCAAGTGGCTGCAGGGTGCGCTGACACAGCCTGTGGAGCATAGTACAGGACTTGTCTCCCCACTGATATACCCTGCTCCGCGTGACCAGCCACGCCTGTCGGGCCTCGTCAAGTAAAACGGATGCATAGGATTGTTGTGCCTGCAGGAGCAGCCGCACCGCCACCTCATCTCCCTTTCCCTGACACCGCCGCTCAAGAACCTCCAAATGAGCCGCTGCCGCAACTATGGCCTCCCGACGCCGGCGACGGGCCGCCGCACACCACGCAATGTCAATTCCCCTCAATGTAGGCTTCATGGCTTCCCAGACCACCGTCACATCCGTATGCGCTACCAAATTTTCCTTCCAGTAGTGAGCAATCGCACCCCGCATGTGTTGTACATAGTCAGCTTGCTGAAGGTGCCACGAAGACATCCTCCATCGGAACGGTTGTCTCTGCCTATGCAAGTCAACCACCACGGCCACTGGGGAATGGTCAGACAGCCCCCTAGGCAAGATGCTAGCCTCCCGCACTCTACTCAGAAACACACAGGGCACAAAAACATAGTCCAGCCGCGAGAAGGAACCATGCACAGCAGAGACATAGGTATACTCTCGGGCCCTAGCATGCCTGTGTCGCCAAGCATCCACCCAGCCTAATCCTTCCACCATCGCATTCAGTTAGGTAGGGGTGGCAGCAGTCAATGTCCCCCGCAATCTCCCACGGTCCACATGCACATCCATCACGTCGTTCCAATCCCCACCCAGCACTGCTAAGGACTCCGGGATTTCCGTCCACACCGCAAACAACCGTTCAGCCAGGGACCACTGCAACGGGGGGGGGCATAAACACTTCCAAACACAACTGATTCCGTACCCACCATCCCTTTAACAAAGATGTACCGGCCCTGCGGGTCTACCCACTGCCTCTCGTGAATATAAGCCAACCTACAATGGACCAAGATGGCGACCCCCCTGGAGCCTCTGGAAAACCCAGCATGGAAGACCTGTTGGTAACCAAAAGTCTGCAGGCTAAGCACTTTCGTCCCCATCATGTGCGTCTCTTGGAGCAGTAAGACGTCCGCCGCTTCCCTCTTCCCCCACCGTAAAATCGCCCCCCTCTTGATTTTATCTAGCATCCCCCTAACATTCCAACTCAGTATGCGCATGGACTCCCTGGGGAGCCCCGGAATTGACGTATCAGCCATAATCCAATGGGACCCAACACAAAAGCCCCCAGCACCAGGCCCAGGCGCACAGCACAGTCTGCAACAAGGCATTAGAAATCACGTGCACCCCCCACCAACCACCCCTGACCCCCCCCACCCACATGTCCCCCTAACACTTCCCTCAACTCCCAGCCCCCTGTCCCCTGCCACCCACTCCAATACCTCATAGAACTCTGAAGTATCTGTCGCTGCATGGGCAACCTCGGGCCCAAAACAGAGCGCCCAAGGCCAACCATACCAACGGATCCCCACTACCCACTCAACCAAAAGAACCCCCCCCCATCAACTCCCACTCGTGTAGGAGGCAAATAGCCCATGCAGAAGAGCACCCTGAACCCCACCCCGCAGCCCCACACAATCCCAAGAAAATAAAAACGAGCAGTGACTATATACTCAGTTAGCAAGTGTCAGTTCAAGAAGACACAGCAAAGCACCTCCTCCCAACGGGAGCCTGTGATAGCCGCAGACAAGTTCAGCCCCCTGGGGTCCCTCAATGATCCTTTCCAGAGTGGTCTGAGTCAGTAGGCGCGCCATCCTGTTTTCCACTGCGAGAAGAGGAGCGTTTCTGCGATCTAGATCTCCTATTCCTCTTGCCCCGGGCACTTTGGTCCTCCCGTTCCTGCGATGGGCCTCTCGAGTGGCCCGGGTTCAGACCCGGTTGGGCATGTGGCCTGACCCTCACTGTCTCATCTGTCCATTTAAAGACATCCTCTGGGGTATCAAAGAAGTGGGTTCGCGACTGGAAGACTACCCGCAGGCGGGCCGGATAAAGTAAGGAGTATTGGATCTTCAGACCTCGTAGTTTCGCCTTGGCGGCAATAAATGAGTGACGTTGTTGTTGCACGATTCTGGTATATCTGGAAAGATCATGATCTTCTGATTCTCAAATAGAAGAGAGTCCTTGGCCCTCGCCTCCCGTAATATAGTGTCCCTATCATGGAAATTCAGGATTTTAGCTATCACCGGCCTGGGCCGCTCCCCCGCCGGCGGCTTCTGCATCAGGGCTCTATGTGCGCGTTCTATCACAAAACAGCGCGACAGAACATCCGGAGGAAGCCAGCTCTCCAACCACTGGGACAAGAAGTGTTCCATATTCCCTTTCTCACATCCTTCCGGAAAACCCACAAAGCGAAGGTTGTTCCTGCGTGCCCGCCCTTCGGCATCCTCCACACGGAGCGCAAGGCCCTTCTGGACGTTTTCCATTGCCGCCATTTTCTGCTTCAGGGTCCCAACGTCGTCCTCCACCACCGATATTCTGGATTCCGCCTCCGTGATACGTGTCACCGCATTTCGCAAGTCCTGACGCAGCAGGGTCACGTCTGCTCCAACTGCCCCTATCTTGGCGTCCAGCATGTCCCTGGATTGGGTGATCGCTGCCATGAGCGCTGCATTGTCCGGCCCTGTCCCTTGGCCACCTCCAGATGCTCCGGGCCCCCCCCTCGGCCCTGTGAATTTATCGATGGGCCCCTGCTTGGCGGACCCGCTGCCCCCTCCGCCTCTGGTCATGTCCGCGGCTCACCCGGAGGCTGCTGTCCTCAGATCGTTTGCAAGTTGCCGCAGTGCCGACACCCCACACCACCAATCGCGACCAAGGGTACACCACGCGATTGTCCCCGGGTACGCAGCTCCCCCACACTGTCGTCTTCTGTTGCCTGGGGGGGTACACCGGGTTTCACAAGACTGCTCTCCTATTCAAGGTGTACAGTGCGGTCCTGGCCGGGCCTTGCCCCTTTACCGTGAGGCCCCCGGTCTGGCCTCCGCTCCGCAGGGGGGCCTCGTGGCTCCGCTCCAGGCCACTCAGCGACCGGCTGCCAGCCCCGGACCAAAGGAAGCTCCCTCGCCACACAGTCCAATCGCGCTGGGCACCCACCGGCACTGCAGTTGCTGGCCACGGCCCCTTGTCACCCTTCGTTCACACACGCAGATGGGGCCACATGGAGTCACCCACGTCCCTCACGCCGTCACCTCTGGCGCCGCTGCAGGGCCCCCCTAGGCTCGGTTGCGACACTCGCCGGAGTCTCAGGCCGCCCACCAGCCCGTGGGCCAAGGAAGCACAACAGCGCTATGCCAGTCCTGTCGGGCGGGGTCTCACCTCGGGGGTCACAGCACCGTCGGTCTCTCCAGTTCGTACCCAGGCCGCCACAGGACACCAGCACTCGCAGCCGGGAACCTCCAAACTCGAGGTCCCGGTCTGGCGGCTCCGATGTAGGTCACAGCTCCCTCCGGACGTCCTCGCAGCACAGGTCGTCACTGCCTCTGCAGCGGACAGGTCCGAGGACTCACCCACAGCTCCGCCGCTAATGAGGGCACTGGGCCCAGGATGTATGCTGGCGCGGCCGGCCTGCGCGAAGATCTCCCGACCAGGAGGCGCCAAAATTGAGGCCCGGCCTCACTCCCCGGGACCAAGCCGCAGGCCGCCTCTGCCGCTGTCTCCGCTTCGGAGGGCCCTGGAGCGCCGCACACTGCACCGGGTGACAACCCCGCCTTCCGCCACAATCGCCTCAGGTGTGGGCTGCAAAGCGGGTCCAGGAGCCAGGATAAATTGACCGATGAGAGTCGGGCTGGTGGGAGCTCTAGAAAGCTGCGTCCACCATCTTCGCCTGCGAAGCCACGCCCCCATTTTCCAGAGAATTTAAACATTTTTCTAACGTAAGTAATATGTTATTACCACATGTAAAACTAACCCCCGCTGAGTCCTAAGATGGCTGCCACTACTTCCTGTTTGAGGTTGAGGTGGTAGCTGCTTATCACATCTCAGCATGAGATCTGTTGGGCTCTGTGGAGGTTCCACAGCCCTAGATATGCAAAGTTTTTTAGCATTAATTGCTCAAAAACTGCTGAATGGAAGTACACTCTTTCTGGACCTAGATCTAGCTTTCTGCCAAATTTGATGTAAATCTATTCAGCGATTTAAGAACAAAAAGGAAGGTGCACTAAACAAATCAAGAAGGTCTTCGTTCTTGGGAAATTCTTCTTTATTAATTAATTTCTTTTGAAAACAACAGCGGCACACAGCCAACGCGTTTCGTTCCCCTGTGCCTGGGAACTTCGTCAGGGCTGTAAACAGTTAAAAAACTCACATAAATATACATATAAAGTACAAAAACCATATAAAAGTACAGAAGTACGACAATACAATACAGACCAACATTTGTGGCCATGAGGCAACTTATATGTAATTACAGAAATGTACTGTACAGGATGACCCAAAAAAAACACAACACAGGTATTGAAAAAGTTATGATACAAGGAATAAACACATACAGTGCAACAAAAATTATTACAGATAAACACATGTGCGAACATATATAAAAACAGAGAGGTCCCATTCATGTCTTCCCTGTTAATACAGAAAAAACAGATTTCTTGACCACAATAATTTAGAATTATTTGCTAATGCCAACAGCTAGTCAAACCTGTATTTATCAAAAAAAGAAAAGAAAAAAGAAAAAAGGGGACCAGACCTAATAATTATGTTAAAAAGGTTGCCACACATGCTACACTAAACATTTTAAAAGTTAAGGTGGGAAGACATGAGTCTTGGCGGCCATCAGAGCATCTCTCCAATCCTCTTCTTCCAGAGGGCCCAACCGTGTCTCCCACTTAGCTCTCAATGGGTCATGGGAAGTAAGACCATTATTAGTTTAGGAACAGTATATACGTGAAACTCCTTCCCTCCTGAGGTTATCCATTGTGATCTAAGCTTCAAGGGGGCTGTGTTCTGGCAGTGATATGCCAGACCGTATATGTATGTCTAGGGCATGGTGGAGTTGTAAATATCTGTAAAACTGCGACGGGTGAAGCGAATGTCGGGTTTGCAAGTCAGCAAAGGAGCGAATATGGTCACTGACCCACATGTCTCCAAGCTGTGAGATGCCAATGAGGTCCCAGCATTTAAAACCTTCTAAGCCCCTCTCCTCTCGCAACCATGTGCCCTGCCAAAGGGGTGGTTGCTGAGTCCGCTTGTCCTTCCATTAGGTGTGTCATAAGGAGGCACGCCAGGCCAGAAGGACTGTTTGGGTCACCATGGTGAGATCCCCGGGAATGGGAGATCCGTACATCATGGCCTGAACTTGAGAGAGGCCTAAGTCTTTGAGTTTAGTTCTGTAAGCAGGGTCAGACCACTCCCCTTTGAACTAGTCATGTATTACCAGGAGGCTGGTTATAAGATAATATAAGGACAAGTTTATAAGATCCATGCCTTCGTCAAAGGGTGGAATCTGGCAGCACAGGAGCGCCATACGCAGACGCAGGTCACTCCAGAGAAACCTTATAATTAGACTGTCTATTCCCTTCAACCAGGCTCGGAGGATATGGAATGGATTATTCTGAAAGACATAGAGGAACCGGGGTGGATCATCATTTTAAATAGCACTATCTTCCCTAGCGGATTAAGGGGTCGTTTTTGCCACTTCTGCAGGTCCAGCTTGGTGTTAGCGACCAGAGGAGTCACGTTAAGTGCCCAGGCTAGGTGAGGAAGTAGAGCGACCCATATACCT
This sequence comes from Lissotriton helveticus, assembly GCF_964261635.1. NCBI lineage: Eukaryota > Metazoa > Chordata > Amphibia > Caudata > Salamandridae > Lissotriton > Lissotriton helveticus. The sequence continues at coordinate 489,533,005 of NC_136067.1, read as the reverse complement.
AAATATTTGAAGGAGTGCCATCTGATAGGGGTAGTGGATTGCCAATCAAATCATTCCCTGGAGAGATGCAGGGGAACCAAAGTAGATTTGTCTGAGTTCAGTCGCAACCCAGAGACCCGTTCAAAGGACTGCAGTATGTGCAGGCATCTAGGACCGGATCGGGCCGGGTCTGTAAGAAAGAGAAGGACATCATCTGCATATAAAGCAATTTTGCCTTCATGTGATCCTACTCAATTCCAGCCTTGAACCTGGTTATTCGAGCGGATGAGATTGGCCAGGGGCTCCATTGCCAAAGCGAAGGGGAGGGGTGAGAGGGGGCAACCCTGCCTCGTCCCTCTTCTGATTGGAAAAATGTTTGAGAGCGCTCGATTGACAAGCACCCGTGCACTTGTTTTGGAGTATAGGATGTGAACCATACGGCAGAATTTAGGGCCCATGCCCATAACCACTCGGACGTCCTCCAAATAGCCCCAGTCGACCGAGTCAAATGCTTTCTCGAAGTCGACTAGGAGGAGTGCCAAGTAGGGGGTCAGTGACTGTCGGTTGGCCAAGGCCAGATGTAGACGCCTCAGGCAATGTCTGGTACTCAGTGATGGCATGAAGCCGCATTGGTCAGGGTGGACCAACTTGTTAAGGTGCGGCCTAAGGCGCTGAGCTAGAACTGTGGCATAGATTTTTACTTCAATATTGATCAGAGAAATGGGGCGGTAGTCAGTACCTGCTGGTGAAGGCGGTTGCGTTTTGAGAATAATAGCTATTGTGGCCATGTCAGACTCTGGAGGGAAAGAGCCTTTTTCCATGGCTTCCTCGTAAAGGGCCGCAAGGTGAGGAGTTAATATGTCTCAATAACTGGAGTAATATTCTTGTGAGTAGCCGTCCGGGCACCGGGGTTTTACTGGCCACGACCAGTGAAAGGGCACCTTGTATTTCTTCGCATTTAATCAGACTTCCTATTCCATCTGACTCAGCTGCGTTGAGCTTGGGGAGGTGAAGATCCTCTAGAGTGAGCTCTGTCAGTGAGAGCTCTGGCTTTCCGGCAGAGTATAAGCATGAGTATTAGTCTGCAAAAGTTTGGGCCATCGCTTTGGGAGAGTGATGAGTATTTCCTTCTGGGTCACAGATCTCCGGAATTATCCAGTTCGCTAAGGGGTAGGATATTAGTATGTGTAATATTTTCCCATTTTTATCGCCCCAACCACATTCCTGTGCAATAGAGGACATCCATAGGATTTTTTCTAGAGAAAATCTATCTCATTTCATCCTGCACTAATGCCAGTTGGCGCAGCTGGGTTTCATCTGGTGTTCCAGATGTGTCTCTCTCAAGCTGGGTCACTTGGGATTTGAGGAGTGTGAGTCTACTGTCTCACGCTGTCCGTTTAGCTTTGAGGTGGGTCTTGGCAAGTCTACGGATTGTGGCTTTACCCGCCTCCCACAGAGTGCCCGGGGATGAGACGGAGTCTTGGTTCTTGACGAAGTACTGTTTGGTTTTAATTGTTTCTTTAAATTTCCGATCTTGAAGAAACCAGACATTCATCCTCTACATTGGACGGAGAACAGTGGGGGGGGGGGTCACCTAGGGGCAAGAGTAGTGGTGAGTGGTCTGAGATGCCGCGAGTGAGGATATATATTTCTCTGACTTTACGACACTCAAGGTTCAGCCTAAACATCATGTTGATGCGAGAGTGGCTGTGGTGTGCTGCTGGGGTATGGGTGTATTGGGTTTCCCATGGTTTCCCGTGGATTCCAGGCTCGCCATATGTCGCAAATATCCATGGTTTCAGTCCAGGCCGCTAACTGTTATGCGTGAGGTGCTTGAGATAGAGAGGGTCCCTGTGGTGTCAAGCCTGGGGTGCATGACAGCATTGCAGTCCCCCCAAAAACTGTTGTTCAGGGAGGTAGGGAGGAGAGTTTCTCACCTCTGCGGTCTAGGGTCTGTGTGTGGGTGGCACCAGGAATGTAGATGGAGAGGACATTGAGGGTTTCTTCGCACAGAGCTCCAGAGAGGGCTACATAACGGCCTTTGGAGTCTCTGGTAATTTGAGTAGGTACGAAAGGTAGGTTGCGCTTTAAGACAATTGCAACCCCACGTGAGCCCCGTGTGAAGCCTGAATGCTAGGATCTATCAAACCCGTACCTTGCAAGGAAGGGACAGAGATTGTCCATGAGGTGGGTTTCCTGGAGAATGAGAATATCGAGGGAATGTCTTTAGGCATGTCGCAGGACCGCGATCCGTTTGAACCTGTCTAGTAGGACGTTAACGTTCCACATTCCTATGAAGCAGAGTGAGGCAAAGTAGACCGAAACTGTATAAATCTTCGGCGTGTCAAGGCTGGACCAATACAACCTATATATAAAATTCTTTCCAAAAATAGAGCTAAGGGCTAAAAAATTATTGAAGAGAAATCAGAACATCAATAGGTGAGGGAGGGTTTCTCCACCCCACACCGTATCACAAGAGAAGACCGTGATTACATACATCGCATTCTGGATTCCCCATCACCCGCCGCTAAAAATTAATCGATAATGAGTGGTCCTGAAGTAGGTGGTTGTGAACTTATTAACCCAACGAAATGTGCGTCGACATTACAGACATCCAGCGGGCAACAGAATCATGAATAACCTATGAGGGATTCCTACCCGTGATTTAAAACAGAAGAATTGTATGCTTTTATAGCTGGATGAAATAAGTGTGTGAAGTGTGTATGTATGAGTATGCTAGTTTAGATTATGATGAGATGTGAGGTAGTTGTGGTGTAAGGTGGATCACAGTACGGGGTTTCTATGTAAATAGTGTACACAATCCATATCATGTTGAAATGTTGAAATGATGAACAGCATACAGAAATATAGCAACAAAATATTGAAAATCTGAAAAAAAGGAGTTTTTTGTAAAAAAATTGTTTAATCTGTTGATAAAATGAATATAATAAATATGAAAGAATTTGAAATAAAAAGGTTGGTGTAATTACTGTGACAATACAGTAAAGGGGAGCCCAGTGAGCTTGTCTAACCCACCAGTAAACTAGATATAGGTCGAGTGGGAGTGCTCTTGTAGTTCATGAGGTTGCTTGAAACAAGGTATGCTTAGTCCTGTATATTTGAAATTTCCTAAAATAAAGGAATATAGGAATAAACTTTACTCCCCTAAGCGCAAGAACGGCTGAACGTCCACTTAACCAGGTGATAACGGAAAGAGAAGGAGTCTAGTGTATGGATAACTAGTATTTTATAGCTCATTGAAACCTGCTCTTTAGTGGGTACATGGGATATGGTTATTTTAGCTTCTAAAGGGTTGAACTCCGCTAGGTCTGCAGCAGCAAGTGTGTAGGCACTATAAGCATGCCTGAGTTGCAGGTACCTGTAGAACTGATATCGTTCAAGGCCGAATTTAGTCTAAAATTCGTGAAAGGATTTTGGACCAGTGGGTCTAGCAATGTGGGCCAGGGATGAAATACCCAGGGAGCCCCATCCTTCAAAGCCCTTATGAGCAGAAATCTGGAGCAAATGAGTGTCACTCCACAATGGAATGACTCCTGCGAGCTTCCCCTGCCAACGAAGTCCTCTATGAGATGCCTTCCATATCCTCAGTACTGTCACCATGGCCGGGGCACCCTGGAAGGCAATTTCCCTGTGTAAAAATAATGTAGGGGAGAAGCATTTCCAATGAACCATCGCTCCAACCTGTAAGTCAGATCGTTGGTCGGGCCATATATCCAGTCATTGACAACCAGGAGGTATGATTGATGCCATATAGTAAGAGGCAACATCAGTCATTGCAATATCCCCATAGTAAGCAGTTTTACAACATTAAGTGTATGCCACTGGGTGGGGACCCCTGTCCGAAAACACCATGATGAGTGTAGTGGCGAGGAAGGCAATGATTGAGTCAGGTATATAGAAGGGGTAGTTTTGCATAATATATATAATTTTGGACAGGGTGACCATTTTGAGCAGTGCCCATCTACCCCAGTAAGTACAGGGGAAGTGTAGCCCAATATAGCATATCTCTTCAAGTGGCAGTCAGCAGGGGTATGATGTTCAGGGCCCTGGAACTCAGCATAGTATTGATTATATTCATCCCCAGATACCAAAAGCTGGAGGTTGTGTCAGTCAGGTCTACTCGACCACCCCATGTCAATCTGGTTTCAGGCTGCCCTATTGGGGCAGCCTGAAGCCAGTTGACCCTACGGTCAGAATAATTCCCAAATGTGTCTAGATTCTTCATTATAATGGTCCAGCTACCCCACGTATATTAGAAGATCATCTCCATAGAGGGAAATCTCGTCCTCATAAACCTCTGACCATAAAATGCCCCTTTCATGAGTTTATGTCCTAATCAAATGCGCTAAAGGCTCCATTGGCAAATGCAAACAGCAAGGGCAATAGGGTACTACCTTACCTCTGGAGTGGAAAGGAACAGGAAAGCGTTCCTCCTCCTTTGACCCAGGCCTTTGGTGAGGTGTATAGAAGCTTAACACATGCAAGCTATGTAGGTCTAAACCCTAGATGTCGCAGCAGAGAAAGCAAGTAAGTCCAGGAAAGGCTATCAAACACTGTTTTGAAGAATGGTTGAAGAATGGCCAAGAGTTCATACAGCTGTTTAACCATTCTAATGGCATTGTACAGTCTGCTATATGTAGTTGGGTGGAGCGGTTCGGCATGAAGCCTCTCTGATCTTTACACGCTCCGTCAGTAATTGCTGTATCCAATCATAGAGCTAAAACCTTAGCAAGTGTTTGGGTTTCACTATTAATTAAGGAAATTGGCCAATATGAGGAACTGGCTGTAACAAGTTTATTAGGTTTCAATATACTAAAGATGCAAGTTTCCTCCAAGTCGTCAGGGAAATGGCCCATGCTCCCGGCCTACTGGTAGAGGTCCAAAAGAAGCAGTGTCAAAATGTCAGCCTGGCATTTAAAAATCCCACAAGGTGGATACTAGGGCCAGGGGACATCTGTGATGATAGCTGGGAGATGGCTAGCACAACTAATCTAGCAGTTTAGTCGGATAGGCCGTGGACACTGGAGTTCAAGTATATAGTTGTGCAGGCCATCTATCAATGTAGGCGACAAACTTTGTGTATAATGTTTCATAATGCAGGCCTATGACCTCTTCTACGCCTGTTAGAATCTGATAGAGGATGTTATGCCCAAACTCGATTTTGTTCTATCGATTTTAAGTTTTCATTGATTTGGCTTAACCAATGTAAGTGTTTCCCAGTTTTATTGCTGTGTTAGTAGAATTGGTATTTGGAATCCTGCCACAATTTCTTTGCTGCGACAAACTGCTTTTGTTCAAGCTCAAGCGTGGCCCTGTTAATATTGAGAAGTATATCAGATTTAGTCAATCGATAAGTATGTTTCCGCCTTATAACCAGCATCCTCCAGAATAGCAATTTTCTGTTTTTATACTTTTTGGGGGGATCGCCAACTTTGAAATAACATCCCCCTAACTACTGCCCCATATTCCCCTCAGAGTATTCCTGGGGAGTCTACAGACCCCAGGTTAATCTGAAAGCATTTTGTAGAGTTATACTTAAGGCTTACCCTCAAATCTCTTTTTTGTAACCCACCATGAGTTAAATCTCCGCGGTGGAGGAAAGCGGGCATGAGTGCTTCGTATTTGAGTTTCCAAGGAGGCAGGGTGGGACAATCTTTTTGCATGTAGTGCTGTGTTGATTATCTGGTTTGAGTAGGCTTGTAGGAGAAATAAATAGTTGAAGCAAGAAAAGGACCTGTGTGCCCCATAGAAGAAAGTGCATCCTTCAGCTTCTGTGTTATGTGGTTGCCATATGTCACACAAGTCCAGAGCTGTAATAAAAGACTCAAGCTGAGTGTGAGATGGAGCAGTCACTAGCTGGGTCTCAGCCTCCCGGCTCTGTAGTCTATTGGATTCAATCTGGTCCACTTGTAAAGGCAGGTGTGCATTGAGTAGTATTGCTACCCCCCTAGACCCCTGATGGAACCATCATGATATGACCTAGTGAACTCATAGCGCTGCAGGCAACTATAGTTGTTTCCCTGTAAATGGGTTTCTTGAAGTAATAGTATGTTCACTCCAAATTGTTTCGCCATCTTAAGAACTGCTCCATGTTTGATCTTGTTGAGGAGACAGTTGGTGTTCCAAGTGACACACTGATCAGGTTTAGTGGTATTGTGTGTGTGTGTGTGTGAGCATGGAAAGGCTTAGATGAAGGTGGCATATATACTGCAATGAAGCGGCATTCTGAAATTGATGGCAGGTGTGCAACAGTCAACTAAAGAGCCAAACCCAATCCCAGTGGCAGCCGCCACAAACAAAAAGTGGTGGAGGGGGTATACGGGGGGAGTGTGGGAGGGGGAACATGGCGGGGGAGTGCAGGTGGGGGAGTGCAGGGGGAGTTTAACAATAATTTTTTTTAAAAGGAAGACTTACCTGAAGCTGCCGGCCGCCTCCCGCATTGTGCCTCAGTGTTCTTCTTCCTGGTCCCACCGGACAGTGGGACAACATCACAGACTTTCTGTGCAATCCCCGCACTGCTCTCATGCTATAAGAGAAGCACTGGGATTGGCCTGAGCAGCCTGTTTTGACACTCCGCTCAGGCACAGGGAGTCTGTGCTGTTTCTCCAACCCGGCTGTTCAACACAGCTGGATTGGAGAAACCTAAGTATGCATGTCTGTTTGGCTGTCCTAAGATGGCCGGCCAAAGACACATGTCCACAAAGAAGTACACCAACCAGTCCTCCTCCCCACACCCATGGCCCCAGCCCCAGCCTCACCCCTCCCTACAAACGCTCAGCCAGCCGGTGAAAAATAAAATGATGATAGAATATTGTTTTACTTTTCAGCTGCTGGCTCTGAGCCAGTAGGGCGACGCTACTCCGCCATTGCAAAGGAGCCGCCCCTGCCCAATGCCCCGCTCATTCAGTGAAGTACCCATCATATTCCATGATGCCATGATGATGATTGCACCATCAAGTGGATCCCCAAAACAAGTCCCTCATAAAGCACTTTACATACAAAAAACAAGCATTAACAATGCAATAAGTCTCGCATTACCGACATTTTGAGCTATGGCCTTGCATTAATATTAGAAGCGCCAATAGCTCAAACTTTCAGTAATGCAAGACCCATTGCATTGCAAATGCTTGTTTTAAGAAGGAGCTGTTGGCAAAATTCCAATAAATTAGATTTATTTCTGATGGAAACGAAGTGCTAAAAACACAAGCAAATGTGTGTTACAAATAGTGTTAAGCGTTTTAAAACACGAGCCTAGGAACAAAACTAAAACAAACATATTATGTGTTAATAAAGAACAAATGCTACCAGATAAGTGTGTTTTAGTTGGAAAGCCCCCCAAAAATGAAAAAAAAGAGCAGAGTGAAAGATAATGAAAAACAAATTCCGCATGTATATAAGGAAAGAAAAGAAACATAACTTGTGTGTTTCTAAAGCAAAGATGCCACCAGGTAAGAGTATTTAAGTTGCAAAGCCCAAAATAACTGCAATCCAAAACGAGACTTAAAGCTATTTATTTTTTAAACATAAAAGTGGGTGCCAGGCTTAAACATAAAACGCGGCACCCGAATTGTAAATATACAGCTGGAGCCATGCTTAAACAAAGCGTGGCGCCTGTGCACAGTAATTAAATAAGCAACAAAGTGCTCATACCTGAAGTTTTTATGTAAGATATCTGAGGGATTCGCTTTTTATTGGTGTGGGAAAGCACAGAGCTGTGTAATAATGCCCGGTTACTCACCGTTAATATCCATTTCTCCGAGTCCTGGTCTCCCCGTCCCATTCCTTACAAGTGAGCAGCTAGTCTGCTCCACAGAAACCTATAGCCTAGCTGAGCTGTTTGCACTTCCCCCAAGATGGCGTCACTTTCACGTGACAATAAAGGGGGAAGTGCAGCATCGGAACATCCTGAGAATACCAAAGAAAACCCAGAACGAAAACAGACAATCACCCAAAGAAAACCCAAACCAGGGAGAGAGGGAAGGGCTCAGGAATGGGACGGGGAGACCAGGACTCGGAGTAATGGATATTACCGGTGAGTAACCGGGCATTACCTCCCCGTCCCGTCTCCCCGTCCCATTCCTTACAAGTGAGCCCATACCCAAGCACACGGTGATTGTAAGAAAAAAACAGACCAAAAGGTGGGAGGAAAAACAGGTCCATTTTAATCAACAGAAAACAGTGAGGTTCTGTGATTTTCGACTTCGTTTCGTATTCAGCCGCCATTTTGTGTTGCCTTTACTCAGGCAGCACGGCGAACATGGTGTTTTTGCCTTTCCAGCTGCTATGCGTCTCTTCTGTTAAAAAGTAACCCCCTGTCCTTGTTTACGAAACCGATGTCAGGGTCTGGCCGAGTTTGTTAATCCATGTCTAGACTGATTGATCCTGGTTTCAGTTGACTGTTTGAGTCCCACCATTCTTCCTTTACTTTATCTTGTTTGACTGGCCTTCGCTATTCTCTCCTTGTATTCTCCTATTACACAACTATCCTTTGAAACACGCAAATACCTCCTGCCACCTGCAAATTGAATTACATGCACTAGCATTGATTAACTTGAGGGGAGGGGAGAACACGGGATCTGAAAGAAGGGCATATTCAAGATACTCAATAGCTTGTTTTCAAACTTTTCCTATTTGTCAGTTTTGTATGTTTTGGGAGTAGACATTGTAAATATGTGTGCTACAAAAGATTGTGCGCCACGAAATTAAGTGGCAGTCTCCTAAGAATATACTTTCGTACTTCTTGGATAACTGTGCTTAGCTGCAGCTAATAAACTCGATTTTCTACGCCTAACAGAGTGTCTCGTGTCTCTGTCTGACAAGGCAGGTGAACCCGGAGATATTAGGCGTGCCCTGCGCCCCTAGGCCCATAAGGCCCGGTTCTCCAACTGGTGCCCAACGTGTGGGCGGCTTCAGTGGTAGCGGTTCAGCCCGAGGGTCGTGAGAAGCCTGGCAAGAAAATTCTGGAGGATTCGCGAACCACGTCAAGCGACCCCTGTATGTTGAAGTGGACCGAAAGTCTTTTGCAGCGCGGCTACTTCTTTCCGACGGCTGCTGACGACTGCTGCCCTGACTGCCGCCCTGCCTTGGCCCTCTGATGATGATTGGTATCGCGAGACGTTAGACGGACATCTGTTGGCGTAAGAAAACACTTAGTTAAGTATTTGTGGGTAGCGCCCACTCTTTTGTCTTGTTTTTGTTATTCGACTTTTGCATTAGTCGAAGCCATGGGGTAAGTACGTTTGTGCTGTGATCATTGCCTTAAACCCCTTGAAGTTTGTGAACAGTCCAGTTCGTTACGAAATGCCTGGACTTAGTAAGTTTAGAAAATTTTGCTGTCTTGACTGTAATAGGGATTCCCTGCTAGAGGACTCTTGTCCAATTCCTCCGGTTGGAACTCCCACTTATGAGCTCTATTTAAAACATGGTCTTGGCCCTATTATTTTTAATGAAACATGGATTCGATATACAAAGAAAGATGGGGTTCTGCAATGGCCACAAAATGGTAGCTTTGAGCCTGACATATTAGATAACCTAGAAGCAATTTGGTTTAATAGAAAAGCCCGGCCGGCAATGTAAGGCCAAACAGAAAGAAATTAAACAGGTAAAAAGAGACAAGAAAGCACAAGATATGTCGATTTTACAGGCTGCTCAACAGCTCAGGAATAATGAGACTGATCAGATGATTGAAGTCTCAGAAAGACAGCATCGTATGGCTATAGATAGATGTTATCCTGTGTTGTCTACTCCCCCACAGAATAATGATCTTGACGAAGATCCCTTAATGTCTCATTTGTTGAGATTCCCTCCGCCTTATGTACAAGGTGCTAATACACCCCCATTACAACCTGTCGTTCAGCAACCTGTTGTTCAACCAGTTGTTCCGGTTCTTCCACAATTGCCTCTTCCAGTAATTCCACCTCCTTTGCCACCGACTGTTAGCGACCAGAGGAGTCACGTTAAGTGCCCAGGCTAGGTGAGGAAGTAGAGCGACCCATATACCTAAATATTTGAAGGAGTGCCATCTGATAGGGGTAGTGGATTGCCAATCAAATCATTCCCTGGAGAGATGCAGGGGAACCAAAGTAGATTTGTCTGAGTTCAGTCGCAACCCAGAGACCCGTTCAAAGGACTGCAGTATGTGCAGGCATCTAGGACCGGATCGGGCCGGGTCTGTAAGAAAGAGAAGGACATCATCTGCATATAAAGCAATTTTGCCTTCATGTGATCCTACTCAATTCCAGCCTTGAACCTGGTTATTCGAGCGGATGAGATTGGCCAGGGGCTCCATTGCCAAAGCGAAGGGGAGGGGTGAGAGGGGGCAACCCTGCCTCGTCCCTCTTCTGATTGGAAAAATGTTTGAGAGCGCTCGATTGACAAGCACCCGTGCACTTGTTTTGGAGTATAGGATGTGAACCATACGGCAGAATTTAGGGCCCATGCCCATAACCACTCGGACGTCCTCCAAATAGCCCCAGTCGACCGAGCCAAATGCTTTCTCGAAGTCGACTAGGAGGAGTGCCAAGTAGGGGGTCAGTGACTGTCGGTTGGCCAAGGCCAGATATAGACGCCTCAGGCAATGTCTGGTACTCAGTGATGGCATGAAGCCGCATTGGTCAGGGTGGACCAACTTGTTAAGGTGCGGCCTAAGGCGCTGAGCTAGAACTGTGGCATAGATTTTTACTTCAATATTGATCAGAGAAATGGGGCGGTAGTCAGTACCTGCTGGTGAAGGCGGTTGCGTTTTGAGAATAATAGCTATTATGGCCATGTCAGACTCTGGAGGGAAAGAGCCTTTTTCCATGGCTTCCTCGTAAAGGGCCGCAAGGTGAGGAGTTAATATGTCTCAATAACTGGAGTAATATTCTTGTGAGTAGCCGTCCGGGCAACGGGGTTTTACTGGCCACGACCAGTGAAAGGGCACCTTGTATTTCTTCGCATTTAATCAGACTTCCTATTCCATCTGACTCAGCTGCGTTGAGCTTGGGGAGGTGAAGATCCTCTAGAGTGATCAGCTCTGTCAGTGAGAGCTCTGGCTTCCCGGCAGAGTATAAGCATGAGTATTAGTCTGCAAAAGTTTGGGCCATCGCTTTGGGAGAGTGATGAGTATTTCCTTCTGGGTCACAGATCTCCGGAATTATCCAGTTCGCTAAGGGGTAGGATATTAGTATGTGTAATATTTTCCCATTTTTATCGCCCCAACCACATTCCTGTGCAATAGAGGACATCCATAGGATTTTTTCTAGAGAAAATCTATCTCATTTCATCCTGCACTAATGCCAGTTGGCGCAGCTGGGTTTCATCTGGTGTTCCAGATGTGTCTCTCTCAAGCTGGGTCACTTGGGATTTGAGGAGTGTGAGTCTACTGTCTCACGCTGTCCGTTTAGCTTTGAGGTGGGTCTTGGCAAGTCTACGGATTGTGGCTTTACCCGCCTCCCACAGAGTGCCCGGGGATGAGACGGAGTCTTGGTTCTTGACGAAGTACTGTTTGGTTTTAATTGTTTCTTTAAATTTCCGATCTTGAAGAAACCAGACATTCATCCTCTACATTGGACGGAGAACAGTGGGGGGGGGTCACCTAGGGGCAAGAGTAGTGGTGAGTGGTCTGAGATGCCGCGAGTGAGGATATATATTTCTCTGACTTTACGACACTCAAGGTTCAGCCTAAACATCATGTTGATGCGAGAGTGGCTGTGGTGTGCTGCTGAGGTATGGGTGTATTGGGTTTCCCATGGTTTCCCGTGGATTCCAGGCTCGCCATATGTCGCAAATATCCATGGTTTCAGTCCAGGCCGCTAACTGTTATGCGTAAGGTGCTTGAGATAGAGAGGGTCCCTGTGGTGTCAAGCCTGGGGTGCATGACAGCATTGCAGTCCCCCCAAAAACTGTTGTTCAGGGAGGTAGGGAGGAGAGTTTCTCACCTCTGCGGTCTAGGGTCTGTGTGTGGGTGGCACCAGGAATGTAGATGGAGAGGACATTGAGGGTTTCTTCGCACAGAGCTCCAGAGAGGGCTACATAACGGCCTTTGGAGTCTCTGGTAATTTGAGTAGGTACGAAAGGTAGGTTGCGCTTTAAGACAATTGCAACCCCACGTGAGCCCCGTGTGAAGCCTGAATGCTAGGATCTATCAAACCCGTACCTTGCAAGGAAGGGACAGAGATTGTCCATGAGGTGGGTTTCCTGGAGAATGAGAATATCGAGGGAATGTCTTTAGGCATGTCGCAGGACCGCGATCCGTTTGATCCTGTCTAGTAGGACGTTAACGTTCCACATTCCTATGAAGCAGAGTGAGGCAAAGTAGACCGAAACTGTATAAATCTTCGGCGTGTCAAGGCTGGACCAATACAACCTATATATAAAATTCTTTCCAAAAATAGAGCTAAGGGCTAAAATATTATTCAAGAGAAATCAGAACATCAATAGGTGAGGGAGGGTTTCTCCACCCCACACCGTATCACAAGAGAAGACCGTGATTACATACATCGCATTCTGGATTCCCCATCACCCGCCGCTAAAAATTAATCGATAATGAGTGGTCCTGAAGTAGGTGGTTGTGAACTTATTAACCCAACGAAATGTGCGTCGACATTACAGACATCCAGCGGGCAACAGAATCATGAATAACCTATGAGGGATTCCTACCCGTGATTTAAAACAGAAGAATGGTATGCTTTTATAGCTGGATGAAATATGTGCGTGAAGTGTGTATGTATGAGTATGCTAGTTTAGATTATGATGAGATGTGAGGTAGTTGTGGTGTAAGGTGGATCACAGTACGGGGTTTCTATGTAAATAGTGTACACAATCCATATCATGTTGAAATGTTGAAATGATGAACAGCATACAGAAATATAGCAACAAACTATTGAAAATCTGAAAAAAAGGAGTTTTTTTGTAAAAAAATTGTTTAATCTGTTGATAAAATGAATATAATAAATATGAAAGAATTTGAAATAAAAAGGTTGGTGTAATTACTGTGACAATACAGTAAAGGGGAGCCCAGTGAGCTTGTCTAACCCACCAGTAAACTAGATATAGGTCGAGTGGGAGTGCTCTTGTAGTTCATGAGGTTGCTTGAAACAAGGTATGCTTAGTCCTGTATATTTGAAATTTCCTAAAATAAAGGAATATAGGAATAAACTTTACTCCCCTAAGCGCAAGAACGGCTGAACGTCCACTTAACCAGGTGATAACGGAAAGAGAAGGAGTCTAGTGTATGGATAACTAGTATTTTATAGCTCATTGAAACCTGCTCTTTAGTGGGTACATGGGATATGGTTATTTTAGCTTCTAAAGGGTTGAACTCCGCTAGGTCTGCAGCAGCAAGTGTGTAGGCACTACAAGCATGCCTGAGTTGCAGGTACCTGTAGAACTGATATCGTTCAAGGCCGAATTTAGTCTAAAATTCGTGAAAGGATTTTGGACCAGTGGGTCTAGCAATGTGGGCCAGGGATGAAATACCCAGGGAGCCCCATCCTTCAAAGCCCTCATGAGCAGAAATCTGGAGCAAATGAGTGTCACTCCACAATGGAATGACTCCTGCGAGCTTCCCCTGCCAACGAAGTCCTCTATGAGATGCCTTCCATATCCTCAGTACTGTCACCATGGCCGGGGCACCCTGGAAGGCAATTTCCCTGTGTAAAAATAATGTAGGGGAGAAGCATTTCCAATGAACCATCGCTCCAAACTGTAAGTCAGATCGTTGGTCGGGCCATATATCCAGTCATTGACAACCAGGAGGTATGATTGATGCATATAGTAAGAGGCAACATCAGTCATTGCAATACCCCCATAGTAAGCAGTTTTATAACATTAAGTGTATGCCACTGGGTGGGGACCCCTGTCCGAAAACACCATGATGAGTGTAGTGGCGAGGAAGGCAATGATTGAGTCAGGTATATAGAAGGGGTAGTTTTGCATAATATATATAATTTTGGACAGGGTGACCATTTTGAGCAGTGCCCATCTACCCCAGTAAGTACAGGGGAAGTGTAGCCCAATATAGCATATCTCTTCAAGTGGCAGTCAGCAGGGGTATGATGTTCAGGGCCCTGGAACTCAGCATAGTATTGATTATATTCATCCCCAGATACCAAAAGCTGGAGGTTGTGTCAGTCAGGTCTACTCGACCACCCCATGTCAATCTGGTTTCAGGCTGCCCTATTGGGGCAGCCTGAAGCCAGTTGACCCTACGGTCAGAATAATTCCCAAATGTGTCTAGATTCTTCATTATAACGGTCCAGCTACCCCACGTATATTAGAAGATCATCTCCATAGAGGGAAATCTCGTCCTCATAAACCTCTGACCATAAAATGCCCCTTTCATGAGTTTATGTCCTAATCAAATGCGCTAAAGGCTCCATTGGCAAATGCAAACAGCAAGGGCAATAGGGTACTACCTTACCTCTGGAGTGGAAAGGAACAGGAAAGCGTTCCTCCTCCTTTGACCCAGGCCTTTGGTGAGGTGTATAGAAGCTTAACACATGCAAGCTATGTAGGTCTAAACCCTAGATGTCGCAGCAGAGAAAGCAAGTAAGTCCAGGAAAGGCTATCAAACACTGTTTTGAAGAATGGTTTAAAGAATGGCCAAGAGTTCATACAGCTGTTTAACCATTCTAATGGCATTGTACAGTCTGCTATATGTAGTTGGGTGGAGCTGTTCGGCATGAACCCTCTCTGATCTTTACACGCTCCGTCAGTAATTGCTGTATCCAATCATAGAGCTAAAACCTTAGCAAGTGTTTGGGTTTCACTATTAATTAAGGAAATTGGCCAATATGAGGAACTGGCTGTAACAAGTTTATTAGGTTTCAATATACTAAAGATGCAAGTTTCCTCCAAGTCGTCAGGGAAATGGCCCATGCTCCCGGCCTACTGGTAGAGGTCCAAAAGAAGCAGTGTCAAAATGTCAGCCTGGCATTTAAAAATCCCACAAGGAGGATACTAGGGCCAGGGGACATCTGTGATGATAGCTGGGAGATGGCTAGCACAACTAATCTAGCAGTTTAGTCGGATAGGCCGTGGACACTGGAGTTCAAGTATATAGTTGTGCAGGCCATCTATCAATGTAGGCGACAAACTTTGTGTATAATGTTTCATAATGCAGGCCTATGACCTCTTCTACGCCTGTTAGAATCTGATAGAGGATGTTATGCCCAAACTCGATTTTGTTCTATCGATTTTAAGTTTTCATTGATTTGGCTTAACCAATGTAAGTGTTTCCCAGTTTTATTGCTGTGTTAGTAGAATTGGTATTTGGAATCCTGCCACAATTTCTTTGCTGCGACAAACTGCTTTTGTTCAAGCTCAAGCGTGGCCCTGTTAATATTGAGAAGTATATCAGATTTAGTCAATCGATAAGTATGTTTCCGCCTTATAACCAGCATCCTCCAGAATAGCAATTTTCTGTTTTTATACTTTTTGGGGGGATCGCCAACTTTGAAATAACATCCCCCTAACTACTGCCCCATATTCCCCTCAGAGTATTCCTGGGGAGTCAACAGACCCCAGGTTAATCTGAAAGCATTTTGTAGAGTTATACTTAAGGCTTACCCTCAAATCTCTTTTTTGTAACCCACCATGAGTTAAATCTCCACGGTGGAGGAAAGCGGGCATGAGTGCTTCGTATTTGAGTTTCCAAGGAGGCAGGGTGGGACAATCTTTTTGCATGTAGTGCTGTGTTGATTATCTGGTTTGAGTAGGCTTGTAGGAGAAATAAATAGTTGAAGCAAGAAAAGGACCTGTATGCCCCATAGAAGAAAGTGCATCCTTCAGCTTCTGTGTTATGTGGTTGCCATATGTCACACAAGTCCAGAGCTGTAATAAAAGACTCAAGCTGAGTGTGAGATGGAGCAGTCACTAGCTGGGTCTCAGCCTCCCGGCTCTGTAGTCTATTGGATTCAATCTGGTCCACTTGTAAAGGCAGGTGTGCATTGAGTAGTATTGCTACCCCCCTAGACCCCTGATGGAACCATCATGATATGACCTTGTGAACTCATAGCGCTGCAGGCAACTATAGTTGTTTCCCTGTAAATGGGTTTCTTGAAGTAATAGTATGTTCACTCCAAATTGTTTCGCCATCTTAAGAACTGCTCCATGTTTGATCTTGTTGAGGAGACAGTTGGTGTTCCAAGTGACACACTGATCAGGTTTAGTGGTATTGTGTGTGTGTGAGCATGGAAAGGCTTAGATGAAGGTGGCATATATACTGCAATGAAGCGGCATTCTGAAATTGATGGCAGGTGTGCAACAGTCAACTAAAGAGCCAAACCCAATCCCAGTGGCAGCCGCCACAAACAAAAAGTGGTGGAGGGGGTATACGGGGGGAGTGTGGGAGGGGGAACATGGCGGGGGAGTGCAGGTGGGGGAGTGCAGGGGGAGTTTAACAATACATTTTTTTAAAAGGAAGACTTACCTGAAGCTGCCGGCCGCCTCCCGCATTGTGCCTCAGTGTTCTTCTTCCTGGTCCCACCGGACAGTGGGACAACATCACAGACTTTCTGTGCAATCCCCGCACTGCTCTCATGCTATAAGAGAAGCACTGGGATTGGCCTGAGCAGCCTGTTTTGACACTCCGCTCAGGCACAGGGAGTCTGTGCTGTTTCTCCAACCCGGCTGTTCAACACAGCTGGATTGGAGAAACCTAAGTATGCATGTCTGTTTGGCTGTCCTAAGATGGCCGGCCAAAGACACATGTCCACAAAGAAGTACACCAACCAGTCCTCCTCCCCACACCCATGGCCCCAGCCCCAGCCTCACCCCTCCCTACAAACGCTCAGCCAGCCGGTGAAAAATAAAATGATGATAGAATATTGTTTTACTTTTCAGCTGCTGGCTCTGAGCCAGTAGGGCGACGCTACTCCGCCATTGCAAAGGAGCCGCCCCTGCCCAATGCCCCGCTCATTCAGTGAAGTACCCATCATATTCCATGATGCCATGATGATGATTGCACCATCAAGTGGATCCCCAAAACAAGTCCCTCATAAAGCACTTTACATACAAAAAACAAGCATTAACAATGCAATAAGTCTCGCATTACCGACATTTTGAGCTATGGCCTTGCATTAATATTAGAAGCGCCAATAGCTCAAACTTTCAGTAATGCAAGACCCATTGCATTGCAAATGCTTGTTTTAAGAAGGAGCTGTTGGCAAAATTCCAATAAATTAGATTTATTTCTGATGGAAACGAAGTGCTAAAAACACAAGCAAATGTGTGTTACAAATAGTGTTAAGCGTTTTAAAACACGAGCCTAGGAACAAAACTAAAACAAACATATTATGTGTTAATAAAGAACAAATGCTACCAGATAAGTGTGTTTTAGTTGGAAAGCCCCCCAAAAATGAAAAAAAGAGCAGAGTGAAAGATAATGAAAAACAAATTCCGCATGTGTATAAGGAAAGAAAAGAAACATACCTTGTGTGTTTCTAAAGCAAAGATGCCACCAGGTAAGAGTATTTAAGTTGCAAAGCCCAAAATAACTGCAATCCAAAATGAGACTTAAAGCTATTTATTTTTTAAACATAAAAGTGGGTGCCAGGCTTAAACATAAAACGCGGCACCCGAATTGTAAATATACAGCTGGAGCCATGCTTAAACAAAGCGTGGCGCCTGTGCACAGTAATTAAATAAGCAACAAAGTGCTCATACCTGAAGTTTTTATGTAAGATATCTGAGGGATTCGCTTTTTATTGGTGTGGGAAAGCACAGAGCTGTGTAATAATGCCCGGTTACTCACCGTTAATATCCATTTCTCCGAGTCCTGGTCTCCCCGTCCCATTCCTTACAAGTGAGCAGCTAGTCTGCTCCACAGAAACCTATAGCCTAGCTGAGCTGTTTGCACTTCCCCCAAGATGGCGTCACTTTCACGTGACAATAAAGGGGGAAGTGCAGCATCGGAACATCCTGAGAATACCAAAGAAAACCCAGAACGAAAACAGACAATCACCCAAAGAAAACCCAAACCAGGGAGAGAGGGAAGGGCTCAGGATTGGGACGGGGAGACCAGGACTCGGAGTAATGGATATTACCGGTGAGTAACCGGGCATTACCTCCCCGTCCCGTCTCCCCGTCCCATTCCTTACAAGTGAGCCCATACCCAAGCACACGGTGATTGTAAGAAAAAAACAGACCAAAAGGTGGGAGGAAAAACAGGTCCATTTTAATCAACAGAAAACAGTGAGGTTCTGTGATTTTCGACTTTGTTTCGTATTCAGCCGCCATTTTGTGTTGCCTTTCCTCAGGCAGCACGGCGAACATGGTGTTTTTGCCTTTCCAGCTGCTATGCGTCTCTTCTGTTAAAAAGTAACCCCCTGTCCTTGTTTACGAAACCGATGTCAGGGTCTGGCCGAGTTTGTTAATCCATGTCTAGACTGATTGATCCTGGTTTCAGTTGACTGTTTGAGTCCCACCATTCTTCCTTTACTTTATCTTGTTTGACTGGCCTTCGCTATTCTCTCCTTGTATTCTCCTATTACACAACTATCCTTTGAAACACGCAAATACCTCCTGCCACCTGCAAATTGAATTACATGCACTAGCATTGATTAACTTGAGGGGAGGGGAGAACACGGGATCTGAAAGAAGGGCATATTCAAGATACTCGATAGCTTGTTTTCAAACTTTTCCTATTTGTCAGTTTTGTATGTTTTGGGAGTAGACATTGTAAATATGTGTGCTACAAAAGATTGTGTGCCACGGAATTAAGTGGCAGTCTCCTAAGAATATACTTTCGTACTTCTTGGATAACTGTGCTTAGCTGCAGCTAATAAACTCGATTTTCTACGCCTAACAGAGTGTCTCGTGTCTCTGTCTGACCAGGCAGGTGAACCCAGAGATATTAGGCGTGCCCTGCGCCCCTAGGCCCATAAGGCCCGGTTCTCCAACTGGTGCCCAACGTGTGGGCGGCTTCAGTGGTAGCGGTTCAGCCCGAGGGTCGTGAGAAGCCTGGCAAGAAAATTCTGGAGGATTCGCGAACCACGTCAAGCGACCCCTGTATGTAGAAGTGGACCGAAAGTCTTTTGCAGCGCGGCTACTTCTTTCCGACGGCTGCTGACGACTGCTGCCCTGACTGCCGCCCTGCCTTGGCCCTCTGATGATGATTGGTATCGCGAGACGTTAGACGGACATCTGTTGGCGTAAGAAAACACTTAGTTAAGTATTTGTGGGTAGCGCCCACTCTTTTGTCTTGTTTTTGTTATTCGACTTTTGCATTAGTCGAAGCCATGGGGTAAGTACGTTTGTGCTGTGATCATTGCCTTAAACCCCTTGAAGTTTGTGAACAGTCCAGTTCGTTACGAAATGCCTGGACTTAGTAAGTTTAGAAAATTTTGCTGTCTTGACTGTAATAGGGATTCCCTGCTAGAGGACTCTTGTCCAATTCCTCCGGTTGGAACTCCCACTTATGAGCTCTATTCAAAACATGGTCTTGGCCCTATTATTTTTAATGAAACATGGATTCGATATACAAAGAAAGATGGGGTTCTGCAATGGCCACAAAATGGTAGCTTTGAGCCTGACATATTAGATAACCTAGAAGCAATTTGGTTTAATAGAAAAGCCCGGCCGGCAATGTAAGGCCAAACAGAAAGAAATTAAACAGGCAAAAAGAGACAAGAAAGCACAAGATATGTCGATTTTACAGGCTGCTCAACAGCTCAGGAATAATGAGACTGATCAGATGATTGAAGTCTCAGAAAGACAGCATCGTATGGCTATAGATAGATGTTATCCTGTGTTGTCTACTCCCCCACAGAATAATGATCTTGACGAAGATCCCTTAATGTCTCATTTGTTGAGATTCCCTCCGCCTTATGTACAAGGTGCTAATACACCCCCATTACAACCTGTCGTTCAGCAACCTGTTGTTCAACTAGTTGTTCCGGTTCTTCCACAATTGCCTCTTCCAGTAATTCCACCTCCTTTGCCACCGACTTCTGTACCTCAATCTCCTTTACTGTCAGTTCCTCTTACAACTGTTGGTCCTTCTCCTGCTGTGCTTAATACATTGTCTCCTGTTTTACTGTCATATTCCCCTACAGCTAGAAGATGATTAGTCGATACTGTTTCTGGTCTTTTATCACCTTTCTTTGGGTCTCTTAATTTGACTCCTATTTTGTCCCGAAGGCAATCCCGTAGTCAAATTCCAGACTCTGATGAGCAAGTCAGGTTAAACTCTCTCGCTCACAATTGGATCATGAGTGGTCCACAGTATAGTGTGCGCGATATCCTGGATACTTTTCTTCAGTGGAATGCGCCCACGCAGAGATATGTTTTTAATGTAATGTGTAATATACTTGTTAAAGGATGGGGTGATATGGATTTGGATTTACCTCCTCAAAGTTTGTTTGACATACAGGCTAAATTTGATAAAGGACTTATTGTGGGTCCTGACGTTGAGGAGGCCGTCCACACACTTGTCACTTTTAGGTCTTCCTTTTTCTCTCAAGCTTCTCTCGAACCTGATCCTGCGGTTCGGCGTAAAATAAAACACTATCCTATGCGAGAAGTTCCTCCAATATGGAGAGATGCGATTCCACAGGCAGGCAATGTCCCAGGTGTCCCAGCTCATTTTCAGCGCATATGGGTACATGTCCCCTGGAAACGATCTGAAGTTTTGGCGCTTAAACAGTCCATACCGGACCCTCGTAAAAATCCCGCTGGGTATTATAAAGAGCTGTCCAGGACTGTTGATGCGTGTGTCATGAATTTGGCAGATATTGATTTGTTGATGGGAAATGTAGTCCCTCAAGCATTGTGGGCTAGGATTCGTAGGGAAGACCACGATCAAGCTTTAGGTGGTAATTGGGCTGCTTTAACTGCCGCAGATGCAGCACAAGTAGGTGGTGCTAAACCCGATGATTTGATCACGGAATTGCCTGGTCGAATAATAGCTCTAATGAAAACGATGATGCCAGCCTTACGGGTTAACTGGGATAAGTTAGCTGCGTGTAAACAGAAGAAAGATGAGATTGTCTCTGATTTCTTTACTCGTTTCGAGGAGACGTTCATTGACCATAGCGGTCAAGATATGAGTACGGAGGGTGGACAGCGATTATTTGTGCAGACATTTGCATTTAATTTACTTCCAGAATTGTCGCATAAGTTGAAAGACTCCGAGAGTTCGTGGGCCGTTTCATCGTCAGCCCAGATATTAGCTACTGCTCAGTACTATGAGAATAGGGATAAGGAAGAAAAGGATAAAATGGAGAAAAAGACTAAAGAGTTGAAAACAAAGGTTCTTTTGCAACAAGCTTATCCCCCTCGTTCAGCTCAGCGTCAGTTGCAACAGCCTCCGCAGTTTCAAAGATTGTTACAGAAACCTGCACCTTTTGTTCCGCGACCTTTGTTGGGTCCTAATCAATGTGCCTAAAGAGTGTAAAGTGTAAAGAGGAAGGTCATTTTAAGAGTAGTTGCCCGATTTTATTGCAGCGTAATGGTGGACTATCAGGGCCACGAGGCTGTGGTGGTTTTCAGTCAGCACCTAGGGGTAGAGGGCGAGGTGCGTTGTCTCAGGGACAGCGTTCCTTTCCCCCTGAGAATACTATGAATTATTTTGATCATCAGAATTCTCAGTCTGCACAATATTACAATGATGATTATTGTACTGAAAGCGAGAATCAGGATTTTCGTACTAGCTAGGACAGCCATGGACAAAGCAGGGGAGTGGTATCAGTTCCAGTGGACCAGAATGGGCCTTATGTTAACGTTGTTGCATTGGGTGTTACAGAGCCATTACTTTTGGATACTGGTGCGATGAGAAGTTCTATCATTCACTCCAAACTCCCTGGGGCACCTTTGTCTGGCTTAACAAACGTTTCTGTAGGATTCTCTGGCACCCACGTTCGCAACCCGGTTTCTTGTCCTTTGCCTATTTCCATTGGTCCTTATGATTTGGAAGCCCCGCTCATTTTAATGACTGGTTGCGGCGAGAATTTGTTAGGTTTGGATTTATTGAAACGTCTACATGCGACGTTGTATTGTTCCCCCTCTGGTGTACATCTTACTTTGGGTGATAAATACGTCTATCCTATGTATTTGTCTAAGGATCAATTGCCACTTGAATTGCGTTCACTTCCTGCTACGCTTTGGGCCACGGGTCCGAATGATGTTGGTTTACTCAAAATTCCACCTTACGTGGTTGCTGTCAAGCCTGATGTTAAGCTACCGCGCATTCCTCAGTATAAAATTTCCAGCGATGGTGAAAGAGCTCTGTTGGCCATCATTTATGATTTAGTTCAGAAGGGTGTGGTTGAGGAAACAAGAGGAAATGTTTGCAATAGTCCTGTTCTGCCTATTCTTAAACGTACTGATCCTTCTAAGCCTCCTGTATACCGTTTTGTGATTGATCTCCGAGAGGTCAACAAAATTGTTGTCCCCCAGTTTCCTGTTGTCCCGGATATTACTGTTTTGCTCACAATGATACCTGCTTCGGCCGCTTGGTTCTCAGTTATTGATCTTAAAAATGCTTTCTTTAGCATTCCTAGTGCGGAGGAAAGTAGGGATCTCTTTGGTTTCTCTCTTGGAGGCCGAAGTTTTCAATTTAAACGTGCACCTCAAGGTTATTGTGAAAGTCCCTCCATTTATAGTCAGGCTTTGAAGTCCCAGCTTGATGCTTTTTCTTTGCCTCCAGGTGCTACTCTTATTCAGTATGTGAATGATCTGTTAGTGGCTGCCAATTCAGAGGAGATTTGTAAGAATGCGACTGCTTCGCTTTTGCGTCATTTGTCCGATTTACATCATAAGCTGTCACTTTCTAAATTACAATATTGTCGCCAAGAGGTTACCTATTTAGGTCATCTCTTGTCGAAGGAGGGAAGACGATTGACCCCAGAACGTATTCATGCAATTGCACGAATGTCTGTACCATCTACACAAAGGGAGGTGCGTGCCTTTCTGGGCATTACCTCTTATTGTAGACCGTGGATTCCGAATTTTTCCCTGTTGGCTAAACCTTTGTTGGCACTTACTCTGAAAGATACACCCCAACTTTTTCCTTGGACTAATGAATGTCAGAAGAGTTTTTCTGATTTACGTACTGCTTTGTGTTCTGCTCCTGTGTTGGGTACTCCAGATTATAGTAAGCCTTTCACACTCTATGTGCATGAAAGAGAAGGGTGTGCATTGTCAGTTTTAACGCAACAATTTGGAGACCGACAAAGGCCATGTGCCTATTTTTCGGCTACATTAGATCCAGTAGCCAAGGCATTGCCTAGTTGTCTCAGAGCAACAGCAGCAGCAGCGATCTCCATTCGTCAATCTGCTGGATTGGTACTGGATCACACTCTTATTGTTATGGTACCACATGCAGTGGATACTCTCTTGAATAGAACAAAAACGCAACATCTTACGAGTGCTCGCTTGTCTGGGTATGAGTTGACGCTTTTGGCTAGTCACATACATATCAAGCGATGTAATGTTTTAAATCCAGCAACATTGTTACCCATTGCAGAAGAAAAAGATACACAAGAACAGCATGATTGTTTTCTTCGTACAGAGGAAGAAACTGAAGGCAGGATAGATTTAAAAAACACACCACTTGTGGACCCGGAAGGGATCCTATGGGTGGATGGGTCTTGTTTCAAGCTTCCTAATGGCGAAACGACTGCAGCTTACGCTGTTACTACTTTGTATACAATAGTAGAGGCTGCACGCTTTACACAGAATTCAGCACAAGCAGCTGAGTTGATTGCACTGACGAGAGCATGTGTGGTGGCAAAAGGAAAGATAGTGACTGTTTATACTGATAGCCAATACGCCTTTGGCGTGGCTCATAGCTTTGGTCGTTTGTGGAAGGAAAGAGGATTCTTTACTTCCCATGGGACTAAAATACAGCATGGTCAGTTGGTAACTGACCTTCTTGAATCACTTGTCTTGCCTATTCAAATAGCGATTGTGAAGTGCAGTGCACATAAAAGGATCACTGATGATGTGGGTCGCGGGAATGCGTTTGCAGACGAGGTAGCGAAAGAAACGGTGCGAGATGTTACAAGTCGCATGTATGTTGCAGGTCCTGCAAGATGGGTCAGAGAAGGAGGTATGTGTGAGGACACAGTAGAAAGTGTGAAAATGATCCAAGAAGAAGCAACTGAGAAGGAATTGAGTAAGTGGAGAGAAAGTATGGGAATGTTGGATGCGACAGGGTGTTGGACGGAATTGTCAGAACACCAACGCTGGTTGTTACCAGATGCTTATGTATTGCCAGTGGTTACTATGGCGCATGGTCCAGCTCATATCAGTGCGAAAGGGATATGCAAGCTTTTGGCTCCAGTATGGCAGAATGAAGGTATCCCCAGATGTGCGGAAAATGTGGTAAAGCATTGTATTGTTTACTTGATGCATAATCCAGGAAAGGGAACCCCAAATCCGGAAGGTCATTTTGCTCCCCCTACGTATCCTTTTGAGGTATTGCAAATTGATTACATTCATATGGAACGTTCCAATAACCTCAAGTATGTCCTGGTGGTGGTCTGTGCCTTTTCCAGATGGATAGAGGCCTACCCCCTAAAGGATAATACTGCCTTGTCCACTGCCAAAGTCCTCTTGAAGGAATTCTTTCCGAGGTTTGGTTTGCCGCGCATTGTCTGGAGTGACAATGGAAGTGAATTTGTAGGTCAAATTATGCAGAAGGTGTGTGCGGGTCTTGGTATTAGGCGGAAATTTCATGCGGCAAACCACCCTCAGTCAGCGGGTTTAGTAGAGTGCTATAATAGCACTCTCAAGCTTAAATTAGCAAAGATTCAGGCCAGCACGGGTCTTGCTTGGCCCGATGCTTTACCTTTGGCACTTCTCTTTACGAGAACAACTGTACATTCTCGTTTAGGACTAAGGGCCAGATGTAGGTGGCCAATTACCGGTCGGTAACGGCCGAATTCGGCCGTTACCGACCGGTAATTGGAATTTGAGATGTAGGTCACTCAATTTTACAGAATCGGTAAATTTACCGATCGGTAAATTTACCGATTCTGTAAAATACTGAGTCGGTATTTTTACCGAATCGGTAAAATTGAGATGTAGGTGGGACTCTTCTGAGTCCCACAAGCCTTACCGAATCGATATTTTACCATCAAATCCTATTTGATGGTAAAATACCGATTCCGGTGTGCATGCACATGTGTGCATGCACACCTGTGCCATATGACAGGCAGACCTGCCCTTAGGTATGCCTGCCACATGGCACCCGAACATGTTTTGGGGGTGCTAGAGGGTGTCAAAGTGACACCCCCTGCACCATTGTGAAATTCGGTATTTACCGATTGGGTAAATACCGAATCGGTAATGCCCATTCATTCCTATGGGCTTCAAAGCCCATAGGAATGAATGGGCATTACTGGTCGGTATTTACTGATTCGGTAAATACCGAATATTTCCAATTCGGTAAATGCACATCTGGATTTACCTACATCTCCCTCCTTCTATTTTACCACTTCTTAAATACCGAATCGGTATGATTCGGTATTTAAGAAGTGGTAAAATAAAATTACCTACATCTGGCCCTTAGTCCTTATGAGGTCGTTTTTGGGCGCCCAGCCAATGTCTGGAGAGTCCCTCGACCTAAAAAATATTCTGACATTCCATATGCATTGTTGGTTGATTACTTGCATGACCTCACCACTAAATTACGTGTTATTCATCAACAGGTTCAAAACGCTTTGTCGGAGGCTTCCTCAGATCCAGGTCATTCCATTCAACATAGAGATTTTGTCTGCTTAAATAACTTCCAGAGGAAAAAGAATCTGGAACCTCGTTGGGGACCCCCGCGACAGGTGCTTCTCGTCACACGTACAGCTGTGAAGGTCGTTGGGAAGAAAAACTGGGTCCACGGCGTACACTGTAAAAGGGTACCCTTGCCTTTACCTTATGACCAGTGGGTCCGAGAAGGTGTAGGTGACAGTGAGAGTGAAAAAGTACCCCGATTTGTACCTTTTAGTAATGCACGCCTGGACTGGACAAGTTCTGAGAAAGAAGATGACGACGTGTTGCAAGAAGCTGTACCAACACCTCTTCGATTGAATACAACGAACCCAAAGACTTTGTTTCGAGTCCAAACAATACCTGGCAAAACACGGTACAACCTAAGACCTAGGTTGACTAAAGACAATTGAACATTTTTCTTATTTTCTGGTTACTTTTTTTTATAAAGACATTTCCTTTTCACTATCCATCAAGTTGCAGGGTCACGGTATGAGTCTTAGGCTGTGACCTGACTAGTGACATAGGTCTGCAGGACTTGCAGTGTCATAGGACGGCTAATAACCACAACTAAGTGATCCAGGAAGATTACAGTGAGCAACGCTTTAGAGAATGGATAATAAAGTGGAAGGGAATGATAAGAAAGTTCTAATGAAAATGAAGTACAAGAAATTATTGTTTAGTCGATGTGGCATAGCATTGTGTATTTTAGTATGTTTCTGTATTTTATTAACTTGTGTGGGTTGGATTGTCCATACTATGCAGCCAGCACTAGCCCCAACTTCTGTTTCTTTGCCTTTTTCTACTACTCTCTCCCCGCACAAGTTCTATACACTCCCAGATCATGAGCAAATTAGGAGAACAGAATACTTCAACAATTCATTCATCCAGTTGTTACATCAGCATCACCTGGTAGTCAACATTACTGATTGTTGGGTTTGTGGGCTTATGCCCCATAATGCTGAGAAAGGGATGCCATATTTAGTCCTTCCGTTTTCTTATGAAGGTTCCGCTTGGGCTTATTTGGCTATGTTTTCCAATGCATACCAGAATCAACTTAGATATCCTCCGGGTGGTTCAAATAATGGTGGAGCAGATTTTAGTAATAGTCCTTTGATAAAGGGAATAGTGACTATAGCTAAAATTGCCGCCATTGGTAAAATTCCCGTTGATGAGAAACGAGCATATGATGGTTGGAATGTGACTCGTTACGTTACTAGCCTCACTGATAAGGCTAGACAAAGAAGATCTTTACCAATTTGGACAATATCTCATAAAGGTAACTTATGCCTGCAGATAAATGGTCAGAATAATGAGAATAAACAGGAAAAGAGTGTTTGTTCCCATACATACATCTATTCACCATTGATTTCTTCACCATTGGTACCATCTCAAGGTACATATTTTGTCTGTCATGATAGAGCCTATACATGGCTTCCCACCTATTTTTCAGGAACGTGTTATGTGGCTTTCCTTCTTCCCCCTACCTATACTGCTCCTTCAGGTCATCACAGAAAAAGATATGGCAGAGGGGTTATTGATTCTAAGGACACAGCTGGACAAGAGGGAGGAGACTTTATCAAAGGGTTTCTTCCTTTTTGGGGCCCAATGGCCAATAGCAGAAACATTAGACAGCTAGTTTGTGTTGTCGAGGCTACGATAAATGTAACTTCCGGAGCCTTGAGTAATCTGACAGCCGAACTTCAGGCGGATCCTCTTATGACTTTGCAAAACTGAATGGTTTTAGATATTGTCCTCGCAGATAGAGGAGGAGTCTGTAAATTGATTGGGTCTAGTTGCTGCATTTACATTCCTGATAATGCTCCTACAGTATACCAAGCCATTTCTAAGTTACACGTGATTTCCCAGTCTATTCACCAGGACACAGGAGATTGGTCTGTGATGGGATGGTTTTGGGGACTACTGTCCACTTGGGGATGGAAAGTGATAACTTTCTTTGGGATGATTTTAGCCATCATTTTCTCTTGTTGTCTTTGTTTGCAGTGTGGCCCCGCCATCTGTGGTCTTTGTGCCACCTTGTGTGTCCCAAAGCCTGTGTCACAGAAAACAGAGAACATTAAAATGATGTTGCAGCAACAGCTCAATGACCTCATGACCATTAACATTGACTCAGACTAACTTGATTCTTTTGTGTTTTGCCTGAGTAATGGCAAAAGGAGGGTCTGAGTTTCTGTGATTTTCGACTTCGCTTCGTATTCAGCCGCCATTTTGTGTCTAGTCGCCATTTTGTGTTGCCTTTACTCAGGCAGCACGGCGAACATGGTGTTTTTGCCTTTCCAGCTGCTATGCGTCTCTTCTGTTAAAAAGTAACCCCCTATCCTTGCTTATGAAACCGATGTCAGGGTCTGGCCGAGTTTGTTAATCCATGTCTAGACTGATTGATCCTGGTTTCAGTTGACTGTTTGAGTCCCACCATTCTTCCTTTACTTTATCTTGTTTGACTGGCCTTCGCTATTCTCTCCTTGTATTCTCCTATTACACAACTATCCTTTGAAACACGCAAATACGTCCTGCCATCTGCAAATTGAATTACATGCACAAGCATTGATTAACTTGCGGGGAGGAGAGAACACGGGGTCTGAAAGAAGGGCCTATTCAAGATACTCGATAGCTTGTTTTCAAACTTTTCCTACTTGTCAGTTTTGTATGTTTTGGGAGTAGACATTGTAAATATGTGTGCTACAAAAGATTGTGCACCACGGAATTAAGTGGCAGTCTCCTAAGAATATACTTTCGTACTTCTTGGATAACTGTGCTTAGCTGCAGCTAATAAACTCGATTTTCTACGCCTAACGGAGTGTCTTGTGTCTCTGTCTGACAAGGCAGGTGAAACCGGAGATATTAGGCGTGCCCTGCGCCGCTAGGCCCATAAGGCCCGGTTCTCCAACAGTACATATTACAAACCATGTACCGCAGACAGGACATGAGCCCCAAAGGCTGCAGAGGCCGCCATCCCCAACTGATGGTGATAATGGGAAACAAATGTATGGGGAGTAGCCCATGTGGCAACATTACAAATGTCCCTCAAGGAGGCCCCTTTGAACATGGTCCAGGAGGACGAAACTCCCCTGGTCGACCTACCCTGAACAGAAGAAGGGAGAGGACAGTGGGCCGAATCGTAAGCAGAAACCACAGCGCCCCTGACCCAAAGAGACAAGGTGGACAAAGAAGGACGAAGCCCCAGCCCCGAGAGGCCATAGGTGACAAACAAGGAATCAACCTTACGGAAACCAGCCGTACGCTCCAAGTAGATGCGGAGAGCCCTCAGCACATCCAACAAATGGAGGATCACCTCCTCAGGAGAGGCAGGATCCTGATAAAACACCGGGAGAACAATATCCTCCTGACAGTGAAAAGAAGACAACACCTTAGGAAGAAAGAACTGACTCAGGCGGAGAATGACCTTGTCAGCGCAAAAGCGCAAAAAGGGGGGAGAAGCCATCAGAGCACCAATCTCACCAACCCTCACCCAGAAGTAATGGCCACCAGGAAAAGAACCTTAGCAGAAAGGAACTTCAGGGCCACAGAGTCCAAAGGCTCGAAAGGAGGACCCGTCAAAGCCTGCAGAACCAAGGGAAGATCCCAAGGAGGCACAGGAGAACGAGAAACAGGACGCTGAATCAAGAAACTCCTCAGAAGGCGAGCCACCAACGGGGAGACAGAGGACACAGAGGAACCCCGAAAAGCAAGAATGGCAGCCCACTGCGCCCGCAGGGAAGAAACCGCAAGCCCCAAGACGAAACCATCCCTCAAGAAGTCCAACACCCTCACAGCCTCACAGGAGGCAGAAGAGAGACCCTTCCCAAGACACCAGGAGGAGAAATTCTTCCAGTGACGGGCATAGGACTTCAAGGTGGAAGGACGCCAAGAAAGCTGGAGACATTGGGCAACCTCCACCGAGCAACCCAAACCCAGCAAACTCAACCTCTCAAGTGCCAAACCCCTAGCCGGAGGCGGCGCAGGGAGGCAATCCCGAGAAGAGGAGCCCGCAGGGGGGAGGGAGACAGGGGAAACCTCCAATGTGGGCAAACAGAAAAGGTCAGCAGAAGGGGAAACCAAGACTGCCGAGACCACTCCGGTACCACCAGGAGAACCTACGCCTGATCCAACCGAATCATCCGGAGGACCCTCGGAATTAAGGCAAACGGAGGGAAGGCAAATAGCAGACCCTTCGACCATGGAATCGAGAAAGCATCGGTGGCCCACGCCAACGGAGAGGGAACGATGCTGCAAAACAGAGGAAGAAGGGAAGAATCCTCCGAGGCAAAAAGATCCAGCCAAGGAAGGCGGAGCCTGAGGACAATCAGATCGAACAGACCCGGGGACAGACACAGGGACACCGAGGAGGGGAACACCCTGCTCAAAGAATCCGCAGGCCCATTCTCCATCCCCGGAAGATAGACCGCCATCAGAGACAAGAGACTCGACTCGGCCCAAAGGCCGATCTACCGGGACAGGAGAAACAGAGAACGACACATGCCCCCTTGATGATTCACATAAGCACAAACCACCTGATTGTCGGTCTGCATAGAGACCGCCCAACCCCGAAGGAGAGGAGCCAACCATAGAAGAGCCAACCAAACTTCCCTCAACTCTTTCCAGTTCCAGGACTGGAGGGACTCCAAACGGGACCACCAACCCTGAGCCTTGGAGGCACCCAGAACAGCACCCCACCCCAAAGCACTGGCATCCGTGGCCAACACGACCACAGACTGAGGAGAAGGGAGATCGAACCCCTGGGAAAGAGACTGAGGGGACAACCACCACTGGAGATCCACCCGAATCCCCAGAGTGACAGGGATTAGAGTCTCGTAGTCCAAGGAGGCAGGATCCCAGTGCGACAGGACATGATGTAACAGGGGGTACAGATGCAGCCTGGTCCAAGGAAGGAGATGCAAAGTGGACACCATCTCCCCCTGACTCCGTAACCAGAGACGGGCAGACACCCGGGACTGGGACAGAAGCCAAGAAAGGTGACGAAACAAAGTCAACTGGCGCTCCTGGGAGAGAAACACCATGCTCAGGTCCATGCGGAAGAGAGCCCCCAGGAACTTCAGGGACTGGGAGGGCACCATGGAGGACTTCCTGTGGTTGATGAGGAACTCAAAGGAACCCAGGAGAAGACACACCTGATCCATATCCGACAGAGCCTGAGAAAAAGAAGGAGAGACAATCAACCAGTCATCCAGATATGGAAACACCTGCAGCCCCCTGGAATGAAGAATACCCACCAGAGGGGCCAAGAGCTTGGTGAACACTCTGGGCGCCGATGAAAGGCCGAACGAGAGCACCCGGACCTGATAGTGAAGGGCCCCCACAGCAAACCGGAGAAACCGCTGGTCCGCGGGATGGACAGGAACGTGCAGATACGCATCCATCAGATCCAGGGATGCCAGGAAGCCTCCCGGAAGCACCAGAGGCAGGATGGACTGCAGACTCACCATCTTGAATGGACGATGAAGAACGAAGCGATTGACCCGCTTCAGATCCAAAACAGGACGAAGATCCGAAGTATCTTTCTTGGAGACCAGAAAGAGGATCGAATAGCAACCCTCGCCCCTTTCCAGAGGAGGAACCTCCACAATAGCTCTCTTCTCCAACAGAAGCCGCACACCCGCCAACAAAGCCTCCCGTCGCAGAGGAAGACGGGGCAGGGGAGTCCAAACAAAAACCGGAGGAGGAGGAGATGAAAACTCTATCCGGTAAACCTCTGACACAGTCCGAACCGCCCAGGCATCCGGAACTGACAACCAGTGGGATCGGAAGGACTGGAGGCGACCACCAACGGGCAAAGGCAGACAGTCATAGGGAAGAGGAGGAAGCGGCGGAGGCAACACTGGCAGCGGCCCGGGGCTTGGCACCTCCAGGGGCCCTGCGGCCATGACCCCTGCCACGAAAGGGCTGAGAAGCGCCCCAAGCAGGAGGCCCAAAAGCGCGACGGTAGCCAAACCCACACCCCCGAGAAGGAGGCGGACTGGAGCCACCAGCTTGCGGTTCTCCGCTGATTGCTTGACCATATCCTCCAGCTGGGGACCGAACACTTTGGAACCTTCAAAGGGCAACTTAAGGAGGACCGACTTCTGGGAAGACTCAGCCTTCCAGGAACGCATCCAAATATGACGACGGGCAGCGATAGAAGCACCAGAAGCAGCCGCCGCCACCCCCAAATTTTCAAAGGAAAGATCCGACAAGTGTCGCACCTGTAACTCCATCAAAGACAAAAGAGGCATGGCATCCTCAATGTCCTGCAGCAGAACGGACAGGGACTGGAAATCCTTGAGGAGCGACAGAACCATGTAGTTAGAATAGGCAGTTACCCGGACAGAAAAATTAGAAGCAGCATAGGAACGCTTCACCGCCCCTTCAACACGCTTATCCACAGCGTCTGCAGGAAGGGCGTCATCCGAAATGACCAAACCTTGAGAGGAAAGGCCAGCCATCAAATTGTCAACTTTCACAGCCTGAGGGAACTCAGCAGCAAAACCCTCAAGAGGGTAACCCTTGGACAGGAAACGAGGAAAAGCAGACTTGTCCACCTCCTTCCATTCGTGAGACAGCACTTTGCGCACCGCCCCGTGCAAAGGAAAAGAATCAGGAGCAGGCTGGACATACTGCGTAAAAAAGTCATCCTCCAAAACATCAGCAGTAGGAGGAGAGAATCCCAAATTGGACCGCGCATGGGTGAATAGGTCAGAGTGCTCAACACCCTGAACAAAGTGACCACGCACACCCTCATACTCATCAGGTCCAAACTCATCTTCAGGAGCAGCCTGCGGATCCAATGAACCACGAGGCACCTTGGGAGGAGGCCCAGCCGTGTCCCTAGCCAGGAAAGCAGCAGCCACAGCCTCATTAATAATCAGGCGCAGGGCATCAAGAGGGGCAGCAGAGGAAGAAGCATCAGAGGCCATGTCTGCAACAATCCGAGTCCAAAAGCACCAAAAACAGGCTTACAGCAAGGACAAAAACCTGCAAGGAAGGACCCCATTTATAGGCCACCAAGTCCCGAGGAACCAATCTCCCGTGGGAGCAGGAAAAAGGGGGCCGGCATAAAAAGCACAGTCAGCTGCCAAATTCTCCCCCAAATGCACAAGAAAACATATGCGCGCCGCAGCACCAAAGCCAGAAATCCCTGCCCGCTAATGCAGGGTGCAGCGGGACCAGAGATCCCCCTAGAATGGCCGCTGAATCAGGCCATCAACACAGGTGAGCGTGCACAAGCGGAGACGGCCGCTAATGCGAACCGCGTAACAGAATGCAAATGAGGCAGCGCCGGGGGAAAACACAGCGAGAAACAAAAGGCGGCCGCTAAAGCAGGCCGCCGAAAACAGCAAAACAAGAAACAACAGGGAACTTACCCGAGGCAACCCCATCCAGCACAGCCAGGCAATCAGGCATGTAGGCAGAAAAAAAAGAACAGGATGCTCCGATGCTGTATTTCCCCCTTTATTGTCACGTGATAGTGACGCCATCTTGGGGGAAGTGCAAACAGCTCAGCTAGGCTATAGGTTTCTGTGGAGCAGACTAGCTGCTCA
The DNA here is from genome assembly GCF_964261635.1 of Lissotriton helveticus. Taxonomy (NCBI): domain Eukaryota; kingdom Metazoa; phylum Chordata; class Amphibia; order Caudata; family Salamandridae; genus Lissotriton; species Lissotriton helveticus. The sequence continues at coordinate 489,499,763 of NC_136067.1, read as the reverse complement.
CTTGTAAGCAATGGGACGGGGAGACAGGACGAGGAGGTAATATATGAAGCCCTCCTTCGCTGTTCTCATCACTAAACATTGGTATCTCCCCTTTGTGCCTGGCGCTGTAAATTTAGGTGTGCCTGTCAGATTAGGCAGCTTTTAGCAGCCCGTGTCATCTCAAGCTGGAAACTGCAGTGCAGTAAGCCAGCAGGCATGTGGTAGGTAGCGATGAGCCCCCAAAGGTTTTGCCGTGTTTTCCCTGTAGCACAGACCTAAATCAAAAATAACATTCCTTCCCCCTCCTCAGTTAATGCTTGCTCCCTACCTTCCACGAATACTTGCCGTTTGTACGAATTCCCCCCATCTCCCAGTCTGAATTCACCTCCTTATTACACGCGGTCAGTTCTGGCTCCCCTAATGACTGTTGTCCCCCTCAAATTCGGAAAGCTGCCTTCTTGGCCTGTCCGGGTCCCCCGCTAGCTCTTCTTAATCACTCACTCGCCACAGGCTCTGTCCCCGAAGCTTTCAAACAAGCAGTTGTTGTACCTATACTAAAAAAGCCTGGTGCTGATCCATCTGTTTTAAGTAACTACCGGCCGATCTCCCTCCTCCCCTATTTGGGGAAGGTTTTGGAGACCCATGTCACCCGTTGCCTCAGCGCTTTCATTGAAAAATCCCACTTTCTTGACGACCAGCAGGCTGGATTTAGACCGGCCCACTCAACGGAAGCAGTCATCGTGGCTGTAATGGACGCGCTGAGACAGGGTGCCGACAAGAACCTGGCCCAAGCCCTTGTTCTATTAGATCTGTCGGCTGCTTTCGACACGGTCGATCATGCTATCTTGATCGACCGTGTCGGAAACGCGGGCATTCAGGGCTTGGCCTTAACATGGATCAGCTCCTTCTTGCACCAGCGCTCCCAATCGGTTCATCTATCCACCTTCTCTGCCCCCTACTCTTCACTCTCCTGTGGTGTCCCCCAGGGTTCTGCTCTTTCGTCCCTCTTGTTCAATCTTTATATGCAACCCCTCTTAGCCTCCCTCCGTCACACCCCTGTCACCATTTTCAACTATGCGGATGACTTACAGTTAATCTTCCCTATTGACTCCTCCCTCTCTTCCTGTACCAACTTTCAATCCACTATGCTTACCATTTCTGAGTGGATGCATTTTAGCCAGCTGAAGCTCAATCCCAGCAAGACGGAGTTGGTATTGACAGGAGGGTCTTCCAACCCCTGGAGCTCCAGTTTTTGGCCCCAATCTCTCGGCCCCCCACCCTGTCCCGTCAATACCGTGAGGAGCCTTGGCGTTATTATCTCTAGTGACTTATCCATGAGACCTCAAATTAATGCCGTCACTTCCGCTTGCTTTTACCATCTGCGTAGAATTCCTCACTACAGAGGCTCTCACACTTGTCATCATGGCCCTTGTCACCTCCCGTATTGACTATGCCAACTCCCTGTATGTGGGGATCCCTGCCTACCACCTTCATCGGCTCCAGCTGGTGCAAAATCAGGCGGCAAGACTGGTCTTTCAACAGCCTAAGCACCAACATGTCTCGCCCCTGCTGAGGAGACTGCACTGGCTCCCGGTTGCCTCTCGTTGTATTTTCAAAATGGGCTGTACTGTTTTTAAGTCACTCCTCGCTCTTGCCCCAGCCTTCACTTCCCTCAGCCTTAAGCGTCACATTCCCCTGAGGAATCTTCGGTCTTCTGCTCACAACCTTCTAATTGTCCCCAGGTTCAAACGGAAAAAACATGGTGGCTCCTGTTTTTCCTTTCTTGCCCCTTCAACCTGGAATTCCCTTCCCTCTACTATACGACTCTGTCCCGATAACACCTGTTTTCGCAAACTTCTTAAAACCCATCTCTTCCAGCTAGCCGACGAATAAACCTCACTGCCTACCCTCCCTGCTTTGTCTATGAGCGCCATGAAACCGACTGGTGTACGTGCGCGGTAAAAATCCCTTTAACATAACATAACATAACACCTACTTCTATGTCTGCCCGGCTCCGCTACTCTGCTTTGGCACCGGGCTCTGCACCGAAGACACAAGATGCCTAAAGAAACAAGCAGCGACGGTGCAGAAAGGAACATTTAAACAAAAGAGTTCTCCAAAACTACAGGTGATGAATGCAAACGCAACAAGACTGTACTTGGCCAGTGCTCCTGAGCCTTTAACAGAAGTGAGGTATCCGCTGCCTGAATGACCTAGGAGGTATCAAAGAAGAGCGACGCATGAGTGAACCAATGGTAAGCAGCAGGCAGGAATAAAGCTGGTTTATTGATAACAGCAGGTCTTGCAGACAGCACATGTCTGCTGGCTAGGTTCAACCTATAAAGAGGCAGGGGAGATATGCCCAGGGCATAGTCCATGAAAATAGGCGCAGATGCAGAATTGAGTAAGACATAGATATACGTGTGCATGTGCCATCTCTTCCACAAGTTCCAGTGCAGAGCATCAGTGCTGTGAGGTCGGTCTACGTGTGATATCCAGCTTGGTGTTGGAGCAAGACGAGGGTGAAGTCTGGTCAGACAGGTTTGATTGGGGGGCCCCCTTTGTGCTTGGCAAATCCAAGAGTCCTACAATCGCATAATCCTGATCAGATTATTCAGGTGTGGAGATGGCATCTTTCTCCCTATGTCACCCAAGGGCATGGGACATTCATCTTCAACCCCTCCTGAGCTGCCAAAGGTGTCTATCCCATCCCTCATCTCTGGTGTGACCGCCGGTCACTAGGAAGCGATCACTCTTCTATCCATCTCCAGATCTTATCTGGGGAGTCGAAAGCTTTGCTGGTAAAATGAGCATTTATTGTATTACCTTTGCCCTGAAGTTTCTGTTTAAAAGAGTCAAAGTGTTTTGTTGTGACTGCGCGAGTTTAGTATAATCAGGCAATACAATTATGGCACGAGATTCATACTTGACATCCGTCTTGGTCCACACCTCTTGTAGGATCAAGTGACGATCCGGAAAGTGAAGAAATCTAGTGATGATTAGCCTGGCTGAAGCGCCGGGAGGAGGTCAAGGGCCAAGGGCTTCATGCAAGCTTTCTCTAATAAAGCAGTGGGAGAATTTCTGTTTGGGTATGATAGCTTCCAACCAGGTTGTTAAGATTTGTTGTGAACCAGTACCTTTGCCCCCTCAGGGAACTCTAGAAAGATAAAGTTATAACATCAGGATCAACCCTCAGAATTCTCTGTTCGTATAGTCAGATGTTAGATACCGCTAATAGGCGGGCAACCGTGGAGCAGAGTTCCTTAATAGTGTCCTCTAGTTCAAAGTTTCAGCCCTCAGCCTCCGTCACCATTTACTAATTTTCCTCTGTTTACGCAGTACTTGTCTTTTATCTTTGGTAGGAGTATTTCATCTGAAATAGCTGGACTATGGTCACCACCAGGGAGGGGAGCAGTACAGTAGTCCCAGAGCAAATCAGACCCTGCAGGGCTCAGGGGCAGGAACAGCAATATGGGGGCGGTTCCACCATGGGGTATGTACTGGGCTGTTGATGTAATGGTCTCCTTGGGGTTTTGCGTTTGGTGAGTAGTCTCCAGGCCCGCTTCCGGCTATATGAAGTAGTCCTGGCTGCACGCAAAACAGGACCACACCCAGATAGGAGTCATGCCACATATTTTAGTAACTGTTCAAATGCACAGAAGTAGGATACATGACTAATACCTTAGGTCCCTTGTTTATTTACAAACCCCTTGTGCCACTTTAGCGTCACTTTTAACAAAGAAAAAGTGACACAAAAGTGGCGCAAGAGGCTTGTAAATCTCCCCCAAGTGCTCACATTTTGAGATATTTTCTAACTCGTCATAGAAGGCAAATGAGATGTTGCAAGGCAATTAGAATAGGTGAATGACTTACTTAGATAAGCAATCAGAACAACAGACGTATGAGTACATTTAATATTAAATTCCCGGGAATAAAAACCAACAAAGAAACAGCCTACCAAATAGATACAGAAGAGAATAAGCACTGTATCAAATGAATCCCAACTGGATAGCAAAACATAAAAATAATAATGCATATTGTTACTAGAAGTCAAGTAATACTTGCCTTAATCCAAGAAACATGAAGGTAGCATAGCGATTAATAACAATAAACTTGAACACTTAAGTGTTAAACATGATTGCGAATGGGTAATTCAATTCTATGGAGGTTTAGGTGAGTGTTGGGTATTTAGGTATATTTAATGTGGGTCCCTAATGAAGGTATAACATATATTTAAGTGCTACTTTTTTAGATTAAACGAACATTTATGTACCTGCAAAAAAGTGCATAGTCTCGCCAGATATGCTTCAAAGTTTTTGATGAGGCATTTCAATTCAAATTTTTTGATTTGATTACTAATGAGACTAACACATAAATATTGTTTTTTAATCAGATGTTAATATATAACTTAAAGCATTAAATGTAAAATTACTAATGCCACCTCAAAAGGAGATAATATTTATAAGGATTTTAAGAACTGTGAGTTAAAGACCCAAACTAGCATAATTGCTAAATACGCTAATAAAGGTAATAAGCAAGGAACAGTATGGATTTGTAAAAGACCGAAATCTGCATGATCATAACTGATATTACCATATCATTCTATATTATTAGGGAAAATAAAGTCCTTATGTCACCAATTACAACTGATGCCACAATTTGAGATGGAAATTCCCGTAGGTCATTTGGCATGACATGAGCTACTCTATGAAACTCATGAAACGTTCTATCACAAATCATTAGCTGCACATGTAATAAATAATTAAATCTGCAAAACATTTCCAGTTCAACACATTCAGCTCTGCTCATAATATACATAGAGCATTTAGCAACAACCATAAAAACAGCATTGAAGATCTAGAACCAAACTTAAACAAAACAGCAAAACATAGCTTGCATTATATGTAGATGAACTTTTGGTATATAGTCTTTGCAAAGAAGTTGGGAGCCAGGACCTTGGTAAACATCAGATCAAATTGAAGCACTCAGAACTGCTAGTGCCGGCCCGCTACCCACAGGATAGACAGGACCGCTGCTTAGAAGATCCGGCTTTAGCAGTAAAAGCCTGACCTCACTCCTTCCTCGGTCAATATTTCCTCTTCCTTGGAGCATAGAATTTTGACTCCTTCTTACTGTGCAAAGCAGACCTATTCCAGGACCCAGAAGATTTAGAAGCAGAGTATTTAAAGGATCACGTAGGATTCTTATCCTTAGAGGTTTTCTTAATAATATCATCCAGTTTGTCACATAACAGGCTGCACCCATCAAACAGCAACTCTAGGAAAGCACTCTTGTCAGCGAAATTTGCTTTCCAATCCCGCAACCACAAATGCCTCTGAGCCATAACCATAGCACTGGTTGCTACTGATGATGCTTTAATCACATCTGCCGAAATATCAGACAACAGCTTCGCCTCCAGCTCCATGCTCACCAGGTGATCAGAAATGTCCGAGCCCTCCTGCAGTGCATCAAACAAAATCTCAAAATCCTTAACCAAAGACTGAGCCCTTATGGACTGCATAAGAAGCTGCTCTCAAAGCCAAATTAGCAGCTGAAAAATATTTCTTCAAGCTCCCATCAATCTTCCTGTCCACTTGATCAGACGGGGAGCAGTCCTCCGCACTCAAAGAAGAATGCCAATCAGCGGAGCCAGGATAGTATCCACCTTTACCGAATTTGGCAAATCCTCCCCCTGTTCCAGGACATAAGCCTTCATCATGAATCTGAGGACCTGGAAATGGTCAGGATCCTTCCACCCTCGAAAAATAGACTCCTTAATCAGAGGGTGAAGATGCAAAGCCACCCCAGCATGAATGAAACACTGGCGAAACATTTCCCCCTGCTCAGGCACTGCAGATGGCTCTAAACCAAGATCCACCCTTATGTGGTCCAATATAGGAGACAACTCCTCACAAGAAACATACTTCCCACCCGCAGCCTTAGGCATAAAGGAATACGAATCAGACCTTGAGTGAGACTCTCCAGGTTTGTCCAAATGCTTCGCTTTAGACTTTGTCTTAACTGCCAGTGCCTTGGTAACAAACTCATTGTTCATGGCCTGCACCTCCGTAGCTGAATGTAAGCCAGCGCCACCAACAGACTGGGTAGTATGCCCAGCCTCCAGCTCACTCTCTGAATCAGACTCAATTCGCCATCTCTTCTCTGCACGGTTGCCTTCCATGGTTACCAATGATAATCGAAAACCAAACACGCAGGTAGCTTAACTACTACCCCAAGCCTTGATAAGGTTTTTGAACACCAATCAGAAGGCACAGAGGAAAACCAACAACCAATGAGACCTAATGAGAACAGGGCTAGGTCATAGGTCACGAAATAACCAATCACATAAGTACAGCACAGATGGTCATATCTGTAGTGACTGTTTTGCCAGCAGTAAGGAGCACCGCATCGCATCCCAGCAGGCTGTCATACACTGCAAACTCCGAGAGGCACAGCACTACCACTACAGCACGAAGCCGCATCTGCGCCATCCTGTCAGAGTGACAGACAGCGCACCGCTCTGAAGTGCCCCAACACGCCTCAGGAGCTCCATAGCCCAAGGAGTCCCTCTGAGTCAGGCCTCACGGTCAGGCTGATTCTATGCCAGGACCGGAGGCTTCTGATTATGCTTTCTCATTTCTTTACTGCACAAACAGCAGCCAATGAAAATGAAACTACAAATGTAAAAAACAACATTTCCCATGAGGCTTTGAACCACGTCTCCAATACAACAACCAATCACAGTGGTAATAAGCATATAAGGTATAGAGACACTAATCTGGCCTCCTCTTTCTTTGCTGCTCCGCAGCCCTGATAAGTGCTCTTTACCTTATATGCTTATTCTGCTTATAGGCAGGCCTCACATTGTGTTTATCGCCCATGGCGTTTATTTGCTGACATAGCGATTTATATTATGTGTATGGCACTGTTAGACCCTTGGTTTGCAGGTGTTCGTAAGTAATCTGACTCATATTTATACGCCACTATCGGCTTCCTTCCCCTCCCGACTTCGGAGCGGAGCTCTTCTGGCCCGCTCCGTGTCGGCTAGCTTCCGTTTGGAGCACGTGTTGCGCTGGTAGGCCCCCCTTCCCTCACCATTGCTGCTTTTCCAGCGCAGACGCGTCGCTCGCGGTCCGCGACTAAGAGGGACTTAGCCCCCCCCTCGTGAAAGCGCACGTCGGGGCTCGCCTGACGCCCGGCGTACGCCGTCGGTGACTCATGCGCGTCAGTGTGCACGCGCAGCCCGGCTCTAGTGCCTGAAAGACGCTCTGCCCCAGGCTGAAGTGGGGAATCACGCAGTTTGGCCAGGAGCCGAGGGGCCGTTTTAACATCAATTAAGCAGCGTTTTTCACCGCATTTTGCATCGGAGCTAGACAGCTTTAACCCCTTGCTTCCCAGTGAGTGTGGAAGAGGGGCAATTTTTGGCAACCCTTTTTCTTAGTCAGATAAGGGTTGTTTTTCCCTCCATTAGTCCTAGAATTGGACTTTTATGCTTGAATTTGAATTCCTTCTTAGTATTTCCGGCTCCTGTGCCTGGCACTTCCCCTGATTGACGCCCTCGCCTGGGCTGGCAATTGTGCTTCCCTCTGGGGACTTAGAGTGGAATTTACAATTCCTTGTGGATATGGCAGATACGGAATACTGCGATGAGGAGGGTGCTGCGTGTGACTACCAGGACAATGATGAATATTACGAGGAGGAGTCTATGGAGGATATGATTGATAAGAAACTGGACGCTAAACTTGATAAAGCCCTTTCGTCAGCCCTGCTTCCCTTAACCAAGAAACTGGAGCTTTTGGTCCCTGGTAAGCCACTTCACCTTCCTAATCAGGACCATTCCCGCCCTCCCCCCCCCTAAGAAGGTGGCTACTGACCCGGCCTGGCCTCACGCCGAGTCCTATGATAAACTGTATAAATCCAAAGAATCTTCTGCTGGTGACAAGGCCTTACCGTCCCGCCCCCTCCCCCCCCCCCGAAGGATACCACTACTGACTCTGGTACTGATACCGACTCCTCAGATGCGGCTCCTCGCAAGCGCACCAAGAAACGTAGACATGCCTCCCCGCCTGTGATCCCTTCGCCCTTCTGCTTTGACCCATCGAATATTGTGCACCCTAGGTCCTCCGATTGGGTCCCTCCCCCAGCGGTAGCGGAATACCTGGAAACCCACCTCCGCAAAGGTTTTGACAAAGAGGTGAGAGCACGCATTAAGTCTGAGTGTCCCCGTCCCGATTTGGCCCACAAAGTGGCTGTCACACCCGACATTGACACTTCCATGACTACTTTTCTTTAAAAATATAAGAAAGTCCCTAAGAAAGGGATTGATTGCGCGCTCAGAGCGTGCCAAGATAAGGTCCTTGACCTTTCAGGGCCGTTGGCCAAGATCCTGGAACTGGCCCTTCAAGCTCAGGAGACAGGGGATGCCATTCATCCTGAAGTCCTAGCAGGTTGGGCGCAACGTGCCATTTGCATGCTGGGAAACGCCAACTGCGCTTTAGCTTCTGAAAGGCAGAAGTCAGTATTGCTCCGGATTGATCCTCAGTTGGTAGAGTTGGCTTCGTCAGAGCCGGGTCCTTTGGCGGAAGGACAGTTGTTTGGGGACAACTTTGTGAAAGACATTGCAAAATTTGTTAATACTTTTGCGTCCCTTGATAAATCTCAAGCCTCCTTGAAGAGGGTGTTGCACCAGGTCTCTAATAGGGCCGGACGTGGTAGAGGACGCTCGACCGGCCGCTATTCAAATACCAGTCCTCAAAGGGGCTACTCTCCTAGACGGGGCAGAGGATACACACAAGAACCGGACCAGGCCGGTTTCTATCCGTCAAGATCCCGCGGCTTCAGGGGCCGCTATAATCGAGGTGTCAACAGAGGTTACAAGAACTTCGACAATCAGTCCTCTGGTAAGTCGGGTGTGCTTGGCTCCGTTAAGGGGCAGGTTGCGTCACTTTGTGGTGAATTGGACGAGCCTCACTTCGGATGTTTGGGTCCTCTGGCCCGTCCAGGGTTACCAGATAGAGATGTTGGAATGTTCCTTTCAGGCCTCTCCCGCTCCCCCTCTCCTTTTTCCCTTCTATAACAGAGTTTTATCGACTCCGAACTAGACAATTTGTTAGCCAAGGAGGCTATTGCTGTGGGACCCTTCATCCCCGGAGGCTTCTGCAGCAAAGTCTTCCTAGTACAGAAGAAAGGAGGCGGTCAACGCCTAGTTTTAAATTTGAGAGACTTCAATCCATACGTCACGTATCGCCACTTCAAGATGGAGGGTATCCATCTTTTACGAGACCTTCTGTTGGAAAACGACTGGATGGTCCGTTTGGATCTAAAAGATGCATATCTGACGGTCCCCATCTGCCCCTCTCATCAAAAGTTCTTACAATTCCCTTGGAAAGGGCAGTGGTACCGGTACAGGGTGCTCCCCTTTGGTCTGTCCTCAGCCCCTTGGGTGTTCACCAAGCTTCTCAAACCGGTGATCTCTCGCCTCCGAGAGATGGGAGTGCGTCTCATTGTTTACCTAGACTACATGCTCATTCTAGCCCAAGATCGGTCCCTTCTTCTCACCCATTAGAGTGGACAACGTCCCTAATGCAGAATCTGGGGTTCGTCATCAATACCAAGAAATCGGTGATGATTCCGAACCAGCAGATGGAATTCCTAGGTTTTCTGATAGACTCAGTCTCAGCTCAACTCCTCCTTCCTCTTCACAAGATCAGGTCCATCAAGAGAGAAATAACATCCACATTGACCAAGGAGATGATCTCCTTGCGGGTTCTGGTGAGGATTGTGGGCCTTCTGGCCTCGTCAATTCAGGCCATTTTTCCGGGCCCCATACATTACAGGGCCCTTCAGAGACTAAAAATCTTTTATTTACAGAGGAGGTTTCATTACGATCATCTCATTCCTCTTTCCCCCGAGGCCCGAGAGGAGCTTCAGTGGTGGCTGGAACACATGTCGACCTGGAACGAGCGAGCCATCTTTGGCGCAGCCCCAGATATGATAGTCGAGTCAGACGCCAGCCAGTGGGGCTGGGGCGCTCGCTGTGGAGACTTTACCACAGGCGGACGGTGGTCAGCAGACGAACTCACACTACACATAAATTGTCTAGAGTTGTTGGCAGGGTCCTTTGCCATCAGGTCTGTCTCACCGCTGAAGAGCAATTGTTGTATTCTCCTTCGAATGGACAATGTCTCAGCGGTGAGATACATCAATCGGTTAGGGGGGACGAAGTCCCGCATGCTAGTGCACATTGCGAAGGAGTTTTGGCACTATTGCCTGGATCGCAAGATCTCTGTGGTGGTAGAATACCTTCCGGGGAAATTCAATCAGGTGGCGGATTGGAATTCCCGGTTTCTCCGAGACTTCAGCGATTGGAGACTTCATCCATCGCTGTTTGCTCGGATCATGACTATGCGAGGCCCCTGTCAGATAGATCTGTTTGCCTCTCACCTCAATGCCCATCTTCCCCTCTTTTACAGCTGGAGACCGGACCCGATGGCGAAGGGAACGGACCCGTTCCTACACCATTGGGGGCAACGGAGGAATTATGCCTTTCCCCCGTTTGCTCTGATCCTGAGAGTGGCGGCCTTTGTGCGCCGGCAGAGGGCGACGATAGTGTTGGTGACCCCGTTCTGGTCAACTCAGTCGTGTTTCCCACACTGTTGGAGTTATCTGTGGACCTTCCCTTCCGGCTCCCAGTCTTTCCGACGCTTCTGCAGGATCCGGTGGGTGCTTTCCACCCCTTAATCCTGCAGAATCAGTTGACTTTGATGGTGTGGACGCTCTCCGGAGACATGAATGCATTGCAGGCCTTTCACAGGAGGCTTCCAGCTTTATGCAACAGGCGTGGACTCCTTCCACCCGGAAACGATACTCTGCATCTTGGAAGAAATGGGTGGGTTGGTGCCTTCCAAAACAGGTGGATCCCCTGGGATCAAATGTAACTGATGTTCTGAATTTTCTGTCTGAATGTGCAACTTCGGGCCTGGATTACAGGTCGGTGAACAATTTCAGGTCTGCTATTTCAGCTGGACACGATCACATTGATGGTAAACCTGTAGGGATGCATCCCTTGGTGTGTAAATTGCTTAAAGGGGTTCGGGTGGCCAACCCTCCTCGGCCCAGGTATTCCACGCTTTGGGATGTTACAAAAGTTCTTAATTTGTTGGAAACCTGGCCCGATAATGGTGATTTATCTTTAAAATAGCTTTCTGCCAAGCTTACTATGCTTCTGTGTCTCATTTCATGTCGCAGAGTTTCAGATGTTAGAGCTTTAGACTAGGTTGGTAGGATGTTTTCTCCACAGGATGTTTCCTTTGTTATTACACGACGAACTAAGACTATGTCACCTTCAGTGGAGTATCCCGCTTTTCCACATAATAGCAAGTTATGTGTTTTGCAGTGTCTGAAATGCTATGAGGAGCGTACTATTGCACACAGGTCTGATCCCTTAGGCCAGTTGCTAATCTCTGTTCAGAAACCCTTCAAACCAGTCGCAGCGGCTACTTTAGCCAGATGGGTTCGTTGGATTATGTCAGAGGCTGGCACTGACATTTCACTTTATGGTGCTCACTCAGCTAGAGGTGCGATGGCTTCTAAAGCCTATTTGTTGGGTTCCCGTTTGGAGGACATCCTCAAGGCGGCTGATTGGTCTTCGGACTCAATGTTTAAAGTTTTTTATTATAAACCTATTCCTCATGTTTCTGATGCTGTGTTTGGTGAGCTTTGAACCAGCATAATCAGAAGCCTCCGGTCCTGCCATAGAATATAAAATTTTCTAGCTATCGCGACAAGAATTTTAGATTCTATTAACGACACGGAGGCGAGGATTATCCCACCCGTTGGGACAGTTATGTAACTGTAGAGTTATTGAAGTTATGTTGTTTAACATCTTTTTACCCACCCAGGGAGAAATGTAGTGGTGAGCTCCTTTTCTCAAACTTCTTTTTCTATTTTAGGAAATGATTCCAACAAGAGTTGAGTGCCTTCGTTGGATGGTTTTGCTGTACCTTCCTGGCGGAAGATGATTCCTTCGTGATTTGGATTATTCTCCGTTGAGAATTCCTAAAGGAACTGTTTTTTCTCTCCGTTGAGAGTTCAGGACTTGATTATTATTATGAGACTGTTCGCGCACAGAAAGAGGAGGCCAGATTAGTGTCTCTATACCTTATATGCTTATTACCACTGTGATTGGTTGTTGTATTGGAGGCGTGGTTCAAAGCCTCATGGGAAATTTTGTTTTTTACATTTGTAGTTTCATTTTCATTGGCTGCTGTTTGTGCAGTAAAGAAATGGGAAAGCATAATCCTCGCCTCCGTGTCCTTAATAGAATCTAAAATTCTTGTTGCGATAGCTAGAAAATTTTGTATTCTCACACCACTTTTCGGCACCGGAAGCAGAGCGCGCTCTGACGTGTGCAGACCAGCCTCGAGGAAGCTGTTCTACTTCCCGAGTCTCTGCCATTCCCAAAATACTCGCAGAGAAGGGAGGCATTCAGGCAGACTAATAAAGTATCTAGGTCGGAAGAAATGCTGCTGAAGAAAAGGAGCCAGAAAGAGAAAAGAACTAGCTCGAATTGAGGGCCAGATGTAGGTAGCCTAATACCGGTCGGTAACTACCGAAATTACCGAATTTCGGTGTTATCGACCGGTATTAGGCTTTTGAGATGTAGGTGGCCAATTTACAGATTCGTTAATTTACCGAATCGGTATTTTAAGTTACTGATTCCTTAAAATACCGAATCGGAAAATTACTGAATCTGCAATGTAGGGAGCACTCAAATGAGTGAATTGCATAGTTAAGGATTCTGTATTTACCACCAACTAAAAATCTTTGGAAAAGCATTTTTGTGCATTTCCAAAAGTGCCATGTGGCAGACATACATGTCCTTAGGGCTTGTATGTGTGCCACATGTGCACACATGCACGATTCAGGGGTACAACAGGGTGTCAATGTGACACCCTGCCACCCTTCAATGTGTTCCCCATTGAATCAGTAAATTCCTATGGGCCTCCAGGCCCATAGGAATGAATGGGAATTAACCGATCGGTAATACTTACCGAATTTTTTCCTACATAGCATTTACCGATTCTAAAATACCGAATCGGTAAAATGTGGTATTTTAGAATCGGTAAATTAGGATTACCTACATATGGCCCTGACTCTTGCTGGAGCGAGCACACCACACTCAACCATCCAAGTCTACTGACACAAAAGAACAGGAGTGTGCACGTTTTATAAGGGTAGGGGGTGTGTCTACGAGGCACAGGGGCATCACTGTGTAATGGAAATGAGCGAGAGGGACGAGGAGGTAATGCTAAACTGTGCCCAAATATAATATGCTCATAAATAATGACTTTCTTCTGATAGGAAAATGCGCTTCCTCCCATTTTGTTTTACAATAGCAGTTATCACCAGGTTGTAAAATGTTTATAACTGGATCTGGAAAAAAAGCGTACATGGTCATATCGAGGGCAAAATGGGTGCAAAAAAGGTTTGCTCGTTTTACTCCACTATACTTAAGTCTGAGGGCATAATTGGGTGCATTAATTTATCAGTACCAAGCAATATATGAAAAGGGACATTGGCTCTTGTAAGATCTCGTTCAAGAAGTCAAAGGGCACACAAGGGCTACTGGGCCCCAAACGTGTTTGTTAAGGTCATTTGACTCAGGTGTCCTGCTATGCCTCTACAAACTAGGCCAAGCACATCTCTTTACATTGTGGAGGGCAGCGAGGGCATGCAGTGGAAATAGCATTCAAACAACAGATACCGTGACGTATTTTCTAGCATATCCCAATTATTTAAAGTAAAATGCCACAGCAAAACAAAATACGAAACATATTTTCTCAGCACTATGGTTGGGATCTCATGATTACAGTCCGCAGCACACTACAAGCATAAGCATTCACACAGCAAAAGTTTAAGCCTACACAGCAGGCTTATCTGCACTTATTAGTCTCTTGTACTAAGTCCAAGCTAAACCCTGTTCACTTTCTGGTGATTATTACAGTACTAGCAGTTCCTCTTCTGCGGTGTCCGCAGCATCACGCTTGTGGTGCCAAAAAAATAATAATCATGGGACTGCACTTATCCACATGCAGGCAGGTGCCTAGGTTCAAGGTGCAGCTTCCGGGTCAAGTGATCTGTGGTGGTCTGTCTTTGGCAGTTGTGGCATCTGGCAGACCAGGGCTTTCCGCTTCAGTGCTTTGTTTCTTGATTTTGGCAGCAGTATCAGTCTCTCAGCACATATGTATTGCCTGGTGACATAGTGGTACTTGGCTTTCGAAGGTCTTGGGGCTCGCACAGGAACTTCTCAGAGAGAACGGGGTGGTCCGTTCACAGCACAGGTCACCCCTGGCTTTGTTGTCTGTGACAGTGCACTTTCTCTGGATGTTCCTCACAAGAAGAACATGCTCTTCTCCTCTTCCTGTACAGTCCTGCAGGGCCAGCCTCAGCTTCTAGAGCAGAAAGTTCTGACAGTAGGTGATGTCCCCCATCTACGGGAGACTGGCAGTCAGACAGACCCAGCCCTGGTTATGCAGCAGGTCTTTGAGTACTCTGCGAAGCGCTCTCTTAATTAGAACTGGAACAAATTGGGGTGGTTTAGATCCCACTTTTACACATATTTTCCCAACAAGAGGCACATACCTCCTGTCTAAGGTTTTAGACTGCTTCACAGCAGAGGCATAACACGAGCCCCCGCGGTGCGGGGGGGGAGGCAAGCTCCAGGGGGCCATTCTTGAGAACAGACACCACACCGCCACACGTGGTGTTTGTGATGATATTTTGTAGTTGCAATTTCCTATTAGGTGAGAAAATCATCCCGCAGTAGACCTGCACTGAATGAATCGGGAGGCGGGGGTGTGCCTTGGCAATAAACTCCGCCACTGCCCAGCCAGCAATATCTTCAGTTTGTGCTGGTATCATTATAGCCAATAAATGAGCGGAGGCAAATTCAACTTTCGCTGTCTTATTTGGCCGTAGATTGGGAGCGACTGCACTGCGAGGCTCAGGTTCACGTAACAGGAAATTGTCAATGCACTCTGTGGGCACTTGAGCCTCTCTCTAGTCTAGAGGGTCATTGGCGTACCTGACTCTGGCGCCGCCTGATTTGCTATCCTCTATGCTTCATGCTGCTTGGCCCGCCGGAAAATAACATTCGAGTGGGCCCCAAATCTCTGAAAACTATCGTCAGCCAGAGCGAGACACTGTTGAGAGCTGCCTCTGTGTGACTCGCCGTGTGCTCTTGTGCACTGAGACAGCTTTTTACTGCACCTGACTCTGGAATTGCAGCACTCATGCATGAGTCATGCGTTTCTGTTAAGTGATGACATCTTTCCGAGAGATAATTACCGGCCATTAGTTGTATTTTCAAGTCTTCAAAGGCCTGGATCCTGGACATGACACACTAACCGGAAACAAAATCGTATTTATTCATTTGTAACTGCAATTTCTGCGTTCGTTTACTTCAAGTATTAGTCCCTACAAACACATTTAAACGTGTTTTCTATTTATATTTCTTCTGTGAAGCATAGAGATAAACAGTAAAAATATGTACAAGCTGCGATTTTGCTTGTCTTGTACTGGCTAGAACATCAGAATATCCACCCTGTGTTTATTTGATCTCTGCAGCAGGTACTTAACTGTATTATTAGGACGCAATGAAGTGCAATGACATGGGGGGGCGATGTGAGATGTTTTATGATGATTGCTCTACTTTTATATTTTCTTAGTCTACAAAGCTTTGTATCAGTATATTAACCTTCCATTTCAGGGGTTTTGCTACAGTTGAAAGATATTTTAGGGCTTCTCATTGATCAAAAAAGTGTAATTTCTAATATTTATCTCTTACCAACCACGTTATTGCTTGATTTTGCTCGCAGAAAAATGTTACACTAAGTGACACACATTTGGCATTGGAGTGTCACTGATGCACTGAAACCATGGAAATGTCACACAGTCTGAAAACTTGGCTGCAATGTATATGAAACTTTCTCACATCCCTCCGTTTCCCTCAAAACCCCTGAAACTGGGGCCTTGCTGCAGCAAAAACAGTCTCCAGGCAGCACCCGAAGGTATGGAGCCTTCTCCTATCTCCGCGTTTCCTCAGACCGCTGAACCTGGGGACGGACTGCAGCGACACACAATCTGCAGGCAGCAAAACCATGTATCCTTCTCACACCTCTTCCTTCCCTCAAAACCCCTGAATCTGGAGCCTGGCTGCAGCAATAAATACCCTCCGTGCAGCACCCCTATGTAAGGGCACTTACAAAGGGGTGCTGCTATTTCTGGTGCTTTGTAGCCGTTTTATGCTCTTCTTAGAGTTTCTCATTGCTTCAATGGGTGTAATTTCTGACATTTATATGTTTCTGACTGGGTAAGCGTTATCCCAACTGTGGGTAACGACTCCTGATCACACTCTGAAGTAATAGTTCAATAAAGTTTTTCCAATTCAAAAATAAAGTTAAAATGATTCAACAATTGTTTTCGTGGTTGTTCTGAGTTTTTATTATTTCATTTTTTCAGTTCATCATGTTTTTTTCGGATGATTTCAATCATAATCATCACATGTGTGCCCAATGCATTTCGGGACGGAGCTGTTCATCAGGGGACTTTTAAATTTCTGAAAGAAGTAGAATACACAGCCAATATAATGGGTGACATTTATATAAACAACACGAACAATGTAAATATGGATTCTCAAACCAACAGTTAAATAAGCAGTTAAATGATATAGTATCCAGGCTGCAAGCACAAAACGTGTGGTGTTAGTGTTTTAACTTTTATGGACGTGGTAGCGTGAAACCATGAATGAACAAATAAACAATTCTCTCAAGCCATGACTCCATGTGATATTTGGATCAAATAACGGTGAAAAAGTGTGGGTTTAAACGGTGCAACTGATGGCGTGCAACACCCGAGGTGAGTATGATCAGCGAAAACACGTGAACCAGTGAATTTAAAGTAGAACAGCTTACATGAAAAATGCGGGGTCCAAACGTGGCCCCTATTATTAATCTAGTGTGGATATTTTCGAACCTAGAAGAGGAAAGTGAAAAAACGTTTAAGTGAAACATGCACAGAAAGTGCAACACAATACAGGGAGCCCCGCAATTGAGTGAACTTACAGGTGTCCGGATAGATGGCGAACGTTCTTCCGGAAAAAAGCTATAAACATAAGGCAAATGTTTTAGGTATAGATCGAGGAATAGTATGGCAATCCGGCGTGAAGCAACAGGCGAAGCCTGGATTCAACACTTACATATGCAGAAGTCGCGAATAGAGTCTCAAACTTAAGGATGCTGCTGTAACGTTCACCATAAGATGCGGAAGTATAAGGCACAAAAAATGGTCACGTGATTAGAATGTCCGCATCGAGATAGACGACGGACGGTATACGTTTAGTAGAAAGAGAAAGAGGCCGCGGGCCAGTGGATGGTATCAAAACGTATAATGAGGGTGAAAGCTCGAGCGAAAATCAGTGTGAAGGGAATTCAATATTCGGAATAATGTAGTGAAAAGTACGGAATCGACAAAAAAACACTCCTCATGTGTTTGCGTGAAAAAAAACTCAAAAATGTGTCATAATCTCATATGTGGGTATTGTGTGTGTTTTTGTATTGAAAAATAAAATAAAAGTTAACATTGAGAAAGTGGACATTAGTCACCTAAATCATACGATCAAGCTTTGAAATAATATCCCTATTCTGGTCATAGGCGTCAAAAGCTAATCAAATGGAAACAACAAGTGATTCAAAGTGTGCAACACATTTCCAATACTGTATAAATTATATGTGCACCTAATTCCAAATGTATAAGATTGAAGATAACACGTTCATTAAAGGAAGCAATGTAGGTCCATCCTGTCATTCAAACCTTTGGGCTGACAGGTATTAAGATGATTAATCCAATGTATTTCCCTTCGCAGTAAGTGTTGAGTATTGTCTCTTCCCGGTAATGCTTTAACTAGTTCCAACACAAGAAAGCGTAACTGGCTTGGATTATGGTTGTGCATATTGCAATGTGTTGACAATGGAGATTTTAAACTCATCTTAATACCTGTCAGCCCAAAGGTTTGAATGACAGGATGGACCTACATAGCTTCCTTTAACGAACGTTTGGAATTAGGTGCACATATAATTTATACAGTATTGGAAATGTGTTGCACACTTCGAATCACTTGTTGTTTCCATTTGATTAGCTTTTGACGCCTATGACCAGAATAGGGATATTATTTCAAAGCTTGACCGTATGATTTAGGTGACTAATGTCCACTTTCTCAATGTTAACTTTTATTTTATTTTTCTTTCTCTTTCTACTAAACGTATACCGTCCGTCGTCTATCTCGATGCGGACATTCTAATCACGTGACCATTTTTTGTGCCTTATACTTCCGCATCTTATGGTGAACGTTACAGCAGCATCCTTAAGTTTGAGACTCTATTCGCGACTTCTGCATATGTAAGTGTTGAATCCAGGCTTCGCCTGTTGCTTCACGCCGGATTGCCATACTATTCCTCGATCTATACCTAAAACATTAGCCTTATGTTTACAGCTTTTTTCCGGAAGAACGTTCGCCATCTATCCGGACACCTGTAAGTTCACTCAATTGCGGGGCTCACTTTATCGTGTTGCACTTTCTGTGCATGTTTCACTTAAACGTTTTTTCACTTTCGTCTTCTAGGTTCGAAAATATCCATACTAGATTAATAATAGGGGCCACGTTTGGACCCCGCATTTTTCATGTAAGCTGTTCTACTTTAAATTCACTGGTTCACGGGTCCACGTGTTTTCGCTGATCATACTCACCTCGGGTGTTGCACGCCATCAGTTGCACCGTTGTTTAAACTCACACTTGTTCACCATTATTTGATCCAAATATCACATGGAGTCATGGCTTGACAGAATTGTTTATTTGTTCATTTATGGTTTCACGCTACCACGTCCATAAAACACTAACACCACACGTTTTGATACCTAGCGGATATCATTGTGCTTGCAGCCTGAATACTATATCATTTAACTGCTTATTTAACTGTTGGTTTGATAATCCATATTTACATTGTTCGTGTTGTTTATGTAAATGTCACCCATTATATTGGCTGTGTATTCTACTTCTTTCAGAAATGTAAAAGACCCCTGATGAAGGGCTACGTCCTGAAATGCATTGGGCACACATGTGATGATTATGATTGAAATCATCCGAAAAAAACATGATGAACTGAAAAAATGAAATAATAAAAACTCAGAACAACCACGAAAACAATAGTTGAATCATTTTAACTTCATTCTTGAATTGGGAAAACTTTATTGAACTATTACTTCAGAGTGCGATCAGGAGACGTTACCCACAGTTGGGATAACGCTTACCCAGTCTTAACTTGTACCTTCAAACCCGGGAAGGTTTTCCTGACTGCACCTACCCACTTTCTCACTTGGCTTCACTTTTTCATTAAATACATTGGAGTGCGGAGGTTCTTCACCTCCTTTAGCTTAATTTATATGTTTCTCTCATCTTCCTTGTTGGATTTCGCTTGCGACAAAGTGTCACTCATAGTCGATGAATGTCACTCAAAATTACACTGAAGTTATGAAAATGTCACACATCAGCAATCCGAAACCTTGGCAGCTATGATTTAAACCTCAGTCATCAGAGTCGTAGTTATCGATAGTGCAGCAGGTGCACTGGTGCTGGAGCCCAAGAGTGTAATGGGGCAGTTGCACCCGAGTACTGTTTGTCATTTATTCCCCAATAGGTGTTTGAAGGCACACATCCCTTGTTGGCATTGTGGCCTGTTGTGCCCTGGACGCGCCACAGTTTGTAGCCATTGAGCATGTGTAGGCAACGCAGTGACGACGTATTTGCTTGAAGCAAAACTGGCGCGTGGCGCTTGCCCTGTGTGCATCCCCCACCTGCTTCCACACACAAACTGCCACAACAACAAAACAAAAAACACAGTTGATGGACAGAATGTAGAACAATGTCATACATTCACCCCAGTACAAGGATCTGGGCCTAAATCCATCTTTTTTTGCACTCCACACCACCCTGGGTTAGACACTGGCTATATGCAAATCAGCTCTGACCCTGTGCCTCATGGGAACAGTCCAGTCCGAACTACCAAGCCATGTCTTTCCCAGACCGGAATCAAGCATCCAAGGACCGGTTTTTGGCTATCAGCCTTCATCAGCCTGGATAGCTTGACTCCAGTGGTGTGGAGAGCCTGGGACTCATGTCTGAGCATACCCAGCCCACTCGGGGTGAAAATTGCAAAAATACAGTTGATGGACAGAATGTAGAACAATGTCATACATTCACCCCAGTACAAGGATCTGGGCCTAAATCCATCGTTTATTTTGCACTCCACACCACCCTGGGTTAGACACTGGCTATATGCAAATCAGCTCTGACCCTGAGCCTCATGGGAACAGTCCAGTCCGAACTACCAAGCCATGTCTTTCCCAGACTGGAATCAAGCATCCAAGGACCGGTTTCTGGCTATCAGCCTTCATCAGCCTGGATAGCTTGACTCCAGTGGTGTGGAGAACCTGGGACTCACGTCTGAGCATACCCAGACCACTCGGGGTGAAAATTGCAAAAAACGCAGTTGATGGACAGAATGTAGAACAATGTCATACATTCACCCCAGTACAAGGATCTGGGCCTAAAACCATCGTTTTTTTCCATTCCACACCACCCTGGGTTAGACACTGGCTATATGCAAATCAGCTCTGACCCTGTGCCTCATGGGAACAGTCCAGTCCGAACTACCAAGCCATGTCTTTCCCAGACCGGAATCAAACATCCAAGGACTGGTTTCTGGCTATCAGCCTTCGTAAGCCTGGATAGCTTGACTCCAGTGGTGTGGAGATCCTGGGACTCATGTCTGAGCATACGCAGCCCACTCGGGGTGAAAATTGCAAAAAACACAGTTGATGGACAGAATGTAGAACAATGTCATACATTCACCCCAGTACAAGGATCTGGGCCTAAATCCGCCGTTTTTTTGCACTCCACACCACCCTGGGTTAGACACTGACTACATGCAAATCAGCTCTGACCCTGTGCCTCATGGGAACAGTCCAGTCCGAACTACCAAGCCATGTCTTTCCCAGACCGGAATCAAGCATCCAAGGACCGGTTTCTGGCTATCAGCCTTCATCAGCCTGGATAGCTTGACTCCAGTGGTGTGGAGAGCCTGGGACTCATGTCTGAGCATACCCAGCCCACTCGGGGTGAAAATTGCAAAAAACACAGTTGATGGACAGAATGTAGAACAATGTCATACATTCACCTCAGTACAAGGATCTGGGCCTAAATCCGCCGTTTTTTTGCACTCCACACCACCCTGGGTTAGACACTGGCTATATGCAAATCAGCTCTGACCCTGTGCCTCATGGGAACAGTCCAGTCCGAACTACCAAGCCATGTCTTTCCCAGACCGGAATCAAGCATCCAAGGACCGGTTTCTGGCTATCAGCCTTCATCAGCCTGGATAGCTTGACTCCAGTGGTGTGGAGAGCCTGGGACTCACGTCTGAGCATACCCAGCCCACTCACGGTGAAAATTGCAAATAACACAGTTGATGGACAGAATTTAGAACAATGTAATACATTCACCCCAGTACAAGGATCTGGGCCTAAATCCATCGTTTTTTTGCACTCCACACCACCCTGGGTTAGACACAGGCTATATGCAAATCAGCTCTGACCCTGTGCCTCAAGGGAACAGTCCAGTCCGAACTACCAAGCCATGTCTTTCCCAGACCGGAATCAAGCATCCAAGGACCGGTTTCTGGCTATCAGCCTTCATCAGCCTGGATAGCTTGACTCCAGTGGTGTGGAGAGCCTGGGACTCACGTCTGAGCATACCCAGCCCACTCGGGGTGAAAATTGCAAAAAACACAGTTGATGGACAGAATGTAGAACAATGTCATACATTCACCCCAGTACAAGGATCTGGGCCTAAATCCATCATTTTTTTGCACTCCACAACAAAACAGGCAGGTACATTAGAAAGCCAGCACCCCCTGCAACGCATTAGCAACACACTTTGTCTTTTTTACATTAATGCAGGGAAGTGCGTCTTTTTTTTGTTGTCAATTTGAGTTTTATTGGCTGCCTCCTGTTGCACTGCGCTTCCTCCCCCCTCTAACGTCCTAAGGGCACCACTAGGAGCCTTGCGACGGCCAAATGCCTCTCCTGTGCAGAGAGTCGGCAGTCCGTTGCTCGAGAGACCCCTCTGCGGACCCCCTGACTCCTCTTATTCAGTTCTCTATGTGCCCAGGTCCCACTCCTGGAATGGAGGTGAAGGAGGTGGAGGCAACCTCAAGCGAAGAGGGCGCTGAGCTGAGAGTGGGGTGGAAGTTAGCATATGAAGAAGGGGAGCTGAGATTAAACTTAATTGTGGTTTGCAATAAGAGTATACAGTATGTCTGGGGCTTACGGCCACATGCATCAAGGTAAATTGCATTTGCAAACAGTGCGAATCGCAAAATTCGGCCGTTTGCGAATGCAATTTCCTTTTTTGGGATGCATCATGTTTTTTTATTTTTTCACAATTTAAGGAATCGCTATTATGTTGCGATTTCTTAAATTGCGATTGCATTTAAGAAATCGCAATTTGCGATTTCTTAAATGCAATGCATCACACTTTAGAAATTGCAAATTCGCAAATAGGGAGAGGTAAATTACCATGAAGTTCACCTTCATGGTAATTTGTGAAAACTTTGAAAAATGCACAAAAGTGCATTTTTCAAAGTTTCATTTTACACACACACATGCCCTTGGGGCATGTGTGTGTGAAAAATGTTCTTAAAGTTACATTTCAGGGGTGCAGGGGGGTCCTTTGGACCCCCCCTGCACCCTTGGAATAGCATTCTCATTTTGAGATTCCTTAATTGCGAATCGCAAAATGAGAATGGCTTCCCATTCATTCCTATGGGCCTCTAGGCCCATAGGAATCAATGGGAAGGGATTCCTTAATTGCGATTCGCAAATTGTGAATCGCAATTAAGGAAATTTAAGAAATCGCGAAAAATATTGCGATTTCCTGATGCATAGCCGTTTGCGATTTCTTAATTGCGATTCCTTAATTTTCGCAATTATGAAATCGCAAACGGCAACAATGATGCATGTGGCCGATGATGCTTAGCCAGCCTCATAATAAACAAAAGGCCATGTGCCAGGGGGTTTGCACGCGTTGCCTTGTGAACAAATATGCTTTTATACAAAATGTGTAACAGATGGACTCCGAAAAGTGCTGCTGACTTTAACCTCTTCTCTGCCCAGGCTAATGAATATTGAGCATGGTCAGCTTTCAGTGAGCATGTTACTAAGGGCTGAAAAACAAGCCAACATTAGCTATGGATTGAAAAAACAAATACTATTTAAAGAAGCAGTGTTATGCTTCCACATTCAACAAAATGTTGGGTTTTGGCTAACTACGTATTTTCTGGCCAATGTAGCTTTCAAAAAATGTTTTATTAATTTTCCAAAACAGAGATTCAAGGCACAATCCGCCAACATACCCTCGCGGGGGATCTCCTAAGCCTGAAGTATAGTATTCACACATACAGACAAACAGGGGGAGGAGCCCCCAGCACCATTTAGTGTACCCAAGTCACATCAGCAGCACAGTTGTAGGGTTCAGCTTCGAGGAAGATTGGGTACAGTCACAATATCAGCCGCGTGGGGGGATCACGAGGATTTACGCCACATCTGGGAATGTCTCTGCGATGATTACCGCCCCCATGTGTTTTGTTTCGACCATTTGTCAACATGTGTAATTAGAGAGGATCGCACCTCGAGAGCACGAAAGGAGTCAAAAGTGGATAACACACCAAGAACCAAACAATAAAACCCAACCTCCCCCGCTCTCCCCCCAGAACCCCCTCTCCCTCCCCCCTCCCAAGTGGTGGTGCTGCAGTACTACAGAGTTTCGACCGTATGGAATCCCTCAGAGTTGGAAAAGATGGAGGGCTCGAAGTGTAGGAGGGCAAACCGCCGATGGTAGGCCTCTCGAGAGGAAAGAGACCAAAGGACCCCACAGAAATTCAAAGTTCTTAAAATCCTCTCGAGAAATATCAGACATGCGTTCCAAGCTAAGCAGCTACCACAGTCGGGAATGCCACAGGGACATCACTGGTGCCTCCCTCTTCTTCCACGCTGCCGCTATAGCGATCTTGGCTGCCCCCAGACATAGCCACATAATCCTCCTATCGGCCCTGGTTTGGTGTTCTAGCAAAGGATATCTAATGCCAAGTAGGGCCTCTGTCATTGATGTCGGGATGGGGTACCCCAAGATGACCTTTACCTGTGCTAGGATCTCTTCCCAGAATGGCCTAATGGTGGGGCAGTCCCACCAGATGTGTTGGAAGTCTCCCAGTAGGCCACATCCTCCCCAACATCTATCTGACGAGCCTGGAAAAATTCTAGCTAGTTTGGACGGGTATAAGTACCAGTCCATCATTACTTTCAAATGGGCTTCTCGTAAAGCCGTGGATTGATTGAGTTTAAATATGTCGGTCCAAAGATGGGTCCACTCTGCCTCTGAGATGTCTCGCTGGGCCATCCCTTCCCACCATGCCATATATCTTGGGCGGGGGGCTATCGCTGTAGAGAGTAAGAGCTTATACAATGCCGAAATAGCACCCTTCATGGACGAAGTTTTGATGAGGAGAGATTCGAATTTAGTGAGGGGTCTGGTGGCACCCTCCCTAAACCGTGGCTCGAGAGCCCAATGCAGCAGCTGTGCATGGTGGTATCGCTCGCGGTCCCCAACCCCATAATCCCTTTTGCAGTTCTCAAATGTAAGGGGATCAAGGTTGTGGAATAAATGGGTCAGTGCGAGAAACCCCCTTCCCTCCAAGCATTAAACGGCCCTTCTAGAAGCGCTGGGGAGGATGAAGAGGTAAAGTGTATAGGTGTAAAAGGTGAAGGGAAAGAAGTCCACCCCTCCCTTTTCGCCACGGAGTCCCAGACTTTAAGAGCAGTGCGTGTCGGGGTGCTGAGGTATGCATTTTGGGGTCTGTCTTTTTTGTCGCACCAAATAAAGTCCCATATCGTTCTACCTGCTATGCTACGGTCCATGTGGAGCCAATGCTTCTCCGATTCCTTTTGTGACCATTCGACTAAAATTCGCAGTTGGGCCGCCTTATAGTAGAGTCTAAGATCAGGAAGTCCTGCTCCCCCCTCCCTCTGCGGACGACGAAGCATAGAAAAGGAGAAACGGGCCCGCCCTCCCTGCCAGACAAATCGCAGAATCATCGTTTTCATACGTCTAAAGAAATCCTCATCTAGTTCTATGGGAAGTGCCTGAAATAAGTATAGTAGTTTGGGGAGGAGTGTCATCTTTACAGCATGGATGCGCCCCAACCAGGAGAGAAAAAGTGGTTTCCATCTCGTCAGCTCCGCTTGAATGCGGGTGAGAATTGGGAGAAAATTGGCCGCATATAGTTTCTCTATCGATGGCGTCAATTGCACCCCTAGGTATTGTATGGAAGAGGACGCCCACACTAGAGGCGATAGCGATCGGAGTTGTAAAGCTTCTGCATGTGAGAGGGTGAGATTAAGTATATAGGACTTATCCAGATTAACCTTGAAACCCACCGTTTTTTTCGAAGGAACTAAGCACTTCCTGTAGATGTGGGAGCGATCCTATCGGGTTGGACAAGGAAAGGAGGACGTCATCCGCGAAGAGTGAGATTTTATGGGATTCACCTGTAAAAGGGAGGCCCTCAATCCCTTGATGCTCCCTGACTGCTACAGCTAAGGGCTCTATACTGACGGCGAACAACAAGGGAGACAGGGGGCATCCTTGTCTGGTCCCCCTGGAGTGGAAGAATGAGGCAGATTGTACGCCGTTAATTGAGACTTTGGATCTTGGGTGTCTATAATTGGCCTGGAGCATATTTATGAATTGGGGGGAAAAGCCAAATTTCGCGAGTGTGGCTAGCAGGAAGTTCCAATCAACGTGGTCGAATGCCTTTTCAGCATCTAGTCCGACTAGGACCGCAGGAATTTTAAATTTGTTGGCTTTCTCAATTAGGTGGACGATACGGCGGATGTTGCCATGTGTTTGGCGCCCCTTAATGAAGCCAGACTGATCGGGATGGATAAGAAGTGGCATGAGTTCATACAATCTTTTGGCCAGTATGGAAGAGTATAGCTTTGCGTCAATGTTTAGGAGAGCAATGGTAAGAGGCACAGCGGGTGATATCTTTACCCGGTTTGGGGATCACTGAGATCACCGCCTCGGCCATAGAGTCCGAGGTGTCGCCGTCTGAGGCCATCCGATTAAAAAGCCGAACCAAGTGGTGACCAATGTCGGCTGCAAATGTCTTATAAAAAACCGCAGTATACCCGTCAGTGCCGGGCACCTTATGGGCTTTCAGCGCCTTGATGGCTGATTGCACTTCCTCAAGTGTGATCAGAGCTATAAGAGCCTCATTCCACGCTGGGGAGACCTGCGGAATTGGTAAGTCCCTAAGGAAGGCTTGTTGTTGCTCAGTGTCTAGTGTGTCTGCTGAGTACAGAGAATTATAAAAGTTCCCGAAAAGGCCCGCCTTATCCTCGTCTCTATGGAGTACCCTTCCCGTCGCATCTTGAATACCCCCTATGTATTCTCTCTCTCTCTTGTCTTTCAGTTGCCGAGCTAAGTGTTTTCCCACCTTGTTGCCCTGGGTATAGGACAGATTGCGCAGCTTGAGAAGGGTGAATTCTGCCCTATTGTTATAAATTACCCGTAATTTGCCCCTGAGTGCCGTGAGTGTGCGAAGCGTCTGCCTAGTGGGTGCAAGTTTGTGGGTTCGTTCAGCAGTTGCTAATTCCTCCTCCAGACATTCCCTTTCTTTTGCTCGCTGCCTATTCAGGGCTGAGTTGAGCGCTATGCATTTGCCCCGCAGCACAGCTTTGAAAGTGTCCCATGTGTTATATTCAGAGGTCTCTTCCGGCCTATTAAGGGTGAGGAATTCTTTGATAGTCTCCCGCAATTGTGTAGTCGATTCCTTATCCCTCGTCAGGGCTTCCGGGAAGTACCAACGAGCCAGAGTTGGAGCATTACCTAGCCACGAAAGACACACTGTATAAAGGCCATGATCTGATACTGAGATGGGGAATATCTTAGCGTCCTGGAGATTACCCTGTAGGAACTGACTGGTAAAAATGTAATCTAGACGAGAGTAGGTCTGGTGTACATGTGAGAAGAAGGAGTAGTCTCGGGTATGCGGGTATAAGGCTCGCCATGTGTCCAAAAGTCCCATGTCCTTAATGTGTGTCTGTATGGTATTGGGAAAAGTGCCCTTGTTGGAGCGGCATGTGTGCGTGCTGTTGAGTTCTGGGTGCCAAACTAGATTGAAATCCCCCATGAGGAATATAGGGCCCTCTGCAAAGTCGGTCACTTTACTCAACAGTGCGTGCAAGACATTTTTTTGCCCAGTGTTAGGGGCATATATTGCCACAAAAGTGCACACCTTCCCTTTCAATCGACCTTTGACCATCAGCCATCGCCCTTCTTTATCGCCCTGAATACCTATGGGTTGGAACTGAACAGACGTGCTAAAGAGGAGAGCTACCCCCTTCTGTTTAGTAGAAGCCAAGGATTTATAGATAAGGGGGTATTTTTTATGTTTAAGACGGTGGTCTTCGGCTTTCAGCAGGTGTGTTTCCTGCAGGGCTACGATGTCTAAATGATGATCCAGAATGTATTTCCAGACCTTCTGGCGCTTCTGAGGGGAATTGAGCCCTTTAATGTTCCAAGTTCCTATAGTAAGTGGCATTATAGATCAGACCTTGTTGTTCCCTCTGTCGAAGCAGATCCCTGCCCTGCCCTCCCTTGTAGAATGTTCTCTTCCCTCGGCTCCCCCCCGAGCGCGCCCGGGAATGACTGGACCATAGATGCGTTCTGAATCCCCATATGATAGTCTTAAAGCCACCCTTGCCCCTCCCGTTCCGGTTCCCTCTTCCGGTGCCATTCGAAACATTCTGCAATATGCCACTCGAAGGTTTCTACGGTGAGAAATATTACGATACCACCACCACCATCCCCCTCCCTCCCAAGAACACCCCAAAAGATAAACAGAATACCAAACAAAAATAATAATCAAAACCATCTGTGTTGTCACCGCGCGGGGCACTCCTGCCCGCGCATAGGCTGGTGGAGACTACGGGTCCTGGGACCCAGTCCGCACAGCGCATCAATGTCCCCATAATAATGGATTAGTAGGACCAACATGGCCCACAGTTCACCCCAGCCTCTGCCAAAGAAGGTTCCCCCCCAATGTCTCTGTCTCTGGAAGGTGTGGCAGGGGCCAAACTCGCATCTTCATGAGTTGCCATTCTCCACAGTGAGGGGATCAGTCCAGCGCTACCATTGCCCCCCGTAATGTTGAAACGTGACCTCACCTATCCACGTCGTCATCGGTTCTTCCTGTTTGTAGCCTGTGACCAGGTCCGGGATGTGGACGCGTCTCCTGATGGGCCGCCAGAAGCACCTGGGACGGGGTCGCCCTCCTCTGCTGGTAGGCCCAGGAGATGTAGGCCCTCCTGAAGCATGGTGCTGTGGTGCCTCTTGTTGTGGAGCTCGAAGCTAAGACCGAAGGGGTACGTCCATCTGTATCTAACCCCATCTTCTTGAAGCTTGGCAGTGATTGGACGCATAAGTTGTCTGCGTGCTAAGGTAGAAGGGGCAACATCTTGGAATATGGAGCAGGAGAAATTTTGGAAGGATACAGAGCCTTTGGTTCTAGCTGCTTGCAGAACGGCCTCCTTTACCTTGTAGGAATGGAATTTTGCCAAGATGTCTCGAGGTTTCTGCCGGTCACCTTTCGGGAGGGGGCCCACCCTATGGACTCTGTCGAGCTTTATTTTAAGGACTGTGGGGCTCAGGATTTCTGCAAAGAGTCCTTCTACGAAAGTCTCCAGTTCGCCACTCTCTGCGCCTTCCTCCAGGTCCTTGATACGGACGTTCTCCCTTCGAGCGCGATTTTCCAAATCTTCAGCTTTCAATATCGTTTGCTGCAACTGTTCCTTGAGACTATGTACCTCCGTCTGGCAGTCTCCCATCGCCTGCTTCTGCTCCTGATGAGCCGACTCGAGATCCAGAACTTTTGGTACCCACGGAGTCCACGTCGCGTTGCAGCGAGGCCATGCGTTCCGAGATATCCGATCGTAGTTGGTCAATGGATGTTCTAATGTCCTGGCCTAGCTCATTGCGTAGTTTGGATTTGAAATCCTTGAGCATGGATTGGAAGTCCGCCTTAGATAGAGCCATGGTCGACTTCTCTGGGTTGCCCCATAGGATCGGTCTCGAGTCCGCAGCAGTGAAAAAATCCGATACTCTGCCAGTCCCTTTAGTTGTGCCTTTCTTCGGTGGCATAAGGAGGCGGCAAGAATGGATCAATCACCCACGACCCCGTCAGGGGGGCACCTGAGATCACCAGCGGGAGATAGCCACGTAGTTGTGAGAGACTCTTCAGTTGCACCACCTTTGCGCTGGACTGAGCGTCCCCTCCGAATTTCAAAGACCTGAGGCTATATCGTTGCTGGCTTGTTCTGATTCTCTCATCGCACAGAGGTATGCAGACCCTCAGGGCAGTTTCTGCAGGTTGTGGAACATTTGGGCCACCCTTCAGCCTGGGGCCTCACCCGGACGTCTTCCCGAGGCTCCACGAGGTGCAGACAGATATCAAGGTGTCCCTCCGGCCGTCATTTTAGGGTCAGGCAGTGTGGTCTGCCGCACCTCTCTCTCCGGACGAACCACGAGCAAGCCAGACACCCAGACTCACCCCTGAGTCTCCGCTGCCTCCCAGGGCTGCCCGGCCTCCTTAAGTGATTCGTCGACGCCTGCCGGAGTCTCCGGTGCTGGCATTGTCCGTAGCGAGTCAGGCGGCCGCCGCCATCTTGCCGCCGGAGCCCCACTCCGATCAGAGACAGCAAGGAGTCAGGGGCTTCTGAGTTCCGCAGCTCACTCAGGGCATCTCCACTGGGTGCAGCAACGTTGTCGACTCCTGGAGGTGAGTCCCAGCTAGATCGCACCGGCCAATTCCCGCTGTATTGGGACGCCGTGCGCTGCGCGGACCGGGAGCCGAAGCAGTTCACGTCTGCTCGGCCATCTTGCCCGGCCACGGCCCCCCCAATGTAGCTTTCCAGTGCTTCAAGATAATTATAATCATACTATTGACATAGATGGATGTACAAATATATATGCAGTGCTTTAAATGGAAAAAAAATAGGCGCAGGTTCTCCAGATATTAAGATGTGATTAGGGGGTGTGGCTTGGGTGCAGTGGGAGCTATGGGGCTGGGCTAAGGGGAGCACTAAGGGGACCCAGCCAGGGGCACACATTTGATTTGATCGAGGTTTAATTGGTGTGCAAAACTAGTAACCCACATGCCTATGCACATAAAATACAAATCTGCGATCAGCATGTTGTGTTTTGCAGGAAGCACATGAGCCCTCTGTACTAACTTATGATGAGTCAAAACTGTTATCAGATAAAGCACAGATCTTTTTGGCAAGTACTTCTGTTGGCGTTTGAAAAACGAAACATGTGCAGGTAACCTAATTATTGAAATTGGGGTCAAGCTTAATATGTCCCAATGCCGCCTACACCACACCTGGCATCCCAGCGAGGCCTCAGAGCCTTTGCACACTCCCACACCCACCTTTGCCTGAATGCGATGGCCTGGCAGAGATGTCAGCTGGAACAAATTGCTTCTGCACTGGACTAGCCCCTTAGGGCTGACGTGGGAACAGCCTAAAAGATACAGCCAAACCTGGTGTTTCAAGAAGGCTTCTGAATAGTATCTGCACTCCCCGCCTACCACGGGATGAGTGTGAAGCACCTGCCTGGGAGGGAGCATGGGAAAAACACAACCTTTAGGCTGCTGAACGACCCTAGGGCCACAACACCTGACCTGGCCTCCCTGTGTGGCTTCTCAGCCTCCTCACACTCTCTTCTCCCCCGCCTGCCATTGCCTCAGTGCAAGGTGTGCTTGGCAGAGGAGTACTGCAAAGACACTGCTTTTGTGTTTAGCTGTTCCACCTACCTAGCCCCTTGTCCCACAGTGGCCGAGTTGTGAATGGCCTAATGACCAGAGGAACACCTGCCCCGCCCGACCACATCTATTAAGGCACAGTGTGACAGCATGGCAGGAAGGAATGTAGAATAGCACTGCTTGTGGGGTCTGGGCTAAGGTGAAGACGGCCCAAAACTACTACCACAAAACTGGCCTCTCACTCGTCTCGGCTCCCCACCTCTAAGCACAGCATTTTGTGCTGCGATCTGCCTACACATTCCATAGTGGTAGGGCCGGCTCTAGGGCGGTGCGATCGGTGCGACTGCACCGGATGTTGACTTGGGGTGGGGGCGTCATTTAAAAAAAATGTATATTATCATTTTAAAAGCAACTGTTGCCGTGTTCCTGGCCTCCAGCAATTTTCAGACATCAATTAAAACGTCAATATAACTCCAGTGATTTATCATCTTCCTGGAAAGAAACGGGAGGTTTGTCTAGTGGAAGTTTTGACTCATCCTAAGGTAGTGCAGAAGGTTAAGATGCCTGCTGCTAAGAACGTGTACCATGCAGATAACGAAGTTCATATAATGTAAATAGGTCCGTGGGTTACTGCTTCTGTAAGAGATCTCCTTTTGTCACTTGTTGTATCTAAGGCAAAATCCTAATATTGCACATCGAGCTAGTCATCTTAGAGCTGCTGCAAACTGCAAGGTATATGTTAGAGCTATAGGTTTTTTGCCCAGTCTTTCATCTTCCTAATCTTGAGAAAAGGGTTCGTTTGGGTAGAAAACAATTCTTATCATTAAAGAGAACCCCTAACAATGATGTTACGCTTTAAATTCTTAATTTGTGCTTTTCCAGAATATGGACTCAAACTATACTGCCTACCAGTATTGATGACATGTCACCCCTACACTACACCTTGTAGTCCTATCTGATGCAACATTTCCTATACAGTGATTTACTCACGTATGATTGTCTCTGTGCAATGTGCGTGTGGTGTAAAGTGCTCTGATACCTTAAACTGCTATGAGTGGTGCTATAAAACGAAAGGGCACTGTTAAAGCGTGCTAGTGAGGGAATTCGTGGCAGAGGTGGTCATGGGGGGGGGATCAGACATTGTCGTACAGGGTGCCACCAGTGCTAAAGCCTGCCCTGCATAGTGGCCTAGTCAGGTGTCCATAGTGGGGGCTGGGTGGCCAGTAGGACATTGTGGTTGGTTGTCCTCCATGAAACCAGCCCACAGGTGACACTAAGGCAGGGCCCATGCACTTTCCCAATCCATCCCTAGCTGCTGCCCACATTACTAACCTTGATTCCCATCGGCTGTGCTACAATTTCACAATCGGCACCTTCCTCCTCAAGTTTAAGTTTATTTGATTTAGTTCTTTGCTGAGAACAACACCTTCCTCCTCAATCTGACTTCAAACAAGTGCATCCGTACTCTGCTATGCCAACAGGAATCCTTCCTTAGATTTGCCACAGTGAGAATATGCCTATTAGCAGGGCCTACTCGCACACCTACAGTGCTATTGACGCCAAAGAGCCTGAGTGTCAAATATCACAGTGTGACGCGGACCTCTCCCAAACTTCCTGCCAGCTCTAAATAAATGCATACGGGCTGCACTGCAGTTAGCACACTGAGGGCAGATTAGCACTCGATCATCAGAGTGCTACACAAAAACAGAGAGACTAGTCAGGTCTGTTGCGCTTCTTTTCGTACATGCCAAATTTCACTGAGCTTGGCATGCTACCCCATGAGTACCGGTACTCTCTTTGGACACAGAGAAGTTCCGGTACTCAAGAGCAGAAAATTTAGAAGTGCCGGTACTTAGTAACGGCGAGTACCGGCTATTTAAAGCACTGTATATATGTATAAGTATATTAACAACATTATATTGGGACGTGCTATATAGACTATTGGTGTTTCAGATTCAGCACCTCAAATGCTTAGTTGTAGATTCCTATTTTTCCCCAAGTTATTCAAACCAAATAACCTTCTTTATACTCTAGAAACTTGGAATACTTAAGCTGAATTTCTACACGAGGCTCCCTCTTCCTCGAATGATTAATCAAATGATTAAGAGTAGTCCCTGGCCAAACTTTGTGTGCAGATACATATCTTTTATATTAAGGCACATCTGGGTTCCAAATGCAGCATTCTACTTGGAGTAAACAGAACCGCTATCACCCCAAGAGGAGAATAGGGAGGCAATCAATTGGAGTCAGTGCTTTAAATGGAAAATGAGAAGTGCCGGTACTCACTAATTAGACTGGGTGGGCCGTTAGGGGCGTGGCTATCAGCCAGGAATTTAACAATACCCACATAAGTAAGGTTTAATGTAAATGTTCTGATTGTCATGTAAAGCACTTGAACGCCCATGGGCCAAAGTCATACAATATCAAACTGCCTCCTTACATAGGAGACATGGCAAGCATTAGCTCCAATGTCAGAGGTGCAGGGCCTAATTTTTGGCAGTTTGATATTGCGTGAATTTGGGCCATGGACATTTAAGCGCTTTACATGACAGTCAGAACATTTGCATTAACCCATTGCGTGCTTCTGTTGGCCAATGGCCGTCGCGAGAACTACCTCCGTAGTGCTGCGCACGTCCGTTGGCTGACGCGG
The DNA here is from genome assembly GCF_964261635.1 of Lissotriton helveticus. Classification (NCBI taxonomy): domain Eukaryota; kingdom Metazoa; phylum Chordata; class Amphibia; order Caudata; family Salamandridae; genus Lissotriton; species Lissotriton helveticus. The sequence goes on along the minus strand of NC_136067.1, from coordinate 489,466,142 downwards.
CCCCACCCGCGCAATAGAACGTCCGCACCGTGGTGGATTTTGCAACACGCTTAAGTGGTTAAAGCTTACTTTTTTTTAAGCGCCACTGGTTAAGGGAGTTGTCGTGAATCACACGATGATGAGCCAACGTCGGGATTTGAACCTGGTTCTCCAGTTCCATTCTCGGCAGCTCTGGCCACATCCTCATTCTCGTTGCGATGCCAATTAGAACCTAACTCTGCAGGAGCACCTCAGCACAGGAATACACTACCCTACCTGTTGCCTGCCAGAGCGTCACATAAACACGCTCCATCTGAAAGGGTTATTTTCAGTAGTTTTTGCATTGCACTTACCTGTATTTCAGGGCATGAGCCCTGCCTCTTCTCGGAGTACCGGTACATTGCTAGCCCAAAAATAAGTTCCGGTACTCGCGGAGAGAAAACTGAGAAGTGTCGGTACTAGGAGTACCGGTCTATTTAAAGCACTGGACCCTAATGCTGATTTTCTTCTCATAGGTGAGCACATATCATGCGGATGTGCCATGACACAGGTCTGTCTCACAGTATGCGGTCTTGTTGGACCAGGGGGGGCACCCAGCTATCCATATAGTGGTGCAAGGCTACAGCCTTCGTAGGTGTTAAGCAGCACAAGGGTGGTAGTGGCAGCATACTGTGTAGTGTAAAAGTTTAGCTGCTGTGTGCTTCACTCACCCATGGCCTACTTCAGGTAGATGTGCAGTGCTGCGCAGGAGAAGTGACTCTGCGCTAGATGTGTGTGTGCCTGGGAAGGGTATAGTACAGGGATTTTTATATGCTGCTGCCTGCTGTACTTATTATTGTTTTAACAGTGACTTTGAAAGATCTGCACCTTAATGCACAAACCAAAGGGGCATTGGTTGACTAAACTGGTTTGATTTTTGTATGCTGCTGCATGCTGTACTTGTTATTGTTTAAAAAGTAATTGTGAAATATGTGCGCCTTTATTCATAAACAAAAGGGCCATAGTCTGATTAAACTGGTTAGATTAGATTTTTGTATGCTGTTGTGCATGTTATTGTTTGACCAGTCACTTGTTTTTATCACGCACTTTGAAAGTGTTTTCACCTTGATGCAAGAATAAAAGGGGATTGCTTAACAATACACGTTTGAGTTTTGTATATTGCTGGATTGCTGATTCTTTTATTATGCACTTTGAAAGTATTTGCACTTTTTCCTTTGCTTCACCAGCTACAGTTAGTATAGATTCTGTCATTAGGTACTTGCTAATATGGTTTGTTTTCAACCTACATGATGCGGTATCGATTGTGTTGTTTGCACTTGTCTAAAATATGTGCACCTGAAATTGTGTACTTAGCTTTGTTTACAATACAGAAATGATAAATACAGACACACATTAGCATTTCATTAAATGTTGGAGGTTTCAATTAAAAATATACCAAATTTTTTGACGGTGGGGCAAAGGGGTGGGCGGTGGGTCAGGGGGCCCCCTCCATGTACTTTGCAGGGGGCCTCTTCAGGTTTCGTTACACCACTGCTTCACAGGCACAGCTTTTGTGCAAGGTGCTGGCTTTCATTGCAAGTAAGTTTGGGCGGTGACTCCGCTCATGGAGTTTGCGGAGTTTTCCGCACTCCACGTTATGCAGAGCTCACTGAGTTTTTTCCTCGCTCTCGTGAGGGAGGAAAATCCATCTCCTGGCAAGATTTTTCCACGTTTGCGATCGTCAACAGCAAGTTGGCGTGTGGAAGTTCGGAAAATCAACATCAAGGTGAGATTTCTCAACGCGGGCGGTCAGATTTCTCATTGCAAGTGATCGCGTATGCTCACGACCGCTTGCATTGAGAAACCATTTGTTCGCGTTGAGAAAGTTGCCGCTCAAGTAAAAATCTACTCGAGTGGTAGAAAGGAAGCAGTGCCCACTTGCGCTGTGGGTGGTGCTGTTCGCGCTGATTGCACAGTATGGACAACCACCTGGCACTGAAAATCACAGTGAATGGCATTTATCTAACACACTTTGCTGCTCGCGGAGCTCTGCGTAGCGCAGCAGAGTTTTTTTGCTCTTCCACGGAGTTCTGCTATGCAGAACTCCGTGAGCTCCGCCCAGGCTTAATTGCAAGTAGCAGTGGGACTGATTTTCAGGATAAACATTAACTATGTTTAGGAGCTCTATTTAGATTCGTTGTGTTTCTCAATATCATGTGTAGATTTCCATAATATTTTGCATGAAACTGACCCTCCTGGTCGAATGTTGACTAGCACTAAACTAAAAGTTAGTGGTTGTACAGGTTGGATAAGCCAACCTCCAGGGAGATAAGTGTTTATGGGACGAGTAACAACCTCTGTTGCAGATTTAAATGGAACTTCCAAACTTTCTGTTACAAAGTCAATGCCCATAGAGAACTTTAATCTTTCTTTTAACTGGAGTTGAGGACACACGTGTAATAGATAAGAACATAAGCCAAAAGCAAAACATGCTAAAATGTGTTTTTCTTACGATCCAGAAAGATTTTTTTAGTATATCTAGTGCAATAAAAACAAGCATTGGCATAGCCAATATGTCTCGCCTGTGGGACCTGTTAAATAAAAACTTATAAGAGTTCAGATTTACCACTACTGGTATGATAAGGTTAGGATGCAATTGGCAGAGAAAAGGGAGGTAAACCCGTCAATGCGGAAAGGAATCTCTAAAGAGGTTAAGACAGTGTGCGGTGCAACTGAAGGGATTTCTAACAGACTTGATTAAAGCCTGAATGTGAGGTGAGACGGTATTGTTACTTTAATCCTTGCACTGAATTAAGAATGTGTCTTTTTGTTAGCTGCTGTTTACAGCTTCCCTGGCAGTGCTCAGTGGATGACTCATACTTCCTGCACTCAGCAGATAGATAATTACTTACCAAGTTCCGGGCTTTGCCGGATGCACAGTGATTAGAGCTGCCTTAAAAACTTTCCAGAGGTGTCAGAGGCAGTCCGGCTGGCTGAGACACTCTTGGTTGCTCAGCAGTCTGCCTCTGATGCCTCTGGAAAATTAAGGAAGGGATAAGCAGAACAGAGCTGCTTTTACCGGCTGGGGATCTCCAAGAAACAAGCATTGGAAATGCAATAGGTCTCGCATTAGAAAAGTTGGAGCTATTGGTTTTGTAAATGACAACTTTTTTTTATGTGTTGGTCTTGAAATTAGCAAAATTAATAGCTTTGTCATTTACAATGCCAATGCTTTTAACTTTTTCAAATGTGACACCTATAGCATTTGTAATGCAACATGTTTTGTATGTACGTGACTTACATGTATTCATATAACAAATACAAATGGCTTTTAATTTTTTTAAATAATTAATACTTAAATAAAAGTTCTTGTAATTTATATTAGCAATAGCTTAAACCATTGTAAATAACTTTTGTGAAGAATATGTTCAGTGTATTTTATTGTGACGAAAATGCAAGAACAGAGGTGAAATATTAATTGATTTTACAAATAACAATGGCTTTTAATTTTTTTCTAATAATTAATACTTAAATGAAAGTTATTGTAATTGAAGTCGAGTAATAGTCAGAGGCCGGATTACTTACAGCAGGCAGCCGCAGGCAGGAGGGAGTAGGGCAACAGGTGCAGCAGGGAGAGTGGGAGAAGGAGCAGGGGGACAAAGAGGGAAAGAGCAGGAGAGCTGCACATGGGAGGGAAGGCAGAGCAGGGATGAGCAAGCAGGGACAGGGGAGAGCTAGAAAGGGGGATTAGAAAGGGACGGGGGCGTCCGGGGGCAGGGAGAGCAAGTAAGGACAAGAAAGAGCAAGCAAAGACGGGAAGGCATACAGAGGCGGGAGAGCAAGTCGAGGCATTGAAGAACACAAACCAGTGAACTGTAAGGACAGGGATTCCAAGTAGAGACAGGGAGTGCAAAAGGGACAGGTGGGGGGTGGGTGGAAAGCGGGGATGTGCACACGGCGACAGTGAAGCAAGCAGGACAGAGAAACCAGGAAGAGACAGAGGAGGGTCATCGAAAGCAAGGAACGACAGAGGAGGGCCAGAGAAAGCAAACAACGACAGGACAGAGAATCAGGGGCAGGGCAAGGCATCTGGGGAAAGCACGGAAGGATCGTCAGAGAAGGCAAGAAGGGGCAGAAGAGTGTTGGAGGAAGCAAGCAAGAGCAGGGCAACGAATCTGGGGCAAGCAGGGGCAGGTGAAACAAGCAGGGTCAGAGAAAGTCACCCAAAAAAGGGACAAATATCAGGTTTACAGAAATCAAGCAAGGGCGGCGGAGGGTCAGAGAAAGCAAACAGTGACAGGGCTAACAATTAGAGGCTGGGCAAGGAATCGGGGGCAAGCAGGAACAGAGGAGAGGAAAAGAAAGCAAAAAGGGTAAAAGAAGAGTGCTGTTTAGAAGGGTTCCGTGGCCTTCCCCGCTCTCCAAGGGTGGAGGAGAGGAACATAGAAAGTTTAAAATCTATTGTATATAGTACCTAGTGCACTGGAAATCAATCGCTGCTGGGGCGCTGCGCTCAAACATGAAGCGCGGTTCCAGTGTACATAAACGTTATGTGCGCAGTGCAATGCGTGGGGCCTCTGATGACGCGTTGTAGCAATTTTTGAGTGAGGTGCGATAAGCCAAGGAGAGGCGAAAAGCAGCTTCCGTGCACCGGCTGGGAGTTTGTGCACCTTTATAGAAATGCGCTTTCTAAAGTCAGCCCTCCCGCCTCTCTCTAACAAGGCATCCTGTCCAGTCTCCGATTTCACATTTCTCACCATGCAAGGTATATCTCGTGCCCTTCTCATGCAGCCCGCACTCCGACACAGAGAGAGCATTATCGAAGTGGAACTGTTCCTGCGGGAGGGTGGGGGTGGGAGGGAGAGGCTTTGTTTTCACAGTAAAGCAAACAGTGGTCGTGGGTGAGCGTTGCTCGTGTGTAAAGTGCTGCGGCCGACCATGAAGCAGGAAGGAAACCAAATAAAATTGTGTTTGTGGTGCCTACATGTCCGTCAAAGTAAAATGTAAGCAGTGCCATGCGCTGCGGTGATAAGAGGGCGGAAAGGACGGCCGTAGAAAAAAAAACGCGAGAGACGGCCTGGCGGCTGTCAAAGTAAAATGTAAGCAGCGCCATGCGCTGCGGTGATAAGAGGGCGGAAAGGACAGCCGTGTAGGAGAGTAGGAGAGTGGTGCAGGCGGGGGGCGGGGAGCGGAGCCTTTGAAGAGACAAATGGTGACAGGGAGGAGATATGCCTGAGGCACAGCGCAGGCTCTCGAAAAGAGAAAACGAAAGCCTTTGATGCAGCAGGGGGCGGAGCGATGCCTTTCAAGTGAAGCTGCTGGCGACAGATGGCTGGCTTTCATGTGCACGCGCATTTTAGGTCAATGCGCTTGCGCATTGAGCTTGCTTTTCACGGGCACTGCATGGAATCGCCCGATGGTTAAGGTCTGGATAAGCCCCTATATTCTCGCAAGCTCAATGCGCAAGCGCATTGACAGGCGAAACCTAATAAGGAGATACAGCGTCACTGGCCCCACCATGCCCCCTCCTCCAATTCCCGTGCCTAGAGGCAACAACGGAGGAGCAGAGCAGCCTCTAAGAACTGCAGACTAGTCTCGCCCTGAATTTCCATGCTCCCATTGAAGTGCTCAGAGAGGCTTGTGCCTGTTTTTATTTATAAAACAAAAAATATAAGGAGTTGTTAGTGCTCTGATCCATAGAAGGTGAGCTTCTTGAGCTGCTGCAGGGTGTGAGCATCTAGAAAGGCAGCCATTGAACAAGAAGCCATGTGCCAGTCAGCAGGGAGAAGAGGCAGCAAGAAAAAGTAGCGCAGTTTAAGAAATCATATGGCCCATAACGAAAGGATCCATGTAGCAGGGCTAGTCGCCAGGGCTGGAACGAAACACCCACAAGGTGGGACAATTGAGTACTATACACCAACCAACCCTATGAAATTAGTAAAGGCAGACCAAGCAATCTATAAAAAGCAGTGGGCGTGTCGTGCTGCCTCTAGGCTAGACCTAAAAAACATGGACGATATGCCTGAAAACTAGCAGCTAACTCATGGCCTACAGGACCCATTTCTAATTAGGGGGCAGTGAAGTTGGGGATGTCAAAAGCGTAATAAAATGTTTATAGAAGTGATTAAATCAAAGGGATAATCTTTCTGATTGGGTCAGTCAAGACGTAAATATGTAGTTTGCTCTTCATTATCAGACATAGATAGACACCCCAACATGTAACATCGAAGCTGCATTTTGTCCCCTAGATATTTAAATATGTACATATTGCTCCCCATTCGAGTGTGAGACACCCTTCGGAAGACACCTAACTTCAAATGGTCAGTATAACTTTAGGTGCAACATGATTCCAGCACAGGTATGCCGGCATAAAATAAGAGAAAGGTGCTTAGAGCATTAGTGACTGTCTCTAGTGTACAAGCCATCTTTTTTAATATTTAGAAAATAAATTACTTGTTTAGAGGAAGCAGGTAGATATGTATTTGTAAGCTCTTGAGGACTCCCCCTGGCTACGCATGCTTCAGCAGGAAAGTGCATTCAGCTGTGAGATGTCAGGTTTTCATAGTGACTGCACAGAACGTCTTCCAGTTTATTACATGAGTAAATTTGTGGATGTATGATGGAATAATGCATGCCGTTACAACGCATGCCATTACAATGCGATTGTGCCAATGCAAGTGCCAATACAATACATTATCACTACAATGCAAGATTTTACCACGGATATGCCCTTACAACACATTTTATTGCAATAGCATGATTGGCAAAGATATATGCGTGATCAAGTTTGTATTTGTAAATCTAAGTATTTTACAGGTAAGTATAAACATTTTATATATATAATATACTTACATTTTTGTGGTAAAGGCATGCATGGTAATGGCATATGTTTTCTTGAATATTGTGCAGGTAAGTACAAACACTTTTTAAATTTATATTTATACATATATATGTACGTATACATATGTATTTATTAATTAATATTTCCACACACATGAATTCATAACAATGTGTGTGTGTGTATATATATATACATATATATATATATATATATATATATATATATATATATATATATATATATATATATATATATATATATATATATATATATAATAAATAATATATTTATACAAAATATGTATATATATATATACATATATATATATATATATATATATATATATATATGTGTGTGTGTGTGTGTGCTTAAAGCCCCACAACCCCTCAGCAGATACCCACCCTAAAATGACCTTTGCCACCCAAAAACCTGTACTCCCCTGAACCCAAAAGTTACCCTTGCCACCCAAAAACCCAAACCCACCCTAGACCCTAAAATTACCCTTGTCACTCAAAAATCCATACCCACCTTAAACCCTAAAATTACCATTGCCACCCAAAAAACCCTTACACACCCATGTATACAAACACTTAATACTTACCTAATACTTACATTGAAAATGTATATACTTTTACCATTCATGACTTTACAAAAAAATTCATTGTAAAGGCATGCGTTATAAAATTTTGCTTTGTAATGGTTTGCATTGTAATGGCACTTGTGTTGTGACAACCACGTTTTGATGGTAATGTGTTGTAACAGCCGCTCTGTAATGAATTTTTCCCTAAACTTGTACCGAGAGAGTGCCTAACTAGTGAACAAACGTCTACCCAGAACTCACTCACCTCTATGGTTAGATTTCATTGTTTCACCATACCAATCTTTATATACCCCCACTTGTTGCCCCCATCCTGACTAACATTCCAACAAGCACCAAGCCCTCTGTATAGATATAAAGTTTGTCTTTAAAGCAGTCCTTGCATGGCCCATAAATCCCTCTCTCCAACACTTAGCAGATGCACTTCCACTAGCAGTCTGCGATCAACCAATCTAAATGTTCATGCTACTTCCAAACTCTGGGCATTATTCAAATTCAATGGAGGCCGGCATGGCTCATGGGTAGCAGGCGGATAGTAATGCAGCCTGCTTGGAGAATAGGGAAAGTACGCATGACTGTTTTGGGCAGCAGGAGAGGGCTGGCCAAGCAGTCATGTGGACTTAGGAGTGGGCAAACCACGCCTTCCTTGCTCTGCTCCAAGAGCAGAGCAGCACCGCCCACCTGCAAAGCAGCACAAACATAAAATGATTACTCAAAGTTATTTTCTTTTCATGTTTCTACTTCGCACTGCTTAAAAGCAGTGGGGCGACGCTCCACTGCCCTAGCAGGGGAGCCGCCACTGCTCAGATTAGTGAGCAGGAGCCATTTTACTCAAACTCCCTGTACTACACTGACCTGAGAGCTTTCACTAGAGGCAGTCCAAACCTGATGAAAATATTGGCAGAATCTGCCAGCAATGTATTAAAACTGGCGAAAGAGCAGTGTCAACTGTAAATATGTACACTGTGATGTCTAATTTTTATGTGCCAAAAAATTTAATTTAACATTCACTGTTTATTTCCGATATCCCTCATTATTTAGGAAAGAAAACAATACAAATATTTCTGCCAAGAGAAATTTGAAATAGAGTATCTTTATTTTACATTATGAAATACAACAATACGATAACCGTAGATGGCCCAATGCACTAACCATTTTACATGCGTAAATTATAAAAAAATATAATTGCATACATGAATGCATTCATCCTGTTCCTTATTGATAGAATTAACAATGGAGGGATTTTCTCACAAAATAATTCAACGTTTATAATGGAGTTTCCTTGCACACCAAATGAGATCTTAAAGGCGCGTTGTGGGTATTTCTGCATGTCTGTAACTATTCACCAATCTTTTTTAGTAATCCGCCATGAGCTCCGATCATGGATTGACGCCTGCCAAGGACTTGAACCCTGTTGAGGAGATCCTTGGCAGCTTTCACATATACTAATCTTTAAGTATGGTATTATTGCTGGGGAGAGTCGTCCTATCCTCGTAAATAAAGAAGGTGACTAAACAGACCTTCTAAGCATCCAGTTATTGACATACACAAATGACAGCTCCATTTTACTTTTTTCCTGCAAAAGGTTTCTTGTGCAGTGAAAGCTGACACTAGGGCACCACCAAGTGCCACTGCATCATGTAGCACCAAACCCCTGATAAATTATGCAAGAACAAACACATCACCATAAGAAAAGTTAAGTTCTTTGGAGGCCCAAACCAAAAGGTAAACATCAGGAGAAAATCTTTTACCCGTTGTAAGGAAATGCCTCTTTTTGTATGACCACCCCCAAGTTTTTGCACTGATGCTGCTGTTTATTAGGTTTCGCCTCGCGATCCCTCGCGCAGCAGCGTTTGCGCAGGGCGAAAACGTTTGTTTACCAGTATGGACAAAAGTCCCGCCTCTCTGTTCCATTGGCTAGCTCCATAAATGGAGGCTAGCCATTGGAAGAGAGAGGCGTCCGTCATTCTGCGAGGCGATTCGTGGGCGTTTCTGGCGAATTTTTCTCATCCCGCCCCTTTGTGACGTCATTCCGGCGGTGGGCGGTTATTTATTTATTTTTTTGTATCGGCATGTTGGTTTCATTTCCAACGTGTGCCTTGCAGGGGTGGGCTGCACGACTAGAGTTGCTAGCAGGTATCCCGTTCCCACCCCCCCTTCTGCTGTCCGTGTGCCGTCCCCGCCCCCCTTCCCGCTGTCCGTGTGCCGTCCCCGCCCCCCCTCCCGCTGTCTGTGTGCCTGTTAACCCCCCCCTCCCGCTGTCCGTGTGCCCGTCCCCCCTCCCGCTGTCCGTGTGCCCGTCCCCCCTCCCGCTGTCCGTGTGCCCGCATGGAGGTGACTTCACGTGTGCTGCCTGCTGCAGTGTCCTCCCAGGAGTCCGACTCTCCGCTGTGTCGGGGGGCGCAGGAGCGGGCCCCAGAGGAGGAAGAGATATGCGAGGCTGACTCCTGGGAGGAAGTAGGCTTTGGATCCTCATTACCCGTCAAATCCCCCCACGACTACTTCCTAAACACCATCTCTTCGCCCGTCAAGTCTCCCGGCCGGTACTTCATGACGGCTCCCCGATCTGCTTTATGCGCGGTGCTTCTCCTTCCCTGCTCCGGGCCGGAGGGCCCGTCACCTCTCCGATCCGGTCTCCCTGGAACGGTTACCGGCGGGAGCAGCGCGAGGGCTCCAGCTCCCCAATCCCCGACTGCCCAGGGACACCCCCGCACAAGACTTTCCGCAAGCTACGGCTCTTCGATACCCCGCACACGCACAAGATGAGTGCCTTCCCCAGGCCATGTGGGTGACTGCATGCAGCCGTGGGGCTGATGTTGGACAACAACGTCTGCTGTCATCAAAGTTGTAGTTTAATTTCTTTATGGGAGCTTATGGATGGGTTATTGGTTGAACTTTCTTTAAAACGTGAGGGTTGGTAGAAAAGTGTGGTCCCCGTCCTTGGGTAACTGACGGGCCTCCTTGCCATGCCCACTTAAGACCAAGCGACCGCTTACAGCATGGCATACCTCTACTAAGAAGGCCAGACATCTTTCATATTTAATGGCTTGTAGTAACCCCCCTTATAGATTTGACCAGCCAGCAACTGGTCCAAGGCTGTCATAGTTACAGCCACCAATCACTCGCCCCAAACACCTAATCAGGCTTTCGGCAGCGCCCAGTTACACGGGCCAGAACGCCGCAGGCCTTATTTGTAATGCACGTTTAGTATTGCCCACATCCGTCCCTTTTCATCACCGGATACGAATGACACCCCAAATTATTCCCGAATTACTGTTCTCAGTTGCACAGTAGCCTTCATCCCATTACAATCTATTGCTCACAACGGGGCACCGCAGAGGTGACATTCACTTCTGTTTTATCGCAAGTGACATGCCCTCCACAGCAGCATTGTAGAAGTGACATTTAGCTCATTATATTTCACCAGGCACTTAACACCGCCCTCCGCAAACGTGACACCTCGGTACATATTTCTAGTTACCGCAGTACACCGACCCTGTTTGAGCAAGTGCTGTTTTGGCACTTTATACATATAAATCTCGAATTAACCATTCAAACCAAATAGTACAAGGGGTAAATTGACCAGATTGCGCATCAATGGTTCCAGACACCGCACATACAACGCTGGTTATTGGTGTTTAGTTAACATTTGGGCGCTGGAGAAGGTAAGGCTCCAGTTACATATTTCTCCGATACCGCTTGTGGCCCACTCACGTGGGGCGCTACAGAAGTGACACTTCATTACACATGTATGCACTTAACAATGCAGCACAGGTGAGATACCATTACACATCCAGCTGTCACTTGTGTCACCCCCTTATGGGGTCCACATCCTAGTGCATACATAAGATGCTTCAAAGGTGACAGCTTTCCATTACATTCTTGCACCGTGGGATACGAGAGGTGACTGTACATTAGTTCAGTCTGCGGAGTACCCTCGCTGAGGCGTAGAGATGATGTTTTCAGACATCATTATCAGTCACCCACAGTTACTGACGCCCACCACTCCTGTTCTCCATGGGAAGGGACCGTTTACACATCAAGCTGTTACCCCTGAATCTCAGGTGTAACGCAACTTGAGTATTAAGTAAAATACAGCGGGCGTGATCAATTAAACTCTTATTGGTGGCCGTCGGAGTTCATGTGTTATTCCAGTCTTCTACCCAGACATGCATGGGCATGTTCATTAGCTCGGATCTTCTGGCACCTCTACAATTACTAACATGTTTCTTGTTTTAAATGTCTACGGCATGGCGTCCAACATGATGCGGCATACCGATCACACTTATCTGAGGCCTTAGGTCTTCTTTAATGCTGTCCCCGTTGGTGATTTCTAACTAGCTAACCAGGCAGAGTAGAAGCCTTGACGGATGTGACTACAGGCTTCACTCTCCCCGGAGGAACCATGAAATAATAGCCAAACAATATTAATAATGCAGTAAATGATCATCAGATAGGTGGTATAAGTATATACACCTTTTAAATGGCATGCTTTAAATGGTAACAGGGAGTTCATATCTTAATAGAAGTTATTTCTCTCGGTCCTGATGAATAGCCAATGGGGTACGGCTAGAAACATGGGAAATGCAAAAGGAACAATTCATTGGCAGAATGCAGAACAATGTCATACATTCACCCCAGTACTGAGATCTGTGCTTAAATCCATCGGGTTTTTGCTCACCATGCTATTCCGTTTTGGACGTAGTGCTAAGCGTTTCAGCTGTCAATGTCTGAAATGGCATTATTTTTAGCTTCCTGTAAGTTTGCCATTTAATATGAGGTTATAGGAGGGAGCACTAGCTTCTTGGAGTTTCTTGTTGCTCAAATGGCTGTAATTTCTGATATTTTGAAGTTTCCCTCGTCCTTTTTGCATGATTTTTGTTCGTGAGAAAGTGTCACTCATAGTCGCTGAAATGTCACTCATAAATTCGCTGAAATTATGAAAATGTCACACATGGCAATCTGAAACCTTGGCAGCTTTGCGTCCTCCCTCCCGCTGTCCGTGTCATTATTTTTAGCTTCCTGTAATTTTGCCATTTAATATGAGGTTACAGGAGGGAGCACTAGCTTCTTGGAGTTTCTTGTTGCTCAAATGGCTGTAATTTCTGATATTTTAAAGTTTCCCTCGTCTTCATTGCATGATTTTTGTTCGTGAGTAATTGCTGTCTGCTGAGCTCGTCCGTAGGGTACAATAGGTCTCACATTTGCGAGAGATTAAGCTAATGGCAATGTAAATGACAATGCCATTTATTTATCTGTTTTCATAACCAACAAATTTTGTCATTTAAAATGCCAATAGCTCTAACTTTTCCAAAGGCGAAACCATTGCATTGTAAATGCTTGTTTACACTGAGAGGGCACTGAGTCCTGCCAACAAGGCCTCCGTGCTAGTGCACTGAGCCTTAAAATGTGTATATCCAGTGTTAGCTGGTGACTTTTGAAGGTGGTGAGGCGTTAAAGTTCTTTCCAACTTTCTCAGCTCAAGCAAAGCAGACAGGCTGTCCCAAGGTCTTATCTGCATTAGGTAAAAGTGAAAATCCTCTGACCAATTCTGGCTTCACCACTTGACCAAACAGTGTGATCTTAGGCAAACATTTTATTTTCCAAAGCCACACTTTTCTTCATTATCACATATGTGTGCACCTTAAAATCCGCAAGTTCAGGATATGCCCAGCGCAAAGACATCTTATGTTTGGTTTCAAAGAATATAATGCTGCTTAAGGTATCATGAGAAACCAGGCCACATATATGTTGTACAAAAACGAACTAATAACATTGTCGTTAGGGTGAGGATACATGAATGTTTCTACATTTATATTTAAAAAATTCTTTTTTTTAACAACAGCAGGCACACATATTGCTTCTGTGCCATTCACTGGAAAGGGGACAGGAAGGCCCTTCCTTTTGAATATGTGGTGCAGCAAGAATAAAAGCTAGACATAACCCCAATAAACTCCCCAGTCTGACCTCCCTTACCCAGATAGGTCAAAAACAGCATAAACATGAGCACAGCTGTTTATTTGTGCTTACCTCTCTTGCAGTTGCGGCTTAGAGTGTGAGACCGGAGATGCCAACCACAGAGGCCAGAGTCACACTGGCAGTATTGAGAGTACAGCACTACCCGGCTCCTTCACTGCTTCTAGCTTCATTCACTGCCGCAGCCACCATGTCGGAGCTCGTCTTCATCCATTCTTCTCCTCACCCCAGCCAGCTCTCCTGCTCTCCTCGCCCTTCTTCCCACGGCATGCTTGACATACACCATTGTTCTTATGTAAACAAGCATTTGCAATGCAAAAGGTCTCACATTTACGCGGGTTTAAGCTATTGGCATTGTAAATGACAAGGCCTATAGCTTCAACTTGCGTAAATACGAGACCTATTGCATTGCAAATGTTTCTTTAAGTTTAAAACGGAGTGCGGCGCTGCTTCAAGGATATAGCGCTCATTTTTTTTTTACTTTGACACTGGTCCCGGTGTCCTTAAAGCAGGCGCGGTGCTCAGTGTTAAAATAAAAAAAAATAAAGAAACGGAGCGCGGTGGCCTTGAAGTGGTGCCACATTTAGTTTTAAAGTTTTAAAAAAATAAACAAACAGAGCGCGGTGTCCTTGAAGCGGGCGCCACACTCAGTGTTAAAGTAAAAAATAAAATAAAGAGACCGACCGCTGTGTCCTTGAAGCTGCGGCGTCCTCAGTTTTAAAGAAAAACAAACAAACAAACAAACAGAGCACGGTGTCCCTGAAGGGGGCACTGCGCCCACTCTGCAAGTTAAAAAATAAATAAATAAACAGAGCATGTTGTCCCAAAATTGGATGCCGTGCTCAACATGAAAGTTATACCAAATTAAAATTTAAAATGATCGCGTTGTCCCTAAAGTGGGCTCCGCGCTCATTATACAAGCACCCCAAAAAAGTAGCTTCCATTATCCCCATCAGTGACAATAACAGCAAAAATAGTGCTCACTTACTAGATAAAGCAATCCGTGTAACGTGCCAAGTAAAAGGTCCAGTCCTTATGGGTGGTAACAAGGAGGGACTAACAAGCCTCATAATGAATCAGAAGCCAGCAGTTACCAAGGACAATGCCGCCAGCCAGTGGAAAATATGGGAGGAGAGTGGTCAAACTTCCACAGCATACCCTACTACTGTAGTGTAGTTCCTATCATCCCAATAGGCTCTGCGCATTGGAATAATATCTTCAATAGTATAGACGTAGGACAGAGGTTAACTAGGTCTTCTACTGACGATATTAGACTTAAAGTTTAATGTTTGTGCCAGCTAGCTCAGAGTTCACTAGAAACTTTCTCGAATAGACAAGAAGGGATTTAGTTTCTGACAACCATAGAACATGACAACTTTGCTCTCCCCTATTCAAGAGTGTATCTCTAGAGTCGTGTGAAAACAAAAGACAACTTATTTTACTCAGTCAGTTCAGTGCATTCTTAGTTTCACCAGATTGTAGAGAAAAGGAATAGACGGGCGTGTTCAATAAAAAGATGTTATTTATTGATCAGTCTCTTTTCTCATACAAGAGAAATGAATCGCTATTATTGCAATACTTCTAGTTAAGTAAAGTGCATACAGTAATAACAGAATTATAAAATAATACTGTAAAAGCATTGATATGGTTTCTTAGCCATATGGTACTTAAAATGGATACATACATATATATATTGACTAATCGTACTCAACTGGTGTTTCTAACTACGCCTACCCCAATGTACCTGACCTAAGCCTAATACGTGGCGGGAGTAGATAAGTAGCAGTTTAAGTTAAGTTTGCTTTGCCAAGAGTCTGCTTCAAGAATTCTCTACAAAGGATGATTCAGTTCAGTACCTGGGAGTTTAGAAGGCTGGAGGGCTGGTATCTCTATCTCAGGTCTTGATATTCCAGCTGCCTGCGAGGGCTGCTTGGAAGCGCCGGAGCTGGATTTCTCGGCAGGAGAAAAGGCAGCGTCTCTCTCTCTCAGCGCGTCAGAAAGGAGGGGCAGCGTCTGTGGGCTTTGCTGTCAGCTGGGCTCCTCGGCAAGTCTCGCTGCTCCAATCTTGTCACCACCTCGTGTGTTTGCTTAAGGCAATGTCGGTATTATTTATACCTGAAAGGTGCCGGGATTGACGTAAGGATGGACATAAATACGTCAATAAGGATGTCATACGAACTGGTCGTTCGCACATTCTTTACTGAAGTTCTCGGCTAAATCAAAACAATGGCTGTGGGGATTTCCCAGGTCGTGGTAGGTTTGATTTGTTTTGAGAACACCGTATGCCTATTAGGGGGCTGGAGGAATAGTGCTTGCCTAATGAGATGGCATGCGTTATGACCTAATCAGATAACGGGCTTCTGTGCCGTTGTGTGGCTAATCAGATAACGGGTTTCTGTGCAGTTGAATGGCTGCTAGTTAATTATTAACCAGACAAGGGTCAGAAACAGGGGGATCGATACAGTACCCATAATAAATACACCACACCCACTCCACGTAATCTATGTCCATATTTACAAGTCTAGGCATAGTAAACATACCAGTAGTGCATGTGTATACCGAACCACCCCAAAATACAATCAAATGCATTTTGAAATTTGGAAATGCGAAATACACGAAAAGATGAGTATAGTCACTATATGCACTTCAAGCAGTATAATAATACTAAATCTAAACGCATATTTGGAAATCAGCATGAATGAAACGCGGAAATTACACATGAAATGGCTCTTAATACAGAAGGAAAAGTCAAGACCATCTCATCACAAAAAATCATAATACTCGTGAACATGCTAGAGGGTAGCTAATGTCTCCTGAGTAGCTAAAGATAGAAATTTTGTTCTCTAAGAATAGTTTTACTTTAAACAGAAGATAAGTGTCCCAAAAAAAATCGTAAATATTTTTGAATGGAATGGGAAAAAATGTCTCGCTCTCTGTAAAAAACTGGTGAGAAAATTTCTTTTTTCTTTATTTTCAAAGTTGAAGGCCGAATACAGGGTGTAGGGAACGCCGTGTGCTAGTTTGTTCAAAGTCATTCTCTCTGCTCTGGTGAAAACATCATATTGTTGAGACTTTCGAAAAAACTGTCAACTGCTTCTTGTGAAAGTTCCACTAACTCGGATAAATTTTGTAACATGCATTCATGAGCATGATTGCCTTCCTAGATGTTTCGATCAGCATAGCTGACAGAAGGTTGTACCTGATCGATGCTGCTTTCATCTTGTACTTCACAACTCTTCAATCGTAGTGCTGAAGTCTCCACGAATGCCGTCATCAGGATTGGTAGCCGCTGGGGACAGCACAATGCATGAGCCGTTACCGGACCCAACAAAGTCTCTGCATCCATTGGCACATCCGATTGTAGTGTCAGACAGGTGTCCAACACGCATTCTTCGCCGCATAGCAAGCACCTTAATACAGGCATAACACAACTTTGCCACATCGGTCTGAATGAAAGAAACAAAGTCATGTTCAAATCTCGTAGCCGTGCTTGTCCAAGGACTTTAGTTATGCGGTCCCGGTAGCCAATAGCTCGGATTGTTTCTTCCATTATCGCTGGTGTCTTGTCTGTGACGTGGTTTGCCATAGCGAAGTAACAGGATCAAAAATAGGATGCCTGCCACTAGTCCCAAAAGGAGAGGAAGTCCGCCAAAGATGGAATGGACAAAATCAGGAAAAATACCCAGGATGGCTCTAAATGGGGTTAAGGCTCCCGAAAACACTGTCTTAAATACACTCGCGATTCCGCTTGTATCAGAAATATTTAAGATTTCGCTCAGTATTTCTGCGAAATGTATGGGGGAATTGGTTGATAACAGTGAATGAATCTCAGCCGTTGTCCTTGCAACTTGGAGATCATACGTTTCTTTTGATGACGTTAACATGGTTGGCGTCTGTAGGAGCACTGTCTTCATTCTGCTTAAAGTATCAATTCGAATAGAAGAAATCTTCAAACTGGGCCACAACCTTGCCTCCCTGTCTCGGGCATCGTTCGGGAACAATACTCGTTCACAGCACATGACCTTCGTAGTCACGGTTATGAGATAAGGTTTTCCGGGCAGCAGACTGCAACATCTGCGATCTACAATTAGAATGTAACTCCCGTTCGAGAGTCTCCTAAAGAATGGTTCTATTTGTGTTGCAGGTGTGCCTAGCTGATGACATGAAAGGTTATTTGAGTTCCCTTCACATGCTCCATGCAAACTAATACCCTGACACATAAGTGTACCGCTTAGTGACCTTTCACAATTATTGCCACTAAGGAACACACTTTGTCCTTTATTACTAACACAAGCGTGTGTATAGGGCAAGTTCCATGTTGACTTAATGTATCCTTTACCCAACCTTTCATACTGGCCTGCCTGTATATATTTTTGGCAGTATTGAAACTGGAAAGTTGTTATCGGAATATTTATTATCCCATGTATTATCCATTCAATGACAGGTCGTTCTGACATTGTCAATGGTAATCTCTCAAGTTTTTCAATGCTCAGAATTGTATAGTCAGCACCCTTCTGTGCCAAACTGATTTGTTTATCAGTAAGGTTAAAGATATTAAATAGTGACGTTGTGTTGATTAAACGCCAAGGCACATAGCCTGAACGCAGATTTTGTAACATCCAGCCAAGTTGTACAATAGAACGCAATTGGGACTGACCGTGTTGTAACATCAGTAAGTCTTGCGATATTATATCGATTGCTGAAGACACAATACTGTTCAGTGAATATATTCTGGAGGACAGAGTCATTAACCCATTGTCCACAACAGAAAGTGATTTTTCCAAATTGATACGGTCAATTTCCCGTATTTTTTCTGCTGTCTCAATTTGAGTTACTTTCCAAACTTCATTGTAAGCTGCATATATAGAGGCCGCTATGAAACGTTTTTGACGCTGTTTGCGTGGTCCCATAATGAAATCACGCAAGTCAGCACCTTCTTGAAGTAAAGTTAGGTGTTGCTTAATTTCTGCCAGTGTGGATGTTTGTAGCCATTGAAGGCAGAGCTTGCCCACACTGTAAGTAGTTACTATCCCTGGATGTTGTCTTTGGGAATATCTAGGGTCTGGCCTGGTCGATTTGAACCCCTGTATTTTGTTCAGGAATCTGTCTTGACAGTTATTTGTGTCTGTGGGCCAGATCAACCATTGTTTCCAATCAGGATGTGTTCTGTTTTGGTTTAAAATATGGTTCACGTCTATCTCAACATCTATAGAGTTATTACTGTTCGTTGTTGGCTTCGGAATAGACGGTTTGTTTAAGTAGTTTGTTGAATAGTGTCATTCAAAAATATAATTTGTTCTGGGATCATGCAGGCTCTGAACAATGATTCTATACCTTGTACTTGCCAATCTTTTGTACCCCAAACAGTTTTTGTTTCAATGTTACTGTTCCAGAAATCAAAACCAAATGTATTCATTTGCTCAAAAAACGAATCTGAATATATCAATTTTGTGTTTGTAAGCATGGTCTTCATACCTGTCTTATTTGACAATTTGTAATAAAATGTTTCTGCATTACTTGTGTTAAACCCTGAAAAATATGAATATTTATCATAAAATGTTTTGGAACTACCCTTTGGTGGAGTAGCACAATGTTCCCATTGGTTATAATTTAAAGCATTTCTAGGTTGTGCAGATTTATGGAGATAATGGTTACCATAGTGGTTATAGCAGAACATTTGATCATAATTAGACGAACCCTGCAAATAATCATGTTCTGTAAATTTAGCAGACATTACTAGGTCAGACATCATATCATTGATACTTTCAAAGTCCCAATCATCAGCAAATGTGCTAGGTTTTACAAAGTCACTTAACGAGATCTTGAATTGATGTGGATACTTCAGGATTTCAACCGGGCCATAGATTTCATAATCAGTATTGTCCCATGCTTCACCGCCTGGTATAGGATTGGCTGTGAAGTTCACTGAAGAAAGTTCTCTTTTCTTGACGTGTGAAGATGTGTGTGGTTTAAGGATCAAGTTGATTTTCTGGCTTGCTGTGTCCATTTTAGCATATTTTCCCTCAATGAAATGTCCCAAGCATAGTACCATGATGAGCCAAAGTACGAGGATAAATACACCTAATGTCACCCAAATTTCAATCCATGGAGAAGTCAGATAGGTTCTCTTTAGTTGATGAAAAAGTTCCTTTGCTTTGTCTTTAAAAGTTTTTGTTGATGGCTGTACTTCTGGTTCGCTTTGTTCTTCTGAAGAATCATCGAAGTTGATGAAGTAGCCGGATGCCGTTCTGTCAATTGTTCCAATTGCTTCTGGATTACTTTTTGCTTTTGGCTTTTGCTTTGTTTCATTAGAAGACTCTGTAGTTACATCATCGTAGGTTGTTGTTTCTTGATGAAAAGCTTTTATTTGGGTTTTAAGAGGTTCAAGTTCCATTGCTTTGTTGCATAGTCCTTGTTGTTTCACTGTAGACTTTCCAAATGTAATCAGTCTTTCAGTTTGAACCTCTGTGGATGTAGCAAACTTTGGTGTTCTGCTACTTCTTGGGAGTCCACTTGGCCTACTATTTGTTATCGGCCACATGATTGTGGTTTAACCAGGTCGATGGATATGACTCGGTTCTCCTTTTTACCAGCAAGGGGCGGTAGTACTACTGATCTTGTCCCGTTGATAGACAAGACAGGAACTGCTTTTCTGTAAGAAGGCCCAAATTCCTTCTTTACCGCGATCTTTTCTCTGACCAGATCCCCTACTTTTGGAATCCAGACAGGCCTTGCTGGGACAGGTGGTTTTTCTTCAGTGGTTGTTGGCTGCTGTTTCAACTTTATGTTGCTCAGGTCTTTTCTTGTTTCATTTAAGTCCTGTAAAATAGCCAAGCGATCTTTGATATCAAAGCATTTTTCTTTAACCACTGAAGTCTGACTATCTAAGTCCTGGATTAACATTCTAGTCCCAAACAATAGTTCGTACGGACTGAGTCCTTTCAGAGAATTTCTTGGCAGGTTATTTAGACTACGTTGGACACTTATTAAATGTTTGACCCACCCAGCTCCCGAACCTAATACCTTTGCTGTTATAGATTGCTTTATGCCTTGGTTTTTTCTTTACACCATCCCGTTTCCCTCAGGAAGGAAGTGAGAAGAGTCCTGCAATGCAATGTTAATTCTGGCCAGGCACCCCCCATAAGCTGTTTTTAGAGCTAAAGGAAAGATTTTGGTCAGAACATAACATGCTTCTAGCGTATATGCCATTCTAGACTCGCAAGTCTTTGTATAACAGTTCCGACGTCAGCCGAAAGTTGGGGCCTACATTATAAGTGAAAATAGTCTTTATATGTTAATGTGACGCATTATTCATACTGGGTTTTATTATTTTTTTTTGATGATTTGATACATTCTGGAGTGAAACGCCATGATATTAAACCGTTTCTCTCGCCACTGCGATCTCTATTGCAGTCTGGGCATTTTCTTACAAAAATGTGATGATGCAGGCTCATGCCTGGCCACCAGTACACTGATTGTAATTCTTCCAGAGAATCTTTTAGCTTAAGGTGTCTGAGACCCTCACCCATATGTGCGTCTGCTATTAACAAGCCTCTCCTGTCCATGTTTGGAATTACTCTATCCCCCACTCCAGGGATTCGAGCAAAAGGAACGGAGTTTGCATCGATTATGTATGTATAATTGAGTGGATAATTGATCGGTAGTGCAGAGCAGTCGCCTTTTGATGACGTTTTTACTGCCAGCACAGTTTCACCGTCAATGTATTTTACTGCACGCTTTTTTATAGCTACGGAAGCCGATTTAGTTGCTACCGCTGTGGCTGTCTCAGCCAATGAATTCCCTGCAACGTGAACGCCATCACGCTGATGACTCAGTGAGTGTATCACGTGAGTTTTTGGTAGTTCTTTCTGTAAAAGAACTACTTGTTCCCAAAGCACTTTTTGCTTTATTGTTGCACCTGTGTCATCTTTGTAACCGTTTTGAATCCATTTCTGTAAATCGTTATTGTATGATTTGACGCAGTAATACAAATCGCACACTATAAGTGTCGGGAATTCGCGATCGGCATTATCTAGCGCCATTTTTAACGCTATTATTTCAGTTTCTTTTTCTGAATTATTTTCCACTGAGTGTGTTTTTGTAAGTAGAGGTCTTAATTTACCTCCGCGCCACACTTCTTTTACAATTTCGCATGTGGCGTTGTAAGCCAGCTCTCCCCAAACTGAGGGTTGAGCATGTCCGTCTGTATATATTATACAGGCGTACTGTCATAAAGGCAGAATGTCGATTGGCAGAGGGTATTCTCTCTCATATTCTAGATAATTTAATTCTTTCATTTCCGGGTCAAAATAGTATTTTACTTTGTCTGTAGCAACAGAATTTACCCATTGTATCCATTCTGGATTCAGTGCCGTTGTCGGTAAATTACATGGTGTTGTTAATGCCTCAAAAGCTGATTCTGCTGTTCTGACTGTAACCTGTCTACCGTCTGCTTGGTATTTTTCTTTTTCTACAGCTGTTTGAACCGCATGAACAATGTTTTCCTTAATGTTGAACCTTTTTTCAGCTTCTGTGTACAAATGTGATTTGTATGCTATTGGTACCTTCTCTCCCTCATTAGAGGTCAGGTATGTGAATCCGCATCTCCCTGGGATGACTCGAATCACAAGGTTGCGTGTGTTGTCACGTGTTTGTAATTTTGTTTTAACTAACATATCTGTTTGTAAAGATCTCAAAATTTCTGTGTGTTTTTGAGTCCAATTGATTCTTTTAAAATCTGGTTTTATAAGGTCATAGAGAGGTTTAACTCTCTCTGCATAATTTATAATGTAAGTTCTTCCGAAATTTAGGAAACCTAGAATTGATTGTAAGTTTTTTAGTGTTCTAGGTGCTTGGATTACAGCACATTTCTCTAGGAAATTGTCAGCCAGGCTTTTGCCTTCACTTGATAGTTCATATCCTAAAAACAGGACAGTTACATGGGCAATTCTTGACTTTTTAAAGTTGAATTTGTAACCCTCTGCTGCGAACCCAAGTATTATGGTGTTCACTCTCTTCAAGTGAGTATCCAAGTCATCATCTGTTAGATAGATGTCATCGACATAAGATAATGCCTCATCATCATATATTTGTAGTAACTCTGTTACTTTTGCTGAGAATAATCCTGGGCTGTTTTTGTACCCCTGGGGCAAACAACAGAAATTTTTTTGCGCGCCATTTATTGAGAACGCGGTCAAATATCTGCTCTCTGGTGCTATATTTTGACAGAAGAATCCATTAGAGATGTCTAATGTTGTTTTGTATTTTTTGCGCACTATGTTATTCATTAGTGCAGCACTATGCGAGTTTTGTACTGCAAAGGTTTTGCAACATGAGTTAAGGTGTCTGTAGTCCAAAACAAGACGATATGAATTGTCTGGTTTGGAGACAGGAAAGAAAGGATTATTCATTTGTGAGGTGCAAGTTTCAATCACCCCCTGGTATTCAAGTTGATCTAGGATCTCTTTTACCCGTTTTTTAGCTTCTTGCTTAATTGGGTACTGCCGTTGTGCAGTAGGTTGTGATTTTAACTGGATTTTGTGAGGAGGAGAGTCCTCATCCCATCCCACATGGTTTTTATATAATGCAGGAGCTTGGGCTACTGCCCACTTTCTTGCAAGTGTATATTTTTTATGTATTGGAATCTGATTTGAGAAGGCAGGCATAATTATTTCTTCGCCATGAGGGCACTGACAAACTCTGGTGGCCAGTCTCTTTCAGCTAGAAGGATGTCATAGCCCTTGGAGAGATTATCCCAAAAGAGACCCCTTATTTTCCTAGTCTTATCCCCCTCTATACGCAATGTTATTTCATATATTTTATGAGGTTTGCTAACTCTGGTATCTGCAGTTTCCACCTGAATGTATTCATTCGTGTCCACTGTCTCCAGATGATTCATAAGGATCTTGCGAGCTATGCTCACTTCTGCTGCGCTGTCTAGCATTGTCTGAGCCCATTCTCTGTTTTTCAGCTGTGTCCTCAGTATTCTCGGCATGGTTGATTACTTTAATACTGGCTACCTTCTTTTTTGGAAACTGTAATTTTTTATTTTGATGAGCAGGTTCCTTGTCTTTGGACTTGACGTGCTCTTCCCTGTGTTCTGATCGTCCTCTTCTTTCCGATTTCTGCGAGGAAGTCTGAAAAGATTGAGACGGACGTGTATCAATATCTTGATATCTATCAGGTTTTTTCAGATTATCCCTATTTCTAAGGTTGTATTTTTTCTCAGAGGGCTCCCTTTGGGGAGACTTGTGTCCTTGGTCCGGAGATCTTTCTCTCCGCCGAGGAGACCTTCCTCTGGACTGGAATCTTTTTTCTTTAGGAGTGGATTGTTTATTTCCATCCCAGCTCTTTTTTTGAGTGTTCAGATTATTTTTAATAAATATTTTTTCAGGTTTTTCAATAAGTTGGGGTTTCACCGGTTTTCCACCCAAACTATCTCTTCCTAGTTCTTCATAGGATTTTTCTATGATTCTGGCAATTTCAAATGGTTGGTCTGCTATATCTGTCTCTTTCAACCTCTGGCGGATCGCCACATTTGCTGCTTCTCCCTTTATATTGGCTAATAATATTGCTGAGACCTGCTTGAAGTCTTTTAGTAATTTCATACCAAGAGTTAAAGCAGGTTCTGGACCGTATTCATCTTGAATTTGTTTTAGCACATCTGGTATTACTGACATGGATGGAACACCATGTGTTTTTGTGTAAATGGAAGCAAAGACTGTACCCCAAGTGTCACAGTCCTCCACATGTGGTGCGATTCCCATTGGAAGACAGATAGTCAGGATCCTGTGTTTCTCAACTGGGGTGGTATCTGGAAATACCGCCTCTATTTGAGTGATTTTTTGTGCTAACCAGAATGGAATTTGTTCCCGTTTTGCGGGTACTTTACCTAGTCAGGACTGTATGTTCTGTGGTGTAATTTTATTTGTGTTCCCCTGGTGAGGGATCAGCTGTGGAATTTTAATAGCTGGTTGGACTGTTGAAGTCCGCATTACATATTGGACTAATTGTCTGTGTATTTTAATTAGTTGTTTTAGCTGTGTTAAAAGTTCTGGTGCAGACATTTCTTCAATGTCTGGATGTGGTGTGTATCCGGATAGGACCGGCCATGTTGCTCCTGGTCTACCTAGTGGACCGAGCCTGGTGATGTGATTATTATGTTTTAGGGCGCCATTAAACCAGAGCAGGTGCTCTTGGTATTTGAGTGGTATTTCCACCTCCTCGAAAGGAGTGTACTCATTTGGAGGTTCCTCTATTTTGTAATAGTGGAAGTCCTTTGTTACAGCGTTTGCTGCTGGAAAGTTTATCCATGAATAGAATACCTCTGTCTGCCGATATTCGTGTGCCTCGATTACGAATATGACTGTACCACCTCTCGGTGTCAGCCCATTTTCTATAAGTTTTAAAGTTATAGATTTTCTTATGTTGACCGGGATGAGTATTGCATCCGGGTCTTGCTGTAGCAGAGTATTGTCAGCTGCTAGGAGTTCAGCTGCTATTCTAACTGTCTCTCTTTCTTCTTCTTCTAGTGACATTCTAATGTCAAGAAGGTTATTTTATTTATTTGCAGATCAGGTTTCTATGGAAACAAAGATTAGATGCACAACATTTTGGAACAGTGTATCCTTCAACGTTGAATAAACCAAGAACCATACATAGAAGTCTCCTCCTACTAAGTTTGGCGGATTTAACCTTTCACCCACTCCAGACGTCTTTGGAGTATTATGGGGAAAAGGGGTCTGTGTGAAAAAGCACGACTGAGTTACTCTAATGTCTTACGTTAGATTTATCGCCCATCCAAACACGTTGGGCGCCATGTAGTGTAGTTCCTATTATCCCAATAGGCTCTGCGCATTGGAATAATATCTTCAATAGTATAGACGTAGGACAGAGGTTAACTAGGTCTTCTACTGACGATATTAGACTTAAAGTTTAATGTTTGTGCCAGCTAGCTCAGAGTTCACTAGAAACTTTCTCGAATAGACAAGAAGGGATTTAGTTTCTGACAACCATAGAAAATGTCAACTTTGCTCTCCCCTAATCAAGAGTGTATCTCTAGAGTCGTGTGAAAACAAAAGACAACTTATTTTACTCAGTCAGTTCAGTGCATTCTTAGTTTCACCAGATTGTAGAGAAAAGGAAGAGACGGGCGTGTTCAATAAAAAGATGTTATTTATTGATCAGTCTCTTTTCTCATACAAGAGAAATGAATAGATATTATTGCAATACTTATAGTTAAGTAAAGTGCATACAGTAATAACAGAATTATAAAATAATACTGTAAAAGCATTGATATGGTTTCTTAGCCATATGGTACTTAAAATGGATAAAATAGATACATACATGTATATATTGACTAATCGAACTCAACTGGTGCTTCTAACTACGCCTACCCCAATGTACCTGACCTAAGCCTAATACGTGGCGGGAGTAGATAAGTAGCAGTTTAAGTTAAGTTTGCTTTGCCAAGAGTCTGCTTCAAGAATTCTCTTCAAAGGATGATTCAGTTCAGTACCTGGGAGTTTAGAAGGCTGGAGGGCTGGTATCTCTATCTCAGGTCTTGATATTCCAGCTGCCTGCGAGGGCTGCTTGGAAGCGCCGGAGCTGGATTTCTCGGCAGGAGAAAAGGCAGCGTCTCTCTCTCTCAGCGCGTCAGAAAGGAGGGGCAGCGTCTGTGGGCTTTGCTGTCAGCTGGGCTCCTCGGCAAGTCTCGCTGCTCCAATCTTGTCACCACCTCGTGTGTTTGCTTAAGGCAATGTCGGTATTATTTATACCTGAAAGGTGCCGGGATTGACGTAAGGATGGACATAAATACGTCAATAAGGATGTCATACGAACTGGTCGTTCGCACATTCTTTACTGAAGTTCTCGGCTAAATCAAAACAATGGCTGTGGGGATTTCCCAGGTCGTGGTAGGTTTGATTTGTTTTGAGAACACCGTATGCCTATTAGGGGGCTGGAGGAATAGTGCTTGCCTAATGAGATGGCATGCGTTATGACCTAATCAGATAACGGGCTTCTGTGCCGTTGTGTGGCTAATCAGATAACGGGTTTCTGTGCAGTTGAATGGCTGCTAGTTAATTATTAACCAGACAAGGGTCAGAAACAGGGGGATCGATACAGTACCCATAATAAATACACCACACTACAGCATGCCTCACAGAGCGAGCAGCGCATGCGCGCTGCCACTAGGCTCAACCTAAAAAAAAAACCCAGGCGGAGTTCCTCTACGCGGAGCTCCATGGAGTTAGGCAAAAACTCCGCTCTGCGCCTCCACCCTCCCTCAATAAATATTTTATGAAATAAAAATAAAATTCAAGGTTAATAAAATACACTTACCTTTATTGAGCCGTCTCCGGACTGCCCTACTCTCCTCGCCCCATTCCTGCAGAATCCTCTACGTCAGACGTATGTCGTGTAGGACTGCACACGGAATCTGTATGGAGCACGGACGGACACAGATGGTGCAGTGGGCTTGCAGGACGACAAGGCCAGGAGCAGATAGAGTCTTCTCAGTTGCATTCTCGATCCCAAAGCAAAGGACAGTGCGATCAGTCCGGCATGGTAAGCACGACTCGGCCAGGATGTCCAGAAGGTCAAAGATGAAGTGAAGTTGAAGCTGAATCGTATCCCACGAAGAGTCTAGGGACCCACCCACAGGTAAGCCCTTGAGTACCTTCAGGAGAGGATTGGGATGATTCAGGGGTCCCTCCCAGATGAAGGGCTGGACAGTGGGGACGATACTCCCATGTCTTTTGTCAGGTTTCACCCCAGGGCGGAAGTCAATGGCTCCTTGAGCTGGTTTGAACTGGAGTATGCAAGGAGGGCATCAAATGTGCCCTTCCAGCAGACTATATGGCGCCGGCAAGTGCCCATACCCCAGCCCAATACACTAAGTCCTGGCTGGGAGGTGGTTAGACCTCCCTGTGACACGAAATCTATTGTCCTACCTTCCGATGCTCGGCAGAGCAGCAGGAGAGCAGAATCATGTTTATGGTCGGCAGCAGCCCTAGGTTGCTGTCAGGCTCTGTAAGATTGGTCCTGGGAGCATGGAGGGCTTCCTTGAGAGGCCCTACCGTGGATAGGTTCATACCTCCAACACCAGATACTGTGTTGGAGCATGATTCCAACATGTTTGATAGCACACATCCCCATGTTCGTTCAAGCCGGTTTAGAGATAGTCATCCCGTTATGACCATGACCCCTCTATATCGTAATGGTTCATTCATTTACAAAGTCTGGAGAATGGATTCTGGGGTTTGTAGGGGTGGTCTGCTCATGCAGTGCCACCTTCACACTCAGAACTGAGCACCCTGCCTTCTGGACTGAAAGGCTTGCTAGAGGGGTGACTTATAGGTTTCAAGTGCAGTGACATAAGATATAAGGAAACATATCTTTTGTGAGAAGTGCTTGCACCAACTCACACTGTCTTCAATGGCAGGCCCGTAGTCAAAGTTTTGGAGGGTCCATCATGGGTAGCATAATACATGGTGCAGCCCATAGAGGATCCCTGGGATACCCATGCCCTAGGTAACTTAGTATCATATACTAGGTGCTTACAAGGATGCCCCAGTAGCCAAATAGGAATGTAGCAAGGTACCCATCATAACTAATTTAAAGAGGAAGCACAGTGACTGGGTTCCTGATTAGCAGGATCCCAGTCTGACTAGTCAAAAAAAACAGTAGAACACCAGCAAAAAGTGGGGGTAACCATGAAAGCAGATCCTACTTTTCTACACAACCCCCCAAAATAAGGAGATGAGACTAACCTTGCCCAGTTGAGTCTTCTTTTTCTAAGTGGAAATATCTTGAGAGTCCATATGCATTAGCATGGTTACTCCCAGGCCTATTTTTCACTGTATAGTCCATCCCCTGTAGGAAAATGGACCACATCAAAGGTTTGGGGTTTTGTCACTTCATCTGCTTAAGCCATAGGAGGGTTTTATGGTCTGTCTGAATAATGAAGTGAGTGCTAAAGAGGTATGGCCTCAACGTCTTCAGGGCCCGGACCACAGCAAAGGCCTCCCTCTCCATAGCTGACCAACGTTTCTCCCTGGGGGTCATACTTCTGCTGATGAAAGCTACTGGTTGATCCTGGCCCCCTGCATTAAGTTGTGATAACACATCCCATATACATATCTCAGAGGCATCTGTCTGGATAAGAAAGTTTTAGAGTATAATGAAAGCAGTGCACATGGCCTGCTTTAAGTCATCAAATGCCGTTTGACAGCTAACAGTCCACTGAACTTTCTTGGCTATTTTCTTTGATGTGAGATCATTCAGGGGGTCACAGTAGACCCATAACCCTTCACAAATCTTCTGTAGTACCCAGTCAGGTCCAAGAAAGCTATGACCTAAGTCTACATACAGGGAGCAAGACAGTCCATTATGGTCTGGATTTTGCTCTCCAATGGTTGAACCTGGCCTCCACCTACCATGTGGCCTAAGTACCCAACCTTGCTCTGCCCTACCTGGCACTTGGTGGTCTTGAAAGTGAGGCCTGATTTCTGCATGGCCTCCAGTACATTCCTGAGGTGCCCCAGGTCATCCTCCCAGGTGGAGCTAAAGACAGCAATGTAGTCTAAATATGCTGCACTATGGGCTTCCAGATCTGTTAGGACTTTGTTCACCAACCTCTGAAATGTGTCAGGTGCGCTTTCAGACCAAAGGGCATTACAATAAATTGATAATGCCTACTAGGGGTTACAAATGCTGGTTTTGGCTTGCCATCCTCAGCTAGTCTGATTTGCCAGTTGCCAGCAGCCAGGTCAAATGTACTCAGAAACTTGGCTGAGGCCAAAGTATCTATAAGCTCATCTGCCCTTGGAATAGGATAGGCATCAGTCCTGGTGACTGCATTGAGGCCTCTGTAGTCCACACAAAATCTCATCTCTCATTTTCTACCCTTGGTGTGAGGTTCTGATGCAGTCCCTGACATGGCTAGGCTGCCTGTAGCCTTTTCTCTTAACAGGCAGGCTGTCTCTTGTGTCCACTTCATGGGTACATCAGGTGGTCTCACTGGGTATCATGGAGAACATGTGTTGGGACTGATTGAGGACTTGCCTACAGTCAGCTTGCTGTTGGTCAGAAAGGCTGCCTGCCAAGTCTACTCCATCTACTGACTCATCATCAGGGTTCTGAGAGAGGAGATCAGGGAGAGGGCACTCTCTTCCTCCTGTCCCTCATCAGTTGGCATGAGAAAGCCCATGTCCGCCCTCTCCACAAAAGGTTTCAGGCAGTTCACATGAAGTACCCTATGGGGGCTTCTTGGAGTACCTAGGTACACCAAGTAGGTGACCTCACCTTTTTGTTGAACGATAGTGTGGGGGCAACTCCAGTTGTCTTAGAGAGCTGCTGAGGCCACTGGCTCTAATCCCCACACTTTCTGGCCTGGCTGGTAAACAGTCAAGACAACCTTTTGGTCATGCCAAGCTTTTTGGAGTTCTTGGCTGGCCTCCAGGTTTTTGCTGGCCTTCTTCATGTACTCAGCCATGTTTGAAAGCAGGCCAATTACATAGTCCACATTGTCTTGTTTAGGAGGTTTGAGAGGTTGCTCCTAGTCTTTCTTCACTAGACACAATGGACCCCTAACTGGATGTCCAAACAGAAGCTCAAATGGGCTATTCCCTACCCCTTTCTGAGGAACCTCTCTGTAGGTAAAGAGAAGGCAGGGTAGTAAGACATCTTATTTTTGCCTAAGCTTGACTGAGAATCCCATAATCATACCCTTTAGGGACTTGTTAAACCTTTCAACAAGTCCATTGCACTGTGGATGGTAGGGTGTAGTAAACTTGTAGATCACTCCACACTCTTTCCAAATTGCAGTGATATAACTTGATATGAAGTTGGTACCTCTGTCAGTTAAGACCTCCTTAGGAAACCTACCCTGGGAAAATTCACAGGAGGGCATTGGCCACCATAAGCGCTGTGGTAGTTCAATAGGGAATGGCGTCTGATTACCTTGTGACATGGTCCACCACCACTAGTATGTTACTGTGCCCAGATGCAATTGGAGGGTTCAAGAGACCAACAATGTTAATCCCCACCCTTTCGATGGGGGCCCCAACCACGGTAAGTGGGATTAAGGGGGCCTTTGTAGTGCCACCTGAGTTACCACTGGCTTGGCAGGTGACACAGGAGCGACAAAACTCCTTGGTGTCTTCAGACATATAGGGCCAGTGTAAATGAGGGACAAGCCTCTCCCAAGTCTTGCTTTGCCCTAACTGTCCTGCTTGGTGAATATCATGTGCTAGGGAGAGGAGAACCCCCTCTGAATTTCTAGGGTATTACCAACCTCCTGGTGCCACCAGGCTTGGGGTCTCTACCTTCAGAATACAGGAGTCCCTCTTCCCAATAGATCCTATGGGACCCACTGATATCTCCTGCCTCCTCAGCAGCAGCCTGCTATCTGAGGGGTTCAAGAGAGAAGCAGGTCTGCTGCTCCAAGCTCAAGTCTGCTCCAGAAGGGCCCCATGCCCCAAAGAACTCTGCCTGGTCAGGCTCAAGTTCCTCTGGGGCAGTTCTTTCACAGGGGCTGAGGAGGTTGATCTTCACTGGGAGTTTGAGAGGAAGGCAATTCCTTACCCTTCCTGCTCTTTCTCTTAGGAGGCACCTGGTCCATTTTTCGAGGATCCAGTGCTCCTTCAGTGCTAATCTGTTTGACTGAGCCCTGGTGACAGCGAAGACACTGGCAGAAATGCCCATAATTTCTGCATGGATCCTGAACTCTACTTCAGCCCAGGCTGAAGTTTCCAAATCATTACCCAACAGACAATCTACTACCTATTATCCTGTCCATAAAAGCTTGGTTGACAAATTTGCAGATATCAGGAAGCAGTTCATAAACTCTGTCCCAAATAACTCGTTTAACAGTTTCTTGAAACGTGTTTCCAAAAATTAAGTGTAAGCTGAAATGCAACTCTTACTTGTGTTGGGTACCGTTGTTAAGGAAATTCTTCTTTCTTTACAGTGTACCTCGTAATTGGCAGGAAGAAAGCAGGAAAACAGAAGATCATGTTACCGTTGCCGTGGAGACGACGACCAGAGCAACAGGAAAGCGGGTAAGCATTCTGTATGTGCACTCCTAGCATCCCAGAAGGCTAAGCACTTTCCAGAACACGGGTGTGGCATTAAATATGCCACACCCAATATGGCGGCTATTGCGTGCAGATGGCGGCCTCAACGCTCAGACGTCAATCCACCTATGTGGATTCACCAGAATCAGCTGACTGTACGAGAATCTGTACAGAATAGTTTACAGGTCTGTTGTTAAAACAAATATTTCTGTTTATAAACCACTAACTTTGTGCAATAAACCACGTCATGACTTAATATACAAACGTGTTGCACAGAACCATAATACTTCATCACCTCAAATCGTACAATAGTAATAAAACATATATACAAACGTTCTGCACATACTATTCAGGCAATGCTGGTGCACAGGAAAGGGATGAATCTTTTACATGGTGGAGAGCCTTCTGGCTGACTTTGACACAATAGGGGGATGGGGATAGGGTTAATGAGAACGTTAGATGATAGGAGGCAGAATGTCAAGACACCCACCTCAGAACCCAAGGTTAACCCCACTAATCCCCTGGTTGCTGTACTACCACTTGAACTTGTGCTAGGGGGGCAGGTGCCTTGGGGGCAGTGTTATTAGCAGTTTCCCTGGCCTCTGGACACTCATCATCCCTTTTCCAATTGGTCTTTACCTTACAAATGTAGCATCAAGGTTTCTTTTTGCCTTTCTTGGAGGTTTGAGAACCCCCCTCGGATGTAGGTTTTTGGGGGCCTTGAAAAGCCTCTTTCTTGTCTTTAATTTTGTCCCCACCCTTATCTTGAAATTTAGAAGAATCCTGCTTCTTCTGGTCACCTCCACCAGTGTTTTTCTGCTTAACACTGGTGCAAACCCATTTGTCTACCTTCTTTCCCAATTCTTGGGGAGAGGTCGGAACAGAGTCCA
This sequence comes from Lissotriton helveticus, assembly GCF_964261635.1. Taxonomy (NCBI): domain Eukaryota; kingdom Metazoa; phylum Chordata; class Amphibia; order Caudata; family Salamandridae; genus Lissotriton; species Lissotriton helveticus. The sequence continues at coordinate 489,433,802 of NC_136067.1, read as the reverse complement.
CCAGGTACTGGTGCAAAAGTTGATTCTGACAGTTATTAAATGGATGTGCTCCCTCGTGATCAAATTATACAGTCCCTCATATTTCTATACCTTGCTTCCATGAAGCAAGACCTCCAGAGCCTTAATAGCACCATCTGCTAAATCAACCCAGTCTTGAGTGTTTGCCTTCTGGGTAGCTCTGAACATAATCCTGTATTGTTCAGTGGTTAAGCCAAACCCATCTATGACAGCAGTTTTCAAATCAGTGTAGTTATCAGCATCCTCTTCTCTAACAGTGAGGAGCTTATCTCTGCCTTTGTTAATAAAGGAGAGCCACGGGATAGCTGCAAACTGCCCTTGAGGGATCTTCTGTACTTTACAGGCCCTCTCTAAAGCAGTGATCCATTTAAGAATGGCACCGCCCTCCTGGTAAGGAGGGACTATCCTGCTCTGGCTCCTGGTGTCAAAGGAGGGTTCCCTGATACTAGGGGCACTGGGGCTGCCACATGGGACTCTAGTCCCAAACTTTTCCTAGCCTTCTGTACTTCTAAGGCCTCCTTGTCAAGGGCCAACTGATCCTTCCTGAACCTGAGTCTCAGTTTCCCCAGGCGGATCCTTTGGTATTCCCTATCTATGGAGTCATCTCTCTTGTCCTTCTTGTTAGAGATGGATGTTCCCACAGAAGTGTCAGAGACAATGAACTCTGCAGAGAAGGAACTAATCCTCCTTTGACTACCCTGTATGCTCCAAGCAGGAATAAAGGGGAACCTACGTCTAGGGACACCCTCTGTGCCATCTGCACTACCCCCTAGGGGATCTGAGTTCTCCAGGGGGGAGTCATTAGACTCCTCCTGGTTAGGGTCAGAATGTAGGTCAAAGAGGGGGTTCCCTCCTGACTCTTCTTCTGTCCCTTGCCCACCCACTCGGTCCTGCTCCTCTGACCCATCAGCTTTCTGGACATCTTCTTGCAGTAACACCTCTAAGAGGCGTTGAGTGCTAGGGCCTTTCCCTGTCTTAAGTTTCCTAGTGGAACACAGGGCACTCACTTCCTGGAACGTGAAGCCACTGTATCTAGAAGGCGGGGAGCCACTGGCTTCTCCTACTAAAGACATACTAGGTGTAGTGTGGTGTTGCACCTACCTAACCTAGTGGTAACTGAACTTCCTAAGACTGGAGAAAGGACGTGCTAGGTCTTAACAACCAAGTTCAGTAGAACTTACTTGTCTATAAAATATTATATGTGCCTAAATGTTAGTAAGATACCACCCCAGGTTACCCCACGATAGTTGTATGCCAAAAGGATACCGTATTGCATACTTAATACTATTCAGGGTAGGGTGTGGTTGCAGTCTTAAGAAGGAAAGACACTTCCCAGTGGACCCCGAACATACCCTGTGGAAGACAGAAGGTTGAGGAGCCGCCCTACCCGCGGATACCATCGTTATCAGGATACCTACAACCATTGTCAAGCACAATAGAGGACTGCAGGAAGAGATCGCTGTTGCAGAAGGATGAAAGAGTCTGTTGGAACCCTGGTGCAGGTTTGTGTCGAAAAGTACCTGAAAGCAGAGGGGACAGAGTATATGCCACACTGGGACATCCAGGAGGCATGACAGACAAAGCAAAGGCAACTTGAGTTCAATGAAACAGGTCAGTTCATGAAGAGGCTTCAAGTACGGGGATACTGAATCGGTAGTTCTGCCTGAGCCGCACCTTTATGCTGAAGATGACAGAGTCCGTCCGTTCAACCAACCGTGTCAGCACGGGTCAGTTATAGCAGGGACAGACTTGTCAACAGAACCTTTTGATGCGTCCGACTCCGTTGACACGAGTTGGACATGGTAACCAATGCCGTTATCATGTGATGAAGCAATGCAGCGATGCGGGGAACAGGGGTTCGGTTGCAGGGTGTTCTACGAGGGATGCTGGCCTCAACTCAACAAGAGGTCAACTCAGGCCTCAAGGGAATACAGAACCACCACCTGTGTTGCTGAGCCTTTTGAAGTTTGATCGTGTTGCGGTGCCTGCAGTGACTCCTTCACTCCAAGTAGATTCCTTAGGGTGGAATCTGTATGGAGCACGGACACAGATGGTGCAGCGGGTATGGCGAGGCCAGGAGCAGACAAAGTCTTCTCAGTTGCAGTCTCGGTTCCAAAGCAAAGGACGATGCTATCAGTTTGGCACGGTCAGCATCACTCGGCCAGGAGGTCCAAACAGTCAAAAATGAAGTAAAGTTGAGCTGAATCGAATCCCACAATGAATCTAGGGTCCCACCCACAGGTAAGCCATTAAGTACCCATATAAGAGGGTTAAGATGATTCAGAGATCCCTCACAGAGAAGGGGCCTTGACAGTGGGAAGGATACTCCTAAGTCCTTTGTCCGGTTTCTCGCCAGGTTGGGATCCTTGAACTGGTTTGGACAGGCGTATGCAAGGAGGGCACCATATATGCCCTTCCAGCAGACTATGTGGCGCTGGCAAGAGCCCCCACGCCGGCCTAATACACTAAGTCCTGTCTGGAAGAAGGTTGCACCTCCCTCTGACAGGAAATCTATTGTCTTACCTTCCCCTACTTGGCAAAGCAGGAGAAGGGCAGAATCATGTCTGTGGTCGGTAGAAGCCCTAGGTTGCTGTCAGGCTCTGTAAGATCAGTCCCGGGAGCATAGAGGGCTTCCCGGAGGGGCCCTACCGTGGATGGAATCATACCTCCAACACTGGATACAGTGTTGAGGTATGATTCCAACATGTAAGATATCAAACATTCCCAGGTTCTTTCCAGCCAGTTTAGAGATGGCCATCGCGTAATGATGCATGGCTCTTCTATATTGTAATGACTGATTTACCTACAAAGTCTGGAGAATGGCCTCCAGGGTTTGTAGGGATGGTCTGCTCATGCAGGGCCACCCTAACACTCGGAACCGAGCACCCTGCCTTAGGGACTGAAAGGCCTGCTAGAGGGGTGACTTATAGGTTTGAAGTGTACTGACGTAGGATATAATGAAATCTATATCTTTTGTGAGAGGTGCCTGCACCAACTCACAAAGGCTGCAATAGCAGGCCCTTAGTCGAAGTTTTGGTGGGTCCCTCATGGGTGGCATAAGACATGATACAGCCCATAGGAGATCCCTGGGGAACCCATGCCCTAGGTACCTTAGTACCATATACTAGGGGCCTTAAAGGGTGCCCCAGTAGCCAATAGGAATATACCAAGGTACACACCATAACCAATTTAGCGAGGAAACACAGTGACTGGGGGCCTGATGAGCAGGATCCCAGTCAGACTAGGCAGAAGAACAGTAGAACACCAGCAAAAGGTGGCTGGTAACCATGAAAGCAGATCCAACATTCCTTCAACCACATTTACTATATTGCAAAATTTCATGAGGTAGGCATCTGTCAGACCCCATTCAGGAGGCCATTGGGCAGGGACTGCCAAGCAACAACCATGGTGGCTTAGGCCTTTTACTACTGCTGTCCCTGGACCTGCTCTGCAAACTGTTCTGCGCTTGACTCTCAGTAGTAATGAGGATGAGTAGTCTCAGGCTTCTCAGGGAGGTTAGTGTGGGGTTCACTCTGTCTCACAGAACAATACCACCCACCCCCACAGCACAATAAGATCAATGTGCAGCCCAGTGCTTCTCTTTGTAGAAAATACAAGTACTTTATTATACAGAAACCTGGATTCCAACAAACACACACACACACAACCACACACAACCACACACACAACCGCAACCACACACACAGCCACACACACACACACACACACACACACACTCTCACTCTCTCTCACATGCTCACATACTCACATACCCGGTTCATAAGTGGCATGTGTGCTTAGGGGCCTCAGTCATCTAGGCCTCCACCTGTCTCTAGTGAGTGCCCCCCTTCCACTTCATTCCCCCTTTGAAGGTCAGTGTTTTAGGCAGGTCTATGGGTGCAATTCGTGTTCTTCACTTGTTTGTAATAGCACTCAGTGTCTTGTGCCGAGACTACTTGAGAACTGGGTATTCATGCATTCTCTCACTAAGTTTGTAGCAGCAGTGCTGGGCTACTTTCGTCCCTCTCTCAACAGTGGAATCTTTGCAGCAGAAGGAAGCCTGCAGGCAGTAGTCTTCACAGGGGCTGTGTAGCAGCTGGCCATGGAGCGTACTGCTCAATGGGCTTCTGTGGGGGCCCTCTTCTGGATGGCAGGGTGCAGATCATGGCTCACTCTTACACTCTGGTGGGTACTTTAGTTGCTTTGAGACTCCTTATGATTCTATGCCGAGGACTTACTGCTTCTCCTTGAGACGAATGGCTACACACCCACAGAGGACAACTTTTCAGTGTGGGGAAAGCAAGGTGTCGTCTTCAGCACACAGTGCCTCGATTCTTCACATGGCACTCCCAGGGCACATCTCAAGTCACTTAATTTTATAGGGCTGGTCTTGACTCATGCAATTCACTTGTGGAGCACATGGCCCACCAGCAGGCACTTATTCTAGGCTTCAGTTACATGGGCACACTTATCCTGGTGCAAGGGAGCTATAACGGGGATAACTGACGATGGTCGCACTGCCCAATCCCGAACTACTGCGAGTCCTTCAGTGCACTTCCTTAGGGAGTCTTTGTCTACCGTACCCTGCACCAGGGTCAATTACAGCACTCCCTTCCATGATCCACTCCTCCTGCCGGGTAGGCTCTTCCTTCTCTCTCACTCACAGGTAGGATATCTTGGCTTCCAGAATTGTCCAGCAATTCCTCTTTCAGATCGAACTCTAGCAGATGTTCCCTCGACTCTGGGGAGTTGACTGTCGGTGCCACAGCATCCCTTAGCTGCAGAGTTGTCCCTGAGTACTCTTCAGAGTACCGTCTTCTCTGTAGAAGAGACCACAACAATGAACAATGATAGGTCTTGAGCTACCATCCTAGTACCGATTTTTCAGACAGAGGATGTGTAATTCAGGTCTTCTGGGGGTTGGGTCACTTTAATAATGTTTGATCCGTCTGAGGTTGAAACAGTTTTATTTGTTAAACTCTAAAGTTTATCTAGCAGATGATCGTTTATGTAGCTAATGTGGCAAATCTATAATTCTGCGTAAAGTGCAGCGGCTGCAGAATCACATTATTCCAATGGCGTTGCTGATGGTGAGCTGCCCGAAAGAGTTGTTAAGAAATGATGACTCCGAAGGATAAACTGTGTTTATTCAACAGGATCCTCAAGCACCAATTGTCGTTTAAGCTTACAGAACATTCTACTGTGAGCTTCACATAAAGGTTCTATTGCGGTAAGTACCAAGAGGGAGAAAGAAAGAGAGGAAAAGAGGATGGGAACCGGGAGAGACTAAAGAGGGGGAAGAAGAGAGGTAATTCCCAATACATAGATTACAACAAGAGTATTAGTACAAGTCACAAGTTGGCACACACCCACACGTACAAAAGATTAGCACAACACAGTGTGATAGCACTTGGTTGATAGGATGCCCTCTGTCTGATGTAAAAAGCAGTGATCCTTAGGTGACCCATCATGAATTCCATAAGTAGCAAATACAATTCTCTGGCATATTATTCCGTACCACAGCTATTAAGGATCTCGTGTAGGAGGCTTTTACAGCCACTGCGTGAAAAGAGCCATGCGGAAGTTAGGTCAGCAGCCCCTGTTTGAACCTCAAGGGGTAAACGTCAACAATAATCTTTTGCCTGGCAATGGAAGTGTGCAGGTGTACGCCGGGAGGCGCTTTGATCGTCCTCTGTCAGCTCGACTTTGAGGCGACGAGAAGAGGAGGGCTGAGGCATGTCTGGATGCTGATTGTTTTGGTCCCCCTCACCCCCAATCCTTGTTCCTTGTGCCCTTAATCCCTAATCTGCAGGGAATAAATCCTCCATGTCCCCCACACTTTCTAAGACCATATAAAGACTATAGGCAAAAAAAAAAATACCAGAAGAAAAAGCACATAAAAAACCTATGAAAATACACAATTAAATTACCTTTTATGTACAGTAACATCTGAAAGTCTTAATTTCTAAATATCTATCCATACTTGCAAACATGGAAGTTTACAATTTTATATCCCTTTATTATTTTCCTTATATATGTATACCCTTTCTATGTATTTATGTGTCTATATATTTATTACTGTACTCCTACTTTAGAAAAAAACCTTCAGCTCCCTCCATTGCACTACTCTATGTCTCATCCTATACATCTCTCAATATATCCTCTACCTCCATTATCTGTCTAATCCCAAACCTCATTCTACTCCTATAATCTCCCTAAGTTCCTATCTGGACTCTTCCCTCCTATATTCTTCTTTGACTCACCCCGAACCTCATTTTATTACTATGATCTCAAAAATAACACTTCCAGGCTCTTCCCTCCTGTATCGCTCCTCTGGCTCATCCCAGACCTCATTTAAGTACTATGATCTCGCTAATAACCCTTTCTGGGCTCTTCCCATGCACGTCGCAGGAAGGTGTCGAGCAGAGCCGAGTGGTGACGCGGAGAGTGTGCCTCGTGGTTTGGCAATATTTGGTAGAGTCATAGCCGGGCTTTCACCAAGGATTAAGCCCTTGCACCCCCCCCCCCTATGCCTGACAGTCAGCCACTCGAGCCTGAGCCCGAGTCGTGCGGCCCGGGAGTTAGGCAGTGAGGCAGCTTGGCTCAGTCAAGCTCAGGCACAGGCACTGCGACCAGCACAGGTACAGACCCCCACTGCACCTACTACAGTTCCCGCTACATTAACTGTGAGATAAGGGCCAGGCACAGAGCAGGCCACACCAACAACAAGACCAGGACTAGGGACCTCATGAGGGAGGGAGGTCCGCAGTGAGGTAGCAGAGGTATTAGATCCCGCAGCGCAGGTAGAGCCCCGGTTCGTAGAAGCGGTCCAACTAGGGTGTGCTCCACTTCCTCAGCCTGCACAGCCTGCACAACAACAGGAAACACCCAAGGAGCACCCTATTCGTGCCTGCCACCACATAGATAAAATCCACGTTGCTCCCCACAGACTTTGCATCTTTCCATATACCGTCTCTCCACCCAGAGAGAGCTTCGCCAAGTCATCAGCCACAAAGTCATAAGGCACCACAAGCAACCTGCATTCACTACACAGCAGGAGAATGGCCTTTGAGTAAAAGCCGCGGAGATCCACCTTCATCCACCTTCATCCTTATCCTCAACCCCAGCCTTTCATCACGGCACAACCTAAGCCCGAGCAAGGAGAAGAGTGCAGGAAGCGAGGCACAGCAGTCTCCCCTCCCATAATCAATGGTACCTGGCTTATCGCTAACCACTGCTGGAGCAACACCCAACACACTCAGAGGTCTGAGGTAGGCACATGTGATACCTAAAAGGAGGGCTGGGCCCAATAGAAGCACTTTCAAGAGCTCAGCCGTAAGAAGACACACCAACTACATTCAGAATTCTACCGACCAGGGCACTGCCTCGGTCCCAGCCCCAGCCCCAGCCTCGACCTCAATAAATAGATACTTCACAACAACGCCAATTTCAAATAGGGAATTCACTGCGGGAACCCCAGAGAAACAACATACTTCGCTTACACAGGTTGAACAGGACGACCTGGCAGTACAACCCCGTGAACTATTTCTGGAACAAAATCTCCACACCACTCTACAGCCTGAACAGCTGGGGACATACCCCAGCCCTTCCATCAGGCCTGGTCCATCGCCCAAGCATTATATTATGGACAAAGAAATGGATGAAATGGGCAAAGATCTAATCAAAATAATTGATATATCTTCTGCACTCACTTTGACACTAGCTACTTATGCTAATAACGGTGAACTCGGTGATCGCATACTACAGCACTGCAGTTGTTTCTGTGGAGACCTCTTCAACGCACACATGCCTCCCTCTTCACATCACTTCATACCTACTTTCAAATCACTGCAACGCAGGCTGCAAGCGCAGCAGGGGTGCAGCTCTGTCATGAACCCACAGATGAAGCATTGACAGGCGGGTCCATGCTCGCTCGTTCACACCACACCAAAGGCCTCTGCAATTAACTCATGGAGAGATCATCTACCCTACTAACCGTATGCAAGCAAAACTGCCACACACCAGTGGTGGTCATCAACTGCCCGAAGAGAGACGTAGAGCAAACGACTAGCAGTATTAAATCTCAGTCTCAAACCAGCTATCTCAGACAAGAATCACTCTTAGCATCATTAAACACAACACTGGCTATCACAATCAACGCTCCTACGTGGCAATCACGTAAGCTGAAGCTCCAGATGGATATCATGCAGGCTATCGCCACAGTAATATCTGAGATGGCAGCAAAAATTGATACACTAGAGGCTAATTTAGAAACAAAAAGTGGTTTACAAGGCGACAATTGCTCATGTCTCCTAATTGTGGAGAAACATATTACCCTCCCAAAAGTTTTTGCAACACTAGTACCCGAGTTGAAACGCCGGCAGACACCACCAATCTTTCCTAAGTCAAATCAGTTGGCACTGCATGCAGGATGTAAGAACACCCCGCAAGTCACCCTAGAAGGAACGTGCAAACTCGTTAACTGCAGCAACATCAATAATCCCTCTACTTCTTCGCAGCTGGTCTTACTGGGGAAATGCAACTAAAGCCAAAACAACATACATCCCATGGCCAAATAAATTTAAGGGATATAGCCCCAACGGGTTTCACAGCTGAAACTAAAGCTAATGACAAACCACTGTCCAGAAGAGTAAAAACGCACCTGAAGAAACACTCAAAACACACAAAAATCAGTACCCCCGCCTTTTAACAGGATCCCGTATTCATTCCACATCGCCTTACCAGGCTCACGTACCATCCAAGTCAGAGCCAGAGCCCAAGCCTTACTCAGCCACAGAAATAGTGCAGGAGCAGTTCAACTTTGTCAGAACAAACTGTCCGCTAATAATATACATGTCAATTAGGAAGCACAAACTCCAATCACGCACAAGAGTAGCGCAAGATTAAGCACTTTCGTAAGTGCAGAATCCATGAACCCAGCACATCCACCAACAGGGAACAGCCCGCCGACAGCTCCAACTTACCCAGAACACAGGGTGGCAAGCACCAATGCTCCGCCTTCAAGCCTGACTGGACAACCTGCACCATCGCACATTGTGGAAGCCACAGAGGCAAGGTCACTGCCTTCAACGGTTACCCATCGGAGAATATCCCTTCCATTATGCCCACCATCCTAACTACTCTAAACAGGATACCTTCAGCCATTACAATAGCCCAAGACCCAAACGGAGAACTTACAAACCGCCGCTCCGACTACATCACAGTATTCATACCTGAGTACACCTCACGAGAGAGTACGGACACTTTAAACAGTGCAAATGTCTTGCAAGTTCTGCAACACGTTCCAGAGTTGGCACACTACACAACAGATGATCTGACATGGGCATCATTCAAATCCCTGAGTGGCAACACAGTGAAAGAATCAACAATACCCACCTTGAAAAACAATACTCTTGCTCAAAAGATACTAGCAGAAATTGCTCAATTTGCTCGCTGGGGGTATCCGAGTACAGGCGCCAGAACTGGAAAGGTTCCCAAATGTGCTGATGGGAAGCTTCAGCACAAAGATGGCACAATAACAAGGAAGGTGTATATTAGGAGATATCCCCTCAGCCCCTCCCAGAAGAACCTTCCCTTACTTGAGAATACAGTGTGCCGCCTCCCCAAAAGGTCTATGGTAGCACATAGAATCATAGGCGACCCTCAAGCTTCACACTACACAAGTGACCTGGGCTGGCAAGCTGCCAAATTGGCAAGGATGCATCCAACCCATTCATAGCATCCAGGGATCAAATTGGCTGACAACTTCTACCAAAGCAGTGGCTGAGCCCCTACTAATTATATCTTGGAACGTTTTCGGGCTCAAGTCCACCATAAACAATGCTGAAGATCTGAACTTCATGCAGGGTGGTACCTGCTTTGCCAATAAGAAACCTGGACACTGTCACCATTGCTAATCCTGGGCTTTACAAAATTCTAGCTTCCAGCCAAAAAGACCACCTTATTCAGCATACCATCCGGAGGTCTATCCATTTATGTTAATTTGGCACTGGCAGTAACATGAGTAAAAGCTAACTAACCAGACGGTAGAGGCCGTACTACTGCTGGGTCTGAAGCTGAAGGGGTAAACAACACTGATACTGTCAATACACATATACTTCAGCTTGAAAGAGAGTCCGAGGCTCGGCAAGATGAGAGAACTTGCAGGAATCTTGGAAGAGCTAATCCACGACTACTCCCCTACAGAGACAACAATAACTGGCGAGTTTAACAACCGCAATATAGGGGCTGAATATGTGGATAAACTCTTGGCTGATCCTGCAGGCAATATCTTAAGTACATTTCTTAAAACACAAGACGGACTCCCACCCAAATGAAGGCTGAATTCATATAAAACACCTCAACACTGGACTATGTGTTCATGAGCAACCTCCTCTAGGACGTTTGGACTTCTTAAGTTCAAGTGAAGGTTTATTGAAGAATTAAAATTGTTGTGAAAACAATACTTCGTACAAACAGTTATTTATCAATGCATAAAGGCATTAAAGAATATTTGAGAATGCTATTAATATACAAAAAACCATCAAGGCAATAAAAGTGTAACGTAGAAGATGAGATGAAAAGCTTCATAGGTTCATAAATATTGCGAGTAGCAGTACATGTCCACAATACATCATTAAAGGAGTGCAATAGGGATTAACAAAATAATCAGAATTATATACAAGTAAACAGTAGGAAGTCAGGGAGGCTTGGTAACTTCTTGTATTGAGGGCTCGGGGGAGGAAGCGGTTTTTGCTGCTGTATTTAAAAAGTGTGTGAGGGGGATCAGAGGTGTAGTCTTTACATAGCTAGAGAGATAGGGTGGACTAGAGCTGTATCTAAGCGGTGATTATGGCATACCGCATACCACCATGCAAGATAGGACAATTTGGAAGAGTCTTTCCAATGTTTTGAAATCTGTTGAAACGCTACAGCCAGTAACAGATCAATGAGTCAGGTGAGAATGACTTTTCCCCCATTCCGGTGCTAAGCTACCTAGAAAAATAGTGGTAAGGGATAAGGGCGCGGTGGTATGAAAGATAGTGTTAATTTGGTGCCAGACCTGTTTCCAGAATTTAAAGACATGTGTGCATGTGAATAGGATGTGTTTAAGGTCAGCTTCACTTTGGGACCATGTCCAACATGTGTTAGGATTTGTGTTATGTATCTTATTGAGGTAAATTGGAGTGAAAAATAACCGATTATACAGAAAGAAAAGTGTTTGCGTTGTGCTGGTGGGTCTAGAGGATTTCCTAAGTTTTAACCAAATTCTATTCCATAGAGTAACAGGCCAGTTTGTTTTCAGATCGGATTCCCAAGAGAGTTCTACCTTGGTCTTATGCCTGTCATCAGGAGGTTCCATTAGACGAGAATAAATGTTTGAAGCTTTGGGGTTTTGTGAGCAAAAGACGGTGCCACGGAAAGAGTGGTTGGGGTTGTGAGGAGGGTGAGGTTGTAAGTTTAGCACATGCCTCAATTAGTACATTCTGCAAGGTCAGAAATTTAGATTTAAAGGAAAGGGGTAAATGATATAGAGTTTGTATTTGTGTGAATTGAATGGGCGAACCCTGATCGAAAAATTGGTGGACCCAAAGTAGACCATTGTTCCTCCAGACCTTCCAGTATATAGGTTTCCCTTTGAGGATCTGTTTGTTATGCGAAATTGTGGAATTGAGAAAGGATTCTGAGTCGTGTATAACTAAATGATGTGCGCTGGATAATAGTTTACATGATTGCTTAAGTATGGGAGTAGAGAGTTTTTGTGGTTTTCGGGTAAAGGAAAGATATTCCTGGAATGAAAAGGGGTTAAAAAAGAAAGTTCGAGATCTACCCAAAGAGGCCTGTTTTATGATTGAGAAGTGATCCAGTTTGATAATTGTCTTAGTTGAAAGGCTTTATGATAATTAGAAAAATGGGGGAAATTAACTCCTCCTTCGGATTTTGGTCTTGTTAATTTCTGTAGCGCCATTCTTGATTTTTTACCATTTCATAGAAAAGATGTGAGAATGGAATTGATTCTTTTAAAGGAATTAGACGGAATGGATAATGGAATGTTAGAGAGAAGGTATAGAACTATAGGTGTCAGCATCATCTTGATAGTGTCCAAACGACCCCACCAAGATAGATGCAGGGGATGCCATCTTGTAGTTAGTGATTTAGGTTTGGCAGAACATTTCTCTATGTTTAGAGAGATGGATGTTTTAATAGAGGAAGAGAACCAGATGCCAAGATATTTTATATACTTAGAATTCCAGGTGAAATTAGAAATCTTAAATTCATCTTCAAAAGTGTATTTGGTTACGGGTAGTATTTCGCATTTCCCTCTATTTAATTTATAGCCTGACACCAGACCGTAATCTTCCACTTCGCCTAAAAAGACTGTGAGTGAGGATTGTGGTTGGGAAAGAAAAACTAAGATATCGTCAGCGTATGCTGCTAATTTAATTTGTTGAGGTCCTGAGACAAAGCCTATGATAGATTGATTTTGACTAATTTTTGACAGGAAGGGTTCTAAAGCTAGGTTAAAAAGAAAAGGTGATAAGGGACAACTTTGACAAACTCCTCGTTTGAGATTAAAGTAAGGAGAAATAAGACCGTTAGCTGAGATTGCAGCTTTGGGTTCTGAGTAAAGTAAGGCAATTAAGGACGTGATTTTTGGACCAAAACCGAACCACTTAAGAGCGTGGAATATAAATGGCCAGTAAACCCGATCGAAGGCTTTTTCTGCGTCCAACGCAATTGCTGCTAGGGAATCGGAATAGTGTGATGATTTGGAGATAATATAAAAAAATAAACGGGGGTTATCCGTGATATTACGACCTTTGACAAAACCTGATTGTTCCTTACCTAATAATAGGGGAAGATGTGGTTCTAGTCTTAGAGCCAAAGCTTTGGAGAATATTTTATAGTCCATGTTGACTAAGGAGATGGGTCTATAGTTTTTACAAAAGCGTAGGTCCTTATCGGCTTTCGGTATTAGACAGATCAGAGCTTCGGAAAAAGAACCAGTAGACTTACAGGAGGTGATAAAGGAAGAAACAAGAGTATATAAGTGTGGGAGTAGTAAATGAGCAAAGTGTAAATAAAATTCCACTGTAAAACCATCAGGGCCAGGGGCTTTGTCTTTTTTTAAGGGTTTTTAAAGCATTAAATAATTATGTTTGTGTGAGGTCAGATTACAGTGATGTTAAATCCAGTTGGGGATTAATGTGTTTTTCAATTGTGGAAAAGTACTTAGAGAGATCTGTATATGAAGGTGTGTTTTCTGGTGTATATAGAGACTTATAGAAGTGTACAAATTCTTGAAGAATATCAGGGTCTTTGAGTTGTGGTATTTGATTATCATCTATAATGGAGTCGATATGAAGTTTTTGTTGTTTAATTTTTAAATAATTGGCTAGGAGTTTGCCCGATTTATTTTGGCCGCCATAATACTTTGCAGAGGATTTTAGAAGATATAGAGAAGCCTGTTTAGTAGTCGCTTCATTGAATGCTATTTTTGCATTAAAGGACTTTTGGACTTCTTAATAATACAGCAGCAGTCCAGCGATCATCTTCCACAATCTGCTGTGATATTTCTGCAGTCACTCAGCCCCCACATTCTAAATATTCTGGTCTCCCCCACTGGAAAAATAAATGTACACAATTTTACAAAGAGTGAAATGGAATAAAATAGACAGCTTGTGCCTGGAAAAATGGAAAAACAGTTGGCAGTCAGAGAACACCAATTGTTCTGGTATGGATAGATTCTTACAGTGGCCGCCAACAGCAGCAACTTTGTACCATCTGCTTCAAGGAAGATCAACCAGCATGCATCCAATTATCAAGGAAAAGGAGTGCTCACTGCGACAAAGCTACAGTGCCAAGGTGAAAGATAGTAAAAGAACTTTGAGTAAGGCCACCTGCCTCTATAAACGAATGGGACTGAGGAGCTTTGCCATAAATGTGCAATAACTACAAAACTGCACAACAGGTGTGCATGGCAGCACAAAAACAGGAAGACCTACTTATGTATACTACTACAAATGTTTCCTCATTTGTAGTATTATTGCTGAAATGAAAAAGTAATCTGCCCTTTAACATTGTTTCTATAATTTTTTTGTAATTGCATCTACCACATCAAAGAAGAGGTTGTGAACATTGCATTTGGTGTGCAAGTTATGGTGTACATGCCTGCTATGCAAGTTACGGATTGTGGAGCTAACCATAACATGTGAATTTTAATAATATATGTCAGTTTTAATTTGTAACCATAATGCCATAATGTTACTTTAACTTCAGTTTTTATGTGAAAACATATCTATACATATATTTATATATGTATAAATGGACATGTGGATAGACAGATAGATAGATAGATATGTAGAGAGAGAGAGAGAGACACCCATGTATACACCACATTTATACATAAATATATATATGCACAAACATATATATACACACACATACTAAATAACATTATGTCTGTGTATACACACACACACACATATACACAGTCCCCTTGTTCACACACTGGGTAGTTTGTTAAACCACCTCTTTAGTACTCACCAACACATAGACAAAGGACAACATTTCTGTCAGATATCTTCACTTGCATGGTTATTATGGCATCCATTTTGTAATGGAGTGTTTTACATGCATGTTAATGCAAGTGTTTCGTCTTCCCACCAGTATTATTATAGGCACAATAGCAGTTGGAAAGGTGGAAAGAGACAACTTTGATTTATTCTTTTCTTTATTATAAAAAATGCAATAGTGTATCACTTGTAAAGCAAAGTTCTATGTCTGATTACATCTCTGAAAAACAGTGTCTAGTGTGACGAGAAAATCTTCATGCTATCAGCATGACTGCCAAGTGGCTGTCATGGATTGGCATCACTCAATTGTACGAGAAAGTCTCAGTACTCGCGTAATATGCCGATTATATATTTGCCTTAGTGGCTATTGATAAGTGGCATGTTCTTCCTGCCAGTATTTATCAACAACAATTGAATCATTGTTGCCTGCTATACTCCTTGTATTTTGAAGCACATAGTTAATAAGTCTTTATCACTACATACAGTTTATACGCCTGATGGCAGTAAATATACCTGTATACAGTTTATATGCCTAGTGGCTTCATACATAATACGTTTGCGCTGTCCATGTAAGATATGTATATGAGTTCAGTTTTTATTTAAAACGCCAAGTGGACCATTCTTGTCGGCTATACTCTGTGTATTTCGAAGCACATAGTTAAGAATTCTGTATTACTACATAGGAGGCTGAGTGCAGGACAATAAGAAATAATTTTAAGGAACGGGGATACCGGAATTGGGTCATAAAAAGAGCAGTAAAAAAGTCAAACAAGTAATGACAGACCAAACACTTAGAAATAAACTGAGAACACCACAAGAGTGATTCTGACCTACAATATGGAGTTGAATAATATATTTAGGATCCTGAATAATAACTGAAACATCTTAAAAAGTGACCCAATTATAGGGCAAGATTTGCCCAAGAGCCCTGTGGTTACATACAGAAAAGGGAGAAGCCCCGGGGACCTTTTGGTCAGAGGTGACATCACTAAGAGATAGAAAGGACCCCAACACAACCTACAAGGACGTTTCCCATGTGGGCACTGCAAGGCTTGCAGATACAGTTTCATGGTTAAACCTATGATACACCATGTACTAGCAAGAATATCAGCCAATTCTTGACATGTAGTACTACTCATGTAGTCTATCTATTAGAATGTCCTTGCAAGATGAGATACGTAGGGAGCACTACTTTTACGGCAAGTAAAAGAATATTGGAACACCTTTGGTCAATCAAAAACAAGGACTCCCACTACCCAATGGCCAGACATTTTGAGAAGTATCATTTATCCAATAGCTCCTTACTTAGATACTTCATCATAGAACAGGTCCAACAGAACAAGAGGGGTGGGGACATAGTGCCTCTCTTTAGAAAAAGAGAATCATGGCACATCGTCGACTTACAGACTAAGAGCCCGTGGGGCCACAATCAGGATGAGGAACTTGACATACATCTACATAAAACTGATAGTTTGGGGAATAAGTGGGAGAGTAATATCTTGTCTGCAAAGGAAACTATTAACAATAGACATCTTTCTTTGAGTACATAAACATTTATAAAAAATTTACACTTCAAGTGGTGATATATATCACTTGTGCTTAGTAGATAATTGAACTGTATTTTAACCTTGATTTTATGTTTTCACTTTCACAGGAGGAAAGGAAGGGGCTTACTGCCATATGGAGTAACTGTAGAGGTCGCCTACCCTTTTCTTCATCAATATGAAGAGGTGGCATTGAGCACGGTTGAAGATAACAGAATGCTTCACTTATTCTTATTGTTATTATAATTTGGCACAGGGGTAAATGGATTTCTTATATAGTACACTATAAGGTGAGAGGGAACCTTGGATTCTAGGGCTTGTGACTACAAACCACTCGTTTTTACATACAATAACTAGACAGAACAAATTAACTCACATATGCATCGTACATGTACAGCGCAGAGGTCTTGGGTACGAACAACAACAAGGCATATAAACTGGTTGCAGCAACACAGGATTCAGAATTATAAGCTTCCATACACAGAGGATAGCCGGCTAGAATAGTCCACTTGGTGTTTTTAACTAACAACTGAACCCAGGTATGCAATTATATGTACAGCGCAGAGGTAGGGTGTATTGTACTGCCACTAGGCATACAAACTGTATGTAGTAATACAGAATTCTTAACTATGTGCTTCAAAATACACAGAGTATAGCTGGCAAAAATAGTTCAATTGTTGTTGATAAATACTGGCAGGAAGAACATGCCACTTAACAATGGCCACTAAGGCAAATATATAATCTTCATATTACGCAAGTACTGAGACTTTCTCGTACAAATGAGTGATGCCAATCCTTGACAGCCACGCTGATAGCATGAAGATTTTCTCGTCACACTAGACACTGTTTTTCAGAGATGTAATCAGACATAGAACTTTTCTTTACAAGTGATACACTATTGCATTTTTTATAATAATGTAAAGTAATTGATATATCAAAGTTTTCTCTTTCCACCTTTCCAACTGCTATTGTGCCTATAACAATACTGGTGAGAACACAAAACACTTGCATTAACATGTATGTAAAACACTCCATTACAAAATGGATGCCATAATACCCGTGCAAGTGAAGATATGTGACAGAAATGTTTGTCCTTTTTCTATGTTGTTGGTGATTTCTAAAGAGGTGGTTTGCCAAACTACCCAATATGTGAACAAGTGGACTGTATTCCCCGAAATGCGTAACTGGAATAAAGTCTAAGCTAAAACTGATCCCCTGAGAGAGCGTTTTACTTTGTTCGCGTTGAAAGAATTTCATGTCCGGTAGGCTTTGCTGGAGCACGCTCTAACTACCACGGGCTGAGTGGGGCAGAAGAAGCACTGCATAATCGATATATATATATATATATATATATATATGTATATATATATATATATATATATATATTACCTACTGGCGGTCGCCAGTAGGTAGTTATAGTTAGGATCGTTTTCCATAGGAAATCCGCAACATTCTATTGGGAATAACTTTGTCGCCGAATGAGGGATCTGCCTCCTTCCGCTCCCTCCGCTCCTTCCCTGAAAGTTTCGGGGGGATCCGTCAAGCGGGGGCCGAGATAAAAGGGGGGTCCCAAAACGTGTTTTCCCCATGTTAATTTCCATAAGGCGGTTGGACTCACTTTTAGCCCGAACGGCTGAATGGATTTCCACCAAACTTGGCAAAATTGTAGGGACTTGTACCCCGATGTGCCTTTGCTATGTCTCAAGATATATGCTCCAGTGGTTTTTACGAAAATTAACTTTGAAAAAATATATATTGGGCTACATTGGGCTATATATATGTTAGAGCCCAAATGTAGCCCAATGTAGCCCAATGTAGCCCAATGTAGCCCAAAGATGGCCACCAGAGACAAAAAAAACTAATGTAGCCCAAATATCAGCCAGAT
This sequence comes from Lissotriton helveticus, assembly GCF_964261635.1. Classification (NCBI taxonomy): domain Eukaryota; kingdom Metazoa; phylum Chordata; class Amphibia; order Caudata; family Salamandridae; genus Lissotriton; species Lissotriton helveticus. The sequence continues at coordinate 489,415,779 of NC_136067.1, read as the reverse complement.
GTAGCCCAACTATAGCCCAATGACAGAATGTCCCAGAGTGTTCTAAAGAACAACTAGAGCGCTAACAGTCTTACTTATGACAAAAGTATGGCACACCTGAAGTCATCTTGATTGGAATAAAGTGTTAACACTTAAAACATTTAATTTGCAAAGGAACAAAATGAGGGGGTTCATTTTGCCATAGAAATTATGATTAGTGCTGAAGAAAGAAAATTTAGGGCACATTTTGAGTGACTTCTCAAATCCTCTTATATTTCATTAAAAAGATTCTGATATGCAGTCTCCCAAGATGGCCACCAGAGACAAAAGAGCCCAAATGTAGCCCAAATATCAGCCAGATGTAGCCCAACTATAGCCCAATGACAGAATGTCCCAGAGTGTTCTAAAGAACAACTAGAGCGCTAACAGTCTTACTTATGACAAAAGTATGGCACACCTGAAGTCATCTTGATTGGAATAAAGTGTTAACACTTAAAACATTTAATTTGCAAAGGAACAAAATGAGGGGGTTCATTTTGCCATAGAAATTATGATTAGTGCTGAAGAAAGAAAATGTAGGGCACATTTTGAGTGACTTCTCAAATCCTCTTATATTTCATTAAAAAGATTCTGATATGCAGTCTCCCAAGATGGCCACCAGAGACAAAAGAGCCCAAATGTAGCCCAAATATCAGCCAGATGTAGCCCAACTATAGCCCAATGACAGAATGTCCCAGAGTGTTCTAAAGAACAACTAGAACGCTAACAGTCTTACTTATGACAAAAGTATGGCACACCTGAAGTCATCTTGATTGGAATAAAGTGGTAAAACTTAATACATTTAATTTGAAAAGGAACAAAATGAGGGGTTTCATTTTGCCATAGAAATTATATATATATATATATATATTCACTGAAAAAACCATAGGTTATAGACCATATATAGTTAGGAATTAGCATTTACAAAACCTTGAAAATTCACTGAAAAAACCATAGGTTATAGACCATATATAGTTAGGAATTAGCATTTAAAAAACCTTATTTTACTCACACAAAACCATTGAAATTCCATATATAGTTAGTTGCACTAACTATATATCGCGCACCCGCAATCCACTGCTGATCATGTCACATATTACATCATTCATGACATGGTCAGTGACATCACTGATGACATCACTGATGACATCTCAAATGACATCACTGATGACATCACTGATGACAACATCCAGTGACTGTATGTTTCTGTAAAGTTAAAATATGTCTTACATATTGAAGAATGAGTGGATGTATAAGTGTCTGGATGAAGGATTTAGTAGGTGCGTGACTGACTGTATGAGTGAGTGATTAAATGTGTCTCACTGAATGCATGGGTTAGTGACTAAACTGTCTTAATTTGTGCATCATTATGTCTGTTGTTCTGTAAACTGCTGCATGTGTTGATCATTAGCTATACAAGAGGCTATATGTGTTATTAATTGGTTGCCCAAGTATTTCTATGGGAGATTGAGTTTGTGTGGGGGTGGCTGGAAGGTGTGTGACTCTATGCATAGATGTGTGAGCAGTTTATTCACTAGGTGTATGAGTTCAAGAGTGCATGTGGAAACAGCTACATGGGCAGTTGACTGTGTGCATGAGTGTATTGATGAGTGAATGGATATCTCAATGCTACATGTCATAGTAAGTACATATGTAAAACACAGTACATGTGAGAGTTGGCATATATAAATAACTGTGCATGAGAGCCACTGAATGAGTGAGTGGTTGTATCGATCATTGTGAACTTGTATCAGGGATTGTATAAGAGAGTAAATATGTGTTAGTATATGTTTCAATAAGTAAGGTGTGTTTAACTGTATAGTTGAAGAAATGGAGGTGAGATTGTTTCTTTGCATGACTGACTGGGTGTGTGAGTAACTCCATGGATGAGTGGCAGTGTGTGAGTGTCTGTATACACTGAGTGTATCTAAGGTTATATTAGAGTCTGAAGAGGTTTATCGTATTAGCACAAGAATGATGTCAAATGAGATGTCATCAGTGATGTCATCAGTGATGTCATTTGAGATGTCATCAGTGATGTCATCAGTGATGTCACTGACCATGTCATGAATGATGTAATATGTGACATGATCAGCAGTGGATTGCGGGTGCGCGATATATAGTTAGTGCAACTAACTATATATGGAATTTCAATGGTTTTGTGTGAGTAAAATAAGGTTTTTTAAATGCTAATTCCTAACTATATATGGTCTATAACCTATGGTTTTTTCAGTGAATTTTCAAGGTTTTGTAAATGCTAATTCCTAACTATATATGGTCTATAACCTATGGTTTTTTCAGTGAATTTCAATGGTTTTTTAATAGCAAATATCATAAGCTGTCGAATGTCAAGTACGTGGTAAGTGAAAACATTTTCGTGTTTATGCACACTGATCTGCTTTGAATGGTGCCCCCCCCCTCATTTCTATTAGGAGTACTCTCTCTTTGCAGATAGTGAAAGGTAGTTAACGCAGGCGTTTGCCCCCGTTGTAATCCGTCGTGCCTGCTTCTCTCTCCATTTGATTGATTGTTATCCAAGTATTTACTGTTTTAGAATTAGTTCTCTTTGGTTCATTCTCTATTTACAAACAAACACAGAGTCGCAATAATCTGTTTAGTCTTTGCAGATAACGAAAAATCGTGTAAAAAAAAAGAAAAGGAATCGAGCAAAATCAGTAGGCCACTAATGGGATCTCTTTTTGACCTCGCTAAAATAGAAACATTAGGAACAACCCCTCATGACAAATACAAAACTAGTGAGATGAACTGAACTCCACACAATGATGGCTGCAAAACAGCTCGGCTCCGCCACCCACCCCGCCCAAAATAACGATAAAGAACGGCTGCCATGATTGGTTGCGGAATGACCACGACGGAGCTACGAAATGGTGCTGCTCTCATGCTAACCCCAGCTTCAGTCTGAAACTTCCAGAAACACTGTAGACTACCAATTCGATCAGTTCCGGTAGCGCCCCAATGTAACCCGGTAGAGAAGAACTAGCCCTCCCCTCTTTGACTGATGGTTCTTGTTGCCTGTCCCTTCTGTTGCCATTTAACAGAACTATTTAGCCTGCTGAAAGGGGTTGTGTTCCGACCGCTGGTTGGTGGAGACATTTTGACTATATTCTGGACCTGCGTTGTCGCGTAATGCGTCATATGACGCGCCGCGTTAGCGCATCCGGAAGTCATCCGGGGCGCGCAGCGCGTAACGTAAGCATAACAAGTCATGTGACTTGTTAATAAAACTTTTCATTGGTTCATTTTACTTTTCTTATTGTAATGATGAAAGGCTTGGTCATATCACCTAAAAATTACGCTTTTCATTACTTCCGAACATTATTTTTTCTTAAATATATGTTATAATGTTCCAGGCTAATGTACTTTCCCGGAAATTTTACAACTGTCCTGCAAGTAAAATATATTCTTTTTTCGAGAAAAAGAGCGTTTCTTCGTCCCATGACGGAGCCGTTGAGCAAAAGAGGGTCGACCTGCTGTCTTAGTCGCCGATACGCCTGAATATGAGATTCTTATCGATCACTTTATGTTGCAGGAATAGAAAACACAACAGCCCTTGACCATTTATCTTTACTGCGTTCCTTCGTATTATACCTTTTACCCTTCATGTAATTGGTCTGCTTTATTTCACTTGCCTTTTAATGATTCTAAAACAGTCACTATTATTAAAAACTTTACCAATGTATATACTACTACCATGTTTTCTTTTAAAAACCTTTATTGTGAAAATGTCATTATACAAATACGAGCCTATAACCACGTGGGCCTGCCACAGAGCAAACTGTAATCGTATATGATGAATAGACATTTACACTGTAGAGGAACGTAACGGGCGGGCCATTAGGTTGCAAGAACTAAGGTGTCTAACAGTTACGGAATCGGTGGACGTACATTTTATAATTAAAATACGACAGGGCCAGTTACAATAAAATTATCTAGATATACATTTGCGGGCAAGTACCATGGGTGACGTTAATTCGAACTTTCAACAGTACAGTAATCAATAACACATCAGAACTTAATATCAATAGGGATGTCGAAATAGTCAATCAATTCTCGTCCCCGCCCGCCATGTGCTTCAAAACTGCATACGTATCTCGTGATTTCAAGGTTCTGCAACCAGTACACAACAAGGAGTTACGAGTCCCATTTATTCCGGCGCCATTTTGGGCGAGGACGGGCAGGTCCAGGATATAGTCAAAATGTCTCTACCAACCATCGACTATGATGATGTTCATATGCTGTATTTATTAGAGTAACACTCATCTGTCCACATGAAATTAATTTGCCACAATCTAAACATGTCATTTTAATCTTTCCAAAGTTCTTCTAAATATTTGGGACCGTTTCCCTTGCCTCTGAAGCTCTCAGTGCCACTTCTTTGATGAATGTACTAGCAGGTCAGGGGTTCTCCTCCAAATCTCTCTTTTATGCAGCACTATAATTAATTGGTGCCACCTCTCCATATGACGATGCATGGTATAGTTACCACAACTATATTTTTTTTCGGTTCCTCTGGAGAGTTCATCGTGGCAGATGAAGCGTGTAACGTACCGGGCATTTACCTTTTTTTGCATGTACAGGAAAGGAAAAAAAAATCGAGCGTCCGAGTTCTAAGGTGTCCCAGGGCCATTTTAGTGGACCAGGCCCAAATCCAAAGAACAGGCCGCCATTTTGAGAGTCCTCTTGCAGCCGCCTGTCGCTGTAGCATCAAGAGCAGCCGAAACTCAGCTGAATGGCAACTGAAACGGTAAAGGGGCGCCCCACTACAGCAGACGAGCCTCCACCTAGGAAGGCCCATTCACGCCGGCTCCCCCCCCCCTTCGGGCACCCCACGCCTTTATTCGGAGCAGTATTGTAGGATGGCCACACCAGTGCGGCAACTTGCTAGACATCACCTCGGTGGTAACCGAATCTCAACGCCTTGTGGTGTCTTCTATTCAAAAAACATTGTTATGCTGCCTTCGACCTATTCGCCGCAAGTGCGCACACAACTCAACTGCATAGCTTGCTAGACACCACCTCGGTGCCATCCGGATCTTGGAATCTCAGCACCTTTTGGTGTATTCTCTTCAGAAAATATTGTTGCGCTGCCTTTGGCCCCATTCGCACATCAGTCCGCTACTGACGCCATCTCACAGGCTAATGGGGCGCCCCACGCCGACTTTCAGCATTGTAGAATGACCACACCAGTACAGCAACTTGCTAGACATCACCTCGGTGCCATCCGGATCTCGGCGCCCCACTGCAGATGAAGTGCCTCTCAACTATGAAACCACCACGGTGACATCCGGATCTTGGCGCGTTGTGCTGCCTTCGGCCTATTCGCACATCGGCCCGCTACTGACGCCATCTCACAGGCTAATGGGGCGACCCACGCCGAGTTTCAGCATTGTAGGATGACCACACCAGTACAGCAACTTGCTAGACATCACCTCGGTGCCATCCGAATCTTGGCATCTCAACGCCTAGTGGTATCTTCCATACAAAAAATATTGTTACGCTGCCTTTGGCCCCATTCGCACATCAGTCCGCAACTTAGACATCACCTCGGTGCCATCCGGATCTTGGCATCTCAGCGCCTTGTGGTGTCAGTCAGAAAATATTGTTGCGCTGCCTTTGGCCCCATTCGCACATCGGTCCGCTACTGACGCCATCTCACAGGCCAACGGGGCGCCCCACGCCGACTTTCAACATTGTAGGATGGCCACAGAAGTGCGACAACTTACTAGGCACCACCTCGGTGCCATCCGGATCTTGGCGCGTTGTGCTGCCTTCGGCCTATTCGCACATCGGTCCGCTACTGACGCCATCTCACAGGCCAACGGGGCGCCCCACGCCGACTTTCAGCATTGTTGGATGGCCACACCAGTGCGGCAACTTACTAGACCCCACCTCGGTGCCATCCGGATCTTGGCGCGTTGTGCTGCCTTCGGCCTATTCGCACATCGGTCCGCTACTGACGCAAACTCACAGGCCAACGGGGCGCCCCACGCCGACTTTCAGCATTGTAGGATGGCCACACCAGTGCTGCAACTTGCTGGACACCACCTCGGTGCCATCCGGATCTTGGCGCGTTGTATTGCCTTCGGCCTATTCGCACATCGGTCCGCTACTGACGCCGCCTCACGTGCCAACGTATTTTCTACGCATTTTATACCCTATGCCGCATAACAGGTCATGTGACTTGTTTATAAAACTTTTCATTGGTTCATTTTACTTTTGGTTTCCTAATGATGGAAGGCTTGATCATATGACCTAAAAACAACACTTTTCATTGGATGAAAACTTTTTTTTTTTTCCCAAACGATGAAAGCCCCACCTTGTTTCTGGATGTTTCAGACTAAACTGGCGTCAGCATGAGAGCACCACCATCTCGTAGCTCCGTCGTGGTCATTCCGCGAGCAATCATGGCAGCCGCTCCCCACCAGAAGCCTGCAGGAGTCGGGGCCCCCAAAACTTTTGATGAATTCTCAAGGCGGAGGGGACGCTTTCGAGAATGGGGTCCAAGACCTAGCAGACAAGCGTCCGATTTCCAAGGTGTCCCAGGGCCATTTCAGTGGACCAGGCCCAAAAAGGAAAGAGCCTGCCGCCATTTTGAGAGTCCTGTGACAGCCGCCTATCGCTGCACCGCAAGAGTGGGCGCAACTCAGCTGAATTGCGGCTTTTGACACAGTGGACCAAAAACGGAAGGAATGGCAACTGAAACGGTAAAGGGGCGCCCCACTACAACAGATGACACTCCACCTGGAGAGGCCCGTTCACGCCGCCTCCCCCGGGGCGCCCCACGCCGTTATTCGGAGCAGCATTGTAGGATACCAAAACCAGTGCGGCAACTTACTGGACATCACCTTAGTGCCATCGTTCTGCTGCCTTGGAACTATTCGCACAACAGTTTGCTACTGATGACCCACCCCCCGCGACGCCCCACGCCGTTATTTGCTGGGTGGCAACTTACTAGACATCACTTTCGTGTCATCTAGATTTCGGCGCGTTCTGCTGCCTTGGAACTATTCGCACAACAGTTTGCTACTGATGACCCACCCCCCGCGACGCCCCACGCCGGAAATCTGGACGTTGTGCTGCGTTGGGACTATTCGCACAGCCGACCGCTACTTCGTTGTTTTTCCTTAAAAATGTTTATATGTTATTACTATTTTTGTTTTCTTGTATATATTTATAAATTATTAAAGTTTTATAATCTTACTACTTTGTCGGAGTGCTATATATTTTTAATGTGACACATAATTGTAAAAACTTTCATGTACAAAGAGTCATCCCTGGAATCTTCCGCTTCACGCTCGGTCCCCTCCCCAATCACAATACAGGATGGTTTTCAGATAATAGCAACGCTTCTGCTGTGACGGATCTCATCGAGTGTGGGCCTTGATCTACTATAACTCCTTTGAAGAGGGGTGATTCTTTACAGCTGTGGCCATAAACTACATCTGCAGGGCTAGCTGATAGCCTAGGACCGGCCTGGACAATCGGACACAGAGGAAAAGAAGTGTCAGAGGGTGCGGTAGTGAATAGGGCGAAAGGGAGGTGTCGGGCGGGCACAGGGTGTGATTCTCAGGGAAGAGCAGCGCAGATGGGGGGAGGTTTATTACCCATGCATAAGACAGAGAGCGGGGGTGACCACTGCCTGGGTGAGATGCTTGCGAGGGTGGGGAGCCATGCTAAGGATCGACAGCGTGCACAGAGTGGGTCTGGTCAAGGCATCTAAAATGGCTGCCGTGCACGACAAAAGTGTGGCATTTGAAAAAAGACAAGATGGCGCAGACAATGTTTTTCAACACTTCCTGATTTCCTTCGAATCGAACGTTAACAGACGTTGGTGCATATTACCAAAGTTAAGCGATATTTAATCCCTAACGATGCATTGCAAAGATTTTTTTACCGTCAGAAATTATCGCAGATAAACCTTGCTATTATCAAGGTTTATCGCAAATACGATAAAAAACGACCGCAATGCATTAATATCGCTGAAAACTCAGCGATATTCATGCATTACCGAGCTAATGCTCTTAGCCATGTTATCCACCTCCCATTGGATAACATGGCTAAGAACTGCTCAGGGCAGCTGTTACTTTTTGGAGATATTCACGCTTATCTCGAATATTTCCAAAAGTTGATAATAGGAGATAGCGATGTTAGCGACTGTTTCCAGTCGCTAACATCTTGGCATGCCCACTTTGCATGTCATTAGTGATAAATATCACTCACATGCAAAGTGGGGCCCAAGATGGTCGCTATCTCCTACTAGCCGTCGCTAACTGGTGTTAGCAACAGCTAGGTAATACAGATATAATTTTATCTCCGCGAAGCGGAGCGCTGTTACAGATATATATCTTGTTTTTGAACGTTAATTTCTCAAAATGCACTGAAGCACATATATTGAGACCTAGCAAAGGCACATCGGGCTACCAGTCCCTAATATTTTACCAAGTTTCGTGCAAATCCATTCAGCCGTTCGATTATTATTATTATTTATTTTTTTTTGCCCCGCGGGGCCCTTTTAAAACCTCCACATCAAACCTAGGGGGTCAGCGAGGATCTACTATGCCCCCTTATGGTCATTTGCCCCTTCGCTTTGGCCTCCTCTTGTCTCTCGATCCTACCGAGAGACAAGATTGCGGCCGCTACGTACTGTTTGGAATGTTTACAGACACCGGAGAGCCAATCAGCTTCGCTTCGCAAAGCTCCGTAACGCGAAAAGTACGCGAAGCGGTGCGCTGTTACAGATATATATCTTTTTTTGAACGTTAATTTCTCAAAATCCACTGAAGCACATATATTGAGACCTAGCAAAGGCACATCGGGCTACCAGTCCCTACAATTTTGCCAAGTTTCGTGCAAATCCATTCAGCCGTTCGATTATTATTATTATTATTTTTTTTGCCCCGCGGGGCCCTTTTAAAACCTCCACATCAAACCTAGGGGGTCAGCGAGGATCTACTATGCCCCCTTATGGTTATTTCCCCCTTTGTTTTGGCCTCCTCTTGTCTCTCGATCCTACCGAGAGACAAGATGGCGGCCGCTACGGACTTTTTGGAATGTTGACAGACGCCAGAGAACCAATCAGCTTCGCTTCACAAAGCTCCGTTGCGCGAAAAGTACGCGTCCTGGGACGCTGCCTGGTCCGCTGTTACAGATATATATCTTTTTTTAAACGTTAATTTCTCAAAATCCACTGTAGCACATATATTGAGACCTACAAAAGGCACATCGGGCTACCAGTCCCTACAATTTTGCCAAGTTTCGTGCAAATCCATTCAGCCGTTCGGGCTAAAAGTGAGGCCAACCGCCCTATGGAAAACTCAATGTTAAAAACACGTTTTGGGACCCCCCTTTTTTCTCGACCCCCCCTGGACGAACCCCCCCCAATTTTCAGGGGCTGCTCAGAAACAAAATGTGCCATTTTCCTGAAAATTTCAGCCAATTCCGTCCACAAACGCCAAAGTTATTAGACATAGAATTTTCAAAAAACCCATAGAGAAAAAATCCTAACTATATATACCTACTGGCGACCGCCAGTAGGTAATATATATATATATATATATATATTCACTGAAAAAACCATAGGTTATAGACCATATATAGTTAGGAATTAGCATTTACAAAACCTTGAAAATTCACTGAAAAAACCATAGGTTATAGACCATATATCGTTAGGAATTAGCATTTAAAAAACCTTATTTTACTCACACAAACCATTGAAATTCCATATATAGTTAGTTGCACTAACTATATATCGCGCACCCGCAATCCACTGCTGATGATGTCACATATTACATCATTCATGACATGGTCAGTGACATCACTGATGACATCACTGATGACATCTCAAATGACATCACTGATGACATCTCATTTGACATCAATGACCACATCACTGATGATATCATTCATGTGACAATACAATGCATCTCCTCACATTTTAATATAACCTCTGTTTCACCCAGTGTTAAATACAGAGTATAATTTTTGAAACCATTGACACACTAATACTAGTTACTACATACGCACTCACTGATTCCTACGTCTACACACACATTCACTCATTCACCCATACAATCATTCATACATACAATCACTCATCTTTACAACACTATCATATGCACTCATACACCTATACAGACACTCACACTCTGCCACTCATCCATGGAGTTACTCACACACCTAGTCAGTCCTGTAAAGAATCAATGACACTTCCATTTTCTTGTCTATACAGTTAAACATAGAGCACCTTACATTTTCAAACATATACTAACACATACTTACCTTGTTATACAATCATTGATACAAGTACACATTGATCTGCACAGAGTCACACACCTCCCAGCCAGCCACACACACACTCAGTCTCCCATACAAATACTTGGACAATCAATCAGTAACCCATATAGTTAATCATATAGCTACTGATCAACACATGCAGCAGTTTACAGAACAACAGACATAATGATGCACAAATTAAGACACTTTAGTCACTAACCCATGCACTCAGTGAGACACATTTAATCACTCACTCATACATTCAGTCATGCACCTACTAAATCCTTTGTCCAGACACTTATACTTCCACTCATTCTTCAATATGTAAGACACATTTTAACTTTACAGAAACATACAGTCACTGGATGTTGTCATCAGTGATGTCATCAGTGATGTCATTTGAGATGTCATCAGTGATGTCATCAGTGATGTCACTGACCATGTCATGAATGATGTAATATGTGACATCATCAGCAGTGGATTGCGGGTGCGCAATATATAGTTAGTGCAACTAACTATATATGGAATTTCAATGGTTTTGTGTGAGTAAAATAAGGTTTTTTAAATGCTAATTCCTAACGATATATGGTCTATAACCTATGGTTTTTTCAGTGAATTTTCAAGGTTTTGTAAATGCTAATTCCTAACTATATATGGTCTATAACCTATGGTTTTTTCAGTGAATTTTCAAGGTTTTGTAAATGCTAATTCCTAACTATATATGGTCTATAACCTATGGTTTTTTCAGTGAATTTCAATGGTTTTTTAATAGCAAATATCATAAGCTGTCGAATGTCAAGTACGTGGTAAGTAAAAACATTTTCGTGTTTATGCACACTGATCTGCTTTGAATGCTGCCCCCCACCCCTCATTTCTATTAGGAGTACTCTCTCTTTGCAGATAGTGAAGGGTAGTTAACGCAGGCCTTTGCCCCCGTTGTAATCCGTCGTGCCTGCTTCTCTCTCCATTTGATTGATTGTTCTCTTTGGTTCATTCCCAATTTACAAACAAGCACAGAGTCGCAATACTCTGTTTAGTCTTTGCAGATAGCGAAAAATCGTGTAAAAAAACAAAAGGAATCGAGCAAAATCAGTAGGCCACTAATGGGATCTCTTTTTGACCTCGCTAAAATAGAAACATTAGGAACAACCTGTTGAAAATACCAATGTGTATGTACATAAGCGGCGTTCATTTGTGTTCACAGTACCCCTTGTTGATTGTTTGAATCGAGCATTGAATTGTTCGAAGTTGGTTCTCTTAAGGATCTTCTCTGCCTGCAAACGAGGAAGAATAGGAATATTCTCTCTCCCTTTGCAGATAGTGAAGGGTAGGTAACGCAAGCCTTTAACACGTCGTACCTATTTCATTCCTCATTGATTGATTGATTGTCCGAACATTGACTGTTTGGGAATTAGTTCTTTTTGGAGGTATTCCCTGTTTGCAAATAAACGTAGGAAAATCTTTGCAAGTAGTGAAAGTGTAGGTAATGCGGACCTTTCTCCCCCGTTGTAATCTGTCATGCCTATCTACTCCCCACTGATTGATGCACCTGTTTCACCCGGACCATTTACTAGAGATAGGTCATCTGGCCCAACAAGAGAGCACCCCTAGTGAAAAGGACATATGCAATAATAACGAAGTGATCACTGTATCCTGTTAACAGAAACTTTAGCAGGAAACAACCTGGAAAGAAAAGAATAGGAAAACGAAAATCAGTAGGCCACTGATGAACTTTTTATTAAATAACAAACAAAGAAACGATAACAATACGTAATGATAAAACCTATTATTGTCCTAGAAACAAGAAACGTTAGAAGTAAGCCCGTAATAAGAAACCTGAAAACATCGCCCCTCACTGCCCCAAAACGTGTCTGTCCCACCGCCTGCCACGGCCAAATAACGGCAAACTGGGAAAAATAGAAGTCAGCAGACATCCGCCCCATTCTAGAAACTTCCAAAGGGCAACAGGTTTTCGGCTACGCCCAGCCGGAAGCAACACATATAAGGCGGGTCCTGCTGCCACGCCTCGGAGATCATCACGTAGGGTGTAGCCGGAGGAGAGGCCGAGGCCGAGGCCAGCGGGACCCGGCCAGGGGGATTGACAACGCTGGAGAGTTGCAGGGGGGGGAATGTCCGTGTCTTCGACCCTCCCCTCTCTCTCCCAGTCCGGCCGCGGTGGCCCTTGACAGTTTCAGGTAGTCCCGCCACATTCTCTACCGGTCCGGCCACCAACGGCCGGGGCCGATGGGATCCGGCTGCAGCCGATAAACCAAGGAACCCGTTCATGGGGCCAGAGCAAGGGGCGTCCGGCCGACATCCACCGGAAGCCCGGCCCGAAGACGGACGGGACATTTCTTCTTTCTTCAATAATGGCTTTGACAACACTGGGGGGGATGTCTTGCACATGCCTCCGACCCCCCCCCCTCGTCCACATCGCCTGGTCCGGCCATAACAAATCTCAAGCGAGACGCCGTGGGGTGCACTGGGAGGGAGAGACGGTGCGAACAGGCCTCTCCCGCCTCCCCAGTGGAGGCTTCCCACCTGCACCCTCAGCGCTCCAGGCGCCCGGAAAAGGGTTCTTCCACTGTGGCGATGCTGCAACGTCTCGCCCGGCAGGGTGGAGCCCGTCCGCTCATTTGACCCCGCGATCGCCAGTAGCTACCGAACTCTCAAAATGGCGATCGACCTGGCAAGAGCGGGCCCAGCATAAAGAAATGGCCCGGTCATTGGTTGACTCCACCACCGTAGTCCTCCACGACCTTGAAGATTCTAGAGGAGCCGCGGGAGTCTCCGACCCCCGCAGACACCCCCGATGGGGAATGACTGCCATGATCGCCCGTGGAGTGACGAAACTGTATCCGCGGGACGTCGGCGCTCCCATGCTGGCGCCAGCCTCACTTTGAATTACTAGAATCCTGCAAACCTCAGTTCCGGTGAAAGCACACTGTGACCCGGTAGGAAAAATTGTTGCACCCCCTCCCCTTTTTGACTGGTAGTTCAAACCACCGATCCTTTCCTTTGCCCTTTTACCAGAACTTTGGACTGCCTCCCCCTCTTTTACATTTTCTAGAGAAAACAAAACATTAACCACTACATTAGCATAGCAGTTGACACCAGAACTGTTTTCAAATTGAAAACCAACAACATCTTCAACAGAATCCTTTTTCTTTCTGCTGTGACCCTACTACAGCGCAGGCATTGTCCCCAGCAGTAATTCTGCAATGCCGGTAAGAATAGCTGTGGTGCCTACTGGACTCACTCACCCCCGCGGCGCCCCACGCCGTTATTTGCTGGGCGGCAACTTACTAGACATCACCTTCGTGCCATCTAGAATTCAGCGCGTTCTGCTGCCTTGGAACTATTCGCACAACAGACTGCTACTGACGACCCACCCCCAGGCAACATCTTCTGAATTTTCATAATTTGAAAGAACTAGTAACATGTCCTCATCAGGAATTTCCTCATGAAAAGTCTGCAATGATGATTCTTGTAACTCTATGGTCTCCAAACATTCGATAAATTCGCCATCAAGAGATTGATCAAAAAAATCATTCAAGTCATCTCCTCCTTGTGAGAATATTTCATTATTGGTGCTGTCAATTTCAATAAATGTATTGGATAATTCAAAAGAAATTGCCACGGTCTCTTCGTTGTTTAAATGTTTTTACTGTTTTTGTTTTGTTGTATATATTTATAAGTTATTAAAGTTTTATAATCCTACTACTTTGTTGGAGTGCTATATATTTTTAATGTGACACATAAATGTAAAAACTTTGATGTACAAAGAGTCATCCCTGTAATCTTCCGCTTCAGGCTCGGTCACCTCCCCAATCACAATACAGGATGGTTTTCAGATAGTAGGAACACGTGTGGTGTGACGGATCTCATCGGGTGTGGGCCTTGATCTACTATAACTCCTTTGAAGAGGGGTGATTCTTTACAGCTGGGGCCATAAACTACATCTGCAGGGCTAGCTGATAGCCTGGACAATCGGACACAGAGGAAGAGGAGTGTCAGAGGGTGCGGTAGTGAATAGGGCGAAAGGGAGGTGTCGGGGGGCACAGAGTGTGATTCTCAGGGAAGAGCAGCGCAGATGGGGAGAGGTTTATTGCCCATGCATAACACAGAGAGCGGGGGTGACCAGTGCCTGGGGAAGATGCTTGCGAGGGGGAGCCATGCTACGAATCGACAGCGTGCAGAGAGTGGGTCTGGTCAAGGCATCTAAAATGGCTGCCGTGCACGACAAAAGTGTGGCATTTCAAAAAAGGCAAGATGGCGCAAACAATGTTTTTCAACACTTCCTCATTTCCTTCGAATCGAACGTTAACAGACGTTGGTGCATATTACCAAAGTTAAGCGATATTTATCGCTAACGATGCTTACCAACGAATTTTTTACCGCTAAGCATCGTCAGAAATTATCGAAGATAAACCTTGCTATTATCAAGGTTTATCGCAAATGCGATAAAAAACGACCGCAATGCATTAATATCGCTGAAAACTCAGCGATATTCATGCATTACCGAGCTAATGCTCTTAGCCATGTTATCCACCTCCCATTGGATAACATGGCTAAGAACTGCTCAGGGCAGGTGTTAGTTTTTGGAGATATTCGCGCTTAGCGCGAATATCTCCAAAAGTTGGTAATAGGAGATATATATCTTGCATGTTGTAATGCAAATTATTGTGGTATATGGAACTCATACCATAATCTCTCAGGAAAGCAGAAACTGATCCTTTTGGGACCGCCTGAGAAGGCCTAGGGGGTGAGGGGTACTCTACTTTGCCCCCTTTTCACGTTCCGAACTATTTTATTTTACTCTCTTCTGTAATTACACAAAATAGCAGCGATAAGATGCATCAGAGACACACAGTGAGAGAAAGGAGGCCGGAGATGAAGAAGAGATGTCAAATACACATTGGAGATAATATAGTGGGAGAAGGGAAGTAAATATGAGTAAACTTACCATGTAACATAAAAATGTTGCACTCTATACTATAAGTCTCATTTTATACTACAATCACTTCGCTACAACCTCATAAATTAAAAATAAAAATGAATAATGTCTCAAACAATTTTTGATTTCTAAATATAAATTTATTCTTCTGAATTTTCAAAATTTGAAAGAACTAGTAACATGTCCTCATCAGGAATTTCCTCTTCAATCATCTCATCTGGAATCTCCTCATTAAAAGTCTGCAATGATGATTCTTGTAACTCTATGGTCTCCAAACATTCGATAAATTCGCCATCAACAGATTGATC
This sequence comes from Lissotriton helveticus, assembly GCF_964261635.1. NCBI lineage: Eukaryota > Metazoa > Chordata > Amphibia > Caudata > Salamandridae > Lissotriton > Lissotriton helveticus. Next base: position 489,400,203 of record NC_136067.1, on the reverse strand, counting down.
AAAAAAATCATTCAAGTCATCTCCTCCTTGTGACAATATTTCATTATTGGTGCTGTCAATTTCAATCAATGTAGTGGAATCATTCAAGTCATCTCCTCCTTGTGACAATATTTCATTATTGGTGCTGTCAATTTCAATCAATGTAGTGGACAATTCAAAAGAAATTGCCACGGTCTCTTCATTGTGAGCCATTTTATTTTGAAATTGCTTGCTGTAAATTGCAGAAAAAAATAATCACTTTCATTTATCGTTTTTAGTAATACATAATATAAAACTAACTTTATCAAGTATTTAGTATAACAGAAGGACTGCAAATAAATAACAGAAAACATTTTTCAAATTATCTTCAAGTGTACAACATAGTTCCCCTTACAAATTAACAACTCACCTTTTTAAAAGTAGGAGAAGTGTTAGTACTGTGTAAATCAAACACCAGAAATTCACCACCAAAAATTCCTCACAAATGTACCTCAGACAGTAGTATCACAAAATGGCTGTGGTTTCCTCTCATTTGAGATATATACATAACCAATTAACTTTCATCACACACAAATACAAAACCAAAGTAACATTTTAATTGGTTCTAAATTTCAACACTTTCAAATGTGTTTTCCCCATGCAATTTTCCATAGGACATTTACATACGTCTACAGCCTGAATGGCTGAACGGAATTACACCAAACTTGGCAAAATGGTACATCAAACCTAAGAGGTCAGGAAGGATCTACTATGCCCCCTTATGGTCATTTGCCCCTTCGCTTTGGCCTCCTCTTGTCTCTCGATCCTACCGAGAGACAAGATGGCGGCCGCTACGGACTGTTTGGAATGTTTACAGACGCCGGAGAACCAATCAGCTTCACAAAGCTCCGTAACGCGAAAAGTACGTGAAGCGGAGCGCTGTTACAGATATATATCTTTTTTTGAACGTTAATTTCTCAAAATCCACTGGAGCACATATATTGAGACCTAGCAAAGGCACATCGGGCTACCAGTCCCTAATATTTTGCCAAGTTTCGTGCAAATCCATTCAGCCGTTCGATTATTATTATTATTTTTTTTTTTGCCCCGTGGGGCCCTTTTAAAACCTCCACATCAAACCTAGGGGGTCAGCGAGGATCTACTATGCCCCCTTATGGTCATTTGCCCCTTCGCTTTGGCCTCCTCTTGTCTCTCGATCCTACCGAGAGACAAGATGGCGGCCGCTACGGACTGTTTGGAATGTTCACAGACGCCGGAGAACCAATCAGCTTCGCTTCACAAAGCTCCGTACCGCGAAAAGTCCGCGAACCGGAGCGCTGCCCCGGTCCGCTGTTACAGATATATATCTTTTTTTGAACGTTAATTTCTCAAAATCCACTGAAGCACATATATTGAGACCTAGCAAAGGCACATCGGGCTACCAGTCCCTACAATTTTGCCAAGTTTCGTGCAAATCCATTCAGCCGTTCGGGCTAAAAGTGAGGCCAACCGCTCTATGGGAAACTCAATGTTAAAAACACGTTTTGGGACCCCCCTTTTTTCTCGGCCCCCCCTTGACGAAACCCCCCCAAATTTTCAGGGGCCGCTCAGAAACAAAATGTTCCATTTTCCTGAAAATTTCAGCCAATTCCGTCCACAAACGCCAAAGTTATTAGACATAGAATTTTCAAAAATCCCATAGAGAAAAAATCCTAACTATATATACCTACTGGCGACCGCCAGTAGGTATATATAGTTAGGATTTTTTCCCTATGGGATTTTTGAAAATTCTATGTCTAATAACTTTGGCGTTTGTGGACGGAATTGGCTGAAACTTTCTGGAAAATGGAACATTTTGTTTCTGAGCAGCCTTTGGAAATTTGGGGGGGGTCGTCAAGGGGGGGCCGAGAAAAAAGGGGGGTCCCAAAACGTGTTTTTAACATTGAGTTTTCCATAGGGCGGTTGGCCTCACTTTTAGCCCGAACGGCTGAATGGATTTGCACGAAACTTGGCAAAATTGTAGGGACTGGTAGCCCGATGTGCCTTTGCTAGGTCTCAATATATGTGCTTCAGTGGATTTTGAGAAATTAATGTTCAAAAAAAGATATATATCTGTAACAGCGGACCGGGCAGCGCTCCGGTTCGCGGACTTTACGCGTACCGGAACTTCGCGTAGCGAAGCTGATTGGCTCTCCGGTGTCTGTCAACATTCTAAACAGTCCGGAGCGGCCGCCATCTTGTCTCTCGGTAGGATTGAGAGATAAGAGGAGGCCAAAACAAAGGGGGAAATGACCATAAGGGGGCATAGTATATCCTCCCTGACCCCTAGGTTTAATGTGGAGGCTTTAAAAGGGCCCCGCGGGGCAAAAAAAAAAAAAAAAAATTTGTTTTTTTGCGTGGGTAGCGCCCGGTTCGCGAACCGGGAAGCGTTCTGGGCAGCGTACTATAATGAAAAATGAATGATAGACTTTTCAAATACTGTATGTTAATTGATTGTTGGTTTTGTTGATTATTTTTTAATTTTTTTATTTTTTAAGCAATTATTTATTATTGTGATTGTGTTTCAAAATTTAATAACATTTCTAACATTTAACTAGTTTATGAATTACATATAAAAATGATTAAAGACTCAAACAATTTTTTTATTTTACATACAATTTTATTTTTCAGATTGTTTTTCAAAATTTAATAGAACGTCTAGCATTTGACTGTCCGATATGTCCTCTTGTTGAGTGAACATAAGTTCCCACATTTGACCGTCATCATAATGGAGTAAATGATCGACAGATTCTACACATTGAAGTAATTCATAGTCCCGTGACTCATCCATGAATTCTAAGTCATCAATGGGTTCCATAACTTGTTCATTGTTGCAGTCCAGAACAATTTCGAAGGAAACATTCTGCTCACCTTCCATTTTATTGCTGTAATTTGCATAAAAAATAAATATATCAGTAGTGATAGGGCACTGTTGGGTTTAAGTTCAGACAGGTTCTTGTGAGTTTATAACAGAGAAGTAATCTATGGGCACTGTATGGTTTCAGGCGTGAAGTAGTACTATTAAAAAGTGCCTGTGAAGAAGCCTAAGTAAATTCATAATTATACCACAGAAACCTAAATCAATCCATAATTATAATAAAGAAGCCTTTCTCAATGTCCAACTCTTACAGAGGGATAGTATATAACTATCTGAAAATGTTTTCAAATTTATAAAATAATATCTCACCTTCTAAAAACAAGTTTAAGTTGTGAGTGAAAATGATCTTGCAATGTAATTCAGGAAGTAGTAGTCAAAATGGCTGTGTTTCTCTCTCTTTCTTTATATATATTCAGGTACATAACCAATCAAATGTCAGGTAAAAAAAGTAGAAAATGAAAGTAACATTTTAATTGGTTGTCAATTCCAACACTTCAGATGTGTTTTGAGAAGTAATTTACCTCAGGGTATTTAGAGAGGTCTACAGGCTAAATGGCTAAATGGAATTCCAATCAAATTTGTGAAAATGGTAGGGATTGGTATGTAGTATGAGCTAATCTATATTTGGTGAAATTGTCTCCAGTCGCTTTTCTGTAAACTACTTTCCCACCTTTTTTGATGGTGCGCTTCCCAGGGAGCGACCCGGTACGCGAACTGTTGAGCGCCCCGGTTCGCGAACCTTAAGCGTTACGGGAGTCCACCATTTTGTGTTTCGGTCGAATTAAGATACAAGATGGAGGGCAAATAATGTTCAGAATGGGTAGAAGGGGGCACGGTAGACTTATTTTGACCCCCTAGGTTTTCTGAGGGTGGCTGAGGAGGCTTATATGTGCGAAAAAAAACATTTTTTTTTTAAATTTCGCGAGGTTAGCTCCCGGTTCGCGTACCGGGTAGCGCCCCAGGGAGTGTACTTTGTTGAAAATTAGTGAAAAATGTTAGAGTAAAATAATAATTGTGAGTGATCAGATGTAGGGTAGCTCTGAGAAGAGCTTTTGGGTTTATGGTACATTTAGGTACTTATAAGTAGGTACCAATGCACAGTCTTAAATTCAGAATAAAAATTCTGTTGCCCTCATCTGAGAAGTGAACTCCATCTCCTCTGTAGATATCTTGCATGTAGTAACGCAAGTTATTGTTGTACATGGAGCCCATTCCATGGTCTCTCATGTAAGCTGAAACAGATTTGTTTACATGCTTCCTCGACTTCTCAATTTGTGGACAAAATTGGTTTGACCACCTCCATTTCTGTCTTTGGCATATATTTGAATATACCAAGGCAGTTTGAGGAAAAAGTGCCATCAATTGCTCAAAGGTGTCCTTTAAAAGCATTTCCAGACCTACCCCAGTCAAAGTGCCCAAATCATTACCTCCACAGTGCACAATTAACAGGTCAGGTTTTGGCAAATGCATAAAGGTTTTCACCAATGGTATCAATTGGTGACATTTTAATCCTCTGTGGCCAAACCACTTAATTTCCACATCTTGTAAATTGAGGTTAGGTAAATTTCTGTTCTTAGCATACCTGTGAGCCCAGTGGATATAACTATGTCCAACAATCCAGACAGAAAACATGGTGAGAGAAGGTTCTGCCGCAGTCAGATGAAGTGTGGCAATGAAATGGCAGTTGAAAAAATGAGAGTTTAAAATGAAAAAAACTGTGGAGTTTCTGTGTTAATGAAGCAGTAACAGTGATTGGTGGATTTTGATTGCTGAAAACAGAAAGTTAGGGTGCATGGATGAGTTCTTTGAAAGATGTATTTTGAATGGTCAATAAAAAATCATTAAATGAAAGATTGCAGTGGATACGCAGGTGCACTGAGAGTTCAGAGTTCAATTGCAACATTGTTGTGTGAACTTGCAAACACCAGAGGTCTTCCAAGAGGTGGTTGCCATGCAGAAAAGGCATGAAATGGCAGAGGGGGGAAGGGTTTTCATTTGAAAAAAAGTGAGGGAAGAGTTTTGATTGGGTGACATGAGAGATATGTGTGAAGAATTACAGCATTTCTGTGCTTTTGATAGCTGCAGACTCTGGAATGCATACCTTTTGCTCTGCTGAAGACAAATTGGTGTGTTTCTGAGACTGTTTTCAAACTCAAAGTATTTGCTAAGGTGAGAAAATATTTCTTTAATTTAGATAGAGAATAGTGTGCTTTAAGGAGAAAATTATGAAGAAAGTTGTGTTTTTCAAATGTTGCTTTGTCTCAAGTGTTTTACAAATAGATTTTGTTTCTTTGAGAAAATGTAATTGGAGAAAATGTGAAGTATTAGTACTGACAGGGTGTTTTTCTGCATAGGAGCTGTGGAGTCTTTTCAAATTATGACTTGAAAATCGTTTTTGAGGAAAATGAATGGTTATAATATTTCTGACAAGGACATAATGGTGTATGCTTCTTTATAATGCAATTGACTGTCTCTGATGTTATTTTTCCCATTTTAATGTAAGACCTTTCTCTGTGGCGCAAATTGCTTGTAAATATGCTCCCACCTGTGCATGGCAAATTTAGATTTTGAATGTTTGTGTTACATAGCCATGTTAAAAGTGATACAAACATGCTGCAAAGGCAATGAAAAAACGCTTTTATGTGTCTTAAGGACATTTTAAGTAATTTTCCCATGTGCAGTGTTTTGAAATTATGATTTGAAAATCGTTTTTGGGGAAAAGGAATTGTTTTTAAATTTATGACAAGGACATAATGGTGTATGCTTCTTTATAAGGCAATTGACTGTCTCTGATGTTATTTTTCCCATTTCAATGTAAGACCTTTCTCTGTGGCGCAAATTGCTTGTAAATATGCTCCCACCTGTGCATGGCAAATTTAGATTTTGAATGTTTGTGTTACATAGCCATGTTAAAAGTGATACAAACATGCTGCAAAGGCAATCAAAAAACGCTTTTATGTGTCTTAAGGACATTTGATGTCATTTTTCCCATATTACATTAAAAGACCTTTCTCCGTGGGGCACATTCCTTGTAAATATGGTTACACTTGTGCATGTTAAATTTAGATTTTGACTGTTTGAGTTACATAACCATGTTAAAAGTGACCCAAAAAAATTGCAAAGGCTTTCAAAAAACACTTTCATGTGTCTTAAGGACATTTTAAGTCATTTCCCTGTGGGCAGTGTTTTCAAATTATGACTTGAAAATCGTTTTTGAGGTAAAGGAATGTTGTTAAAATTTATGTGCGCCATATGCCCCCAAATTTCTTTTTCAGGGGTGCAGCAGGGTGTTCTTGAGACACCCCTGCACCTTTGGAAAAATTCCTAATTTGCGATGAGCTAATTGCTAATCGCAAATTGCACCTTCATTCCTATGGGCATCCTGGCCCATGGAAATGAATGGGTAATTTGCAATTAGCAATTTGCTCATCGCAAATTAGGAATGGTTAAGAATCGCTATTTATTCCTTAAAATTCGCTATTTTGGAAATGCAAAATAGTTTGATGATACATATGGCGGTTGATCTCTAACAAGATAAGAAGCTTAGGGATACATTTATGATGACTGGCGCAATGAAGTGGACATCACTTACTTCATTGGTAGAGCTTTACATGTATTATCTCCTCTGTATTCTTCATCAAGCGTAACTTTAATCTGCAATCCTGAGTAGGCCTCACCTTAAACAAACCTCTGGATAGGCCACACCTTATCGTCATCATGAATTAATCATTTAAAATGCTAGGGACAGATTTATGATAGGTGTATGCCTCTTTTGCGCCACTTACAAAACACTGCCCATGGGGAAATGACTTAAAATGTCCTTAAGACACATGAAAGTGTTTTTTTAAAGCCTTTGCAATTTTTTTGGGTCACTTTTAACATGGCTAGGTGACTCAAACAGTCAAAATCTAAATTCACCATGCACAGGTGGGAGCATATTTACAAGGAATGTGCTCCATGGGGAAAGGTCTTATAATGTAATATGGGAAAAATGACATCAGAGACAGTGAAATGCCTTATAAAGAAGCAAACACCATTATGTCCTTGTCATAAATTTACAAACCATTCCTTTTCCCTAAAAACGATTTTCAAATCAAAATTTGAAAACACTGCACATGTGGAAATGACTTAAAATGTCCTTAATTCAAAATTTGCTATTCCTTATTTTGCGATTGCACTGAAGGATTTGCAAATTTTGCGATTCCTTAAATGCAATGTATCAAACAAAAAATATGTAAAAAATGACATTAAGGATTTGGAAACTACCACCAACTTCTACTTTGTGGTAATTTGCGAATTCTTTTCAAAAAGCTTTTTTTCCAAAAAACAAAAGGTGCCATATGACGCCAATACATGCCCTTAGGGCATGTATGTGCGCCATATGCCCCCAAATTTCTTTTTCAGGGGTGCAGCAGGGTGTTCTTGAGACACCCCTGCACCCTTGAAAAAATTCCTAATTTGCGATGAGCTAATTGCTAATCGCAAATTGCACCTTCATTCCTATGAGCCTCCTAGCCCATGGAAATGAATGGGTAATTTGCAATTAGCAATTTGCTCATTGCAAATTAGGAATGGTAAAGAATTGCTATTTATTCCTTAAAATTCGCTATTTAGGAAATGCAAAATAGTTTGATGATACATATGGCGGTTCATCTGTAACAAGATAAGAAGCTTAGGGATACATTTATGATGACTGGCGCAATAAAGTGGACATTACTTACTTCATTGGTAGGCCTTTACATGTATTATCTCCTCTGTATTCTTCATCAAGCGTAACTTTAATCTGCAATCCTGAGTAGGCCTCACCTTAAACAAACCTCTGGATAGGCCACACCTTATCGTTATCCTGGATTAATCATTTAAAATGCTAGGGACAGATTTATGATAGGTGTATGCCTCTTTTGCGCCACTGTGCGTCACTTTTATGATGCAGCGGCGGTGCAAAAGATTTGCTATGAGGCGACAAAATTACAAATTGATGCATTTAGGCAGATGTGTCATGGTGTAAAAAAAACGTGCCACATGAAACCGATGCAGCAGTGATGCAAAAGATGCACCATGTTGCAAGACAGGCCTCACTTGGGGCCATATGTATCAAGCTAATTAGCATTCGCAAAGATCAAAATTCTGCGAATTTCGGCCTTTGCGAATGCTAATTAGACAAATGGTATGTATCAAACAAGTTTGATGCAAAATAAGGAATAGCAATATTTGCTATTCCTTATTTTGCGATTGCACTGAAGGATTTGCAAATTTTGCGATTCCTTAAATGCAATGTATCAAACAAAAAATATGTAAAAAATGACATTAAGGATTTGGAAACTACCACCAACTTCTAGTTGGTGGTAATTTGCGAATTCTTTTCAAAAAGCTTTTTTTCCAAAAAACAAAAGGTGCCATATGACGCCAATACATGCCCTTAGGGAATGTATGTGCGCCATATGCCCCCAAATTTCTTTTTCAGGGGTGCAGCAGGGTGTTCTTGAGACACCCCTGCACCCTTGGAAAAATTCCTAATTTGCGATGAGCTAATTGCTAATCGCAAATTGCACCTTCATTCCTATGAGCCTCCTAGCCCATGGAAATGAATGGGTAATTTGCAATAAGCAATTTGCTCATTGCAAATTAGGAATGGTAAAGAATTGCTATTTATTCCTTAAAATTCGCTATTTAGGAAATGCAAAATAGTTTGATGATACATATGGCGGTTCATCTGTAACAAGATAAGAAGCTTAGGGATAGATTTATGATGACTGGCGCATCACCAGGGATGTGCCAGTCATCCTGCGCCGCTGTTCCGCCACCCATGGTGTGCTGCATTTACAATGCGGCGCAGCATGGGGCAAAAATGGCACAGATGCGTGACGTATCTGTGCTGTAAAGGTGGCGCATTGCTGGAGTTGTATCACAAGTGCGATGCAGCTCCAGCAAGGCTCAGGGGTGCCCCATCTCCACAATGTTGCGTCAAGACCTATGCCTGCTTAAAGCAGGCGCAGGGTTTTGACGCAGCTTTCTCCTATCTGATTGTAAATGCGGCACACCATGGGTGGCAGAGCAGCGGTGCACGTTAACTGGTGCATGCCTGGGGATGTGCCATTTAACATAAATCTGCCCCTTTACATTTAAGTATGTGCAGGGGACACAGAGTCGGTGAGGCTTATCCAAGGTTAAGAAGAGATGAGTCCTGTTCACTGAAAATTAGACATAGGCTTCACCTGCTCAGCATCGCTGGACATGGCTAAATAATAGCTGCAAAATGTTACTCTTGTTAAACAATTTTACTATTATAATCTCTGAGATTTGTCTCTTACTCTGCAACATCTCATTGTTGTTATCTTTCTTTAAAGATAAAGACAACATCAACATGAGCGATAATCTGCAATCAGTTGATTTTGACCTCATCATTGAACTTGTAATTGAAACATCAGTGGATGTTGATCCCTTGGATGATTTAAATCCTGAGGATGAAGAAGAACGTGATGAGGATGCAGATTTGTCCGAATTATATGACATAGGGTGGGAAGCTGACCTGCTTGATGCTATGGAACTATAAACATTTATTTTTAAAATTTATAATAAATAAAAAGTAAAAATGTAAACCGTTTAATTTAAAAATAAAGACACCTTCAAAAACAGGTTATGTGTAGTGTCTTCAATAAAATATTAAAATATGCTCATAAAATTAGATCAGATTCACATATAAGATAGCACAGGTAACATGAATATAAATTCCATTTCTTTTCTGCTATTTCTGTATTCTAAAATTGCCATGCACTAAAAAATCTTATATGTAAAAATGTAAAGTAGTGTTTTAAGTTTTTGATTACTGTTATTGATGTACTGTTGGGTAATAGTGGTTAATAACATTTTTTAATATATTTTACCACAGATTCAACTGCAGATCATTTCAACATTTCACCATGCCAACGAAAGAAAGACTGAGAAAGGCTGCAAAACGTCAAAGACAGCAGGTGATTGAAAAAAAGCAGCAGTCCTCTAACAAAAAGATTTGTCAAGTCAACAAGAAAGCACCGGGTAAGAGTACAAAAACATTCATAAGAAATATTTGCAGTAAAAAAAATATTACTACAGAAAATGTTTCAGTCCAGAAAAAGAGAAGCAATTCAAATGGAAAGGAAAGGCCAATCAAAAATGTTACTGCTAGAGCAAGAGATAACTCTGTGCATGATAGTAGAAGGAAACAACAGTTTAGGGACATTCGTAAACGAATGTTCCGCAACAGGATAATTGGCAATTTGTTAAAAAATATTAAGAAAGGTCAACAGAAAGTGGTTTTTTATAAGAGAAAAAAAAAAGTTGAGAAAGTTATTGATCAGGCATTTGAAATTAAACGTAAGTTATTTATTTTGATAATCAATAGAATTAGGAAGCTAAACAAGGCAATTTATGATTTCAAAAGAAATAGTAGATGGAAGACAATAGTTAATCGTAGTAATTTTTGTGAAGTTTTTTCTGGAGAATGGATGCATAGTTCAAGCTGTGAGGCATTTTTTAATGAGGAGAGTTATTTCCAGGATAATGATTTGGTGCATGCAGTTGACACCAGTGGTCGTGCTTATGAAGTGAAAGATGGTTGTCCAGTTGAAAAAGAAAAACTTGTGACAACAGAGGCAGAAGAGGTGTTAGGTAATGAGGTTTTAGGAAGACGTGCTAAGGGTCCTGTGTACACCTGGAAGTGTAGTAGTATTTGCAGTGTGCGACAGGATTCCATCAATTTGCTTTGTGATTTTGTACGGTCATTTAATAAGAAAAGTTTGAAGCAGAAAATAAGGTTGTTGCAAGAATTAGATCCTTGCAGAGTGAGAGAAGTGACAGGTTTGCATGGTCATTCACTGGCTTGTCTTTCCAGGAGAGTATGCCAGAGTGTTTTTCATCATTTCAGGATGCTAGCAGTGCATCATAATAAAGTGAGGAAATTAGTTAGAATGTTGTATTATGCTAAGAGTCCAGCAATTATGCTTAAAAAATTAAGTGCTGCTCTTTTGCATGGTTCTGAAATAGATGTGAAGAATATATGTGAAGAAATTGAGTTTTGTTACTTTGGAAGTAAAGAGGAGAATGTTGAAATTGACCAAGAAGAAGCGGGTAATGTGGAAGATAGTGTACAGGTTTCCAGTACAGATAATTTCCAGAGGGAAATTGCCACGTTTCAGGTCAAATCAAGTGAGAGGCCAAATTTCACTTGTGTGTGTTGTCGACGCACTTATTATAAGAATCAGACTAAGTTAGTGGATTTATATGCAAAAAGTGAAAGGGAAAATAATAGTGAATGGAAGGATTTCGCAACATACTTGATGGTAGAAAATTGTTTTGATTTGGGATTGGATCAACGTGTGTGTACTTATTGTTGTTGCAAATTAAATCAAAACCAGATGCATGCTAGAGCAGTTCATAATAATCTGGAATTGGTTGAGATTCCTTCTGAATTGAAGGATTTAAATACTTATGAATCTATTTTGATTCAAAGTATCCATCCCTTTCAGGCTATTGTAAGAATGGAGCCAAAGACAGGGAAATTGCCTCCATCAGATTTACAGAGAGGATTAAAGGGAAGAGTTGTTTATTTGTCTCTAGATTTGAAGAAAAACATTAACACAATTGGAGTAGAAAAAGTGGACGAGGAACCTCTGGTTATCTTAGTTAATGGGGTTCCGACAAAGAATAAGAAAATATGGCAAGATTTAGTAGATGTTAGGAAAGTTGAAAAGGCAACATTGTATTTGAAAAAAAATAATAAATACTATAAGAATGTATATGTTGCAGAAGAGGAAGTAAGTGAGGAAGAGGATAGCGATTTGTGTGCTGGTCAAATTGAGAAAGTAGAAACTTCTACTAGTGAAGAAATATATGAACATTATAGTGTTCATCCTTTGCATTCCAAGGAAGTCATGGGGAATGCTATTGAGTTGTTTCAAATGAAACAAACCAAAGGGAGTCCCATTAGTGTTTGGGAGGAAAGTTTGGAAGCTCTGTGTTTCCCACAGCTTTTTCCAACAGGTCAGGGAGGAAGATATGATGAGCGACCTCATCAAATTCCTGCTTCTGAATACCGGACTTTGCGATTGTATGCAGGAGATGCTAGGTTTCGACAATGCATTCCTTATTTGTTTCATCTCCTGTTTGAAAGCGATCTGTCTGGACTGTCATATGCAGTGAACCACATCTTGAAAAGTGGTATACACATGCAAAACATCTCGGCAAGTGACTTTATGGATAAAGTCAATGTCCAAGACAGTATTTTGGATTCTCACCTGATTAATCTCATGGCGTGTCAGCGTGGTACTAATGAGTACTGGTACCGTCGTCATGGTGATTTAAAATGAATGCTGAGGAACTTAGGTACTCCCACATGGTTCCTCACTCTGAGCTGTGCCGAGTATGGCTGGGAAGACTTACTTGAATTTCTACGAGAGGCAAATGCTAACGTAGAAAACATCGAATTCAAGACACCCGGAGAACTGTGCTCTTTGGATCCAGTCAATGTATGTAGGTACTTCAATCATAGATTTGAAGCTATGATGTCTTTCATCATGAATAAGAAGAATCCACCTCTTGGAGAGGTGTTGGATTTCTTCTGGAGAAAGGAGTACCAAGCAAGAGGTGCTCCTCATATACATATGTTACTGTGGATCAAGGATGCACCTAAATTTGGAACGGATCCAGAAGACTCAGTGATGAGTTTTATACAACAGTATTCTACGTGTGCTGTTCCAAACGCAAAGGAGAAGAAAAGCCTAAGAGAAAAAGTTCTGCGTTTCCAAAGCCATCGATGTGGAAAGTACTGTCGTTGTAAATTCCGAAACAAGGACAAGTTCTACACCAAATGTCGTTTCGGTTTTCCACGACCAGTGATTTCTAAAGGAAGAGTAAACAGTTTGATGTCTTCGCTGCGACATAATGTGATGAAGAAATCACCTAAAAACACATACAATTTGAAGAGGAACGAAGAGTCCAAGTACATCAACGACTACAACCCGGTGATTTTGTCCATGTGGAATGCTAACATGGATATACAGTTTGTGGCTGATAACTGTATGGCTGTGGCTCGGTATGTGACGTCTTACATCACCAAAAAAGAGAAGACAGAATTGAAGGATATGTGGGAGGACATTTCCCATGAAAAGAGCCTCAGCAAGAAGTTGTACAGTTTCAGTCTGAAGAGGTTGTTGCATCGAGAAATCGGAGCGTACGAATGTTCTGACCGGTTGTCTTCAGCAAGTCTCTATGCCAAGTCCAGGAGTATCATTTGGGCGAGTCTTGGTCTTGCTGCAACGCGTAATCGAGTTCTCAAACCTGTGCGGGAAATTGAATATTTGGCGGAAAAGGAGCCAAACAGTACCGACATTTTGAAGACCAACATGTTGGATACATATTATCCAAATCGAAGTATTCACCTCGAGAATGTTTGTCTGTATGAGGTTCTTCAAAATTACATATTTAAGAGGAACATCAAAGAAGATACTGAGAAAGGAGTGTATGCTGTAATAGGAAGTGAGGGATGTCTGGTCAAGCAAAGAAAATGCCACTTGGTAAACCATCGAAAATTGAGTGGCGAATCTCCTGAAAAAAAGGAGTTTTTCTATTTAGCACTTTTGCAACTTTTCAAGCCTTGGCGTGCAGAAGAGGAACTGCTTGGAGATTTTCTCTGTTACGAAGACTCTTTCAATGCCGCCAAGGAGACCATAGAATGTCCTGCTTTTCCCAAATATGTACAAATGTTGAATGCGGAAATTGAGCAGGAAGCAATGATTGCAGCCGAGATTGCCAGAGACAGTTCTCAGGACAGTCAGAGTTCTGCTTCATTGAGTCAGGATCCACTAGGAGGACCTGTTATCGAAAATAAAGCTGCCACTGCTATGAATGAAGTGGAAAGAGCCATGGCACATGCTCAGGAGGATGCGGTTAACTTAGAAGAGTTGGAAAGACAACTCAACGTTGAGCAGAGGAAAATATATGACGAAGTTACCATGCAAATTGATCATGGATTAAGTCATGACAAGAAAGAGTGCTCATGTACGTCGTTGAAGCCTGTCCGACTGTACGTGAGTGGAGAAGCGGGAACTGGAAAAAGTTTCCTCATTAAAGCAATTTCATGCTATTTGCAGGAAAGGACAGAGTCATCGCTGTCTTGTGTTGTCACCGCTCCAACTGGACTGGCAGCACATAACATTAAAGGGATTACTTTACATCGTTTACTGATGCTGCCAGTTGAGCATGACAACAAATTACAATATCACAAGCTATCTGGAGATGCTTGTTTTGAAGTTTCAAGAATCTTGAGGAAAATGAAACTTCTTATCATTGACGAAGTAAGCATGGTTTCCAATGTCATGCTTGCCTTTGTGCATTTGAGAATGCAAGAAGTTCTCAAAACAGAGTATGATGTGTTATTTGGTGGCAAACACATCATTGTTTTCGGAGATCTTCTGCAGCTGACACCAGTGAAAGGGCAACCTGTGTTCAAAATGCTCACGCATGAAGATACCAGGAAGTGCCTAGGCAGCATTGGCAACGTCAATATATGGTTAAACTTCAATTATGCTGAACTGCATGAAAATATGCGTCAGGAGAAGGATGAAGTTTACAAGACTATTCTACAAGATGTTAGAATTGGAAAAGTGACCGAGCATGGGAAAGAAGCTTTACATGCACGATTACTGTCAAATTTATATCCAGAACAAGATGTTGTGCCTGAGAATATTTTTCAGAAAATTACTGAGAAGAAATCTGGAATATGTTTGATGCCAACTCTTGCAGAATGTGCCAAATTCAACAACAAAATGTTGCATTTAGAAAAGCAAGAGATTGTGAAACTGGAAGCTATTGACAGAGTAGAGCATATGGGATCAACAATTATTTTGTCTGAGAATCTGAAAACAAAATTGGATTCATTAGAGAAGAGTATATCTAAAACTGCAGGTTTTGAAAAGACTCTGAATGTGTGCTTGAACTGCCGTATAATTTTAAGAAGGAATTTACATGTTGAAAGAGGTCTGGTAAATGGATCAATGGGTAATGTTGTTGATTTTGTAAAATACAGAAATAGAGATGGAATTGAATTTTTAAAAATTAAATTTGATGGCATTGAGGAAGTACAGCTAATTGGTCGTTGCTCTGCCAGATTTTTGCTTGTAAAAGACTTATATGTTCGCCGTAAGCAGTTTCCTGTTTGCTTGGCATATGCGGTGACAATCCATAAATCGCAAGGTTTAAGTGTAGACAGTGCATTGGTGAATATTGGCAGTTCTGTGTTCAAGGAGGGTATGGCATATGTGGCATTGTCACGAGTTAGAACTTTATCGGGATTGTACTTGATTGAGTGTGATGTCACAAGCATTTGTGCGGATCTAGATTGTGTTAAGGAATACAATAGGTTAAGAAGAGAGTATGCGCCACATTTGCCTCAATATCCTTTGTTTGAGAAACGTGTGGTAGGCCGGAAACGAAGAAATGTAACCAATACTGGGGAGGTTGTAGCAAAAAGACGAAAAGTCGATGAACCTGAAATTATAAGCAGAAACAAAAAGAATTCTGTTGAAGATGTTGTTGGTTTTCAATTTGAAAACAGTTCTGGTGTCAACTGCTATGCTAATGTAGTGGTTAATGTTTTGTTTTCTTTAGAAAATGTAAAAGAAGAGATTGTGGTCAATTCTGATCAAAGATTTTGCAGTTTGTTAAATTCTGTGTTAGAGAAATGTAGCACTGATAGAACAAACATAGAAAGTGTGTCTGAAATTCGAAATCTGTTAGACAGATGTTCAGGCCAAACACAATTCTCTCAAAATATTCAGCAAGATTGTCAGGAGTTTTTAATGTATATGCTTGATGTATTGCATGCTGAAGGTGTAGATGTAGATCAGCTGTTTGGGCTTTCTTATCAATGGCAGCATGACTGCGAGAACTGTATGGTATCAAGTACTACTAGTGTAGACTCAGAAAGATTTATATATTTAACTTTGCCAGACAGTAAATCAGTCTCCTTTAATAAGCTATTAAAAGCAGCTGATCACAACATGGAGTGTAGCCAATGTAAATCTGAAATGATGTCCACATTATTTATACGAACATATGGCCAGTATGTCATTTTAATGTTCCAACGATGTAGGCCTGATGGAACAAAATTGACAACTTTAATTAAAAATGTTGTGGCTTCGCAGTTGTCAATATCAGGAAGGACTTTTGTAACTGCAGCAATTATATATCATGACGGTCCTTCAATAACATCAGGACATTACACAGCTTATTTAAAGTCTAGAAATGGCTGGTCATTTTGCAATGATTCTGTTTTAATTTTCAAAAAAAAATTGCCGTATGACCTTAAAAACTCTTACCTGGTGTTTTTAAAACCAAAATTTTAGGGAAAGAATCTCGGGATGTGCTCTGTGGAATTTCAAGAAGTTCTAATGGCTCCTACACGATTTGGCCTTGAGGATAAGTGTAGTTCAGAGACATAACTTCTAACCATAAGACTGGACGTCATGGAGAAATAAGTGCACTTTGAATGAGTTCAGAAAAACTATTTCTTTTTATAAGCTAATTGAAGCAGCCAATCAAAACATAGAGTAGAGGGAATGTAAGTCTGCAATGCTGTCTACTGTTTTACATTGCTTTGTGATTACAAGTGATGTAGAGAATTAAATAATTGTAGTAGTCATAGAGGTAGTGTAAGTCTGCTTCATAGTAAGCAGTATCAGTGTCATAGGAAATGTAGAACATGACTGAGCAAGAAGGGGAAGATATTACTATTCCAGGATTGTGAAAATGATCTTCAACATTTTAATTCTGAAAGTTGCAGAAATGCCAAATGACGGGATTGGCTTACAAGAAATCCAAGAGTTATAAATGGCTCTGACAAGATTTGGCTTTGTGGAAACTTGTGGTAGAGAGCAAGAAGTCATTTATTGCATGTAACATGTTTTTAAAAACGATGGAGGTTTTCTTTCAGAAAGTGGCGGGCTGAAAGTAATAACAGCACAACAGAGTGTAAGCTGTTCATAGGACATCCTTTGACGTCATAGAAAGTAAGTTAACTTTAAGGAGTTCTGAATTCTGATTTGCTATGTTGTATGGGTTTTTTAAACACAATCATTTTGATTGTGTTTTTTTTTCCCCGCTGTTATATGATGAATACCTTCAAGTCACTGTTTTTAGTGAATTTTGATACATTCTGAGAACAGCAAAAATAAACCATTTAACATGTATAATTAATTCTGTACTGTTTGCATTTATGATGTATATGTAGAACTGTGTAGGAGGCATGGAGAAGGTGAGGCTTCTGTAAGTGTCAAAGTTGTTGCTTCCATGCTGCACTTCTGCGTACTCTTTCATATGCTGGACTACATCTGCACAATGAGATACCTAAGCAAAGGAAACACAAGTGATGTGATTGTGAAATGAGCAAAAGAAATTGCACGTATTTCAATTACATCACCTGTGTTTCCTATCATTACGAATCACATTGTGCAGATCAAGTTTAGGTCTGTCCAGGGAAACAGAGGAGGTTTGGCCTTTGTTCAAGAGTGCAGTGGACATGACTCACTTCATTGGTAGACCTTCACATGTATTATGTCCTCTATTCTCTTCAACAACTCGAAATTTCATCTGCAACCCTGAGTAGGCCTCACCTCAAACAAACCTCTGGATAGGACACATCTTATTGGCATCCTGAAGCAATCATTTAAAATGTTAGTGTCTTGCGACACTTTTCTGAGACAACAGCAATGCAAAAGATGCACCATGTTTTAAGATAGGCCTCACTTCATCTGCATCAAGATACTGTTAGTTTAAAATGTATATCTTTAGGACTGTGTAGGGGGCCTGGAGAAGCAGAAGCTTCTGTAAGTGTCAAAGTTGTTGAAAAACTGTTTGTCCTTCAATCTTTTCCCTTGTCTTTTGTAATTTTTAAATACATGTTTTAATATTTTTCAAATGTTTATTCTCTCTTTCACAGATTGAAAGTATAAAAACAAAAAGTGAGTAATTTAACGACAATTATAAGGTAAATGTTTTGTACTCTTTTCGTTACATTTCTATCACATTTAACTTCTATTAGTTCCACTGCTTCATTTCTTTAACCATCAGTTTCCTGCCTTTGCTACTTCCCTCATTCCTTTCTCTATTACCTACTTACTCAACTCCTTCCACTCTTTTTCTCAGTCCCTCTCTTCTCATAGTTCCTCACTCTTGTTCACTCACTCCGTCTCTATTACTCTTAGTGTCTTTGACTGATCACTCTATCACTATTTGTTCATAATGCTTTCTCTGTGTAGTTGAAGCACACTAAGGGGCATATTATGAACACAGCCAATAAAATTATTGCTGTTTTTATTGGCAGAAAACTGGTGCAAAAGTGGTTTTAGCGGCAGTTTTCTGCCGCAAAAGCGGCTTTAGTGACACATTTCTGCCAATAAAAGCTGCAAAACTTTTATTGCCTATGTTGATGATATGGCTCTATGTTACTTACATTTCTTTGCTGTTTCAATTAATCTTTTTCTGTTATTTTTTGTTTTCTGTTTTCTATTTTTTCTCTCTGTTATTCCCCATGTTTTAATCTTATTTTGAACATTCACTCACATTCTCCAAGAAACTCTTCTTTGTTAATGTTATACTCTCTTTTTTTTCTTTCACTTCCTTATCTATTTTGTTTTTCACAATTATACCCTCTTCCGTCTTTTCTTCGGTAAATAGATCTATTAAACAGTATCTCTTCTTTACTCCCTATAGCTGTCTTTCTTTTAACATCACTCTCTGTTTACTTTCCTTATACTTACTCTTTAAATTTTTTTTTGGTTAGCTCCCGGTCCGCGTACCGGGAAGCTAACCGGGAAGTGAACCAAAAGAAATAGAGCTTGCCAGAGTGCTAAACATTCTAGCAATTTTTTTTGAAAGGGGAGGTAGTTCTGAAAAGAACTTTTTTTAAAATATTTTTGTTGTTTTATATTTTTTTTTATTTTTTGTTTTTTTTGTATTTTTTGAACGATTTTATATTTTTTTTGGTTTTTTTGGGGGGGGAAACAACAAAAAACAGGCATTGAAAAGGGCTCAACAGGAGCAAAAAAAAAATTACTGGGGGTGGTTAGGGCAATTATGATGTTCATAAGCCAGGTTGATAGCATTTATACTCATATTACCACATGCTATCAACGCACCACAGTGCATACAAGTATGTTTCATGTTGCCAAAATTCTCTTGTATGTTTGGCACAGTTTCCTGTGCCTCTGCTGGTGTCAATGATATTGACGATCTTGATCTGGCCACAGGAGTTGATGTTGGATTTTCTTCCAAATCCCGTATTTCTGCTCGGCTGTAATTAAGTGGATGCTTCCTGGTCATGTGCCTATGCATGGTATAGTTCCCATAACTATACTTCTTATCAGTCCCTCTTGATAATTTATCTTTGCAGATGAGGCAGGTGACATACCTCGCATTCACTTTTTTTTGGCCTGGAGGGATTGAATAAAACTGCCAGATGAAACTGGCTTTCCTATGGGAAACCCGGGGCACCTCTTCCAAGAACTGTGGTTCTTCTCTCTCCTCTTCCTCCATTTCTTCCTCTTCCTCCTCTGTGTTGGTCATGACCTGGGGAGGTGGTCCTCTCTTCCCATGAGGAGGTGGAGGTGGTGGTGGGGGTGCACCAGCTGTAGCAACTACTGAAGCCATTTCTGAAGTATTAATAAAGGTCTTCCTCTCACAATGATGAAAGTCTGAGTGAGGAAAGAAGGAGGGGTTTTCATCATTTGGGAAAAACAATAGTTCTCAACCAATGAAAAGTGTTATTTTTAGGTCACCTGACCTAGCCTTACATGATTATGAAACCAAAAGTGAAATGAACCAATGAAAAGTTTTATTAACAAGTCACATGACCTCTCACGCTCATGTTACGCGCTGCGGAACGCGCCCCGGATAGCTTCCGGGTCGCTGCGCTTCGCGCCTCGGTCCGCGCCCCGGAGCACTTCCGGGTGCGCTAACGCGGTACGTCACAAGACGCATTACGCGGCAACGCGATACGTCGCGCTTTCGCGACGCGTCACGATGTTGATTTCTAAAGCGGCAGTTGCGCAAACGGAATGTTTACCGGTTCGCGGACCGGGTCGCGGCATCAATTTGAGCTAACGGAAAGCTTTCCGGTTCGCGGACCGGGAGCGAAACAAAAAAAATATTTAAAAAAAAAATATTAATAAACATATAAAATATATTTTTGGATTTAAAGAAGAATACATTTTACAGCTATAGATATTAGCTTTTAAAAAACCAATGAAATTCACTGAAAAAACCATAGGTTATAGACCATATATAGTTAGGAATTAGCATTTACAAAACCTTGAAAATTCACTGAAAAAACCATAGGTTATACACCATATATAGTTAGGAATTAGCATTTAAAAAACCTTATTTTACTCACACAAAACCATTGAAATTCCATATATAGTTAGTTGTACTAATTATATATCGCGCACCCGCAATCCACTGCTGATCATGTCACATATTACATCATTCATGACATGGTCAGTGACATCACTGATGACATCACTGATGACATCTCAAATGACATCACTGATGACATCACTGATGACATCTCAAATGACATCACTGATGACATCACTGATGACAACATCCAGTGACTGTATTTTTCTGTAAAGTTAAAATATGTCTTACATATTTAAGAATGAGTGGATGTATAAATGTCTGGATGAAGGATTTAGTAGGTGCATGACTGACTGTATGAGTGAGTGATTAAATGTGTCTCACTGAGTGCATGGGTTAGTGACTAAACTGTCTCAATTTGTGCATCATTATGTCTGTTGTTCTATAAACTGCTGCATGTGTTGATCATTAGCTATATGATTAACTATATGGGTTATTGATTGGTTGCCCAAGTATTTGTATGGGAGACTGAGAGTGTGTATGGGTGGCTGGGAGGTGTATGACTCTGTGCATAGATGTGTGAGCAGTTGATTCACTAGATGTATGGGTTCAAAAGTGCATGTGGAAACAGCTGTATGGGCGGTTGACTGTGTGCATGAGTGTATTGGTGAGTAAATGGATATCTCAGTGCTACATGTCAAAGTAAGTACATATGTAAAACACAGTACATGTGAGAGTTGACATATATAAATAACTGTGCAAAAGAGCCAGTGAATGTGTGAGTGGCTGTATGGATCATTGTGAACTTGTATCAGGGATTGTATAAGAGAGTAAATATGTGTTAGTATATGTTTGAATAAGCAAGGTGTGTATAACTGCATAGTTCAGGAAATGGAGGTGTGATTGATTCTTTGCATGACTGACTAGGTGTGTGAGTAACTCCATGGATGAGTGACAGTCTGTGAGTGTCTGTTTACACTGAGTGTATCTAAGGTTATATTAGAGTCTGAAGAGCTTCATCGTATTATCACATGAATGATGTCATCAGTGATGTGATCAGTAATGTCAAATGAGATGTCATCAGTGATGTCATCAGTGATGTCATTTGAGATGTCATCAGTGATGTCATCAGTGATGTCATTTGAGATGTCATCAGTGATGTCATCAGTGATGTCACTGACCATGTCATGAATGATGTAATATGTGACATGATCAGCAGTGGATTGCGGGTGCGCGATATATAGTTAGTACAACTAACTATATATGGAATTTCAATGGTTTTGTGTGAGTAAAATAAGGTTTTTTAAATGCTAATTCCTAACTATATATGGTGTATAACCTATGGTTTTTTCAGTGAATTTTCAAGGTTTTGTAAATGCTAATTCCTAACTATATATGGTCTATAACCTATGGTTTTTTCAGTGAATATATATATATTCACTGAAAAAACCATAGGTTATAGACCATATATAGTTAGGAATTAGCATTTACAAAACCTTGAAAATTCACTGAAAAAACCATGGGTTATAGACCATATATAGTTAGGAATTAGCATTTACAAAACCTTATTTTACTCACACAAAACCATTGAAATTCCATATATAGTTAGTTGCACTAACTATATATCGCGCACCCGCAATCCACTGCTGATGATGTCACATATTACATCATTCATGACATGGTCAGTGACATCACTGATGACATCACTGATGACATCTCAAATGACATCACTGATGACATCATCCAGTGACTGAGTGTTTCTGTAAAGTTTAGATATGTTTTACATATTGAAAAATGAGTAGATGTAGAAGTGTCTAAATAAAAGATTTAGTAGGTGCGTGACTGACTGTATGAGTGAGTGATTAAATGTGTCTCACTGAGTGCATGGGTTAGTGACTAAACTGTCTTAATTTGTGCATCATTATGTCTGTTGTTCTGTAAACTGCTGCATGTGTTGATCAGTAGCTATATGAGTAACTATATGGGTTATTGATTGATTGTCCAAGTATTTGTATGGGAGACTGAGTGTGTGTGTGGCTGGCTGGGAGATGTGTGACTCTGTGCAGATCAATGTGTTCTTGTATCAATGATTGTATAAGAGAGTAAGAATGTGTTTGTATATGTTTGAAAATGTAAGGTACTCTATGTTTAACTGTATAGATTAGAAAATGGAAGTGTGATTGATTCTTTACAGGACTGACTAGGTGTGTGAGTAACTCCATGGATGAGTGGCAGAGTGTGAGTGTCTGTATAGGTGTATGAGTGCATATGATAGTGTTGTAAAGATGAGTGATTGTATGTATGAATGATTGTATAGGTGAATGAGTGAATGTGTGTGTAGACGTAGGAATCAGTGAGTGCGTATGTAGTAACTAGTATTGGTGTGTCAATGGTTTAAAAAATTATATTCTGTATTTAACACTGGGTGTAACAGAGGTTATATTAAAGTGTGAGGAGATGCATTGTATTGTCATATGAATGATATCATCAGTGATGTGACCATTGATGTCAAATGACATGTCATCAGTGATGTCATCAGTGATGTCATTTGAGATGTCATCAGTGATGTCATCAGTGATGTCATTTGAGATGTTATCAGTGATGTCATTTGAGATGTCATCAGTGATGTCATCAGTGATGTCATTTGAGATGTCATCAGTGATGTCATCAGTGATGTCATTTGAGATGTCATCAGTGATGTCATCAGTAATGTCACTGACCATGTCATGAATGATGTAATATGTGACATCATCAGCAGTGGATTGCGGGTGCGCGATATATAGTTAGTGCAACTAACTATATATGGAATTTCAATGGTTTTGTGTGAGTAAAATAAGGTTTTGTAAATGCTAATTCCTAACTATATATGGTCTATAACCCATGGTTTTTTCAGTGAATTTTCAAGGTTTTGTAAATGCTAATTCCTAACTATATATGGTCTATAACCTATGGTTTTTTCAGTGAATTTCAATGGTTTTTTATTAGCAAATATCAAAAGCTTTAAAATGTCAAGTACGTGGTAGGTAAAAACATTTTCGTGTTTATGCACGCTGATGTGCTTTGAACGCTGCCCCCCCCGCTCTTTTCTTTTAGGAGTATTCTCTCTTTGCAGATAGTGAAGGGTAGGTAACGCAGGTCTTTGCCCCCGTTGTAATCCGTCGTGCCTGCTTCCCTCTCCATTTGATTGATTGTTATCCAAGCATTTACTGTTTTGGAATTGGTTCTCTTTGGTTCATTCTCTATTTACAAACAAGCACAGAGTCGCAATACTCCGTTTAGTCTTTGCAGATAGTGAAAAATCGTTAGAAAAAACAAAAAGAATCAAGCAAAATCAGTAGGCCACTAATGGGATCTCTTTTTGACCTCGCTAAAATAGAAACATTAGGAACAACCCCTCATGAGAAATATGAAACTAGTGAGAGGAACCGAGCTCGACGCCATGATAGCTGCAAGACAGCTCGGCTCCGCCACCCACCCCGCCCAAAATAACGACAAACCCTATGCAAATATTATAAATATATACAACACACCAGCAAAGTAACAGGGTAAAACGTTTTATTAAATAACTATTTACATGGCAGCCTGCTGCAACATCGATCCAAATGCATGCCGCCGTTCCCGGGATTTCTCCCCGACTACTCTGCGGCCTACGAGATGGAGAGGCCGGGGCGTTGACTAGGCGGGGCCTCCGGCCGCAACCACAGCGCCAACGATCGCTGCTGACGGAGGGGAGCCTTGCCGGTGAGACCACTGATCTGAAGAACCGCTGCCTGCGGTGCCTCCCTGAGCCGCTTGACGGAGGCCCCCGAGGGGCGGTGTGGTGGCGCGGACTCGGAGGGGGCGCTTGGCTCCTGCCCCCTCCCCAAGTCTTGTTGCCCTGGTGTGGCCTGAGATCGCCCCCGACATAGGCGGCCGGCTCCCGGGGTCAGGCGGAACTTTTTGCCTTTTGGTGACTCTTCCATTCTGGACCTTGTCCCACAATCCGTTTGACCTGAAGACACGTCCTGCGGTGCCCTGGTCCGACCATCACATATACCTGCGCCAGGAGACGGCGTGGGGTGCACTGGAAGGGAGAGGCGGCGCGAACGAGCCTCCCCCACCTCCCCAGGTGGAGGTTTCTCAGCTGCACCCCAGCGCTTCACTCGGCCAGCTGAATTGCGCCCGCTCTTGCGGCACAGTGCCTCGCTCGCCCAGCTGAGTTGCGCCTGCTCTTGCTATTACAACATCTCACCCGCCATCCGGCTGAATTGCACCCACTCTTGCGGTACAGCTACAGGCGCTGCCACGGAGCTCACGAAATGGCGGTCGGCTCCACAGACTTGGACCTGGCCTGCAAGGATGGCTCTGGGCAGCCCTGGAACTTGGACGCTTGACTGCTAGGGCATGGGCCCCATTCCCAAAAGCGTCCCCTCAGCCTTGAAGATTCTACAAGAGTCACCGGGGCCCCCGACTCCCGCAGACTTCCGGTGGGGAGCGACTGCCATGATTGCTCGCGGAATGGCCACGACGTAGCCACGGGGTGCTCTCATGCTGACGCCAGCTTCAGTCTGAAACATCCAGAAACACTGTAGTATCGCGTTGTCGCGTAATGCGTCATATGACGCGCCGCGTTAGTGCACCTGGTGCGCGAAGCGAGGCGCGAAGCGCAGCTTCCCGGAAGCTGTCCGGGGCGCGGCGCGGAGCGCGTAACGTAATCATAACAGGTCATGTGACTTGTTAATAAAACTTTTCATTGGTTCATTTCACTTTTGGGTTCCTAATGATGTAAGGCTAGGTCTTGTGACCTACAAATAACACTTTTCATTGGTTTAGAACTATTTTTTGTCCCAAATGATGAAAACCCCTCCTTGTTTCCTCACTCTGACTTTCATCTTTGTGAGAGGAAGACCTTTTTTCATCACTTAGCAATGGCAAGTGTTGTAGCTTCAGCTGGTGCATCCCCACCACCACCACCACCTCCTAGGAAGAGAGTACCACCTCCTCAGGTGGTGGTTGAGCAAGAGGTGCCCCCCCCCACCTTCTTGTTGCCTGATTCGGCCAGCTCAATCGATCGAGCATGAGACTCTGTTGTGATCTGAAGAACCGCTGCCTGCGGTGCCTCACAGAACCGCTTGACGGAGGCCCCCGAGGGGCGGTGTGGTGGCGCGGACTGGGAGGGGGCGCTTGGCTCCTGCCCCCTCCCCAAGTCTCGCTCGGCCAGCTGAGTTGCGCCCACTCTTGCGGCCTACGACATGGAGAGGCCGGGGCGTTGACTAGGCGGGCCTCCGGCCGCAACCACAGCGCCAACGATCGCTGCTGACGGAGGGGAGCCTTGCCGGTGAGAGCCACTGATCTGAAGAACCGCTGCTTGCGGTGCCTCCCTGAGCCGCTTGACGGAGGCCCCCGAGGGGCGGTGTGGTGGCGCGGACTGGGAGGGGGTGCTTGGCTCCTGCCCCCTCCCCAAGTCTCGCTCGGCCAGCTGAGTTGCGCCCACTCTTGCGGCCTACGACATGGAGAGGCCGGGGCGTTGACTAGACGGGGCCTCCGGGCGCAACCACAGCGCCAACGATCGCTGCTGACGGAGGGGAGCCTTGCCGGTGAGAGCCACTGATCTGAAGAACCGCTGCCTGCGGTGCCTCCCTGAACCGCTTGACGGAGGCCCCCGAGGGGCGGTGTGGTGGGGCGGACTGGGAGGGGGCGCTTGGCTCCTGCCCCCTCCCCATGTCTCGCTCGGCCAGCTGAGTTGCGCCCACTCTTGCGGCCTACGACATGGAGAGGCCGGGGCGTTGACTAGGCGGGGCCTCCGGCCGCAACCACAGCGCCAACGATCGCTGCTGACGGAGGGGAGCCTTGCTGGTGAGAGCCACTGATCTGAAGAACCGCTGCCTGCGGTGCCTCCCTGAGCCGCTTGACGGAGGCCCCTGAGGGGCGGTGTGGTGGCGCGGACTCGGAGGGGGCGCTTGGCTCCTGCCCCCTCCCCAAGTCTTGTTGCCCTGGTGTGGCCTGAGATCGCCCCCGACATAGGCGGCCGACTCCCGGGGTCCGGCGGGACTTTTAGCCTTTTGGTGACTCTTCCTTTCTCCCCGACTACTCTGCGGCCTACGAGATGGAGAGGCCGGGGCGTTGACTAGGCGGGGCCTCTGGCCGCAACCACAGCGCCAACGATCGCTGCTGACGGAGGGGACCCTTGCCGGTGAGAGCCACTGATCTGAAGAACCGCTGCCTGCGGTGCCTCCCTGAACCGCTTGACGGAGGCCCCCGAGGGGCGGTGTGGTGGCGCGGACTGGGAGGGGGCGCTTGGCTCCTGCCCCCTCCCCAAGTCTTGTTGCCCTGGTGTGGCCTGAGATCGCCCCCGACATAGGCGGCCGGCTCCCGGGGTCCGGCGGAACTTTTAGCCTTTTGGTGACTCTTCCATTCTGGACCTTGTCCCACAATCCGTTTGACCTGAAGACACGTCCTGCGGTGCCCTTGCAATGCGGCCTGGTCCCTGAATGTGTGCAGGGGGACGGTATTGATTGGATCAAGATGGCGGCTTCACACAAAGCTGACTCAAGTGTTGCTGCTGATGCTATGCAGACAAAAACTGGTTTTCAGTTTGTACATTCTTCAGGATTTTTCCAAGTCTTGTTGCCCTGGTGTGGCCTGAGATCGTCCCCGACATAGGCGGCCGGCTCCCGGGGTCCGGCGGGACATTTAGCCTTTTGGTGACTCTTCCTTTCTCCCGGACTACTCTGCGGCCTACGAGATGGAGAGGCCGGGGCGTTGACTAGGCGGGGCCTCCGGCCGCAACCACAGCGCCAACGATCGCTGCTGACGGAGGGGAGCCTTGCTGGTGAGAGCCACTGATCTGAAGAACCGCTGCCTGCGGTGCCTCCCTGAACCGCTTGACGGAGGCCCCCGAGGGGCGGTGTGGTGGCGCGGACTGGGAGGGGCGCTTGGCTCCTGCCCCCTCCCCAAGTCTTGTTGCCCTGGTGTGGCCTGAGATCGCCCCCGACATAGGCGGCCGGCTCCCGGGGTCCGGCGGAACTTTTAGCCTTTTGGTGACTCTTCCATTCTGGACCTTGTCCCACAATCCGTTTGACCTGAAGACACGTCCTGCGGTGCCCTCGCAATGCGGCCTGGTCCCTGAATGTGTGCAGGGGGACGGTATTGATTGGATCAAGATGGCGGCTTCACACAAAGCTGACTCAAGTGTTGCTGCTGATGCTATGCATTTATAAGTAACAAGGGAGACCCAACAGATAGCTAAGTACCATGGGTATAACAACGTTATAGTGAACAAAACGGTTCTTAGCTTATTTCCAAATCAACAAACCAATGCTGTATAGAAACACAATGGAAAACTATACTTGTTATAAAATTTCCAAACCCAGCCGGGAAAGGATTTTATTTTATAAAGAAGCAATGTTCAATTCAGTAATACATTCATAATCACATGACACAAGCCTGTGTCGTACATGAAAAAGAGGGAAATAGAAAGATAGCATAAGGGTGAAAGGGGTGTCTATCAGGCAAAGAGCGAGAGCAAAGACAGGGTACTGTTTATAAGTAAAAAATCAATCACAGTATCGCCTGGAGTGGAACATAAACAATCTTATTGCTCAATGCTATAAATATGAAACCACTCATGGGTGTCGACGTTTCGATCCCTATTGCTCAATAAGATACATGGGATCATCATCAGGACATTTGTAATACACAAGACATGCCTGATTGTAAAAGAAGCCAGTTAGTGAAATGGCAATTAACACGCAATGCGAAGATTATAAAGTTAACAGTGCAGGTAATCAAGGACCATGCACGTAGGGTCCCAACAATGTGGATTTAGACGTCAGTCCCGATGAGGACTCGTCTTCACGTGGCTTCTCGGTCGATGCCGAATGGAAGTCGAATTGTTGGGACCCTACGTGCATGGTCCTTGATTACCTGCACTGTTAACTTTATAATCTTCGCATTGCGTGTTAATTGCAACACTGCAAGCGCCGCTGTCACGGTTGGAAAACGATTAGCACTGCCTAATTGTCTCTCTTTACAAAACCTGTACGGACCCCCGAAGAGACTTCCATGCCATTTCACTAACTGGCTTCT
Source organism: Lissotriton helveticus (assembly GCF_964261635.1). Classification (NCBI taxonomy): domain Eukaryota; kingdom Metazoa; phylum Chordata; class Amphibia; order Caudata; family Salamandridae; genus Lissotriton; species Lissotriton helveticus. The sequence goes on along the minus strand of NC_136067.1, from coordinate 489,371,876 downwards.
TTTACAATCAGGCATGTCTTGTGTATTACAAATGTCCTGATGATGATCCCATGTATCTTATTGAGCAATAGGGATCGAAACGTCGACACCCATGAGTGGTTTCATATTTATAGCATTGAGCAATAAGATTGTTTATGTTCCACTCCAGGCGATACTGTGATTGATTTTTTACTTATAAACAGTACCCTGTCTTTGCTCTCGCTCTTTGCCTGATAGACACCCCTTTCACCCTTATGCTATCTTTCTATTTCCCTCTTTTTCATGTACGACACAGGCTTGTGTCATGTGATTATGAATGTATTACTGAATTGAACATTGCTTCTTTATAAAATAAAATCCTTTCCCGGCTGGGTTTGGAAATTTTATAACAAGTATAGTTTTCCATTGTGTTTCTATACAGCATTGGTTTGTTGATTTGGAAATAAGCTAAGAACCGTTTTGTTCACTATAACGCTGATGCTATGCAGACAAAAACTGGTTTTCAGTTTGTACATTCTTCAGGATTTTTCCATCCAAGGCTGGTTGAGAGTTTGTAGAACGATGGCTTCAGATTTTCAACATACTACTCTTCAACATTCTTCATAAATGTAACAATGTGAGACTCACTAGGAGAACGGCCGTTTATCTTTCCTTTCAAAATGCTGCCAACAATATTTTCTGAATGGAAGACACCATCTTGTAGCATAAAGGGCTGCGTCAAGGGTGGTATTGCCCAGAATGTCTTGTTTTCTAGTGCTCGTAATGACGAAGCCAGAACTGCCGAAAGGGATTCTGGTCCTGCCGCTACTTATTAGAGACATTGAACTATACTCTGGACCTGCCTGGCCTCGACCAAAATGGCGCCAGTATGGGAGCGACTTGCAACTCCTTATGACATTCTAGTTACTTAGCCTTGACGTTATGGGGGATGTATGCGGTCTTTGTGCACATAGCGGGCGGGGAAGGGTACTGACTGGGAATACGGACAACCCTATTGATGTCGATTTTTCATTATTGATTATTGATTATTGTATTAATAAAGCTTCGAAGTAATGTTACCCATGATACTCGCCCATGGTGTGCGTATGGACGATTTTATTGTAACTGATCCTGTTATACTTTCAATTATAAAATCAACCTTCACTGATCCTGCAACCGTTTGTCACGTTTAGTTTTTTCAATTAAATGGCTCGCTTGTTACATACTCCAATACCCCTGGCTTTTGAAAGACACCATCTTGTAGAATAAAGGGCTGCGTCAAGGGTGGTATTTTCTAAATGTCTTGTTTTCTAGTGCTCGTAATGACGAAGCCAGAACTGCCGAAAGGGATTCTGGTCCTGCCGCTACTTATTGGAGACATTGAACTATACTCTGGACCTGCCTGGCCTCGACCAAAATGGCGCCAGTATGGGAGCGAATTGCAACTCCTTATGACGTTCTAGTTACTTAGCCTTGACGTTATGGGGGATGTATGCGGTCTTTGTGCACATTGTGGGCGGGGAAGGGTACTGACTGGGAATACGGACAACCCTATTGATGTCGATTTTTCATCCACTGGAGCTCATATATTGAGACCTAGCAAAGGCACATCGGGCTACCAGTCCCTACAATTTTGCCAAGTTTCGTGCAAATCCATTCAGCCGTTCGAGCTAAAAGTGAGGCCAACCGCCCTATGGAAATTAGCATGGGAAAAACGCGTTTTGGGACCCCCCTTTTTTCTCGGCCCCCCTTGACGAAACCCCCCCATATTTTCAGAGGCTGCTCAGAAACAAAATGTTCCATTTTCCTGAAAATTTCAGCCAATTCCGTCCACAAACGCCAAAGTTATTAGACATAGAATTTTCAAAAATCCCATAGAGAAAAAATCCTAACTATATATACCTACTGGCGACCGCCAGTAGGTAATATATATATATATATATATATACTCCACCGCTCCAAAGGACACCGCAGATGCCGCACCCTTACGGAGAAAGAACGGACAACAGCCTCAGGTAGCAGATTGATATCTTTTTTTCTTTATTTGTTTTGCATAAAGTGCAGCAGTAGTGCCCTAGACCGGACGCGTTTCGGCGACCCTGTCGCCTTGTTCACCGGAAATAACGAGTGTTTGCCATTACACACAACACAAGTTTAAAAAATGGCAATTCACCAATTGAAGCACTGAATTCTATACCATGTGACCATTTTGTATGTTTGATAAACATAGTAGACAGACTAATTTTAAAACGTGGTGTTTTCGACCTCTCAGCATAGTGCTGCAGGCCACACATTCTTACTGTTCAAATACAGTTTAGTATATGCTCATATTGTTTCTCTCATAGATATACCAACCGATTCCGACTTTTGTATACTGTGACGATATTACAACACTATACATTTTATCCGTACAAATACTCCATAAATACAGTCATGGAAATCGTGGCTTCTCTGAGCTATATACACTAAATAACAGTCCATCTACATATTTTAAAAAAAGATTATATATACACACATTGTCACTGGTTAAAACATCCAAAAAGTGCTAAAGTGTCAAAAAGTGCAAAGTGTAAAGTGCAAATCTAAAATACAAGAGAATCCCCAGCCGGGGAGTCTAATACGGGACAGAACTAGCAGCAATACGGGACAACATAACCATCAAAGCTTATATATTCATCATTTCATGATTCAACGTACTAAAGTGGCTAATGCTTATCCGCAACCTGACATCACGTTTGATCCTTAAGATCAAAATGCATAATAGTAATTTTGACGAAATACATATCTACATCTATATATATACACAATAAAACCAATATCTCAATACACAGTACGATATATCAAGGTTGCTGATGAGTGCCTGGTAAGATCCGATAGAAGCATAACCCTAAAAAAGGAGTCACGATAACATCAGATCTCCCCATGCTCTACCAACAGCAAAAAATCCCAATTTTCTGATGTTATCAAAGTGTACCTGTATAAAATTCATTTCATGTATATACATAAGTTTTCAAAACAGATTATATCATGGATTACACAAATAGTCTCACAGGTAATGGTACAGATCTTCGCAAATATTAAGGCCATTCGGGCTCTTAGTGTCTAACTCCAATATATATTTGGACTCCAACCTTCTAAGGGACTTGTCCCTATCACCACCCCTTCTGTTTATCGGCACACTGTCAATTACAAAATAAGACAAGACATTTAAATTGCCCCCATGTGCTGACTTCACATGTCTTGCCACTGGATATGACTGGTCAGAATTGACAGTCGCTCTGAGGTGTTGGAGTATCCGAGCCTGAACTGGTAACTTCGTACTACCAACATACCGGAGTCCGCATGTACAGGATAAAACATAGACTGCGAACTCTGTCTTGCAATTAAAGTTGCCTTTGATTCTTATTTCCTGATCATCAAAGGCACCTCGGTATGTTTTGGTGTTAACACCAAACTTGCAGGCTCTGCAGCTGCTGCATTTGAAGAAACCATACTTGGAGGACACCCAGTACTCTTTGTTTATAACCTCTGGGCTATTGTGAACTAAATCACATCTCATTGAATAAGCTTTGCGATATGTGATGTCAGGTTTAACGGGTAGAGTACTTCTCAATACACCATCAGTTAGAGCTATGGGCCATTGGGAATTCAGAATTCTTCTGATTGCTTGTGACTGTTTGCTGTAAGTAGTGATGAATCTACAGGAGGCTACTGGTGGGAGACTGTCCGTTGACACAGGTGTGTCCAATATCCTGACAGTCTGTTCACTTGCAACCGGAATCTTTGGTTGTAGCAAACTTATTCTGTCTATTGTGTTGACTTTGGATATTGCTACCTCCAGATTATGTTTTTTGTAGCCCCTGGCTAACAGTCTATTTCTAGCAATTTCTCGTGACTCTATCCAAGCCTGCTCAGTACTACATGCGCGTTTGATTCTTAAGAATTCGCCATAGGGCAGACTATCTATTGTATGGCGCGGATGAAAACTTGTCGCATGTAGAAGCGTGTTGCCAGCAGTTGGCTTTTGATATAGATTGGTGGTAATGGCCCCTTCCTGTATAGTGATTTTAATATCGAGAAAATTGGCCGTGTGTGTGCTGATATCACTGGTAAAGGCCAGATTGAGCTCGTTGTCATTGATAGTTTTGACAAAATTCAAGGCCTGTTCTATGCTTCCTCTCCACACGACAAAAATATCATCGATATATCGCCACATATGGGCTACATGTGTTTCATAAAGGGCCCTGTGTTGGCTCCTGAGGACATGCTCCTCCCACCAGCCCACATGGAGACATGCGTAGCTGGGGGAGAAGCATGCCCCCATTGCCACTCCACGTTTTTGTCTGTAAACTTTGTTGTCAAATAAAAACACATTATTATTCAGACATCGTCCAATCATATCAATCAACATTTTGTTGTGCTGGTACATGCCCATGTTCCTTTGGTTAAGATAATACTGCACCGCATGCATACCGTCTTTATGATCTATGCACGTATAAAGTGCAGTGATATCTAGAGTCATAAGAATCATATCCTGGGTCCATTCAATGGCATTGATCTTTCGTAAGAAGTCTCTTGAGTCCTGTAAGTAAGTGGGCAAACTTGTAACGAATTCCTGCAAATAATAATCAACATATTTGGAAGTATTTTCAAAACAACTGTTTATGGCAGAGATGATGGGTCTGCCATGTAGGGGGTCCAGGCCTTTATGAACTTTGGGGATGAGGTAGAATAAGGGCAACACCGGATGCTCATTGTGTAAAAATTTAAACTCCTCTTTTGTGATAAGCCCTTCTCTTTGCCATTGTAACAGCGAGATTTTATAATCATTGCTAATTCTGCGCACTGATATTCCATCGCTGCGTTCATAGCATATCGTGTCCTCCAATTGTCTAAAGGCCTCAGCTCGATATTTTGCTTTGTCCCACAAGACAATGTTACCCCCCTTGTCAGCATGGTTGATAACAACATTTTTCTGATCTTTTAATTTCTTCATTAGTTGAAAATACTCCCTTGATGTTTTACTGGCTCTTGTTTTAGATTTGCACGAATTTCTGTACAGAGTTTTTAATTCGTCATTTACCCTCTCATGGAAAATATCCAAGGCGTCACGAGGCATGATAGGAACAAATGATGATGGTGCTCTAAATGGGCTTTTTCCGGGCATTGCGATATTGATTTCCTCTTCTTGCGCCACACTTTGGGAGCACATAGTAGTGTCCTGATCATTTCTAAGCGCTAGGAGAGTTGCCAGGACCGGCATTGTTCCTGCTGTTAACTGGATGTTGGCACTTGGGACTGGTTGCGTGGCGCTTGTAGGTATGCGCCCTTGGTTCTTGATTAGGTAAAACTTTTGTAGTTTCAACTTCCTGATAAATTTATATATGTCCACCCGTGTCTGGACATAATTAAAGTTGCTTTCCGGACAAAAACTGAGGCCTAATGATAAAAGCTGGGTCTCAGCAGCGTTAAGTTCAATGTCTGTTAAATTGATGACAGTTGGTGTATATATATTCACTGAAAAACATAGGTTTCACACCAGTTATAGTTAGGAATTAGCATTTAAAAAACCTATTAAATTCACAGAAAAAACCATAGGTTTTACACCAGTTATACCAGTTATAGTTAGGTGGAAATTTTACTCGCATAAAACCATTGAAATTCCCACGTTATAGTTAGTTGGACTCACTATAACTTGGGCGTGCAATGCACTGCTGATGACGTCACATATTACATCACTCATGACATGGTCAGTGACATCACTCATGACATCACTGATGTGTTCTGCTGGAGCTTCTCAGAGAGTATTCTAAATAACAAGTAGAGCGCTAACAGTCCTACTTATGACAAACGTATTGCACACCTGAAGCCATCTTGATCAGAATAAAGTGGTAACTCTTAAAACATTGAATTTAAAAAGGAACAAAATGAAGGGGTTCATTTCGCCATAGAAAGTATGATTAGTGCTGCAGAAAGAAAATGTGGGCACATTTTGAGTGACTTCTCAAATCCTCTTCTATTTCATAAAAAAATTCTGACATGCAGACTGAAACATGCACTTTCAATACCAGCAGCAGACTTCCCTGGTGAGCAGTAGCTTTATTATAGTGATCTAATGAGCAACTAGAGTGCTAACATTCTGAATTTATGGCAAATGTGGGACACATATGAATGCCTTCTTGATGGAATCAAAGTAAAAAACAAAGTATTTCCTACTGAGGAGACTGTAGTAAATGAGGAAATTAGGAAGCTCAATAACAAACAAGTCTCCCAAGATGGCCACCAGAGACAAAAGAGCCCAAATGTAGCACAGATATCACCCAGATGTAGCCCAAGTATAGCCCAATGACAAAATGTCCCAGAGTGAATTTACGGCAAATATGTGACACATCTTCTTGATGGAATCAAAGGAAAAAACTGAAAGTATTTCCTACTGAGGAGACTGAATTAATGAGGAAATTAGGAAGCTCAATAACAAACAAGTCTCCCAAGATGGCCACCAGAGACAAAAGAGCCCAAATGTACCATAAATATCATCCAGATGTAGCCCACGTATATCTCATTGACAGAATGTCCCAGAGTGTTCTTAAGAACAACTAGAGCGCTTATTGTCTTACTTATGACAAAAGTATGGCACCCCTGAAACCATCTTGATTGGAATAAACTGGTAACACTTAAAACATTTAATTTAAAAAGGAACACAGTGAGGGGGTTCATTTTGCCATAGAAATTATGATTAGTACTGAAGAAAGAAAAATGAGGGCACACTTTGAGTGACTTCTCAAATCCTCCTCTATTTCATAAAAAAATTCTGACATGCAGACTGAAACATTCACTTTTATTACCAGCAGCAGACTTCCGTGGTGAGCAGTAGCTCACTTACTTACTACAGTGATCTAATGAGCAACTAGACTGCTAACATTCAGAATTTATGGCAAATGTGTGACATATGTGAATACCTTCTTGATGGAATCAAAGGAAAAAACAGAAAGCATTTCCTACTGAGGAGACTGCAGTAAATGAGGGAATTAGGACACTTCATAACCAATAAGTCACCCAAGATGGCCACCAGAGACAAACGAGCCCAAATGTAGCACAAATATCAACCAGATGTAGCCCACGTGTAGCCCAATGACAGAAGTGTGCAAAACACTTTTTATTTTTTTGTGTTTTTGCAGTTGTATATAGTGCAGACTTATCAGGTATTGGAGTGCTTTACATGAGCATTGGTTACATCACACAAGAACAAATTCATTTTGGTTGTAGACATGGGGAGATTAAGAGGCTTATTTACAAGCCCCTTGCACCAGTTTTGCGTCATTTTTAACATGGGAAAAGTGACGCAAAAGTGGCGCAAGGGACTTGTAAATCTGCCCCAAAGTGATTTGACCAGAATCACAGAATGTCGAGCTGAAGCAGAAACTCCAACCTGGTTTCCCAGTTGCAAAGTCTGCAGCTCTGGATGTAACACCACATCCTCTCCCCTAAGTGCAACATTTAATCAAGTGGTCAACTGGTTAAAAAAACATAAAGATGACAAATAATTTAAAAGTGCTTTGACGCTATTTGAAAACTCAGAAAATATGTCCTCATTTTAGTTTTTTAGAGCACTAACCATAATTTTGATGCAAATAAGACCCTCTCATATATGTAATTTCTAAAGGAAATGCTCTAGGTATTACAGTTTTGATTACATCAAGATGACATCACTGCTTTATATTGTAATAAATATAGAATGTTAGCATTCTAGTTGTTCATTAGGATACTGTTGAGAGGCAGAGACCAAGGGCACGGACTCTGAAAATTGAAGGCAGGTAGGAGGGTGCAGAGGCAACAATTTGAACACACTGGGCAGGCAGGAAGGGCAGTGGCAGCACAACAGACTATGGAGGGCAGTGTAAAGGGGGGCACGGGCTACAAACCAACAATAAAGGACTGGCAAGAGAGGCTGTGGCAATATAATGGACCATTGTGGGCAGAAGTAAGAGACAGTTGTAGTACATCCATGCATGCCAACAGACCCGATTCAGCCAGGAAACGTCCAATGTTTTTAAACCCAAATGGCCTTTATTTGATCTGTCTCCTGTCTACAATCTCCTCTTTTTCAATGTAAGTCAAAGGGGAAATTCAATATGTGTATATTAAAGACACAAACATATCATTTTAGAATATTAAAAAAATTCACCGGAGTCGCGTACCTAGAGCGCTCCTGCACGTATATGACGTCAGGCAGGACCCGCCACCGCGCAAGCGTCGTGTACCTTAATGCGCATGTGTCACGAATGTGTGGGCGCAGGAGTCACGGACTGGTCGCATATCAATTGCGCACATCACGTAATATTAAATGTATATGATGTAAATGAAAAACACGCAGCCGTCGCACACCGTACGCGGATCCTTCATGGCTTTTCTAAATGGCAGCTAGAATCCGCGCACCCACCGTGATGTGTACGCTTTGGGTGCGCGACTCTGAAATAAAAAAATAAAAAATTATGCAATTTTCTGAAAAATATATAATGTTATTTAATGAATTACATATTTATAAATAAACAGTTAAAAAACAGCAGAAAATCTGTACAGAAAAATAGGTATAACTACTATTACACTTAAAAATTAGCATTTAAAACACCTTTGAAATTCACTGGAAAAACCATAGGTTTCAGAGACGTTATAGTTAGAAATTAGCATTTAAAAAACCTTAGAATTTCACATTAAAAAAACCATAGGTTTCAGGGGTGTTATAGTTAGCTGGACATTTCACTCGTACAAAACCATAGAAATTCCTCCGTTAAAGTTAGTTCTGCTAACTATAATTCGTGCGCCCGCAATGCACTGCTGATGATGTCACACATTTCATCATTCATGACATGGTCAGTGACATCACTGATGACATCTCAAATGACATCACTGATGACATCATCCAGTGAATGTGGTTTGGTTCGATATTTAAATATGTATTATATATATATAGCAATCTGCTTTGAAGAATGAGTGGATGTATAAGTGTCTGGATGGAGCATTTAGTAGCACTGTGATTGACTGTCTAAGTGACTAATTTACAGTGTCTCAATAAATTTATGGGATAGTGATTAAACTGTTTAAATATCGGTTTCACTATATCTCTTGTTGTGTAAACTACTACATAAATTGGTTTCTACCTCAAAGTCTATATTACTATTAATTAGTTAAGTGAGTATCTCTATCGGATAGTGAATATATTTGTGGTTGGGTGGGAGGTGTGTGACTGTCAAAAAATGTGTAAATAGTTCATTTAGTAGTTATATGAGTTTAGTACTGCACGTGGAAACACTTGTTTGGATGAGTAAACTTCTTTATGGGTGTGGTGATGAGTAAATATATTTCTCAATGGTACATATCCAACAAAGTTGAAATATAAAAGGCAGTGTATATGACACTTGTTGTTTATATATGACACTTGTTGTTTATAAATAAGTATATATTAGACTCAGTGATTGTATGAGTGACTGTATTGAAAACTGTATACCTGTAATAGTGATTTTATAACACACTAAGTATAAGTTACTATTTATATGAATAAATAAAGTCTTTTTTTATAAGTGGGTAGCTTAGTAAATGTAAGTATGATCAATTGTTTTCACACGTATGCAGGATGACTGCATAAGTGAATAGGATGTGTGCTCGTGTGTAATGTTGATGTAGGTTTATAAGTATATTTGATAATGTTCTCTCACCAGGCCGGGTCACCCCCTTGCTCCTCCTGCCGCCTCCTGCTCCAGCCTGCCTTGCCAGCCTGCCTAGCCGCATTTCCCGCCGCCGCAGACGCCCCCCTGGTCCCACGAGCGGCCCAGCCACTGCAGAGCCGGCCGCTCGCCCGTTCCCGCCGCTGCTCGCCCAGGCCCCGCCCACCACCGGCCCATTGGACGAGCCGCTCCCGCCGCCCAGCTGACCCGCCCTCACGTCCCCCTTCTTAAGACGCCCCCAGAGCGACCGCGCAGCGGACGCGCGCAGCGGGAGCACCGAATGAGCGCCGAAGGTGCGCCAAAGGTAAGCCCGTCTACGCCCGTCCGCGCCTGGACCGCGCCCAGCGCCAGGACCCCTGGCCCCCACCGCCGGAAGCCGACCAGACGAACCTATGACTCCACCGAACTCAACGCTCTCAAAACCGGCCGAACCCCGGGATGCTACCAAGCCACACCGAGACGCACCCACGGACCCTTCAGCTGCCACTCCTGCAAGTTCACCTGCAACCGGACCCATGCCACACCAGCACCCACCAAGCCGAACTCCAGCAGCACCCACCTGAAGTGCATCCTGCTCAACACCCGCTCCGTCCACAGACACGCCGTCGAGCTTTGGAACCTGCTCGACACCACAGACCCAGACGTCGCCTTCCTCACGGAAACCTGGATGAACGCCTCCTCAGCGCCCGACATCGCCATCGCCATCCCGGACGGCTACAAGATCATCCGGAGGGACCGCGTCAACCAGACAGGAGGAGGCATCGCCATCATCCACAGGAACACCATCCGCATCACGACCAACACCGACGACACCCTCGCACCCGCCGAACACCTGCACTTCCAGATCCACGTCAACCCCAAGACCACCCTCAGAGGCACCCTCATCTACAGACCCCCGGGACCACGCACACAATTCAGCGAGGACATCGCCGACTTCGTCAGCCCGCTCGCCCTCCCCTCAGCCGACTACATCCTCCTCGGAGACCTCAACTTCCACCTGGAGAACAACAACGACCACAACACCACCACCCTGCTGGACAACCTCGCCAACCTCGGACTAAATCAACTGGTGACCACCCCCACCCACTACGCCGGACACACACTCGACCCGATCTTCTCCTCCAGCAAGGACATCGCCTTCAGCCATGCCACGGGACTCCAATGGACGGACCACAGCTGCGTCCATTTCAGCTACAGAAGGACCACGCTCCACCATCACCAGCAACAGGCTCCCCGCAGAAGCTGGAACAAGATCACTGCAGACCAGCTCACTACTTCCCTGAGCAAGAACCCTCCCACCAGCACAACGAACCCCAGCCAAGCGGCCACCAACCTCACGAAATGGATCAGCGACTGCGCAGACGACCTCGCCCCTCTGAAGACCCAGCCGAGCAGACCCGGCAGCAAGAAAGCCCCATGGTTTAACAACGAACTCAAGAGCTCCAAGAAGAACTGCAGAGCACTCGAGAAAACCTGGCGCAGAGACCCAACACCGGACAACATGACTGCCCTCAAGCTCGCCACCCGAAAACACCACCAGCTGATCCGCGCCACCAAGAAAACCGCATTCAAGGAACGACTGGACAACAACGCACACAACAGCAAGGAACTCTTCAACATCGTGAAAGAGCTCTCCAACCCCAACGCCGGAAACAACGACATCACCCCTTCGCAAGACCTCTGCAACTCCCTCGCCTCCTATTTCCACAACAAGATCGCAGACATACACAACAGCTTCAGCACTCAACCAACGCACGCCACGACCGAACCGCCGCCCCCCACCACCACCCTCCGCGCCTGGACCCCGATCAGCACCGAAGACACCATCCGCACGATGAACTCCATCCACTCCGGATCTCCGACCGACCCCTGCCCTCACCACGTCTTCAACAAGGCCGACGCTGTCATCGCACCCCACCTGCGGGACATCATCAACACCTCCTTCGACATCGCCACCTTCCCGGAGAGCTGGAAGCACGCCGAACTCAGCGCTCTACTCAAGAAACCATCAGCAGACCCTACCGACCTCAAGAACTACCGCCCCATCTCGCTGCTCCCGTTTCCGGCCAAAGTCATCGAGAAGACCGTCAACAAGCAACTGGCCGCCTTCCTCGAGACGAACGGCTCCCTCGACCTCTCGCAGTCTGGCTTCCGGGCCAACCACAGCACCGAGACCGCCCTGATCGCAGCTACAGATGACATCCGAGCCCTGCTCGACAACGGAGAAACAGCGGCCCTCATCCTCCTGGACCTCTCCGCGGCCTTCGACACTGTCTGCCACCGCACCCTAGTACAGCGCCTCAGCAACGTCGGAATCCAGGAGAAGGCACTGGAGTGGATCACCTCCTTCCTCGCCGGAAGGACACAGAGTCCGCCTCCCCCCGTTCAGATCGGAGGCCACCGAAGTCATCTGCGGCGTTCCTCAAGGCTCCTCGCTCAGCCCAACTCTCTTCAACGTCTACATGAGCCCCCTCGCAGCCATCGCACGCCAGCACAACCTGAACATCATCTCCTACGCAGACGACACCCAGCTGATCCTCTCCCTCACCAACGACCCCGCCACCGCCAGAGCCAACCTGCACGAAGGGATGACAGACGTAGCCAAATGGATGTCGAACAGCCGCCTGAAACTGAACTCGGACAAGACGGAAGTCCTCATCCTGGGATCCTCACCCTCCGCCTGGGACGACTCCTGGTGGCCCCCCGCCCTGGGCAGCGCACCCAAACCAACTGACCACGCACGCAACCTGGGCTTCATCCTGGACTCCTCCCTCTCCATGACCAGACAAGTCAACGCCGTCTCCTCGTCGTGCTTCAACATCCTGCGAATGCTACGCAAGATCTTCCGATGGATCCCCACCGAGACCAGGAAGACGGTCACCCAGGCCCTCGTCACCAGCCGTCTGGACTATGGCAACTCCCTCTACGCCGGTACCACCGCCAAACTCCAGAAGAGACTTCAGCGGATCCAGAACACCTCAGCACGACTCATCCTGGACATCCCCCGCCGCAGCCACATCTCCGGACACCTGAGAGACCTGCACTGGCTCCCGGTCAACAAGAGAATCACCTTCCGGCTCCTCACCCACGCACACAAAGCCCTACACAACCAGGACCAGGATACCTCAACAGCCGCCTCAACTTCTACGCTCCCACGCGCCAGCTTCGATCGACCAGCCACGCACTCGCCGCCGTCCCCCGCATCCGAAGAGCCACCACAGGAGGAAGGGCCTTCTCCTACCTGGCCGCCAAGACTTGGAACTCCCTTCCGACCCACCTCCGCCTGACCCAGGACCACCTCGCCTTCAGGAAGCAGCTCAAGACCTGGCTGTTCGAGCAGTAGCGGTCCCCCCCCCCCCCAGCGCCTTGAGACCCTCCGGGTGAGTAGTGCGCTATACAAATGTTCTGATTGATTGATTGATTGATTGATTGATTGTTCTCTGTTAGCATGTATGAGTGAATCTATAGATAAGTGTTTATATGTGTGTGTAGATGTAGGAATCACTTAGTGGGTTTTTACAAACTTGTATTGGTGTGTCTATGGTTTCAAACATGGTACTCCATATTTTATAATGAGTGTTGAAAGGTTATGCTACTGTATGATGAGGTTTATCAGTTTGTCACGTGGATGATGTAATCAGTGATGTCATCAGTGATGTCATTTGAGATGTCATCAGTGATGTCATCATTTATATCACTGACCATGTCATGAATGAAGTGATATGTGACATCATCAGCAGTGGATTGCGGGCGCGAGAGTTATAGTTAGTACAACTAACTATAACAGGGAATTTCAATGGTTTTGTACGAGTAAAATGTCTATCTAACTATAACACCTCTAAAACCCATAGTTTTTTCAGTGAATTTCCAAGGTTTTTTTAAATGCTAATTCCTAACTATAACATGTCTGAATCCTATGGTTTTTTCAGTGAATATATATATATATATATATATATATATACACTCAATATCACTTGATATCTCCATCAATCACATACAAAAGAAGTGCATCACTGAGAGACATACTTATGCATAGCCATCTCCACCCCAAAGAAAACAATTGGCTTAGACAAACCAAGGACTTCTGCAAATGCGGTAAATGTAAAGCCTGCATACACAGCAGCAATGTCACTGAACCCACCCTATAAAGGACTAAAAACCAAATGGAGGATACCCAACCTGATTACCTGTAATACAGAGTGTGTAGTGTAGGCCATCTTATGCCCATGTGGCCTTTGGTACATAGGGTCCACAACGTTTGCAGTGAAGAAGCAAATACTGGAGCACTGGCACGTGATCACCAACAGTGATTAAAGCTTGAGTGTTGCCAGGCACTTTCCCAAGGAACATGGGGCTGACTGGACCAAAGCCATATTCTTTGGACTGGACACAGTCAACCCCAATCCTAGGGGAGGTAATCGAACTGCTGCCCTTCGCAAACGTGAGTCACGCTTCATCCTTTTAGCAGACACCAAATTCCCAGACGGTCTTAATCAGGATGAGGAACTGTACAGCCACCTGTAAATATTCTTTATCAAACTGTCAAATTTTGCCTTGACTGAGCACTCACTTCCCTCCTCTTCCTTCACATTTCACACCATCGTTTGTTTTTAACGTTACAACAGCAGACCCTGTTCATGTGCAATTTATCGTACAGGATGTTATGTTTTAACTCAACATATGTTGAACATATAGCTCTGATGACTATCGCCACTATCATTCTAATTGTGTGTATTTCTTTCTAGGAGAGAGCAGCTGTGAGTCACCTGCACATCATGCCAGTGTTAACGATATGAGCACCGGAGTTATGGGCAGACACCCCATTCTACTCCAAGTCACCTATATAGTTGAACATAGACGATAGGATACTATACCTTCACCTTATATACTGACAGTTCTCACGGTCCACAACAACGTGCTTACTGATACAACCAGACCAGCACACTCTAATGACACGCCCCTTTCTCCACCCTGAAACCCAGTACACAATGGGCACTAGACCCATAAGAATGCAATTTTCAATCAAAAAAGGTGATTGGCAACAGCGCAAGACAATCCAAGCTGTTTTTCTACACTTGCCAGAGCCACAAGCATTAACTGCTTTAAAACATGTACAAACATGCACTAAATACGCATATATGTCTGCTTAGTCTGCCAGCTATTTTTAAGTATGCACCTACATTGTTTGGCATTAAATTTACTTTAAATGTGACGTAAAACATTTATTTTCTTTATGTCTATGATTGTACAATCGCAACTGCACCTTTAAAAGATCTGTAAATGGAGGCGGAGGTCATGTGACCAAGACCACAGACTTGGTCAAAACGGGTCGTCCTTGTCTGCAAGTTGAATAAACTTACCTGCTAAAATTGATCGTCTGGGCTCGAGCAATCTGCTTCGCCGGATTTTCAATTCTTTGAGAATATTTTGGCGACAGCGTCCGCCAACAAAGCCCCAACTCAAGAGGAAGGGTACTCTGTTTCCGCCCGCCCTGCAACTGGAGTCCTTGTCGTCAGGAGTACCCGCTGGATGGTCAACAATGTATGCGGCATACAAAAGGAAATTCGGAGTTACGATCCAAATCTGAGGTGCAACATCAGCAAACCGACGGGAAGTAAGGTGAGGCAAACGCGCGCCCCGGTTTGCTGTTTCCTTCCCCGATCCCGAGCCGGTCTGTGAAATCAGCGATGAGAGGCACGGTGTGCATCGGCACTTCTGCCTGACCTGTCCCCGCAGCAATACCTCAACCAATTACGTGGCCAACCAGAGTTCACGTGAGCCAGGTGGCTCAAAACGTGAGATCAATTTCACCAGTGGAGGTGTGAACAAAGCTCTCTACATAACAACAGGATATAATGGCAGACGCGTATATGAAAGGACATGAAGCATCAGATAGGCAATCTTTACTAGAACACAGCAGGATATTCAACCATCTAGAAGCACAGGGGCTGAAGTGACACCCACAAACCTCAGACAAAAAGGCAACACGGTAGAACGCTTACTGCGTAAGGAGATTAGCAGATGTGGGAGGCGATCTCATTGTAAAACTACCTGGAGGTCAAGTGGATACCAAGAGGACTACGGATTTTTATCACCCCCACTCTGTCAATACCCAAACCAAAAGTGCTACAAGACTGGGTTGAGAATACAATCGCATTCTACAGGAGAATGTTGGAGATACATGGTAGAGAATACCTGGGAGTAGCAAAATGGCTGTTAGGACAAATACAAGAAATAATAGATGGTCTGAGAAAGGAGAGAGATCAACAAGAGGTGGAGAAAATAATCGAATCTGTGGATGACAAAATGAAAGCATTTGAGAAAGACGTTGTGGCCAGAAAACAGCACAAATTTGTGTGCGACGAAGTGGATTATGCATCAGGCTGCATACTAACATTTGCGAGAAAATACGACAAAGTGAGATCTGAACTGAAAAAGGACCGAGCCTTGGAACTCCTGGAAACAAGCAAGGAGGGTTCTACTACGGATCTAGGTTCGGAAAAAGAGTCACTGGACAGCACAACATCAGGCAGTCTTGAACAGCAGTCTTTTTCCAGGGAACTTCTCCTCGTACAGAAAGTGAGAGAACATTCAAACAGAGGGAGGCCGAAAGGAAAAAGATAAGAAAACGCAGGCAAAACCAGAAAAGAAACATCAGGCGCCGAAAACTCAAGAACAACTGGCATGGGAACAAGAGGCTAGAAGGCAAAGAACCAATAATGGAGGTCACTTCACCAAAGTTAACGATAATGAATCTGACTAATAAGATTCTGTCTGATGATAAAATGAGTGTTTTGGAATTAGGCTTGTCTTTTTGCCCCGAGACAGGGTTCGATTATGCACAAGCTAGGGTTGACCTGTACGAATTTGAGCGTAAACTTAAACTTTGTAAAATGCATGCCTTAAAAAAAGACTGTAACAAGACGCACACCAACCGTAATGATGACAGTGACGCAGGTTTAACTATTGAAGATAGACCCACACTACAAACTATGACGAACCTCGAACAACAGGTATCACAAGAACTCACCACTGCTTCCCTTGACCATTTCAATCCCACACATACCACTGCCATTTCTAATCTCTTAGGTGTAAATACCGGTGAAACATCCCTCACTGGATTTAGAGCCAAATCCAAGTATGTACCTATACTGGCCAAAGACAACATTGATGCATTTAGCGACCTAGTGGCCCAAGACTTACCTAAACTCCTCAACAATACCAAAGGGAATAATAACATGACCAAAGCTCAATGGGAGGCGGTGAACAATTTGCAGAAAGATCATGAGCTGGTAATTAAACCCTCCGACAAAGGAGGTAACATGGTCATTATGATGCGAGTAATGTATACAAAAGAAGCTCACCGCCAGCTCAATGACAGCACATGCTAGGGGAGAGTAGACAAAAAATACCTTATAGATCTAAAAAATCAGTATCACGACAAACTTGCAGCATGGCATGAATAAGGTCCCCTTACATGGGATGAAAAGTAATTCCTGAAAAATGACATCCCCACAACGCCTACACTATATCTTCTTCCGAAGATACATAAAAGTAGCAGCAACCCACCAGGTACGACCATAGTGTCTTCTGAAAACAACTTATTGGAAAATACTAGCACATATGTTGACCACTTTTTATTCCCCTTTGTCAAAGATCTCACGTGCTATTTACGGGACACGACTGATTTTCTTCACAAAATACAAGACATCAGAATAAGAGACAACGATTGGTTGATATGTTAAGACGTGGAGGCTCTTTATACGAGCATACGGCACAAAGATGGGCTTAAAGCATGTCAGTTTTTTCTTAAAAAACGAAAGGCAGAATTCTTTCAACACACACGTATGTTACTTGACGTGATCTCAATATGCCTGAAAGAAAATGTTTTTATGTTTGAAAATGTATATCACAAGCAACTGCAGGGAACTTCCATAGGCACCTGCTTCGGCCCCAGCTACACCAATCTCATGGTGGGCTGGTGGGAGACGCAGGTGCTCTGGAACGACCAAACATAACACTGGATCTACAATGTCTCTAAATGGTTGAGATATATCGACAACATTTTCTTTGTTTGGAAAAGATCTGAGAGTGACTTTAACTTATTCATTGACTGTTTAAATTTGAATGATGTCAACTTGAGATTTACCAGACACTACAGCCAAAGTTCCATTGAATTTCTTGACCTTAAATTAACTGTGGAGAATGGAAGTGTAAGCACCAATCTATTTAGAAAAAAGACAGCAGGGAATTCTTTCCTACATTCTTCCAGCTCGCGCCCTCCCAGTTTCAGATGGGGATTTCCCTATTGTGAATTCCTTAGGGCCAAGCGTAACTGTAGTACTGAGGCATCCTACATACAAACCATGCAAGAGATGAAAGAGAGATTTAAAGATAGAGGGTACTCCAGGAAAGCACTACACCAAGCAGAAAAACGAGTGGAAATGCAGTTTAGAGAAGAAATTCTAGAGAAAAGTAGAACCAAGGGAACACACAAAGATACGGTCAAGGAACCTACCAGGTTCATCACCAAGTACTGCAGTCAATCCAAACAAATACGCAGCATTCTAAAGAACAGATGGGATATTCTGAGACAGGATCCAATTCTGCTTAATGAAATAAGCACATCTCCATCAATCACATACAAAAGAAGTGCATGACTGACAGGCAAACTTGTGCACATTCACCTCCACCTCAAAGAAATCAATTGGCTTAGACAAACCAAGGGCTTCTGCAAATGCGGTAAATGTAAATCCTGCAAACACAGCAGTAATATCACTGAAACCACCCTAGAAAGGACTAAAACCAAATGGAGGATGCCCAACTTGATTACCTGTAATACAGAGTATGTAGTGTATGCCATCATATGCCCATGTGGCCTTTGGTACATAGGGTCCACAGCGTTTGCAGTGAAGAAGCAAATCTCGGAGCTCTGGCGCGCGATCACCAACCGTGATCAAAGCTACAGTACTGCCAGGTACTTTGCCAAGGAACATGGGGTTGACTGGACCAAAGCCGTATTCGTTGGACTGGACACAGTCAACTCCAATCCTAGGGGAGGTAATTGAACTGCTGCCCTTCGCAAACGTGAGTCACGCTTCATCCTTTTAGCAGGCACCAAATTCCCAGGCGGTCTTAATCAGGATGAGGAACTGTACAGCCACCTGTAAATATTCTTTATCGAACTGTCAAATTTTGCCTTGACTGAGCACTCACTTCCCCCCTCTTCCTTCACATTTCACACCCTCTTTTGTTTTTAACGTTACAACAGCAGACGCTGTTCATGTGCAATTTATCGTACTGGATGTTATGTTTTAACTCAACATATGTTGAACATATAGCTCTGATGACTATCGCCACTATCAATCTAATTGTGTGTATTTCTTTCTAGGAGAGAGCAGCTGTGAGTCACCTGAACGTCACATCAGTGTTAACGATAAGAGCACAGGAGTTAAGGGCAGATACCCCATTCTACTCCAAGTCACCTATACAGTTGAACATAGACGATAGGGTACTATACCTTCACCTTATATACTGGCAGTTCCCACAGTCCACAACAACGTGCTTACTGATCCAACCAGACCAGCACACTCTTATGACACGTCCCTTTCTCCACACTGAAACCCAGCACACAATGGGCACTAGACCCATAGAATGCAATTTTCAATCAAAAAAGATGATTGACAACAGCGCAAGACAATCCAAGCTGTCTTTCTATACTTGCCAGAGCCACAAGCATTAACTCCTTTAAAACATGTACAAACATGCACTGAATACGCACATATTACTGCTTAGTCTGCCAGCTATTTTTATGTATGCACCTACATTGTTTGGCACTTATTTTACTTTAAATGTGACGTAAAACATTTATTTTATTTATGTCTATGATTGTACAATAGCAACTGCACCTTTAAAAGATCTGTAAATGGAAGCGGAGGTCATGTGACCAAGACCGCGGACGTGGTCGAAACGCGTCGTCCTTGTCTGCAAGTTGAATGAACTTACCTGCTGAAATTGATCGTGTGGGCTCAAGCAATCTGTTTCGCCGGATTCCGATTCACTGAAAAAAACCATAGGTTTCACACATGTTATAGTTAGGAATTAGTATTTAAAAAACCTTAGAAATTCACTGAAAAAACCATAGGTTTCACACATGTATAGTTAGCTAGTTATTTCACTCATACAAAACCTTTGAAATTCCCCCGTTATAGTTAGTTCAGCTAACTATAACTTGCGCGCCCGCAATGCACTGCTGATGACGTCACATATTACATCACTCATGACATGATCAGTGACATCACTCATGACATCACTGATGACATCTCAAATGATATCACTGATGACATCACTGATGACATCATCCAGTGAATGTGTGTTTTTCTGAAAATTAAATATGTTTTATATATGTATATCTCAAGGTCGATGGAAGAATAAATGGGTATATAAGTGTTATGTTGTTATGTTATGTTATGTTAACCGATTCTTCTATAGCGCAACAGCTACTCCAGAAGGAGTGTCCCGGCGCTTTGGCGAAGAAGTCCTTCGAGGATGGCAACATAACTGAGAAACCCAAAGGAGAGGCGAGGGGCCTATCTAGTGAAGAGCCAAGTTTTTAAAGCCTTTCTGAAGGACATAAGACTGGGAATCTGTCTAAGGGAAAGGGGGAGCTCATTCCAGGCACGGGGAGCCAGGTGATGGAAAGAACGGCCGCCCTGTCTAGCACGTTTAATGGTCGGAACTACCATTTTAAACAAAAAGGCGGACCGTAAGGCTCTGTTAGGTTTGTAAGAAACAAGACGTTTCCTAATATAGGCAGGACCAGTATCATGGAGGGCTTTGTAAGTCAGCGTCAGGCTTTTGAAAAGGACTCTCTTGGCTATAGGGAGCCAGTGCAGTTCTTTTAACAGGTTTGATGCACTAGCACGTCTGGGAAGCCCATAGATAGCCCGAGCAGCTGAATTCTGAACTACTTGAAGTCTCCTTTCAAGGTATTTAGGGAGACCCAAGTAGAGGGCATTTGCGTAATCCAATCTGGACCCTACAAGTGCTTGGACAATGACCCTACGATGATTGATTGAAATCAAGGGAAGAAATTTTCTAAGCATCCGGAAGATGCCGAAACATTTCCCAGAGAGGCAAGATATTTGAGGCCCAAAGGTTAAGTCATTGTCAACAATAATTCCAAGATTTTTGGCTTTGACACTTGCATTTGCAGGTGGAAACAAGTCCAGCGGCCACCAGCTTTTCCAATTTGGTTCTATGGCACAGCCCAAAAAAAGCAGCTCCGATTTATCGGAGTTGCATTTTAAGCCGCGTCCTCGGAACCAACCAAAGACTGCCTCTAGGCATCCTCTGATGCGAGCCCCGTCAAACACCTCATTCTTGTCACATGTAAACAAGAGCTGGGTGTCGTCGGCGTAGGACACGATCTGGGCGCCGTAGGACTCCGCCACCTCTGCAAAGTGTCTAAACGGATGATTTTTTTGTGTAAAATTGATTGTATAACTGACTGATTAATTGTATCTTAGTGAATACATGGGTTAGTGAGTAATGTTTAAATATGTAAATATCTGTATCAGTCTCTCACTTTGTGTATACGTGGCTGCATGGGTTGGTGAGTAGCTACATGAGTGTCTATATAGGTTATTATTTGTTTTTTTGAGTATCACTATGAGTGTCTGAGTGTCTGTATAGTTCGGTGGGGGATATTACTTAGCACATAGAAGCATGAATGAGTGACTCACTGTTTGTATGTGTTTTGAAGACAGCATGTGTGCAGGACTCTATAGGTGGATGAGTGTGTGTATGGGTGTGTTAGTGAGTGAATGACTGTCTCAATAGTGTCTTTATGAGTACGTACATATGCTTTAAACTACTATATGTGAGTTTTGATGTATGTAAGTGAGTATATGTGAGAGTGAGAGATTGGAAGAGTTCCTGTATAAATAAGTATGTGTTTCTTTAAGTGATTATTTAAGAGAGTAACTATGTGTATGTTTCTGTAAAAGTAAGTGTTGCGGTTTGTGTATAGCTGTATATGCAAGTAAATGGATGTTTGATAGTTTTTTTGCATGTGTGAGTATGTGTGTGAGTAACTCTATGGATGAGTGTCGGTGTGTAACAGCATGTATAGGTGTATTAGTACATATGAAGAGTGATTACATGTATGAGTGACTATATAGAAGTAATGGTGAATGAGTGGATGTGTATGTAGATGGTAGAATTACTGTACAGGTTGTTGTAAGTGGTATTGGCATCTCCATTTTTTTGAAAATGGTAGTTTCTATTTTTTAATGTGTGTATCAACGGTTATATTACGCTGAGGGCAGGTCTGCCACTCTGTCACAAGGATGATGTCATTAGTGATGTCATCAGTGATATCATTTGAGATGTCATCAGTGATGTCATGAGTGATGTCACTGACCATGTCATGAGTGATGTAATATGTGACGTCATCAGCAGTGTATTGCGGGCGCGCGAGTTATAGTTAGCTCAACTAACTATAATGGGGGAATTTCAAAGGTTTTGTATGAGTGAAATGTCCAGCTAACTATAACATGTGTGAAACCTCTGGTTTTTTCAGTGAATTTCTAAGGTTTTTTAAATACTAATTCCAAATTATAACGTGTGTGAAACCTATGGTTTTTTCAGTGAATTTGCAAAGTTTTTTAAATGCTAATTCCTAACTATAACGTGTGTGAAACCTACGGTTTTTTCAGTGAATATATATATATATATATATATATGTATATATATGCACTGGAAAACTAAACACCCACTTCCCTTACAAAGAAATGGAAAGTTTGCTTGTCTGCAGCCTTTCTTATTTTTCTCCTTATTCATCTTCCGCTCAATCAACACATCATCCACACATACACACACCTACTTGCTGCCTTTCTTGGCTTGGGTTATGAATTATTGTTCTTTAATTCAAATTCAAAGTGCAGGCCTTTATCAAGCCTTTTTATTGTAACAACTACCCCAGCCGAAGTCACAGTGAAATTTGCACACTTGCTTCCTTTCTTGGCTGGGGTTATCAATTATTCTTCAATTTGATATTCTGATTCAAACTCAAAGCCCTTTATCGAGCCTTTTTGTTGTAACTACTGTTGCAGGTATTCTGCTCCTACACAGAACTGTACATAAAGACTTAGGACATCAGTAAATTACAGTGTTCCAAAACCCACCTTAGTATCCAAACCCCCTAACAGACTAGCAATCAGTGACTCATTTGTTCTTCGTCCTATAGCAAAAAAAACAATAACTAGTCAACCCAGTACATGCAACTTAGATTACCTCAAGTAAGGTGGATAACAAGAGCACTCTTTCATTATAGTCTTACACCAGTCCAAAACAAGCAGTAAATAAAGACACGTGCAAGTTTGAAATGTTTATTTCTAACGCCGTAATCTCATGCGCAGTACCTTAGATAATACAAGCAAACATATTATCAGAAAAAAGGTTGTCAGCATTGTTACTATTCCATAAAATACAA
Organism: Lissotriton helveticus; assembly: GCF_964261635.1. Lineage (NCBI taxonomy): Eukaryota > Metazoa > Chordata > Amphibia > Caudata > Salamandridae > Lissotriton > Lissotriton helveticus. The sequence continues at coordinate 489,348,701 of NC_136067.1, read as the reverse complement.
AGGGAGAAAGCATCTTATAATGCTAAAGGGAAACAGATTTAAAATATACCTAGATTTCACACTCCCTACCTAACAGGTTAGTTTATAACTACAGAAGGTCCCATAGGATTACATGGGCGGACCCATACCTCTGGTACTCAGCAGTAGTGGATCACATTGAGTTCTGCACAAACTGTCAGGAAATGAATGTTCTCCAACTGTGTGTAATCATGCCTGCACACTGCATTATTAAACGTGCCAGTATAAGAGGTGGCCACAGCTGCATATGTTTTATGGCTCGAATGTGCGAGGATCATTCCGAATAACAGACACAGTCTCCAAGATAACCTTGATGTTCCATGCTCTCACTATACACACTAAACTAGCGAGGCAGTCTACAAATGTAGCATAACAAATTATTCTCATGTGAAGCAAAATACTCAGCCTTCTCTAAATGATATCGCAAGTGCGTGTCGTGTGCAAAGCAGAGCAGGAAAGCAAAAATGGTGTTTAAGCTTCTAATAAACCCATGCTAACCTAACACGGTGTGAGTGCAAACCTCAGCCCCACGACACCCTTCCTTGCTCGAAGCACGTGATATAAACATGGACTAATTACGAACGCAGAGTCCAAGCCTGAAAAGCACAGTCAAGTTCATATTTGCAAAAAAATGATTCGCTGTTTCATAGAAAGCAGTAACTAAATAATAAAGAATAGGTAGAAAATTCAAAGAGTCTTATTCCAACAGCGTTTAAGCACAGTATGTAGCAACAGCCTCCAAGAGGAAGTCATTGTTCCCATCTGAAAACATTTCAGCCATCCAATTCAATAGTGGGAATGAACATACATGTTCCTCAACGACCGGAGCCTCTATCACCATCGCAGGAAAACTCGGGTCATCTTCAATGTAACTGCATGCCAAGAAGTCATGCGCCGCTGCAAAAACATTCCAACGTCCCATTATTCCATGTATCGCTGCTAAGGCCATAATCCCGCCGCAGAACAGAGCAAGTCATGAACCACTAAGGGGCTCATCAGCTGGTCATAATCCGCGTTGGGAGACACCGTACAGCAGAGACACAAATCCAGGGCCCAGTCGAAAACGCAGTTCAGGCAATGGAAGTCAGGTTGAACGCATGTGAAAAAGGAAAATAGAAACGATAATCCATAAGCTACACTCAATGTAGCCAGAGGCAGGGCTCCGTAATAACTAAGCATTCGGTTGCGCACCAGCAACAACAGAGTAATATTGTCGTGTGCTGCAGGATGTGCATCCATATTTAAGTAAACAAATTAATAGAAGCACACCGGCAACTAACGCGAGTATTAAGGGGAATCCACCAACGATGCTGGAAAAAATCGAATGGAAAAATGCCGAGAAGACACCAAATATAGTTTGAAAAGAAGTCACAAGGCCACTGCTTATAACTTTAAAAAAGTAAAGTAACTCTGTAGTCAAGGACGCATTAAAGATAGTCTGAATGCAGGGGCACGTCTGTTTTTAATAAAGCATGCACTTCTGTACGGGTGTTTGCTACATGAAGGACAAATGTTTCTCTAGCAGATGTAAGAGCGACCTCTTTTTGAGACAATAGCGCTCTTATACGGCTCATTTGGTTGACTCTTCTTTCAAGGTGTGAATCGACGGCCAGATAGAAACATCCAGCTTCCCATGCAGAGGAGTAAACACAACTTTTTTAAAGCAAATCACATGCTCAGTTACCGTAACCATGTAACGGATGCCTGCTAACATTGCACAACAATCTGCATTATTTCAAATTAAATAACTCACGTTTCCAATAAACTGAACGTTGGTATGATAGCAGGTGTCGGAGTGCCTTTCAAAACTCAGGCAAAATTAGGCGCATCTTGTTTACAAGAGCCATGCAATTGTATGTGTCTACAAATTAAGGAGTGATCTGGTGCTATTGTGCAATCCTCGCCATTCAGATAGACTTCTTTTCCCTCCCTCAGGCACCTATATGTAAATGATAATAACCAAGCTTCATGGAGATAAGCGCTGCCTAAAGATCCATATCTTCCTATAGCATAGTATTTCATGTAAACCTCAAACTTAAACAGGCTAAAAAGTAACGTTATGATACCGTGGAGAAGTCGCACAGCTCAATCGGATCTCCAATGAGTGACCACTTCTAACCATTCTCATAGCGCGCCCTGTGCTCTGATTTGACAGCGAGAGACTGATCGCACCATAGTTTGTACTGCTAATCATTCTCAGCATACGCTACGAATACGCTTTCACGTTACACGTCGCATCAAAGCTTCAGTGTGACGTCATGTACGGCGCCCCGTACACAAAGACGCAAATGTTTTTAATTGTTTAAAACATATATTTATGTATTTAATGAACATAGTAACAGAAGACATTATCTAGGATAATTATGAAAAAAAAATGTTTTAAGTTCCAATAATCCTATATTACTTTTAAAAGCAATTACACAAATCACGGTGGAACGTCATGTGTACTCGCATCGTAAGAGTAAGGTAATCACAGCGTAAGAGTACCCAAAGCCATGTGACTTTAAAAGAAGAGATTTGATTGGTTCATAACACTTCCTATTACAACTGTTGAAACTTCCGTCCCATTTTAATAATTCTACTTTGACTTTCTAAGAAGAAGCATCTCTTCTGAGAATCTTGTCAAATAGAATGAAGTTTACCATAATAACAGCAATGGACTCATCTTCCAGCCATTCTTCAGAGGAATATTTAATTCCTGAAGAACCTCCAAAGAAGAGGAAAGAAGCTCTAATTTGGCAGTTTTTTACTTTTTCAGAAGGGCAAAAAAATGTTAATGCTCCAAAAGTAACCTGTTACATTTTCAAAACTCTTTCAAGGGGTGATCCATCTCAAAAATACTCCTTTGGCACAGCAAATATGGAGCGACACATGAAGAACTTACACCCCAACAAATTTGCTCGAGCTGCAACACAGAGGTTGAAGGACAACCCATCTGCTACTGCACCAAGCACATCAACTGCTGCAGCAGCATTTTCAGCAAGCACTCCACACCTACAAATTGATCCTGATTTTGCTAAAGTTAAAATTCTATGTATTTATTGCAATAAACTTTTGTGTTATGGGAAACGTTCTATTGACCTGATAAAACGCAGGAAGCAGGAGCATCGCTTTCCTCGACAATAGTTTTTTTTCATTCTTTTGTTCCTGTTGGACACTTCCAAGCCCCCCATTAAAGAAAAAAATTGCCCCCAGGATTTGGCCCCCCCGGGAGCTAATTAAGAATAAATCGGACTTCTAGGTTTTTTTTTCCTTTTCCACCGCGTACGAGTACAATACGCGTACCCCGCATTTTTTTTTTAAAGTATATTTTTGCGCCTAAAGATCCATGTGGGACCCCCTGAGCAGGCCTAGAGGATCAACATGTTTCTACCCTGCCCCCTTTCCTTATTTTTCAACTTTCTTTTACTGTTTTCTTGTGACTCGGTGCTATCGAGGCACAAGATGGCTGCCAGCACTTCCTGGTTTGGAGTGTTGACAGACAGTTGACATCCAATCAGCATGCAGCTCATGCTCGTAATTGTACGGATTTTGGTACGCGTGCAGTACTTCGTCTCTAGATATCACTATGATTTTACGTTTGATTTTCTCTGGAACTACTGAACCGATTTACACCATTTAATCAAAAAGCTCAATCTGCGAACCAAACTCTACCTCTCTGCCAAATTTGGTGTAATTCCGTTCAGCTGTTCGGGCTGTAGCCCTGGCTAAAGGTCCCTATGGAAAATTGCATGGGGAAAACACGTTTTGGAACTCCCTTTTTTTCTTGGCCCCCACTTGACGAATCACCCCCAAACTTTCAGGGAAGGAGCGGAACCGAGCAGGCCATTTTCTTGGTGAAATTCGCAAAGATTCGTCTACCAACGCCAAAGTTATTTCAAATGGAATGTTGTGGATTTCCTATGGAAACTAGGTCCTAACTATAACTACCTACTGGCGACCGCCAGTAGGTTATATATATATATATATATATCTATATATATATATATATTCAGAAGATAGCCATTCACAGCCGCTTCACGCCGAATAACGAAAGGGCAGAACCACCAAGTAAGTGCCAGTTTCAGTGATTTATTTGTGCCAATTTGCCAGCCTGCAATCCACCATGACGCGTTTCGCCACCACCAACGAGGCTTGATCATAGACACAGACAAAGGCATTTATAGTGCAAATATTCAAATGGGTTCAGCTAAAGTAGTTTCAAAGCATAAACAGTGAAAAAATACTTAGTGTTTAAAAACGACAATAAAGGGCATAGTGCCCATAAGGTTCAACTAATAAACAGTCAATAATGAATTTAGAAGTTGATCCTAATTACATTTATAATACATATGAAAAATATATATATATGTACATTTTAGTTAAAAACCAAAAAACAATCCGAAAATTTCATATATATATACATTTCGCTGATGTGTGCAAACAAATCATACTATGTACAAAACAATTGTGACAATATAATAGATAACGGAACCTTATAATAACATTTATCCTCGTTTTAAAATCAAATCACAATCATCACTGTTATGAGCGTTCAAGCCTAATGGCTGAAGAAAAAATCATACCAACTGAAAACCCATTTCATTAATTCCCACTATAATGCCCTCCTTGGGGTACTGCAGATATTAAAAAAATATTTAGTGAAAGTGCAAGTGCTACATAAAAATCATTCTACAGAATTTTAGCAGGTTACCGAATCTGATCACGAATAACTCCCTTTTTTAGGAACTCATAATTTTCAAGTACATTATATGGCTATATATCCCACAGGAGTGAGCTGAAAAGAATTAGAGGCAGGTGTACATATCCTCACTGGCGTAAAAACCTCCAGGATTTTTACTGTTAAGTTCTAAAATATATCTCGTCTCTAACAGGCGCAACTTAGCATCCCTGTTACCACCTCTCTTAAGGGGTAGAATGGAGTCGACGAGAAAATATTGAAGCATATTGGGGTCACTATTGTGTACAGATTCGAAGTGCCTAGCCACCGGGTAAATCTGATCCCTTACTGATATTGCCCTAAGGTGTTGCAAAATGCGCTTGTGGGCGGGCAGACGTGTACTGCCCACATATTGGAGCCCACAGGGACACTGCAACACGTAGACCACATATTCGGTCTTGCATGTGAGTCTCTTGTTGATGGCAATTGGTTTATCTAGGAAAGGACTAGAAATGAGTGTCTTATTTATCCCATGGCGACAGGCCTTACAGGTTTGGCACTTCTTGAAACCTGTAATGTGATCCATCCAAGATTTGGAGGTATCCAGACTACTGCTTACCAAAGTATTGGCCATGGTGGGGGATCTCTGAAACGTAAGGTTCGGTTTGTTAGAAACCAGACCCCCTATGATTGGATCCACCTTGACCAGATTCCAGTTTTTATTGAATATTCTCCTAATTGCTGAATGTTGATTGCTATATGTAACAATGGCTCTTGCCTGTATTTGCTCATTGTTACTCCTCGCTACATCAGGTCTTTTTCTGGGTACTAGGGCTTGTTCTCTTGAGATACCCCTGGTGCGTTTGATAGCCGCATCTAATATTTCATTACTGTACCCCCTGTTGAGGAACCTGCTTTTGCTTGCTTGCTGAGCTAAATCACATTCAGTGTCCGAACTACATATTCTCCGCAGCCTAAGCATCTCCCCGTAGGGGATACTACGGATAAGATGTTGTGGGTGCTGGCTTGATGCATGTAGCAACGTATTCCCTGCGGTAGATTTTCTGTGTAGTTTTGTTTGTAGTGTGTTATCTTTGATGTAGACCTCTACGTCCAAAAAAATTACAGTTTCTTTGTGAATCTGTGAGGTGAATTGTAAGTTCAAATTGTTGACATTTAGTTCCCTCACAAAATCAGTGGCTTCCTCAGATGAACCATTCCAAATCATAAATAAATCATCTATATATCTAAGGTATAACATCACCTTGTTAGTCACGATATCTCTATATTGGCCCATAAGGACCTGCTCCTCCCACAGCCCCATGTGCAAACATGCGAAGCTGGGGGAGAAGCAGGCCCCCATAGCTACCCCTCTCATTTGCTGATATACCTGATTATTGAATGTAAAAAAATTCTGTTCCAGGCATAGCCTTAGCATACCAACAATCATTTTGTTGTGTTGTACACATTCTATGGGGCGTTTGTCAAGGTAATGCTCCACTGCCTTAACACCATCACAGTGTTTAATCGACGTGTAAAGCGAGGTTACATATAAAGTCATTAGAAGAAATTCATCATTCCAGTCTACTAAGGCCAATTTACAAATATATATATTTCCAAAAAGACCTGCCTATGTTTCTTCGGAAAAGGATATAGAACGGACTCCACTTCGATATGTGCTTCAAATCTTTATTTTGTGCCTGCTGCCGCCATACGCTCAACTGTGCAATATGGACCAATTAAAAATATTGCTCCTGGGGAGGAGCTTGGCGGGCATCCGAGATGGCCGCTTGAGCACAGCGCTCTCCGGACCCTCGCCGCTCCCGGCATTTTATCCTGGCTGAATCCTGATTTCTTGCAAGAATTCGTGTAGGGGACGTTTGGCTGATTACCCTGGCACTTTTCAGAAATCGATTTGGATCTCGTATTCCTGAGATATGGTGCTCTGAACTTTTGGGCTCCGCCCTTGAGGTGCGCCCGGGACGGGGTGCGGTACTGTAGCCGTCCTGCAATTGAACAACAACGGCAGGAGATCTGGCCTTGTGGGTCCCCCCCTTCCTAAGTTTCGGTTTCGATTCTGTTCCGACTTGGGCCACGGATGTGGATGTCGTGTTGCGACTGAGACTTGGAGGCAGATCGGCTGTTGGGCTTTCATGTGACCTATTTGCTGGCTTGGCGACCTCTACCCGGGTTGTGCCCCCTTTTTATGTACTTTTGATCCTGTACTTTGGGTGTCGGGCCCGTCGACCCTGGTGGCTTGTCCTGTGACGCATCTTCAAAATGGCGGGCAGAGGGGACAGAGAGACGCGCAAGATGAAAACACCTCTGCGCGGAGCTCCAGTTCAAACAAATGTCATGGACCGTTATACCCATTCTAAGGGGTCCCCCGGAGCTGCCCTGCCTGGTTCTAGTATAGCGTCCGAACGAATTTTGGAAGAGTCGGCGGAGCCCTCCCTACAGGATATCATGGGCGCCATCTCGGGTGTGAGGGAATCCATCGGCCTACAGTACGAGACCTTGGCCCATAAACTTGACACCGTGGCTATTGAGGTGAATCTGATTCGTGCTGATCTCGGCAAGACGAATGAGAGGGTACAATCACTGGATATTAAATCCTCTAGCCTTACAAATGACGTCTCTGAGCTACAAACAGAGATTGGAAATCTCCGTCGGGGGAACGACTTCATGACCCGTCGCCTGGAGGACTTTGAAAATAGGGCGCGTCGCTGCAATGTTCGCCTGGTTGGTGTACCGGAAAACCCTGAACCCCACTCGGTGGATCTCCTGGTTGAGGATCTGGTCTTGAACCATCTGGCCCCTTCTGGTCTCACAAAATTTTTCACGGTGGAACGCGCACATCGTGTTCCAGGGGGCAAAGTCAAGCCGGGAGCCCCGCCGAGACCCATTGTAGCGAAGCTTTTTCATTATAGAGACCGGGACGCTATCCTGCAGGCCTCGCGGGTGAAGGGCCCGGTGGCCTTTGAGAATGCTACGGTGAACTTTTACCCGGACTTTTCCCAACAGGTTCAGAGACAACGTATGGAGTTTCGTGGTGCTAAGAAACGTCTCCGGGATCGGGGCCTACGTTACGCCATGCTCTTTCCCACCAGACTCCGGGTCGAATACAATGAGCGTACCCTTTTCTTTGATCGGCCGGATACTGTTAATGACTGGCTGGACTCATTGCCTGACCGTCCTCCTGAGACGGACTCCGCCGCTCACCCTGGTGGTGCCGAAGGTGGTGTGGAGATCTAACTGTTCGGCTCTTATGTCTTATTTTGAATGCATTCTCAGGAGTGTTGGCCGGCGTCCCTCTACATTGTAATCATTCTGTCTTTCGTTTGTTATTTTTGTTCTTGCTGAGGTCGGGGGTGGATGGAACGGAGACCTTTCCTCCTCCGGGGTCTTTGTGTAGAATAGGGGTTCTTGGGCGACAGGCACACTGCAGGTTGGGGTGGCTCTTTAGCTTTTTGCAGGGGTACAGGGTGGGGGGTGTTTCTCTTCAGTTTGGGGGAGGGGGATTGGGAAGTTTTTTCTTTTCTGTGTGTTGTTTTCAAGGCGAGTTACTCCTGTGTTTGCTGCTGTTTCTGATGTCTAGCTCATGGACGAGGGGTCTTGGCTCGGGCGGTTGGGATGGGGGGTAGAGGGTTGAAATTTCTTTCCTGGAACGTTAATGGCCTGGGAGATCGTATTAAGCGCAGTGTGGTCTTAAAATGTATACGACGTTTGTCACCGGACATTGTTTTCATGCAAGAAACCCATTTGATTGGTAATGTTTGTTATGCAATGAATAGATGGGGCTACCGCCTTGTGGCACACTCGGGGTTTACCTCCGGATCTAGGGGTGTGGGTATTCTTGTTCGAACCTCCCTCCCCCTGGCGATCGATGAGGTGATTCATGATGACCGTGGGAGATATACTGTCCTGGTGGGTAGGTATGAAGGCCGCACCCTATCTCTCTTCAATGTTTATGTTCCCCCGGGTTTGCAGGCCTCTACTTTTACTGACTTGGGCCGTGTTTTGTTAGATCTCCCTGATAGCACTCTCTTTCTGGCCGGTGATTTTAATTCGGTGCTTTCCGGCCTTCACGATCGCCATCCCCCTAGAGATACCCCGCAGGCTCAGCAGTGTTTGGGTGGGTTTTTGGATACCTTTGGCCTTGTGGACTGCTGGCGACTGTTGCATCCTACTCAGCTCCAATACACCTTCCATTCTGGGGCCCATGGCAGTCTGTCTCGGCTGGATTATTTCCTGATGCCCGCAGCCCAATCATCGGCGGTTCGTGAGATTTTACATTTGCCGAGGGGTATTTCTGATCACTCGCCGCTTTGGCTTCGTTTCGAGGTTGGGGTAGAGGCGGCGGGCCGAGTGGCTCCCATTAACCCTTGGTATCTTTCCTCCCCTGAGACTCGTACCCTCTTGGTCAAGTCCATTGATGCATATTTCCTGGAAAACGAGGGGTCGGTCTCTTCGGCTGTATCCCTGTGGGAAGCCTTTAAAACTGTGATTCGTGGACAGGCCCTTTCCTTGATTGTTGAAGCTAAGAGGGCTGGGAGGAGGGAGGTGGTGGACCTTGAGGGGGAGATCTCTGCTTTGGAGGACGAGTTGGAATCTGGTGTCACGCCTGAGAAACTTCATGCCCTGGGTCTAAAACAGTTTGCATATAAATCTCTGGTCACTGACGCTGCAAAGGTGATGTTTCGTGAGCAGCAGGGCAGATTGTACGATGTGGGTGACAAGGCGGGCAAACTCCTAGCGTGGTTGGACAAGAAAGAAAGAGTTAATCGTGTGGTGCCCGTGATTCAGTCTGCGAGTGGTGAGAATGTGATTGATCCGACCGCCATTGTTGATCGTTTTGCGGAATATTTCCGTGTGGTATATGCTCCCGTGTCTGTGAGGGATTTTGCCGACTCCCGCCTTCTTCTGCGTGATATCACTTTGCCCTGTGTCGCCGACTTGGACCGTATTGCTTTGGACTCCCCTTTTACGAATGATGAGATAGCCAATGCAGTTCGATCGCTCCGTTCGGGCAAGGCACTGGGCCCGAACGGTTTGCCTATTGAGTTGTACAAGTTACGCCCCGATAAGGTGGCGCCGTATCTCCGCGCCATGTTTCTAGAATCTCGTGAGCGGAATATACTTCCTTATGATCAGCGTCTGGCGACAATCGTCGTCATTCCCAAAGAGGGTAAACCACGTGACCTCTGTTCCTCGTATAGGCCCATATCCCTATTAAATGTTGAACCTAAGGTGTTGGCTAAACTTTTGGCGACCCGTCTCCTTTCGGTTCTTGGGGAGTTGGTCCATCCGGATCAATCTGGCTTTATCCCGCATCGCAACACTGCTCTGAATTTACGTCGCCTCCACGGCGCGCTGGCGAGGGCGGGGCTTTTGACTGAACCGGCCATTTTGGCGTCCCTGGATGCCTCCATGGCCTTTGATACTGTGGAGTGGCCCTATTTATGGGCGACACTTGAGAAATTTGGATTCGGGTGCGAGTTTATTAGCTGGGTTAGGCTGTTGTACGCGGAACCTCTGGCGCAAGTTGTAGTGAACGGTAGAGTGTCGGCCCCCTTCTCCTTGGGCAGGGGTACCCGTCAGGGTTGCCCCTTGTCCCCTCTGTTGTTCGCGCTCGCTCTTGAACCGTTGGCGGCCTGGCTCCGTTGGGAACCGTCCCTTAAAGGTATTCGTTGGGCCCCGGATTTCGAAGATCGCGTCTCGCTTTATGCGGACGACATCCTCTTGTATCTTACTTCTCCTCGCAAGTCTTTATCTGTTTTATTTGACGTTCTTGCGTCCTTTGGCGCTAACTCAGGCCTCGTCATCAACTGGTCTAAGTCCTGTGTATACGTTTTATCTGGTATCTTGCCTCCATTGCCGAGTAGACTTCCTCTTCAGGTGGTCCGGGATGGTTTCAAATACTTGGGGGTTTTTGTTACCTTGGATCCGTCCCTTCGTTATGATCGTAATCTCCTTCCCCCGTTGCTTAGGCTCCGTTTGGACGTTGCCCGCTGGCGTAAACTTCCCCTGTCTCCACTGGGTCGGGCGGCCCTGTTTAAGATGATGTCACTACCGCGGTTTCTCTACGCTCTCCAGAATTATTATGATCCTATCCCCAAAACCTATTTTCGGGAGATTGAGAGCCTTCAGAGGCAACTTATTTGGGATGGGCGACCGCGCATTGCTCTCGCGAAACTTTCCATCCCGTGGTACGATGGGGGCATGGCGCTCCCCGATATTAAGAGATACTACTGGGCTTCCCATCTGTCCGCTATTAATCACGCTATGTTCTCTCCGGGTCGTAATCCGGCGTTTGAGATGGATAAACTTCAGCTTCCGGGAGGTGACTTTAATAGAGTGCTCTATTCTCGCTCCGCTGGGCGCCATCTTGTGGGACCTACTTTGACTGCTTTGACGGTGTGGCGTGCTGCGAATGTGAGCCTGGGCTGGGAGGATCGCTTGACGTTGGCGACGCCGCTTTATGCTTCAGAACGTCTGGGCGGTCTTTGGTCTTCCAAGGGTTTTGACCGTTGGGACTTGATTGGGATTTCTAAAGTGGGGGATGTATATTCTAAGGGTTCTGTGCGCCCGTTTCAGGCCCTCCAGGCTGACTACGGCCTGAGTAGTCGTGAATTCTTTCGTTATTTACAGATCAGGCACGCTTTGGTTTCGGTGTTTGCTCCTGGTGAGATTCCGCCTGACTCTTCCCCACTTGAAGACCGTATCCTTGACGAACATCTTCCTGATAGCATTATCTCCCTGATCTATAAAAAGTTGATTAACAATCGGACTGACTTATTGGCCCGGCTTCGGGAACAGTGGATGGGAGATGGGTTGGAACTTGATGATGAGGATTGGCAATCGGCCCTCTCCTCTCCGAAGGAGGTGGCTATACCGGCTCGACTCCGTCTGGTCCAATTGAAGATCCTTCATCGGGTGTACGTGATGGGACCGCGACTGATGGTGATGGGCTTTTCCTCCGATGGCCTGTGTAAGCGTGGATGTGGTTTGCGTGCTACTTTCCTGCATATTCTTTGGGAGTGCCCGATGGTGGCTGCTTATTGGGTGGCTGTGCTTGATCTGATGACAGTGGTGACAGGGATATCCTTGCGTCCGGAACCTCGTCGCTGTCTTTTGAATGTTTGGGAGCCCACGGACTATTCGGTGGCACGGACTAGATGGGCCACCCTGGGCTATATGATTGCGAAGCGAGATATTGCGCAACTCTGGGGGGCCTCCAGGCCCCCAGCCCTCTCGCAATGGGAGGATAACATGGATTGGTCCATGTTCCGTGAGAAAACTGTCTATGTGGCCAGGGGCAGACCCAGGGCATGGGTGAAGGTGTGGGGTCAATGGAACGAATACCGTGGCGACATTTGTACTCCTCCCCTTGTGGACACTATCGAGATTACCCTATCTCCTTAGGCTAGCGTTCCCGGAATCTTCATATAGGGACTGAGCTGGTGTCTCCGGCTCTCCCCCCTTCCTCTTCCTGATCTCTGCCCCCCTCCCCCCCCCCCCCACTCCGCACTCCTTAGTGCTTAGGATATTGCTACTGCACTTCCGCTGCTGTCCCCCCCTTGCGTCCCTTGGGCTGACCTTCAGTGATACACTCTCGCCTTTCTGTGTGTTTGTTCTTTCATATTTATAAAACCTGTTTTTGTCCTGTATATAATGTGGAGTATTGCATTGTTGATTGACGGTTACCTCTGCGGGCATATATGGTATGTGTCCACTCCTTTTTAGCGGCTGGCCCGTGTGGTTGTAGGCCCATCCTTGTATTTTTTGCTTGCTCAAATAAAGGTTTTTAAAAAAAAAAAAAAAAAAAAAATATTGCTCCTATTTCAAATAGATCAAAATCAAAACAATGTGCTGCATAATTCTACATAATGTGCCTTTTGTTGCTGCTTAATTTAGGTAGCTTTTCTGAATAATCTGGTCTTCCTGTGCTGCATAATCCAAGTAGCCCAAGTCAAATAGTAGAATGTTTGGGGGTTGTCATTATCATGATGAAACACGTACATGTGAGCATTCCTTTATTAATACAATTGTACTGGATAACGTTATCTGACAACATTTAAATGTTTTCATGTAATTTTAAAGTGTTATGAAAAACTTTTGGACATGTCATTTACTAAATCCTCAGGTTATATTTAAATTAGTGTCTTTTGACTTGCAAACCAACCTCAACCCCAGCTGCCCCTAACAGCCACCGCACTGATTCCATTCGCCCTCGCACATTGAAATAGATGAGCTTGGGTTTCTCTGCTATAGTTCACGATTCAAACCTCCTGTGTAGTTAAACACAGGTCAACCTGTTAATCGGTAACATATATATGGAGCAGTGTACATTTGGATTCTATCTTAAGATACCTTAGTATCATAATCATGTGTAGGCAGCAATCAAATATATTTTGTGTGATTAACGTTCTAAAAGAAGATGGAGTACCATATATTTAAAGGGCTCCACTTGTAAATGATACAATATTATAAATAAGGCTCCCTGTTTCCCATTTTTAATGATTTCTGCAGATAAATAGAGATAGAAAACATTTATATTCGTGTCTCTATTTATTTTAAATGTGGATAAAAACTAAATTTGGGTTGTTTTTTGAGTAATTCATGACTGCCAGGCCAATAGCTGTGTGGATAGATAGTTAATGGGGTTACAAACGAAAGACATTTTAGTAAAGAGGCTTTAACAGCAGTAAATATGCACAAGGTTGTTAAAGAAACTTGCATCTTTTCATATAAGGGCATTGATGTATCTTCTGCGGGTGTCACAGCATTGAAACTGGGCAGGCATTCAAGCATGAGAGCATATTTATCGGTTAAATAAATGTGGAAATATACAAATTTTTGCTTGATTTTTCCACAAAACCCAAAATAAGGGGCCTATTACGATGGAGGATTTTCCACATCCTCCGGGCCGGCGGAAGCCACCGCCGGCCCGGAGGATGCGGAAAATCCTCTGCGGACCCACCAAAGACCCACCGCCACATTAGGATGGCTGGTGGGTCCTGGTTTCCGTCCGCGGCTTTTCCGCCGCGGTTGGCTTACAACCGCGGCGGAAAAGCACTAATATGGTGACGGTGTCTCTCAGACACCGTCAGCCAGATTAGGATGGGCTCTGAAACATGCTTTTCCGCCGTGGAAAAACATGTGTAACTTCACTGCGGGGGCCCGTTGCGGGCCCCCTAGGTGAAGGGGGGTGGGGGGTGCACATGGGGGGTACCTATGGTACCCCCCTGCATTTGTATGCAGAAAGTGGCTGGCACCACGCGGTGCCTGCCACTTTCTACATACAAATGCAATGCGTGCATTTTTAACATTGCTGCGGGTGCAGCTTGAAGCCGCACCCGCCGCAATGTTAAAAATAGAGGATGTGACCGCCAGGGTAGCGGTCACATCCTAATTGCACAGGAGGGAACTCCGCAGCCCATGCGGAGGTTCCCTCCTACTCTATGGTGGCGGACGGACTCAGGTCCGTCGCCATCATAATGTGCCCCTATATGTGGATAAATACAGACAACATTAGCAAACAATAAAAATGGATAAATACAGATGGAAATGTCAAATAAATAAATACCATAAAACCGGGAGCCCTAATTATACATTGTGTTTTAAGAATTGTGACCAATAGAAAAGTTTGAAGGACTTATTCATTAATACTATAAAGGAAAATGTAAGTTCCTGATGTGATTTAGTAGGAGGATAATGAGACAAAATGTATGTGTAACTAATGTTTAGAGGTTCATGTGTAACATGACATTAATTCACTTGAGTGTATTTTAATTAATATTTATTATTAGCCTTTTGCATTACTCATGTGTTAAGATACTTTAATTGTTATATATTTACAATTGTGCAGGTATTTGCAACCCAGTGCACTGTTAAGTTGACTTAATTTTGATGCCTGTGTATAATTTCAGTGCAAGTTTACGTTGCAGTTAACATTTGTTATGCCTTTAACCTTCATTGTGGAATGTTTTCATTCACATTTTGTTTCCTTTGCAGGAGTGGACCCTGCCTCATTAGTTAGTATAGTAGGGTGTTGTTTTCATTAGATAGCAAGGTATGAGAAGACAAAGTTTGGCAAGGAGAAACGTGGTAACAAGCAAGGAGGCGAGTACTCATGGAGGAGGACAAGAATGACAAAGGACGAATGAAGTTGCAACTTATCAATGTGGGAAAGGTAGTGCAAGTATCCAATTTGTGCCAGAATCATGGAAAGTACTGGAGAAAGTCACCTGGTATTGTCTATCTTGAATGAAACTGACATCTTATGCTGTAACTTAGTGAGGGGCATAGAGATATCTTAGGATTTCACTGGGAGCAGACCTATGCTTCTGCTTTGTGTGGCTTTATGCTATGTGACCCATAGTTGGAATGCTTTCTACTGAAGACTGACAGCTGACACCTTTCTAATTTCACCTTCATTCAATGCTTCTCAGTTTAGGGTTGTCCCTTTAAGGTAGTGTAGGGAGAGATAGTGTGCTCATGGTTTCCTTTGGGAATCATTTGATGTAGTTTAATACTCAATTATTTTTAGTGATTACTTGCATTTTCATTATAGAAATAGTTATCTGCGTTTTGTTATGGGGTGAACCTCTTTAAGAGATTCAGATTAATGTTGTTTGTTCTGTATTTCTATTTGATAATGTTAAGGCTAGTTTACATAAATTTGTTTCTAAATGTATAATTAAACCTTACTCATCTTATATTCAGTTTTGGACTGGATTATTAAGTGACCAAATTTGGTTAATCTATATTGAAATGTTAAATTGTTATTAAGTTCTTCCTCTTAGCTCTCATGCTGCTAAAAAGAGTAGGGACATCTGAGTGGGCCCAGCTCTCTCAAATAAGTGGCTAAAAAGGTGTAAATAAAGCACTGTGTGTTGCCCTGTGCACCCAGAGTTGGTAGTGATCCTTATGTGCTCACTCATGCAACAAGTTTCTTGAGAAGGCTCAGTTCCTACTGCAAACCTAAGAAAAAGTGGTTTCATCCATGTATTCATCCACTTTGACCCTGGTTAATTATTGGACATCTCACTGATACAGTTTTGTGAAACTGCGCTTAAAGCTGCAAGAGTGACAATTGGGACAAGACAGATTTTCTGAAAACATGTTTATCAATGTCACAAACACATACAAAATGTCTTGTCGACCTGTGGTCAAACCTTTGTGAAAAAATAAGGAAAAATTATTCTGCAGCCAAGAGGACATTGGTTACTCCGCTTAAAGAATTGAATTGAGTTGAGTTGAATTGAAAGGGAACAGAAAAGTCTTGAGTTGCTTCCGGAAGACCTGGTGATTTGAAATAGTGCGTAGGTGAATTGGCAAGGAGTTCCAAAGTTTGGTGGCGTTATAAGAAAAAAGCCGTTCCCTGCTTCTGGCCTTCTTTATTCTGGGGACATCAGCCAATCGCAAATCGTCTGATCGAAGTTTCCTCTTTGCTTTATAGGGGCGGATCATAGTAGAGTCCCTTGCATTGTTTTGTGAGTGATGCACAGGGTCTTGAATCTGAGGCGCTTCCGCACTGGGAGCCAGTGTGGGGAACGTATTGCCGATTTTGCTGATTGTCTGTTAGATAATCCCGTCAGCAGTCTTGCTGCACTGTTCTGGACTACCTGAAGTTTAGAAATCACTGAGACGGGAGAGCTTAGATATAATGCGTGCCCGTAGTCCAGCCTAGAGAGTATGAGGGATTGTATCAGAACCTTTTTAGCAAGGGGGGAAGAAGAAGGAGGATTTTGCGGGCCATTCTAAGAAGGCCAAAACAGGTTGCAGTAGTTTTTCTAGCATGAGTCCTGAAATTCAGGTCCTGGAGAGCGAGTAATTCAAATAAGATAAAATGTATATATCACAGGGGGCAATACAGTAACATTCTACAAGGTAGTAGGGATGTCATTCCCCTCTTATCCCTAAAGTATATCACAGATTTGTCTCTAATTTCTCAAATCTTCAGCAATTTTTTTTATCTATCTGAACAGATGACATCCACATTTCCTCTGCAATTATCCATCCTCTGGCATTTTTACACCACAAAAAGAAGCAAGGACAAGTGTTTTGCAGCCAGCGTGTCGCCAACTGGCATTTTCCAAGCAATAGTCCTAGTGCTACAATTCTGTAGTGGACAATGTGCTTCTTTGGTTTTGGTTGTAAGGGCAAAATACAACAAGGCAAATAAATGGAAGATAAGTTTCTTCACACCCTTGTCAGCTGAGCAACTACTGGTGACTAATAATCAGACGCAATGCTACATGTCCAAATCATGTGTAGGAAATCAGCTGCACATGTCCAGCATTGCAGACATCAGTCGGTCGCTCATGATAAATTTTGAGTATGATAACAGGAGTGAAGTGGTGACATTCTTAGTAGACGTTTTCCCTGAAAAATTTGCTCGACACATTCCTGACATATGATATGGCCTTATTCCATTCTGCATTTGAGAGCTGTATCCAAAGTCTGCGCTCCAAATCTGCCTGACCTGTAAGTGAGAAGTAGGGCTTTATCTAGATAGTGCCCGTTATAAATATAACCGTGGGTGTCGACTGTCTACCATGCTGCAATGAAGTCAACTTCCATAACAGCCCTGATTATAGTGGTTTTACAGAGAATCTCTCTTATGTATCTTGGGTGCTTTTATCACTCTAGCATAGAGTAGGAGTTGATCCTTTCTCAATCCAAAAGAAGTCTGGGTTTCCTCAAACGTATGGAGTGATTACTTTCTATACCACTTACCCCTTCATAACAGTCTTCTGCCGTCCAACTTGATACTCCTGCCTCTGTATGTGATATGTGAAAAGTTCTTCAATCCCTACAGCGGCACCTCAATTGCAAATGCTTCTACATTTAGAATCTACTAAACTGCCCATTCCATATTTTAAACATCAAATATATAACATACAACACTCAAGGGCTGGCAATCATCCGGTACCTGGAACTGATACTTTCAATATTGGAAGGGTCATCAAACAGAAGGGAAACATTCCAATCATGAGGTTGGTAGTAGCATTCCATGTCTGGACTTCCTGATCTGATTCACTTGTATGGTACACCTAAAGTGTGTTTAACTTAATCCTGGGCTATATTTCCATCCAAATCGGGGAAGATTGTAAACTTCATGTGAAACATTTTCTTGGAAGAAGAGTCTTTTGAAAACATAAAGGTACCTGGCATGTGTCTTGACTTACCACCTTGGGTTCATGCTCAAGTATGTCCTCCTAATACATAAATGCTTTCACACAAGATACTTGAGTGTATATTACTGATGTCTCATTAGCCCAGTACAACTGTACTGGATCATCAGACAGATATTTGAGAGGTCATCTCATCCACAACTTATCGTGGCATGCTTCATCATAGGTAACCACTCACAATGGGGTACAATAGTACCACTCCAGCAGACTCAAACAAGTAGATGATACTTGGGAGTTCTTAATTAACTATTTCAGGATAATGCCATTGGTCCAGTTGGAATAGTAGCAAGAAAAATATCTAGAGGTAAAACAGTAGAAACTAACTAAACTAAAATAAATGTAGTTTCTACTGATCTTGCTAACTACCGACCAATCTCACTCCTCCCTCTGCTGGCTAAGTTTCTGGAAAAATGCATTAATCAGCAACTGACAATCTACCTTGAATCAAACAGCTTATTCGACCTGTCTCAGTCTGGCTTGAGACCGCTTCACAGTACAGAGACAGCTTTGCTTTCGGTCACTGACCATATTAAATGCTTCCTTGATGCCAATGCACCTGCAATGTTAGTTCTGCTAGATCTGTCAGCAGCATTTGATACAGTGTTTCATCCACGGCTTCTTGACAGACTACAGGAGATCGGGATTCATGGTATGGCTCGCCAATGGTTAGTGGATTCCCTGTCGAACAGAACCCAAACAGTTGTTATGGGTCCTTATGAGTCCAAAACTATGTCACTTGACTACGGGATCCCTCAAGGCTCCTGTCTCAGCCCTACACTTTTTAATATTTATATGCCGCCCTTGCTAAATTAGTCAGAGTTTTTGGGTTTCAGATTATTTCATAAGGTGACGATATGCAGCTGCTCTTTTCCTTTAGGAACAATCTCTCCAAATCAAAAGCTTATTTCTCCACCGGGATGAAAGCCATGGCAACCCGGATGTTGGAAAACAGACTTCTGATTAAACCCTCAAAAACTGAAATTATGTTATTCGGACAAGCCCAGCTTCTCTAGGCTCCCGACTGGTGGCCATCAGAGCTGGGTCCTGTCCCTGTACACAAACTAGTGGTAAAAAAATCTGGGAGTCTGCCTGGACCAATCCCTTTCTATCAAAGAACACACCTCGGCCATTACCGGTTCTTGATTTCATATGTGGTGTCTGCTAAGAAGAGTTTTTCCTTTACCACCACTCTCCTCAAGGAAAACCCTTGTCCAGTACTTGGTTATTAGCTGTCAGAATTACGGCACTTCACTTTTGGCCTCCATTAATGAGAAGCCGCTCTCTAAACTTCAGGTTGTTCAGAACACCGCCGCACACCTTGTATGTAACCTCCCCCTGACACAGCAACTGCCCCTCTTCAGTCCCTACACTGGTTTCCGGTTAGAAAGAGAATTATTTTTAATATATGCTGTCTAACCACCACAACCTCCATGGTCAAGGTCCCAAATATCTAGCCTCCAAACTTTAGCTCTATATTCCTTTGAGACTTCTAAGATCATGTGACAAGGCCTTGCTCAAAGTCCATAGGTTCAAGAAGGCTAGGGCAGGCTGTAGATATTTCTCCATCCTTACCCCTCATCTCTGGAATAATTTGCCAACGCAATTACGCTTCTGTGAAAATCACTCCCACTTCAGAAAATCACTTAAGACCTACCTATTTTAAGAGTGCCTTTGGCCTACCGTCCATACGTCTTGGTCCCGTGCTGGGATACACCTCCAGGGTTGATTTGAGCACGTAATAAAGTAAAATAACATAACATAACAAACATAACGTAACATGGGGGTATACTCAAAGAGATTACCTTAATTGCTGAGTACCTCTGATATTGGTTAAATGAGAAAAATGTGGCCAATTAACCGAATATAGTCATTCATATGGTCACTCTAAAGATGAAAAATAACCAAAATGTGGTCAATGGACCATATATAATAATTTGTCTGGTCACTCTAAAGGTTAAAAACAACTAACGCATTCCGACTTATATTACCTGCTTTAAAGGGCGAAAGGTCTTCATCAAGGTAAAGAGAACTTCCTAGCTATACCAGTCAAGCACTACATGCACTGTTGTAGAATAAAGGATGTTATCCATGCAATATAGCAGGTTATATAGCTCAAAAACCTTTAGAGTAGCCAGATGAATCATTATAGTCGGTCTATTGCCCACATATTTGTTGTTTTAACCAATATCAGGGGTATTCAGCCATAAAGGTAAACCCTTTGGGTATACCCCTAGGTATTTTTTTGTTTGTTACTATTTCAACTCGATCAATGGCATTGTCCTGAAACATTTATATAAGAACTCCCAAGTCTCATCTACTTGGTTCAGTCTGCTTGAGTGGTACCATCCTACCCCATTGTGAAAGGTTGCCTATGCAGAAGCATGCCACGATAGGTTGTGGGTGAGGCGACCTCTCAAATATCTGTTTGATGACCCAGTGTGATTGTTACCTTACTGATTTAGAACTAATGGGACATGAGTAATATATACTCAAGTATTTTGTGAGAACGGACCTGGCATGTGTCACCAATATTGTCAGGGCCACTCTCTCTATTATGGACGAGTAGGGGCCTTCCAAAAGGGCAAGGATTCATGCATATCCTTCAAGATTTGTCCCACATTTAGATGAATATACTCCTCTGTATCCTGTATTATGTGAGTCCTCAGATATTTCAAATCTGTGGACTGCTATTGCAGATCAAGGTCAGGGAGCATATGCTTGCATTGGTGAGCCAACGATCCCAGAAGGAACAAGCATGATGTAGTCCAATGGGATACAATGTCCATTTGTCTACTAAATGCAATATTCTCTAACACAGATTATTATGGATCATTCAAATAGAAGAATGTATCGGCTGTGGGTTGGGGCACAACATGTACAAGTTCTACTACTTTTATACCGCAACCCCCCAGATTCTTTCTGAGTTTGGAGGACTTGGGTTCCATTTCCAGCATCAACAATAAGGTGATGGTTGCCTCTCTCCATCTCCAATTTCCAATTTACTTGTATTTCCCATTTTAACTCTTGCTGTGGATTTCAAGTACACATTCTTCACCTATCTCATAACGTTAGGACTAAATGTAATTGTTCTAGGACATGAAATGGGAAATCTCATTCTATGACATTGAAAGCTTTTTCGAAATCTAATGAGGCCACATCATAGTCAATGTAAGATGTCAGCAGGAAATATTTATCATTCGCTAGTGTCCATAGGTTCATTATTTTATTAGGGCATGAAATACATCCCGACTGGTCAGTGTGTAACATCTGTGCTATGACTTACATAATTCTGCCCCACTAATAAGTTTTGGGTTCACATTCATTGTTGCAAGAAGATGGCAGGGTTTAGACAAAACCGATTTTTTTTCAGTTCCAAAAGAAGTTTATTGATGTAAAGTAACAAAATAACATATAAGATGTAACAGCAATGAAAATATAGAGGTACATACAGTGAAAACAATTAGGAATTGATATTTCTACAAGACGGGAAATAAATCAATTAACCTTAATAGTCAAAGAATATAAAACAGTAATCCATAAAACCAATAATGACAAGGAATTTGCTTAATATAAAAGATGTAGCAAAATAAAAATGAAGTGAGATGAAAACTAGAAAATATCAACAAAAAGTAGGTCACGGAGGTTTAGCCACCTCTTATTGCAAGGGAGTCTGAGATAAAGAACGCCTGGCACTTATGTCAATGAATAACGTAACAGGTGACCAGAGGTCTAACCGTTTGGACGCCAAATGTAATGGATACACAAATGTAGTATCTAATCTGTGATTGTAACAGATAGCATAGCACCATGCTTGGTACGACAGTTTGGTAAAGTCCTTCCAATTTTTAGTTATCTGTTGAAAAGCAACTGCCAATAGTAAATCTATTATCTTTACGTTAGAATCGCAGTCTTTCCAAATAGGAGATAGGCTACCTAAAAAAGTATGTGAGGTGGATAAAGGATAATTGGAAGAAAAAATAGAATTAATTTGAGACCACAATTTATCCCAAAATTTGCGGACAGGGGTACAATTAAAGAGCAGGTGAAATAAATCTGCACCTGGGGAAGAGCAAGTCCAACATATATCTGAAAAGGCCGAGTGTCTTGTATGAAGAGCCAGTGGAGAAAGTAAGAGCCTGTTGTATATGAAGAAAAGTGTTTGAGTGGTATTTGCAGCTCTGGACGATTTTCGTAGCTTGAGCCATATCCTATCCCAAAGATCCACCGACCAAGAAACTGCCCCATCTCCCTCCCATAAAGTCTCTCTTTTAGTTTTGGCTCTCGGGACAGATGGACTGCTTAGAAATTTATATATCATAGAGGCCCTGGCACCATGAAGCAATAAGGGCCGAAGTGCAGCTATGTGGTCAGACTCAGGACAGGGATTATGATGGGAATTTGTGTATTGAATGAATGCAGATTGAATTGCACAAGTTAAGATGGAGTATTTGGAGTGGAAATTGGGTGGAAAATCAAAGGAAGCAGCAGCCTGAGAAAACAAAATGAGTACATCATGATCATATAACTGACGCACCCAAATTAGGCCCCGTTGTCTCCAGGATTTCCAAAGACAAAACCGATTTTTTAACCATGCTTATAAAACTTTTAGGACCTAATTTTAAGAAAGGTGTTATGTATAATCCTCTTTGAAGAAGCTGTACTTCTTCATAGTAGAACTTACTTTGCACACACTAAGGTGATGGAAGAAATGCTTGAGATTTGTCTAACAATTGGCAATCGCTCAGGGAAGCATTCCTTTGCCCACTATCCCAGCTCAGTTTGGACACAGCAATATGCAATAGTTGTGCCCCTGTTCCAGAAGGTACAGTCTAGCCCGAAATGGCAGGCCAAGCCATCCCTGAACAGGGGCACATGCAAGTTCAGACCAGTTTCCCCCCGATTGGAGCTCGTCATTAAGGTGTAGCTTGGTTCCAGTGGCACAGTGAACACTGGACCCAGGCCTTTCCATTAAGTGGCAACAGTATGCCCAGACGTGGGTCCCATGCTTGCTGTGCGACTGGAACTCATCTACACCAGGCAGATGAGCCCCAATGAGGGTGAAACTGGTCTTGGTAGGCTTGTTTTCTGGTTCAGGGAGGACCTGGTCTGGTGATTTGGGCTGGACTGTTCCCATTTATTGGAACAAGGTCAAGACTGGTTTGCATATGGTTGGGTCCATACTGAGGTGAAATGGTGAGCAAAAGAACGATGGGTTGGAAGCTATCACGTGTGATTGACAATGGATAAACCTTTTGCAAGCATTCCTGCAATCACCATTTGTGTATTTGATGTAACATACTTTGCTCAAAAAGTGTAATTTCCACTTGAGGATTCTAAAACAGACGAACCACTGTCAAGTTGTAGAAATGAAATGGTTTTTCCCATGTCAGAGTCTAAGGATGCAAAGTTATCTTGTAGGTATTGGTTAAAAAGTCAGAAAAAACACAATGTTTTTCGGCTGTATTTTAAATTGATGTGCAAAATATTACTAAAATATCTCTACCAAAACGAAAAATACACCATCTGGTACAAGCTGAATGCTAACATCAAGCACTGCGCGATTTACTGGTGGAATTAAAATAATGCAGGCAGCTTTTACTGTTAACAAATGTTAGCACGGACAAATTCAAATAACGCTAACACACCCCGTTTGAATGATAGGACATATAGCACTGACACAGAAACGAGCATATGATATTCACATGGGAATCATCTAGTGGTCAATGTTTTTGGAAATAGTAACACCAGATATTGAACCAACCATACTTCATGTTAACAGGAATCGAGCACTAGTTTTGAAACTGGATATCACATTGACAGAAATTAACTCTTTAAAAAGAAAGTAACGTACACCCAAAAAGTAATGCAGAGCTACAACTGTACAATAATCCCGCCCGCTCTATTTTCTATTTTAACATAAGCAGTGAGTGGAAGATACTCACCAGGGCTGCCTTATTCTGCCTTGGTTACACTCCCAGAGCGATGCAACGAGTATGATGGATTGAACATGTGTGAGGCACTGATAAACACATGCAGAAGGCTAGAGGGAGGGTTAGAAGAGGTGAACCTGCTATTCGCTTGTAGACTAGTGTCTGTGTCACCAGTCAAATACCAGGAAAGAGGCCTTTCAATAGGCTTAAATACTAATATTTGGTTTAGCCGCCCTGGATTGTGCATGTCATCTTTGTTTATGTTCATTTTTACGATGCGAAGCTTACATGTAAAAAAGGGAACAAGCATTGGCAAAGCTAGTAGGTCTCGCCTATGGGACCTACTGGCTTTGCCAATGCTTTTTGGCAAAGCTGAAGAGTATCTGTAAAAAGCTGTCTTTTTTGTCAAGGCAGTCTAGTATTGGTATGAAAAGAAAAAAGGTTCACTATTGGCTGCCATGTTATTCTGTCCACGCACATTCATCAACATGCAGGCATGTGCCTAGAAATTGACAGGGTAGCATTTCTTTTTATTTCTAATTGACCGATCCAAGGTGGCTGGCGCAACTAAGATCAGTCAATCAAAAAAAGAAAAAGAAATTATAAGTCTGCAAAAATGCTTTTGTGGGCAGCTGGAAGCAATTTGCTGCTTGTCCTGCCCAAAACCCCCAAAATATTTTAAGGAACATCCGAGGTTGAGCAATAATGGGTTAGTGGGAGCGGGGTGGAGAAAAGTAACGAAACGTGATCAGATGGCACAAGGGAGAGAGCAACACAGGGCAGAAGCACAAGATGGAAGGAGAAACATAAGGTTGAGAGGCAAACAAGGGAGACAACAATACAGAACATAGGGTGGAGAAGCACACACAGGAGCGAGACGAACAGGGTGCACATAGGGAGCAGGACTCAGACTATGGAGAGCAACGAGTGTGGAGGGGAGAAGGACACAGAAAAGAGAGAGCAACACAAAGCATGGAGAGCAGAGCTCGAGTCGGGGTACCATGCGGGTGGACGGCGTCCCCCCACTTATTTTACCGGGAGCTCTGTAACTAAAAACTTCAATGGAGTCCACGCCACTTTTTGTGATGTCACTTCCTGTCGTGACGTCAGCATCCCCCCACTTCTTTTTATAGGACTTGTGCCATGATGGAGAGGGACAGAGGCACTCAATGGAGGCAGCTGAAAAAGCTCATGCACTCTCATGGAATGCTTAAATAAAAAGAAAATAGAAGTTCCCTAAAAGTAAGCAGTGGAAGGACACACGTAAGGAGGCTAATGCTCCAGGAAATGGACAAACACAAGATGGACAAGACAAGCTATGAAAAAAGAAGCATGAAAAATCAGAGTGACAATAACGCTAATTAATGACAAGCAATAGGCTGAGTTTAAACCCACTGAAGATGTTTGGTAAGTTGAAAATAAGACTTTGCAACCAGACAATTGCACTGTCTCAGAGGCTCAACTTCAAGAGGAAGAACACGCCCCTTGGCACATAATGTGGGCTCTCACTGCTGTATAGCCACTTATTTTCCTTCAGTTGGCAAAGCCTGCTTCAAACAGATCATGGATTCCCTGTAAAGCAAAACTACTGTACCAGAGGCACCAAACAATGAGAAATCCTATCTTGTTGAACTATGCATGTTAAAAACAATTATGGTTTTCTAATTGATAATAAAACAGAAATTAAAGGCCGATTCCTAAAAGTAATCTGAGATAAAATCCTAACTTTACAACTTTCCGTATTCACAAAGGGCATTTAGGAATGGTAAAGTTAGGAGTTTGTCTCAGTTAAACTTAAGTTTTGGTCTTAAGTTTAACTAAATGCCTGTACAATTCTAGCTCTTTCAATGGAAGGCAGGTATGTTGCTAAGTATTTATACCACCCCAGACACCAATGTTGGAACAATATAGCATTGGCACAATTGCTCCTTAAAATAGATCTACTGAGCTTTGAGAGTGCTGAACCCATGTTAACAGTAGTAGTTTGAAAGGGATGGGTAGGATTGAAAGCCTAGAACCATCCTCCTTCCAGAGGAAAACATACACAGAAAAAGAACCTTGAAACACTCTGCACCCGAGCACAGACCTGACAAGGATTACTTAAGAAAATGATTACTATAAGTGCAGGTGAGCTCCAGGCGAATCACCACGAAGAGCACATTCCCTCTCTGTACTAACTTCTGTTATTTGCTTTCTTAATGATCAATCAGTTGCAGTGTTAAGGTGCCTTATTGCTGCTCCAGCACCAGATATTACCAGCAGCTAGGCTATGTGGTGTGAGCTACATCCTTTGGACCTGAAGATGTGTGACCTTTCTGAGGGTTAGACTAACTATTATCATCATTAAGGTTTCTCCTACCAGCATGGAAGCCACTGACCTAGGGCCTCTAGGCTCTCCATATTTTGAGGTATCCCCGTTTAAGAGGACTAACATCACAAACCTTATACTCCGGAGGAATGCTTGCCTCTCTGGACTCAGTAAACACACTTTCTGATCTCCAGGATATTGTGACTTTCTTTTGAGATTACTATGTACACTGTTTGTCATTTACAACAGACTATGCTTTGTATCCGCATTGCAGCATTGGTTTAGGTCTTTGTATTCAACACGGTTGCAAACAGTAAATGTTACTCACTCCTTTCAATTTTGCAAACATTGGTTGACTTTACCATTGTTTACATAGCTGCATTCTGGTAGTGTTATTTCTTTGCTGTCGGAATTGTGCTGATGATTGTTAATATTTAGTGACTGTGTGGAGTTTAAACTCTGTGTAGCCAAAGGTTCTGGTTTTACTAATTTACCTTTTATTTCTATTGCGTTCTTGCTGCCATTTAGATTATAAGTCATTAACTCAGAAATCTAAATTTCAGGGGCGTGGCTTGCACGCCGCTACGTGATGGCGGGTCGCGCTTGAGCTCCAGGGAGACGAAGACTGTCGGGACGATTTAAGGATCCCGTTTCCACGTGTCCCCTCTTCAGCTTTCAGCATGGGGTATCGGAAGGAGCAGTGAGTGCTCTCATGTGGATTTTATCGGCGAAGGACGTCCAGAACTGTCCTTTTTTTGATTGATGTCCTCTACACCGGCACTTCAGTGAGCGGCCGCCATTTTGTTTTTGCGGTGGCGTCGCTCGTTTCTTTTGCATCAGACCCATGTCTTCAAGCGAGCTATGTTGAACAGCGGCTTTGAGGTGATATTTACTACTTTTTGGTATTGATGACCCTGTATAGTTGACTCTATGCATTACAGTCGCACTATTTGCTTGCTGACTCCTGTGCATCTCTGACTGCTGCTTTTCACCTCATGCGTCTCTCTCTACTTGCTTGCCTGCCTTACCTGAGGGGTTAATGCTATGTAACCTGACTGCTAGGTTGCTTGCTATTTGGCAGAATTTATTTTTTGCGCTTTTGGGTCTTTCTGGCCTCCTGTTTTTACCTCAACTGCTCTTGTCTGCCATTTTGTGCGCTGTTGTTCAGGACATAGTCTGCGTCTATAGAGCTACAACGCTTCTGGTCAGTGGCAGTTGGTGAGTTCTGGCTTTTTTGTTTATCTCTTAACACAGGCTCATTTACCCTACGTCAAATTCTTTTTGAACTGCCTACTGTAGTCTATTCTTATGGCGGACATCATGGGGCCTTCCCCTACTGCTAAGGATTCTAAAGGGACTTTAAAACGCTCTAAACAACAGTCCCCCTCTCCTGAATCCTCTCAGAAAGATACTAATTCCACTTTAGATGCTATTTTGGAGCGCTTGAATACTGTCCATGATATTGCGCAGTCTACTAAAACTAACACAGACTTACTACAAGTTGAGGTGGCTGCTATCAGGAGTGACTTTAAAGCTTTATCTGTTAGGGTTACGGATACTGAATCTCGTATTAGTGTGGTAGAGGATACTACGCACCAACAGTCGAGGTCTCTTCTTCAGATGGAACGCTCGATGGTGGCGTTGCGCAGAGACCTTACGGAGCAGGAAGATCGTAATCGGAGGTCTAATCTGCGTATTTTTGGTCTTCCTGAAGATGCAGAACAGTCTGCCTCTTCCATGATTGATTTCCTCTCCAAATGGATACCTTCTACTCTACAAATCTCATTTCAGAGAGACTTTGAAATTGAGAGAGCTCATCGAGTTCCTGCGTTTAAACCTAAAAACTCCACTTATCCGAGAGCAGTAATCCTCAAACCGCTGCGTCATCAGCATTCAGAACAGATTTTGGCTCACATGAGGAAAGTTAAATCGATATCTTGGGACGGCCACCGGATTACTATCTCCCAGGATTTTGCCAGAGACACTGTAATTCGGAGAAAAGGATTTCTCAACCTGCGAAAACGTCTGTTGGTCATGCATATTCCTTTTTCCTTTGCTGGTCCATCCAAGTTTCGTATAACTTTCCAAGGTCGCCATCGGATTTTTGATGAACCTGCTGATCTTTCCTCTTTTTTGGATAACCAACTGGAATCACAGATGGACTCTGCTACGACTCCTGGATCTTCTGGGACTTGAGTTTTTTTTTTCTCTTTGTTGTTCCACGTGGTTTAGTGCGTCTTACAGTTCCACATGTGTCATTGCTCCTTCGCAGTTTATGTTGGTCGTTGGTTGCTATTCGTTCTCTGGATGATTTGTACGTACCTTGTCAGCTTTATGTTGACTAGTATTGTTCTTATTCTTTCTCCGTCTCAGATGGATTCTTCTTCACCTCCTGGTTTCTATAGGACTTGAATTATTGTCTTTCTTGTTTCTCGTGGTTTCATAAGTCTTGCCGTTTCACATATGCCTTTGTTTTTTTCGTTCCGTCTGTCGATTATTGGTTGCTACTCGTTCTTCACATGAGTTGTTGGTCACTTGTCCCGATATTTGTTTGTGGCCATTTTGTCTTTCCTGATTATTCTCTTGGTGATGGACGATTTTTGGCACCGTCTTTATGTATCTCATATTTACTGTTCTTTGTTTTAGGGTGCTCCTTTTATTTTTCTTTACTTTTCTTATCTTTTGATTATACATTTGGCCGTGTAATGCTCTTCTCCTTTCTTACGTAGGTTATGATGTTTGTTTTTGTTAAGCCGTTCGAGACGTTGTGTCAGTTTTCCTCTTTCTGTTCATTCATATGGTCTCTTTTTGTATATTTGCCTTTCTTGTACCTGTTTTATGTCTCCTGGGCTAGTATTTCTTTTTTAGCACGTGATGGTATTCTGTCTATACTTTCGCTATGTGCTTTTCACCTTGTACTTTTGTTCCTAGTCATATCTAATATTGCTTCTTATTTTAGCTGCTTGCTTTAATAATGTACATAGTTCTTATCTTTTTGACCTCTATCTATATACCATGTATTACTGCTTTTTTATTATATTTGGATAGTTTCTTGTTTTTACATCATCTTTTGCTTTTTACATTTTGTTTTTTCTGGCTTTTTGTATTGCATTTATGACTTATTTGCCGTTTAATTGTTGCCATATAGCTAAGATACTGTTATCTCAATTTAGCCTTTATTCAAGTGCTTATTATTGACTATGCCTCAGTTTCCCATTGTATTTTCTGTCACTTATTTTCGCTCATTGTTCGGATTTACAGGACCTCTTTTATATACCTTCCATTTTTCGATTTCAAGTTTGCTATTGGGTTCACTTTCTTGTTCTATGCTCATTGCTTGCTGTTTCCTTCTCTCCAATTTGGGATCTATTGATTTCTCTACTGGTCTTTTTCCTGACGGTCTTTTGTTTCCCTCTCCATGTTCCCCCTGATAGGAGTCGGGTCTCCCATAGACCTACCCTGGCGGGTTTCTTCTTCTCTCTTTTTCCTTTCTTTTCTCTCCTTATCTTTTCTTCTCTTTCCCTCTCCTCTCCTCTCTCTTTTCTCTTTTTTCTCTTGGATCTCCTGGTGGCGTTTCTCTACTGTGTGTCCGATGATAGTGTTTTATTTTTCCGTCCATCTGTCTCCCTTTTGTGGTGTCTTTTTTCTGTCCATTTATGCCTGGATTAAATGTAGTTTCCCTTAAAGTTAAGGGTTTGAATCATCCGGTTAAGAGGGCTAAAATTTTAGATTATTGCAAATCTTTGTCTTCGGATCTGGGCTTTTTGCAAGAGACGAAGTTATCCCATAAAGAGGCTCTGTGGTTGCGAAATGGCTGGGTAATGGATGTTGCATGCTCTGATGCTCTTGGTAAACGTAATGGTGTGATCACCCTTATTTCTAAAACTTCTGGCTTATCGATCCTTTCTTCTGACCATGACTCTGAAGGTCGTTGGATTTTATCTAGACTATCTGATGTTATTCATGATCTTTATGCTTTGAATATTTATGCTCCAAATACTGATGATCCTCTTTTCTGGCAAAATATTACTAAATTACTCTCCCGAACACCTCATAATGGTAATTTAATAGTTGGTGGTGACTTTAATTTACCGTTGGATCCTCTGTTGGATAGGAACTCTGCTTTTTCTTTTCGTCCTCCTAGAGCTCACAAACATTTATTACACATGTGTTCTTCCGCTAATCTTCATGATGTCTGGCGTCTTCATAACCCTAATGGCAGTGATTTTTCTTTTTTTTCCTCTCCTCATTCTAGTTTTTCTGGTATTGATTACCTCTTGGTTCATTCGTCTTTGTTACAATCTTCGTCTTCACCATTCATTCATCCTATTCTTGTCTCAGACCATGCGGCGGTTTCTCTCTCCCTCTCGGGGCTCGCCCCTAAGAAATCCTCCCCTTCGTGGAAGTTAAATACGGAGATTCTTTATGATGATGCTGCGATCAGTGCCTTGCAAACCGAAATTGAACACTTTTTTTCTGATAATGAAGGCTCCGTTGATTCTCCTGTGGTTTTGTGGGACGCCTTTAAATGTACTCTTCGCGGTTACATCATTAAAGTTATGGCACGCAGGAATGCTGCCATTAAGAAGGAACTTTCTGATTTAGCGGACAATATTAAACGTAGTGAACTCCTTTTTCGTCAAACGAAAGATTCACAACTTTTACAATCTATTAAAAATCTAAAATATTCATATAATGCTCTTGTCACTAAGCGGGCTCATATTGGTGTTCAAGCACAAAAGTCTAAACGGTTGTTGTTAAAAAATCGTGCTGGTGCATTGAAGTTCCAGGACTCTGGGTATAAGTCGTCTCAAATTTCTTCTATCTCTGATAGATCCGGCGTTCAAAAATTTCAGACCAAGGAGATCCTTGTGGTCTTTCGTGATTTTTATGATAATTTATATACTCCTACTAATCCTTCGTCCTTGGAGGCTTGTCAGGAGTTCTTAAACACTATTCCTATTCACTCTGTTTCTGAGGAAGTTAAGGGACAGTTAAGCGCCTCAATTACACCTGAGGAAATTACTCTTGCTATCAAGGCTACTCGTTCTGGCAAGGCCCCGGGGCCTGATGGCTTTCCCATTCTTTTTTATAAAACTTTCCTCCCTTCCATGGTTCCTCGCCTCAAGACTCTTTTTGATGCATTCATTCAACGTGGTGCGGTTTCCGGTTCAGCGGCGGATGCTACTATTGTAGTTATCCCTAAGGAGGGGAAGGATATCACGGACCCTAAATATTTTCGTCCTATTTCCCTCCTTAATATGGAGGCGAAAATTTATGCTAAAATTCTGGCTAAACGTTTGGAGTCCTATATTCCTTCTCTGGTTCATCCCTCACAGACTGGGTTTGTCAAAGGTCGGCTTGCTTTGGACAACATTCGTACCTTTTGCCATATTTTGGGGGCAGATAAACGATCCACGCTTCCTGCTGCAGCTTTAGCCCTTGACGCCGAGAAAGCTTTTGACAAGGTCTCTTGGCCTTTTTTACAAGCTGTTCTTCGTGCTCACAATCTTGGGGACTCCTTTATTAATATGGTGATGTCTCTTTATGCCCACCCTCGAGCGAATATTAGAGTGAGTGGAGCTACCTCTGAGTTTTTCAGTCTTCATCAAGGTACTCGTCAGGGTTCCCCCTGTCCCCGCTTTTGTTCTTACTTGCTATTGACCCGCTCTTGAGACTAATTGATCTTTATCCGGATATTAAGGGTTTTACGTTTGGTTCACAGTGCCTAAAATCAGCGGCATATGCAGACGATGTCCTTATCTTCTCTGAAGATATTGTTTCAGCTATTCCTGCGATCACAGATACGATTGCCCTTTATTCTAAGGTCTCTGGTTATACTCTAAACAGAGATAAGACGGAGTTGTTTCCCCTTAATGCTTATTGTTTTTCAGCCCATATGGGCTCAGCAGGTTTCAAATGGCAATCTAAACAGCTCAAATAGTTAGGGGTATGGTTTTGTAGTACTTTATCGGATACCGTGGCCTATAATGAGACTCAGACCTTAATTAAGGTCCGTTGCCTTTTAGAGACTTGGTCCCCTAAACACATTTCTTGGTGGGGCCGACTCCAAACCTTAAAAATGATGGTCACTCCTATTGTTAACTTTATTTCGTCTATGCTCCCGTTAAATCTCTCTTCCTCTTTTTTTCGTGAGATTGATTCCATCACTTCCTCATTTCTTTGGAATGACAAGAGAGCTCGTATTGCATATAAAGCATTGAGGAAACCCTACGATATGGGTGGCTGTAATTTTCCAGATTGGGGAAAGTATCAGATCGCTTTTTTAGCCTCTCAGGGAGCGTTGTGGTTTTCTTCAATCCCGGGCCATACCCCTTCTTGGATGTGCATTGAACAGGCCCTCTCTTCTCCTCTTCCGGTCTCTTCATTTTTAACCACGTCTTCATTATCTATTCTTTTTTCTCGTGCTATTATATTGGACACCATTGCAGCTGTTAAATTGATGGATCGGAGATTGGCAACTCCGATTCATAAATCTAGGTGGTCGTCTTTGTGGCATAATCCCCGCATAAAGGTTCTTATTGACCCCCCACTCTTACAATATTGGTCTGCCAAAGGTATCACATTGGTACGGCATCTTTATAATTCCGACAATGACCCGTTGCCTTTTTCTTCTTTAGCTCAGCAATTTTCACTCTCTAATCTGGATTTTTATACCTTTTTGAAAATTAAAGTCGCTCTTGCCAAAGTGCGTCTTGTTCCTGATTCCCCTTTGGTTTCTTTATTATCTATGTGGCTCAAGTCTGGTCACATTGCTTCGCGCATATATACATTTTTGTCCTCAACATCTTCAGATTCATGCACTATTGCGCAGCAAAAATGGTCCCGTCACTTTGGTTCGGAGATAACGGAACACGTGTCGTCGGACACCTGGCAATTGATAGGTATGTTCTCTCTGCGCAATAAAATTGCGCCTTCTCTATTTCAATCCAAATTTTTCTCCATCAACCTTCTTCATTGGACTCCTAAGCGGCTTTGTTCTCTTCATTTAAAGGATGATGATTTATGTTGGAGTTGTGGATTGGAGGTCGGTGATTATCCATATATGTTCTTTCATTGTTCACTTCTCCAGCCCTTTTGGGATCTTATTCATAAACATTTCATGTTAATCTTTCAAATTAAATTTCCTCTTTCTTTTCCTATGTTCCTATTGGGACCCTGGGCTTCCCAGATACCTTTGCCGTTAGATACCTTGGATATGCAATTGTTAGATCTTTTACTGACGGTGGCTGTCAAGGTGATTCTTATGGAATGGAAGTCTTTTGCTTCCGTTTCTTACCACACATGGTGGGCATGGGTTTCCTTCTTGAGAAGTGCACACACTTCTGTGGATAGGGCTCATCTTACTCCCACTATTTCTTTTAATGTTTGGAGAACTCTAGATACTTATATGGATTTGGCCTCACGGGGGTTGGTCGATCTTTATCCCTTTGTGACGTCTGCTTAATTGGTGTTTGTAGTGTTTTGCTTTGTTGCGCCACCCAGTGAGATCCTTCCTTTTCCTTTTCTCTTCTTTCTTCTTCCTTCTTTCTTCTTTTCTGTCTTCTGTCATCTTTCCTTTTCTTTTTCTCCTTTATCTTTCTGGTTCTTAATAATGATGCCACCCATGGGTTCCTATGATTCAATAAAGCCACTCTATTTCTTGAGTCATTTTTGCTCTACGCAATTTATTGGCTATTATTGTCATCTTCAGATGAACTTGTGGATTTCTCCTTATTCTTCATATTGGTATCATTATGAACTGTACCTAACTGTTTTTATCTTTTTAAAATCTGAATAAAATTATTGAACAAAAAAAAAAGAAATCTAAATTTCAGACACCTTTTATTCGGATCAAATTATTAAGATAAAACAATTTCGATTTATATATCTGTATTTATGAAGCAATTATTTCATATGGATTCACATTGACTAAGTTGTTTTCGAATAATTTTACAGCGCATCTTATTAAATTATTGGCTTTGTATTATGCTCCTCTCCCAATGAGTCAACAAGAAAATAATTTGTCAGTGACAAACTGCCACACTCAAAATAGCTGAACCTATCATGTCTTTACGAAGTGTTACTTTTTAAAGTACACATTCTCATCTTTACTACACTTTCCAATCAATAATACAAACACGTTTTTTCTTTAAAAAAGACATGATTTTTAAGATATGAAGAAACTCCTCTTAGAATCCCAGTCACTCTGAAGAAAAGACTGATCTGACAGGATATTCCTGTGAGGGTTCTGCACACAGAGAGAAGAAATGTTCCACAAGGTAATACACATTATAAAATAAAGGAACGCATTTTTTAAATGATTTCTTTAAAATACTATTGAATACTATTCTACTAGATTTGTTTAACCTCTTCACTGCGGCGGCTATTCCGCCGCAGCGCTAAGGGGGCAGGGGGGGCCGTGCGGCACGCCCATGCTGGTGACTGAACCGCTCCGTCACCAGCCTCGGTTGAGCTGTGCTCATGACGGAGCAGTTCCGTCATTGCCCCGCCCGCTCAATAGAACGAGCCGCGCAGGCGCAAAATCAGCGGCGCGCAGGCGCGTCGGGTGGCCATGACGGAACCGCTCCATCATCAGCACAGCGCTACCGCAGCTGATGACGGAGCAGTTCCGTCATCAGCGTGGAAGTGGTTCAAAAAATAGAAGTTTGCAGGAAACAAAAGACGGAAACCTAGGATAAAATGCGATATAAGAAAGAGCAGCTACAAAGACCTTTCCATGAGAGAAAACACCATATATATGCTACAAGCATTGGCAAAGCCAATAGGTTTCGTCAATGTGAGCACTATTTTATTTTGCCACTGTCTTTTAGCCAATTTGTACAGCAGAGTGGAATAAAGTGTAATGGCGCTGAGTGGTGTGGAGTGCCGTAGAGTAGAGTCGAGAGGCAGAGAGTGACATATAGTGCAGTGAAGTGGTGTAGAGATAAGTGGCATGGCGTTGAGTAGAGTGGACTTGCGTAGAGTAGAGTAGTGTGGAGTGAGATTGATTGAAGTGGCATAAAGTGGAGCAGAGCAGAGTAGAGTGGCATGGCTTAGAGTGGTGTGGAATAGAGTGAAGCAGAGTAGTGTGGCATAGAGTGCAGTGGCATAGAATAGGGTGGTGCAGAGTAGAGTGGTGTAGAGTGCAGTGGTGCAGAGAATAGTAGTGTGGTGTAGAGTTCAGTTGCAGTAGAGTCTAGTTGCACAGAGTGCAGTGGTGTAGAGTAGAGTAGTGCAGCATAGAGAAAGGTTGCATAGAGTTCAGTGTAGAGTGCAGTGTTGTAGAGTGGTGTATAGTGGGGTGGTGCAGAGTAGAGTGCTGTGGCGTAGAGTACAGTGGTGCAGAGTAGAGTAGAGTAGAGTGATGTAGGGTGCAGTGGCATGGAGTACAGTGGCACAGAGTGGAATAACATGGAGTGCAGTAGCGTAGAATAATATATAAAATAGCTCCAAACACGTGAGCAGTGGAAGGACACAAGTACTTGGTCCATGCTCCTGGGGAGGGTCAAACACAAAAGAGAACATAACGCAGGTAAGCCAAGACAGGGAACGAAGGAATTGAAAGAGACGCTGAAGCCCACAAATGTTAAGCTACGAGTGTGCTGTAAGCCCATTGTATGTAAACAAAATGTCTCGCAGAGTCAGCGCATGCTCTGTCTATGCAAAACTTAAAAATCTAAATAAGAGCGAAACTCTGAAACTATAACTTATAAAAGTATGACAATTATTTTTAAAAAGCACAAATAATGGATATTAAAGAAATTATAACTACATTAAATTAATGCAAACATTTATATTATTTTCTTCATTTTAGAAAATAGCCTGCTATGTACAATCAAGAAAGGGTGGTTTGCTACTGTGACACAAACAATACATATATACTAGAGAAAGAAGTAATAACAAGAGAACACAATGGTAATGCATTAACTTTTATTCGGGAAAAGGCACTCAGAGTGCCTGCACTATTGGTAAAAACATCACCAAGACCACCAACCATAAGCATGAGCCATCTGCTACATATGTAAAAGTGATGCATTTAGTAGAAGAACTAAAAGACAGAGCCACTCTCTCCACCCTTATCCAGGTAACTACTGAAATTTTGAAGGGATCTAGCATAAACCTCCCTAGACTCATAGCTGCACAGATGCCGCCAGTTAAGTACCATAAAAGATCTGTAATTAGCAAGAAACATATTAGTAATGACAACCTTATCCCTTTGATCACTTTCTTTTTAATTAATATTCCGGAAAGACTTGAGTTAATGCTACACTTAATAGGGAATAATTCGTATTATAGGACAATGGAAAAACCATACCAGAATTACAAAACTGTGAAATGTGGATTGATGATGAAATGTTTAACGCCTGCCCAAAACCATTCCACTAAATATACCACTAAACAAGCAAATACGTGCAATGAGCTCATTAGAGCTATAAAAAGATTTTGAATGTCCAATGATACAGGTTGTTAAAATATAGCTCTACTGAGAATACCTTGTATATAATTTACAACCATTTTACAATGAAGGTG
This sequence comes from Lissotriton helveticus, assembly GCF_964261635.1. Lineage (NCBI taxonomy): Eukaryota > Metazoa > Chordata > Amphibia > Caudata > Salamandridae > Lissotriton > Lissotriton helveticus. The sequence goes on along the minus strand of NC_136067.1, from coordinate 489,312,050 downwards.
TCGGCTCTCATCTGAATACGACCCTCACTGTTAAGTGGCACGAGTGCTGCACACGGCATGTTATACACAGGGAACGCTCTTATATCACAATAACCTAAAAGTAAAATGATAATAGAACGGATTTAGACAGGCTGGAGTCAGCGGCGTAACGAAACTTGAGGTGGCCCCGCTGCAAAGTACACGGAGGGGCCCCCCCCATTCTCTGCGTCAGTCGAGCTCTCAGGCCAGCGACCCGCCATACTGCCGGGGTCCACCCCAGCCATAAAAAAAGGATTCTGGTTCCTCCGTTGGTCACATTCGCCCTTTCATTGTGCAATTTACATATATCAGTAAATACTGCTGCTGCGCCCTCCAGCAAAGTTTCATAACCCTGCCTCCAGCCGGCCCACCAAACATATTCTCCTACTTGATGACCCACCTTCAAGCGAAGCCCGCTCAGTTAACCACCCCCAAACCTAGACCACTGCGTTCATGCCTGCTACTAACGCATCCATTAACTCTACTCTCACCCCTACGAAACCCGCAGTTATGCTTTTCCACCCACCTTTAAAACCACCCCTCGTATGTCAGTGCGAACCCGTGACCGCCGCCCACTGCTCCTCTGTCCATCACCGTCAGGAAGACTGATGGCCGGTCCCCATCTAACCGCTGCCTACCAGTAAAGACAGAGCCTTTCAGCTGCTGCCCTCCCCAATGCCACTGTAGTAGTTTAAAACATGTTAAACAATCTCTTCAACTGACCACCCCAAAAAAGTTGTTCCTGCTTGCCTCTACGGCATCAAAGCCGTTCCTGCTACTTTTCATCCTCTGCATGATGCACACAATAATATTAAATGTACAAAGGGTTCGATTTTTGTTTCCTCACGCCAACATTAATTTACACTATGTACCCACTAAACCATACCTCCTGTCAAAGGCAAACCTGATCCCATGTGTAGCACCAGTCAGGAAGTACCCCACTGATAAACACAAGAGAGAATGCACGATTCATGTAATTAAACCTGCAGGTCAGTACAGAGGTACATCATTGGACCTATGTGAATGTCTCAGCAGACTTATGTGGTGCAAGCCAGTGCAGAGGTGCATCAATGGAGCCTTGTGACTGTCTCAGCAGACTTATGTGGTGCAGGCCAGTGCAGAGGTGCATCAATGGAGCCTTGTGACTGTCTCAGCACACTTATGTGGTGCAGGCCAGTGCAGAGGTGCATCAATGGAGCCTTGTGACTGTCTCAGCAGACTTATGTGGTGCAGGTCAGTGCAGCGGTACATCATTGGAGCCTTGTGACTGTCAGCAGTCTTATGTGCGTAGGCCAGTGCAGAGGTGCATCATTGGAGCCCTGTGACGGTCTCAGCACACTTATGCAGTGCAGGTCAGTACAGCGGTACATCATTGGACCGATATTATGAATGACTCAGCAGACTTATGTGGTGCAGGCCAGTGCAGAGGTGCATCTTTGGAGTCCTGTGACTGTCTCAGCACACTTATACAGTGCAGGTCAGTACAGAGGTACATCATTTGACCGATATGAATGTCTCAGCAGATGTATGCGGTGCAGGCCAGTGCAGAGGTGCATCATTGGACCTATGTGAATGTTTCATCAGTCTTATGCGGTGCAGGCCAGTGCAGAGGTGCATCATTGGAGCCTTGTGACTGTCAGCAGTCTTATGCGGTGCAGGCCAGTGCAGAGGTGCACCATTGGAGCCTTGTGACTGTCCCAGCACACTTATGCGGTGCAGGCCAGTGCAGAGGTGCATCATTGGACCTATGTGAATGTTTCATCAGTCTTATGCGGTGCAGGCCAGTGCAGAGGTGCATCATTGGAGCCTTGTGACTGTCAGCAGTCTTATGCGGTGCAGGCCAGTGCAGAGGTGCACCATTGGAGCCTTGTGACTGTCCCAGCACACTTATGCGGTGCAGGCCAGTGCAGAGGTGCATCATTGGAGCCTTGTGACTGTCTCAGCACACTTATGCGGTGCAGGCCAGTGCAGAGGTGCTTCATTGGAGCCTTGTGACTGTCAGCAATCTTATGCGGTGCAGGCCGGTGCAGAGGTGCATCATTGGAGCCTCGTGACTGTCAGGAGTTTTATGCGGTGCAGGCCAGTGCAGAGGTGCATCATTGGAGCCTCGTGACTGTCAGGAGTCTTATGCGGTGCAGGCCAGTGCAGAGGTGCATCATTGGAGCCTTGTGACTGTCTCAGCACACTTATGCGGTGCAGGCCAGTGCAGAGGTGCATCATTGGAGCCTTGTGACTGTCAGGAGTCCTATGCGGTGCAGGCCAGTGCAGAGGTGCATCATTGGACCCTTGTGACTATCTCAGTACACTTATGCGGTGCAGGCCAGTGAAGAGGTGCATCATTGGAGCCTCGTGACTGTCTCAGCAGACGTATGCGGGGCAGGCGGAAGTGCATCATTGGATCTATGTGACTGTCTCAGCGGTGCACGGTGTCGCAGAATAAGCAGCGCATTGACCGAATAAACCCGCTGAACTCACCTTCCACTTCGGTGAAAAGATTTTGCCAACCGAAATGAAGATACATTTTTGTACCACCCCCCTCGACAGAAGGGGTCACATCTGTTGCTTGCAGGGTAAAGGAGACGCCACTCTCTTGTGACACAATTGGCACCCCTAAGTAACCCCTGTCCAAGGAGCAGCACTCAGCCATTCTTCCCTTTCTCACCTCTTCCTGTACTTCACAACTTCCACTCAATCTGACACCTCCTTTTGTGCACCCCTCGGCTCTCTCTACCCAGTGCCATCCTTTCCTCCTTCCTTGACACTTTTCTTTAAGTCATAAACACCTTATTCGTCCTCGCCCTCCTCTAACCACCCTCACATACCTTCCTGTCTCTTAACTTCATTCACTCATCCTACTCACGCCTCCTTTCACCCTTATAACCTTCACATTTTCTCCATCACACCCTCCTTTCACCACACTGCTTCCCTTTTACTCTCCCTCTCGGGCATGTTCTTCTCTGGTTCTCAGATTCGATCGGGCATTGGGGTTTTGAATACTGAAGCTCCAGCCACACTAATCCATAGTCACTTTGAATTTTTAAAGTCGCAATTGTGTTTTCTTGTGGATCTGTGACACTTTGTCCCAGGTGAACTGGGTAACAAGGGCGCCGTCTCATTTCCCCACTTTCATTCTTACCTCTCCCACACAGGCTCTCTAGAGCTTCGGAGGTGAACTGTTCACACACCCCTTGGTGTTGCACCTGTGCAAGGGGTTGAGAGCCCCACTGCCACTGGCAGAAGACCAGAACTTCCTTTAGAACCCAGCACAGACCTGTAGGTGTCTCTCTGGAACAATTAATCATCAAAGGTTTTTTCTCAACATTACGCACGGCAGCTTTCACTTTCCTGCAGGTTTTAAGGCTGCTCTTCCCACATCACGCTGCTCTTTAAACCTCAGACTCTACCAAAGAGCTGAGGGGCCCCCTTCACCTACTGAAGACTGGGGGCCCCCCCCGCACCGCGGGGGCTGCAGGGGTGTTTGTTACGCCCCTGGCTGGAGTGTGAGAAAATATATCTCTACTAAGAATACCTTGGATATTGATATACGTATTCTTCTCAGAGTCAATGTGACAGATGACTTGTGTCCACAGAACATTCAGCTGTTCGCATGAATCTGGACGCTATGATAACACCCAAGCAATTCCTGGTTTGTACTTGTGCTTTTGTCCTTCCTAGCGCGCCTTCTATTGTTCTCCGTTGGCCGTTTGCCTCTGCCCCCACCCCTCCGTATTCCTCTATGTGCTTTCCCCCACATTCCTGCAACCCCTTTTCACGGCCCTGTTTCCAGATTCCACTTTGGGAGGATATCCCTGGGAGCGGAGTGCAGACTAACTAGCTGTGCACCCTCGGTGGCCTCAGCTGTCCAGGGAACTGCAGAAGGTGAACTTTTACCTCAAGCTGCAGCACTGGAGCTGCATGATGCAGACACGGTGCTGTTCTTCGCTCCTTTAATCAAATATTGAGTTTTCGTTACTACAGCTACAGTCAGCTGTCGCCTGCCCGAGACTCTTCAGCTCTTGCTGACAAGCCTTCCCAGACAACATTTAATTACAGAATGAACATTCACGCAGCTGTGAATCACAACGCTTTGGACGTTAAATGATTTGCCAGTTAGAATGTTTCAGGCGTTAAACACACACACCAAGGGTGATGGGAGACCAGATCGGTCCCATCCCCTCCTTCCTTGACTCGTAAGAGACGTGAGGCCAGGCAGACACTGTGGGTCTGTCATGCTGGTGGAAGGGCAGCTGTCCAAAAAGAGAGGTGCCCCTGCTGGTACCTCCTGGGTAGTAGGGGTGGTTGTAGCGCATTGTCTACTGTAGTGCTTTAAAAAGACCGACAGACCTCTCCCTATGATATTCGTGGGTGAATTCTTGAAAAGACGGCCGCGCTGGTGTCCTCACTCGAGGCACTAGCTCTGCATGGACCGGGTTGGTCTGCGATGTAAAGCTTCGTATTTCCTGCAGATGTAAAACTCCTTCGCTCACACCTTCCAGCAGTATATTTTTACTTTGCGTGCACGTTTCACTTTAGGTGCACCTCAGGTGGAATGTACTACATAGAACTCATTCTATCGTGCGGTGCTCAGGGGTGACTTAATGACATTTTTTGTTCCCGTAGTAATATCAACAAGCATTTGCAATGCAATAGGTCTCACATTTGCGAGAGTTTGAGCTATTGGCATTGTAAAAGACAATGCCTTTTATTTATGCGTTTGAAAACCTGCAAGCAGTACGTAAACAAGCACTTTGTACTTATAGTCCTTGCTTATGAGAAGCAAAGCTGGCAGTCTCTTTTACTGCCAGCCTTGCCCATCGTAAGCAAGGACTATACGTTCAAAGTGAGTGTCTATGTACCGCTTTCAGGTTTTCAAAACAAATGAATAAAAGGCATTGTCATTTACAATGCCAATAGCTCCAACCCTTGCAAATGCGAGACCTATTGCATTGCAAATGCTTGTTTGTGATGTGCTGCCATGTTTGTTCAGTGTTAGCTGGATTTCTTGAGAGACAGCACTGTCATTGTCATGTTGAGTGTGGCACACAGAGCGATAAAGCAATGTCTTGTCTTTCATATGAAATGATGTGTGGTGTGTTCTAGGGTTGTGTTTTTCTACTGTGTTGATTTGAGTGCTGGCTGAGTGGTGCATGTACATGGTGTTAGCGGACAATTTGGATATGATTTTTATGTTGTGAAGTGTAGTGGTGAATGATGGGGAGTGAAGTGTAGTCGCTACCCCTTTCAACACAAACATAAAGGAAATACTATCAGTTTCTTCTTGGCAGCAACGTGAAACACCAACAATCATCCCATTTAACATTGTGTGTTTTCTGCTTAGGATCGTTCAATTAATTCTACATGTTATAAATATCTCCTTTCATGTTTTTAAGGCGCCGACTCGTGCAAATGTGTGAACAATACAGATGCGTCAACATAAACAAATGAAATCAACTTAATCCATGCCATTTACATGCTGAATGCGGACTGATACTCTGAAAGCCTGAGTTTTGTCTTTAAATAAAGTGCATCCACTAAAGGGCAAACCTTTTGTTGTATGTGGTTTTAGATTCCGAATGAGTTTTCCCAATTCATACCCTTATATAGGTACAATTCGCATTGCCCTTATATAGGCAGAGAAATCCAGTCCTTATTTAGGCATAGCCCATGCTACCCAAATACAGGCATGGCTACTTCCATCCGTTGATCTACGTCACGAGTTCTAGGAAAACCAGACTCTTAAGCTGTTAGGGACTTCTCCTTGCTTGAATATTGATTTCTCCAAGAACACATTTATTATGCATGAACATCTATTCCTTGGAGGTTCATCCATGATGTTCATATGCCTGACTTTACGTCAAAGCTGGCATTCCTAAACACCTTCAAGGTATAAATATACTTTCACTTGCTATGGCAAAGCATGGTGTGGTTCGGTGCAGTTCGACTACCTACTTGCCCGACGCAGCTCGCTACAGCAAGTACCGAAGGAAGCCGACTCTCCAGCTGACGCACTGACAAGAAACTGACATCCTCCTGCCAAGAATCCAGCTCCAGTGTTTCTGACTCCCCTTGCGGGGTGTTGGGAAATCGAGTCCCGAGACAGAGATACCAACCTCTTTCATTCTAAGGTATGGAGCTGATTAGAACCTAGAGAAACCTTTGGCGATTCTTGCCTATGGTTCATCTCTGCACAGCATTAGCAGCAAGGTATATATATATCTAGATATAGCTCACTTATATATGGCTCAAGCATATATTTTAGGTACCTAATATTGTGTTTCAAAAAGTACACTCTTCCGGGATTTTATCCCACAGTATTTCCCACTACCTGCTTGCCTCGGTGGCCTGCCTGCAGCCGGCACGACAGAGAATAAAGTGCTGAGAGCAGAGAACAAAGCCGCCCCTCTCCCCGGGCCTGCAGGCGGCTGACAGAGTTCCAGCTAATGTACCGCATGAGGCAGCCCCCGCGCCCTCTGCTCCTCGCTGGCGGCCATTGGTGGTCGGCGTAAACAGGCCTTCTGTTGTGTCTGGCCACTCCCATGCTCGCCGGGCAGCTGAAAGGAGGCTGGGCAATCAGGGCGGTCGAACTTGGCACGCTGCGTTCGTGCTAATGTATGCCCGGCATCTCATTTGCATGAGCAGGCTCACTGAATGGGTTAAGGGTGAGCGGGGAGCCCCCGCCATCTCCACATGAATGCATATTGAAGAATTTGGCTGTAAATCAGCTGGTCCCTTCCTCCACGCACCCACTTGCGTGCACTAACTTCGCGACGTGCTCCACCGTTTATAGTGTATTCATGTCCCACACAGACAAGCATCCCAGATGCTGTCGCCGGGATTTACCAGAACAGAAAACTGTTTGTATAGGTCACAGCAGCGGGCCCATTCTTCCGCACGGGGAAGGGGGCGCAGGCACATCGGTTTTCACCATGCACTGAATGTCTCTCACACTTAAATAACTCTGCTGCCTGTTAATACCTGTGCTCTGTGCAAAAGAGAGAATGCTTTACTGGGTCACCAGTCAGTAACTGAGTGATGTTCCTCGATTCATTATAAGAAATACAGACACTCGGTTAAGTATTCAAGTCAACACTCCCTTGATGTATAAAAAGGATGTTATTGTAAAATAATTAACACATAAAAAACTTTACTTCTTTAAACTAGCAGGCTTATCAACCACGAACAATTCCAGTAAACCTCACCATGCACAAATATCTCCTCAAACTGAGACATAAAAACAAGCACTGGCAAAAAAATAGCTTTGGTGTTTACTCCCAGCCTTTTGGCTTTTGTTGCTTCCGTGCGAAATGGATCCAAAAAAAAAGAAGAAGCCAGCGAGTGGTGCATGCGCGCCACTGCGAGCCATGTGGTTTCAATTATCGCGCCAGTGTCCACATGGCCTATTGGTGTCTATTATGCGCACCAAGCGGATCACTGAAATATTATCGACGGTCACATTATCGACTTGCTAAAATATCGTTGAAAAATTATCGACGACAAAAATATCGACTTTGTATACTTATTACACCAACTACAAAAATATCGACTCTTTAGAATATCGAGTACATAAATATCGCCTTAATAAATATCGACTACAAATATATCGTTTTTCATGAAATTACCCCTAACACTACAAAAATATCGACTACTAAAATATAGAGTACAAAAATATAGAAAAAATAATATTGTAGTACAAAAATTTCGATTTAAAAAATATCGTATTTTTAAAAGTATTATTAATAATGTAAAAATAATTGTAAAATACATAAAATTTTACAAATATTAAATAAAAACATTAAAACATATTAAAAAAATTATAAATAATACATATACATTTAAAATAAATTAAAAACGTAATAATTTAATGTAATTTTTTTTAAATTTCATTTCATTGATTTAATATACATTTATTTTATATTTACCCTGTAGGCCTGTACCCCAAAAACCCAATACTGACCCTGAACCCTAAAAATATCCCTGTACCCCAAAAACCCAAAACTGACCCTGAACCCTAAAAATACCCCTTTATCCAAAAACCCAAAACTGACCCTGAACCCTAAAAATACCCCTTTACCCAAAAACACAAAACTGACCCTGAACCCTAAAAATACCCCTTTACCCAAAAACTGAAAACTGACCCTGAACCCAAAAAATACCCCTTTACCCAAGAACTGAAAACTGACCCTGAACCCAAAAATATACCCCTTTACCCAAGAACTGAAAACTGACCCTGAACCCTAAAAATACCCCTTTAACCAAGAACTTAAAACGGACCCTGAGCCCTAAAAAATACCCCTTTACCCAAAAACCCAAAACTGACCCTGAACCCAAAAAATACCCCTTTACCCAAAAACTGAAAACTGACCCTGAACCCTAAAAATACCCCTTTACCCAAAAACTGAAAACTGACCCTGAACCCAAAAATATACCCCTTTACCCAAGAACTGAAAACTGACCCTGAACCCTAAAAATACCCCTTTACCCAAGAACTTAAAACTGACCCTGAACCCTAAAAAATACCCCTTTACCCAAAAATCCAAAACTGACCCTGAACCCAAAAAATACCCCTTTACCCAAAAACTGAAAACTGACCCTGAACCCTAAAAATACCCCTTTACCCAAAAACTGAAAACTGACCCTGAACCCAAAAATATACCCCTTTACCCAAGAACTGAAAACTGACCCTGAACCCTAAAAATACCCCTTTACCCAAGAACTTTAAACTGACCCTGAACCCTAAAAAATACCCCTTTACCCAAAAACCCAAAAGTGACCCTGAACCCTAAAAATACCCCTTTACCTAAAGACTGAAAACTGACCCTGAACACTAAAAATACCCCTTTACCGAAAAACCCAAAACTGACCCTGAACCCTAAAAATACCCCTTTACCCAAAAACCCAAAACTGACCCTGAACCCTAAAAATACTCCTTTACCCAAAATTAAATAATATTATTTAATTACCAATTAATTATTAATTAACAATAACAAAGAAGTTAATATATTAGCACATTAGCTGTAATTAATTTAATGTAATAATTAATAATATTTTTCCCCAATTAATTAATTAACAATAACAAAATATTATATATATAAAAATTACTCTATTTAATGTAATTAACTAATTAATATTAATTAATTACCAATTAATTACTAATACAAATATGTACAAAATTATAATAATTAATTAACTAATTAATAATAATTATTTACCAATTAATTAATAATTAAAAATATTTACAAACATATATTAATTAATTATTTATTTTAAATTACTCCCCAACCTTATCCCCTATTAACCCAACATCCCGCTCCTAAACATTAACTACAATTTATAACAATAACAAAGAAGTTAATATATTAGCACATTAGCTGTAATTAATTTAATGTAATAATTAATATTATTTTTTCCCAATTAATTAATTAACAATAACAAAATATTATATATAAAAAAATTACTCTAATTAATGTAATTAACTAATTAATATTAATTAATTACCTATTAATTACTAATAAAAAATATGTTCAAAATTATATTAATTAATTTACTAATTAATATTAATTATTTACCAATTAATGAATTATTAAAAATATTTACAAACATATATTAATTAATTATTTATGTTAAATTACTCCCCACCCTTATCCCCTATTAACCCAACATCCCGCTCCTAAACATTAACTACAATTTATAACAATAACAAAGAAGTTACTATATTAGCACATTAGCTGTAATTAATTTAATGTAATAATTAATATTATTTTTCCCAATTAATTAATTAACAATAACAAAATATTATATATATAAAAATTACTCTATTTAATGTAATTAACTAATTAATATTAATTAATTACCAATTAATTACTAATAAAAAATATGTACAAAAGTATATTAATTAATTAACTAAATAATATTAATTATTTACCAATTAATTAATAATCAAAAATATTTACAAACATATATTAATTAATAATTTTTTTTTAATTACTCCCACCCTTATCCCCTATTAACCCAACATCCCGCTCCTAAACATTAACTACAATTTATATTACTATTAATAAATTTTAATTTTTTTTCACCTTTTTTCTACATATTATCGATATTTTTTACTTTGACTATTTATCGATATTTTGTCTTGTCGATTTTTTTGCGTCGATATTTTTGTCCTCGATATTTTTTTATCATTATTTTAATCGATATTTTTCCCAACTATATTTTTGTTATCGATATTTTATTATTGTCGATATTTTTAACTCGATATTTTGTCCATTCGATATTGTGGAGTCGATATTATGTCTAGTTACCGCACCAAGCGTGTAATAGACACCAATAGGCCGTGGGTGGAGCAATGCGCCTGCCTTTGGCCAATTGCGTGCAGTCTTTTATAAAAAGACGCACGCAAAGGCCAATAGCGGGCCTCAAGAGGAAAAGCACAAGCACGAGCGAGTACGATTCCTAGGTCAGCTTCAAAACCCTATTTATCACATACTAAAGGTCCCGCGCTGCACGACAGTGCTGCGTACTGCAACGCTAGGCGCGAGACCTAAAAAGCTTGATAGTAGTATCAGTTGGTTAGACTTCTGATAACGTGCAAGCTTCTTTATTAACAAGCAGGCTCAGAACCACCACGGAATTACTTAAAATATATTGAAATGTGTTGGCTAATGCACTAAGTTTACAGTGAAGTCAACCCTTAAACTGTTTTCGTACACTTAAGTAGACTGATAGTCTGGGGGTTGTGAGAGGGGTGGTATGTGAGTGCTCTCAGTCGTGATAGTGTACCAGAAACTGTAATATCTTTAATGGCTAATGTAATATGATGGATAATGTGCGCATGGCTAAAAACTTATAAAGTCCCAAAGGCAAGACCTATTGCATTGCAAATGCTTGTTTTTCGTCTCTTGGGTACAGCCAGGATTACACTCTAACATTTTAGTTTTCATTGTGACCTGCCCACAGTATAGAATGTTGTTAGCGCTTTTTTCCTTTCATTTATCTCTCTTTGATTCTCTCTTTTATGCAGCTAGACAGATCTGAGTATCTAAATCATTCACTTGCAAGGTTTCATTATCAAATATCGGTTCAATCACAGCCCCAAGCTCCGAAGGTTTAATCTTTTGGACATTTGGACTTTTAGGTGCAGGAGAAAGAACTTAAAAGGACGTGAACCCTGCTTGGCTGCACGTAAGGTCAGACCTTTTTGGCTGGGACATGGTATCCATGAACTACTCTTATCTGTCAACATTGGTTGGAATGAAAATGGTCCTGCGGCCTTGGCGGGACAGGGTATGCACATGCACATCTAACACATGAGATCCTTGGGGCACAGCCACACCCCACCATAGGCAGCGCTGCAGGGAAGCCCAGAGTTACAAAAAATAACCTTTCCCTTAAAAATGGTTATGTTTAGCTATCAACAATCTAAACAGCCTATGGACAGTAGCAAAGGTTTTCCTTCGAAGCAGCCTTAGGAAGAGATGACTGGAAGGTGGCTCTCTGTCCTGTGACCACATCCCTGCTCCTGTGGCAGGACTCTACACTTGTGATATTGTGTACTGCACAGAAAGCCATGCCCTGTCCCCAGTTATTGCATGCAGCTTTGGAAAAGACCAATTTGGTCTGCTTGTAACCTTAGCCTTGAACGACCACAATCCTTCAAAAAAAAATCCTTGATACTGGAAGTTGTCTGCAGATTGATCAAGGAGGCAGGAAGTTATCCTGGTGGGCGAAACCTTGCATCTTACACTGAAATTCCCATAGGTTATTATTGATCAAATAGAACGCAAACACCTTGAGCAAGGACTGTGCCCAGCTGGTACTTGGGGCAGCAAAATGAGCACTGGGTGATACCAAAGGCTGAGCCATGTCTCCAGTGTCTGTTGGTACTGGGAGCCCAGCAAGTATCCTCTTCCAAGAGTTATGTCATGTGTGTTCTTTAATGAATTCTGTGAAAGGTTTACATCTTAAAATAATGGCCTGAATACATATATTATGCACCGTATAATGAAATGAGTTTTAGTGTTTCATGCTGTGGTTCATCATATGACGGTACTGGACTGGTCATTACGGTTAGGCATGTATTTACAAGTCAGAGGAAAAATATGTGAAAATGTTGGACATGTTTCTCTGTAGGGTTTGGCATGTCATCCAGACTAAAAAGTAATTATGGAACAGGAGAGCTATAAACAAACCAACAACGTATTTATCCCATACAGAATTATGATAATGGTTTATCCCTTCTAATAATGAAGGGGCATCACGTATTTTAGGTATTTATTGATTTATAATATTTAGACCCAGTTCAAATAATATATGAAGTGCCTTCCCCTGGTTGCTTGAGTTGGGTGGATTCACAGTAAATTTGCAAAGGACATAAATGAGCCCACCTTCCTGGTGTCAACCCAACAGGAGAGGTTGATGCACTTTATTCAAAATGTAAACCAAGCACAGGTTTTGGTCCATACATATAGTGAGCAGCTTTATGGGTGATGATCAGAAGGCTGACCCTAGCAACAAAGTCTAAAAAACTTTAACGCCGCTTGTTGGCAGACAGCTCCTTCTAGGGGCTTTGCCGATGTCTGATGTTATGGCAGAAACATGTGTACTCCTGCACACTCGCACACTCAGGTATTACATTTGCAGCGCATTGGCTGTAATGCCCATCATCAGCATCACTGTTCAGGATTCCCTGGTGGAATGCGGATTGAAGATCGCCTTTGCAGAACCAGCTTATTAATCAAAAACGCTGTCATGATGTAAGTGGCTCAGAAGTGTGCAGGAAAATAAGAGCAGTGACCGTTGTACCTGTTTTTTTTCTTTAAACAAACTTTGAGGTTTACAATAGGTTCCAGGTATCGACAGTGCATCATAATTATCATTGATCAGGATTGTAATTGACCAAACATTTACACAGATAATTCAGTAGAAAAAACAAGGAAATACAGATCATCCCAATGAGCATGAACTCTCCACCCTCTCCCAGTGAACCAATGGTCATGAGCAGTTCTGTGTTCAATTCTTGAGCAGCTATTAATGTCCTCAATCCCAAAATCAAACTTCCGTCCCACAACTATCCCCTCCACCCCTCCCTCCAAGCATGTCACTTGTGTTCAAATTACTAACTTGCGGAACACAGCTGCTCCAAGCTGCGTTTCACATTCGTCTGAGGTAGTACGTTGGGATCATCGTTCAGTAAGGGTGACGGTGCATTATGTCTATTGTCTAACTCACGGGTCTATGATTTGCTCTGGGGTATATAGTGTAGTGTAGCCTACTCCTGCCGGGGGTTACCCTATTGATTCCTCATCCCCATCATCTTCTGGGATCCGATGTAGTTCAACTAAAGTTTCCCATGCTCTTGCTGCCTCCAGCGCCCTCTCGCTCCTCGTTCTTTTTGCTATTTGCATCCTGATTATTCCTTCACATTCTGCCCACTTAATGAGTTCTTTCTTCCATCTGGCTATACTTGGGCCCTGTTTGGCTTTCCAGTACATGGTGATGTCTCTTTTAGCTAGGAGTAAGCCCATATCTTGATCATTGTACCGGTTATCATCATCAAGAAAGGAATACCCTCCATTGCTCACTCTCTTTTTCTGACTTCTTATTGACACAGCTTCCTTAGTAATTACGGTCTTAAAGGGAAGATAAAGAACAACATGTATGAAGCCTTTTTGAGGTCACAAACGTATAGGCAAATATATCACACCCACATTGCAATTCGGTAACCTGTTACTGAATCGCAATTTGGATTCGCAATTCGGTATTAGGAAGGGGCATGTTTAGGGCATCTCTTCCTAATACCAAATCGCATTGGTATGTATGAATGTTTTGAAACCGAAATGCGGTCGCAAAACATTTGCATTTTACCACCCATTCAGAAATGGGACCCCTTCCCCTTTGTGAATCTTCATAAAAGCATTTTTTAAGAGCAGGCAGTGGTCCCATGGACCAGTGCCTGCTCTTATAAAATAAAAAGTGAACTATTTTTTTTATTTTTCTCAACGCAACCCGTTTTCCTTTAAGGAAAACAGACTGCATTTAAAAAAAGTATTTATTTAAAAGCAATCACAGACATGGTAGGCTGTTTTAGCAGGCCATCATCCCCATGATTTTAGCAATTCCTAAGGGGTCACAAATTGTAACCTACCTCATTAATATTAATGAGGTAGGTCCATTTGCGACCCCCTTGGAATCGCTATATAAAACTCTTGGAGTTTCATGCATTTGAAATAATTATTACCTAATTGTGATTAGCTGAAAATCGCAATTAGGTCATCTGTATTACAAATGTTGGTACATGTGGCCGAAAGATCCTACAGACTTCCACCAGATGATATTTGAGATATTAAGAAACAAGCCAAGATCTGTCCATCAACCATGGTACTGTTGCCACTGAAATGATTTAGAACAAGGATTGGTAGAGCCAGTAGGTCTCGCCTCTGGGACCTTATAAGTGTTTAACCAGAGCTATTGGTTTTGCCACAAACTCCATTGCTTCAAGGCCCGTACAAGTGCCTCCCGTTAACTCAACCTTTCTATTTACTTTTCTAATATTTCCTCTTTAACTGTATAATAAGTCAGTGAAAGCTATAGTGGATGCAGAGGCCACTTTAATTATAAGATGCTGGGTTTTCATTTCATATTGTTGTGGCGGGCGCTGGGGTTTTGACAGGTTCTCGTTTCAGCATCCAGTCTGTTTGTAGTTCGGCCTCTCTCATCAAGCCGTCAGGGCTGAGTTCTTCCCCCGGCAGCCGCAGCAAGATTAGGTTTTTGGAAAATCTGCTGGCATATGGTGTGTGCAGAAGAGTCATCGCAGACATGAGGCCACTCCTGTGTTTTGGCCAAGAATTGCAGCCACCAGGAAAACTCAACATGGAACACTGTTCTCGCTAGACTGGACCTGGTCTGTTCACGGACAGCCCCACAGACTAACCTTCAGGCGTGCAACACCCATTGGGCTCACCGGGCTTCAGCTCCCCCACCCCCCTTCGTGTGTGTCAGCCCAGGCTGAGACAGCGTCGTGGGCTGGCGACCCTCTAACTGCAGTGGCACCCAAGTACTTCACAGGGCTTTAAAAGACCATTTACTTGTTAATGAGGCTTTTGTTGTGTTTACACCCCTTCTTAGAGCCACTCTGCCTATGGCTGGAAGAATGATCTTTTCCACCCCTCCCCCCCCCCCGAAATTTAGCTCTAGTTGCCCACCTGCTAACAACTCACTGACACAATGTCTGCAGAGAAAAGTGTTAAGTAATCAAGGGAAATCTTCTATATTAAAAAATGCAGAACGTTCAACTGTTGGTCAGCGATGGACTGGGAACAGGTAAGCAAGTGACTCCTGTCTGGACTCAGCAGCACCTGAACAGTGTGGTCCACCCACAATGAAATGTGCCTGGGTTGTTTGTATTCCTATTCCAAAGGTGATTGTGAAACAGTTGCGGTGGCCCACTCCCTTTGAGGGCTTGGAAACAACTGATTTTCGTTCAATTGGTCATTTTTTGCTATGGCACAGACAAGCTAAAAGCAACTGAATAGAATGCTTCCTGGGAAACATTTCACTGCTTTGGATGGAATCAAAAATGTCCATCCAGCTTGTTGTGGACTAAGGCCAGGTCAGGAGTGGACAGTACCATGGTCATCAGTGGCCTTGAGCTCATTCCTGTTGGTGATGTGCCTCCCACACAGCCCTCCGTCTCCAGCAAACATCAACTAAATACCTTCCGTAAGCACCTGAAGAATGGTGGTGGGTTGGGGTGGGAGGTGTAAGTCTTGTGCTGCCACAGGCAGGGCCCAGGCGACTCAATCTCCTGGGGTTGAATTAAAACTACCACCCCGGTGCCCCAGATCACACGTTATGCGCTAAATATACACACTTAGGCTTCCAAGCACTTGTAAGAACACAAGCTTTGACCAGTTATGACTCAGAAGACGCTACATACTACTATCACAGTCCTGTCTGAGTACAGTTATGCTGCTCTGTGGAAGATTCACTACCAAACCGGTTCCTATGGAAGGACCGAGGTGGAATCAATCACTTCAAGCCATCGGGACAATTTCCCATTGGTCAGTTGACTTCAATAATTGAGGTCAAATTTTAGCCACCTCGTCCCGCCTTTGGGCTGACACTGGGACCTGTGGTGTCTGGAATGAGCACTGCAAATGTCACTGACAGCTTTATAAATGACTTCAAATAAAACCAGCCCTGAAGGCGCAGTACACAAGTGCACCATAAACAGTATTCTTAGCACTGTACACTAGACGTAATGATGGGGATGGCCCTGGCTACCTGCTGCCGGCATGACAATCTGCCAGCCTTAGGCTTGCTCACAGAATTTCAACAAGCCAGTCTCAGCGTCTCAGGAAAACGTCACACATGTACCACTAACAGAGGCATCACATTCTCCCTGCATGTGTCTGACTACGCAGGAAAAGAGCTACACACTGCATAGGTTAACACATGAGGGAAGTAATGCGTCACTACATATGCCACACATTTAGGAGGATCGCACCACTATTTACGGTCAAAGCTCCATCAGAGCCCAGCCACAGTCCCAAGAGTCACCACCCAGAGAGTCAGAGCCTTGGCACACAGTATTGTAGCCAGGGCTCGCCACAATATTGTGCCCATAAATTAAAGGGAATGAGGGTTTTATTTTATCAGCACAGTTTGGCCCGTCCAGTAGGTATGCTGTGCAGAAAAAAAGAAGCTGGTCGAGAGTTATCGTTCTCCTCCAAACAATTGCTCCAGCAGGAAGGATGAGTGAGCAAAGGCTTTCTCTCTGATGTGGCCTCCCATAACGTCCCTGTGGCTTTGCAAGGCTATGAGGGCAACTAAAGACATGGACAGGTGGAGTGGTTGGAGAGTGTTTGGAGGCAGCAGTGAAAGGTCTTTGAGTCAGAGCCCCGGTGAGAGGGTGTGTCTTATGGTGAACTATGGTGTACTATGCCCCGTACATCGAGTAAACCGGCGACTAGCTTAGGTAGTGAGCATGGCAGATATTTTAGCATACTATCCAGTCTCGTATAGCGCATATAGATGGTCTCATACATACAAAAAAGTTATTGGTGTAGTTGTCAAGCTACGAGCTCTAACAAGTGAGATTCTGTGACCAATCAGTGGTTTATAGAGCGCCCTACTCACCTGCGAGTGTCTCAAGGCACTGGGCGGGGTGGGGGGGGGGGGGTGGAAGCTGCTCTGGATCAGTCAAAAAGCCAGGTCTTGAAGTCTTTCCTAGAACGTGTGCAATGTTTTGGAGTGTCTGATGTTGACAGGGAGGGCGTTCCAGGTCTTGGCCCATAAATTTCAGTGTGGAGTGGCACAGGAATCAGGATCATTTCGAACATGTGTTCCTTTGTGCGTTTTGCTGATGTGGTAGTTCGCTGTAGGGTTGGGTAAATTGTGCTATCCGGTGCTTAATATACAAGCCACGGCCGGGCTAACGTGCAGATCAGGCGTTTACAAATCAACTTTACATACTTTCATGATAGCATGAAGAGAAACTTTCGGTAGAATTCATTTGTACCAAAAAGCGTTTTGACTCCTCGTCAGGGGTAGTTAGCGCTATATACATACAACTACAAATACAACAAGCTGTGAGGGCCGGGGGGTGTTGGGAGAAGACACAGGGAGATTACGAGAACTACAAGCAGCACCGTGTGTCAGTGAGCCACAGTATTAAGAGGGATCAAAGTGAGAGCAGTGCACGCAAACAAAACATATGGCCCATATCAAAAGGATTCATGGAGCAGGGGCAGTAGCCAGAGCAGGAAACAGCCACAAGGTTGGACAAATGTACTGTATTGACGAACAAAAACTATGGAATTTGTAAAGGCCGACCAAGTAACCAAGAAAAGTGGTGGGCGTCTGGTGGGTGTCTTCAAACCCCACAGAGGGATAACACCATGCCTCGCAGAGCAGCACATGCGTGCTGCCTCTAGGCTCAACCTAAAAAAGTGCAAGTCATAAGTTTTGGGCTTCTGCAGGGAAGTTCTTACTGTCTAATAAATCGGCACAATTATTCCATTATTGTGTGTTTGGCCTTTTTCCCATCATGTCCTCATTCCATCTAAGTCCTTAACAAAGCCTGGCTGTCTTCTTTCTTTAGTTTATACATTTCCACAGTTTTCCAGGTGTTTTCCTATCTAAGTGTATATCACTTTACACCATATGTTGATGGTCTAGCATATACTTGTTATATTGCACTTGCATAGCTATAAGATCTGGCTTAATGTGATAACATTTACAGACAGCTATTGTTGATTGAATGCGTTAGTATGTTGAACCTAGACCTATTGGCTTTGCCAATGCTTGTGTTAATACTTCCTAATTTAATGGTACTCAATTTGCCAACCTTGGAAAAGATGGGTAGATGATTCGTGCTGCAGATGTTATGCTCCTATTGGGATGTCCTTGTGGAACCTGGCGCTGCATTCTTTATCAATCAGGATTTATAAAGCACAGCTAATCACCCGAAAATGTATCCAGGTGCTTGTAGGCCTAGGAGTCTAATTCAAACAGCCAGATCTTGTGGTCCATTCGGAATTCTGGAAGTGAGGTGATGGTCCGGAGGTGCATGGGGAGGCTGTTCCAGGTATTTGCTACAATGTGGGAGAAGGAGCGTCCTCCACTTCTGCTTCGGTAGATGTGGGGAGTTTATGCAAGGGAAAGGGAGGCAAAATGTACTCTTCTCGATGATTGGTGGAAGTTCAGGCGGTGGTTAATGTAGGCAGGTCCTCGCTTGTGTAGAGCTTTGTGTGCGTGGGTCAGCAGCTTGAATTGGCATCTCTTCTTTACGGGGAGCGAGTGAAGTTTCCTGAGGTGGAGTGTGATGTGGGTTCATCGGGAAAGGCCAAGGATGAGTCTGGCTGCAGCGTTTTGTATGGTCTGAAGTCTCTGAGGAAGGAGTGCAGCGATTCCTATGTAGAGGGCATTGTCATAGTCCAGTCGGCTGATGATGAGGGCTTATGTCACGTGCGTCTCGTGTGTAGGGGTAGCCACTTGAAGATCTCATGTAGCATGCGCAGAGTGAGGAACCTTGAATTGTGTTGATGGAAGTAAGGGCCTTTTTGTTGCATCTATAGCTGACCTTTATAGGAAAATCTCTACTGTAAGAAATATCAGGAAAAAATGAACAGCTGGGCATGTGTGGGTGGAAATGTTAAAATGGTAGGGTAGAAAAACTGTAGTAGTAAGAGTAGCTCATAATACCTAGAACTCCTGGGAGCAAAGACAATTGCCCACAGCAGCCATCTTGAAATGGTAATACCATTCGATTTTGGCCTCCACATTCAACAACAGTCTCTATCAGGAATGGGCCACCAATCTGCCAGTTTCCCTGATTCCCTACAGTGATTTTGTGTGGATGCCTTATCAGAGGTGTGTGAAGCGGGTGCATTCATTGTAATCACTGCAACTCTGGACAATCATTTTGTTGTCATTAATTACCCTGAAATGTAAGAATGCACAAAATGCCATATGTCATGCTGAAAAGTCACTATTCCCATTGTCTCTAGTATGGGCTGATCCAAAATCTGAAGAACACTTTCAATGAGCAATCGCACGAGGAAACAGATTCAAGCTCCGCTTAGTGTCTTATTTGCAAGAGATCTGTCAGTCAGCAAAAGCTGTCTCTAGTCAGATGTAAAAAGAAGCATTATGCTCAGACTAGGTATTGCAATCTAAGCAGTTTGGCATTTTGTTGGAAGACACTGCCTAGCAACCTGAAATTATACCCGATCTTAGCGTAGCCTTTGTGAGTAAGTAATACGTTCTCACAACAGCAGGGGTGGACCCTTTTTTGCAGGCCTTTGAATTCGTTTCTTCCTGCTTTAGCTGAAAATGTCATTTTCATTTTGCCCTGTCATGCTTGAACGAGGAATCTAAAGATTGCGGCCTGTGTACAGGTTAAACATTAACAATGTGGACGCGTTTTCAGTCCTTTGTGTTATGTTTACGTTGTGAACGAAGAACAATTGCCTAGTTAGCACAACTGGTTTCCTCCTACAGTTTGGCAACATTTGTTTTCCATTTCTCCTGTCCACGCCTTGAAATAACTGTAAAGTAACAAGGCTCGGATTTGAAATTATACCTTGAAGCATTTTGCTTGCAGGGGGTTATTTTTACCAGTGATCTGGTGGTTGTCATTTTTACAAGATTTCCCATTGGCGTAGTGTTTCCTGGGACTGCTCAGGAGTGGTACCTAGAGCTAATGTTGCAAGCTCTCCTTTAAAATGGGTGGTTGATGAGGGTTGATGTGAAGGTGGGACTTTTCCCACTGCAACTTTAAAATATGTAGAGAGGATACGTGTCCCATAAAATATCAATTTCATCAAACCATGTTAGAAACTATAGACGTGTTTACAGGATGGGAGGGTTTACTACAGAAAACAATTAGAAACACAATTCAAATTACATTTTAAAACACTTTGGGCCGGCCAGTTACATTTGTCAAAAAGTAATGGGATTGAAATACTTTCAAAAGATTCAAAGATTAAAAAAGATTCAAAGATTTTTATTAGGATTTGGAACTCAAAGAGGTCCACATATAATACAATACAAATGTTCTTAAAAGGCAGTTCATGCAATATAAAACATGAAATTCTAACATACGAGAGGAAACCAAGCGGTTTTCAACTATACTCTACTTTAGATTAAATAAGCCCCGGGACAGAAAAAAAGTGTAAATGTGCAATCGATTCATTTAAACGCAATACTAAACAGATCTAATAAATACAAATAAGTAGTGCAAAATGTTTTCCAATACAGCACTAATATAGTACTTCTATTTTGGGCATTACATCCAGCATTACAAGCAAAAATTAATACAATAATTCTTTTTTATACTGTGCAAAGTATTTGAGACCTAAAATTCCGTATTCCACAAATCTATGACCAAATACAATTACTATAAAATTACAAAAGTTCAAGCAGTTCTAAAAACATTTAGAAAATTGTTTACAAAATGTAAAAAAAATGTGCACAAAATATTTCTGATGGTAGTGCAAAAAGACATATCCGGGCCTCTAAAGTAGTTATGTTGTACTTTAAAAACAATGGATGTAGCATTTGGTGGTGTAATGAATGAAGATAAGAACATACGAAAATGAATGATTGAATGAATTAATGAATATTGTATTTGTAGAGACCAACTTTTGCTCCCCAAGGAGCATCTTGGCGCTGGGTTGCTAAGAGCAGAATTCTACACACCGGAAAAGTGGGAAATGCTTAAACTTACCAGATAAGTGCCTGGCACAATGACTCAGTGGATGAAAAAATCCAGGTTTTGAAAAGTTTCTTCAACAGATTTTCGAAATTAATGAATCTCCACTGCTTGGAGAGTTGCTTCAAAGTCTCTGTTCCCTGTACTGCCAGGGATTTGCCGGCCTTGGTCTTACACCTAAAGGTAGGAGGTTTGAGAAGATTAGCTGAGGAGGATTTCAGGGTGCGAGAGGTGGTATGATGGGTGAATATGGAAGCTAGATATTTGGGTCCTATTGCTCTGTAGGCTCTCAAAGTGAGCAAAATAATTTTGAATAGCACTTTTCTAGTTCTTGGGAGCCAATGGAGTGTGCTGAGGCCAGCTAAGGCGGAGGAGTCATGTGGCAATTTCAATACGAGCCTGGCCGCTGCATACTGTACCACTTACAGTTTTTGAAGAATTTGTTTAGCTGTGCCTGCATATAGACTATTGCAATAGTCCATTTGGGATGTGATTAATGCAAAGGCTAATGTGTACCTTGTTGCAAAAGGGAGGTAGTCAAAAAAAGTTTTTAATGATTATATTATGTTGAAACATGTTTCTGCCACAGCAATAACGTGTGGCTTGAAGGATAAAGTAGCGTCAGATTTTACCCCTTGGTTTTTTTCTACTCTGACTGTGTTTAGCGGGGGCAGGGGTCCAGTGTCTGGCCACCATTTTTTCGGATCAAAAGAATTAGTCTTACCTATAAGCATGATCTCTGTTTTGTCTGTGTTGCATTTAAGATGGTTGGGCTGTATCTACCGGATTACCTCAGCTAAACATTGTTTAAAGTTCAATCTGAGCCAATGGATGCTTTGTCCAGTGCCAGGATAAGCTGCATGTCATCTGCGCATGATGTGGTTTCAATGCCAAAAGAGGAGATCATTATAATGAGGGGGCAATATATATGTTAAACAGTGCAGGGCTAAGAAATGAGCCCTGTGGAACCCCTGCGGTGATGATTTTTTTCTGGTGGTAGATAAGGTCCTAGTACCACCGTTTCCGTTTGCCTGCAGTCTGAAAGAAAGGATTTTAGCCAGGCTGAGGCCAGATGGGTTATGCCACAGTTTTTGATGGTAACGGAAGCAGATTCAACTTCAATAACAAAATAGCTCTGGGCACACCTTGGGGGAGGTTCCATTATACATATGGTTATGTTTGTTTACAAATGCTACTCTCCAATATTATTTAATTCCGGGCATGCTGAACACACAACACAATGTCCCTTTTCTAGCTTACTTCATAAACTGATTTTTTAATCACATTTTTTAATGTGAGCTTCGGAAGAGGTGCCATCTCATTCTGACCAATTTCAAACATATCCAGAGCTTTCATATAGTTTAGGAAGAGGGCACTTCTTCCCTTCAAACAGTAAAATAATTTATGTTTCAATGCAGCTCGGTGGAACTAGGTTCACAATTCAGTAAGTTATTACCCCACATTAAGAAAGCAGCCATAGCAAACACATTCATATGAAGGAACCCAAATTCAAGCCAAAAAGCCAATGGTATGGCCAAAAAATTCAAATTACTAATTTGGCACCAGATTCGCCCTTTAACCTTCTCAAAAAAGGACCAATACATGGGCAAAATGCCTTTTCCCACAACACGTATATAGTCTGCATATGGCCGAGGCTTAAGATAAAGCCTTACTTCTACACTGACTGATGTGATGCTTATTCAGTCAATTACTAATGGAAATTCTACCTAGATATTGACACAACTTCTCCACTTCCAACTTGTCATTCCCCTGGAGGTAGTGCAAGCCCTTCTTAACTCTGCACCCGTGAGACCTAAAAACCATAACTTTACTCTTAAGGATATTTTTTTTTAGAAAGTGCTCATCAGCATAATTTCCCAACTCTGAGAGATGCATCTGTAGTCCCATCTAAGTTAAATCCAGAATAACAACATCATCAGTGTAGAGTAGACAGCCAATACTCATTGCTCCGAATGGTTTTTGTATGGGCTGATGCAAAATGTGAAGAACACTTCCTATAAGCAATCACTGGAGGAAACAGACTCAGGATCCTCTTTGTGTTTTATTTGCAAGAAATCTGTCAGTCAGCAAATACTGTCTCTAGTCAGACATAAAAAGAAGCAGTATGCTCAGACTAGGTATCACAATCTAAGCAGTTTGGCAGCTTGCTGGAAGACACTGCCTAGCAACATGAAATCAATCCGATCTTATCCTTTGTGTTAAGTAATAAATAAGTTCTCCCAACGCCACTGTGGACCCATTTTTGCAGGACTTTGAATTTCTTTCTTCCAGCGTTAGCTGAAAATTTCATTTTATTTTGTCTTGTCATGCTTGCAGGAGCAATCTAAAGACTGCAGCCTGTATTCGGGTTAAACATTAACCACGTGCACGTGTTTTCAGTCATTTGTGTTAAGTTTACATTGCAAACCACGAACAATTGCCTAGTTAGCACAGCTGGTTTTCTGCTTCAGTTTGGCAATGTTTGTTTTTCCATTTCTCCTGTCATGCCGTGAAATAACTGTAAAGTAACAAGGCTCTGATTTGAAATTATACCATGAAGTGTCTTGCTTGCAGGGGGATATTTTTATCAGTGAGCTGGTGATTGCCCGTTTTACAAGATTTCCTGAAGACAGTGTTTCCTGGTACCTAGAGCTAATGTTGGAGGCTCACCTGAAAATGGGTGGTTGCAAAGGGTGGATGTGAAGGAGGGACTTCTCCCACTGCAACTATGAAATGATTTGTGTCCTATAAAATATACATTTCATCAAACCATCCTAGAAATTATAGACACATTTCCAGAATGGGAGGGATTATTACAGGAAACAATTAGAAACATTTTAAAACCCGTTGGGCCGGTCAGTTACATCCGTCAAAACTTAATGGAATTGGAATACATTTTAAAAGCACATTTGTCTGAAAGCATCAATTAGATGTGGCCGGCTTTAAAGGCGATTAGAAGGGATTGCATTCGGTTACATATCATTGTCCTCCCCATCATGCTATGATTAGATTGGAGAATAGTGTCCCATATCAGTACATAAAAGAACCCAAACTGCAAGTAATCCAGACCCCAGCACAACAATTGATCAAATGTTAGCATTCAACTTCCCCTATGCCACGTGTGCATAACAACCTCAGCCACCACAGAACTCACATATTCCACAGCCAACATCACTGTACCATTCTGCATTCCTGTCTACACGTGGCCCAGTTTACAGAATACACTGGAAAGCAGGCATTGCTCATATCGTACAATGCACAGAAGGTTGGTTAATGAAATATTGAGAGATATGCCACGGGGTATCGTAAAGCATCATTTGCCCAGTTTGTACAGCGCCACGTGGTGCAGTAAACTAGGCATTGAAGTGTCCACACAGAGACTAAGGGTTCCATACAGCAAATATGAACCACTTTTCAAAAATGTCACAGGGTCCAGTGAAATCACACGTTGTTAGACTTGGCATCTTTGCCGTGGGTTCCCCTAAATTTTTGCCTATAGCACCTGTATTTTTGATGCTGTGCTGGATTTTGTTTTTGCTGGCTTAGATGCTTTGGGCACGTTGCCACTGCTGATTAGTGTCCAAGTGAAAGTACTCTCTGTGTAAATTGTTATTACAATTGATTCTCCCTGATTGGCATATTTGATTTACTGGTAAGTCCCAGTAAAGTGCACTGAGTGTGCCAGGGCCTGTAATCAAATGCTACTAGTCCTAGGAGCCTACGAGAGGGGTCCATGTGGCCCCCCACCATTTTTAAAGATAAAGCCCCAGGGTGGTGGTGGTCCGCAGGGCTCAAAAAGCCTTAGGATGGGGGCCCCGTGCGCCCCCTCCTATTGTATTCAAAATGCTCCCGGTACTTGGTCCACCCATGGGCTCATTGGAAAAAGCGCAGGAAACCACACTTGTGATTTTTACCGATTTTGCAACAATTCCACAGATCCACCTGCGATTTTGTGGCAAAATAAAAAATAAATGTTTTTAAACCCCAGCGGAATCCACCATCACACATAGGGGGTCAGGGTATTCATACCTTGCCCCCTTTTTTATGTTTTTACAGTTTTTTTAGGGACTCTGCTGAATCCGAGTCTCAAGATGGCTGCCAACACTTCCTGGTTGAAGTGCTGGCAGCAAATCAGATTACAGCACAGGAACTGTCGGATTGCGGAAGATCTGCGTCTCCAGTTATACAAATGTGGATTTCGGTAATTATCTCTAAAACTACTGAACAGATTTACACCAAACTACCAAAAGGCACTCCTGTGGGCCACAATCTCCCTTTCTGCCACATTTAATGTAATTCCATCCAGCGATTCAGGCTGTAGTCATGTCTAAAGTCCCTACGGGAATTAACATGGGGAAAACACATTTTGGGACACCCCCTTTGTCTCGGCCGCTACTTCACGGATCATGTCTAAACAGCTGAAGTGATAGTTTTGAAAATTGCGTGAAGATTCGTCAAACAGCGCAAAAGTTATTGGCAAAACAAAAAATGCTTTTCCTATGGAAACTAGGTCCTAAGTATAGCTACCTACTGGTGACCGCCATACATCCTCTGCTCCAAACCCACCAACGACAGGTTTCGCCAAACACTTAAGGTGGGTGCCTATTTTTTTCCGTGAGGATGGGACTCACGTGAAAATAACAGCTCCGACGCTTGCAAGCATTTTTGCATGCAAAGGCACTCACGGGGATACACTTTTATTCATAGCAGACGCGTTTCAGCGGTAGCTTTCTTCAGTACTTAAAAAGTGTGTCAGTTTCAAAAAATGTACAGCGTGCCATTTTTAGCTTGGATAGTCTCTTGTGATTGGCAATTTACAATTAATAAAAAGTGAAGAAGGGCTTTGATGGTATTCCCTTATTCTTGCCGCCATGATGGTAGTTTTTAGCCATATCTCCTCTGTATGTAGGATGAAATTAAAGTTCTTGCATTAATGGCATGCCAGCTGCTATTCAGAAATTTGCCAATATTAAATACCATCACTTGTGCATTACAGTCCCCTCGCCAAGCCTCTGCCTGTAATCAGGATGAGTCCGCTGGCAGCAGTCAAATTACTGCGAACCTGGATTTGCATAATCCATGACCTTTTTTCCGATCGACAGTTACATCCTGCAGGGACGGTTCTGGCTCCTGCTACAATCTCTGCTCCAAACCCACCAACGACAGGTTTCGCCGAAACATAAGGGGGTGCCCATTTTTTTTAAAACTGGCACACTTTCTAAGCACTGAAGAAAGCCACCGCTGAAACGCGTCTGCTATAAATAAAAGTCTATCCTCAGCAATCCCCGTGAGTGCCTTTGCGTGCAAAAATGCTTGCAAGCGTCGGAGCTGTTATATATATATACATATATACATATACATATACATAAACACCAACTCCAGTTCCCATCCAGGTCCTGGACACCATATATATATATATATATATATATATATATATATATATATATATATATATATATATATATATATATATATATATATCAACACACTCCACCAGCGTCGTCTTTCTCGTACTTTCAGAAAGAAAAAACACAGGAGCCGTGGCCTCAATAAACGGTGCAGATTTAATGCAGATACAACGTTGTATCTGCATTAAATCTGCACCGTTTATTGAGGCCACGGCTCCTGTGTTTTTTCTTTCTGAAAGTACGAGAAAGACGACGCTGGTGGAGTGTGTTGATTTCTGGGGGTGGCTACCCCTGCCGTGAGCCCGCCGACACAGAGGCAGAGGTTCAGCCAAAAGTCTGTGTTTATATGTATATATATATATATATATATATATATATATATATATATATATATATATATATATATATATATATATATGTATATATATATATATACACTCCACCACTGCCAGTATGAGCGTTGCTGCTGTCTTGAGCGGTCCAAGTTAGGTCACTGGCTGACCTCGAAATTCTCTCCGAATTACCTCTCACGTCAAGAAGTTGACCTGGACACTCAGCGTTTGCAGTTAATCCTTTATTCTTAACAGGAAAAAGTCACGACGCGTTTCACCCTTACGGCTTGTTCACGCTCGTCAGGCCGATAACAACGGCCATTTTTAAAATCCCAAAACACACCCTACGTGCAAGTCATGTGACAAACAAAGTAAATGAGGAGGACATTTTAGTCTAGTCAAATACCTCAGCTGAACAATATACTAGCTTGCCATATATCGTATGTGGAATACATATAACTCAATATATAATCCAAGAGTATTTGTGCACGATTATAACATTAAATGTGTCCCGTATATTAGCAAAATTCATTTCACAGCAAATACTCGTAAATTTCATTATACATATGATAATTCGATATATGACCATTGCAAGTGCACAGTATCTCACAATTAGGCACAGTGACCATCTAAAATCGATCAGTTCGATGATGACATAAACCACAATGGGTCATGTGACATAACCAACTTAAACTGAAACCAGTGTTCCCATTGGTTGCTGTTTCGTCAGCACAGGTTGCGCCCTGGTGGGCAAATTCATGATAACCTGTAAAATACTCTTCAATAATCTCATAATATATCAAAGGACCTAGTTCCATAATTGATAATGTCAATATGATCGTTTCCAACAAATCCTTGTTCCACTGGACTCATTATTCCATCAATGGTCACAGTAATACCATGACATAAAATTGTCATTTAGTCCTCCAAGTTCATCTGAAAAAATTAAAATGTTAAAATCAAAAACAGAAGGCTGATAACTGTAGATATCACACAATGTACATTGCTTATTCATATAAATGAACCTTCAATTCTTCACTCATGTTAAGTCCCATCGGAGACAAGCATTGAAAATCTATGATGTACTTTGATTCAAGTTTTCTTAAAGATAACTCATAGTTACCACCTCTCACTCCTAGATCGACAGAGTCTATTACCACCATGCGTAGCAGGGTTTCATCCTGCATATGTGTTTGAAAAAAATGTCTAGCAACGGGGTACAGTTTATTGTGGGAGCGTATGGCCCGCAAATGCTCCAGCACTCTTTTCTTGGCCTCATGTTTGGTACTTCCCACATACCACTTGTTACACGGGCATATAAGTACGTACACACTGTATGGAGTATTGCAAGTGAGATGTTTGCGAATAGTAAATTCCCTGTTGGTATCAGGAATAGTCAGAGTTTTACAACTCTGACTATTCCTGCACGCTTTGCACTTCCCACAGCATGTAAAGCCTACACGGGTACCTTTTCCTTTTTTACCACATTTGGTGACATAGTTCTGGCTAAGTTCATCACGCAGGGTTCTCCCCTTACGGAAAGTGATCTGTGGATTCTCCTGGAGATATTTTCTCAGGTGTTCGTCTGTATTCAGAACATGCCAATGTTTTTTAAGGATTTTACGAACTTCATGAGACTGGCCTGTGAATGTGGTTATGAATCTGACTGTATCTGATTCTTCTTTGGTCTCTCTAGGGTGCAACAGTTCTTCCCTGGTTTTGATACTGACACGTTGTGTCGCTCTATCAATCACCTGCTTACTGTATCCTCGGCTCAAAAATCGCTGACACATAATAACCTTCTCCTCTTCAAACCCCTCCAAGGTACTGCAATTCCGCTTAGCGCGCAACAGCTCGCCATACGGAATGCTGTACACTAGACTCTTTGGATGGCTACCTATACTGTGCCCATCCCAAGGTACCAATCCTATATCTTCTCCCCAAGCTTCATAAAGATCAGCTCAATCCTCCAGGTCGTCCCATAGTATCCTCTGTCGGATCCCTGTTGGAAAACACCTCCAGATACATAGATCACTATTTAAGACCTTTTGTGATCGCATTACCATCTTACATCAGAGACACTACTCACTTCCTTAGTACCATCAATGAAATCCACTGGGAGACTAACTTCACCCTGGTGACTCTGGATGTGAGTAGTCTCTATACTAGCATCAAACACAATCTGGGATTGGAAGCAGTAAGACACTTCTTGAAGACGAGATCAATTTCTTTACTTTACCACTCACAAATGATCGTGGCAATGATTGAGTTTTGTCTGACCAATAATTTCTTTTACTTTGATGATGTCTTATATCGTCAGTCACAGGGCACAGCCATGGGGACCTGCTTCGCCCCCAGCTATGCTAACCTTTTCATGGGCTGGTGGGAGGAGCAGGTCGTCAGGGAAATGGCAGAATTTGACAACGTGGCCCTGTGGCTGCGATACATTGACGACATTTTTTTCATTTGGAATGGGGATGCTATCTCAGCTAAACAATTTGTCGATAAGTTGAATACTAATTGTCTCAACTTACATTTAACAGAACACATCAGTCAGACAAGTATAGAGTTTTTAGATGTAAAAGTGGAAGTGAGAAATGATACACTGACCACGAAACTCTTCAGAAAAAGCACAGCAGGCAATAGCATCCTCAGAGCTTCAAGCTGCCATCCAAAGAGTCTAGTGTACAGCATTCCGTATGGCGAGCTGTTGCGCGCTAAGCGGAATTGCAGTACCTTGGAGGGGTTTGAAGAGGAGAAGGGTATTATGTGTCAGCGATTTTTGAGCCGAAAATACAGTAAGCAGGTGATTGATAGAGCGACACAACGTGTCAGTATCAAAACCAGGGAAGAACTGTTGCACCCTAGAGAGACCAAAGAAGAATCAGATACAGTCAGATTCATAACCACATTCACGGGCCAGTCTCATGAAGTTTGAAAAATCCTTAAAAAACATTGGCATGTTCTGAATACAGACGAACACCTGAGAAAATATCTCCAGGAGAATCCACAGATCACTTTCCGTAAGGGGAGAACCCTGCGTGATGAACTTAGCCAGAACTATGTCACCAAATGTGGTAAAAAAGGAAAAGGTACCCGTGTAGGCTTTACATGCTGTGGGAAGTGCAAAGCGTGCAGGAATAGTCAGAGTTGTAAAACTCTGACTATTCCTGATACCAACAGGGAATTTACTATTCGCAAACATCTCACTTGCAATACTCCATACAGTGTGTACGTACTTATATGCCCGTGTAACAAGTGGTATGTGGGAAGTACCAAACATGAGGCCAAGAAAAGAGTGCTGGAGCATTTGCGGGCCATACGCTCCCACAATAAACTGTACCCCGTTGCTAGACATTTTTTTCAAACACATATGCAGGATGAAACCCTGCTACGCATGGTGGTAATAGACTCTGTCGATCTAGGAGTGAAAGGTGGTAACTATGAGTTTTCTTTAAGAAAACTTGAATCAAAGTACATCATGGATTTTCAATGCTTGTCTCCGATGGGACTTAACATGAGTGAAGAATTGAAGGTTCATTTATATGAATAAGCAATGTACATTGTGTGATATCTACAGTTATCAGCCTTCTGTTTTTGATTTTAACATTTACATTTTTTCAGATAAGCTTGGAGGACTAAATGACAATTTTATGTCATGGCATTACAGTGACCATTGATGGAATAATGAGTCCAGTGGAACAAGGATTTGTTGGAAACGATCATATTGACATTATCAATTATGGAACTAGGTCCTTTGATATATTATGAGATTATTGAAGAGTATTTTACAGGTTATCATGAATTTGCCCACTAGGGCGCAACCTGTGCTGACGAAACAGCAACCAATGGGAACACTGGTTTCCGTTTAAGTTGGTTATGTCACATGACCCATTGTGGTTTATGTCATCATCGAACTGATCGATTTTAGATGGTCACTGTGCCTAATTGTGAGATACTGTGCACTTGCAATGGTCATATATCGAATTATCATATGTATAATGAAACTTACGAGTATTTGCTGTGAAATGAATTTTGCTAATATACGGGACACATTTAATGTTATAATCGTGCACAAATACTCTTGGATTATATATTGAGTTATATGTATTCCACATACGATATATGGCAAGCTAGTATTTTGTTCAGCTGAGGTATTTGACTAGACTAAAATGTCCTCCTCATTTACTTTGTTTGTCACATGACTTGCACGTAGGGTGTGTTTTGGGATTTAAAAAATGGCCGTTGTTATCGGCCTGACGAGCGTGAACAAGCCGTAAGGGTGAAACGCTTCGTGACTGTTTCCTGTTAAGAATAAAGGATTAACTGCAAACGCTGAGTGTCCAGGTCAACTTCTTGACGTGAGAGGTAATTCGGAGATAATATATATATATATATATATATATTTATATGCAAAAAAGAAGAAGAGAACTGTAGGTAGTTCTCAAGTTTAGGTGGAAGGTAGCTTCTAGATAGATATGCTCACCCCAAATGTCTGCTTTTCTATCAAAGTTTTTAAGCATAGGATTAGCACAGTGCTATCCACGGCAATATATAAATATATATATGACTGGCAATGACAATCAATTTGTCATTTGTATATTGAAAATATATTATTTATTTTATTTTATTTATTTATTTATTTGTGCATTTTTATATAGCGCGGACTTTACCCGAAGGTGTCAGAGCGCTTCACAATAGGAACAGAACTGATACATGAGAACATTACAAGTGAACCAAATAAAAAGGCAAACGTTACATTTAAATGAAGCAAAAATGACAATCGTGAGCCAACAAAATACAAGAGGTAGCAAACGGTGCATTACAAAAGTGACAATCGTGAACCAACAAAATAAAAGAGGTAGCAAACGGTGCATTACAGGAGGAAAAAGTGACGTGTGCAAGTTACAAAAGCATACAAGGTAAACATAAAGGTAAAATACTGCAATATATGGAGGGCACTCAAGCACAAGAACAAACGTCAGGTCTATCGGCAATACACTCTTTGCAAGTAATAAAAGTAGCACAGTAGCAGTTTTTATTCTGTGACAGGTTCAATAGAATTAAGGGAGTGGGGTCTTCGGGGCAGGGAGGAGTGCAGAGGTCAAAGTGGACTTGGGGCTAGAGCACTTCTGTGGCAATTGTGCAGCAAGGGAGGGTGGAGTAGACCATGTTCCGAGGGTAAGAGCAGTCCAGATTTCAGTGGGGGGGGGGGAGATGTTCCAGCGCACAGTCAAGGGGAAGGAAGGCACAGGGGTGGAGAACGGTGTACAG
The DNA here is from genome assembly GCF_964261635.1 of Lissotriton helveticus. NCBI lineage: Eukaryota > Metazoa > Chordata > Amphibia > Caudata > Salamandridae > Lissotriton > Lissotriton helveticus. Next base: position 489,279,804 of record NC_136067.1, on the reverse strand, counting down.
GGAAACTCATGTTCATGGGGGTAGGGAGCAGCGCAGCATCAAAGGAAGGTTCCAATGCAGGTTCTGGGGGGGGGCAACCATGAGGACTCGCTTGGATCCTATCTGGGGAAGCCACATATTGTTGAGGAGCAGCTCGGCATCCAATACAGAGCAACAAAGTGTCAGAGAAAGGAAGATTAGAGGATTCATGTGGTGAAAATGCTTTCTTAATGAGGAGTTCTACATACCTGGCAACAGTAGTCCAATACTGCCTACCTGACAGTACAGGTGCAGTAGTGCAGCAGCGGGCTAGTTTCACTCTCTTCAGGTGCAGTTCGGTCAGCAGCATTGCAAGCTTCTCTCCATCGGAAGAGATACAAATAGGATTTAAAGGACAGTGAATAATTCCTTTGCTTCACAGAAGAGGGACATAATGGCATCAGCTGTGAAATGTTTCCTCTCTACAAAACTTAAGACACCAAAGCCACTATGCAGAGGAAGAGGCAAGTAGACAGTAGAGGTCGGGACTCAGGCCAGCTTTAGTGCTGGTGGCGCCCAGTGAGATAGTTTATTTTGTAGCCCCCCCCATGACCTCCTTCTCCAAACATTCCCTCACTACCAGCCTCCAACAGTGCTCCACATCTCTCCATGGGCCCTCTCGAACATGCATTTCGTTTTTCATAGCACTACTCATAGTTCACTCACACTCAGTTCAGTGGTCTGCATGGTACACATTCTTTGCAGCTGGCACATTAATATTCTGCACTACTTTAGTATGAGTCAAACCTGCCATTAGACAAAACTCCAGATACTTTCCAGCAGGAATAATAATCACCAGAGCTCTCTTGATATTTTTATTGTTGCCCGAAAACAGCTGGGCACACAAAGAAGTATTCAGCACCTGCTTGCACACCCATTGGATAACACAGCACCCCTGCTTCCAGGTCAGCAATAAACAGTAAAAAAAGACAGCCCAGCACACCATAAAAAATGTCAACAAACATCCTCCAAAAAAACACGCCCTTACACCGACCTATCATGACATCAGCCGGTTGGGCACTGCCTGATCGCTCCACAGGCCAGTCCGAACCTGCCAAGGCCAGGAGGCAAAAAGCAAAGCCAGAGAGAGGCAGCAAGAACATAAAAGTAGACACTAAGCTGTAGTTTGCCAGGGTTTGAACAAAGCACAGTTCTCCTCGCACATCTGCACCCCACATCCCCAACTGTTTAAACATTCCCATTCAGTCATAAAATCCCAATTTGTATGACATCTTGAAATCCCATTCGCCCCCTCTTAACATTCATACTAAATCCTCTCATTGCAAGCCATAGGCTGTGCCAAATCCCTGTTGTAACGAACGTATCCCTACTTTCAATCATAACTCCTCACTGCTCTGAAGCAGTGGAAAGGCTTCCAGAGCGCTACACATAAAACACAGATAACATATTGTAAATAATCGATGCTGCATAAAGTAACACCAGGTACTGATGAAGTTAAAATACCGAAAGAGTCAATACAGAGTATCATTTAGTAAAAAGAGATTACTGCCACGGCATACTGATGACCTAGTAATAGCGGGTAATTGAAAGTGGAAGCAATTTTTTAGATAAAGTATTAAGGCTTTGCACAGGCTGCCACAGAGACAAAGGCCATACGTCAGAAACCAATATTACACTTGATGACCTAATTTTTTATGCGATTAAATTTGACCTGTTGCTATTTGGCACTCTTAAAGAGCACATTTAGTTCTCGCTTGTTTTTTTTATTTTCCTTTGCCCTTGGGGGGGGTGGGGGTCGTAGATTCCACAGTGCGCATGTTGGCTGTTTCGGTGCAGGGGCCATCAACTCATCTCTTGTTTTTTTTTTGCCTTGGAACAATGTCTGTTTGGATTTGTGTGATGGTGTGATTTGTTGTTTCAGGAGAATTGCTTCACATTTTGTATAACCGTGTGGCGGTAGTTTTGGGTGCTGCATGTCTGCCGGTTGGTATTTGGCATGTTGTTATGATGTTATGTAGGTATGTCGGTTACAGGGTGCAGTGGTCTCAGACTGGTGGCTTGTCTTTGTGGTTTGTGTATGTGTTGAGTGGTTTCTTGTGTTGGCTTCCAATTGGCTGTCCAGTCACTTGTTAAGTCAAGGTGGAAACTCTTCCCTTAGAGTTTCTTAATTAGCTTGAGGTAGTCTACCCTGCTTATTCCCAACAAACCTCCAAGTGTCCTTGCATCCCAGCTGGTTTTTGCCAGGTTGTGTTTTTTATTCCTTGTACAAGACTTGAGCAAAAAATATGGTTTCTCCTTCTCCTGCATGAAGAGGTTTTGCTTCGCTTAAGTTTTCTGCTGAGCATGAAGCGATGAATAGTGCAGTTATCTCACGTTTTTAAATAGATGCTTTAGAGGGGAGTTACTCTGTCTAGGTTAGTCCTAGTGATGGACAGACAGGTGTAGAGGCAGTAAAATCCACAACAATGTCAGACTGAAACCACAGAAGAAATGAATTTACCAGGTCAAACCAAGGTATCCACTTAGCAGTATAAACAACACAAACAGTCTAGATTAGTTAAGCCAAACATTTAGTTTGTATATATATTACATATAATTATTATGTTGAGTATAACAGAGAAAATAAACAGTGTTTTTAAGAAAAGAAGTAGATTGAAGGCTCGCGCCCAGTTGCTATTAACCCAATACATTTTATATTGCTAAAGTGGTGAGAGAAAGATGGACCGAATTGACTCATGCTGTAATCATTAACCATCCTGCCCACCTTAATAAAAACCTTAACCCTTGCAATAAATACATGATTACAGGCTGCATAACTGAAGGTGCTGTATATGAAGGAGGGAGTTTCATGGGTAAATTACACAAACGGACACCACTTAAAACAAGACTGACACAAAAGGAAGCCCATGTAGCCTTATAAATATATCCTTGATCTATACTAAGCTTTCAACACTTTCATGCACACTATACTTTGGCAACATTTGGACAACATAGATGTTGGTGGCCCTGTATTGGCATGCCTTTGCTCTCTTCTTGCTGGCAATCATCAATCTGTTTGGATGTCTCAATTTTCCTCCAACCCAAAACTTCTGGGTGTTGGGATACCCCAAGGGTCTGCTTTGAGCCCAACACCATTCAGTATTTATATGAGTCCACTTGCGACCCTTGTAGATTCATACAGCGTGCAAATAGTTTCATAAACTGATGATACGCAATAACTCCTCACTCTAGATAAAGAGATTCCCAATGTGCTGAGCAATTTCAAGGCTTGCATCTCTGCAGTGTTTTTATAGATGTGTGACAACAACCTTCAATGCAACACTAGCAAAATGGAAATTCTGCTCTTTGAGATTACTCCTCAGAATTGGCACAATGATATCTGGCTGAGTGGGATCCCGCCCCCACCAGCCCCTGCTATGGTGCCCCGCAATTTCAGGGTGAAATTTGATAACGCTGACACCTTTGCCTGACATACTCCTCCGTGGCAGCGGCTTCTGCAGCTTCCGAGTCAGTGACTGGGCGGGCATGTCGCAATAGGAAGTCGGCTGGATTTCGGGTGCCTGGTCGATACTCCACGGTGAACTGGAATTCCTGTAGCCGGAGCACCCATGTTTCAATTCGAGGAGGAGGACGTGAGGAGGATCCTTGGAACAGCGGTATCAGGGGCTTGTGATCTGTGATTACCACGAAGGGGTGCCTATACAAGTATATGTGGAAGTGCCGACACCCCCACAGGATAGCGATGGCTTCTCTTTCGATCTGGGAGTATCGCTGTTCTGTTGGTGTAAGGGTTCTGCTTGCATATACGACTGGGGCCCACTCTCCTCATGCTTGTTACTGGGTTAACACTGCTCCCAGGCCTGTTGGGCTGGCGTCCACCACGTGTTGTGACTCATTTCGGGGGTCGAAGTAGGCCGAGAGCGCAGTCTTAGTTTTCTGGAACGATTCCTGTTGTGCTGGACCCCACTCCCAGGTGGCGGTGGATTTTGTGAGGTCGCAAAGGGGGCTGGTGAGGTCGGAAAGGTCCTTGATGAACCGCCCGCAGTAGGTGACCATCCCGAGAAAACTGCGGACTGCTGTCACCGATGTCGGGGCAGGAGCCTCGTGGATGTCCTTGACCTTTTCTGGGTCTGGGCCTATTCCGTGGTCAGAAAACCGATAGCCAAAGAAGCTAATGTCCTTGTGCAGGAAGTCGCACTTCTCCCGGTGGAGGGTTAGGCCTCGCTCTTGAAGTCGGGCAAACACTGCCTGGAGGCGTCGAATGTGTTCGTCTAGGGTTGGTGCATGAAGCAAGATGTCGTCACTGACATTTAGGACGCCGTCTCGCCCTTGCAGGACGTTCTGGATTATGTTTTGGAACACCTCCTCGGCACTCGATATCCCAAAGTTGAGCCGGGTGTAGCGCCAGAGTCCGGCGTGAGTGGAGAAGGTGGTAATCGGGCGTGAATCTGGGTGGAGGGGAATTTGGTGGTAACCCGACCGTAGGTCCATCTTCGAGAACCATTTCGAACCAGACAACTCCCCAATGATGTCATCTATCGATGGCGTCAGGTGGCGTTTGCGCTTGATAGCGAGGTTGGGGATGCGCATGTCCACGCAGATTCGCACTGTGTCTGGCTGCTTTGGTTTCATCGCCACCACGATGGGCGACACCCATGGGGTGGGGCTGCTTACCCTCTCGATGATACCAGCTTGTTCGAGCACCCGCAGCTCTGCTTCCACTTCAGGACGTCGGTGGAATGCGATACGTAGGTGCCGGAGGGCCACTGGGGCAACCGATTTGTCTATGTGGAGGTGAATGGCAGGTCCCTTCAAACAGCCGATGCCTTCGAATAGCGATGTGTGTTCTTGTACTAGATGGTCGAGGCTGTGGGCTTGGACGGTGAGTGCAAAGTGGATCAATCCCAGATCTTGTGCCGTTCTACACCCCAGCAGGAATCCTGAACCTTCCTGTGACACGTAGACTTTGGTTTGCAGGTGGGCGGAGTCGTGGGACAGGCCGGTCCGTAAAATCCCGCACAAGCGGAGTGGGCGTCTGGTGCCGTAGGCGTATACTTGCACTCTGGTGGGATGGAGGGCTAGGGCATTCTCCAGTGTCCGGTATACACTCGCTGCCATCAGATTGATTGTCGCGCCGGTGTCGATCAGGGCGGCTACCGCTTGGTCCTGCACCTTGATGGTGCACATGGGTGCCGCTGACGGTGTTGCCGCTAGGGTATTCAGCATTCGCACGACATGGACGGAGGCAGCGTCCGCTTCGTCGTCGTCCATGTCACTGCTGGTGGGGCTGTTAGGACGTGGATCCAAAGTTCTTACCCTTCTGTGCGGACCACTTTGTTTCTTCTTCGGTGTTAACCGACACACACCTGCAAAATGGTTAGCTTTACCGCATGCGCTGCAGATCTTGCCTTGTGCTGGGCAAGTCCCGTTGTGGGGCGTCGCGCCCCCGCACCATGCACAGGCGCGGCCGCGTGAGGACTGGGCTGGTCTCGGGTTTCCTCGCTGGGGCTGCGTCGGGCGGGTGTCCTGGGCGTCGGTGTGGAGGGCGCACACTGGCTCTGTTTTGATTGCGACAGCTGGCTTAGGTTCCATGTGTGCGGCCCTGGCCTTGGATAATTCCTTGGATCGTCCGAGTGCGAGGATATCCCGCATGGGCATATTGTCTGCCTCCAATACCCTTTCTCGCAGTTTTGAGGACACGCACCCTTGGATGAACTGGGCGCGGATCTCGTCGTCGGCATCCCGGAGAGTGCACGTGCTGGCTAACTTCTTCATTCTTGCGTAAAAGACGTCAACGGACTCTTACGGGAGCTGGCGGGCTTGGCGGAGCAAGAACCTCTCGTAGTCGGCGCTGGCGAAGGGTTTGAAATACGCGGTGATCGCGTCGCGCATCATGGCCTAGTTTCTGGGTGGTCCCCCTTCTCTGACGTCCCTCGCAATGTCGTGGATGGCCTCCCCTCCGAGATGCAACAGCATGGCACGCCGCCGCGGGGCTGCGATTTCCGCCACCCCGAAATAGTTCTCCAGGCGCTCTACCCACTTCTTCCACCGTGCAGCTTGCGATGGCGGTGGGCCTGTGACAGTGAATGGTTCAAGGGAGGGCACGGTGGCCATGGCTGCTGATGACGGGAGCAGGCGGCAGGGGCCCAACTTCTACCCTCCGGGAGGGAGACACCAGTCCTTGAGGCACTGTCAGCAGGTCAGCTGGGCTGAATAGGGAGCCAGAATCCTTTGGGGGTCGAGCAGGAGGGGCGGGCAGAGGCCGAATGGAAAGTTCAGCATCTCATGCGAGATGCGTGTGAAATGGAGGGGTCCGGGAGCCCGTTGCACGCGAGCTGCGTGAGGAATGGGAGTGTCCGGGCGGATTCAGCTTTGCCTTCAGCGCCGCTCAGCGGGGAAAGACTGCGGGGAGCACAGCCAGGCAGGGGAGGCAGCCAGATCGTCGGGCCACACGCACGCTCGCCTGTAGAGAGCGCGGCACCACGGCAGGTCAGGAGAGGTCGGGCAGCAGCCGAGAGGATGCACCAGCGCGCCCGGGACGATGAAGGAGGCAGGCGGTGGGCCCAGGCAGAGCGCACTCGGGCACGAGGGGCAGCTGGGGGCCACGCTCGGCGATGCGGCTCGACGGGAGCCGGGTCGGGCACCAGTGGGTGAGAGAGGCCGCAGGGGCTACGGCAGTCCGCTCCTTGGGCAAGAGCACGACGGTGCACAGCACGCGATGGGGTGGCGAGACCACCGTCGTCGCCAATGTAGTGTTGTGGGTTGGGGGCCTAGGAATGACTCCACACCGACACGTTGGTTACACTGGTGGCCAGTTACTACTCTGGTCACGCCCAGTACTCTGGGCTATTTATTAAACTCACTGCGTGCCTTCCGCACGGACGCTGGGCCGGTCCACCTCAGGCACGCACGCGGGTGGGGCTACTCAACATCCCCTTGGGACCCCACAACTTGGGCTGGCCCGGATCAGGCAACATTACAAAGAGCACAGTGCAAAGGTACCATATGTGCTGCAATGCTACAAATAAATGTGCCTATCTGGCAACAAACATCCTTTTTCATCTGAGTTGAAAAAAAGGAAATATTTCTAGCCGAGTGGGCGCCTCGTTCATACCACACGACTCAACATCAAGATGTAAATGGCTTAAGTAGGAACAAAGTATATTCTGCTCTTCTTTTGTTCATCAAATTGCAAAATTATTGTTATCATCTTTGTGGCGCAGTCAAATTTCATAGACTACAATACAAAAATGACGAATCTAGGATATTATACTGTGGGGTCATCATCTCTAATCACTACCTGCTGGTCCATGTTCAATTTTCTCTTTTTTAGCACTTGCAACATATTCAACTTCACCGCACCGACTGGGAGTACTCGAGCTCATCTCTACTAGGGCTGATTTTTCCCTAACTAAGGTATACCGTGAACTATGTTGTAAAGGAACTCTTATAGCAGTTTAGATATCCCCATTTGATACATTGTACAATTTTGTTCTCAATGTAAATAGCCCCTTTTCTATAAACCCTAGCCGTCCAATTCTCAACGTGTTTTGATTGATACAACGTCGATACCCCTTACGCATATGAGGGCATCTTGTCTTGTTATTTGGTATGTTACCATACCTCACTCTAAACAACAACCATATCCCTACATGTCTAAATGGACTGTGCTTTTGACACGGTATGCTATGAAATTTCCTGCTTACATGTAACTTTACCCTTACATAATTTCCGTTTTCTCCTAGGAGACCATCCTTGGCCTAGTGAGCTCGCCGTTATTTCCGGTTTGCTTAATTTGTTGACTCATGAGTGCTGTCCCTTAAGAATACTAGCTTGGTAAGCATATATGGTATATGGGTATTTACATCTGCCTTTCCCTTCTGCCTTACTGTTTGGATTTTGGAGTTTTTTTTCTCGCATGTGTTTTCAGATCTTGATAATCTTTTATAAGTCTCATCATTGGTTTTAAATTCTAATATTTTATAAATTTCTTTCGGTGTTTTCAAACACTCCTTGAGGTGCTTTTTTCTAGCAACATGTCTTTATCTGAACTCATCCTTCATCCCCCCCCTAGGGACAGTGGATAGATATATGTGGATATAGGCATGTGTCAGGCTTTTCATGTTGTAAATAAAAAAAAAATTTGGATCAGTCCTCTTAGGCCACAAGTGACTAAAACCATACTGTATATTATGGTGGGTTTAAGTATTTTTAAATTTGGTGACATGCAATTTTGTATTGTACTTTGTGTAACTTGTTGTTTGTTGGGTTGGTTATATTTAGTTTAGTGCTGTGATTATTTTTGTCCATATGTGTCATGTTTAATGTATATTTATGTGTATGTATATGTTTGTAATTTTTACAGCCCTGACGAAGTTCCTAAAGGCACAAAATGGGAACGAAATGCGTTGGCTGTGCCTTTGCTTCATGAATACCTTTTGAATAAAGAAGAAGATATTTACAAATTACTTTCTCTATTGACTTAATTTGAGTGCACCTTCCCTTTTGTTTTTTTGTATTGTGGTAAATTGTACATCCTAAGGCAGCGGATGTTGGAAGTGATTGCACCACCTAACTTTAAGAACTTTAAGATCCGTTGTGCTTGACCTTGTCTGCTGCTTTTGGTCTTTTGGTCATATTACATAAATTTCATAGACTATAATTCGGGACAATGAACGTTCCATCCCACGTTTATCAAGTAGAATTATGTTCTGCGCTCGTTGTTTGCTTTCAATTGATTTTCCCTGCAGGTTCTAAACCATCAATATCTCTATCCAATCATACCATTTTGAAACCAGCACACGGTGTTTTCAACGGCCTGACTGATGCGAGTGATTTGACGACTGTGCTGTAACAGCTAGACAGTGGCAGTTTGCCCATGGAAATGACCTGCCTTTGTCAGATTCAGCACCCTGTGTGGTACAGTCTTCCCCTGTGAGCAGCCTTAAAACATAACGCAAGCACTGCTCGGGGTGGCAAACGCAGGTTCACCCGCTTCCCACCTCCCCTCCAACTGCCATTAGGGGGCAGCAAAGGCTAGGACCACCACAGGCGGCAAAAGGCCTAGTTACGCCACTGACCACTGCTGTATTACTAATCAAGGTGTCTGCAACCACTGACTTGCTGGGTGCCTCCGCATAGGTACATATTTAGGCCGTACTGTTGATACGACAAATGTTATAATCGTTAACCACTATTTGTCTGCAACAGTTTTGCAAGGAAATCCCAATATAATTTTTGCACGACCATGTGTGCGCATTCTGATTTTGAACCGAGGGGTAAACACAAAACAGTTAGCACCGTAATGGCAAGAGAGGATGTGATTTTTTTTGTTATAGCCGAGAGAATTAACGATCGGGAGGGTGGCTCTTGTGAATGCAGTGATAAACACATGGTTATGGGCAACACTGAAGAAAGATGAGGTATCAAAAGATCAGAGAATAAACGGCTGGTTACACTGATGGACTGAGAAGTAAAATGATGCTGGACGAATGAGTTATTGGCTAAATTAGTCGACCAACGTGTGACTAGCTGAATGGTGCTGGGCTCACCCTTCTAGAACGGAAAGCCAAACATGCAGATAGATGAGCCATGAATTCCTGCCATTATTTGATGCCTGCAGACACTCATGGGCTGCTGCGCTGCTCGTCTAATTGGCAGTTGCAATTCATACCCCATTGACAGTCCCTCCCCATTGGCTGTCACCCTCCACATCGCAGTGGCGGTTCGCCTATAGCGGGTGCAGAGGCGTCGAACCACCAACAATTCTATGGCAGGACCGGAGGCTCCGATTATGCTTCTCAATCTTTACTGCACCATAAAACAGCAGCCAATGAAAAAACAGTAATATATCAAAACACTACAAATCCTATGAGGCTTTGAACCATGCCTCCTTCAAACACCAATCACATTAGTCCAAAGTCTTCAAAATAACGAGGCACCATCTTCCTGCTTCTTTCTTTGCTGCTCCGCAGTCAAGATAAGTGCCTCGTTATTTTGTATACAGTACTAATTATTCCCTTGTGGCTTGCTGGTATTTTCTACGTCGATATATATAAAGTATATGATGATTAAATGTGTTATAAGTATCTATAATCTAGCTGACGTATTGCTCGAGTGATTGCAAGTTTTTTAGATAGATGACAGTGTTGTGCCTTACGTGGATTGCCTCCGTTTCGCACGGTAGCGTTTTTTCACTTTTTCCCTTGACGTGTGTTGCGCCTTTTTTCCCGCTCGTGTTCCTTTTCACCTGATCCTGCACGCGACCAGGCTGAGAAGGACGCGCTTGCTGCGCTGTTCATCCGGGAGTGGCTCCTCCCTGGAGCGAGGTGGCGTAGGCAGCCCATTTGGGTTGCATACGCGTATCTCGTGAGAGCGCACGCAGGAGTGCATGCAGCTGCCTCCCATTTATCGAGCTGGTGACGCCTGGCCCGGGCTTGGCTAACGGGGGTTTCCTCATCTAATTTGCATGTGGTACCGGGGCAATTACTTATTTTAGTGAATTGGATGACTTTTCCCACACTCCGGTGAAAATCTCAGCCTGATTGCAGGGATTATAATTTTGGGAAACTTTTAGCTGCTGCCCAGGCTAAGGGCCCTTCCCCTTCTAAGCCCTAAGGCACAAGTTAAGGTACCGAAAGACAGCTCTTGCTCCTACCCTACGCCCTGCTTGTTGTTGGGGGGCTGCAGTAATATGGCTTCCCTCTGGGGATTGTGATCCAGGAAGTATCTCTTTCTTACACCATGTCTGATTATGAGGTGTGTGAGCAGGACCTCACGATCTATGGTCCCAAAGACCTTTCTCCAGACCTTTCTCTTCCCCTCTTTCCCCTACCGCGGTCGCAGATACAGACACTTCCTCCTCCCAGGAATCACGACCACGTAAACGCTCCAAGAAGCACAAGTGTCCCTCTTCCCCTTCTACCCAGTCCCCTTTCACTTTTGATCCCACTTCCATTGTCCACCCTAGATCTTCTGACTGGTCCCCAGCCCCGGTGGTCGCTGACTATATGCACAGTAATCTGAGGAAAAGTTTCGATAAAGAGGTCATATCCTGCCTCCGATCCGAGTGTCCCCGTCCGGACCTTCCTAACAAGACCGAATTACGCCTGACATAGACGTGTCCATGCAGACCTTCCTCAAAACATTTAGCAGAGATCCGAAAAAGGGTATTGATCGGGCTCAGCGAGCATGCCAGGACAAACTTCTTGATATGTTCGACCCTCTGGCCAAGATCCCAGAGCTAGCCCTATAGGCGCAAGAGATGATAGCTACAATTCACCCAGAAGTCCTCGCAGGGTGGACTCAGAGAACAATTTGCATCCTTGGCAATGCAAACTGTGCTCTATCATCTGAAAGATGCAAATCAGTTCTCCTACGAACTGACCCCCAGTTAGCCGAGCTGGCTTCCGCGGAACCTGCCCCTTGGCAGGCAGACAGCTGTTCGGAGATCGCTTTGTGAAGGACATAGAGCAATTTGTCAATACTTTTACCTCATTGGACAAGTCTCAGGCATCCCTTAAGAACGTCTTCCATCCCCTTTCTGATAGGGCCGGTTGTGGCAGAGGACGCTCGACCGGCTGTTTCAATCAACAAGGTCCTCACCGTGGCTATAACCCCAGACGCAGGGAATACACTCAGGACCCGGCCCAAGTGGAATTTCATCCAACCAGATCTCGAGGCTTCAGAGGCTGCTTCAACAGGGGCGTCAACAGAGGCTTCCGAAACAGCGATGCCCAATCCTCAGGTATTGATTCACCCCTTAATCCCTTCGATTGCTGGGGGGCAGACAAATGCACTTCACACACAATTGGTCAAAGATCACATCAGACTCTTGGGTCCTCAACACAGGGCAGGGGTATCAAATAGAATTGATCACCCATCCGACCCAGCTCTCCCCTCCCCCTCATTTTTCCCAACAAGAACAGCTTTTTATAGACTCAGAGCTGAAAGAACTTTTCAGGCCATTGCTTTAGGAGATCTCCAACATGGAGGTTTCTGAAGCAATGTCTTTTTGGTCCAAAAGAAGGGAGGCGGTCAGAGACTAGTTCTAAACCTAAGAGCCTTCAACCCCTTTGTAACCTACCGTCATTTCAAGATGGAAGGCATCTATCTATTGAGAGAACTTTTATTGGAGAAAGACTGGATGGTTCAGTTAGATCTAAAAGACACTTACTTCACAATTCCGATCTACCCTCCCCATCAAAGCTTTCTCTAGTTTCAGTGGAAGGACCAATGGTTCCGTTATCTATCCCTACCCTACAGCCTGTCCTCCACCCCTTGAGTTTTCACCAAACTCCTGAAACAGGTGGTAACTCGCTTATAGGAGATGGGAGTTCGCATGATTGTCTATCTGGACGACATGCTTCTTTTGGCACAGAGTCGTACATTGCTTCCGACACACATACAATGGACAGTGTCTTTATTACAAGATCTAGGATTTGTGATCATTCTAAAAAAATCTGTGATGACTCCCTCTCAACAGATAGAGATCCTGGGCTTCCAGATCAATTCAGTGTCAGCTCAACTATTACTTCAACAAGCCAAGATAAAATACATCAAGAGGGAAATCAAGTTGACTTTTTGCTAAACAGGTGGTGTCGTTCAGGTCCCTAGCAAGGATTGTTGGCCTTCTGGCCTCCTCTATTCAAGCCATCTTCCCGAGCCCGCTTCATTACAGAGCGCTACAGCGTCTAAAGATTCACTATCCCCAGCAGAACTACACCTCCGATCACTCCATTGCCCTGACACGAAAGGCGCAGGAGGAGCTCGATTGGTGGCTGACACATATGGAAGCTTGGAATGGCAAGGCCATTTTCGGAGTTTCTCCCGACGTCATCATCGAAACGGATGGCAGCCGCTGGGGCTGGGTGAGCAAGATGCGGAGAGTTCGCTACCGGCGGTCGCTGGTCAGCAGAAGAATTGAACATGCATATCAACTGTCTAGAGTTGTCGGCGGGCTCTTTCGCCATCAAGTCGATTTCTCCATTGAAGAGCAATTGTTGCATTCTCCTTCCAATGGACAGTGTGTCAGCGGTTAGCTACATCAATCGCCTCAGAGGAAAGAGGTCTCAACTCTTAGCCAACATCGCTCAGGAGTTCTGGCACTTCTGCCTTCACAGAAGATCAGTCATAGCGGAGTACGTTCCTGGCAAGGACAATTCAGTGGCAGATTGGAACTCCAGGTTCCTGAGGGATTACAGCGACTGGAGGCTACATCCTTCAGTATTGAAGAGATCATGGATATTCGAGGTCCTTGCCTCATGGATCTTTTCTCATCTCTCCTGAATGCTCAACTTCCCAAATTCTTCAGCTGGAGACCGGATCCGATGGCAATGGGAATGGACTCTTTTCTCCATGCTTAGGAAACTCAGACAAATTATGCTTTCCTGCCCTTTTCGATGATCCCCAGAATATTGGTCTATGTCCGCCACCAAGCAGTGCCATTGGTCTTAGTCACTCCTCTGTGGAAGACACAATCGTGGTTTTCGACCCTGTTGGAGTTATCAGTGAATCTACCTTTTTGGCTTCCTGTGTTCCCACAACTTCTCCTGGACACAGTCGGGTACCCACATCCATTGATTCTTCAAGACCAGCTGGTTCTCATGGTATGGACAATCTCAGGAGATGCGAACTGATTGAAGGCCTTTCATCGGCAGCTGCTGAATTTATACATCAGACTTGGGCTCCTTCTACCCGCAAACAATATTCTGCTGCATGGAAACGTTGGGTGGGTTGGTGCCTTCAACGGGAGTTGGATCCCGTGGGATCTGATTAAAAGGATAGCTTGAATTTCCTTTTAGAATGCGCAGAGTGTGGACTTCGCTACAGGTCGGTAAACAATTTTAGATCTGCTCTGTCTGCCGGACATAATCATATCGATGGGAAACCGGTTGGTGTTCACCCAGTTGTTTGCAAATTGTTAAAAGGCATTAGGGTCTCTCGATCCTCGAAATCCAGGGATTCTACTTTATGGAATGTTTCTTTAGTGTTATCACTGTTTGAGTCTTGACAGGAAAACAAAGATTTAACATTAAAACAAATGTCTGCAAAACTTACCATGCTTTTGTGTCTCATTTCCTGTTGGAGAGTTTCTGATGTACATGCTCTTGATTTAGCAGGCAGGTTATTCTCCCCTCAGGGGGTATCATTTATTATATCCAAGAGAAATAAGACTATGTCAAGGTCAATTGAGTATCCTGTGTTTCCGCATAATGATAAGTTATGTGTAGTAAAATGTTTGAAAGCATATGAAGAGTGTACATTAGCTCACAGAACGGATCCTCTTGGCCCTTTGCTCCTAGCCATTCAGAAACCTTTTAGGCCTGTTTCAGCAGCAACGTTAGCTCGCTGGGTACGATCAGTCATGGCTGAAGCGGGCATTGACATTTCTGTGTATGGTGCTCATTCGACCAGAGGAGCTATGGCCTCCAAAGCCTTTGTGATGGGTCTACTTTGGAAGATAGTCTCAAGGCAGCTGATTGGTCGTCTGACTCAATGTTTAAGATTTTTTATTACAAGCCAATTGTACATGTTGCTTCTGTTGTTGCTGGTCAGCTTTGAACCAGCATAATCTGAGCCTCCGGTCCTGCCACAGAATAGAACATTTTCCAGCTTATGCAATAAGAATTTTAGATTCTATTGAGGACGCGGAGGCGAGGATTAAACCATCCGGTGGGCAGGTAAGAAGAATTTTTAAACTGCCAAGATGATTCTGTGATATAGTTGGCATGTTAATTTTCCTGCCCTTGAAATGATAAGACTCTCAGGTATTATAGTACTCAAACTTCTTTTTAATTTCAGGAACGGATTCCAAGCAAAACTAAAGTTGGAGTTGGTCGGATGGCCTTCCGCCCTCATTTGGCTAAAGTTGTCTCTTGGGACCTTCAGTTTAAAGTTGCTATCCGTTGAGAGCTGGAACTGTATCCTTTTTGATGCACCTAATGGAGGACTGCTTGTGCAAAGAAAGAGGCAGGAAGATAGTGCCTTTTTATTTTGTAGACTTTGGACCGATGTGATTTGTGTTTGAAGGAGGCGTGGTGCGAAACCTCATAGGATTAGTAGTGTTTTGATATATTGCTGTTTTTTCATTGGCTGCTGTTTTATGGTGCAGTAAACATTGAGAAGCATAATCCTTGCCTCCGTGTCCTTAATTGAATCTAAAATTCTTGTTGCCTAAACTGCAAAATGTTCTAATGTCCCAAGCCTGCCTCGTATCCAATTACCTGCTGACATGATGTTGCACTTTTGCAGGAAAATTAGTGTCTGTTTTCAAATTATAGTGCAACATCATGCCAGCAGCAAAGGGGTCTCCACGGTCCCGTTTAAACTGCAGATGTATCAGGCGGTGGCTTCTTCAGCCCACCTCACACATTCACAGTCTACAGCAGACATGAAGCACTCACCTTGGGCAGTGCAGCATGTCTGCTAATGAGGCTTCAGTGGGGCTTGTCTCTCTGTATCCTGATACCTTATCAGATGCCAGGTTAGGGGAGAAGGACCTGCCTCCAGCCCTATCCTGCCAACTGATGGGGCAGTAGCTTGTGTTCCAGGCCAGGACAAGCAAAAGCTATTATTCATAACAGCTGCCTCTTGTTTAAACTGGTGTGCAATGCATTGGAGTCAGAATCTTGGCACAAGAATCATGGCGAGGTCGAATTCGGAAGACACAAGGTAGAATTATTTTAATAGCTTTTGTGTGTTCACAAGGTAAAATTATTTTAATAGCTTTTGTGTGTTCACAAGGTAAAATTATTTTAATAGCTTTTGTGTGTTCACAAGGTAAAATTATTTTAATAGCTTTTGGGTGTGAGCATGACAGTGATCGTTTTTGTGCGTCTGTGTGTGTACATGATTGTTTATGTGTAGTTGTGTGTATATATGCGTGCGTGCGTGTATTTGAGTGTATGCCTGATGTATGTCTGTCTTCTGCCATGAACATGATCTGTTTTCTGTGCTTTTCCCCTTCATTAAAATCGTCGGTTTTTTAAAATAACTTAATACTCGTTCTGTTTTTTAGGAAATGCTATAGTAATTATTTTAAACGAGTAGCCTGTACAATTCTTAAAACTAAGAAGCACTGCAATGTGTGCAAGGCCCTGGACATAATAGCGTAGTTGTAGCCTTATTACCAGTATGATTTTTTTTTTTAAATTAAAAAGTCCTGTATCCCTTATCTGCAACTGTATTCTTTGTTCTCATTTTCTCTTTGCACAGTCAAACTTTAACAATTTTTTCTTGTTACCCATGTAAATCTCCAAGGTAGCATTGTGCCTCTTACACAGTGCAAATCTTCACAATAAAATAAAATTAATAACAAATTAAAAATACACAGGTACAATTTGTGGGATTGTATGAAACCCTAGAGAGGCTGAAAACCTTCAAGTTCCTAAAATTAATGCAATGTTATGTTATGTTAATTGTGAATTTCTAATGCGCACGTACACCAGCAGTTCTCTTGGCGCTAAGGTTTAAGTAGGAGAGATGAACACCAGAAACAGTCTAATTATGAGCTAGAGTAAAAGCCAAGTCTATAACAGTTTTCTGAAATGCAGATAGTCTTCTTCAAATCTCAGGGTAGTCGGCGGAGAGTTCCACAATTTCTGGCCCAGTACAGAAAACTGCGACCCTTCGGTGTGTTTGCGTCTGAATCTCAGTACTACCAAAAGATTTATATGCATGGATCTTAAGGTGCGCAGAGGGGAGTATTTGAGGACTCCCGAAGATATGAATTTGGGAGCCAGACCATTTATGGCTTTGAATAGGATACATCCAGTTTTAAACAGAGATCGCTGCTCCGCCGGCAGCCAGTGGAGCTCTTTCAGCAGCGGTCTAATATGGCACCGTCTAACTTGTTGGTAAATGATTCTGGCTGCTTGACTCTGAATAATCTGCAAACGATGCTTCTGATTTTGCGGGAGGCCGAGGTAAATCGCGTTCCCATAATCAATTTTGAAAAGTATCAAGGCAATAAGGTTTTGGATGCTAGCTTCTCTGCTGAAAAATCTTCTAATCTTTCGCAATTTCCGAAGTTGGGCAAAGCAAGCAGATGTGACAGAGCCAATCTGCGAACCAGGGCCGGACTGGGAACCAAAACCGGCCCTGGCAAAGTGCTCGGCAGGCCCACCCTCCCCGGGGGGGTGGGGTCGAGCGCTTTGCCAGGGCCGCTTTTCGGCCGATTTTGTTACAGGGCCGATTTTGCAGCTATGCTGCAAAAATGGCTCTGCAACAAAAACGGCCCCCAGGGCCCAAAACCGGCCCCCACCCTTGCGGCCGACCGGGGGATTGCCCGGTGCCCACAACGGCCAGTCCGGGCCTGCTGCGAACTCATTGAGAGGTCTGCATCTATTTGTATACCCAGACTCTTGATCACAGGCTTAGGGTGAGGAGCCACACCTAACTCCAAAGGCCAGTGTTAGGGAGTCCAATACAGAAATTTGTTTTTGGGTATGATGACTTTGTTTTTTTCCGAATTCAGTTTTAATTGGTTGCTGTTCATCTAATTCTTGATGAACAGCATTGAGGTACTAACAAATTCCTCTGATTTAGGTGACTCTTCAATGGTAAAAATTAGGTGCATATCATCAGCATAGTTATATATTTTAAATCCCCATCTGACGAAGTCTGGAAATGAGTGGGCGTATACACACATTGAAGAGAATCGGGGAAAGAGAGGAACCTTGCGAGATTCCACAATTCATATTTACAGTGTTGGACTTGTAGGGTGAGAGCCATCCCGATTGCTTGCCGCCCTCTAAAAAGGATCTGAACCAACCCAAGGCAGTGCCTCTGAGACCAGCTGCAGCAACCCGATTCAACAATATTGCATGGTTGACAGTATCGAAGGCTGCAGACAAGTCTAAGAGAATCAGAGCCTGAGTACAGTCCACATCCACCTGACCTTTTAGATCATCTATGACGGAAAGTATAACAGATTCAGTGGAGTGTTATGGGCGAAAATCTGCCTGGTGAGTATCCAGAAACTTGGTTGCCTCTAAAAAGGAACTGAGACAGCTGGCTACATGGGTCTCCAATAATTTAGCAGAAAAGGGAAGGAGAGATATTGGTCTGTAGTTATCCAGCTTAAGAGGGTCCATGCCTTGCTTCTTTTGCAGCGGGATAACCACTGCTTCTGTGAAGTCTGAAGGCACAGTACCCTGAGAGAGACAGATTCAGGAGGTCAAGGATAGTGTCTGGGAAGGCCAGATGGATTTTAGTATATAGAGTGGGCCGGTCTTCTTGGGGGGACCTGATTTTACTTTGTTTACAAGATCCACGAAAAGTTTACTATTCAGACAAGGAAAAGTGGTCAGAGAGGTAGAGTGGGAATTGTCACAAAGGTCTTCTACGCTGCTATGACTAGAGTCAATAGAGTCTTGGATTTTTTTGATTTTCTCCGCAAAGACAAAGTTCAGATCATTACAAAGGTTTTGTGTAGCAACAATTGAGGGGGGTCACACGACCAGGATTAGATCATTCTTTCACAATCCTGAAGATATCTTTAGACCTATTCTTTGAATTAAATACTTTGTTCGTGAAAATAATCTCTTTGTCTCCAGAATGGCTTTGTTATAGATCGTTAGGCTCGCGAGATATTGCTCTTTATCCTGTATTAGGTAGGTTTCACGCCATTTCCTTTTGGCTGGACATACATTGAGTTTCATAGTTTTTAAGTCAGTAGTAAACCATTTAGATGCTTCATGTCGCCTTATACGGGAGGTTTTAGTCTGGATAGGAGCATGGATATCTATAGCCTTCAGTTGCCAATTGGTAATTTCCCTCTCAAACTATCTATGTTCTCCTGAATCGTGGGCTGCTAGGCAGTTACTTTGGGGGAAGGGGTGGAGGGCCTTGCCAGGGGTAGTAAGCACTATATAAATACAATTATAATTCATGGAAAAGGAGATATGGGAGTACATGGAAGTTACAATCTTCCTCCATGGTATCAAATGTGAATAACATCACATCACTTTCATTTTACCTGCACCACTGCCTAAACCTTTAACAGTTTCTGGATGTACCTTATCAGCCATAATACAATACTTTGACATTTATTAACATTATCTTTTTTGGAGGCCAACTTAAATATTGTAACGTAACAGAGATGTCAGCTCTATGCAATTTATAATTTTGGCATGATAGAGAAAGTGAGTAGGCTGTATAACAATTGTTTTGATTCATTACTTCAAGCAGAGTTTTATTCTAAGTGTCAAATTAATAGAGGCCATTGGGGCCCAAATCAGATGTTCTAGAAGAGGCGTGAGATACAATATTATTGTAGGACTCATGCACATAAAGGTAGATAACTGCAGAAATATGGCTTTCAAAAGGAATACTCCTAGAAGAGTGATTTGTCACAAGGGATTTGGAGGCAGACATTGGAAGCGTAAACACATATTTGGGGAAATGGAATTTTTAGTGCAGACTCCTTTTAAGCTAAAAAAGCTCGATGGCTCAGTGAATTAATTCATGGCTCTGACATTTGCAATGATATGGAGAGCATGAGTTTGAATTCTGGCAAAACCGACTCAGAATTCTATCCTTCCAAGGTTCATTGGTAATGCCAGAAGGGAAATATGAATGGATCTATCTTTAGCTATCAGTATTAGTTTTGCTTCAATACGGACTAAGCTTGTCTGGTTGTTGACTGAATGATGTGGTAAAGCGTTAGAGAGGCAGTACATTTAAGAAATCAATTATGTGTGAATTTGTCTAGATGTGCTTGGGCTGTAAGGCAGCTTTTCCAAGATAGTTTTTGGCTTGTTTCTTTTACATTTTCTTGAAATTCTAGCCCGAGTATCCAGTTTTAGCTATGCTAGCTCGAATGCTAAACCTGAGATTTTAAATTTGTGCCACACCACTTTTCAAATCTACCAGCCGCCACTGTCCACATGTTGTGATACTGTCCACTCACAATGTCTGAAAGCATCCCTTCCCTCCTGAGCCACTTGAAGCCACTCTCTTACCTTGCTCGTTCCTATGAGCCTCTCGTACCCCGGCAGTACTTTCGGGTGACCCCACAGTGCCGCCTCCACCACGGTGGTCGGGAAAGCTCCTTCGTTTTGTTATATCTGCCTCGTGCTAGCGAAGGCGTAATTTATGGTCTAAGTGCATCAATTTCTGAGTCATCTAACATGCCTGAATAAATTCTTTTATTTGTTCTGTAAAACGGATCTTTATTCAAAGTTCGTGGTACAAAGTCAAAATAACAAAGAAGGCTTGTGGAAAAGAGAATAAGCAATTTACAAGAATGCTGGTGGCAGGTCCGAAGGAACAACGGTTTGCGGGGACTGGTAGGACATGAAAGCAGGGTAGGAGAAAGGCTGGTGGGGGTGGAACAAACAGAGTGGGAGATGCCTGAAGGAGGGCAGCAACAAAGGGGAAGGAGGGGGCTAAGAAGCAATGAAATATGGCAGCCAAGATGAACACGCACCCGAGGAAGACCCTGGGAGGGATACTGCGTAAAAAAAAGTCCCTAAGCAGAAAGTAAAACGCGGAAGCAGACAAATCCTGCACCAATACTCCAGAGCCCACAAAGTACATTCAACAGATCTTCCAGACAGCGCAAGTGCTGTCTAGGCTCGACCTAAAAAGAAGCGGTGGCAAAGGACATTCATAACGTGTGCTTCTACCAATAGGGAAGTTGGCTGATCGAAATCCATTGTGTGTAACTGAGGTTGTCGGGGACTGGTAAAGCCAATGAATCCTTTGTACAAACTTTTCCTTAAAACTGACTCTTAGAAATGTCCTTGAAAGGTAAGGACACTCAAAGCAGTCAAAGGCTTTTTGCACGACCAATGATGCGGCTAAGTAGTCGCCTTGTTTATCCTTGGCTTATCAGAGGACATAGGATAGCAGCCTGATGTGATTCGTCGATGAGGGTCTTGGATGAACCTGACGTTAGTTCTATAAACTAATGTTGGCATGAGCCTTTTCAGACGTTGAGCAAGGACCTGCGCTAGGATTTAACATCAACATTTATTTTATGATCAATATCGGCCTATAATTACTACAGCAAAGTGCATCATTATTGGGTTTCGGAAGCAAAGTATCTACTGCCCTGTTGAATTCTGTCAGTAAGCCAGTGTAGGCAGAGTTCTTGTAAAGCTTACACAAACGTGGGACAAGACTCTTCATGTTTAAATTATAAAATTCATTTGGGAATCCGTCCTCTCCAGGAGCTTTCCCCAATGGCATTGATTTAAGAGCACCTGCTTTGTCATTGGTGATATTCGTCTCCAGTTGCTCCACTACTTCACTTCGCAGCCTAGAGAGAAGCAACCTATGAAAAAACTGTCTTCTAACGTCTAGATCTCAACTGTGGCTTCGGAGGGATATAAGACTATGTAAAAATTGATGAATTCATCTGTGAGCTGCTTCAGAAGTGATAGAAGTTCACCTCTGTGGGTCCGGAGAGCCAGTATTGACCATGATGACTCTAGTTGCTTCAACTGTAATGCCAAAAGCCTGCCTTTCAATCATGCTCGTATTGTTTACATTTTAATCTTGGGCGTGCTTTTTCTGCCTCTAATATGAAATGGCAATTCACTTTGAATCTGCCGAAGATATTAATCTGTATTATTTAGTCAAAACCGGAATTTGCTGTTCTGTCTGGGACTCTTTTTTATTCCACCTAGAGATCCCTTCTCCAGGTTCACATTTTTTTAGATTGTTTGCATACTATTTGTCACAACTCAGTTTGTGGGGTGTGACATATGAATATTTATTATTAATACAAAAATGTGTTTGTGCTTAATGTTTCAAAAGCTGCTTTTACAAACTGCTTCTCAAGGCACATTTGCTAAAATGTCACTCGTTGGATATGTGTTAAATTAAAAATCAGTCTCCTCCACTAAGAGTCTCCCCAAAGAGGGAAATAGTCATAATCACAACGTATGGGAGGTGTTTCACAGCCAACAAGGAGCACAATGCAAAATGTTGGCTGATACTCACTCCTTGGAGCACAATCTCATGCAATAGATAATAGTATCACAGCTTGGGGATATAATCTTTTTGTAGTGTCATATCAGACCTTGAAGCAGTCTTATTTCCCTGATGTTTGTCTTATTTTAAAGTAATTTCACTTTTGCAGGGTTTGAATATTTCCACTTTGAGCCATCTCAGACTTTGGGAGTGTCTTAGACATTTGCTAATATGTATCATAGCTTATGGACTGAGTATTTTTTTAAGTGCAAGTTTCGACATCTTGGAGTGACAGTCACTCATTGTGGGAATCCTACACTGAGCTCCCCCTTGTGGTACCAAGAATCCTCAAATTCAAGGGAGTCTCACATCTGCAAACCTTTTTTTTTCTCTGTCAAACCCCGTTTGTGGGACCAAATGGGAAGGCAGTAGGAACTGCAGCTCAACTATGGTGGTGGGGGTTGTTTGCTTCTAGTGTCCTGGGTCCATACTACTATGACAATGCAAACTGGGCCAAGTACACCCCTACTGCACTTGACTCTAAGGGTTGCAAGGGGCGAACAGTCTAAGGCATCTCAGCGAGACTGTGTTTGGGTAGGGACTCAGATCTCAAGTAGTCAAACAACAGACACAATATGTGAATGTTCAACCCTGTGCTTGTGTTTTAAGAAAAAGAGAAGTACTTTAATCATACCACAACTCAATACGATAAATAACAAACACACAATCCGATAGGGATGGTACAGAAGTTACTAAACAGCCAAACAGACGGTTTGGGTTTGTTCACAAATGCGGCCCACTATAATGAAATAGGGCAACTTTCCTAGGTTCTGTGACCAGTAGGTCAGTCTACATGCTTTGACAAGGGAAAGGCAATTCTGAAATAATATCAACAAAGTCCCACCAAAATCTACTAAAGAAGTTATTTGTCAAAGATTTGGAGTTAGCGTTAACTCAGGCCAAGCACACTCTGCATCTCAAATCGTGAGTGTTTTGTCTTCAACCATACTGTGTGAGCAATTGTACTTACGTGGCAGGGGCTTTTCAGGTTGCCTCATTTCCAGCTCTCTACATTGGGCCAGATGAAACTATTGAGGCACTGGCAAATGGACTCGAATCGGGCGCATCTGGCACTAATTTTTTGGACTTTTTAAAATATTTATTAGAAGAACAATTCACTGGTGATTTGTAAGAGATATTTTTTAAAATTACACTTTTAGAAAGATATTTTTTCCTTGCCTAAAGCCTGTGGAGGCCCACTTGCATGTGCTCCAACTGTCACTCTCAAGAGCAGGATAGACACATTGATGAGGTGGGAATTTCTTCCCAGATCTGAGACAAAACTTGTGGGTGTGGGGTGGTGCTCTGTTCCTCTGGCTGGATGACAATCTGAGCTGTGCCCACGAATATGAGTTACCATATTCTGTCACAGGTAAATGTTAGTTGATACTTGGTCAGGGCCCTCCTTTAGTTTCCCCAGTCAAGCAGACACCAATCCTAGTGGGAGAGGGGTCACCCCAGAACTTGTGTAGAGTGACCACAGAGGAGGAGAGGCTCATTTTCAAGGCCATATTTCATGGGTGTGCACAGGAACTCTGCCCAACTGAAGAAAGTTTCTGGCATTTTGGGTTTGGGTAGAGAGGAGTATTGTGGGACTGTTTGCAATATATTATACAGAAAATGATGCAAAGGTGAGTATGATTACCCATACCCCAATAATTAGGGAGTATGCAGAGGTTTCCTGTACCCACAAGCTTGTAGCAGGCATAAATGTGGCATTCCCACTACCCTCCTCAAAACACTTTCTGGGTCTCTGGAATCTCTGTCGGTGACCTTAGAAAAGGCTAGAAGACTAGACCTGCTCTTCCTCTTGAACCCAGAACAAAGAAGTGGAAGAAATGGATTCCAAGGGTCATAAGACTTGCCCTTGGGTCTTAACAACAGGGGCACAACAAGCTACAGGAGGCCTTTCTTGCAACTGCCCACCTGCCATGGACCCTGATGCTTGTCTCTGCTTGAAAGAGTTTTAAACCACAAATGCTGTCTGCAAGATCCTGGACTCTTGACTAGTGTCAAAGTGTACTCGTTCTAACATATTCTGAAAACGGGGGCTTAGAAACTTTTTGGTTTCAAAGACCTGCAGAGGATGGGGACCAACCTGTCAAGCCGTTATGACGAAGGTGCGCTGCCACTGGGCCAAAGATTCAGGTTGTTCGTGCTCTGAGATTTTCCAGAGCAGCAAATGTGATTCAACTGGACTGTACAGAGATGGTATCCAGCCTCGTGGAGCCCTCTAGCTACAGTCTGCACCCTTACCCCGCAGGAAGAATATGAGCTCCAAAATAGTGACTAAGTCCCAAGGTAGAACTCGTCTCCCACCGAAGGTATCAAATGTATCTGACTAGTTAGGTGCCTTCTCTGGGCACGTAATTCAAATTTCTCCCTCATTCTGCTTTCCTACCAATAGTCAATGGATTAACGAGACCTAGTCCAGAGGATCCTCTTCTGTCACAGCCTGCTGCATTGCCCCACTGAGTATTTTTTACCTACATTTCAGAGACTAAGTCCAAAGTTAAAACTTCCAACCGAGTTGAACGTGGTTTGCGTATCCAATCTATGCTCCATCATGGTCGATGTTAACTTGTGCCTAGGGCCTGGTCAAGAGCAACCTGGTGACTACGGTCAGTTTGAAGAAAGGTTCTATAAAGTATCATCAGGTTTAACAAGCGTCGGTAAAGTTAATATTTTTGACTTTTTGCATAGAAGTTGTGCACAAGACATGCAATATAACGGGTTATGGTAGGCACAGAGCATGCATACAATTACACAGACCAACACATCTGCAGACACACATCTTCACTATGACCAACAATTTTCCAGACACCTGTGCATTCAAACAAACATACAGGCATCAATTCCCACCATTAAAAGGCCATGGAGCTCCCTGTGCTAGGGTGGAGGGGCCAGTGGATGATACGCATCAGTACAGCAAAGGATGATGTGCAACAAGGAAACGCACAGCGATGTGAACCGGTGGATGATACTCATCAGTACAGCATAGGATGATGTGCGACAAGAGAACACATGTCAATGTGCACCAGTGGAGGACTAATGACATGCTTCAAGGCACCACTGGGCGATGCACTCAAGGGCAGCACTGGGTGATGTGCTTCATGGGATCAATAGGTGCTATGCATCAGGGAAGCCCTAGCTGGCATGCATAAAGGGAGTTATGTGTGTGTGCATTTTTAACCACAGAGTGGAGCAACAGAGTGCTGTGCATGAGGTGACCATTGAGGGTTGCGCATCAGGAAAGTACAAAATGATATATAGTCGAGGCCCACAGGTCTGCGTGAATATACAGGCTCTTGGTGATGTACAGAAAATGTCAGTTTGATGATTGTAGGGGGTACATGATGATGTGCAGATGTAGGAATACATCAGTGCAGTTCTTCTTGAGTGTAACACATTCGGCCATAATTGGGTGCTTCACCAGAAGCATTGTGCATGCTAAGATTATTAAAGCTATAATTATAATTATGAAAGAAGATCCACAAGTCTTTGAAAACAGGTTTTCATGTTTGAAAAGCTAGAACTTGCTGAAGGTGTCACATATGGCAGGGACCATATGAAACGTATTCTGAATTATAGAAAATAAAAATGCATTTTCTTTTTCTAAGCGTGTTTATGTTGCTGCTTTAAAGTGTTAATGTTTCTCGTGTGCCCCGGGGTGTGTGCAAACGTGTATGATAAGTAGGACTTTGCTTATGTATATTTGCTGTTCTCCTTCCTTGTAAAGAAAGTTATTAGCGTTTTTTTTAAATGCTTTAGGGAGAGATTTAAGCAAACATGCAATTAAAATATAATAATCAGCATGGGTTGTATTTACTTAACCTTGAAAAATGTTTATGGAATAGACCCACGTAAACTAATGCATTCGAATTCGTGGTTAGCCAAAAGCATTGCTTTGCAAATAGCCCACAATAGCAAACCATTGTCTTAGAAATAAAACTTCTACCACCACCACAATTTTGAAAACACGGAGCTAGCTGTTGGAAAAATAAGACTGAAAGAAGCAATAGCTTACTCCTGCAGCCTGACGTTAATCAACCATCGGTGGAGCCAACATTGCAGCCTATTGCATCAGCACCATATTGCTTCCATTAGAAATTGCCGTAACAATTTCAAAAGTGCTTTCAAATAAAGCCAGACTGAAAACAACTGGCTGACTACCGTTTGTGACAAAAACACCTGACGGTAAGAACCTGTTTGCAGGATTTCAAGGCATTTAAATGTTAGCTCTCGCAAGAGATTTTTTGAAGATTGTTATTAATCATTTATACTGGTAGGTTTAAAATGCAGATGTGTGTTCAAGATTTAATCTGTGTATGAAGGGTGTTGAGGGAATGCCGAAACAGAGCGTGGAAATATACTCTCTATGAGAGAAAAAAATTATTGATGGCTGTAGTGGTAGCAAGTGTTTCTTCCATAGCGTTTCTTCCATTTCCATATGTTACATTCACATGTATTTTCACGTGCATGCTGCCTGTTAACCAGCATGCAGGCTATGTGTATATTTGGACTCAGATCCATGGTCTGGGTTCCTTCTCCATGGTTGCCAACTTCAACTGCGCCAGTTTTAGTTGGGAACTGACTGAGACAGGATCGCCAGGTCGTGGGCTGTTTGGGGCAGATTTACGAGGAAGTGCCACAGCGCGGCAACGCAATCCCTTTGGCTGCGCCACGCTGTGGCCCTTCTAAAGCACAGGAATGCAACATATTTATATTAATATGTGGCATTCCTCTGCTCTCCCCTATGCTGGCGCACAAACAGCTGCCATGCGCCTGCACAGGCACCCTTGAACCATGCTGTAAGGATGCCTGCGTCATGGGGAGATTGTTTTTGTGCAGGAAGGGGCACCTCCCTGTACAAAAACAATCACGACAGGCATTTTCCTCTTTCAAAGCGTGCTGTAGAATGCAGCATGCATTGAAAGAGGAAAAAACGAGCAGAGTTGAAAGCATTCCTCCTCATTGCGCCTCCCTGGGGAGGTCTAGCATTCAGACGCATTTCCAGATTTACAATTCCTCATAAATCTGGAAATGTGTCTGGTTCCATGGGTGTTGCGTGGTAACACCCACACCAACACCCATGAAACACACCTTTCACGCAAAGTGCTGCATGTGAAGGGGCTGTATTTACAAGGACAGGAAAATCAACGCAGGGTGGCTTTTCCAGTTCTTGTAAATATGGAGCAGTAAAATATGCCACCAGTATGTCACATTTGTATTATAATAAAGCAACTTCATTTTAAGAAACTCCTTTTCGTCTCTCTGCTTCGTTTTACTTGAGATGACCCACCTCTTCATTTGACGAAGAGCTGTTTTATTTAAAGGAGCCCACTGTCTTCATTCACGCTTCCTCATGCTCATTTTACGCCAGCCTACAGTTGCTGCTCTTCATGCGGATTATCGAAATGTCCAGGAGGAGCCAATCGGGAGGATTATCTGATTTCAGGATTTCGGCACATGCTGGACAAAGAGCTGCATACGTCATCAGCCTGCTATGACGAGACTGATTTGGCGTACACACGCCCCAGCAGGACTTCATGGTTGGTGTTAGGGACTGTCCGGGACTATGAGGGGAACACAGTCAGGGACTTGGGCAAGGACTGAGAACTGGGTAGCAAACTTTCACAGGAAAAGGAGTACAGCGCTGCCCAGGATCATACAGGGAGACAGAGGAGAAAAAGGGATCCATAGGAGAAGCCTGTACAAGTGAACAAGATGGGTAAGACTCAGAAAGGAAGGGCACTCACAAGACAATTTAGCATTCAGAATAACTACACCCAGGACGAATGTGCAAGACATATATATAAGACAACATTAACAATAAAGGGGAGTGTGGGGTAAAGCACTCAGGAGCTCCACACGGTAAGACCTAAGCTCAGTAAGTTTCTTACCCACAATTGCTGTTACAGATACGGACTGCAAATACCCACATGTAGGATATGCATGCAAAGGCAGGGTCTGTGGAGCTTATACCTATGGTGATGTTATAAATGTAACTCAAAGACAATATTCAGAGTGAACAAGAAACACCACCTAGTCAGCTGTGCCCATGGATCCTGGCGATCAAACAGGAACACGCAAGGCAGTAACAGCAAGGGGGTAGAACTAAACACAAGCACAATAGACAAGGAGCTAGCAAGAAGGAGTGCTTAACAGGAAAGGAAGGAAATCCCAGGGCACACTTGGCAGAAAGCTTGTAACACACATACAAGGTAACAGAAGTAAGACAGCAGAATAGAAAGACAGCAAACTAGAACTGGAACCAAGGAAATGGGAAGAAAGGCAGGGACTGGAAAGGGATATGCAGAAGGGGAGACTACAAGGGTATAATAGACTAGTGCAGGTTAAGGAATCAAGGACACAAAGTGGCCAGGGCCGGACGGGCTACCGGGCAGTTGTGTGTGCTGCCGAGCTTGGGGCTAATTTCTCTGTGGTGGTGGCTTATTTCGTTGATGGGGACCTGCGTGCGATTTGAAATAAAAAAAGCAAAACGAATTTCGTTTTGCACACGCAGGTCCCCATAAACGAAATTAGCCCCCAGCATGGCAGCACACACAACTGCCCGGTAGCTAGTCCGGCCCTGAAAGTGGCATAGAAGGCAGTGCTGGGGCAGGAACAAGAATTGAGCTAAGGCTCAGGAGTCTAGGTAGCACTGCAGGCAGTGCTAGTACAGGAATAGGGGATTACTAAGGCGTTAGGAGTCAAGGTAGCACTGCAGGCAGTGCTAGTTCAGGAACAGGGAATTAGCTACAGCTCAAGCAACAAGGAGTCAAGAGAGCACTGCAAGCAATGCAAATCAGGATCAAGAAATAGCTGAAGCCTAGGAACAGGAACAAAGAATAGATATAGCTCAGGAACTCAGGAAACAAGAGCACTGAAAGCAGTGCTAATTCAGGTACAAGGAATAGCTATAGCTCAGGAACTCAGGAAACAAGGTAGCACTGCAAGCAGTACTAATTTAGGAGAAGGGAAACTGCTGCAGTTCAGGAACAAGGAATACTAAGGCTTAGGGGTCAAGGTAGCACTGCAGGCAGCGCTAAATCGGGAACAAGGAAAACAGCAGCAGGTCAGGTACAAGGCATAACTAAAGCTCAGGAAACAAGAATAGAAAAAGCTCAGGGAGCACTGGAAACAAGGATTTGTTCTCACCAGTAAACAGCTACAATGACCAACACTGGGCTGAAGGGAGCTGAAGCTTAAAAGAGCTCACAGTAATCACATGCAGCAGGTGTGAGCAGGCTAGCAGCAGCCAGCCACTGTTGAGCTGAATTCCTCCACCCATCCTTGGCCTGCAGGGGTGGAGACAAAGCAGTGAGCAGGGAATTCTGGGTAATGGAGTTTCAGGCATGAGTAGGCTGGCTTCAAGTATAAGCTGGCTGGCTTTCACAAAACCCGGCATGGATTGGGAATGGAAGTCAGTTCCCAATAAGTGTTCAAATGGCTGGAAGTCAGGATATGCGTGCAGGGGAGGGTCTAGAAGACTGGAAAGTCCCACTATGTGGCCCCCTGGTGGTGAATACGAGAGCACAGGGAGCGAATCTTGACAGTACTCCCCCTCCAAAGACCGTCTCCCGGAGTCTGGAACAGGATCCAAAGCCTTTGCTCCTAAGAATTAAGTCCATTTCCATCATAGATGCAGTGCACGCTATCAGAGGACTGAAGGTAAATTGTGATGTTCTGGAGGGTTGGATACTAGTCTGTAAATTAACAGCAGTATTGATGGTAGAACTTGAAGAGTCCAAATCCAGTGACAGGGGCTTAGAAGCCTGCATTAAAGGTATTTGAAGTCCTGATGATGGCAGGCTAGAGTAGCCCTCTGAAAACAAAGGCAGATTGGCTGTAGAGTCAAAAGCAGATAACGGAGTGGCAGGAGGCACAGAGGTCAAAGGCAAGCTGGCTGAAGACAAAGAAGGTGACCAGAAGCAGACCTGAAATTCTGGCCCTAGAGGAAAATATACAGAAGGCTCAGATGCAGGAGACTTTGGAAGTAGGTATGCAGGAGACCCAGGCCCTTGAGGCTTACATGTTGAGAGTTTTGTCTCTGAATGTATACGTACTGAGAACTCCGGAGGCTGGCAAACTGGAAGCACTGGGTCAAAAAGTAGGAAAAATAGAGGCTCAAGGTCAGAAGGCAGGGGCCCTGCAAGCCATAGTGCTGGAGGCAGGGAGCCTGGAAGCTCTGGTGCTGGAGGCAGGGAGCCTGGAAGCTCTGGTGCTGGAGGCAGGGAGCCTGGAAGATCTGGTGCTGGAGGCAGGGAGCCTGGAGACTCTGGTGCTGGAGGCAGGGAGCCTGGAGGCTCTGGTGCTGGAGGCAGGGAGCCTGGAGGCTCTGGTGCTGGAGGCAGGGGGCCTGGAAGCTCTGGTGCTGGAGGCAGGGAGCCTGGAAGATCTGGTGCTGGAGGCAGGGAGCCTGGAGGCTCTGGTGCTGGAGGCAGGCAGCCTGCAGGTTCTGGCTTAGTAGACATGCTCTTTGAAAGCTCTGGCTCCATAAACAGACTTTTAGGAGGCACCGGCTCTATAAGCAAATTGGTTGGAGGCTCAGTATGCAGGCAGGCCAGAGGTGTGGACTCAGTAGGCAGGCAGATTGCAGGCTGAAGTTCCGTAGGTAGGCCGGCTGAGGACTCGGGCTCTGTAGGAAGGTAGTCTGGAGGCCCCGGTACTGATGGCAGGAAGGCTGCAGGTTCGGGCTCTGATAGCAGGTAGGCTGCAGGCTCGGGCTCAGATGGCGGGCCAGCTGAAAATTCTGGAGACTCTGAAAGCAGATGGCATAGGGGCATATGGTTTATAGACTTTACGCTCTGGGAATGATAGTAGCTTGTGAACAGTAGATTTGCTGTTGTCAGTAAAGACATCTTCACAGGTCCTTGTCAGACTAAAACACATGGGAGCACTTTGTAGTAATGACGCAACTACAATACATATATTTAAAGACAAGTTTATTGTCTATCGCAGGTGCTGCGCAGCAGCAGTGTCAATTAAGGAAAAGGCTGGCAGCAACTGACAAGATTTGAATAGCACAGTGACAGGTGGAACGCCTGTCACTGTGACATGCAGAACATTCCTATGAAGGATAAGCAGACAAGCATAGGTAACTGTAGGGAATACTACATTATCCTCCTCCTCTTAACAGAACAACATAAAAGAGAGAAAAAGGAAAAAAATAATGAAAATTTTTGAACTTCAGATCCTGGTGCTAAAAAGACGTGAGTGGTAACAGCGGAAGAGTATCAACGGTATCTCAAAGGTAAAGACCGTTGACGCACACTCCTCCGTAAACTCACAGAAGAAGGAGCATCAACTGTAATATCACATGAGGCATTAGCACCATTACATGAAGGAGAAACAAAAGAATCATAAGAAACAGGTTTATACAAAACATCAGATTCAAGTACAGACTGATTGTTTACCACATTAGCCTCGTGTCCTGACTAATTATTCACCTTAACCACTCTAGATAAATTCCACCAATATTTGTTATTAACCCTTACCGCATTTCCACACACTTTGTCAACTCTGAAAGGCTCACAAAATTTAGACAAACCTTTCTTCGCATGTGTAGGAATCTTAATCCTAACTAAATCACCCATTTTGATGACTTGAGATACAGAACTTTTTCTAAAATCAAAATTTTCCTTCTGTCGAGTCTGTGCATGAGAAACATTACTTCTAACAAAACTGTCTACATTATTCATGGTGTTCAACTTCACCCATCTGGCCATCCAACCAGGGCAAACCTTTGAGCAGGGTTTTCTTCCCCTGAGGAGTTCAAAAGGAGAAACCTTGGTAGAAGTGTGAGGCGTGGTACGATAAAACCATAGCATGGATCTTACTGCATTCTGAACATTACACTGATTAGATAATGCCCACTGTACACAATTATTAATAACTCGATTCATGCACTCGATTAATAAAACGAACCTCTGGCCATTTCGAATAGTAATCAATGGCAACGATGGCAAACCTTGCATTCATGGGGAGAGTATAAAATGGTCCTAATAAATCAATGTCAATTTTCTCCCGCGGTCTACTAGGAAAGTCAATGGGTTGGAGGGGAGTTGTGCGCACCTTCAAACTTTTCTCAGAGTTGGAACAAATAACACAACTTCCAACGAAAGTATCCACATCCTTATCCATATGTGGCCACCAGAAATTCTCCCTCAATCTTTTTTTAGTAAATGTTCTGCCCAAATGGCCTTCATGAGCTCCCAGAATCAACCTAGATCTTAGAGAATGTGGAGGAAGCAGTCTATCTCCACGCATCAAGAATCCATCTTCAATGGAAAGCTCTTTAGCCAACTTCACAAACGTTTGAAGAGAAACATGGGCATTCTTCTCTTTAGGCCAGCCACCTCTCACACATTTGATTACCTCACCCAGAAGAATGTCCTCAGACAATTTACTTCTCCATTCATCGTCACTAATAGCCCACATTTCATCCAAAACAACAGCAGCCACAAAGCAATCATCTCCATCATAATCATCCATAAGACCTTCATCACACTCTACAGGATGCCTTTAAAAATAATCCGCTCTAACGTTTTTACATCCTGGAATGAACGAAACCTCAAAATCAAACTGTAAAAGTTTGGTGGATAAACGCGCAATTCTGGGTGTATGTTCCTTCGATTTGTCTCCAGAAAGGATGGAAACAAGAGGATTGTGATCCGTGCATAATTTGAAATGTTTGCACCACACATATGGTGAAAATTTTCTAATGGCCCACCAACAAGCCAAAAGCTCTCTTTCTATAACTGAAAAATTCAATTCTGAGCCATGCAAAACTCTTGAAGCATAACCCAAGGTACGTTCCTGCCCCTTAACATTTTGAGTAAGACTGGCACCCAGACCAACCCCACTGGCATCTACCGTAATGGTACAAGGAGCATTTGGGTCAAAAGGTTTTAAAATGATGGGACTGACCAAACACTCTTTGATCCAGTTAAAAACAACATCACACTCTTTGCTCCAAACAAAAGGAACACTTGTCTTGAGCATATTAGACAACGGTTGAACCTTTGAGGCATAATCAGGCAAAAAACGTGCATAAAACTCACACAACCCAATGAAAGATTTCAAGCCTACTTTGTCAATGGGTGCAGGTGAATCCACAATGGCTTTGACTAAACGTGGTCGAGGTTCCACCCCATGTTCAGACACCACATGCCCCAAATACTCTATCTTCTGTACTTTAAAGACACATTTTTCCTTTTTCAAAACAACACCTGCCTCACACAAAGTTTTTAGGACACAACAAACCACCATGTCATGGCCCTCTGATGTTGCGCTATGAACCAACACGTCATCTTGAAAAACGACAACACCATCTATATCCTTAAGAAGATTAGACATGATTCTTTGAAAAACCGCAGCCGCGGAGGCTAGGCCAATAGGCATCCAACAGTACTGGAAAGAGCCAATAGGAGAAACAAAAGCTGTTAAGTGTCTAGAAGATGGATCTAAGACAACCTGATGGTAGGCCGAAGCTAGGTCTAACTTCGTGAACCATTTTGAACCATTGATCCTGCACAACATATCTGAGATCTTTGGAAGGGGATGAGAATCAATCCATATGTTCTTGTTAAGGCTACGTAAATCCACACACACGCGAAGATCGCCATTTTTCTACTTAACGACGACCAATGGACTGAGCCAAAGAGAGGACTCGATGGGTTCAATGATCCCTTTACTGCACAAATCTTTCAGTTCTTTCTCCAACTGATCCCTCACACTAAAAGGCACATTTCTAAGTCTGTGCTTGACAGGCA
The DNA here is from genome assembly GCF_964261635.1 of Lissotriton helveticus. Classification (NCBI taxonomy): domain Eukaryota; kingdom Metazoa; phylum Chordata; class Amphibia; order Caudata; family Salamandridae; genus Lissotriton; species Lissotriton helveticus. The sequence continues at coordinate 489,246,067 of NC_136067.1, read as the reverse complement.
CAGCTCCATCCTTAACCTTAATGCAATGAGTAAAACCCTTAATTCTACCAAGTTTTTTGCTAAACACAGAAGGAAACTTTTCACACCACGCATCACAAAACTAATCTGACTTGATAATGGATACCTGATCTTTTGTGCCAGGTCTAAGAACCATTTTAAACAATCCTTGGTGGAACCAACCCAGAATATTTAGTCCCTTGATGGCTACATACATTTTTCCGACAATTTTCCTGCCTCTAAATTCTAAAGTATCCTCAAAATAACCAACCACTTCGATAGTTCTACCTTCATACGACACAGGAGACCTATCGGGAGGTAACAATGCTCTTGCCCCCCAGACTTCACGAAACTTTTCTTGGTCAATCATAGTGATTTTTGCACCCGAATCCACTAACAGAAACAACACCTTAGTGCCTATACCAATCTCCACATATGGGTCAACACATTCTGAAGACTCATCATCAACCACACCCACATCTGTAACCACTACAACCATATCTCTCAGATCATCCTCAATTTTTTCTAAAACATCCCCCTTAAATTCTGCAGTACACACATTTGCAACAGAAGATGAAGGAAAAGATTTGTTGTTTTGTCTTTGATCATATGTAAAATCTGAGTTCTTCTTTGTTGTTGTTGTTGTTGTTGATAACTTTTATTTCGGTCAAACGACCATAAAAAGTGCATATAAAATACATCAGCACAGACAATAAAACAATGAATAATCAGAAAATGTTAAAAAGAGAATTAAACTAAATGTTATCACAATACAAGACGTTAAAAAAACTGTTTGCACAACAATCAAGTTAAAAAGATATATCTCCTACGCCACATATTAAATAAATAACGTGAGACCGCAAACACAATGGGAGGATATGTATCATACGTCAGTATCCTACAAGCCTGCGTAAAGTGCAAAAGTCCCAGATTTTTACAGATCGGTGTTAACCAGCGTTTTCTAAGTGCAGAATAGGCGGGGCAGAAAAACAACACATGGGTTACATTCTCAATTTTGTAGCTACATGCAGGGCAAACTTCGTTCTTAGGGTTTAACCATTTAGATGTGAAAGACCTAACTGGAAGAGTGCCATGCCTTAACTGTAGATACAACTTTCGAGCAACTGGGGGTTCAATTAGGTCCATGAATTCCTCAACTTTAGATTCAGGTTTGACTAGGAGGAACTCAGAAGTCAGCTTACCCAGTGATGCAGAGCTCATTAATGATTGATAATTTAACATGCGTATCTGAGAAAGAAGTTCGTTCTTCGATATCCCAAGGCAGAAAATCTCAGGGGTTTCCCACAGTTCAGGAAAACCTAAACGGGTACTAACAGCACTAATATGCTGAAGCCAAGGGATCTTTATCTTTTTAAGAAGGGGCAAGATCTCAGAAAATTCCGCTCTATACGCATCCAATTCAGGGACTGACCACAACCTCTTCCAGTACATAATTGGTCTAGCACTAGTGATCTCCTCTATTGGCAACATGCCAAGATCAAATCTAAGGGGGATCAATGGCGTACTAGATGGTAACCCAACTAGATTTCTAACGAAAGACTGCTACACCCTTTTAAATCTCGGTATATGCTTGTGCCCCCAAAGTTCAGCCCCGTAGGTTGCTGCCGACCTAGCCTGACGGCAGTCTATCTCTAGGGCTGGGGACACCGGCCTAAAAGTAGACGCCCTGAAAACCTTACTTATGCCGACTGCTAGCTGGGATAGCTTGAGTGTGGATTTAGCAATCTGCGTATTCCAACCAAAATTCTCTGTTAACGTGACACCCAAGTAAACAAAGGTTTTAACCCTTTCAAGGGGAGTGCCATGTAAAACAGGGTTTGGGCGTACACGCTTAGGGGGGTTAGAAATCATAAACTTTGTTTTTCCTAGGTTTATTTCCAACCCCCGAAGGTCGCAAAACTCCACAAAACCATCAAGTATTCTCTGAATGCCCGATGATGTTCTAGACAACAACAGAGTGTCGTCTGCGAACATCAGAGCGGGCACTCTACCTGTAACTAGTTTGGGGGCATCGTTATTTTCCACACCATTCAGATGCTCCACAAGGCCATTTATGTAGAGACTGAATAATGTTGGCGCCAAAACGCACCCTTGGTGAACTCCCTTTTCAACAGGGAATTGGTCTGTGAGTTCGCCATGCATGCCACACCTCACCTGGGCAAAATTATTTTCATGGAGCCTGGATAGAATAGCTAACAGATAGGGCGGGAGGCCCAGGTCAGCTAGTACGCTCCACAATTTTCCACGCGGAACTAGGTCAAAAGCTGCCCGCAGGTCCACGAACACAAGGTAGAGGCTGCCACCCTCCACCTTAGCTGTCTTCCAGTACACGACCTGCAGGCGAAATATTTGATCTTGAGTGGAGGTGCCAGACCTAAAGCCTGCCTGGAGTGTAGACAGTATCCCATTGTCCTCAATCCACCCTAAAATCCTGTCAAGGATGACCCTCCCCATCAGCTTTTGAGATGTATCAATCAAGCTGATCGGTCTATAATTAGATGGGGTTAATGGGCAACCCTTTTTCAAGATAGGGACGATTTCAGCTCCTAACCAGGTGGGGGGCAAATCATCTCCCAGTAAAATGCCATTGAACAAAACAACCAAATAGGGGGCCCAGATTTTCGGTTGCATCCTAAACGGATCTCCTGGCAGTTTATCCAAACCTGGGGCTTTATTGGGAATCAACTTACCTATAGCTGTCTCTACCTCAGCCAAGGTAAAAAGTTCAGCAGAGGCGGGCGTAAGGGGACTGTTGTTAGCCGTCCCCACTCAGCCTCAATAGTGCTATTAGGTTGGTGATGCTCAAGGGTAGTAACAGGCTTTTCATCAGGCTCAGAAATGCCATAAAGATCGCAAAAGTGGCTTTCCCAAATTAAAGGGGCTATGTTCGGAGCAGAAGCGGGAGGATGCCCACTAAATCTAGTTGCAACTATGGACCAAAATGATTTGAAGTCATTGGTGCTAAGTGCAGATCCCAATTCCTCCCACATAGAGGCCTCCCATTCCTTCTTGGCATTGCAAAGTATCTTTTTATGCATACTACGATGGGCCCAGATTTCCTCCCTATTATTAGATTTTATTGCTATAAGGAGGGCCTTTTTGGCCTTCCGACAGGAGGCATTGAACCATCTAGAGGTTGCAGATCGAGGGTGATTTAACTTTCTCACCGGGTACAGAATGTCTTTGAGTGTGGCAGCCAGTTGAATATGTATTTCAGATGCCCTACCTAAGTGGCCGAATTTCCCCATATCTTCAATGAATGGAGTAACAAGCTCATATAATTCGGCAAGTTTACTAGTGGACATCTGGAGGTCTGGCCATTTAACCCTGCGTCTACAATGTGCTACAATTAAGGGCTCAATGATGGGGTGTTCAGCCAAAGTTTGGCATTTCAACCCAAAGCTCCCTGGTTTGAGTGACAGGACCAACGCATTATGATCACTGTCAGATCTTTCAATAACCCTGAACTCATGCAGCCTATCGCAATGCCTGGCCTCAATGAAAATATAATCGATTACTGAGGTGCTAATTCTTGATCGATTAAACGTATTTTTCCCTGGTCTATCAGGGTCCACCCTCCCATTGCAAGCTCGCAATGATGTCGATAACGAGAATGACTGCAATTGCAGAACCAGGGGGGTCCATGCCTTAACCCAAGTAGTCAATGGCTCGGGAATAGCCCACAACAAGTCAACCTCATCCGGATTGCTCAAGTTCAGATCCATGAGTGGCTCAAAGTGACAATTAAAATCACCACCCAGGATTAACACGGTGGATGAATCAATCGATTGGATGAAGGTTAACAAAGACTCAATAGCCTCTGAGTTCTTCTTTACATTCTGACAAACTTTTGAAAAATGGCCATATTTACCACACATTCTGCAATTGACATTCCTAGCAGGACAAGGACGACCTGTTCTAAAATGAGGTGCATTACCACACTTGAAACATATATTAGTTTGTTTGAAATACGTATTGTCATTGCGTAAGTAATTACCAGATTTAACTTCCTTGAACTTAACCACACTAACAGATTCCTCTTTGGAATTGCCTGATGCACCCTTCTCATCTAACTCTTTTACTGAAACTTTAGAAAGTTCAATACTTTTAGCTATCTTTATTGTCTCCTCAAGAGTAGGATTGCCTAAAGAGAGTAACTTTTGTTGAATACTCTTATCAGTGTACTTACAGATAAACTGATCCCTTATAAGTTGTTCTCTAAAATTTTCAAATTGCCACTCAGAACTCAACACACGTAAAGCTGATATGAAATCTTCTATTTTTTCCCCCATTCTCTGGTCTCTTTTAAAAAACTTATGCCTAATTACTACTAAACTAGGCTGGAAATCAAAGCGTAAATCCAACTTTTTAACAGTTTCAAGGGATTCATCTACTTCAATATCATCCGCTGTGCGAATTAAAGCAGGTAAATGTTTAAAGATCTCACTTCCCTCGAATCCTAAAGCATTAAGCAATAAACATTTTTTCCTCTCAGCCCTATAACGTGAACCACCAATTGCGCCAATGTAAGTAATAAAAGCGTCATACCACCTTTTCCACTGTATAGGAGGATCACCTGGTGTCTCTAAAAAAGGTGGTGGTGGTGCAACAGACTGCATAATGTATAAATAGGTAACACCAGAAGAGAAAAAAAATTAAATTACTAGGGATCTATATAGTGGATAATATCAGCATAAATATGCTGTGAACACTGACAAATGCTTGGATAACTTAATAGAGTACTGCAAAATACTGCTCGTGAAACCTGAGAAAAAAAAACAAAAAAAAACCCACAATTTTGTGACAACAACAATCCTGCTTCACCGTCTCTTCCAAAAGTCTTAATGTGCCAGCTGGTCCAAAATAATCCTAGGAAAGTTGCTCTGTTTTGACAGCGCGTTAACAGTGCAATGCAGCAATACTGACTGACAGGAATCAAAACATAAACGAATGAAGAGACTAGTAATGTAGAAAACTTTGAAAAAGTACATGAAATATCAGGTGTGCGTGTCACCGCTGGTAACACGCTTAGAATACCTTGAATACTGAAGATTTAATGGATTAACTGGTGTGCGTGTCACCGCTAGGAGACACGTGTAGCATATGCCAAAACTGTTTCTGAAATTTAATTAATTATTACGATGTGTTTCTTCCTAAATGTTACGTCGATGTGTCCGACCAATCAAATGCTCTCTGCCTTCCTCCAATGAGTATTGAACTCTGACCACCAAAATACAGCACTTGCTTATGGCGACTCTTTTCACTCAACGACGAGTCATCCAAAATGATGACGCATGCTGTAAATAGCGTACACCGCTGCCGCTTGTCACACACCGCTGCCGCTCGTCATTTACTGCCGCTCATAATTTAAAAACAATACCTCAGCAATGTTCACGTCTTTGAAGATTTACACGCCACTGAAATTAGACGCCACTTCAAACTTCACTGTTGAAGATCGTTGAACGTACCACATTCGCCGAGATTGCCGACTTCCTTCCTTTTGAAAAGTAAGTGGGTCCTGCAGCACCTGCCACAAGCGTCGCCAAAATTATTGTAGTAATGACGCAACTACAATATATATATTTAAAGACAAGTTTATTGTCTATCGCAGGTGCTGCGCAGCAGCAGTGTCAATTTCTGAAAAGGCTGGCAGCAACTGACAAGATTTGAATAGCACAGTGACAGGTGGAACGCCTGTCACTGTGACATGCAGAACATTCCTATGAAGGATAAGCAGACAAGCATAGGTAACTGTAGGGAATACTACACACTTTCTTCCAGATGGCTCAGAATAGTGCTCATCATAGAGTTCCTGATGCTCAGGCTTCTTTCACAATTTGGCAGTTCATACCTCACAGTCAGAGGAAATAGGTCAAAGACTCCTTGGCCATGAGAGATCTTTTCCTGTTCTTCTGCATTACAAAGTGGTACAGATGCAACAGAGCATAGAGAACTATAATTTCCTGACTTTTCAATATGTGGTGTGATTGAAGGTAAAACAGCAAAAGAAGGGGTCAGGATTTTGTTTCTTCTCAGTGAGGAGGTTGACTTCAGTTGCATCAGTTAAATAAAGAGCATGGTCTGAGTCACAGGACATTGTCACATCAGGGAATATGTGGGTCAATGGTTCAGGTTTTGTCTGCATGTCAATGGCCAATGTGTGTGAAACCCCCGGGGTGGAACTGACCGCACTACCAGCAAAAGAAAGCAAAGAGATGTTTTGTGTCTTGCCTGGAATTTGGGGTTCCTCAAAACTGGAGGGACACATCTCAGATATAGCACCTAGATGTAATTTAGCACTAGAAGAAGACAAATCAGAGGTAGAAATTGCAGAAGTCAAACAAACACTTTCATTCGTTGGACTATGAGACAAAGTACTATGGTTTTTCTGAATGGAATCTGAGGGATCTGCCACTGTATTGTTCACACAATCCCTGGACCAGCTCTGAGGAGAACGACAAAGAGAGCGCAAGGCTTCATTCTCCATTTCTAAGGAGGCTAGCATAGAGATGGAAAAGTTGTTTTCTACAGGGGTTTTAAATTCCCACTTGAACTCAGGGTTATACTTTTTTAACAGAGTCTGAAACGTTTTATTCTCTCGTTGTAATGCAACAATTTGAGAAGTACTTATATCCTGTGAAGACTGCAGATCTTTCTGTAAAAGGACAGTGGTAGACTTGGCAACTTCACAACAAGCAACAGAGCTATACCTTGGATTTTGTTCAAGGTGGCTATTAGCCACCTGTGTTCTAGTAGGTCTTTTCTCCCTTTTGTCAAACTGATTATTGTCTACTTTGAATGTGGTGTCTAACAAGGTCCCTTTAGTATCCCGAACTGTGATCTTTACTGGACTACAAGACTGGGTAACATTATCTGAATGGAAAACAGAGGTTATGAAATGCATCTGCTCTTTCTTTGGTTGTGTAGTTGAACATTCTATTTTACAACCACTTACAGCAGACATGGGAGAATCAGAAGTCTTGTTTAGCAAACTTAGTAAGGTATTATTTTCCTTTTACAATGCTGACACAGACATTGAATCTGGATCAGAACAGAGGAGCAAGTCAGGATCTGGCAAAGATTTGTTTGAGAGCCAATGAGTAAAATATTCAGAACGTAAATGTCCATTTCTCATAAGAGGATTTATAGTTTCAGGACTAGGGTTAACATCCTCAAATGGTAAAATGGACACTAAACGCCTCTCATTTTCGGGCACTGGCAAACTGCCATGCATAAACTTAAATGATGCACAGGTGTGTTTGTTTCCTAAACCTCTCATTATGACACACCTTTAAGATGTTCAAACATATGTAACAGGAGAATGGTAGCTAACTGAATGCAAAGAAACCTCACAAGTGACCCTGGAAATGTGGGTTGGTCATTCTGTCAGGGACTGTCCGGGACTATGTGGGGAACACAGTCAGGGACTTGGGCAAGGACTGAGAACTGGGTAGCAAACTTACACAGGAGGAGGAGTACAGCGCTGCCCAGGATCATACAGGGAGTCAGAGGAGAAAAAGGGATCCAAAGGGGAAGCCTGTACAAGTGAACAAGATGTGTAAGACTCAGAAAGGAAGGGCACTCACAAAGCAATTTAGCATTCAGAATAACTACACCCAGGACGAATGTGCAAGACATATATATAAGACAACAATAACAATACAGGGGAGTGTGGGGTAAAGCAGTCAGGAGCTCCACGCGGTAAGACTGAAGCTCAGTACGTTTCTTAACCACAATTGCTGTTACAGATACGGACTGCAAATACACACATGTAGGATATGCATGCAAAGGCAGGGTCTGTGGAGCTTATACCTATGGTGATGTTATAAATGTAACTCAAAGACAATACTCACAGTGAACAAGAAACACCACCTAGATAGTCAGCTTTGCCCACGGATTCTGGTGATCAAACAGGAACACGCAAGGCAGTAACAGCAAGGGGGTAGAACTAAACACAAGCACAATAGACAAGGAGCTAGCAAGAAGGAGTGCTTAACAGGAAAGGAAGGAAATCCCAGGGCACACTTGGCAGAAAGCTTGTAACACACATACAAGGTAACAGAAGTAAGACAGCAGAATAGAAAGACAGCAAACTAGAACTGGAACCAAGGAAATGGGAAGAAAGGCAGGGGCTGGAAAGGGATATACAGAAGGGGAGGCTACAAGGGTATACTAGAAAAGTGCAGGTTAAGGAATCAAGGACACAAAGTAGCATAGAAGGCAGTCCTGGGGCAGGAACAAGAATTGAGCTAAGGCCCAGGAGTCTAGGTAGCACTGCAGGCAGTGCTAGTACAGGAATAGGGAATTACTAAGGCTTTAGGAGTCAAGGTAGCACTGCAGGCAGTGCAAGTTCAGGAACAGGGAATTAGCTACAGGTCAAGAAACAAGGAGTCAAGAGAGCACTGCAAGCAATGCAAATCAGGAACAAGAAATAGCTGAAGCCTAGGAACAGGAACAAAGAATAGCTATAGCTCAGGAACTCAGGAAACAAGAGCACTGCAAGCAGTGCTAATTCAGGTACAAGGAATAGCTATAGCTCAGGAACTCAGGAAACAAGGTAGCACTGCTAGCAGTACTAATTTAGGAGAAGGGAAACTGCTGCATTTCAGGAACAAGGAATACTAAGGCTCAGGGTGGCTTCAAGTATAAGCAGGCAGACTTTCACAAAACCCGGCATGGATTGGGAATAGAAGTCAGTTCCCAATAAGTGTCCAAATGGCTGGAAGTCAGGATATGCATGCAGGGGAGGGTCTGGAAGCTTATTAGAAGACTGGAAAGTCCCACTATGTGGCCCCCTGGCGGTGGGTACGAGAGCACAGGGAGCAAATCTTGACAGTTGGCTTCAAATATCTCCATAGCAACTGAGGCTTGAAGTCAGCTCTTCACAGGAGCTGAACTTCCCCTAGCAACAAGCCTTGGCAACCAACTCCGACATCAGCTGCCATCAATTAACCCTCTCTATTGCTTTGGATTTAAAGGTATTTGCTTATTTTAATGTGGTTTTGAGAAATTTTAAATCTACTTTAGGATTTATGACGCAAATACAGTTACAATAAGTTTCATTCAGAACCCACATTTTCTATGTGAAAAGGTTTGAATGCATTTCTTACGTTGTGTGCGGTACATATCCTGTTGCTGGATTTATGACTGGATTTTCAAATGTATTATAAAACAACAAGGGCACCCAAGTAAAGTCGACCAGGGACCTTGGGAATCAATTATTTTAAACAACAATAGCGGGATTCTATGTCCGGCACTGGACATAGAATCCCACTATTCAGCTTGCTTCACCCTTAATTCGGCCACTGTGCCGCCGGAGCACGCACACGCGGCTCCCTCAAGCCCAACGTGACAGATTCATCCTTCATCCTCCAAAGCCGCCATTGACGCCGCCCTAGGTTCAGTTCCCTCCCCTGGAATTGCCGGTTAATAAGGCTCTACTCAACAGGCATAATATTCCATGTCCTGATGATGATCCGCACATTACCCCAATGGATCAAAACGCCGTTGACACTTTAAAACACCTTATACGCCCAAAATTTCCTGAGCAGACAATTATACTTCTGGATCAATTCTGTTTCACAAACAGAAATCTGAATCCAGATGAATCTGTGGAGGTCTATGTTTTAGTATTAATCCATGCAGCAGCTAACTGTAATTTCGGGATGACGTTAGATTATAGCATTAGAGATCAATTCGTATTTGGCTGTAAGTCTAAAAAAATTCAACAGTGTTTATTAAGTTATAGGGATCCCATGGTCTCTGAGGTAATAAATATGGCTAAAGCCATTGAAAGGTCTATCATCTCCACAGAAAGGATGGCAAATGATTTAAACAATCAATCTGTGAATGCATAACAAGAGCCAAATACAGTTAATGTTTTATCTTTTAGGGAGAAAAACAAAGAACAAATACAGAAGAAGCTTTCTGTTTTTGTTTCAGGTGTGGATCGAAATTTCATGTAAGTAACTTCAGCGGTTGCCTTGCACTTGGTAAGAGGCGCAACACATGTTGCAAGATTGGACACTTTTCATGTTGTCTGTAGGGGTAAAAATAGTGTCCAAGTGCATAATGTTGATATTGATACTGACCCTTCTGTATCTTATATTGCACATGATCTCTCTAAGTGGTTCTCACACTCAACACCCTGGAGCCTGATTATAAGTCTTTTGAAGGACCTTTTTGTGAAGCTAAGGTAGCGGGTTTCCATTTCAAATGATGTCTGATTCTGGTGCCCCTATCACAATTGTATCAGATGTTCTCTATATGCACAACATTGGGGAGGCTCCAAAACATTATCTCCAACTGAAGTGAACCCAAAAGCATATGGGGATCAGGACATCAGTATGTTAGATTATTTCATTGATGTACTTGAGTGTCTTGGAAGAAAGGTGACGACCAAAATGTATGTAGCACTTAAAGGTAAGCTGATCATTCGGTGGCAAGACCTTGCAATACTCGGTCTCAAGTTAATTCCGGGATCAAATGTTCCAGTTGTGATTAACCCTGCTGTTGTTGTAACTGTCTATGATGAATGATTTATCAGTAGGGGACGAAGGAATTAATGATATTGTGAATTCTTTCCCATATGTTTTTCAAACTAAAATAGGAACTATATCTTCTTTTGAACTTAAAATCAAACTCAAACCACAAGCCATCCCAATCTCACAGAAACCCAGACCGGTACCATTGTCGGTGAGACAGGAATTACAAAATTTGTTACAGAAATTAGTTTTAGAGGGAGTGATTGTCCCCACTGACTCTTCTGAATGGGTCAGTCCTATTGTTATTGTGCGCAAGAAAGATGGGGATATTCGTCCCCCACGAAAGCCGTGTGCACAAATTCAGGAGGAACTTTCGGTGGTTGATGGTGTGCTTTTAAGGAATGATGCTTGTATTCCTCCATCGTCTATTAGGGAGGATAGCATTTTAGCACCGCATTCTGGTCATTTGGGTGTAACAGCCACATGTAAAAACATAAAGCAATTTTTTAGTGACTGGCCTCAAACATTCAAGTTGCCAACTGGGTATCAATCAGTAAATCAATCAATCATATAATTTGTAAAGCGCACTACTCACCCGTGAGGGTCTCAAGGCGCTCGGGTGGGCAATGCTGCTACTGCTTGAAAAGCCAGGTCTTGAGGAGTTTTCTGAAGGTCAGCCGGTTTTGGGTCTGCCGTTGGTGGATGGGGAGGGTTTTCCAGGTCTTGGCGGCGAGGTGGGAGAACGATCTGCCGCCGGAGGTCGCTCTTCGGAAGCGGGGGACTGTGGCGAGGGCGAGGTCGGCTGAGCGGAGCGGAGCTGGCGGGTGGGGGTGTAGAAGCTGAGTCGTCTGTTGAGGTATGTTGTGGAGTGCCTTGTGTGCATGGGTGAGGAGCTTGAAGGTTATCCTCTTGTTGACCGGGAGCCAGTGCAGGTCTCTCAGGTGGAGTGTGATGTGGCTGTGGTGAGGGATGTCGAAGATCAGATGTGCAGAGGTGCAGAGGTGTTCTGGATGCGTTGGAGCCGTCTCAGGAGTTTGGCCTAGGCTCCTGCATAGAGGGTGTTTCCGTAGTCCAACCTGCTACTGACAAGGGCCTGGGTAACCGTTCTTCTCGTTTCAGTGGGGATCCACTTGTAGATCCTGCGGAGCATGCGGAGGGTGTTGAAGCAGAAGGAGGAGACAGCGTTGACCTGTTTAGTCATGGAGAGGGTGGAGTCGAGGATGACCCCTAGGTTGCGTGCATGGTCGGTGGGTGTTGGAGTTGTTCCCAGTGCGGCCGGCCACCAGGAGTTGTCCCAGGCCAAAGGGGTGAATCGGAGGATGAGGACCTCCTTCTTGTCCGAGTTCAGCTTCAGGCGGCTGTTCCTCATCCATTCAGCGACGGCCTTCATTCTTTCCTGAAGGTTGGGTTTGGCGGTGTGGGGGTCCTTGGTGAGGGAGAGGATCAGCTGGGTGTCATCGGCATAGGAGATGATGTTGGTGATGTTGATGTATCTGGGTGTTCCACATGTCTCCTCTCTGACAAATACTGGGCAACTCATCTTACACCGTTAAACCCAGTTCAATTGCCAGAAGATGTGTGGTCTAAGATGGCCATGGATTTTTCTGGCCCATTTGACATTTTACCGGCAAATTAAAAAATGTTCATTGTTTTGATTGACTATTTCTTAAAATGGGTATATTTTTAGTTTGTGGCCACACCCACCACTTTAAATGTCGTCACATTCTTGCAAAGAATCTTTGGTATTGAAGGTCCCTCTAGAGTTTTAGTAACAGATAATGCAACTCATTTTATGTCAACACAAATTAAAGACTTATTGTCAAAACAACATGTTCAACACTTACAAGTGGCGTTATATTCACCAAGCTCCAATGGCTTTGTGGAAAGAATGAACAGATTTCTTAAAGATGGTGTACAAAATGCAATAGCCAACAACTTAAGAGTGGAAGAAGTTTTGAGGAAAAAGGTTGGGCGTTTGCTATCACACCACATAGCACAACTGGTAATGCACCTTTTTGTCTGTTAAGAAAAAGAACACCAAAAAATGCCAAATGTCCAGATTGGATCAGAGACATGGTTGCTAAGGTAAACTGTGTTGGTGTGAGGTCAATGATCAGGTCAAATTGAGAGTTTAGCAAAAACAGCAGGAACAAAAGTTACACTATAATGTAAAACATGATGGAGGGAGATTGATTTCTTGTGGTTGATTTGGTATTGATTAAAACTCCACATAGAGTGAAGAAAGGTCAGACAACATTTTCATACCCACTTAAAGTTATAAAAGTTGGCAAAGGTTCTCTTCAAATCGATGGTAAAGGCTGGTGGAGCAAAAGGGCGTTGGTGAAACTCAACCCCAAGCAAGCAAGTTTAACTAGTAAACATTAAGTGGTTGTCAATGACAGCAACATGTCTATAAATGTCTGGATTCCTTCACATACGCAGACTTTATTAGGCTACCAGAGAGGTTCTAAAGATATTTCACAACCTTTTGCAATTGTGACTTCAATAGCTTGCCCAATTGAACCTCTTTCACAAGAGGTCACTGGAGAAAGAATGTCAAGACACATTATCAGTGAGGATAGTCCATTTGACACATGTGCTTTGGGTTCCCCCCTAGAGGGTCCTGGTAATAGCAGTCCAAACAAACTTAGTAATTTCACTGATGCTTCGAGGTCATCACGTAATGTTTCATTGCCTGCCAGTTCAAAGATCATTACATTTTATAGCTTAAATGTCACACTATTACATGTCATGTACAGTTTTTATACTTGGATTTATTTTCATGTACAGTTGTTATACTTACTTTTATTTCTTTAGGGGGAGATGATGTAGTGGTAGCAGGTGTTTCTTCTGTAGCAAGTGTTTCTTCTATTTCCATATGTAACATTCACGCGCATTTTCACGTGCATGCTGCCTGTTAACCAGCATGCATGGTATGTTTATATTTGCACTCAGATCCATGGTCTAGGTTTCTTCTCCATGGTTGCCAACTCCAACTGCGCCAGTTGGAGTTGGGAACTGACAGAGACAGGATCGCCAGTACGTGGGCTCTTTGTATTTATAATAAAGCTACTTCCTTTTAAGAAACTCCTTTTAATCTCTCTGCTTCGTTTAACTTGAGAAGACTCACCTCTTCAATGGCTTACTTGGACTTTCTTCATGTTTGTTCTGAATAATACATTCAGACAACCTGTGAGTGTGCTGGTTTATTTCTAAATAAGTGAAAGACAGCAGTGGAGCTAATAAATAGAAGTAATAATATGGAAAACAAAATAATTGTACGTTTTTATATAATAATTAACGTATTACTCTCTGTAGATATGTGTATATGTAGTTATGTTATGTTGTTTATACTTGTTAAAGCGCTTGATTCACCAATTGGCATATCGACGCTACAGTATAGTAACAGACAGCATATGCCAATGGAGGTCACCATTAGAAGAGGGAAGCTTTCAATAATTTCCTGTATTGGCTGTAGTTCCAACAGATGCAGAGGTTTATAGGAAGCCCGTTCCAATAGACATGGACCAGGTAAGAAAAGTATCTCCCCCCACACCTAACCCGATGGCTTCGGGGGAAGCGCAACAAGGCTTTATCCTTTGATCTTTGACTTTTGGTGGAAGCATATGCTTTAACTCTATGTTGATGATACCTAGGGCCAGTTCCTTGTAAAGCATGTAGGTGAGACAGCATATTTTGAAGATGCTCCCTATTTAGGTATGGCCTATGCAGCGCGCGCGCTGCATTGGAGACCTTTAGCCGTTGTGCAGCTCTTTTTCAAAGCACATACTCGTGCATGTGGTTTCATACGCCTTGCGGGAGTGTGCAGCGGCGCACCTCAAGCACGAGTATGTGCTTTGAAAAACAGCACACTGCGCACGGATGCATACAAACCCATTCCGTGTTCTCAGTTATTGCATTTACTTGCTGTCTGCTCTGAATATTAAAGTCCGTAACTCTGTGACCAGTTCTGCTTGCTCTCAGGACTTACTCTTGTCCCAGCGAGCGACCAGCTGATTGCCTGCATCCATTACTTCCCATAAACAAGTTGGCTCATTTCCTGACACTTACTGCATAGCCGCTCCCTTGCAGTCTCGCATTCATGCGCTGTTCAATTTCAAACCAGTCTCAGTCCTCATGTGTAAAGTCATGAGAAGAATTGAGAGTTGCACTTCATGCAAAAATAAACACATGGTTGTAGTGAAAAGAAATCATTGTTAACTTGTCCTTAGATGTGACCATTTGTTTCTTTTCTCTATTTTGGCAAGTTTTAAGAAATGCATTAGATACTTTGGCTTTCCAGTGCTTTCGCAATGTAAATGCACAATCACAGAACCAATCTTTGCAACAGAGACATTTCATACTAGAGCGGTCCGTCTGAGGAGCAAGTAAATTTGGAGCGCAACCAGTCACTTGTTTTGGCTGTTTGGCATGCTTTTGACTATCTCAGTCCAACCACACTCTCTTACCTTTCTCCTCTCAACTTTACAGTTTTTAAAATTGATGCGCTGTTAATTTTCTGAGTAGGACACCATCAAGCATTTTCGCTACCGATTCAAGCCTGGGACTAAACAAAAATCGTAAGTCACTTGTTTTGTTAGGAGCATTGGCTTACAGTTATGCTGTTAACCTCGCAGGGTTTGGGAAGTCGTATTATCAGATTAAAACTCAAGTGTGTGTGCTTTTCTATGCCACCATTCTAATTAATGTTATGAGACGGTTTTGTGTCAAGTGCTCTGGGTTACTGTCCTACGCCTACTTTTAACTATTTATTACTTTCAGTTGTGTTTGTCCAATTGATTTAGTTTTGATAAATCAACAATACAAGTACCACAATGCATTGGGTTGGTAAATGATAACACCAAAACGTTAACATGTGAGCATGTTATTGCAGGAAAGAAAATATAATTTCTCAAGGGAGTGTCTGCTCTGCTAATGAGGGGTTGTCACATGACCACAGGAGGTTCACCTGAAGAACACGCATTGGCATAGCCTATAGGTCTCAACTTTGGGACCTTAAAAGTATTTAGTTATGCAGCACAATATCCTTGCTGCAACAACATTAACTGGTGCATGGCTAAACACTTATAAGGTCCCAAAGGCGAGACTTATTGGCTATGTCAATGCTTGTCTGACTGGTAGCCAATGCAGCATTCTCAATAGAGGAGCCGACTGGTGCCTGGTGGATGGTCTAGAATAAGTCTGGCTGCTGTGTTTTGTATCACCTGTAGTTTTGTAACCATAGTCTCATTAGCTGCTACCAGTAGAGAATTCCCATAGTCTAGCCTACTTACTGGATGTATGGCATTACAACGCAGGCTTTTACCACGCGTGCCATTACAACGCTGTTTTTACAACGCAAGTCATTACAACGACTTGCGCTGTAAGCGCTGGATAGTGGAATAATTTAATTTTCTATTCCAACTCCAGCCCACGTTACAGTAGGGAAGGTGTTGGAATAAAAAATTTAACTATTCCCTATCCAACAGCGCCCTCCAGCGCAAGTCGTTGTTCGACTTGCGTTGTAATGGTAGCGCGTGGTAATACCCGCGTTGTAAAGGCTGTTGTCCCTACTTACTAACAGGGTTTGGACTAATGTTCTTCTGGCAGAAGTCGGAAGATAAGGAAATATTCTGCATAGCATTCGCATATTGTGGTAGCACACGCCTGAGCTGGTCAAAATGTGATCTTTCATGGAGACAGTCTGGTCTATTTTTATGCCAAGATTCTTCAATGATTACTTAGTTGACGGGCCAATCCTAGTTGAGCGGGCCATCATTCGCTTGACCACAGAGAGGTAGCTTTGCAGAACAACAGGATCTCGATCTTATCTGTATTAAATTGTAAACAATTGTCAGTCAGCAAAACGAAATGGCTAGCATTCCCTTTGCAAAGCGTTTTTTGGTTACAGCTAGATCCAAATCAAAAGTGAAGGTCAGCTGAGTATCACCAGCATAAGATATAATTCCAAAGCCCAAAGACTCTATAATCTTGACAACGGGAGCCATATAGATATTAAACGGGGTGGGGCCTAGGCATGAGCCTTGTAGTACTCCCTTCTCCAGACAAAACTTGTGAGAGGTGATGGGGTCGAGGGTGAAATTTTGGAATCGGTCATCCAAGAAGATTTGAGAGCAGTTTCCTGAATGCCTATCTCACGAAGCCTCTTTCTCAGCATAGCATGGGAAACCGTATCAAACGCTGCTTAAAGATCCAGCAGCAGAAGCATAGTAGGGGTTCCTGCATCCAGTTAGAGTTTCAGCGAGTCCGTGACTGCTAGAAGGGCTGTTTCCGTACCATGTCCAGGTCTAAAACATGCCTGCGAAGAGTCCAGAATTTGATTGTTTTTAAAGTAGGCCGTTAAATGTTTGTTAATGAGACCTTCTAGCAGTTTGCCTAGAGGAAGCAACAGAGATATTGGACCGTAATTTCATAGAATGCTAGGATCCAGGTTGGCTTTCTTTAGAATTGGTAGGACATGCACAGCTTTCCACTCGGAGGGTATTTTGTCCATTTCCACTGAACAATTAAATAAGGTGTGAATGGCCGGCACAAGGTGTTTTAATAGTAAAACCATGACTTTGGGTGGGCAGGTATCACGAGAGGAGCCTGATTTTGCTGTGCCTAGAGACCTCTGGACCTCCTCCAGAGAGAATGGTTCAAACCGGGTTAAAGAAGGCGTCCAAGCTCCTTCCAAAATTATCAAGTTACTAGTGACATAAGCAGGATATTAAAGTTTAAATAAATCTGTGGGATTTTCTTGTGATAAAACATGGCGATAGAGTCACAGAATTCCTGTGATACTAAGGAGGGCTTTGTACATGCCCGAGGGCTCATAAACTCCCGAACAATCTTAAAATGCTTTAGGTGCATTGCCCGCTTGTTCAATTTGGTTGGTAAGAAAGAGCTTGCGTGTAGATCTAATATTAGAATGATGTCTGGACAGGTGAAGTTTATAAAACTCCTTGTCCTCTAGATTTCTAGTTCTACGCCATTTTACTATCAAGATTTTTACAGGCCGATTTTTCTTTCTGTTTTTACGTTTGCCATATACCAAGGATCAGAAACACGTAGATTAGGAGAACACATCTTTTTTAAAGGTAACTGTAACGATTTGTCCAAAACCTCTGTCAGGGCTATTTTAAAATTACCTAACAGAGCACTGACATCGGAACTGCTTGAGGAAACATAAAGCTGAAATGACTCACTAAATGTGTCCGGGGAGAGTGAGTGCCAGGATCTTCTCAGCGTATTCTTGAAACATCTGTTTTTCGATAAGTTAGATTTTAGTAAGGATTGAATTTGAAAAGGGATTATATAATAAACCAACCAAATAAGAGGCCTCGGTGGTTCCCAAGAAACAGCCTCACTATTGGTGGATATCAAAACGAGTATTGGCCCACTTGTTGAAAGGGGCCGGTGACTACTTGGTGCAAACCTAGAGTTTCCATGTCTGCCATAAGCTATTTCAACTCAAGTTTGACTAAGTCTTCTCCATGGTAGTTAAAGTCACACAGGAGAAAAAAAGTATTTGTAGCCAAGACCTGGGGGCTTTTGCTTCTACCACCAAATATTGGCTAAAGCCCTTCTTGATCCTTGGTGGGCGATATAAAAAAGCGCCCTTCTAACATTCTCTAGCAGATAGATTAATATTAAAAAAGCCAAATTTCATGGATTCCGTGGTGCTACTACATGACACTTTCAGTAATTCTTTAAAAACTCTGGCGATACCCCCTCCAATGTTTAAATCTCCATCAAGCCTAATTAGCTAATAGTTATCAGGGATGGCTAAAGTAAAGGAGGTAAGTTGTTGGCATTCATGCATGCTTCTGTGAAAAAACATATATCGGGGGATAAAGAGGTGATCATATCCCATACCTCGGTAGGAAGTTTAGCTAACAATCTCACATTGCAAAGAAAGCTTTTCATGATAGATTTAATGTAGTTGTTGAGTGGGATATGAGATAGTGAATTAGTAGGCACCTTGGGAGATGGAACAGCCATGTAGTCTTCTCTACCGGTTAAAGTAAAATTAGTAATGACGGAATTGGTGTCCTGACCTGTGTTGCAACAAGGTGCATCGTCAATTAGGAAATGGCAATGGAGGCAATCCAAAGGGCCCTCCAAAATTTCAGGAAGGCTATTTTTACATTGCTGATGGTTAGAGACACTGGTTGTAATCTGGTAGAGGGAGGCAAGTGAGTAGGAAATTTGAGTAGAAGATTCACCTGTTTTCTCAAGCGGACCAGGGCTTGCCTAGGGTGCGCCTTTGGTGCACCCGCTGCGTGGGCCACTGTGCGCGTCTGGGCCGGCATCGCCTTTTATAGCCATGGAAGTTGGGACGCTAACTTGGGGGTGGGGCCAAACACCGAAAGTAGATTGGCTGGAGATAATTGCTCCTCTCTCCACACAAACAGTCAAAGACAGGGGCAGACGGAAAGGCCACAATGCAAAACAAGTGAGAGTAAAATTAATTAATTTGCCGAGAAGGAGTCAGAAATATACATAAAGTGCCTTGTGATGAAGTTAAAAGTCTAAACAGTCAGGGCTGTCTGCTCTAAGCTGTGCGTCTGGGCTGGCATCGGCTTTTAAAGCTGAGTAAAAGCTGGGACGCTAACTAGGTGGTGGGCAGGAAACTGGAAATAGATTTGCCAGAGAATCGCTGCTTTCTCCACACAAACAGTCAAAGACTGGGACTTGCCGCAAGGTAGAGATGCAAAACAAGTAAGTGTAAAATGTATTAATTTGCCCAGAACGAGCCAGAAATATATCTAAAATGCCTTGTGATGAAGTTAAAAGTTTAAAAAATCAGAGCTGTCTGCTCTAAGCTGCGCGTCCGGACCGCCATTGGCTTTTATAGCTGTGAAAGCTGGGACGCTAACTACGGGGAGGGGCTTGAAACTAGAAGTAGATTAGCCAGAGAATCGCTGCTTTCTCCGCACAAACAGTCAAGGACTAGGGGAGACCAGAAGGAAGTGACACAAAAAAAGTAGGAGTAAAATGTATTAATGTTCCCAGAAGGAGTAAGAAATATACATAAAGTGCCTGGGAGTGAAGTTAAAAGTTTAAAAATTCAGGGCTGTCTGCTCTAAGCTGCGCATTCAGGCAGGCATCTGCTTTTATAGCCGTGAAAGCTGGGTTGCTAACTAGGGGGTGGGTTTGGAAACCGGAAGTAAATTGGCAGGAGAATCGCTGCTTTCTCCGCATAAACAGTCAAAGACTGGGGCGGACCGGAAGGCAGAGACACAAAACAAGTAAGAGTAAAATTAATTTATTTGCCCATAAGGAGTTGGAAATATACATATAGTGCCAGAAACTTTGACGCTGGGGCAACTGCCCCTTCATCAAATAGGCCTTGCAGGTTGGTTACAGTCCCCTGTCAGTTCTCAGAGAAACAGTTGGAAAAGGTTTCTTAGTCCCAGGTTTCAGGATTTGTTAGGAGTACACATTGACACTAGTCTAGGATCCAGGACCTTGGGGAAGCAATTGGGGCTGAAGACTCATGCCAGCAGCAGCTGGTCCAGGTCCGATCCAGGTGGAACTGGTCTCCTGTGAATGCAGAAAAATGCCTCATGATGCTTGTTGTGCCCCTGTAGCCAAAACAGGAGGTCATCCTTATGACCCTTGAAGCTCACTTCTTTGTCCTAGGTACAAGAGCGAGAGCCGGTCCAGTTTTTGGGACTCTTCTCGGTACATAGACAGCAGGTAAATCCTTTTCCATTCTTCCACAGATCCAGAAGTCATCTGAGGAGGGTACTGGAATGCTACATTAATACCCAGTGCCAGCCTGTGTGTGGGGGAAACTCTTGGCCACTTCCCAAACAATAGAGTAAAATTGCTTAGTCGTGACCATACCTTCATTTGCAGCACTTCCTGTGTGTTTTCCACAAACAATCCCACAGTGCCCCTCTCTGCCCAAAACCAACATTACAGAACCTTTTATTCCCCTGTGCAGAGCTCCAATGCCCATCCCAGATGTGGGCTAGAGAAACAAGCAACCCCTCCACAATGGTCACTCAAAACCAGTTCTGGGGCTAACACCTCTTTTGCTAGGCCTGGTGCTTGACTTGCCATGGGGACAACGGAAGGGTCAAGCCCACCAGGAGTTAGGTACATCTGCCTGTGCCAGGGAAGGCCCCTTTAAAGTTGATTAAGTTGCTGTACACAGCCCATTTAGTCACCCTGCTAGAGAAACAGTACACATCCCCAAAGACTTTGTCTCAGCTCTGGCAGCAAGTTCACACCTCAGCAGGGGGGTTAGTCAGCTCCTAGGTGACAGTTGGAAGCTTATGCAAATGGATTTTTCAAGGCTTTAGGGAAGTAACAGGCACGTTTTTAAAAGTCATCTTTCGAAAATATTCATTTCAAATCAGATTCCACACATTTGTAGCTGTTTACTAGGCAGACATAACATTATTAAACTTACTATTGTATACCAATGCTTTCTTGTGGAACAACCAACCTGGCTACAGTGAAAAAAGCTTTAAGGGTGTTTTCATTATAAGGACATGTTTAACATTAAACGTTTGCATGTCTTCCTTTCAAACGCCTTGCACTCTGCCCCATAGGCAATAAGGTCAACTTAGGGGTGACATATAAATATTTACATTGAAGGTTTAGGCCCTTCTCAAAGGTATTATTTTGATATGTTGAATTTGCAGTTTAAAACTGCACAGGCAGGGTGAATGGTAGGTGCGGAGACATGCTCTACAGTGCCACTGCAGTGGATGGTACAATGAGTGTTCCAATTCACCGATAGCATTTAATTTACTGCCCCATGTACATTTGATACCATATACTAGGACCTTATTGACAAATTATATAAACCAATCAGGTGTATTCCAATTTCATCATGTTAAAGAGAGGAGCACGATCACCTAAGCACTGGTTAGCAGTGGTAGAGTGCACAGGGTTCTATAGCCAGCAAAAATAGGGTTCAGCAAAAAAGGGCAAATTTCCAACAGGTAAGGATCAATTTAGCACATACTGATTTAATAACATTCAATAAGATAACATATCTGTAGTCACAAACGTGTGAATGGGGTTTCATGAGTACATTTAATTACAATAACTTTTGGACTTCATTCATTTTTATTGGCATGACAAACAAAAACAGATATATATATATATATACATATATATATATATATATATATATATTCACTGAAAAAACCATAGGTTATAGACCATATATAGTTAGGAATTAGCATTTAAAAAACCTTATTTTACTCACACAAAACCATTGAAATTCCATATATAGTTAGTTGCACTAACTATATATCGCGCACCCGCAATCCACTGCTGATGATGTCACATATTACATCATTCATGACATGGTCAGTGACATCACTGATGACATCACTGATGACAACATCCAGTGATTATGTGTTTCTGTAAAGTTTAAATATGTTTTACATATTGAAGAATGAGTGGATGTATAAGTGTCTGAATGAAGATTTTAGTAGGTGCGTGATTGACTGTATGAGTGAGTGATTAAATGCGTCTTACTGAATGCACGGGTTAGTGACTAAACTGTCTAAAAGTGTGCATCAGTATGTCTGTTGTTGTGCAAGCTGCTGCATGTGTTGATCAGTAGCTATATAAGTAGCTATATGGGTTATTGATTGGTTGCACAAGTATTTGTATGGGAGACTGAGTGTGTGTATGGCTGGCTGGGAGGTGTGTGACTCTGTGCAGATCAATGTGTACTTGTATCAGTGATTCTATAAGAGAGTAACTATGTGTTAGTATATGTTTCAAAAATGTAAGGTGTTCTGTGTTTAACTGTATAGATGAGAAAATGGAAGTGTGATTGATTCTTTTCAGGACTGACTAGGTGTGTGAGTAACTCCATGGATGAGTGGCAGAGTGTGAGTGTCTGTATAGGTGTATGAGTGCATATGATAGTGTTGTAAAGATGAGTGATTGTATGTATGAATGATTGTATGAGTGAATGTGTGTGTAGACATAGGAATCAGTGAGTGCGTATGTAGTAACTAGTATTGGTGTGTCAATGGTTTCAAAAATGATACTCTCTATTTAACACTGGGTGTAACGGAGGTTATATTAGAGTGTGAGGAGATGCATTGTATTATCACATGAATGATATCATCAGTGATGTGATCATTGATGTCAAGTGAGATGTCATCAGTGATGTCATTTGAGATGTCATCAGTGATGTCATCAGTGATGTCACTGACCATGTCATGAATGATGTAATATGTGACATCATCAGCAGTGGATTGCGGGTGCGCGATATATAGTTAGTGCAACTAACTATATATGGAATTTCAATGGTTTTGTGTGAGTAAAATAAGGTTTTTTAAATGCTAATTCCTAACTATATATGGTCTATAACCTATGGTTTTTTCAGTGAATTTTCAAGGTTTTGTAAATGCTAATTCCTAACTATATATGGTCTATAACCTATGGTTTTTTCAGTGAATTTCATTGGTTTTTTAACAGCTAATATCTGTAGCTGTAAAATGTATTCTTCTTTAAATCCAAAAATATATTATACATGTTTATTAATAACTTTTTTTTTTAATATTTTTTTTTCTTCGTTCCCGCTTCGCGAATCGGGAAGCTTCCCGTTAGCTGACCTTGATGCCGCGAAATAGACCGCGAGCCGGTAAACGTTTCTTTACCGCAACTGCCGCGTTAGAAAACAACATCGTGACGCCTCTCGTCCGCATGACGTTTCGCGTTGTCGCGTGATACGTCATATGACGTGCTACGTTAGCGAACTCGTACGCTTACCGAGTCGCAAAGCACAGGTTTCTGGAAGCAAACCGGGAGGCCCTGCAAAGCGCGTAACGTAAACACAGCAGGTCATGTGACTTGGTAATAACACTTTTCATTGGTTCATTTCACTTTCGGTTTCCTAATGATGTAAGACTAGGTCATATGATCTAAAATGAACACTTTTCATTGGTTGAGAACTATTTTTTTTCCCAAATGGTGAAAATCCCTCCTTCTTTCCTCACTCTGACTTTCATCATTGTGAGAGAAAGACCCTTTGTTACCAGTGAGCAATGGCTTCTTTACTAGCTTCAGCTGGTGCTTCCCCACCACCTCCACCACATCCAAGGAAGAGTGGACCACCTGCTAAAGTTATAATTCAGCGAGAAGAGGAAGAAGAGGAACAGGACGACCTAGATAATCTCCCTATTATGGCCAGAAGATCTGTTGTACCGGAAGTAACGGGACCAGAGGGCAGGGAGATGGTGCCAAATATACAAACGAGATTTCGTGAAGTAAAACAAGTCTGCGTACATTGCAGTGGATTCATTTGCTACGGAGAAAGTAGCATCACTCTGATCAACAGAGCTATTGACAATCATGCTCATGTTTGTCCGAAACTCCCCAAACAATAAATTCTTTTTTTTGTTTTCTTGCTCCTGTTGAGCCCTTTACAATGAATCGTTTTCATTGCCCCCTCCAAGAAAAACCCAAAAAAATATAAAACTGTTCAGAAAAATTCAAAAAAAGTAAAAAAATGTTCCGAAAAATAATAAAAAAAATATAAAACAACAAAAACAATTTAAAAAAAAGTTCTTTTCAGAACTACCTCCCCGTTATTAAAAAATTGGTACAATATTTGCAACTGTGCCAACCTCTATTTCTCTTAGTTCGCTTCTGATGGAGCGAGATAGAAAACAAAATTTTGTTTAAACTCGTGAAGTCACATTTCCATAACATGAATAATAATATTAATGATTTGTGATATGTCGTGCTAATACAACTTAGATTAAACTTTACACATGGGGGGACTAACATGTGTGCTCATAAACGTGCATAATTGTTGCATCTTTTTGTTCGTGCAAAATAATAAAATAATTTATTGTTTTCGTTTTTGTCATTACTAACTGCTGCAAACTTAAAAGAAGCATGTGCTTGTTTTGCTTTTCCTTGTCTGTGTGATGTCATTTCTACTATTCTAGGTGCATATAAGTCTCATGGATTAATGAAGACTGGTAGATATAAACGCTGCTTTATTTGTTTGCATTTGCTAGGTAACATTAGATTAATCGGGTGGGTTAATTAATTAGTAAATCCTGGGGTGGATACAGAATCTACATTATTTCTTACATTAATACTTTTCTTGTGTTTGTTTTATACTAGAAAGCATAAGTTGCCTGCTTTTGGGCCTAGTTTGCTCGAGTTACAAAAAGGCTGAATTTTACTTCTGCAAAAGTCACGAGACGCCCATTTTGAAATAAAGTGTTCGTCAAAAGCTGCATTCACAAAGCAAAAACTGACGTGCTATCATCTTTCTGTCGGACGTGGCCAAGGTCGAAAAAGAACATTTTGTCAGCCCTTAACTTGGCATCCGCGGAAGTCAATTGGAAGCAGTGAGAACATTAATGTACATTTGTTGCAAACCTAGGAAGCTCCTGGTTGCATTCAGAAAAGACAATGGTCCTTAAGAAAAGTGACCTAATGGAACTTTTGAAATATGGGTGACATGTCACTTGTCACTCTCAGCCAATGGGACGTCGAAGATTTCTGAAAACTTTCCTTTGCGTAGTTTAGTTAGTGTAGAAAGGTATAAAAAGTCATGCCCCTAGGGATGGGCTGGCTGCTGCTTTCTGACTTTCCGATGAGGGTGAAGTGCTGTCGGACATTGCGTGGAGCACGTAAGAATCCTCAAAGAACTTTACTTTAATTTCTATCTATTTAGCTCAGTTAGGGACTTAAGTTTTAGAAATGCTAAACTTTAAATACTCACTTTAACTTTGATTCACTTGCTTAAATTGTAATTTTCTCATGTTTCTTTACAATCATGCTTGCTTCAATGCTAATAAATTACTTTTATAAAACTATCAATTAAAATACCATAAATTAGTAAATAAAATCTTACTTTTGACAAACAAGCTGGTCTTGGTTATTCAGAAGTGCAGGTTACTATTAGCTAGATCATGTCGCCTATGGTGGTCGTTTAAATAATTAGGATTTATTCTAATGACAATATTCTTTCCGCAGATGTATAAAATTGTATATAGTTTGTAGATAATGTGTATATAGATTTAATCTGACCACCTGATTCAGTAGGCCCAAAATATGTCAAAATATGTCAGGTTTATAAATGGGTCCATAATTTAGTATAGAATTTTGTTTATAGGTTATGAAGTTGGGTAGCGTTGTTTATGATATATTTTCTATAGCCCGCTGGATCAATTCTCTGGTAGCAGAAATTGATGGTTGCTAAGGGTAACCAAGGTAATATGTTGGTTGCTAAGGGTTACTAAAGTGTTATGGTATGGAAATAGGATCGACGTTTTAACACATGTTGAGTTCGTTTTTCGTGCTATCAGTAAGCTATACCGGTATAGATTGTGTGGCGAGAAATTAGTCACGCAAGCCATCTGTTCTGTTTGTAGTGATATCGCCGAGTATCACAAGAGGTATCGCCGTGTACCATAGTGTTGTCGCCGAGCAGCACAGTTTTAGGGCTAGGTGTGAATCTTGTATAGTGAGGGTTTTCTAAGAAATTAGAGCAGCATGAGAATAGGGACAAAGCGCCTTCCATAAAACTCACTGTGATAAGAGTATTAGTTATATCCGAGCTTGAATGAAGGGTAAAGTAGCGTCGGTGCATGACTATCTATAAACAGGTTAGAGTCCTGTACGGGTACATGTTTCATATCTATAAACAGGTGAGAGCCCTGTACGGATAACGTCGTTATTTTGCTAACGGTGCATGATTTCTATAAACAGGTGAGAGTCCTGTACGGATTTCATGTGTGTTTGAAATTAGGGAATTTTCCGTGTGAAAGTGCGAATTTGATTTGTATTTTATGTTCAAGTGGAACTCTTAGAATTGTCACTTCGCGGTGCGTTCAGAGCAAAGCGAGTTCATAATTATACGTGTTAGAAGGGTGGAGTAAGGGTTACTCTACTGACAATTGGATATTATCCTTAATGTGAATAGCGCCGTCTATTCCGAAGTGTGGATACTTGAATGTATGTAAACTATCCTAAATAGTGAAACGAACAGATGATGTCCTTATAGTCATTGTTAAAAATTAATTTACACTGAAAAGTGTTCTTAAAATGGCGCCGTGAAAAGATTTTGTGAAGGAGGGGTAAGCGCCAAGAGTGAGAAACGAGAAACCGCAGCTGCTGTGTACGTCACAGAGCCGCGCTGGGATTGGGTGACCTACGTCACAAGCTATATTCTGATTGGCTCTTGAGTCTCTGACGACCTGTAAGCTGATTGGTCCTTCAGAAAAACTTCAATTTTATTGGTTGAGCAGAAAAGTGACGTAGCTCAACTGTCATTGGCTTGTTGGTGTGTTTCGCGTACGGATTGGTTGTTTTGCGGAACATCCCGGAAATATTTTACGAACGATTTTGTGAATTAGATTTAACTCTTAAAAATGAGTTATCATTTTAAACATGTTGAGAAAAAGCCAACATTATTTCAGAAGTTTAAGAATTTATTTTCACCTGATAAGAAAATTGAAACGCGAGGTGGTAAACTACTTCATAAGTATAAAACACCTGCAGCGTATATGGAAGGTGAATATGGATATCATACTGTCTTATGGTTCGATAGTTGGAAACGCTATACTAAGAACGACGGTGTTTTAACTTGGCCTGATGATGGTTCATTTAATGTAAAAGTCTTGAGAAATTTACGAGAGAAAATGAATGCTCTTGTTCCGAAACCGAGACCAACTCAATTTGAAGCTTTAGTTGAGTGGGAAGATGAGATGTATCAGTTACAAAGAGAAGCTAGTGGAATTAAAAGACCTTCTAAAAATCCACCTTGGAGAAGAGAAACTCATGAAGATAGATTGCGAATGTGGAGACAGGGAAACATGAGTGAAGGATTGTATTTAATACAAGAAATGGTAATGGGTACTCCTACAGGGAAATCTATGGAAAGTGAATCTGAGGATGCAGTTATGGAAGAAATATATACTACAGCTAGAAAGAATCAACCTTTGAGACCTCCTAGATCATGGTCTACTCCGGTGGTTTCTACTGAAACTTCACCGAGTGCACCTCCAATTAATGAAGCTCCTAAACTTTATCCAAATAATTGTGAAATCATTGAAACACCTAGAAGACCAGAATTTGATAATGCTCGAAATGAAGGTAGACATTTTACAATGGCTCCAAGGGCAAGAGAAGCTCCAAAAGATTATATAAGAGAGGCAAGAAATGTTGAAGATGTCGATTATAATGAATATTTAAGATCTAAAGAAGAATTAATAAAAAGAATGACAAAAGGCATGGAAGCTGTGACAGTTCCAGTAACTATTGGTCCTGTTCAGCCTGTATTTGACCAAAAAGAAACAAACAAGACAGGATTAACTATTCCTTTGAATGCAGAAATTCAAAAGGTTGCTGAAAAATTTTATTCAGACTTATCTGAAATAAACTCTTCTAAATCGAGAATGCCTGATTTAACCTTTAATGAGGATTTATCTCCAAAAACACCAATGGGTGCTATATCAGATATAGGGAGTCCTGAAGTCAGGGTAACCACACCAAAACTTGATGTGGCCAAATTAAAAGCGAATATCGAAGAATTAATAATCGGAACAATCGGCCCAGATAGTTTAAATTACTATCGAGATGATGAACTACTGTTCATTTGTAAAAGCATTCAGTGGGAAACAAAAAATAAATATGATCAACTAGAGGATTTAGCAGCAGAACTTGAAATCGATGTGAGCAAACAAAAGAATTTTGCGAAACATTACAGATTAGACTTTTCAGAAAGTGACATTGAGAGTTTGAACTCAATGGGAAGAATAGTACATATAAAAGATTTGATTGTTTATATCAAAAAGCTAGGAGAATTGAATAAGTGGAGAGTAAAATGGACGAAAAAGAAGGAAGATGAAAGATTGGAAAAATTGTCAAAACAATTTCCAATGAGAGAAATTGCAGGTGGAGGATATGTTCATGTCCCTTGGTCGAGACAGGACATTCTGTTATTTACAAATGACTTTCCGAAATTGAGGGAAAAACCAGTTGAGTGGTACAGGCAAGTCGATAGATTTATCAAAGTGTCAAAAGTTCTGTGGATTGATTTAGATGGATTTTTTGACATTGTCGTTCCATCAGATCTTTGGACAGAATGTAAAATATCAATTAGTTGGCCAAAAACAGAACCTGAGCGAATCAAAGAAACAGGTGCTCCAAATCCACTTGTAATGGATTTTTATGAAAAAGTGATTGTTTGGATGAAAAACAAAATTCCACCCAAAGAAGTCGATTGGGTTAAAATAGAAAGGACAGAACAGGAAACAAAAGAATCAGTTCATTCTTTTTATGAAAGACTACTATTAATCTTTAAACAATATAGTGGTTATGAAAAACTAGACGAAAAGGATATGAGCCATTTTGTCTATAGATTTGTTTATGGACTAAAACCTGAAATTGGAGAAATGATCAGAAATAGCATTGTCGGATGGCAATCACTATCTGTAGATGATATTCTAAGAAAGGCTAAATATTGCAGTGATGAAATAGAAGTAAAACAGAAAAAGCTCAAGGAGAAAGCCATGTGGGCTCAGGTAAAAGTGGCTGAGCAACAGATTGCCAGCATGGGTAATAAGAACACTAATTTTGTTCAAACTGGAAATACAAACCAGATACAAGGAAAGTTTAAAAGTAATAATTTCCCAAAGAAATTTAGCCCAAAGATTGAGGAGTTGAAACAAAGATTACCTTGTTTTAATTGTGGCGAAATTGGACATTGGAGAGACGAGTGTCCTCATCCTCCTAAAAACTTAAAGAATCCCTTATTGAATCCACAGATGCAGAATGGTGTTGACCTGCAGCGACAGCTACAGATGCAACAGGGGTTAAACGAATTAAATATTCAGCGACAGTTGCAGCAACAGCAACAGCAACAGGTGAATAATCGTCAAGACCAATTGCCACAACCACCTTTTCCGAATTGTGGGGGAGTCCAAAAATATAATCCAAACGTGGGATTTCAGGGAAGTGAACAGGTAATAAAACCACAAAAACAGCAAAAGCAACAAAGAGTCCAAATGCAAAATGCTTCACAACAATTTTTATTAGCAGAAAGTCAAGACAGCGATTCAGATGATTATTGCTGACGGTGCCCGAGAGAGGAGGAAGAGTGTGTTGTTGGAGCCACTCTTGAGGTTGACCAGTCTGGTCCTTTTGTAAACGGGAAAGTTAATGATGTAGACATCACTTTTCTAGTGGACACTGGTGCTACCCGTTCTACTGTTAGATCAGTGGAAATTGAAAACCTACCTCTCTCTGGGGATACCATCCAAGTTGTCGGAGTAAGTAATCAGCAAATTAAAACTGACTTAACTGATCCAGTTCCAGTTGAAATTGGAAATTACAG
Source organism: Lissotriton helveticus (assembly GCF_964261635.1). NCBI lineage: Eukaryota > Metazoa > Chordata > Amphibia > Caudata > Salamandridae > Lissotriton > Lissotriton helveticus. The sequence continues at coordinate 489,216,217 of NC_136067.1, read as the reverse complement.
AGACAAACACAGATTTGTGGTTTGTAATAGTAGTCCAGTGAATCTATTGGGCAGAGACATCCTATGTAAAATGAATTGTAGAATATATTGTTCTCCTGATGGAGTTGAGTTACAAACAATGGAGGAAGATGGTTTATACAGAATGGCAATGATGATGATGGAAGCAGAAGAAACAAAATTGTTTCCTGCATTTGAAGAAAAGGATTTACCTGAAGAACTCAAGGAAACAGTGAAATCTGAAATATGGGATTTTACTGGGAACGAGATGGGTCTAATGAAAAATGTAGATCCAGTAAAAATTACATTGAAACAGGGAATAGAATTTCCTAACATTCCACAGTATAAAATGAAAACAGAAACAATTGAAGGTATTACACCTATAATTGAAAAATTAATCAAACAAGGCGTATTAAAAGAAATGGAGAGTAGTCCTTGTAATTCACCAATTATGGGAGTTAAAAAGTCTAACGGAACATTTAGAATCGTACAAGATTTGAGAAAGGTTAATCAAATTGTTGTTCCATGTTGTCCTGTGGTTCCAAATCCAGCAGTAATTCTATTCCAGATTCCACATGATGCTGAATGGTATACAGTCATTGACCTTTGCAATGCATTCTTTACTGTCCCCTTACATCCAGACAGTTACGAAATCTTTGCTTTCAGATTCCAAGGTAAGACCCTCGGATGGTCAAGAATCCCTCAGGGCTATACAGAAAGTCCTTCAATCTTTAATGAATTGTTAAAAAGATCATTAGAAGACCTAGATTTACCTGGTAGGTCAACGTTAGTGCAGTATATTGATGATCTGTTGATAGCTGCAAAGACAAGAGAAAATTGTGTGACAGACACAATAATTCTGTTAAATCGCCTTGCAGTAGAAGGACATAAAGTGTCCCCAGCAAAACTACAGTTTTGCAAACAAGAAGTAAAATATCTTGGTCACAGAATTGCAAAGGGAAAAAGACAAGTAACAATAGAGAGAATAAAAATGATTCAAGCAATGTTACCACCAAGAACACAGAGACAGGTCAGAATGTTCTTGGGAATGGTTGGTTACTGTCGTCAATGGATAAGTGGATTTTCAGTAATTGCAAAGCCACTACAAAGACTGACAAAGTCAGATGTAAAAGATCCAATTATTCTCAATGATGCTGAGATGGATTCTTTTGAAAACCTGAAAAAGAGCTTATGTCAAGCTCCTGCTTTAGGTATGCCAAATTATGAGAAAGATTTTGAACTGTATTGCAGTGAGAGAGAAGGATGTGCATTATCTGTGTTGATTCAGAGACATGGAAATCTAAAGAAACCTATTGCATACTTCTCTGCAGTTCTTGATCCAATTGCAAAAGCATTACCAGGTTGCTTAAAAGCAGTTGCAGCTACAAGTATTAGTCTCGAACAAAGTGAGGGGATCATTATGGGATTTCCTGTGAAAGTTTTTGTACCTCATTCAGTAGAAATATTATTGACAAGAGGTAAGACTCAGCATTTAACAAGTAGCAGATTGACAAAGTATGAGAAAATCATACTAGGAGCAGATAATGTTTCAATTTCAAGATGTTTAAATCTGAATCCTTCTACATTACTGCCTGATTCTGAAATTGTTGATGACATTGAAACAGAACATGAATGTTTAGATGTCATGGAATTCTGCACTAAACCAAGAAAAGACATCAAAGACAGACCTTTGTCAGAATCGGATTTTGTCTACTTTGTAGATGGGTCATGCTTAAGATCCGAAGGAGGTGTCTTAAAAGCTTCATATTCAGTTTGTACAGTCAAAGATGTCGAAGAAGCATCATGTCTTGAAGGAGTTCGTTCAGCACAAGTGGCTGAATTAATTGCTTTGATTCGTGCATGTGAAATATCAAAAGATATAAGAGTTACCATCATTACTGATAGTCAGTATGGGTATGGAGTTGTGCATGATTATGGACAACTCTGGTCACAGAGAGGATACATGACATCAGCAGGATCACCAATTAAAAATGCAGTTTTCATTAGGAGATTAATTGAAGCAATACAATTGCCGAAAGAAATCGCCATTGTTAAGTGTGCAGCGCACACTAGAGGAATTGATTATATATCCAAGGGAAATGCCTTCGCAGATGAAACAGCTAAATACTGCGCAAGGAAAAATTATGCATACAATCGGGAGAGAAGTAAAGAAACTGATTCAAATTCATTAATGCTAACAACAGTTGTAGAAACATGGCATGAGATTAGAGATTTACAAAATGAAGCAGAAGATGAAGAAAAGGACTTGTGGTTAAGATCAGATTGTAGACCACGTGAAGAAGATGGAGTGTGGGTTTACAAAGATGGCAGAATAGTTTTACCAAATTGCTTGATTGCTGACATGGCCAGATTATATCATGGTCCAGCACATCTAGGAAGAGATTCTATGGTTAGACTTTTCAGAGAAACATGGTTCAATACTAAGTTTAGAACTATTGCAGAATCTTTTTGTCAAAGGTGTTTGCCATGCCAACAAATGAATCCAAACAGAAAATCAGTGGTGGGGACAGGAATAATTGGTCGAGAGGGTGGTCCCTTTACCAGATTACAAATGGATTTCATTGAAATGCCCTTACACAATTGTTTGAAATATGTGCTTGTAATTGTTTGCTTGTTTTCAAGATGGGTAGAGGCTTTCCCTACACGACATTGTGATTCAATTACAGTAGCAAAACTAATGCTCAGAGAAATCATCCCAAGGTACGGTTTTCCAGTCACTATTGAGAGTGATGGAGGAAGCCATTTTGATAACAAACTGATGAAGTTAATTTGCGAAGCTTTGAGCATTGAGCAGAAAATACACTGTGCATACAAACCAGAGGCATCAGGGGTGGTTGAACAAATTAATGGAACAATTAAAAACAGAATTGGAAAAATGTGTCTTGAAACAGGTGTAAAGTGGACTGATGCTCTTCCACTTGTTTTGATGTCATTAAGAAGTACACCAGATAAAAAGACAGGTTTGAGTCCTCATGAAATTTTAATGGGAAGAGTTATGAGGCAAGCTTTTGTACCTGTAGGTAAACTGTTGAGCATAAATGACAGTGCTATTTTGGATTACTGTAAAAGGTTATCTGATATGGTAACTTCTGTGTCTAATCAGGTGGGAACTGAAGCACAATCAAATGAAAAGGTTTTGACACATGATCTGAGACCTGGCGATTGGGTCAGAACGAAAGTACATCGGAGAAGGAATTGTCTAGCTCCTAGATGGCAGAAGCCTAGGCAGATAATTTTGATCACTACTAATGCTGTAAAGTGCAGAGGATTGAAACGCTGGATTCATCCTAGTCATACTATTCCAGTACCAACTCCTGAGAGTTCTGATGTTGAAAGTGATACCACAGATGATTCTGATTCTGAAGCAGAAGGCGAAACAGAAGGTGAAATAAATCCAGATTTTGAAGATCGACAAGAAAGTCGACATCTGGAAACTGTGCCAGTGAATGGAAATTTGACAAGAAAAGACTTGGAAATCATTGAAATAGATTCTGAAGGTGAAGAGAATCTATTAAAAGGAAAGATAACTGAGGATTCGGTTGTCTCTATCGAAGACAAAGAAGCAGAACAAAAAGAGGTTTCAAACCAGGAGAGTATCGAAAGGCAGAGAACAAACTCTGAAGTAAGGAACAGAAATCCGAAATCTGGGAAGTTAAGGGTAATTGAAGAAGAGGAGGAAGAAGAATTACCGAGTACCAGTAATGGAAAACAAAATGAAGTTCCTGAAGGAGTGAAATTGCCGAATAGAGAAGTTCCTGAGTCAATTGAAATTTCAGATTACGAAACTGAAGAAAGTGACGTAGATGGTGAAAGTGAAAACAGAAAGAAAAGGACTTGGAAGTCAGAATCAAATAATTCTGAACCAAAGAAGAAGTACGTGAGAAAAGCAGACTACTGGCCTGGTGGAAGATTGAGAGTCAGATTAATCAAGAAACCAAAAGAACAAGTTGAAGAAATCAGTAGTCAAAAGAGTCCTGGAAAAGAAGTTGGAGTTGGAAGGAAGATTGAAGTAGTGTCGAGAAAAGGAAAAAGAATAGTAAGACCAAACCAAAAATACAAGTCTCCTGAGTGGACTTATTTAGTAATTCCACCTGTTATTGACATATATGGTAGTAGTGAAGAAGAAGACGAAGTCCAAGAAATTAGTGACAATGATTGAAGTACAGAAACATTAAATTAGCAAAAGGCTGAAGAAAATTTGTTAGTTGACACAAGGTCGAAGAAAAACTGTTTAGTTGAAGAAAAACTTATGTATGACATAAGGTCGAAGAAATCTTGTTTAGGGTTTTAAAAAAAAAAATATATATATATATATTTTAAAAGGGGGTTGTAAATATAAATTTAGAATTTTAAAATTTATTTTTTATTTTTTATTTTGAGGCTAAACTAACCAAAAATGCCTTATGTTAAGGAGAGCACTTCAAAGTGTTCTGTTTTTAAGAGATGCTGTAAGATGACTCTGGTGTGTCTGCTCATTTTAATTCTGCTCTGGTTGGTTTTAGCTGTGATTATCCCTTTGGAGATGAATAGAGAATTACACAAAGTTAACATAACAAGCAAAGCTCTGGTTAGCCAAACTAAACATAGTGCGTCCGCAAAAGTTATTGATCATCAGCCTAACATTCATCAAGATAAATCAATTAGTGATTTTTCAAGTAATACATTCACAAAGCTATTGAGTGAATATGTTAAGGTAATGGATGCAAAAGACTGCTACGTCTGCGTTAAGTTACCTGCTTCTGTTTCTGAGGGAGTAACATATAATATGCTTCCTCTCACTTATGCTGCAAAATGTAGTGTGTTAACTAGCTTATTTTATCAAACTGGACGTTTAGAATATTACTATTCAAATTATGATGAAATTTTTGCAAATATTAAGATTGAAAATGCTTTAAATAAGCACAAGAAAGCAAAGCAAATGAGAGAATTTTTCCTTGTTACTAACGAACTTACTTATGAGTATGCTTATAAAAATAATCTAACTTGCAAATTAAGTGCTGAAGGAAAGAAATTTTTGAATATGGTTGAGGAGAGAAGAGCAATTTATAAGAGGAATGAATTAGTCAAGCAGACTAAGTCTAATTTCTGGCAGAAAGAGGATGAGAAGTTAAATGGCAAAATGCTTGAAAATATTGCAATTCACATAGACAAACCAGTTAGTGGAAAACTTTGCATTAGGAGAGATAACACACTTTTTGATAATTATTTTGTAGGTGCAAGTAACTGTGAAGATACTTATCAGATTTTGGGAGGTTGGGGATTCAAAGGTGGAAAGGATCCAATCTTTCCTGGGATTTATTTTGTTTGTGGTGACAAAGCCTACTACAACCTTCCAGACCACTGGTATGGAACTTGTTATGTGGGAATTGTTTTTCCTAAAGTGTTTCATGTTGACAGAGATTCAGAAGGATTGTTTAAAATTCATAATTATGTAAATAGAGTTAAAAGAGAAACTTTTACTGAAGTTCTGGGAGATATTTTTCAAGCAGTAATACCTTTTGTTGGTATAACCTTAAATGCAGGGAGAATCAGAAAATTATCCACTATAGTTGATAGATTATCAACTGACACAGCTGATGGGTTTCAATTAGTGAATGTTGAAGTTATTGCAATTAGATCCATGGTAATTCAAGACCGCCTTGCTTTAGACATACTCCTAGCAAAAGAGGGAGGAGTCTGTGGCATTTTACATGTACAACATTGTTGCACATATATACCTGACGAAAGTAAGAATATTGAAATGTACATCAAGAATATTACACAAATGCATTCAGAGATAATTCCTTTAGAAGAAGATGATTTTACAGGGAAACTTTCAAAAAGGTTCCAAGCAATTAAAAACTGGTTTCACGATATTGGAAGTTCAATTCTTGGCAAGATTTTGGCACCTTTGATTATAATAATATTCATTTTTATTTTGACCAAAATAGGTTGTTTGTTACATAAAAGAAAGAAACAGTTGAAAGAAAAGAAAAGAATCTATAAACTTAGAAAAGAAGAAGAAAGGGAGATCGAATTACAGGAGTTACATAGAGAGCGTTATGCTAATTCCAAAGATTATGCAGAAACAGACTTTTAGGATAACTGATACAAATTAATTTGAATCGATTTCTTGGAAATTTAAATTACCAAAATTTTGAGTGCTGGTGTGGTGATTTGTTAATCACCAGATGAGGGAGTTGATGGAGCGAGATAGAAAACAAAATTTTGTTTAAACTCGTGAAGTCACATTTCCATAACATGAATAATAATATTAATGATTTGTGATATGTCGTGCTAATACAACTTAGATTAAACTTTACACATGGGGGGACTAACATGTGTGCTCATAAACGTGCATTATTGTTGCATCTTTTTGTTCGTGCAAAATAATAAAATAATTTATTGTTTTCGTTTTTGTCATTACTAACTGCTGCAAACTTAAAAGAAGCATGTGCTTGTTTTGCTTTTCCTTGTCTGTGTGATGTCATTTCTACTATTCTAGGTGCATATAAGTCTCATGGATTAATGAAGACTGGTAGATATAAACGCTGCTTTATTTGTTTGCATTTGCTAGGTAACATTAGATTAATCGGGTGGGTTAATTAATTAGTAAATCCTGGGGTGGATACAGAATCTACATTATTTCTTACATTAATACTTTTCTTGTGTTTGTTTTATACTAGAAAGCATAAGTTGCCTGCTTTTGGGCCTAGTTTGCTCGAGTTACAAAAAGGCTGAATTTTACTTCTGCAAAAGTCACGAGACGCCCATTTTGAAATAAAGTGTTCGTCAAAAGCTGCATTCACAAAGCAAAAACTGACGTGCTATCATCTTTCTGTCGGACGTGGCCAAGGTCGAAAAAGAAAATTTTGTCAGCCCTTAACTTGGCATCCGCGGAAGTCAATTGGAAGCAGTGAGAACATTAATGTACATTTGTTGCAAACCTAGGAAGCTCCTGGTTGCATTCAGAAAAGACAATGGTCCTTAAGAAAAGTGACCTAATGGAACTTTTGAAATATGGGTGACATGTCACTTGTCACTCTCAGCCAATGGGACGTCGAAGATTTCTGAAAACTTTCCTTTGCGTAGTTTAGTTAGTGTAGAAAGGTATAAAAAGTCATGCCCCTAGGGATGGGCTGGCTGCTGCTTTCTGACTTTCCGATGAGGGTGAAGTGCTGTCGGACATTGCGTGGAGCACGTAAGAATCCTCAAAGAACTTTACTTTAATTTCTATCTATTTAGCTCAGTTAGGGACTTAAGTTTTAGAAATGCTAAACTTTAAATACTCACTTTAACTTTGATTCACTTGCTTAAATTGTATTTTTCTCATGTTTCTTTACAATCATGCTTGCTTCAATGCTAATAAATTACTTTTATAAAACTATCAATTAAAATACCATAAATTAGTAAATAAAATCTTACTTTTGACAAACAAGCTGGTCTTGGTTATTCAGAAGTGCAGGTTACTATTAGCTAGATCATGTCGCCTATGGTGGTCGTTTAAATAATTAGGATTTATTCTAATGACAATATTCTTTCCGCAGATGTATAAAATTGTATATAGTTTGTAGATAATGTGTATATAGATTTAATCTGACCACCTGATTCAGTAGGCCCAAAATATGTCAAAATATGTCAGGTTTATAAATGGGTCCATAATTTAGTATAGAATTTTGTTTATAGGTTATGAAGTTGGGTAGCGTTGTTTATGATATATTTTCTATAGCCCGCTGGATCACTTCCCAGTTCGCTCCCCGGTACGCGAACCGGAAGCGAACCAAAAATTTTTTTTTTTTAAAAAGAACAGTAAGTATAAGGGAAGGAAACAGACAGTTATGTTAAAAGAAAGACAGCTATAGGGGAGTAAACTAGAGATACTATTACCCGTAATCCACTGCTGATGATGTCACATATTACATCATTCATGACATGCTCAGTGACATCATCAGCAGAGGATTGCGGGTAACAGTATCCCTAGTTTATTCCCTATAGCTGTGTTTCTTTTAACATAACTGTCTGTTTCCTTCCCTTATACTTACTGTTCTTTTTAAAAAAAATTTTTTAGATCAGTCAGAAACAGTGAAAGTAATGAAATATAAAAGACTACGTAGAATATGAGCACTGTATGCAACAACTTTGACACTTACAGAAGCCTCACCTTCTCCATGCCTCCTACACAGTTCTACATGTACATCATAAATGCAAACAGAACAGAATTAATTATACATGTTAAATGGTTTATTTTTGCTGTTCTCAGAATGTATCAAATGTCACTAAAACAGTGACTTGAAGGTATTCATCATATAACAGCGGGGGAAAAAAAACACAATCAAAATGATTGTGTTTAAAAAACCCATACAACATTAGAAATCAGAATTCAGAACTCCTTAAAGTTAACTTACTTTCCATGACGGCCAAGGATGTCCTATGAACAGCTTACACTCTGTTGTGCTGTTATTACTTTCAACCCGCCACTTTCTGAAAGAAAACCTCCATCGTTTTCAAAAACATGTTACATACAATAAATGACTTCTTGCTCTCTACCACAAGATTCCACAAGGCCAAATCTTGTCAGAGCCATGTATAACTCTTGGATTTCTTGTTAGCCAATCCCGTCTTTTCGCATTTCCGCAACTTTCAGAATTAAAATGTTGAAGATCATTTACACAATCCTGGACTAGTAATATCTTCCCCTTCTTGCTCAATCATGTTCTACATTTCCTATCACACTGATACTGCTTACTATGAAGCAGACTTACACTACCTTTATGACTAGTACAATTATTTAATTCTCTACATCACTTTTAATCACAAAGCAATGTAAAACAGTAGACAGCATTGCAGACTTACATTCCCTCTACTCCATGTTTTGATTCGCTGCTTCAATTAGCTTATAAAAAGAAATAGTTTTTCTGAACTCATTCAAAGTGCACGTATTTCTCAATAACGTCCAGTGTTATGGTAAAAAGTTATGTCTCTGTACTACACTTATCTTCAAGGCCAAATAGTGTAGGAGCCATGAGAACTTCTTGAAATTCCTCAGAGCACATCCCGAGATTCTTTCCCTAAAATTCTGGTTTTAAAAACACCAGGTAAGAGTTTTTAAGGTCATATGGCAATTTTTTTTTGAAAATTAAAACAGAATCATTGCAGAATGACCAGCCATTTCTACACTTTAAATAAGCTGTATAATGTCCTGATGTTATTGAAGAACCATCATGATATATAATTGCTACAGTTACAAAAGTCCTTCCTGATATTGACAACTGTGAAGCCACAACATTTTTAATTAAAGTTGTCAATTTTGTTCCATCAGGCCTACATCGTTGGAACATTAAAATGACATACTGGCCATATGTTCGTATAAATAATGTGGACATCATTTCAGATTTACATTGCCTACACTCCATATTGTGATCAGCTGCTTTTACTAGCTTATTAAAAGAGACTGATTTACTGTCTGGCAAAGTTAAATATATAAATCTTTCTGAGTCTACACTAGTACTACTTGATACCCTACAGTTCTCGCAGTCATGCTGCCATTGATAAGAAAGCCCAAACAGATGATCTACATCTACACCTTCAGCATACAATACATCAAGCATATACATTAAAAACTCCTGACAATCTTGCTGACTATTTTGAGAGAATTGTGTTTGGCCTGAACATCTGTCTAACAGATTTCGAATTTCAGACACACTTTCTATGTTTGTTCTATCAGTGCTACATTTCTCTAACACAGAATTTAACAAACTGCAAAATCTTTGATCAGAATTGACCACAATCTCTTCTTTTACATTTTGTAGAGAAAACAAAACATTAACCACTACATTAGCATAGTAGTTGACACCAGAACTGTTTTCAAATTGAAAACCAACAACATCTTCAACAGAATCCTTTTTGTTTCTGCTTATAATTTCAGGTTCATCGACTTTTCGTCTTTTTGCTACAACCTCCCCAGTATTGGTCACATTTCTTCGTTTCCGGCCTACCACACGTTTCTCAAACAAAGGATACTGAGGCAAATGTGGCGCATACTCTCTTCTCAACCTATTGTATTCCTTAACACAATCTAGATCCGCACAAATGTTTGTGACATCACACTCAATCAAGTACAATCCCGATAAAGTCCTAACTCGTGACAATGCCACATATGCCATACCCTCCTTGAACACAGAACTGCCAATATTCACCAATGCACAGTCTACACTTAAACCTTGCGATTTATGGATTGTCACCGCATATGCCAAGCAAACAGGAAACTGCTTACGACGAACATATAAGTCTTTTACAAGCAAAAATCTAGCAGAACAACGAGCAATTAGCTGTACTTCCTCAATGCCATCAAATTTAATTTTTAAAAATTCAATTCCATCTCTATTTCTGTATTTCACAAAATCAACAACATTACCCATTGATCCATTTACCAGACCTCTTTCAACATGTAAATTCCTTCTTAAAATTATACGGCAGTTCAAGCACACATTCAGAGTCTTTTCAAAACCCGCAGTTTTAGATATACTCTTCTCTAATGAATCCAATTTTGTTTTCAGATTCTCAGACAAAATAATTGTTGATCCCATATGCTCTACTCTGTCAATAGCTTCCAATTTCACAATCTCTTGCTTTTCTAAATGCAACATTTTGTTGTTGAATTTGGCACATTCTGCAAGAGTTGGCATCAAACATATTCCAGATTTTTTCTCAGTAACTTTCTGAAAAATATTCTCAGGCACAACATCTTCGTCTGGATATAAATTTGTCAGTAATCGTGCACGTAAAGCTTCTTTCCCATGCTCGGTCACTTTTCCAATTCTAACATCTTGTAGAATAGTCTTGTAAACTTCATCCTTTGCCTGACGCATATTTTCATGCAGTTCAGCATAATTGAAGTTTAACCATATATTGACGTTGCCAATACTCCCTAAGCACTTCCTGGTATCTTCATGCGTGAGCATTTTGAACACAGGTTGCCCTTTCACTGGTGTCAGCTGCAGAAGATCTCCGAAAACAATGATGTGTTTGCCACCAAATAACACATCATACTCTGTTTTGAGAACTTCTTGCATTCTCAAATGCACAAAGGCAAGCATGACATTGGAAACCATGCTTACTTCGTCAATGATAAGAAGTTTCATTTTCCTCAAGACTCTTGAAACTTCAAAACAAGCATCTCCAGATAGCTTGTGATATTCTAATTTGTTGTCATGCTCCACTGGCAGCATCAGTAAACGATGTAAAGTAATCCCTTTAATGTTATGTGCTGCCAGTCCAGTTGGAGCGGTGACAACACAAGACAGCGATGACTCTGTCCTTTCCTGCAAATAACATGAAATTGCTTTAATAAGGAAACTTTTTCCAGTTCCCGCTTCTCCACTCACGTACAGTCGGACAGGCTTCAACGACGTACATGAGCACTCTTTCTTCTCATGACTTAATCCATGATCAATTTGCATGGTAAGTTCGTCATATATTTTCCTCTGCTCAACGTTGAGTTGTCTTTCCAACTCTTCTAAGTTAACCACATCCTCCTGAGCATGTGCCATGGCTCTTTCCACTTCATTCATAGCAGTGGCAGCTTCATTTTCGATAAGAGGTCCTCCTAGTGGATCCTGACTCAATGAAGCAGAACTCTGACTGTCCTGAGAACTGTCTCTGGCAATCTCGGCTGCAATCGTTGCTTCCTGCTCAATTTCCACATTCAACATTTCTACATATTTGGGAAAAGCAGGACATTCTATGGTCTCCTTGGCAGCATTGAATGAGTCTTCGTAACAAAGGAAATCTCCAAGCAGTTCCTCTTCTGCACGCCAAGGCTTAAAAAGTTGCAAAAGTGCTAAATAGAAAAACTCCTTTTTTTCAGGAGATTCGCCACTCAATTTTCGATGGTTTATCAAGTGGCATTTTCTTTGCTTGACCAGACATCCCTCACTTCCTATTACAGCATACACTCCTTTCTCAGTATCTTCTTTGATGTTCCTCTTGAATATGTAATTTTGCAGAACCTCATACAGACAAACATTCTCGAGGTGACTGCTTCGATTTGGATAATATGTATCCAACATGTTGCTCTTCAAAATGTCGGTACTGTTTGGCTCCTTTTCCGCCAAATACTCAATTTCCCGCACAGGTTTCAGAACTCGATTACGCGTTGCAGCAAGACCAACACTCGCCCAAACGATACTCCTGGACTTGGCATAGAGACTTGCTGAAGACAACCGGTCAGAACATTCGTAAGCTCCGATTTCTCGATGCGACAACATCTTCAGACTGAAACTGTACAACTTCTTGCTGAGGCTCTTTTCATGGGAAATGTCCTCCCACATATCCTTCAATTCTGTCTTCTCTTTTTTGGTGATGTAAGATGTCACATACCGAGCCACAGCCATACAGTTATCAGCCACAAACTGTATATCCATGTTAGCATTCCACATGGACAAAATCACCGGGTTGTAGTCGTTGATGTACTTAGACTCTTCGTTCCTCTTCAAATTGTATGTGTTTTTAGGTGATTTCTTCATCACATTATGTCGCAGCGAAGACATCAAACTGTTCACTCTTCCTTTAGAAATCACCGATCGTGGAAAGCCGAAACGACATTTGGTGTAGAACTTGTCTTTGTTCCGGAATTTACGACGACAGTACTTTCCACATCGATGGCTTTGGAAACGTAGAACTTTTTCTCTTAGGCTTTTTTTCTCCTTTGCGTTTGGAACAGCACACGTAGAATACTGTTCTATGAAACTCATCACTGAGTCGTCTGCATCCGTTCCAAATTTAGGTGCATCCTTGATCCACAGCAACATATGTATATGAGGAGCACCTCTTGCTTGGTACTCCTTCCTCCAGAAGAAATCCAACACCTCTCCAAGAGGTGGATTCTTCTTATTCATGATGAAAGACATCATACCTTCAAATCTATGATTGAAGTACCTACATACATTGACTGGATCCAAAGAGCACAGTTCTCCGGGTGTCTTGAATTCGATGTTTTCTACGTTAGCATTTGCCTCTCGTAGAAATTCAAGTAAGTCTTCCCAGCCATACTCAGCACAGCTCAAAGTGAGGAACCATGTGGGAGTTCCTAAGTTCCTCAGCATACATTTTAAATCACCATGACGACGGTACCAGTACTCATTAGTACCACGCTGACACGCCATGAGATTAATCAGGTGAGAATCCAAAATACTGTCTTGGACATTGACTTTATCCATAAAGTCACTTGCCGAGATGTTTTGCATGTGTATACCACTTTTCAAGATGTGGTTCACTGCATATGACAGTCCAGACAGATCGCTTTCAAACAGGAGATGAAACAAATAAGGAATGCATTGTCGAAACCTAGGATCTCCTGCATACAATCGCAAAGTCCGGTATTCAGAAGCAGGAATTTGATGAGGTCGCTCATCATATCTTCCTCCCTGACCTGTTGGAAAAAGCTGTGGGAAACACCGAGCTTCCAAACTTTCCTCCCAAACACTAATGGGACTCCCTTTCGCTTGTTTCATTTGAAACAACTCAATAGCATTCCCCATGACTTCCTTGGAATGCAAAGGATGAACACTATAATGTTCATATATTTCTTCACTAGTACAGGGTTCTACTTTCTCAATTTGACCAGCACACAAATCGCTATCCTCTTCCTCACTTACTTCCTCTTCTGCAACATATACATTTTTATAGTATTTATTATATTTTTTCAAATACAATGTTGCCCTTTTGACTTTCCTAACATCTACTAAATCTTGCCATATTTTCTTATTCTTTGTCGGAACCCCATTAACTAAGATAACAAGAGGTTCCTCTTCCACTTTTTCTACTCCAATTGTGTTAATGTTTTTCTTCAAATCTAGAGGCAAATAAACAACTCTTCCCTTTAATCCTCTCTGTAAATCTGATGGAGGCAATTTCCCTGTCTTTGGCTCCATTCTTACAATAGCCTGAAAGGGATGGATACTTTGAATCAAAATAGATTCATAAGTATTTAAATCCTTCAATTCAGAAGGAATCTCAACCAATTCCAGATTATTATGAACTGCTCTAGCAGGCATCTGGTTTTGATTTAATTTGTTACAACAATAAGTACACACACGTTGATCCAATCACAAATCAAAACAATTTTCTACCATCAAGTATGTTGTAAAATCCTTCCATTCACTATTATTTTCCCTTTCACTTTTTCCATATAAATCCACTAACTTAGTCTGATTCTTATAATAAGTGCGTCGACAACACACACAAGTGAAATTTGGCCTCTCACTTGATTTCACCTCAAACGTCGCAATTTCCCTCTGGAAATTATCTGTACTGGAAACCTGTACACTATCTTCCACATTACTCTCTTCTTCTTGGTCAATTTCAACATTCTCCTCTTTACTTCCAAAGTAACAAAACTCAATTTCTTCACATATATTCTTCACATCTATTTCAGAACCATGCAAAAGAGCAGCGCATAATTGTTTAAGCATAATTGCTGGACTCTTAGCATAATACAACATTCTAACTAATTTCCTCACTTTATTATGATGCACTGCTAGCATCCTGAAATGATGAAAAACACTCTGGCATACTCTCCTGGAAAGACAAGCCAGTGAATGACCATGCAAACCTATCACTTCTCTCACTCTGCAAGGATCTAATTCTTGCAACAACTTCATTTTCTGCTTCAAACTTTTCTTACTAAATGACCGTATAAAATCACAAAGCAAATTGATGGAATCCTGTCGTACACTGCAAATACTACTACACTTCCAGGTGTACACAGGACCCTTAGGACGTCTCCCTAAAACCTCATTACCTAACACCTCTTCTATCTCTGTTCTCACAAGTTTTTCTTTTTCAACTGGACAACCATCTTTCACTTCATAAGCTCGACCACTGGTGTCAACTGCATGCACCAAATCATTATCCTGGAAATAACTCTCCTCATTAAAAAATGCCTCAGAGCTTGAACTATGCATCCATTCTCCAGAAAAAACTTCACAAAAATTACTACGATTAACTATTCTCTTCCATCTACTATTTCTTTTGAAATCATAAATTACCTTGTTTAGCTTCCTAATTCTATTGATTGTCAAAATAAATAACTTACGTTTAATTTCAAATGCCTGATCAATAACTTTCTCAACTATTTTTTTTCTCTTATAAAAAACCACTTTCTGCTGACCTTTCTTAATATTTTTTAACAAATTCCCAATTATCCTGTTGCGGAACATTCGTTTACGAATATCCCTAAACTGTTGTTTCCTTCTACTTTCATGCATAGAGTTATCTCTTACTCTAGCAGTAACATTTCTCATTGGCCTTTCCTTACCATTTGAATTCTTTCTCCTTTTCTGGACTGAAACATTTTCTGTAGTAATATTTTTTTTACTACACATATTTCTTAGGACTGTTTTTCGACTCTTACCCGGTGCTTTCTTGGTGACTTGACAAATCTTTTTGTTAGAGGACTGCTGCATTATTCCATGGTCCTGCTGTCTTTGACGTTTTGCAGCCTTTCTTACTCTTTCTTTGCTAGGCATCCTAAAATCTTGAAATAATCTGCAGTTGAATCTGTGGTAAAATATAATAAAAATTTTTATTAACCACTATTACCCAACAGTAAATTAATAACAGTCATCAAAAACTTAACACACTACTTAAGTATATAATATACTGAAGCCTATCTCCAATTTTTCACTGAACAGGACTCATCTCTTCTTAACCTTGGATAAACCTCACCTACTCTGTGTACCCTGCACATAATTAAATGTAAAGGGGCAGATTTATATTAACTAGCACATCCCCAGGGATGCACCAGTTAACGTGCACCGCTGCTCTGCCACCCACGGTGTGCCGCATTTACAATCAGATAGGACAAAGCTACATCAAAACCCTGCGCCTGCTTGATGCAGGCATAGATCTTGACGCAGGTAGGCTGAAAGCTAAAGCAACAACTAAGTGTCGTGTGCAGAATTTACAAAAAAGGAAAAATGGCGTTTAAACCAGTAATGAGACCATGCTAACGTAATACAGAGTAAAAATATCCAGGATCTACATCAGTTTGGGGTTCACGAACCTGGCAGGTACAAGGCACTGAGGCTTTCCACCGTGCATGTCTCATCCCAAAACATATGTGGTTTGTGAATGAAACAATTTCCCAGACCAAATGCTTTGGATTGGCTACTTCTAAAAAATTAAACACCCCTACTATCCCGGAGTTAGAGGAATATGATGGTTGGAGTAATTTTACTCGTTGTCTATTAAAGATTTACAGGCCCTACTCCGTAATTCTTCCTTTAACATTTCCAGTATAAATCCAAAAGGTTGACTGCTTTGGCAACGTGCCTTATCCACGGTTTAATAACGCTGCCTTTTGCTTTATATAAGTTTTCAAATTGTATGAAATATATACCAATAGGTCGTTATTAACCTTTAGGTAGTGGTTTTCTTCATGAAGTCTGGTCGCTTCCATACACATACAGATTTTCAAAGATGATCAAGAACTTTATCTGAATGGAGAGGAATGCACTGAGACGCCAGATCATTCACTAATGTGTAGGCACATACAGTTACACGGTTCATGCAACAAACACCGACCAAATATGGCTTGCGTGTTGCAAGGCACACCAGTTCCTGCTATCATCCCCACGTTCAAGTTCTTGGAAAATGGTAGTTATTTGATGCTCAATAATGAAGATTGTTCTGGGTTAATTAAAAGTATTCATTTTATCGTAACAGTAAATGAACGGGTTATTTGCTGCAGAAATGTTCTATTTCCTCCCACACATGAACATAGGGAGTTTTCAATCTGGCCACAAATACCAACCTTGGCAGCACATTTCAACGGCATGGCAAGAATAAGAGCTATTTTGTCTCAGAGAGAGGTGGCCTTGAGTTCGGCCCGTGAAACTTTCGTGCTTCACACAGCGAACACCCGTACAGAGGTGCAGACCCTTTTAAATACAGATTCGCCTTTCCATTTCAGCAAGATGGTTCGGACTATCTCTAACGCGTCCTCCACAAAGGGCCTGGCGCACTTTTTTAAAATTGTTACCAGTGGTCTCGTGACTTCATTTGAGAAAATCTTTGGAGTCATCCCTGCTTTCTTACATTCTATTTTTTCCACTCTGCTTCGTGGATTCCCATTTTTACTTCCATTACCAGCGGACGCTCTTGTGCTTTTTTACATTTTTAAATATGGATGTCCCTCCTGTGCAAGCTCCCGCCCTGCAGCTGCTGACACTGTTCCGCAATCGCATGCTAGAATATTATGGCACAATGCCGTTGGCGATATTAAGCACGGCATATGGATTATCTTTTCTATGCTGATGTGATTCCTTCAAATCTAAGACATTAAAGTATCGGCACGCCCTAAACCAACACAAAGAGACCTTCTTAGCAAATAATATATTATGTGTATTAGGGAGGGTGAGATATAAGCAGCCGCGGGCCGTGGAGGGAGTTACGGTGGGGCAGGGATGCGGGGAGGGGGAGGGGCAGGGTGGAGCCCTCTCCACCCTGCCCCTCCCCCTCCCCGCCTCCCTGCCCACCGTAACTCCCTCCACGGCCCGCGGCTGCTTATAAGTGTTGCTAACTCTTATTCATTTACAGCATGTTAACATACTGTCACCATTCGCTTTTTATGTACTATTGACTATGCTGGTAATTTTGCTACTGATAATATGTGTACTTGTATAATCTAAAATACTACGCCTGAGAAGACGGCATTAGTAAATAAACATTTCAAATACACATGTGTTCTTCTTAACTCCATGTTCTCGTTTCTAAGAAATATATAACGACCGACTGTTCATGAGTTCCACGTATCCTGAGGTACTATAAGTTCATATTCTGGATTGTCTAAACATTGAGAGTTTGTTATATCCAATGTGACACTGTACCTAGCTTGCTAAGGGGTTTTGATTACTAAGGTGAGTTTTGGGACACCCTAATTCGCCGAGGTTCCAATCCTCTGTCCACAGTTCTGTGTCAGAACAGAAACCCTGCGACAGGGGCACCCCTCAACCTTACTGGAGCTTCATCACACTTGCGATACAACTCCAGCAATGCGCCAACTTTACGGCACAAATACGTCACGCATCTGTGCTGTTTTTGCCCCATGATGCGCCGCATTGTAAATGCAGCACACCATAGGTGACGGAACAGCGGCACAGAATGACTAACACATCCCTGGTGATGCGCCAGTCATCATAAATCTATCCCTATGCTTCTTATCTTGTTAGAGATAAACCGCCATATGTATCATCAAAGTTTTTTGCATTTCCTAAATAGCGAACTTTAAGGAATAAATAGCGATTCTTTACCATTCCTAGTTTGCGATGACCTATTTGCTAATTACAAATTACCCATTCATTTCCATGCAGCAGGAGGCCCATAGGAATGAAGGTGCAATTTGCGATTAGCAATTACCTCATCGCAAATTACGAATTTTTCCGACGGTGCAGGGGTGTCTCAAGAACACCCTGCTGCACCCCTGAAAAAGAAATTTGGGGTCATATGGCGCACATAAATTTTGAAAACATTCCTTTACCTCAAAAACGATTTTCAACTCATAATTTGAAAACACTGCACATGGGGAAATGACTTAAAATGTCCTTAAGACACATAAAAGCATTTTTTGATTGCCTTTGCAGCATGTTTCAGTCACCTTTAACATGCCTATGTAACGGAAACATTCAAAATCTAAATTTGCCATGCACAGGTGGGAGCATATTTACAAGCAATTTGCTCCACAGACAAACTTCTTACATTGAAATGGGAAAAATAACATCAGAGACTCTCAATTACCTTATAAAGAAGCAGACACCATTATGTCCTTCTCATCAATATTAAAACCATTGCTTTTTCTCAAAAACGATTTACAAGTCATAATTTGAAAACACTCCACAGCTCCTATGCACATAAAAGCCCTGTCAGTACTAATACTTCACATTTTCTCCAATTACAATTTCTCAAAGAAACAAAATCTATTTGTGAAACACTTGAGACAAAGCAACATTTGAAAAACACAACTTTCTTCATAATTTTCTCCTTAAAGCACACTATTTTCTATCTAAATTAAAGAAATCTTTTCTCACCTTAGCAAATACTTTGAGTTTCAAAACAGTCTCAGAAACACACCAATTTGTCTTCAGCAGAGCAAAAGGTATGCACTCCAGAGTCTGCAGCTATCAAAAGCACAGAAATGCTGTAATTCCTCACACATATCTCTCATGTCACCCAATCAAAACCCTTCCCTCACTTTTTTTCAAAGCAAAACCCTTCCCCCCTCTGCCCCCTCTCTGCTTTTTCTGCATAGCAACCACCTCTTGCAAGACCTCTCACACAACAATGTTGCAATTGAACTCTGAACTCTCAGTGCACCTGCATATCCAGAGCATTCTTTCATTTAATGATTTTTTCTTCGCCACTCAAAATACATCTTTCAACGAACTCATCCATGCACACTAACTTTCTGTTTTCAGCAATCAAAATCCACCAATCACTCTTACTGCTTCATTAACACAGAAACTCCTCAGTTTTTTTCATTTTACACTCTCATTTTTTCAACTGCCATTTCATTGCCACACTTCATCTGACTGCAGCAGAACCTTCTCTCACCATGTTTTCTGTCTGGATTGTTGGACATAGTTACATATATTGGGCTCAAAGGTACGCTGAAAACAGGAATTTACCTAACCTCAATTTACAAGATGTGGAAATTAAGTGGTTTGGCCACAGAGGATTAAAATGTCACCAATTGATACCATTGGTGAAAACCTTTATGCATTTGCCAAAACCTGACCTGTTAATTGTGCACTGTGGAGGTAATGATTTGGGCACTTTGACTGGGGTAGCTCTGGAAATGCTTTTAAAGGACACCTTTGAGCAATTGATGGCACTTTTTCCTCAGACTGCCTTGGTATATTCAAATATATGCCAAAGACAGAAATGGAGGTGGTCGAACCAATTTTGTCCACAAATTGAGAAGTCGAGGAAGCATGTAAACAAATCTGTTTCAGCTTACATGAGAGACCATGGAATGGGCTCCCTGTACAACAATAACTTGCGTTACTACATGCAAGATATCTACAGAGGAGATGGAGTTCACTTCTCAGATGAGGGCAACAGAGTTTTCACTCTGAATTTAAGAATGTGCATTGGTACCTACTTATAAGTACCTAAATGTACCATAAACCCAAAAGCTCTTCTCAGAGCTACCCTACATCTGATCACTCACAATTATTATTTTACTCTAACTTTTTTCACTAATTTTCAAGAAAGTACGCTCCCCAGAACGCTTCCCGGTTCGCGAACCGGGCGCACTCCACGCAAAAAAACTAAAAAAACGGTATATTTTTTTTTGCCCTGCGAGACCCCTTCAAAGCCTCCACATCAAACCTAGGGGGTCAGGGACGATCTACTATGCCCCCTTATGGTCATTTGCCCCTTCGCTTTGGCCTCCTCTTGTCTCTCGATCCTACCGAGAGACAAGATGGCGGCCGCTACGGACTGTTTAGAATGTTTACAGACGCCGAAAAACCAATCAGCTTCGCAAACCTCCGTAACGCGAAAAGTACGCGAAGCGGAGCGCTGTTACAGATATATATCTTTTTTTGAACGTTAATTTCCCAAAATCCACTGGAGCACATATATTGAGACCTAGCAAAGGCACATCGTGCTACCAGTCCCTACAATTTTGCCAAGTTTCGTGCAAATCCATTCAGCCGTTCGATTATTATTATTTTATTTTTTTTTTGCCCCGCGGGGCCCTTTTAAAACCTCCACATCAAACCTAGGGGGTCAGCGAGGATCTACTATTCCCCCTTATGGTCATTTGCCCCTTCGCTTTGGCCTCCTCTTGTCTCTCGATCCTACCGAGAGACAAGATGGCGGCCGCTACGGACTGTTTGGAATGTTGACAGACGCCGGAGAACCAATCAGCTTCGCTTCACAAAGCTCCGTTGCGCGAAAAGTACGCGTCCTAGGACGCTGCCCGGTCCGCTGTTACAGATATATATCTTTTTTTAAACGTTAATTTCTCAAAATCCACTGGAGCACATATATTGAGACCTACAAAAGGCACATCGGGCTACCAGTCCCTACAATTTTGCCAAGTTTCGTGCAAATCCATTCAGCCGTTCGGGCTAAAAGTGAGGCCAACCGCCCTATGGAAATTAACATGGGTAAAACGCGTTTTGGGACCCCCCTTTTTTCTCGGCCCCCCCTTGACGAACCCCCCCAAAATTTTCAGGGGCTGCTCAGAAACAAACTGTGCCATTTTCCTGAAAATTTCAGCCAATTCCGTCCACAAACGCCAAAGTTATTAGACATAGAATTTTCAAAAATCCCATAGAGAAAAAATCCTAACTATATATACCTACTGGCGACCGCCAGTAGGTAATATATATATATATATATATATATATATATATATATATATATATATATATATATATATATATATATATATATATATATTTTCCTTCTGCCGACAAGGATAAAGATAAACGTAACATCAGACTTATTTCCACCTTCAGTCAACAGGAGCATAGAATTTGCAAAATAATCTATTCTCAATGGCCCATTGTACTCACAGACTTTACGTTGGGACCCATACTACCTACTTTGCTAGCCATTACAATGAGGGGTGCCCTTGTTAAATCAAGTCCTGAGATCTCACCTAAAGGCATGTGGCTTACTAAAATGGGTTTTACAAATGCAAATGCAACTTGTGTCGTGCATGTATTTTTGCGACTAATGCAACTCACTATGTGACTGCATTCAGCGATAAAATAATTCAAATTAAGGAACATTTTACTTGCCGCACAGAGTATGCAAGCTAATAGTTATGCTGTACTTGTGGCCTTGAATACATAGGGAGCACTAAGCTCCCTGTGCACAAACGGATTCTACAACATGTCAGGCCAATTGTTAACTCTGGACCTGCTGGCTTTGCCAGCCCTCTTCCTGAACTCTCGGACTTGGACCTTCGTGCTCCCCGCCATTTTCTCTGTATGACTTGCCTCTTCTTCTAACTTTTTTCTTCCGCCATTTTAGTGATCTCTCACTGTCCTTTCGACTTTCCTATTGTCTCTCCTGATGCCTTTGATACACTCCTCACTGTCTTATTCACCACTATCTGCTTCCCTTTCTCGTTTATCTCACGTGCCTGCCTTCTCTGTGACTCTTAGAGTATATCCAGTCCTTTCCCTTCCCTATGTATATAGAGATAGCTCTAATCACTAGTATATGCTGTAGACCACTGTGCTCTCCACCATTCCTATGTGACTCTTAGAGTATATCCAGTCATATCCCTTCCCTATGTATATAGAGATAACTCTAACGACTAGTCTCCTGTGTGACTGTTAGAGTATATCCATGTGTATCCCCTCCCTATGTATATAGAGATAACTCTAACGACTAGTCTCCTAAGTGACTGTTAGAGTATATCCATGTGTATCCCCTCCCTATGTTGATAGTGATATTACTAGTATAGGCCTAGAGTACATCCATTTGTATACCTTTTTGTAACGCTTGTAATCCTAAGTCCGTATGCTTTCAACTGACTCTTATGTAATGCAAAAATTTGCAATCATTTTACGCATGTACTTATGTTTTCAACCGGATCCTATGTAAAGCGCTCTGACACCTTCGGGTAAAGTTCGTTATCTCACGTGCCTGCCCTCTCTGTGACTTTTAGAGTATATCCAGTCCTTTCCCTTCCCTATGTATATAGAGATAGCTCTAATTACTAGTATATGCTGTAGACCGTTGTGCTCTCCACCATTCCTATGTGACTCTTAGAGTATATCCAGTCATATCCCTTCCCTATGTATATAGAGATAACTCTAACGACTAGTCCCCTATGTGATTGTTAGAGTATATCCATGTGTATCACTTCCCTATGTATATAGAGATAACTCTAACGACTAGTCTCCTATATGACTGTTAGAGTATATCCATGTGTATCCCTTCCCTATGTATATAGAGATAACTCTAACGACTAATCTCCTAGGTGACTTTTAGAGTATATCCATGTGTATCCCCTCCCTATGTTGATAGAGATATTACGAGTATAGGCCTAGAGTATATCCATTTGTATCTCCTCCTTGTGTGATTCTATCTCTTGTACATTTGCAATTTTTTTCTGTCTGTACCTTTTTGTAACGCATGTAATCCTAGGTCCGTATGCTTTCAACTGGTTCTTATGTAATGCAAACATTTTTGCAATCATTTTACGCATGTAACCGTCCGTCCTTATGTTTTCAACTGGATCCTATGTAAAGCGCTCTGACACCTTCGGGTAAAGTTCACGCTATATAAAATTGCATAAATAAAATAATAATAAATAAATAAACTCCGATACTAACTATCCTGTCGCTAGACACTTTAAATGGGTCCACCAGAATAAACTTAAAGATCTGGAATAATCTGTGTTAGGAGCTGTTCCCATTTCTGGACGGGGTGGGAATCTAGAGAAAATCTTGCGCCAACTAGAAACTCAATTTATTCTGGCTCTCGACACAAAATGCCCAATGACCTAAACACAAGTGAGGATATGTATAATTTCCTCTAAACCAGTAGATCTTTCACTCGAACCAGTTATCAACAATGTGCCCAAAATGTTATCAACAATGTGCCCAAAAGCTTAGGAGGGCACACGACAGCTCGCCTTCCATCCGGATTGCTTGTAAGACTAGCCCCAGCTTCCCGATAATTATTTGCTTGGCCGACGCGTTTCGAGTCTTACGGACTCTTCTTCCTGGGCAGTAAACAAATGAAGTACCAACTAGTTTTCCCATTAAACAATGGCCTTTTATTTGATGTATGGCCCCCTAGTGGGCCTAACTGGCGCGTATATTCCCGCTATGCATCTTGGGATATGTAGTCCCTGGAAAACGAGTGTTCATTATCCCTGAGTGGGTGTACTTGCATTTTGGCCAATAAAACATTCTATTTCCTTTTAGTAAGGACCAGTAGTGCGAACGAGTGTACTTGAAACTTTAAGCTTGGCTTACTGTGCTGCACCCAACCAGGAAAAACTTTCCGATCGCAGCCTCCCGCTTCCATCTGATGGGATGGTGCTCCTCCTCACGACTCAGGCAGTCGTGCAAAATATGTTATCAACAATGAGCCCGAAAGCTTAGGAGGGCACACAACAGCTTGCCTTCCATCCGGATTGCTTATAACACTCGCCCCAGCTTCCCGGTAATTATTTGCTTGGCCGACGTGTTTCGAGTCTGACGGACTCTTCTTCCTTGGCAGTAAACAAATGAAGTACCAACTCGTTTTCCATTAAACAATGGCCTTTTATTTGCTGTATGGCTCCCTAGTGGGCCTGACTGGCGCGTGTATTCCCGCTATGCATCTTGGGATATGTAGTCCCTGGAAAACGAGTGTCCATTATCCCTGAGTGGGTATACTTGCATTTTGTCCATTAAAACATTCTATTTCCTTTTAGTAAGGACCAGTCAGTGTGAACGAGTGTACTTGAAACTTTAAGCTTGGCTTACTGTGCTGCACCCGACCAGGATAAAGTTTCCGATCGCAGCCTCCCGCTTCCATCTGATGGGATTGTGCTCCTCCCCATGACTCAGGCGGTCGTGCAAAATATGTTATCAACAATGTGCCCGAAAGCTTAGGAGGGCACACAACAGCTTGCCTTCCATCCGGATTGCTTGTAACACTCTCTCCAGCTTCCCGTTAATTATTTGCTTGGCCGACGCGTTTCGAGTCTGACGGACTCTTCTTCCTGGGCAGTAAACAAATGAAGTACCAACTCGTTTTCCATTAAACAATGGCCTTTTATTTGATGTATGGCCCCTAGTGGGCCTGACTGGCGCGTATATTCACGCTATGCTTCTTGGGATATGTAGTCCCTGGGACTACATATCCCTACATATCATTATCCCTGAGTGGGTATACTTGCATTTTGTCTATTAAAACATTATATTTCACGATCTTGAAAAGAAATATCAGCTTCTGACCATCCCCTCCCCCCCCCACACACACACACTTTGCCAGTGCCTCAAGCGGTGCCCCACTCCTAAAAACGGTTCCAATCAAGGAGCAGCTTGAGTGGCTTCTCACAGAAGGGACCAGTCCCTGCCAAGAGAGTACCAAGGACCCTCAGAGTTGAACCTTTCCCTGTGCCCCAGCCCTCTTTCCTTTGCCTCATTTCACCGAGTCCAGGGGGCTAGCCTGTATTTGCTATCCATCACAACAAGGTCACGGTTCCCGGCCTGCACCGCAAATGGCTAATTATTCATTATGTTAAGAATGCCATAAAGAGGCGTAAAAGTATATAAGGTTTGGATTGGTGGTTACATAAAGCCAGAGGATGCAAATGCAATATGAAACATGCTTACATCTACACTTGGTAACATCAGCACACAAGTGAGAGAATGGGCAGAAAAGGGAGCAAGGTGGATATGAAATAGAGTTCAGTATAACATGGTAGTGATACAGTAAAAGAGGTAAGATTTGAGTGTTGTACTGAAGATAGCTAGGGAGGATTAAGACCTATTGTCAAGTGAGAAGGCATTCCAGTCAACGGAGACATGAGGTGGAATGAGTGAAAGGAATACTGTGCACAGCTTGGTTTGGACAACAGTGAGGAAAGACAGCAGTCTGCAGAGGTCTGGAAGGCGGGTCGAAATATGGTCTCATACAAGGAGATAGCCCATGAGTCGACTTGCATAGGTGTGCCCCCTGAATATGGAAGAGAGAATACCATTGGTGCAGAAATATAGAAGACAAAATATTGAGACCAAAATATAACAAGCATTTACAATGCAATAGGTCTCGCATTATTAAAGTTGGAGCAATTGGCATTGTAAATGACAATGTCTTTTATTCATTGTTTTTAAAACCTGCAATCGGTGCATAAACACGCACTTTGAACGTATATTCCTTGCTTACAATGAGCAAAGCTGCCAGTAAAAGAGACTTACAGCCTTGCTTCTCATAAGCATGGACTATAAGTGCAAAGTGCTTCTTTACGCAACGATGCAAATGAAGAAAAGGCATTGTCATTTACAATGCCAATAGCTCAAACTTTAATAATGCGAGACCTATTGCATTGTAAATGCTTGTTTATTTTATCACCCATCCCGTTTACAGGTGCAGCATGGTTTTTAAAGAAGAAAACAAACATACAAGGCTGGCTGCACAATTTTGTAGACATGCATTCCAAGCATGCGAGAACCCACAAAATGAACTGAGTACTTTTTTCTGTTCGTCAAGTTGGATCAATAGGGAAAAAAGTAGCAAATGTAGGAAAGGTGGAGAGAAGCGAAATGGGTAGGCGGAAACAATGAGGAGGATGGAACACACAGCGTGAAGGAAAGCAATGCAAGGGAAGAAACAGTAGGGCTAAGAGCGAAACAATGCTGAGGCCAAGGGGAGGCAGCAAGGGTAAAGAAGGGGGACTGAACAGATGGAGGTTCATGGGTGGGGAAGGAACATAAAGGAATCATGAAAGGTACACAGAGGGGTGCAAATGGAGAAGCAGGTTCGTGGAGGGAGCAAACCAACAAGAGTGCAAGACAGAGGTGGGGGCAAATGCAGTCGAAAAAGCAGCGTGGGGGGTTGGATAAACACGTGAAGGCGAAAGGAAAGCACATGGGTAGCAACAACAGCAAACGGAGGAGACATGTACAAAGGATGTGTACGAAGGAGACAACATAAGAAAAACAAGGACACATGTAATGGGTCCTTGCTGCAGGGAAGGGACAAACCCAAGAAGAAAAAGTGAAGCTTACACGTGCTAACGAATTAAAAGCAAACTAATGACAATGAAGTCAGCCAATGGAAATCAATGGGTCTGCTCTAAGCCCACAATAAGTTAACAAAATGTCTCACAACAGACTGCGCATACACTATCCGAGGTGAGACTTAAGCTAAATTCACAAAACTGTTAGCATGCAAAAGGCAAGCAGAGTGGGCATCCTCCAGAAACAATAGGTGTACGGCACGATAACCAGTCAAACAAACTGAAAATATTACATTCAGAAAGTCTCAATCTCTCTTCACAATTAAGAAACAAAAGTTACATATACAGGTACAGTGATGAGCAAAAAAGAACACATTGAAATAAAATGTGACAAATTTTAATGTTTTCCCATGCAAGATCAGTATAGGAAACGTGTTCATGTCAAAATATATACATTAATGGTTATGAGTAAAATGACAAACTATCTTGCGTGTCAACCCACTGGAAGGTAAGTGCTCAGAGACAGTACCTATGGCACTTGTTCGATAAAGATTTTGTTTTGGGCTGCTGGAGACCACACTCAACACTCTGCTTTTGTTTTCCTTGGTAGTTTAGCAACGTTTTGGTCACAGCCTCTCTAGTATCACCAGGAAAGGTAAGTAATATCAGTAGTATTTATTTATTTGAGAAGTTTTATATAGTATAGAATATACACACATTTTATTGCTTTCTTGTACTTCAGTGTGAGTGAGGGTGTTCAATTTGAATGCCTCCGTAGGTACCACTAGTGTACAGATTAAATAAATCTCAGTAGGACCCCTAATAAACTGAGCACAATCAGTAGCAAAGTCCTTTCAGTCGATTTTCAACAAATATGGGCAAATGTTTGGACTCATTGGCAGATGGAGCACAGCTTCGACTCCGTACATTCCTCTGTGAACAGCACATTCCAAGTGACGCACAAAACATTCTTTCGGTCAGATTATATAAACTGTGCTGTCCCGCGCAATTTTCTAAAGGTATAGGGACATTGTTCAACAATGCCTAGACGTTTTAACACCGCTGCTTGAAAATATCGCACTAGTGTCTGGAAACTTTTCCCACACTGTTAGTGCAAAATCAACACTGCACCGGCCGCAATGATTGGCGCCCGGCTCCTTAAATATGTGACAGGATATTTACACAACTCGACAAAGGAACTGGACCGAGAGGCATCCGAATTGGCCAAGTGTCATCCCTTGAAAGAGAGGTTCACAAAGACGTTTCCTCGGGCAAAAATAGCATGAAAAGGCAGAGTGCTTTCATTCCAAACTATAACAAGCTGAAGAACGTTCCACTTTAGAACACACCAATACCAATGATCCAAAACACTGGAATTCCTAATAAGTATAATACATCTCCCCCCTTTCCATCAAACAAAAACAGAAAAACATAAGTAAACAAGTAATATCCCCGGGTGTGAAAAAAATAAAAATGAATGTGTCCTTTTAACGTACCTGGTGCTCGTGTAAAGCGTTCCAATGGCATTAGGTCGATGGCGAAATGGGGGAGAAGATGGAAAAAGTCCCCGCCGGACCGCCGCGCTGCCTGCGACGACCCGGAATCGGTTGGGCAGCCGGCGAATCCCATCGCGGCCCCAACCGGAAGTCCCGTCCCATCGCGGAGAGAGCCACGAAGTCTCCGGATTCAGTCCCGGTCCCGAGATGGGGGACCGGGTGAAGAGCGGCCGGGAAGCGCTACCGCCGCCCGCCCGAGAGGCAGAACCGCCGCCGAGCACCGCCAGAACAGGTAAGTGTGTTAAGGGAGAGGAGGGGTGAGTGGGGGTGGGGTGTACGCGTGTGTGTCTGTTTGAGTGTGTCTGTGCGTGCGTGTGTCTGTTTGTGTGCGCGTGTGTTTGTTTAAGGGAGGGTGCGTGTGTGTATGCAGTGTGTGTATGTGCGCATGCGTGAGTGTAGAGTGTTTGCGCAAGGGAATGAGGCAGGAGAGGGGCACGGCGCCGTGCGCGCTCACGAGGTCAAAACTGAGCAGCTCTGCGCTCGTGCACCCTCTCCTGTCCACATTCCCGAAAACGGGCGACATAAGGTCTTCGCTGCGCGAGACCTAAAAAGGTAAGTAGGTATATATTTTGTATGCCTAATTCCAGATATATGTACCTTGACAATATACCTTCAAGGTACATAGAAGTGGAGTTAGGAATAGTAAATCTATACTTCCTCTATATTCACTCACCTTTTTATATTTTGGACTTTCATATTTTGTACACAATCTTCTTGAATCACGATATTCATATCAACGATAATCAGTAGTGAAATTTCTTGTATGCGAGAATTATCAACTTAAAATGCCTCTGCTGCTAGTGGAAGGTGAGATATCCTATTTCTTGTGGCAGAAGGTGGGCTGGTTATAAGGAACAGCGAAGAAACACTGAGGATGGAAAATTGTTGACTTTGTGGAGGACAAACAGGACATTATTTGGACAGCCCGTTAGTAGGTTATTGTTGAGGTCGAGTTTACACCCAACTAGTGACTTTAACAGTGAGTGTGGAACTGCAAATTAGGGCAACTTTTATAGATCATTTCGAGTCGGCACAGGTTGCCAAAGCACTGATATAGACAAAGTGCATACACATATTTGTATCAAAGGACAGACTTATTTACTGAAGATTGAGTTGGTGTTCTCGTGACACAGAGTAGAGCCTATGCAAAACATTAGTAAATATCCCCCAGATTCATCAAAGTCCTGTTTTGCGAGTCCTTAATAGCGAATTTTAAGGAATCGCTATTAAAGACTCGCAAAACGGGATGCATGTAGAAATCGCAATATTTTTTGCGATTTCTACTGCTTCCTTATTTGCGATTCGCTAATCACGAATCGCAAATAAGGAATGACTTTCCCATTCATTCCCATGGGCCTAAAGGCCCATAGGAATGAATGGGGAGTCATTCCTTATTTGCGATTAGCAATTAGCGAATCGCAAATAAGGAAGCGATTTCAAGGATGCCAGGGTGTCCAAAGGACACCCTGTAGCACCCCTGAAATGGTAATGTACACTGGTGTTGCGCACACACATGTCCAGAGGACATGTGTGTGTGTAACATACAAATTAGAAAAATGCACTAAAGTGCATTTTCTAAGTTTTCGCTATTTACCACGTAGTTAGACTTCGCGGTAAATAGCGGCCCCAGATTGCGAATTCGCAATTTTAAAATGGTTCATGAATTGCATTTAAGGAATCTCAAATTGAGATTCCTTAAATGCAATTATTCGAAATTTAGCGATTTTTAGTATTGCGATTTTTGCATTTGGGATGATGAATCCCAAATGCAAAAATAGCACTCGCAAAGGGCCAGATTCTCAGAATCTGGTCCTTTGCGAGCCGATTTTGGCTTGATGAATCTGGCTATAAGTGCCCAAGATTTTTAGAAGGTGTGCAAGAAGATATGGGGAAAAGGAGATAATTGGAATAGAGGAAGAATAAAATGGGTTATAGGAGACTACAGATTGAAGTAACCCCTCTGGCGTTTCCTGCCCCAGTCCTTTTTACATAAGTTAGTGACGCTACACATCAGTGATAATCAGCTATATGTGACAGCTATGTTTGTCCTATACAAAACGCAACAAGTATGTAGCCATTAGGCCTGGTGGGACTTGGAGGGCAGGGTGACAAATTCTGCTTTTGCATTTTAATAATACAAGTCTTCCTTCCTTGATTGGTATGACACTTGGTTGGCAGACTTTTATGGTTACACTTACAAATCTTGAAAAATCAGACTTTAATAAGAATTATTTGTGTCAGTTAGGCAGCTCCACAAGAAATCCAGTTGTGTGGTAGGGGTATTGGCGAGAGGTGTAATGTAAGAAGCTGGTCCTCTACATGGCATAGGTTTTGTGATGCTTTAGGCTGCTTTCAAGCATCCTTACCTATTCTTGAGGATGGAGTGGTATTAGGCAGGAACTCACCACGGCTCTGTGGCCTTCAAACTTTTTAATGTTGCGACCCAAATCAGTGGGAAAAAAAATAATGTGGAACCCCCCTAGTCATTTTTCTCAATTATTCTGTTAAATAGGCAATGTTTAAATATGTCTAGACACATATTTAAACATTGCAGTTAAGTACTGTTACCGTTTTACAAATGCAGTCAAATACATGAATGCCAAACATACTGTTTTGGTTAGGGAGGCCTTACTAAGGTGTAAAGGTATCCACAGTGTGATTGTTAGAAATGGGAATGGGGTTTTGAAGAATATTTGGAGTTCTTTCCCTTTTGACACATACTCCAAACTAGGATGTAAATGATTAAAGATATTAGTGATGGCTCATTATCGAGCAGCTTACTGATGCTAATTTTTTCCCGCTTAAAACAAAGCACTGTTATCACCATAATGCTTTTTTTGGTCAGAGCCTGGCGCCACCCCCTCCCCCCCGCCAAGATCACTTCAGGCCCCCTGATGGCTGCCTGCCCACCAGTTTGTAGGCCCCTACAGCCAGGCTAAATTGAAATAAGTCAAAGTGGAGGTAAATGCCATCAGTAGAGAAGGTGGAGCAGTTCCTGAAGCCTGGAGTACTGAGTGGTATTTAGATCCTGGTGTACACTGCTGATAATAGATAGTGAAGTTGACATTTTACCTAAGCCTGTCAAACAATGAGCTGCTCTGTGGTTCATCATTTGAGGTGAAATGAAGCAAATGGCAGAAGGCAGTGGTTTGAATAATAACTAGGGCATGCGGTTTTACAGTATTTTTTTTTTAACATTTTCCTCTGTATGTATACTTATTTATTTTTCTTTCCTTTTATATGTAAAGATCCATTATTATTTTGTGCTTAGTGTAAAAAAAATCAAGCTTCAGTGGGACTATTTCCACATTTATTTAACTGACAAATGTGTACTCATTTTTTAATGTCCAATGAGTTACAGCCATTTACAGTACAATACAGCCATCTGAAGTCATTTGCATTGTAGAACAGCTTAAACAGCTGAACTGCTGTCATTATTTAAACTTAACTAGGAAACCATCTTTCTTTTTTAAACTTCACTGCCTGTCAATCCGCACAGCTATTGACCAAGTGCGCATGATTAACAGTAGTGAGAATCGTCCAAAAGAAAACTTATTTTCAGTATTTTTCCATCTTTAAAATAAATACATACAGGATAGCAGATAGTTTTCTGTCTGTATACATCTGTAAAAATCAGTAACAACGGAAAACTGGGAGCCATAATAATAATATGTTTGCCTTAGTAATTTAGTATATATAAATGAAAGAAACCCAACTGCATGAGTTCACTAAATTAGCTAAACATATTTGTATGATGAGACCAACGAGAGAAAAACGTAGTTATTTGTTGCATATAATAAAGAGTTGCACAAATGCCGACGCACAAACGCCATCAAAGGCTCAAACTTTAGAAAACAGGCATGACTTAAGGGACCAAAAAAGGTCAGGCCTTTACTCCCTTCGGCTTAGTAGTACAATTGGAATGCATTTTTTACTTTTTGGGAAATACCGGAGGATTCCAGGAGTGATTCTTGGAAACTGTGGCATTGGCTTCCAGTCCTCAGAATGCTTACTCCTCTCTCTGAGCAGATTTGCAAACACATAATACATACCATATATTATTCCACCATATAGGTGCAGTATTATACAAGCAAATGGTTTTTCAAGGATATAATAATGTTTTGTTAATACAAAAGATACATTTTGACTCGTAGAACCATCGAATTGCGCATCTAATCCGACTTGGGTGCACAAATGTATTTGTGAACTGAGAAATCCTGGGCTTAGAACCACAACGTATATTAAGAGATCTTTAGCAATTAAAACAAGATGTATGTGGTAAGAGAATGACAACCTAAGCGGAACACTCCAGCGCTCTCTCTTCAAATATTCTGATGAGCCACAATAGACATCTAGAAGGTCTTCCCAGTATTGACTCGAAATTGGTTAGAGAAGATAGTCAAAGAGGGGAGGGTCTTTGTAATAGCACCACTATACACAAGTGCAGCCCAGTGTTGAAGGCAAGTTCCTAAGAAAGCATCGTTCCTTGAGGAGGGGAATGGGCGGGCCTCCATGGAGAGGAAGAAGTTGTGTGGAAGAAGGGTTCTCCCATGGGCCAGGAAGGAGACACTGCCTTCTGCCTCACCTAGTGTGCCCTTCCAAGCATGCCTGCAGTACTGGCTGCAGCGGAGCATGGGTGCTGAGCATATGAGTGGCACATGTGAATATCAGTGGCAGAACATGGCAAAATGTGTGGCAGGAAGAGCGGAAGTTCACTCACAGAGAAAGCACGAGCTTGTGCTAGTGCATACACCATATGCCATGGTGAGACCTGCTGTGACGTGTGTAACAAGTGACGTCCTCCCACTTCAGAGCCAAATGTTATAGGTTTGTCATTGTGGCAGACGTCCACTGCAAAGCGAACGGCGCATTGCTGCACTTTTAGGGCTGCTCATCCATAACACGCATAAAAGAACGCACGCATGCACAAGTACACACATAACACCACCTTACTGCTGGTTTCTGTAAGGTCTGCCTGTCCGAGCACTAGAAACATCTTTTTTATGTATTTAGTTATTGTTATTTATCGAGGTGTTTTTCACAGGCTGCCTGCTGCCTACCACAGATTTGTATGAATGAATGAATGAATGATATTTTATTGTTGGTTACTGAAAACCATTACATAAAACCAGAAATACAAAAATCTTCACATTACAAAAGTTAAAATCAAGGAAATTTCAAAAATCAAATTATATAGTTACTCCAAGAATGCAAAGAAGCAAGGAAAAAGGTTCATGGGCCGGCAAAAGACTCTGTAATCCGACCAGTAGAAGTCATCAGCATTGCCCGTGCTTGGAAGATAAACTTCCCAAAGGCCGATTTGTACAAAATGGAAGTTAAGACCAGCCTATCAAGGTGAGGGCTAACGCCCCTTTGTGGGTCGTTAAAGTCCAGCAGGATGAGGTAAAACTGTCAGTCTGCCTTCATTCACAATACAAAGATGTGGGTAAAAGACTCTTTGAAGAGTTTAGTTTCAAGAAGTTTTCTGAATCAAAGATAGTTCTGTTCTGCTCTATTTGGGGGGGTGCAGGTGTTTAACCGGTTTAGGGCCTGGCCCTCCCAGGCACTGGCACTCATGTTTCAGATGCTTGTAATGATGTCCCGGGGTCAGATGTTAGGAGGCAGAACAAAGGCTCCTCATCGGAATACAATGTGGGCTGATGGAGCAGGGTTTTGAGAAAATAAAACCTGCTCCGATTGATTCCTCAGTAACATTTACTAACAGTGTGTTGTGAAAATTAACACGCACAAACACAAAAACACAGGTAAATGCTTTGCGCATGTGTGCACTAATATGAGACTAATGTATGCCAGACAAGGCCGCATTTGCATTTTGTTTTTCTTAAAAATATAAATAATTATGCTTTTGCACATTAATGCTCTTGCTAGAAAACATAATGTGGGATAGTGAAATGGCGGGTGGTAAACAGTGAGAAGTATACTTCGTGAAATGAATAATGTCTGTGTTCAATTCATTGTAGAGAAACTCATGGGCCTACATTCCTGCATGCCTGTAGTGAGTTAAAAAAGAAAATCATTAAGAATAAATAAGCCGAAAATCGAGCTCTGAGAGAGAAGTGGCAGAGGCTAAGGCTGATAACCTTCAAGAAAATATTTGTTTGTCTGCCACGTAACGGAAGTATGGCCATAAGAAGTGAGAGAAAAGTGCAAACTTCTTCCACAGAAAGCGACAGCAATAAACAATGAAAGTGTAGTGATTTGCAACATGTTATTTACCAAAGGAAAAGTGAAATCATCGGTCGTGGCTAACGTAATGTAATATATGAAAGACAAAGAGTGTTAAGAAAATATGAACGTGACTATGGTGGTGTGAAAGAACACCCCCTGAATCAACCAATGAGAGACTGAGTTTCTGTAAATGTTTCAACTACTGTGGGTTTGACATGTAGGTTTTAGGGTACAATTGAGGTGCCCTAGGGGTGTGGTTAGGGAAGCGTTGGGGAGAGTGTGAAGAAGCTTAGAGGGAGATCGTCCCTGTCTGTCGGTTTTGCTGAGGCCTACATGTTTCCTGTTGCTATCATGTAACCAGTATCGTGTAAATCTATGTTCCCTGAACCTATCTCGGGGGACCCCCTACTATCCCCCTGGCCAGGGGGTGGTATTTCTCTATTTCCTTAGGTTGGTATAGCTAATGATCCGTACTTTGCATACCTTGCAAATTAAATTTTTCTCTGAAACTTTTGTCTCTATGCCTATCCACTCCTTCGTATGCATTTTATTCATTTGATATGAGTTTGACACTGTTTGCCTTTGATAAATGTTCTCTCTCTCTCTCTCTGAGATTAATGCATTGTTTGCCTTGTGAATCTGTACATGTTGTGCTCTTATTTACTACATTATTTGGTGATAAACATTATTAACTTTACATTGAGTTTGTGGTTATTCAGTAATAAAGATAGATACATAGATAGTTCTCATTATTACCATCAACTTCTCAACTTTAGGTCCATCGACCAGAGGAAAGAAATTGATATGCAGACTCAGTTATGTATTTAGACTGTAAGATACGAGTCTGTATAATGAACAACTGATTTTGATTGTTCATTAATCTTGAAACTCACCCAGCGTCATTCAGCGGATATTAGTTTGGGTAAGTGTTGTATGGGCCAGTGAGTTGTTATTGATTATCAATCCCTGATTGGCGCTGGATCAGGGCCAGTTTTGTAGATATATCTGTCCTTTGCTCCGGTATGCCTTACGTATAGTGCTCAGTATCCTGAATTTTATTTTCTCGTCCACTGGGAGCAGGAGGGAGGCAAGCGGCTTGTCTGACTTTCGAAGATTCGAGAACAACCATCCTGGCATGGCATCTCATAGCTGCCAAGGTTTCAGAATGCAATGTGTGACATTTTCATACTTTCAGTGAAATTATGAGTGATATTTCAACAACCATGAGTGACATTTTCTCGTGAGCAAAGTCAAGTGATGAAGATGAGGCAAACATATAAATATCAGAAAATACACCCATTTGAGCAATGAGGCACTCGTCATTGAACTAAAGTGTGCTAACAGCAGGCAGCTGAAAACAGGGCAGAGTCAGACGGCGTGACTGCACAGTTCTCAGACTCAGTACACTACTGGCTGAGGGTGCAGGCAGCTCAGAATGATTGAAGCATTCATGTTATTGATTAATAACAGCCATAGCAAGTTAGCTGAACTACTAAAACACAGATGCCTTAGCCAGCCTTTTGCCAAGCTGGGTTCCCTGGATCCTCCCTTATGCCGGCAGTCAATCAAGCAGATCAGGATGCAGACCATCAGTGTGGGCTCCAGGGCCTTTCTGTCGCAAGTGGGACCTGGCCCACAACAGAAGGGATGTGAGGCCCCAACATTAACATCTCTTCTCAGCTGCCTAATTAAGAATCAACACAGTCAGCTGACTATCAGACAAGCTCCGGGCATCGGGCTAGCTTCAGGCTGAGGAGCACACAGTCCCACACAGGTCACAGCTGGCAGCCAGAGCTCTAAGGTGTGGTTTGTTAAAAACTACCCTCAGTCTAACACGTAGCACTTGGTAGGGCTGTGTACAGTGTATGCACGATGCAGCCAGTTTCATATACGTAGGTTATAACTGTCCTGATCACGATACTGGACAACAATTGCTCAGAAAAGAGGAGAGAGAGTTTCTGCGAAAACAGACAAGACAGCCCAAACATTGCTGTTGGGGTAAGTGGTGGATGTGTTGTGCAGCTAATATTATTAATGAAACGTAGTCCAGATAAAATATAGTTGTAGGGTTCTGCCCCAAAAGTTCGAAAGAGGGCTTAGACATGCAACCAATTGCAGTGAAATAGCAACACACACAATATTGCAACAGATTATAGCCAGACCTAATGATGGGTCCCGTCAGAAACAATTAGCCTGAGAGTATGAAAGCCGAAGCAGGCCCCACTTGAACAAACTTGGATTTTCTTTAATAACTGTTATATGTGTCTGCAGGTGAGGTAGGATGTTTGATTTAAAAAAACCTAGGTAAAAAAGAGCTGTACTGCTCATGCACTTTTACCTTCTAGCAGGCACCTGAAAGTTTGACCACCTTACCTCAGCCCTTACTGGTCTTCGCCGGCTCCATTCGAAAGACAAAATTGAATTACAAAGCTCAGCACACAGTATGTCCGCCTCACACTCATCCAAGGGTTAATGAAGCCACTCGTCGCTAATTATGGAAATTTCCATGTTTGGATCATGCAACCATGATCCCTGTTTTTCAGGCACCGTGGAAACCGTTTAACTCCCTGCCTTCAAATCTTTGCACTCGCACCACACACTTGACATTTTGAGAAGGGAAAAGCCAAGAAACTGGCGGCCCAGCCTGGTTACTATAATGTTATGTCACTTTCAGCGCGTGTCGCTACGTCCTGTCCGCTGGTGTGAGCAGCTCCGTGGCCCAGGGCTGTGATTCCACTCATGGCTGCACCAACACTCTCCCGCAGCAGCCATGCGAATGTATGATGTTACCACGCGATCAAAATTATCGCGGTACATCACAACGCAGCTTTTACAGCGCAAGTCGTTACCACGACTTGCGCTGTAGGGTGCTGGACTTCGGAATAGTATTATGTACTATTCCAACTCCAGCCTATGTACAGTAGGGAAGGTGTTGGAATAGTAAATCTACTATTCCTTAGTCTAGAGCTCCCTCCAGTGCTAGTCGTGGTAACGACTTGCGTTGTAAAATCTGCGTTGTGAAGGCACTGCGGTGTTTTGACCGCGTTGTAAAGGTTGTTTACCCAGCCATGCAGTTCCACTCGTACCGAATCTTTTATGCGCCAGCCGGCAGCCACGTGGTGCGAGCTCAGCTAAAGCTGCAGGCTCCTAGCTGTGCTAGCTGAAAACGGGCCCTAGTCAGGATGTTGATTGAGCAAATTAAACCCCATCACGCTGAAATGTGTTACCCTAACGCTTGATGTATGGTACTTGGTAGGGTTGGCATCTTCAAAGGCTGTTAATCAGCTTCCTTGGAAGCATGGTTGATCCTGTTGCAATTATCTAAGTGCCCAATGGCCTAGCGTCTTAGTTCATTCCTATGAGCCATTTAAACGAGAAGGAGAAATTGTCAAAGCATAGTGAGCTACAAGTTGCTGTCATTTAATCACTTTTATTGACCCTAATAACCCATGCCAAAATGTATTAGAGGAAAAAGTAAAAATTACAGTAAAATAAGTTTCTCCTCAAGTGAAAGACTGTTTTCCAAAAAGAAATATCATGAATAGCATCAATAAAAACGTGACTTAGGTCAAGTTTTATCTTTTGCCTAAATAAAAGGAAATTTGCAGAACGCATGAAAATGGCAATTGTTTGTGTGTACAAAAAATGGCTCAATTAAGGCCAGGTAAATCAGATAATCAAGAGAATGAGAGGATGTAGCCTTACGGCTACAGCTGCCGACTTTTGAACTGGGAAACCATGGGGCAGATTTACAAGCTCCCTGCGCCACCACTACGTCACTTTTCATGACGTACTTGTGGCGCAGGGGGCTCCTCCATATTTACAAGGAGAGGAAAAGCCACCCTGCGTGACTTTTCCTCTCCTTGTAAATACGGCCCCTTCACACGCAGCACTGCGCGTGGAAGTGGCGTTCCATGGGTGTTGCTGTGGGTTTTCCCACGCAACACCCATGAAAGAAGACACATCTCCAGATTGATGAGAAATCACAAATCTGGAGATGCGAGTCAATGCTACGCCACCCTAGAGGTGGCGTAGCGAGGCGCAACGAGGAGAAATATTTTCATTTCTCCTCGTTTTTTCCTCTTCCAATGCGTGCTGCATTCTACAGCACGACTTGAAAGAGGAAAAAGCCTCTTGTGATTTTTTTTGTGCAAGAAGGTGCTCCTTCCTGCTCAAAAACAATCTCCCTATGGCGCAGGCATCCTTGCACTATGGTGCAAGGGTGCCTGCGGCAGCGCATGGCTACAGTTTGTGTGCCAGCGCTGGGGAAGCACAGAGATGCGACATATTGTTGTAAATATGTGGTATCTCTGTGCTTTCCAAACTAACGCAGCACGGCGCAGCAAAATGACTTGCTGCACCATGCTGCGTTACTTTGTTGTAAATCCGCCCCGGGTGCGTGGACTCAGCTATAGAATTGTTAAACACCACGCACACACGAGTTATACTTTAAGATGAATCTTTATTCCCGGAGCGCCGGGAGCTACCAGCTTGCCTGTTGCGGTCGGCGCCAAAGAAACAATATGGCCGCCTTCCGCTTCCCGTCCCCTCGCTTCCTGTTCCGGGGACGGAACACTAGACCGCTACTACATATCTCCCCCCTTTATGCATTACCAAACAATATAACAAAGTTCTTACTTCCAGTTCATATCATAGTCCTTGAACTTCTCCGGTACCTTTACTCTGCGTCCTGCACGGGTCTTCACACTCGGATGTATGACGTTATAACGCATACTATTACTCCGCAGACCATTACAACGCGACTTTTACTCCGCATACCGTTACAACGCATAGCGCCTTGGGGCGCTGGATAGTGGTAAGTATAATTTTCTATTCCAACACCAGTCCCCGTGGACACTAGGGAAGGTGTTGGAGGGAAAATTAAACTTATTCCCTATCCT
Source organism: Lissotriton helveticus (assembly GCF_964261635.1). NCBI lineage: Eukaryota > Metazoa > Chordata > Amphibia > Caudata > Salamandridae > Lissotriton > Lissotriton helveticus. The sequence goes on along the minus strand of NC_136067.1, from coordinate 489,176,870 downwards.
ACAGCGCCCCCCAGCGCAATGCGTTGTAACGGTATGCGGAGTAAAAGTCGCGTTGTAATGGTAGTGCGGAGTAAAAAATGCGTTGTAACAGGTGTATACCCTTCACACTCTCACCATTTCTTTCTCCGTCCAATGCCTCATTCTCTGTTTGCTCTCTTAATCCTTCTCCATCTCTGTCCGTCACTTCCCTTTCTTCTTCTACCTTGCATCCGCTTCTCTCTCTCATTCTCATTCCTTTATCTCCTTCTCCATCTGCCACCTGCTGTACTCCCTCTTCAACATTCTCTCCATACCCTTCGCTACGTTCACTTTCTCTTTCTTCGTCGACATGCTCTGCTCCTTCCATAGTCTCTTCTTCCCACTTCAAGATCTTGCTGCACTTCGCCATTCTGTCCATTGACCATATTTTTCCGTCACTTAGCAGGGCTGATCGGCCGTAGGGCTCCACCACTTTCAAGGGTGGAGAAAACTTGCTCTCTCCTTTTCTCTTCAAGATGGCCAGCTTTACTCGAAGCCAATCACCCTTCTCCAGCTCCACTCCTTGAGTGTTCCGTCTCTTGTTGTAGTGAGCTGTGTATACCTCTTGCGCTCTTTCCAGATTTCTTCTGACCACAGCTGGTGACCACTTGCTCTGCACCACTAATTTCCTCCATGCCGTGTTGTCTTTCGTGAAAGCTTCCCTTCCTCTTAAGACCTTGAAGGGACTGTATCCCGTGCTCCCAGGTGTGATGCGATAAGCCCAAATCATCTTCTCCACTTCTTTTTCCCAATCCAGACCATCATCTATGGCCGCTTGGATGGTGCCCATGATCACTCGATTGAATCTCTCCACTTGGCCATTTCCAGCGGGGTGATAGATGGGTATGTGTTTCACTTCAATGCCATTTCTGTCGGTAAAGGCAATCCACTTCGCTGAAGTGAATTGGGGCCCGTTGTCGCACGTAATTATTCTTGGGATTCCCTCCCTGACAAACGTGGCACGTAAGAAACGCACCACAGCTTCCGTGTCTGCGTGCTCCATAATCTCCACTTCCGGCCACTTTGAGTATTTGTCGATGATTACTACCGCATATTTCTGAGTTCCAACTTTGTCGAGGACTGGACCCATAATGTCCACTGATATCATTTCCCACGGTCCATCCGGTACCGGGAATCTTCCCAAAGGCGGTCTCAGCATGCTCTGTGACTTGTCCGCTTTTGCACATGACTCGCACTTTCGCACATGACGTTCCACCTGTACATCGATGGCCGGCCACCAGTATGCTTGTCTGGCAAGGGCTTTCGTTTTCGTTATGCCCTGGTGCCCTTCATGCAGTAGTGACATCAGATGATCCAGAATGCTCTGTGGAGGAACCACCTTGTCACCTCTGAGTAAGAATACGGGGTTCTCCGCCAGTGACAGCTCGTCCCGGACCTCCCAGTACCTCCTTAGTTCTTCTTTCAGGTGTCTTTTTTCCGGCCATCCATGGACTACATACCCTTTTACTGCCTCTAAATCTGTGTCCTCCTTGTACGCTTTTTCCCATTCCTGCGCACTTATCACCTCTTCTGAGTCTTGGATAGTGGCCACCACATATCCTTCCCAGTTCTGTCTGTCTCGCTCCGTGCTCCATCCATGGCCGCTGCTCTACTCAGGAAGTCCGCGACTTTGTTCTGCGGTCCCGGAATGTGTTCAACCTCATAGACAAAGTCCAACAATCTGAGGGTCATCTTGGCAATCCTGGGTGTCGCGTGATCATGGCCGCTGGACGTCAGTACTCGGACCAGCGGTTTGTGGTCCGTCTTCACCAGGAACTTGGCTCCCCACAAGTACTGTCTAAATTTCTCCATCGCCCAGACTACAGCCAGCATTTCTTTCTCCACCACACTGAACTTCTCTTCATTGGGAGCTAGCGAGCGAGAGGCGAAGCTGACTGTCGACATCTCCCCGGATTCCGACTTCTGCATCAGGACTGCCCCCAGGCCGCGGTCACTGGCGTCCGTAGTGAGGATGGACACTGCACTCGGGTCGAATCCTTTGAGGGGAATGGCGGTGCTCATCTCCTGTTTGAGGGCATCAAATTCCATCTGCTCGTCTTTCCCCCACTGAAACTTATTATTTTCCTTAAGTAGTTGGCGAATAAAGTGAGTTTTTGTGGCGAAGTGGGGAATGAATTTGCTGTAATATTCGGCCATTCCCAGAAATGACCGAACATCTTCTTTCTTGCTAGGAGTGGGGGCCTCCTGGATGGCTTTCATGTTCGTTCTTTTAGGTGTAATCGCTTGTCCACTCACCTCGTGACCTAGGTACGTGACGGATTGTACACCTAAGTTGCATTTGGACCACTCAGCCGTAAGGCCATTGTCTTGCAGCGTTTGTAATACCTTGTGAAGTTTCTCATTATGGTCTTGCTTTGACCTGCCCATCACTAAAATGTCGTCCTGAAAGAATAGAACATCCTTTAAGTGTTTTAACAGTCTGTGCATGATCTTCTGGAAGACTGCTGCGGCGGAAGCCAGGCCGAAGGGCATCCTCACAAATTCGTAGCAACCAAAGGGTGTGATAAAAGAAGTGAGATGGCTGCACGATGGATGCAGTTTCACTTGATGGTAGGCTGACGACAAATCCACCGTGGAGAACCATTTGACATCTTTCGTTTTTGCCAGCATTTCATTGATGCGTGGTAGAGGGAATTTGTCTATGACAATGTTTTTGTTCAATTCCCTGAGATCCACGCATAAGCGTACTTTGCCGTTCGGCTTCTGGGCTACCACCAAGGGTGAGAGCCATTCTGCACTCTCTATTGCCCTGATCACTCCTTCTCTTTCCAGTCTGTCCAGTTCCGTTTGCACTGCTTCCCTACTGCGGAACGGGATGTTCCTTACTTTGTGCACGACGGGCTCAGCTCCCTCTTTTAGCTTAATGATATGCGTGTATTTACCTAGTTCACCAATCTGGCCGTTGAACACCTTGGGGTACGCCTTCTGCCACGACTCTACATCTTCCTTGTTCTCCATGTCCATCAGCAAGATTTTTTCGATTCCTCCAGGGTTGAGCTGGATTCCCAACGCTCCTTGGTCCTTCCAGCTCAGCACCGAGGGGCCTTTCTCTGCCACATATAGTTTGCAACTTGCGTGGCGTCCTCTGAATTCGAACGTGAGCGGACAGTACCCCAACATGGGAATTCTTTGTCCGGTATACGTGACTGGACGCACATCCATCGGTAGTAGGTTCTCTTTGATCCTCGGTGCGAATAAGTCCTCCCAAACTTTCCTTTGTATGATGGAAATGGGCGCCCCACTGTCCGCAATCATCTCCATTGGAATTCCGCCGATGTGCATGTCCAGCCTGGGCCTATCTGTGTTCGACCCTTCCATTTCCAACACTTGGACATCTATGTACAGGAACTCCTCTTCCTCCACCGTGTCTTCCTGGTCGCTTGCATCTTCACGTCGCCCTTGGTCCACATAACGTACCATCGCGTTCTTCGGCTTTCTGCGGCACACCTTTTCGTAGTGTCCGAAAATGTTGCAATAAGAGCATTTGGCTCTGAACGCAGGGCACGCCTTGTCATTACCTAGATGGGCATTGCTGCCACACCTGTAACAGTGGGATCTACCTCCTTTGTTAGACTTGTTATCCGACTGGTTTTTTGTGAGGTTGTTGGATTTTCCACCTCCCTGATTCCTCTGCGTCTCATTATGCCTCGATCGTTCACTTCTAGTAGGTGTCATTATCTTGCATACCGTTTGCGACTCTCCTGCTTCTCTCTTTGCTGCTTGAGCGCACCGTCGTGATAATTCTGCTTTCTTGACCATCGCCCAAATTTCTTTGAGTGGAGCATCTCCGTTCACCCACAACTTTTCCTGTATGTGAGAACTGGACCTGTGCATGATAATCTGGTCCCTGATTAGTTCATCGTGAAGCGTGCCAAACTTACACGTGAGGGCCAATTTCCGCAAAGCTACGACGTACTCGTCCACCGTCTCACCATTCTTTTGCTTCCTCTGAAAGAAGTTGTATCTGTCGATTGCGACGCACACCACCGGTCTGTAGTGTGCATCCAGGTCGGCAATTGCGTGACTAAAGACGTCAGTGTCCGTGGCAACCCTCTCACCTTTGACTATGGTGTCATACACCCTGATCCCTTCCGGACCTAAATTATGCAGTAAGATCTTCTTTCTCCTCTTGCTCGAAAACGGGGTATCACCTTCTTCTTCCAATGCCTCCAGATAGTTAAGGAAGTACCTCTTCCAGTCTTCCCATTTCATCTCCGGTTCGCCCCCTTTTGTCAGAAACGGTACCAGTTGCGTGAGGGATGAGGTCAGGGCTGCCATTGCTGGCGCGTTCCCCCTGTCTGTCGCAGTAGTGATCGCCCGACTGGGTGGGCTCCCCGGCGTGTGTTGTCTCGCTGCGTCCTCTTCGCTGCGCTCTCCGTCGCTCTCCTCCCCCTGGGCTCTCTCAGTGGGGTTCGATAGCTCTGGTCGGCTGCCCCCCTTATCTTGGTGTGAGGAGCCCTGTGCTTCAGCCAGTGTCCGCTGTTCTGCCAGGGTGCCTGGCTAGCTGCCTGTGACCAGGATGGTCCGATTCCCGCTTTGGCCTTGTGCACCCTGCGTGAGTGCCTCTTGTGGCGTTTGTTGTGCCCTGCCCCCCTGTGGTGACTACGTGGTCGGGGCTGCCGTGTACCTCGCTGCTCAGGGTGCAGGCTCTGGCATGCTGTTGCCTCTCTGGGGTGCCGGTTCGTTTTCGCGCCTATGATTCGTTTTCGCGCCTTTGGCGTGCAGCGCGGCGGCTCCTCTGCCGCGCTCCGGGTGTCTCTGCGTTCTCTCACGCTTGATGCGTGTAACCGTCTTCGTGTGCGTGGTTGTGGGTGTTACAATCCCACCCTCGTCGCCATTATAGAATTGTTAAACACCACGCACACACGAGTTATACTTTAAGATGAATCTTTATTCCCGGAGCGCCGGGAGCTACCAGCTTTCCTGTTGCGGTCGGCGCCAAAGAAACAATATGGCCGCCTTCCGCTTCCCGTCCCCTCGCTTCCTGTTCCGGGGACGGAACACTAGACCGCTACTACATCAGCATCCTGTGATTCTGGGCAAATCACTTAATCTTCTCGTGCCTACCAAAAAATAAATGTCCTAGTTTAACGCAACTGGTGCTCATATAAAGCGCTCCAATACCTTCGGGTCGAGTTCGCGCTACATAAATCTGCACAAAAAAATCAGAGCTTTAACTTCGGATCCATTTTTCAGTACCGTGACAGAAGTAACTAATACTGTATGTACAAGCGAAGCGGCCCATGACAAGCGTTTAGGAGATATAATTGTGAACAATAGTGAAAGAACGCGTTTGCATTCAGCTCAAGTTCATTCACTCCGTGCCAGGCGTACAAAAGCGATGTGCTGAGTCACGGCCACGGGGGTGATACAATCACGGTGAGAAGGAGCGCGGCTCCTCCTGAGGGCCGGGCCTCTTGCTTTTTTTCCTCTCATGATTTGTCCTGCATTAATGTAGCCCGGCCCTTCCTCGCAGCTCCCCCACCCCCTATCTCGTCAGGCGGGTGAATAAAATAAAGCCCAACCTTTCACTGCTTTCTGACTCGGAGTTAACTTCCGCAAGCACAGTCCACAGCGCACTTCTTGAGCCGAAATCCCTGCGGTGAGTAGTTCGGGGTCCGCCGTTCTGTGGTGTGTACTGACTGTTGACTAACTCCCTAATTTGCCCCCTGGGCAAACGGCCCACGCTGTTTTGGGGGCTGCGGGGGGGGGGGGGAGAGTACGAGGCAGCAGATGAAGGGCACTCGGCGCAGCGTGTAGATGAGTTGTCGTGTAAGAGACCTGTCGCATCTCCGACAAGGAGAAGCGCCAGCTGCACAGAAGCGCGTCGGTGTCTAGCAGACGTGTCTCGGGGCGCTCTCGTCATGAGTCTCCGGTCCATACATCCAGGGCCACAAGTCATGTACTGAAGGCCGGCCCTATCTCCTCGTGATCGGCCCTCACGTCGCTTAGAGATCTGCACTGGTAGCAGCAGTCAGAAACCAATTGATATTATACACTTCTTGGGCGAGTCCCTTGTGTCCGCTGCCCTCCTGAGACTGGCAGTGTGACCAGGACTTTTAAATGGGCGGGGTCCTGCCGGTGCCGAGAACCAGCAGTTCTAAAAAGCAGGTGCTCAGATGGGTCTCTATCGGGCTGAGCATTTTTGCCCTCAGGGTGAAAACACAAATCTTAACTCTGCAGCAGTACTACCCATCATTGCCTTTGTAGTAACTTCAAAGAGACTCGTTATAGTTCTTTCACGATCTCCTCACTTCAGAATGGAGACATTTTCATGATTATATGCAACGAAGCCGCAGTTGTTGCCTATTTATTTTATACAACTAACAACCATTGGCAAAACCAATAGGCCTGGCTTCTTGTAGGTGTAATGTTGCTTGTTGTATTGTATATCGGGATGGAGTGATAGAAACAGCAAAATACTTGACGTGTGGCACCCTATGCTGAGCACAGATTTTTAGCTGAGTTGTTTTTAAGCCACACCCTTAATTACATCGACCACACCCTATTTAGAGACCCCCCCCAGTTTTTTTATCCCACTTAAAGCCCTGAATGTGAGCATCCACTCCCTCGCGCTGATAGTATCCTGAAGCTCTCGAGTTAAAGAAGTAGTTTTTTTTTGTTCAGTAATTTTTATTGAAAAAAAGACATATATATATAAACACGATTGTGTTGTGGATACACAGCAGGCAAATGCTCGGCCTTTGACTTAGAGTAACTTACGTAGAATGTGAAAATATGATGTACTTTGTATTGTAGCATTTATGTAGTGCTTCAAACCTCTGTGTGGGGCGATGAAGCACATTTTCAAATGAGTCTCACATTACACCATTGGGGAGCGTATGTCTGGCAGAGTACTGGATTTGTCGTGGGTCTATGAGGGAAACGTTTTGGTGTTTTGCCTCGGTGACTAGAGAGGTTCTCTTATCTTGTTTTCGGAAGCAGCGCGATGAATAAGTGGCTGTGAGGGATAGGCTCACAAATTACCATATCAGTAGCTACACAGCTCCAGACTAAGCGAAGTGGGTACACCATGTGTACACCAAAGGTGGGGGAGCAGACTTTACAGCACGGGCATTACAATGTAAGGCCTTTACCATGCATACCATAGCAAGCCTTTGCTACAAAAATGCTTTTATAATGCATGCCTTTACATTGCAATGTAAGTGTATGTGTGTGTGTGTATATGTTATATGTGTGTGTATATATATATATATATATATATATATATATATATATATATATATATTTCACTGAAAAAAACAGGTTTCCGTGACGTTATAGTAAGAAATTAGCATTTATAATATCTTAGAAATTCACAGAAAAACCACAGGTTTCAGGGACGTTATAGTTAGTTGGACATTTCACTCATACAAAACCAGAGAAATGTGGCTGTTGTAGTTAGTTGAGCTAACTATAACTCACGCCCCGCAATGCACTACTGATGATGACACATATTACATGACTCATGAGATGGTCAGTGACATCACTGATGACACTATCCAATGATTGTAAGTAATTTGTAAGAGCTTATGATTGTCAAACATATATACTAAGGCACTACAAAAGTTAACATAGTACACTAGGTGCACTACTGAGTTATACTACATCTAATATATATTATGTGAGTGGCTGTATATATCCTTGTGCGTATGGGTGTGTGTGTGGCTGTAGTGGTCTATAAGTGGGTGGGTGAGTGACATGCTGTGTGAGTGGCTGTACTGGTGAGTGAGTTGATATGGCTGTATGGGTGGGTGAGTGGCGGTATGATTGGCTCTATAAGTGGGTATGTAGTTACTGGGTGTGTGGGTGTCTGAATAGCTGTATGAGTGAGTGACTGGCCGTGCAAGTGGCTGTATGGGTGAGTGAGGGGCTGGTTGAGTGGTTGTTTGGTTAAGTGAGTTGGTGTGTGAGTGGCTGTAATGGAGAGTGAGTGTCTGTGAATGGCTGCATAGGCGGGTATGCGTGCGCGCTTGTATGGATGTGTGAATGTACGTGGATGTCTGGGTGTGTGAGGACTGGGTGGGTGAGTGGCTGTTTTGAGAGGCTGATTGTGTGAGTGACTGTAGGTAAATAAGTGAGTGTGAGTAGCTGTATGAATGAGTGTGGTAAGTGACTGGCTGTATGTGTGAGTGACTGGTTGTATGAGTCCCTGTACAAGTGAGTGGGTGTGTGAGTGGCTCTATGGAGAAACAAGTGAGTGTGTGAATACTGTTATAGGTCTCTTAATTTGTATGTGAGTGGTTGTGCAGGTGTGTGAGTGGGCATCCAAGAGGTTGTATGGGGGTGTGAGTATGTGTGTGCGTGGTTGTGTGGATGATATTGTTTGAGATGTCATCAGTGATGTCACTGACCATATCATGAGTGATGTCATAAGCAGTGCATTGCAGGGTCATAAGTTATAGTTAGCTCAGGTAACTATAACTGATGAATTTCACTGGTTTTGTACAAGTGAAATCTGAGCCTAACAATAACGTCCCTGTTGGCGTTGTTTTTTCTAGTGAATTTCTATGGTTTTTTAACTAGTAGTCATGTTTGCATAGTGGTGGAGAAAGGGGGCGGGCCTGTGACCAGCTCTCAGTAATCCTGCTGTGTTGGACTTACTGGAGGTAACATGAGGGCTTCTGGGCCCCAGAGAACCGTCAGCATCCAAGAGGACTTCATCCCCCAACCAGCAGTGTGCCAGGAGGTGCATTTGCAGAGTGGTGAAGAAAGGGGGCATGGCCTCCAAAGACCTCTCGCAATCGTGCTCTGTGGGACTTACTGGAGGTAATGGGGGGGCTTGTTAGCCACAAGGACCCTCAGCATCCAAGGGGACTTTGTCCCCCAAGCAGCAGTGCACCAGGAGGTGCGTTTGAAGAGAGATGGATAAAGGGGACGTGGCCCCTGGGACTTGCCGGTCTTTTTTTTATTTATTCGAGGGAGGGCACATGGCCCCCCTCCCAGGGCTGATTTCGACCTCTTCCCCCGGGGCAAGACATGTTTTTTTATTTTAAAAAGCTTAAAGGGAGAGGGACTGAGCAGCCCTCTTCCCGGGTCGATTTCGGCCACAGGTACACAATGCCCCAGGGTCTAGCCTCTAGTGTGGGTGCCGTGGTCCCACCCAGTGCACACACTTATATGTGTTGCGTCCGCGGGGGAGCCTTAAGGCCCGCGGTCCTTGCTGCTCCCCGACTCCTGCAGGAGATTTGACAGAGAGGGAGCTGCTGAACATGCAGCTCATTCTCTGTTAAAGCAATTGTGCTCCACTTTGAGCAAGCAAGAGCAAAATGCTCTTGCTTGTTCAAAGCTGAGCACAGTTTGCTAGGGCTGGGCGGGAGCGGTAAAGCTCCCGCCAAGCTATGGCAAACCGCTATGTCCCGAACATAGCAGGAGCCGTCTTTGGGAGTTGGTGGTCCCCAGGCCATCTTTCCAGGAGGGGGACAGCGTGGCCGTCCACCTTTGCAGTACACAGCCCCGGGGAGGCGGTAGTCCACGGGGCTGCTGAGGGCCGCGCAGCCTTCTGTCTTTAATTAAAAAGAGTTGCCATGGGGAGATGGCAGTCCCCAGGGCACAGGGTTGATGAATGGGCAACCCCACATTTTTTTTTAAATGAAGCCCCGGGAGGTGGTGGTCCAGCAGGTAAATTAAGCCCCAGGAGGGAGGGCTCATGCGCCCCCCTTTTTTATTTCTATAATGCCCCCGGGACATGGCCCCCCAGGGGGCTGATTAAAAACGAAGTGCAGGAGTCTGCGCTTTTGTTTTTTTAAAATTTTTGGTGGGATTCAGAGGTCCAGTGTGACTTTTCATGAAGGGTTTTAAAAATATGCTTTTTGGGACCTGTGGGGAAGCTCCCCTACCCCGCCCCCCAAGAGGCCTATGGGATCAGAGTGTTTCTACCCTGTCTGCTTTTCCTCCTTTTTTTTTTTTTTGTTTTTAAATTGTTCAACTGTGTCACAGGATGGCTGCCACCACTCATTGGTTTGAAGTGTTGGCAACCAATCAGATCTCAGCTGGAGGTACAGCAGGGGCAGCAAAACCTTTGCGTCCCCAGTTGTATATCTTAAAGCCTTTAAATACCTCTGCAACTACTGAATGAATTTACAGCAATCCACAAAAAGGTTGCTTTCTAGGCCAACAGCTACCTTTCTGCCAAATTTGGTGGAATTCCGTTCAGCAGTTCGGGCTGTATCCTTGTCTAAAGTTTCCTATGGAAATGAACATTGGGAAAATGTTATTTGGGAACCCCCTTTTTCTCTCCCCCCCACTTGACAGATCACCCCAAAATTTTCAAGACAGCAGCTGATGTGACTGACCCATTAGGTTTGAATATTTTGCAAACTGCGCCAAAGATATTGGCAAATCATAAAACGCTCTTCCATGGAAACTAGGTTCTAACTATAGCTACCTCCTGGTGACCGATATATGGGTTAATGATGGGTATGCAGTGGTAAGGAGGTTTTTAGGGTGTAGGTGTGGGCAAGGGTATTGGGTAGTAAGGGTGTTTTTAAGGTGCAGAGGTGGATAGGGGTACTGGTCGTGAGGATGTTTTTAGGGTTTAGAGATGGGTAAGGGCATTGGGCGGTAACTGTATTTTTAGGGGTGTGTAAGAGTGCTGTGTGGTAAGGATGTTTTTTAGGGTTTATGGGTGGGTAAGGGTATTGGGTGATAAGGATGTTTTTTGGGGTCAGGGATAGGTAGGGGTATTGGGTGGAATGGGTGTGTTTAAGGTTGGGTAGGGCTATTTGGTGGTAGGGGTGGATAGGAGTATGGAATGGTAAAGGCAATTAAAGCAAGCATTGGCGAAGTCAAAATGCTTGCATATGCGACATCTACTGGGTTTATCAATTTTTTTACACGTTGCACAGCAGCGCTGGCTTATAGTTTTTTTTAAAGTGCTATGATGCGGCCAGTGTTAACTGCGTCATAGTAGTTTGGTCCTTTACTTCATGTTGCACTGCAGCCTGCACTGCTGTGCAACATGTCTAAAAAAAAAAAACTAAAAAAAAAAACGTTGACTGGTAAGAAAGGATGGGACGATGAACAACAGTGGAGGAGGACAGTAAGACAACAGAGGGCGAGAAGGAGGCGGGCAAACAACGACACTGAGAGGAAATGCGACTGCAAAGACGTACACTCTACTCTGATGGATACCATCGCCCCAGCCAAAGTAGCGAAAATCACAAGAAAAACTCCCTCGCCCCTTGGTTCTCTGAGACCCTCGGAGTGGAAAAAAGTAGATGTAAAAATAATAGAATGCTTATAGAGAACAGACTACAGCCCGATGGCCATACTGGCATATAAGAAAGCCCTGAAAGAGCTCCACAAATTAATGCGGGTGGCAAGGAGGGATTACTTGATGAAGCGCATTAACAACGCGGGAAACTCGGGCAAGGAAATCTTTAGGATCATCAGCTCCTTTACCAAACTGGTGGAGCTGGAAAACTCAATACAGCCCTCCCCCCCCCCCTCACTATGTGCGAAGCTATCAGACTTTTTCGACAATAAAATTCGGAAAGTCTACAACACCTTCACACTGGCGGTAGAGACAGAAAAATCAGAAGGAGGGGTATCGATAATTCCAAAGATACCTTCTCGGAATTCCTACCTATTTCCCAACTAAAATCCCTGGCAGAGATCCTGAGATGTAAGTCAGGGTCCCCGGAGGATCCATGCCCTGCAAAGTTGTGGAGGAACCTGGCTCACCTGGTGAACCACGCTCTGAAATATATGTGGAACACATCAATTTCTTTGGACATCTTCCCTGATACATGGAAACATGCCCTGTTACTGCCCTTGCATGAAAAAATCCAATGCTGATCAGGGGGAGCTAAACAACTATCGCCCAATCTCACTATTACCAGCACCTGCAAAGATATTGACAAAATGATACAGCGGCAGCTGGCCAACTTCATTGAGGGGTATGACATTCTGCATGAGACACAGTCCGGTTTTCGGGTCGGCTTTAGTACCGAAACTGCACTGCTAGAGGTGGCAGTCAGTGAGAATGACTGTGGATGCAGGAGCATCGGCTATGCTGGTGCTTTTGGACTTATCCGCAGCTTTCAATACTGTGGACCACCAAATTCTGGTAGAGAGACTCCAAGCAATAGGAATTGAAGGAATGGTACTCACCTAGCTGAAGTCCTATCTAAAAAAATTGCACGTAGTAGGTCGCCCTCCAACCCTTTCAGTCGGAACCCAAGCCACTATGGTTCTGGTACCTCAGTGATCGGCCCTGAGCCCGCTTCTTTTCAACATATATCTGGCCCCCCCTGTTCTCGCTCAAGGCAAATTTGGATGTGAATGCAATATCATATGCCGACGACACCCAGCTGGTGTTCTCCTTTAAGGATCAGTCTGTGGACTCCTTCATTAGGTTTAAGGGTTGTTTGAGGGACATCTCCCATTGGATGAACAATAACAAAGTTAAACCTAATGCAGAGAAGACAGAGGTGTTGTTCTTTGGCAAGGCTCTTCCGCCGGCAGCTTGTCTTTGGTGGCCGGCGGAAATGGGCCTGCCACCTACTCCAGCAATCACGGCAAAAAACGTGGGCGTAAAATGGGAAGCGGATCTCTTTCGCAGCCCAAGTTCGGCAGGTGACAGCCGCATGCTTCGGCAAATTGAGAGGCCTGAGGAAATTCTTACATCTTCTGCCAGAGGACTGTCGTAAAGTCATTGTCCATGCAACAGTGACATCACGGCTGGACTATGCAAACTGCCTATACCTGGGTTTGCCCACCTATGTGGTCAAGAGACTACAAATGGTATAAAATGTGGCTACGAGATTAATTAGGCGAGTACCGTTTCGGTACCTCATCTCTCCGCATATAAGACCGCTCCACTGGCTGCCGGTAGCGAAAAGGATTGAGTTTAAGGCCTTAACAATGGCCTTTCGGGCACTGCATGGCAAATGTCCTAGGTACCTTAAACACAGTCTATGCTGCTACCAACAAAAGTGATCACTGAGGTCCAACTCTCAGAACTTGCTTTGCTAAAGCACGCATGGGGGCAGATCTTTCACAGTGGTGGCGGCCAAGCTGTGGAACTCCCTGCTGAATAATATCCACCTAATCCAATTTGAACCGGTTGTCAGGAAAAACCCTGAAGACCTGGCTCTTTAGCCTTGGTTAGATCTTTTGGCTATGCATCTCTCTTGTTCCCCCCCCCCCCCGCTATAGCGGCGGGAAACCTCTGTTTGAGGTAGCTGTTGCGCTCTATAAATACTGGTATTATCATCATTATTATTATAGGAACAAAGAAAAAAAGTACCACCACAAAAATACCTGGCCAATGGAAGAACATTGGCCGATGACTGGATATTGTATTTGGTCCATGCTCCACAGCATGGACCAACACATAACAGAAAGTGAAACCGGGGGGTGCTTGTGTGGCACTGACCAATAAGAGGTAAATAAATTAGATGGATGTTGCACACAACCAATGGTAAGTAATGGGAGGGCTGTAAGCTCCTTTTAAGATTTTTGTTTGGCATTCAACCAAACTGTTGTGATATGTGGATTTCACTTACCTTATATATGATTGCTTTACATTGTAAAGGCACGCGCAGTAAAGCACTGCGCAGTAAAGCACTGTGTAACAGAAATGTATGGTAAAGGCATTGCATGGTGATGGTAGTGTGGTAAAGGAATGCATTGTTAAGTCATTCAACCCCAAAGGAGTATCCTAGAAGGACCTGTTAACCTTTATGGCAACACTCATTAGAGAGATGCTTTAAATGAGTAAAGTGATGCCACTTGAGCAGGGGTGGGAGTGGTGATGTGGGCAGTAGCCTGTGCACCTTTCGTAAAGGCAGTCTGCTGATGCTGTCTGCTGATGTATAAGTAGACCTCGTGAACGAGGAAAGAACTGTAAGAGCAATCCAGGCTGGAAACCTAAGAAGAAACTACACAATCTTTAAAAGATTTAGATTCCTCCTATATTTATTAGGCCGACGAGAATCAAGACTTTCAGCTGGGGTTCGTGCCCAAGCCCCTCTCCTGCTCCTGGAAGTGGGGTAACCATGGTCGGGGAATGGCTCAGACCCACCCTACACATGCACGGGTGAAAGCGGCAGTGCTTCTTGGGTGCCTGCCCTGACAGCACAAGAGAGAAGCCATGGCCAGATTTGTTGGCTCTGCTAAACACTGGCATTTGAAGTGCCACAGCCGGCCACTTCACGCTCCTGCTCGCCCTCGTTCCACAGCCTTGGAAGGATTCGTGCTCACAGACCATGCACAAACGGGTGGGTTATTGTGATAATTAGCGTCGAGTCACCTAATAAAAATTGCACCCCCACCACTGTTTGTTTTGGACTTTTAGGACTTGTTGCAACAATGTTGCTAATTCCAGCAAAGTAGCAGCTGACTGCATAGAATAGACGGAAATACAACTATTTACGATGCGAGCAGTAACAAATACACAATCTCAGAATGACTTTGTGTCTGGCTTGTGCTGCCTGCATCAGCCCCTTCTGCAAAAGGCAGCCTAGGCAGCTGGTAGAGCCACGAGGCCACGCTGGTCAGCTGCCTGTGGCCTCTCGAGCATCCTGACCAGAATCTCGCGGCTCTAGTCTCATCCCTGCACTGAGCCTGAGGTGTGTAGAATTGCCTTAGTTTTCAGCGTGTTTATGTTGGATGCTAAGGGAGTCAGAGGGATTTAGTTTGAGTTGCAACACAGAACTCCCGACCGAATCTTGTTTTGAGGGCTTGGATTTCTGTTTGACATTTTTTCGTTTTTTGCGCATCATTGTCATGGCTGCACCCCTTACCATGTTTAAAGGTCAGCAGCCACACATATCCGCGTTATTCACGTGGTTGTTTCTAATCGATTTCTTCCCCTGCTCGTCTCCTCAGCGTGTGCTCTCGCCTCAGATTGAACCCCTCTCCGAGAAACCCGCCCTCCCCGGCTAAGTGCTGAAACTGCTGTAAAACCGGATTGCGCCTCAACCATCCCTCGCCCTAACTCACTTCCATCTGGAGACAACGCCTTTCGTTGTAATTCTTTTGTATACCATTGATACTTGGTTACCAGGTGGGCCGTCAAACATGCACAATATTTGCAGGAAGGAGGAGACCGGGAGGCACTAATGGTTATTTTGTTTCCAGCCTCTTTTAATCCCTTTTTAGTGTCGAGCCTGCGAGAGCATGCGCTAGCGACTGCGTCTCATTTATGAGACCTTCTTCCAGAAAGGGCTTGGACTCAGATACTTTTCTTAAGGGCTGGATTGAATTGCTTTTTTGACACGTCAAAAATACATACAACCCCACGACCCTCAAATTGCAATTTTTTTTGTAGCTATGCTGTGAGGTTTGGGATCAGTTTAGGGGAGTGAACGAATGGTCGTTTGCCGAGGTCTGGTACACCCAATACCGTCACAAAAGCTCCCAGGGGGGGGGGGGGGGGGGGGGGGGGGGGGACGCGTGGGGGTCCCTGCTTGTACTTTAGGGCTCAAGTTTCGCAATGCTGCCGGGTACACCATTTCATTCTGAGAAGTGTGGCTCAATGGTTAGTGCGGTAGACCCTGATGCAGAGGTCTGGCCCGGGACCAGGGTTCAATTCCCGCCTCGGCGGGTCTCGGGCTCAATTTCCTCGGACCTGATAATTCTCGCCTCGGTGCGTATTCTAATCATGGGTCCCACTCTGCAACTCTGGGCAATAGCTTGCTTAATCTCCACAACAGCCCCAACAGTGCTGGGATGCCTGGCTTCACCTTGGGGTGCCCAGGAGTGGACACTTCACAGGGAAAACCAGGACGGGTTCCATAGCGTATACGGACAGCGCCGGGACACTTCCGTTGGAGGTAGCTATGCGCTTTACATTTATAATAGCTGAATTGAATTGATGGTGATGAGTGTGAGGCGACAGGGAACGCTCCTTCGTTTGGCGCTTCTCTATGTGCTCATTAGGTATATTACAGCGAAGCTGCTCCTGTAGATAACTATGCATATTTGTAATTGGTGTGCAGGTCGCTCCCCATAGGACAATGCACCAGAGGGAGCCAGACTGGTGGGATGCCATTGAAAGCAGTTAAAAATATTAGAGAAAGAAACCATCTTATGTTAAGTGCGGCAACCCAAAAAAACAGCATGTACGTAAATCAGAAAAAAACATGACAAATCATGCAGAATGGAAGAAATAAAGGTCACACAACAGGAACGGGTTCTTAAAATTGTCATACTGGATTACCTCTGAGTTAAATAAGGTAATCTTAGAGGTCGGAGGAACAGAATGCCTGTTGGGATGCTATAACCAACAAAGACACAGTTGACTATAGGCCTCAGCTAGTGTGCCGTTTGGTACTGGGAGCCATGCAGCCAGAAGGATAAAGTAGATTGCTTCTCTGATGAGAGTCAAACACAAGTGTATTACTTCTAGGCAATGAGAGGTTCTGATATAAAGCTGCTTGGAGCCTTGAATGGAGCAACCTCACCCTTTTCACCTCCTCCACGCAGACTGTGGGGGTTAAAATAGGAAATGAACTAAAAAAGGCCTGGGGCAGAAGCAGGAGACCTGCACAGAGTAAGTGATGCTAATGACGAGTATAATCCAGGTCAGGGTTTCTTCACCCGTTTACTGATGTGATAAAAGTTTCCGCTAGTAATAAAGTTTTGCAGTGTCATTGCCCCACTCCATCAAATTTGAACATTATTATGTGACTTATAATATGAAGACGCGGCCACACCAAGAGACCCCCATCACAACCTCCAGACAACCCCCTTTTGGTTCGCAGTAATGAGTAAGTAAACCTGGTCAATTAATCTGTTTGTCAAGATCATCAAATGGGCTCACTGGATAGGCCAAGTCGCCTTTTCTGCTCCCAGTCCAAGGTTTCTATGTATTTTTGAACTCTTAACCAAATCTGAAGGTATGTGCTCAAATTCCTGTGGCTTCCATAGCAATACCCATGACATAAAATGCACTTTTAACAGTGACAGAAGACCTGCTATATTGACTTGTTTGTTGCGCAGGCAGCCACTACATCTGTAACAATGTGACAACGCTCTTACCTCAGCATCCCAAGTGTCTTGTGTTGCTCTTAACATGTGCACATTTGCTTGATTTGCCAGGTAGAAACTTGAAATCATGGCTGGGAAACCCAAGCTGTTTTACTTTAATGGAAGAGGTCGAATGGAGTCAATACGGTGGCTGCTGGCAGCAGCTGCTGTTGAGGTTTGTATTTAATTTGTTTGCTGTTACATGTTGATTTTAGTTTCCAATAAAGTGTGAACAAATGCCAAAGAACTTTGTAAATGCATAAGTAAATATATAGTTAATGAGCTATAATAAACAGAGTAGAGCCTGTATGTACCTCTTGCAGCAGCAATAGTTTGTCTAAAGTACATAATAAGCTGAAAGAGCTCGCCTGTATCAGGAGATGCAGATGAACCCCAGGTAATGCGGCAAGTCTTGCCTCTAAAGCCAACAGCACTTTGCCTCGTGCTATATTTACTCTTACATTTACAATAACCTTCAAATCCCATAATGCAATGTACTGTGGGCCAATACACCTGGTCTAGGTGGCAGTGTCAATCCTGAAACAGGGTTGTGTGTATCAGAAGAAAGCAAAGAGGGTGTGATCACCTATGGAATGTCTACAGCACTTTGGACTTCTCCCATGTTAATCTAGAAGTCACTTCTTTCCATCCCTTCTCATTCTGCAACGGTT
Organism: Lissotriton helveticus; assembly: GCF_964261635.1. Classification (NCBI taxonomy): domain Eukaryota; kingdom Metazoa; phylum Chordata; class Amphibia; order Caudata; family Salamandridae; genus Lissotriton; species Lissotriton helveticus. The sequence continues at coordinate 489,159,183 of NC_136067.1, read as the reverse complement.
TCCCTGTCGACTTCACTACAGAATAAAGGCATATAAACACAGAAACCGTATGTGCTAGATGCACTTATCCTGTGAATCAAAGGAACTCTCAAGCTCTCAACCTAAGATGCATTTTGGAACTCTGTGTTAGCTGTGAATGTATTATCCATTGTCGGTTAATTCAAGACCTGGCCATATAAAATTCCTGAAAGAGGTACAGACAAGAACAGATAACAAAAAGGTCTAATTGCCTGGCGTTCAACTGCCAAATAGTACCAATGGAAAACTTAATTAAGCATCGTAGACTTATTTTTGCTCTGAGATATCATTTTTTATTTTATTTTCATCACCGATATTTTATGTGGAATTTCGTTTATAATTAGCCTACACCTCCCACTATAGATAATCAAACACCACTGTGAGAGTACATAATAATAAAATACGCCATATTTACATAGCTTTAAGTGCAGGTATTGGTCAACACAAATGCACCCTGCCTCACATCTGGTAGTACTCTTGCTGCAGTCCTGGAAATCAATGCTCTCACTGGGCGACGATTTTCACTTTGATTTCGGGTGAAATGTGATCATTTCCCCCTTTATTCTCCTCTCCTGCCTTGCTACCCCACCCCCTCGTTTCTGCTGCACAGATCTCAAGCTAGACAAAGACCCTCAACTCTGTTTAGTAGGAGAAGCAGGAGGGCACAGGAGTCAGCTAGAGGAGAGAGGTAGAGCCACAGAGGTGAACTAAAGGTAGAAGAGAGGTAGAGGAAGAATGACAGAGTGAGGGTTTTCTATAATCTCTCCATGCTATGGTCGGGAAAATGGCAGCATATTGTACCCGCATCTCTATACCGATTTTTGTATTTTGTCTGTTCCTTGTTTGTGAACTACTGTAACCGGAGACACCAAAGGCGTTGATCTCAAAACTGGTTCAGTAATCTCTCGATCTTGCAGGCTTTGTAATTCATCTTTAATCTTCTTCTGAAGATTATTTGGCACCCTCCTGTGATTCTGAGTCACTGGTCAAACTGCCTCATTAGTATGCATTGTTATTTGTGTATTTTTTTATTTCCCCAGTCCTTGGAACAGTTTTAGGAACTGGTGCTTGGTTCTATGCTAAGTCATTGCAACTAGTCCTTCGATGGGTGCAGTGACCTTACGTAGGAAACAAGGACCTGGTATTTCTCCTCTATGGACATGAATTTCTTCTTTGGACTTCATGTCTACATGAGTTATTTTTTTTAAAACTTTCCCAAATTCTCAACTAGGTGTCTTGTTCACCATTGGATAATATATATGTCAGACGGCTCAAGTGACAGTTTATCGCTCATTTTCTTCTATTCCATGACAAGCATTATGTTACAAATAACCCTACTATCTAGTACAATATTCACCAGACGTTTCCCACTCGTTTGTAGCGATTTTCTTTATTTTATTTCTATCTAACACATTCTTATCCTCATCTCGTCATTTACGGTCATTCTGTGCTTCACTTTCTGGCAGTGTTCCTACTTCATAACCTATATTTTCTAATTATCTTTGTATGTTCTGTTTGTTTCTTCATACATTTTGTTTTTGTATACTCTTTTTTTTTTTTATTTTATTTTTTTTATTGCTAATTGATCATTTCTTTTTGCATACTGACACAGAATAGTTAAACTTCACAATTTCTTGGATTTTTGATGTTTAATATTCTTGCCACCATTTTCCAGGAGTATTTAAATTTTGCTTCGCTTTCATTTTTATTTCAGGCACATGTTCTCTACTGAGTTTCCTCCAACTTCCATGCCTTTATCATGCATTCCCGCCCTCATTTATTATTAAACTTATATTTTTTTTAATTTTATGGGTTTCTTAAACAATTTTACTCTAACTGCAGTCGAATTATATCCTTGGATTATGCATAGTATGATTGCTTCTTCATTATTGTACTTGTAAAAGTCGCAGTGCACTAATTTTCTCAATCTTGTCGAACATTAATCTGTAGTTTTTTTTTCTTCTCCTTTACTGGCCTTATTAAATACACATCTTTCATGATTATAATTTTCTCTGCAATACAAATCTTTCATTTTGGCACTTTATTATTCCTTCATATGTTTGTGTCAGTTTAGTTGGCTAGGTGTCTAAAGTTCTTACACACAGTCACCTACTAGGTTTATTAAATTGTCTCTTGCTTGCACATCACTACATCTTTTGCAAGTTGTCTTAAGATCATTCTGAAATTCCCATAGCCTTTTCTCCCATCATGGGCCCATGGTTTGTGTATCAGACATGTCAAAAAGAGGCGGTCTTCTAAATATAGTACATTATGTACTTTCTTCTTCATTTGTTTTGTGTTCAAACTTTGTGGCAGTTGATTTTCTGATTGTGTTGTACCTGATGTCAGTAACGTTTCTTCTTCACTTATATTTTCAGTTTGTGACATTGCCTCCTTTAAAAAAAATTATTTTAAATCTTCTTTATTGCGACAATTAATCCAATATCCTTTGCTGCGTTATAGTTTTACTGGCTTGTTCATTCATCGTTTTCCACAAGAGCCTTTTTTTATATTGATCTGCCCAGCTGCCTTTCTGTTTCTTGATTTGTCGTATAGCAGCACTCTCGTGTTTACTTGCCGAGCTGCCTCTTGAGCCCTGGTTGTCTTGGTGACAAATTTGTTGCGTGATTGTGCGCTGAAAATATAGGAGAAGAGAGGTCTATAGAGAGCGGTAAATTGAGAAAGCTAATGAGAGTTGAGCTAGAAAGAAAGGCTTTAGGTACATGTAGATGTTGGTAGAGGGCGCAAGAGACATAAAGCGAAAGGGGTTGAGGTAGAAGAGGTGAGGTGAAGGAAGAAGAGAGACCGGAGACAGAAATATAATTTTTTTTATTGCCACTGACTGCCCGAGAGTGCAAGTGTCAATGGTGGACAGGCGTGGCATGCACTCCAAACTTCTGCGAAGCTTGCCCAGCTGTCAAAATTACAAGATAATGTGTTTTCTATTGTTTGCACATTTTGTTATATTATTGCAGCAGTTTCTTACTGCCCAAGATGCCCCCTGGAAATGTGGGCGCCATGGTCAGTTTGTCCACTGTGCCCATAGCTCAAAGGGCTCTGCCCAGCCTAGTGAGCATCATCAGCTGCCTAACCTACCCAAACCCTCACCTACTCCTGTCAGATCGATCGTCCCACTTGAGCGCAGAAAGCTTCTGTTTACGAATTCTTCAATGGCTCACCTGCCACCTGGGGCTACAGGTGCATGCACATCAAGAACCGCATGCAAGTTAACCTTCTTCAAAGCGAGCTCATGTCCTCTGAGGCGATCCCGCTTTTAACTTCCAGGATTGTAAGCAAAAGCTCTTGAAAATATATAGGGATCCCTTTCCTACAGTGCATGAATGGGGCTGGATGAGAGACCAAGTCACATGTCATCTCTGTGGGAATGTGTTATTCTCTAGTTAGGCCCCTCAATGTCATGTCATCTTGGACAAAGACAGTAGTACAATACATGGCTTCCCTGAGTGACATGGGCGTTTCTGCAGTCTGCATGGACTGAGCCTGCAGTGACTAATTGTGAGTTTGATTGACGCTAGCTGCTCCAAAGGTGGGTCTAGCTGGGAGGACTCAGACTCTGAGGTTGACCCAATTAAATCTGATAGGTGTTACCTTGAAATATCAACTTTTTTTTACAGAAATGCCTATGCCTCCTCACATGCTTCACTCATGAAGAAATCTGTATTGTCATGTGTTAAACTTGCTCTCATACAGATCATATAAACATGTTCCTCCGACTGAGATAAATCTCCCTTCGTGACTCTGGAGACCATGTACCACTGCTTATAGTTCACTATAGCAATCAGTAGTATTTTGACATCCATCCCAGTGGCCACAACAGTCTTGCATGTGAGCTGAGGCTTCTTTGTCTAACAAAGAGAGACCAAAAGTGATGTCAGACCATATTGCAGACGTAGACCACTGGGCCCCAATCATGGTGATTGAAGTAATTTGCCACTGATGTCCTAGGGTCCATCCTACTATGTCTCTACAAACTTGACCAAGGACAACCGTTCTGAATTTATCTCTGTGTATCGAGGGAAAGCCATAACCCGATTCTCAAGGAGGTAGTGGGTTGAAGAAGGACCTAAGAACTCAACATTCACCCAAAAGATACAACCCCCTTACTAATCCTTTCATACCCCTCTTACCACCAACACCCTCACCTATACCACTAACCTCCTCCCTAATTCAACCACATCCCTCCCCCCCACCTCCCTACCCTTCCAAACACCAACCCACTCACTAATACCACCAACCCCTGCACTAACACCACCACACCCCGCCCCCCCACTCCAGTAACTTAGACACTTATTCCCCTTCAGTGCCCATCCCCAACTCCTTTCCCAATCCCACGCTGGACATTATTATGTCCACCCTCCTCCAAGTCAAAGAAGATCTCCACACCCTCAAAGAGTTACTCTTCACACACCTCAGACATCCCCTACCCACCACCACCACTTCCCCCCCTAACAAATCCCCCACCCATCCTACTCACCCTCTCACACAAAACTCCCCACACTGGACCTCAATGCCCGCTCGCAATCCCACCAACCGCTCCCGACGCACCATCAATCCAATTTCGGACCACGACATACGCACCCTCCTCCGCTCATATGACCCAGTTCCCCAAAACCACTTAGCCACCACACACCTTTCCATCCCCACGATTCACTCTAACCCCTTTAGGCACCCCACACAAAACAACAGAGGCTCCGTCCCTAATGACCTTAAAAAAGTCCCCATCACTCTAGAACCCTCTACCACCCTTTGCACCCCCAGGCTCAAATGCACACTTCTCAACTGCAGATCGGCCCCTAGACACTCCGCCGACATCGCTGATCTCATCAAAACACTGGACCTTGACCTAACCATTCTGACTGAAACCTGGTTAACTGAATCCTCCACGCCTATCATGGATATTCTAGTTCCCCCCAACTACCACATCATTAGACTTGACCGGTCCAGCAAAACAAACTGGCTGTGAATACATCTGTCTCGATGTCATCAGCGAGAGCAAACCTGTATGCTCTCTACACATCTACCACCCACCTGGGGACAACCTCATCTTCACCCAACAACTCATGGACACAATCTCAACCAATTCCGGACGGCAAAACACTCACATTTTCCTTGGTGATTTCAATCTCCATTGGAACGATCACAATGACGCGGTGGTAAATAGTCTCAAACTTCATCAACGCTCTTGACCTCACCCAAATCTGCAACAGCCCGACCCACGACAAAGGCTCTATCCTCGACCTTATCTCCAAAGAGGACTCTACCCAACTTGGGTCAATCCAACCCTGTGACTGGTCAGACCACCACATTATCACATTCTTCATCAATGAAAATGTTAATTTAAACCCGGTTCAATACACCAAATCCAAGGTCTGGAAAAGGGACCTGAAGAAACTCAACCCAAACTCTTTACCCTCCCACAGCTACAATCTCCTCCCTCCCCCTACTGGCGCCTCTGACGTTCAGTCTTTGACCGACCACTACCTCAACTCTATGACTTCAATAATCAATGAGGCCGCCCCCTTGCAACTGAAAAGAGTCTCCACTAAGAACTACAACCCATGGTACGATGGTAGACTCAACGAAGATAGACGGGCCATGCGAATGGCAGAGCGCACCTGGAGATCAGTCCCTTCGGCACTGCACCTTAAAACTCTGAAGAAAAAGAGAAACGCCTACTTTAGGAAAATCAAGCGCTCAAAATCAGATTTCTTCAGCCTCCAGCTTGACCAAGCAAAAAACCGGCCAAGAAAACTGTTTAAACTAATCAAAACACAATCCAAGGAACAACCCCAACAATCACACAGCACAATGGGCGATATACCATCCTGTGAAGACTTCGCTGCTTTCTTTAATCTAAAGACTGATAACATAAGGAGCGATCTCCTCAATGACGTAAGCCTTTAATCCAACCCCCACAGCATAACACCCACTGAATTAAAAAACAATGCTGCATGGTCATCCTTTGACACCTACTCAGAAGAAACAATTGACAAACTGCTCTGCACCTTGAAACCCTCTAATCCCCTCACAGACCCCCTTCCTGCTAACGCTGTAAAAGACTTTATCCCATTGCTCCTCCCACTCTGGACCAAAATTATTAACCGTTCACTTCAACAAGGACTCATCCCGACTCCCTCAAAGTTGGACAAGTCACACCTATACTCAAGAAACCAACAGCTGACCCTACTGACCTCAACAATTACCGTCCTATTACCAATATTCCAACCCTTGCCAAACTGTTGGAAAAATGCGTACAACTCCAATTGACAAAACACATTGATCAGTTTGACCTCCTCAACCCTCATCAATCAGGCTTCCGAGCAGGGCACAGTACTGAAACTGCTATGACACACATAATTGACGCCCTCCAAATCCTAGATCAAAACGATACCTGCCTCCTCATCCTTCTTGATCTCTCCTCAGCATTTGACACGTCAAACACGAGAACCTACTCGAGCTGTTAAACACCAGAATGGGTCTACCTGGGACTGTTCTCAAGTGGTTCACTTCCTTTCTGCATAACCGGTCTCAGAAATTCAAGAGCAACAACTTGATGTCCCCACCAGTGCCTGTAACTTTAGGCGTCCCACAAGGATCTTCCCTATCCCCGACATTGTTCAACCTAGTCATGGAACCTCTCACCACCTTGTTACAAGCATCTAATGTACACTTTCACATGTACGCCGACGACACCCAACTATATCTCAAATTACAATCCCCCAAAGACATCAAACTTCTGAACTCAACGCTCAGAAACACCCAATCACGGCTTGCCGATAATCACCTCAAACTCAATGCTCTGAAAACTGAGTTCCTTCTGATCTCACCTCCCGCGAAAATCTCCACCACTCAAACTTGGTTTAAGCACCTAACTGCACTCAATGTCCAACCTACCATCGTGGACTCAGCGAAATCTTTAGGCATAACACTTGACGCCAGTCTCAACATGCAGCAGCATATCAGCAAGGCAACTAAGGGAGCTAATTTCCAAATCAATACCTTGAGGAAACTTAAACCCTTCCTCCCAGCAAAGGACTTCCAAACTCCAGTACAAGCCCTAGTCATTCCTCGCATAGACTACGGTAGCGTCGCCCTCTGCGGACTCCCCCTATCTACAACTGCACCCCTAAGAGCCTCTTTGAATGCTGCAGCGAGACTCATCACTGGATCAAAAAAACACTCGCATATTTCCCCTGACTTAAAATCCCTGAACTGGCTGCCTTTTGAAGCCAGAATATATCTGAAAATTGCCTGCATGACACACAGGGCTGTACACCACAACTCCCCCGGCTACCTCACTCAGAAGCTGACAATATCTGGTGGCGCAAGAACCACTAGAAGCACAAAAAATCTTCTTCTGAAACCTCGAAGATTCCGGAAGGAAAAAACATATAAACGCTCCTTTTCAGGAATGGCACCCAGGATCTGGAATTCACTCCCTCCAGAAACCAGGCTTATCTCCTCCACTACATTTTTTAAGAAAGAAGTAAAAGCTATCCTCATGGCTAAATTCACCTGAACTTTTACTCTGGATCTATTTGAGACTCCGCACCTATTTGTACTATCTGTTTATCTGATTGTCTATTTGTATTATTGGCTTATCTGATTGACTATGCTCCCTCATGTACCTACCCTATTTTGATACTCATTTATTACCTACAACTATTCTGTGCTCAAAAGTCTGTTAATCACTCTCTTGTTTTCTTACCCCTTGTTTTTCTAAAGCGCTCTGATATCTGCAAAGATCTTGTTCGCGCTATATAAAACTTTCAAAATAAATAAAAAATAAATTACTTATCTTTTATAGAAAAATATATAAATGCAGCACTTAATACTATACAAAACGTTGGGTACAATATACAGGGTTGCTCTCCCTTCCATAGTGGTTGAGATAACATGCCAGATAAGGCTCAGGTGAAGACAGCTCAAACAGTTCTCACTGGCGTGATGAGCAACTCAGTTTCAAGTTTTTATCACTCCTTGTGCATGCTTCAGACTCCTGTTCCAGTGCATGCTAAAACCTGAGGTTCGCCTGCTGGTTGCTTGCTGCAGTCCTGGCTGCAGGGCGGACACCAATTGCGCCCCCACATCTCGATTTTGCTGTAATTTGAAGCAATGGTGGCAACCTTGTTCAGGACAAGGTTGCTGGCAGTCTCGGAGGGGGGGGTGCATGCAGCAGTACCTGACAGTACCCAACTCCAGCTGCAGCAGCAGTGCTGGTTAACTGTGATCAGGTGTTCAGCAGTGCCATTTGTGGTCTTATGGTAAGTTCTTGTGGTGATGCTTTTGTACCCTCTGTGCTTATTATGGGTCTCCACTTTGGCAGTGCTGCAATTTTCCCCATTGCATTGGCAGCGGTAGCACCAATATTTTTTAACCTGTTGCAGAATGCCAAACTTCATGGGAATAGACACTCTGCTACAGCTCAGTGGCGGCTGGTGACCATTACAGGTGCTGGGGTGTAATCCTTGGCTCGAATTGGAGTGAGTCTGACTCACTTACTTAGAGGGTTCGAAAAGGAGGGGGGGTTCGCTCACACTAGCTTGCAGTAAGTCATAATCTTTTGCTTAGTCTCACCTAGTCTTAGTTACTCTCATTTCCACTTGCAGTCACTGTTACTTACTCTGACTCAGTTTAACTGACTCCTACAGTCTTACTCATTCTTACTATGACCCACTCTGTCTTACTCATTCTCAGTTACTCTCACTCATTCTAAGTCATTGTAATTGACTTAGTCTCACTCCGAGTCATTCATTCCCGCTCTGTGTCACTCATTCTCACTTAGTTTCCCTGAGGATTCTCCTCATGATTCACTCGTTCTCACTGATTCAAGTCAATCCCACTTGATTCACTCAATTTCACTGTGACTCACTCAAAGTCAATCCGTTCTACTCATTCTCAATCAGCCCCACTCGGTCTCACTCATTCTGACTCGCAGTGTCACTCTGACTCAGTGTCACTGATACTCGCTCAGTTTCACTCACTCATTCCCGTCGTCTCACTCATTCTCACCTAGTTTCCTTAATGCTCCCCATAACTCACCAGTCTTTTGATTCTCACAGTCCTACTTATGCTGATTCAATCTCAGTGACTCACTCATACAGTCTTACTCATTCACACTCGGTCCCACTCAGTCTAATTTATTCTGACTCACTCAGTCTCACTGTCTTACTCCTTCTCAGTCAGCCTCGCTCATTCTCACTTTCGCTCAGTCATAGTCACTATGATTCACTCTGACTCACTCATACTCACTTGTTCACACTCATTCTAACTCCAACCCACTCAGATACAATCATTCTCACTCAGTCTGAATATGTCTTGTTCACTCTCATGCTGACTCACACTGTCTCACTCATTCTCGGACTCACTCAGATTTGATTCTGTCATACACAGTAACATTCAATTACTCTCATTGTCATTCTCCCTCACTCATTCTTATCCTCATCTCGTCATTTACAGTCATTCTGTGCTTCACTTTCTGGCAGTGTTCCTACTTCATAGCCTATATTGTCACTTATACTCACTCGTCTTAACACTCATTGACCTCACTTTGATCACTCCTTCACTGACACTATCGCTTGGACACACAGATACACACATACATGCTCACATATACACCTAATCTCTGTGACACACAATCTCACACATACAGACCATGGGCCTGATTCGTAAAGGTAAACTTAAATTTTTGTATAAGTTTACAATTGTTTCTATTCACAAAAGGATTTTATGAATATAATCTTTAGGAGTGCAGAGTCTCAGCACATAAAATGTTCTCTTTTTATGTGCAAAGGCTTCTCCCTCATAAATATACTACTTGTTAATCCCTTTAAATTGTACACTTTGACAACAGTGTAAGTTTACCTTTGTGAATCGGGCCCACATTATTTAAAAGAAGTTATTAGTTACCTTGCTGTCTGTGGAGGTCCCTTTCAGGGGCGGCTCTAGGCTCATGGCGGCCCTGGGCAGGGAGTGTAGGTAGGGGGCCTCGGAAGAGGGCCCCGGAAGAGCCACCGCCGGAGGAAGATCCTTCTTCTACCTGGTGGCCAAGACATGGAACTCCCTCCCCACCCACCTTCGGCTGACCCAGGACCATCTCGCCTTCAGGAGACAACTCAAGACCTGGCTGTTCGAGCAATAGCAGACCCCTTCCCCCAAGCGCCTTGAGACCCTTCCGGGTGAGTAGTGCGCTATACAAATGCTATGATTGGTTGATTGATTGAAGAGGAGGCCCCGGAAGAGGCACAGAGGCCAGTGAAGAGGGGGGTGTCAGGGTGTTTGGAAGTGGAGCAGAGCCGGAGACCACCAAATCCCTGCCAGGGGCAGCCACGCAAATATGTATCCATCCTCAGAGGATTATTATATTAAGGATATATATGGGCGTGGCGGCTCCTGGGGTTTGGCGGCCCTGTGCAGGTGCACAGCTTGCACATGCCTAAGGCCGGCCCTTTCCCTTTGGAGATCCCTTTGGGACTCCTGTTGCTTCTTTAAGCTTCGCACACTTGAAACTGAAACCTCAAACCTGCGTAGTCCCAGATTCGAGTTTTTAGTATCTGCTTACCAGAGGAAAGGGTGGCGTGACTGGCTGATTGACTTGTAGCCATGACTGCTGTGCTTAAGCCTGCAACATCCGTGACCAACTGTAATGCTTTACCACGTCACAGATTGGGAGGCACTGAGGCGTAACTACTACACAACAAGACCTAGACTATAAAAGCACATGTAAACATTCCACCCTTATTTAGGATATTTCGTTTGTTGCTTTTTGTTTGCAGACCTTACTCCCCTTCTTAAATATTAAATGGGGTAGCCGAAATACCTAAGGGTAGTGCTATATTCAAACAGTTGCCTGATTCTCATTCACAAGTAAAATACAGTTGTGAGACCAATCATGCCACACTTAATCTCGTGTCCAACATATATAGTGCTAAACCGAAAAAAAGTGTGCAAGAGCGAGATGGCACCTCACGGGCGCACCACCAAACGGGGACCTGACTGGTACTCGCCAGGACAGCCCTGTTGTCATCATCGGTACCATCAAGCTCGAAACAGAAAAAAGTGTCCAAATACACAAAAGATTTGTGAAAAAAGTGCAGTGAACATAAAGCAAAGAAGTGACCACTACAGTGTCAATCAAAACATTAAAACACTCATACCACAACACAGACAGTACAGTTTTATTCAGTTTCTTGTGTTGTGTATGGAAGAATAAAAAGAAAAAAGTAGATGTGGTTATCACCTATTTAACCACTCGTACTTTTACTTGCCGACATGTTTCATTGCCTTTTGGCTTTTAGGCAATTTCATCAGGGCGTCATATATATTAAAGCCACTGCAAATGGACCCACACGTCTTCACAACCTCATTTGGCCATGGGTGCTCCTACCAGCCGGATGGAACACGGTTGTTATTTAAAAAAGACAAGAAAATCGCCAGAAGTTGATTATTCACTCCTCCCCTTCGAATTGCGGACGGTGGAGAAGCTGAGATACGGCGGCCGCTTCTCCACCGTCCGCAATTCGAAGGGGAGGAGTGAATAATCGACTTCTGGCGATTTTCTTGTCTTTTTTAAATAACAACCGTGTTCCATCCGGCTGGTAGGAGCACCCATGGCCAAATGAGGTTGTGAAGACGTGTGGGTCCATTTGCAGTGGCTTTAATATATATGACGCCCTGATGAAATTGCCTAAAAGCCAAAAGGCAATGAAACATGTCGGCAAGTAAAAGTATGAGTGGTTAAATAGGTGATAACCACATCTACTTTTTTCTTTTTATTCTTCCATACACAACACAAGAAACTGAATAAAACTGTACTGTCTGTGTTGTGGTATGAGTGTTTTAATGTTTTGATTGACACTGTAGTGGTCACTTCTTTGCTTTATGTTCACTGCACTTTTTTCACAAATCTTTTGTGTATTTGGACACTTTTTTCTGTTTCGAGCTTGATGGTACCGATGATGACAACAGGGCTGTCCTGGCGAGTACCAGTCAGGTCCCCGTTTGGTGGTGCGCCCGTGAGGTGCCATCTCGCTCTTGCACACTTTTTTTCGGTTTAGCACTATATATGTTGGACACGAGATTAAGTGTGGCATGATTGGTCTCACAACTGTATTTTACTTGTGAATGAGAATCAGGCAACTGTTTGAATATAGCACTACCCTTAGTTATTTCGGCTACCCCATTTAATATTTAAGAAGGGGAGTAAGGTCTGCAAACAAAAAGCAACAAACGAAATATCCTAAATAAGGGTGGAATGTTTACATGTGCTTTTATAGTCTAGGTCTTGTTGTGTAGTAGTTGCATATTGAGTGGAGGGCGACCTATTGACTAGCTTTACCCTCTAAGCTCCTTCTTGTTTTTGAAGGCACTGAGGCGTGCCTGGGGCCCGAGGCCAGGGCTGGGAGTTTCACCAGTCCTGGATAATCCCTGATGGCTGGTGTAGGCACCTGCGTGCACCTGCACCAGTGATCAGACATTTTCTCTAACCGAGCTGTCTTAGGCTGCTACTAAATGACATTTTACTTTTATGCGAAGAGTGAATAAAAGATTATTATTCACTCTTGGCATAACAAGGGGGAACGTAGCCCTGGAGCCCTTTTGAGAGAACTGATACTGATACAGCTCACTCGTGAAATGCGTTTGTACGATTTCTCTGTGGTTAGCCTCACCGGGAACACAGTAGGCTTCTCCTCCTGGACAGTCTTTACTTCTACAGAGCCAGGCACCCTCCTTCCCCCTTTCAAAAGGTAAGCATGCTTCTAGGCTCTTAAGGCAGACCTCAGCTCCTCCAGCAGAAACTGTTGAATTCAAATGAAGGCCCCCTAACCCCTGGGAGACTGGCAGTGACCAGCCCTTGTTGCATAGCAGTTTATAAAACTGCTCATACATTACTCTGTGGAGTACCCCTTCCTTGGTGAAAAAGAACATGGAACTGGAACAAAGTGGGGTGGTTTAGATTCAATTGTGTGCACATATATGGCATTGTTTGTGTGGTATACTCCGGGCCCTTTGCATGGTATACACTGGCTTGTTTGTGTGGTATACACTGAACTACAATCTTAGAATGAAATTATCGTTGCAAATTAAGATCCTGAAATTCAAGATAGCAAGACAAGGAGGGTAGACACGACTTGGAATGCTCTACCTTTAGCTCTCCATTCACAACCTAATCTCTTGACCTTTTCGAAAGCAACGTAAGACATACTTGTTTTTGTGCATCTGTAAATGGTCACACTGTGCTTGTTGGCTTTTCTAGCTTGATCACTCAATTAGGCTCCTTTTTGGAGTCCTTGGGCAATTTCCCACTTGGATTGTATCTTGTATATCCGCCGGCACTCTTGGTTCCAAAGTAGCTGTTGCACCGTACAAAAAACCTAAATTAAATCAATTCACTTTTCCAGGCACATGATATGGATCCACTGTCTGAGGCTTTAGAATCGGTTTGGTTTTCTTTCAAATTTTATTTTAAGGATGCTCGCCAAACACACACTGTGCAAACCGCAACAGGTAGCAAGCATCATGGCTCCAAGCAGGAGTACCCACAACATGCACACAATGAAATAGGAGTTCTCTGCACCTGGCTGTCATCAGCCTTCCTAACACGGTAAGCTGAGACCGACAAAGGGCAGGCCCAAATGTAATTTGTTGCCTAACCCCTTTCTTCCAAGTGCAGGAATAAAGTTGTGTTCTACAGGGTATGCCTGTGTGCCACCACTTTGGGTGTTTTCTTGTGCAGAATAAAAAAAATTGAGCGCCTTGTTTCATCATGGCAGCGGCTTTGCATATATTTGTGCTTTTTAGGGCATCTGCACAAACAGGCAGGGAGGGATATCAAATTATGGCGGGCTATCCTCTGACAGGGGAGTGGAAGCAAGGGCTTTCGATAAACTAGTGGTCTTGCAGATTGCCCACCAAAGCCTCAATGAGGCTCTTAATTGTGCTTCCCAACAAAGAGTGATCTCTAGGATCTAGAAAAGTCCCCATTCTTACACTTGCTTTTTACTGTATGGGCAGTAAGTGGCCTATAGGGTCCAGAGAGAATTATTATGCTTTGCTTGCAAGATACCCAGTTGTTTATTGGGTGAGGAATGAAACTGTTGAAATATGTGTTTGAGAGATACCATACTCTTCACCCTGTTGGGAATTTCCCTTTTTACAGGTCCACGAGTAGAGGGAGACCCTGCAGTAAAAATGACTCTTTGTTTTGGGTCTGGAAGATATCTCTTGTAGTGTCTGTGGGTAGAGCGATATCCTGCGCTAAACACTTACCTATTGAATCCTGGGTTATGAGATTCTCCGGTGTAGTGTTTGTAGTTTTAAGGATCGCTTTGGTTGACAGATATCACAGTCTGCTGTTGTGTGCGAATCACAGGGCTATATATTCTGTTGTGCTGTGTGGATGGTTTAAAGTATCTATTGGGGTGGTAATTAATCTATTCAGTTTGGAATACACCAGGTTGAAGTGTATGGTTTGTGGTGTAGGAGATTTCCCTGCTTTCCAGTTGTTATGATTGGAAAATTTGTCTTTATTTGATTGTACTTAGCCTCGTGTGTATTATCTTGTGTTTCTGTTTGTTACATCTAGTTGGTGGTTTTTATTTATACAGAAAAAGCTGTGTGGTGCTGCGGTGTGGCTATTCAGTGAGTGAAGATAGGCGAGCTATGAAGCTGTGGGAAGTATGTGTGCCTTGTTTGTTGCTGGCAACTATAAGCATATGCTGTAGTAAGAGGCTACCAGTTCCTAGAGGAGCAGTAAAGCTGCTGTGCTGTTCAATAGCACAAGCTTCTGCAACAGCAGAAGTATAAGAGCTGCATGGAGGACATCTTCATTATTGAAATACACAGACACAAATTTATTGATTGTTTTGTACTTTAGCATTTTATAAAGTTTCATAACCTATTGTGGGTTGCCGAAGTGAATTAGCACACTCCACCTTTTGGCATTGCACAGTTGGTAGTGTGTTTTTGTTATGTTATGTTAATGAGATTTATTGAGCGTGCGAATACCAGGAGGTGTCTTGGCGCTATGAACGCAGTAAGCCCAGCCCGGTGTCTAATTCTGGAATAGCCAGGTTTTGAGCCCTTTCCTGAAGATGGTGATGGAGCTTGCACTTCTAAGCTCAATTGGCAGCATATTCTAGAGTTTTGTTGTGTCATAAGGGAAACTTCGGCCGCCCCAACCTGCGGACCGAAGTCTCAGCCCCTTCATGAGTCTAGCACCTGTAGAGCATAGGTGTCTGGACGGTTCATACCAGACAAAAAGATTTCTGAGAAAAGAAGGTCCGGTGTTGCTCAGTGCCTTGTATGCTTGACACAGCGACTTAAATTTAATTTGTTGTGAAACCAGGAGCCAGTGAAGTCTGTGGATCTCCTTGTTACTAATTCGTACTTAGGGATGTTTGCCAACAACCGAGCAGCTGTGTTTTGAACTGTCTGAAGCTTTTTATGTCGAGGTAATATCTGGTCTGCTGAAGGCAGACCGGAAGTCTGAGAATTATTGTCAGTAAGAGGGCTGCTTTATCCCTCCCTCTTTTTGGCTCTCCCTCCATTGGCTGGCTTCCTAAACGGAGGCCAGCCATTGGAGGAGAGAGCCGTCCCTCCGAATAGGCTCCGTCTTTTTCGCATTTCCGCCTCGCCGAAATGTGGTGGTGTTTCCGGAGCTGCTCGCCTCCCTTCTGCTTTCAGGAGCTGCTCGGCTCCGCTCGCCTCCCCCCCCCCCCCCCCCCTTCCCTCTGACCTCCTCCGTCGCGCTCTCGCCTAAACCCCCCCCCCCCCCCCCCCCCCCGCCGCAGCTCTCCTCCGTCGCTCCCCCGGGCCCCCACCCCTCTCTCCCTCTCCAGCGGCCATGCTGCCTCGGCTTGTGTGGAAGTCTTCTGGGGGAAACTTGTTTATTATAGCGCCTCTCTTGTCTCAAAGCGCTTTTAATAAACAGCGTTATATACCCCGATTTGATTACACTCATTTCGCCAACCCGTGGAAGGCTACCTCAGCTGTTAATTCGGACTCAAACTCGGGACCTACCACTACACACAAACTAATGTTTATTCAAGCTACTACGGTTCGACTCGTAGTGAACCATGCCGCCTTAAATTTTCATAATATTTTGATTTGAACACAACAAAACACAGAGCAAATCGCGAGTCACTTGCCCCGCAGCAGATATTAACCTTTAGAATGTGATATATGGGGTCATAAGGTCATTACTGAGTCAAGCAGCGCCCTTAGCAGTGCGTGTGGTCGGAGTGACAGAGTCGTGGGATTGCTCGAACAATCCATTGTCGGCAGAGGGGGGAGTCATGCAGTGATGTAAATGCATTACTCTGCAAAGCCTCGCGCACTTTAAAACAAAGCGGCCTACAGAGGTGTCCGTGGGTTCAAGTTACACTCACCTGCTGAGAGGGCTTAATTACATCAACAAACCCTCCCTCTACCTGCCAGCGCCCCCACCCCCTCCCCCGCCAAGCAGGCCGCATTCCTTCCATCCTCCCAAAATCTGGCCGTCCCTTCAGAAATACTGCACATTCCGAACACATCTCGCTGCGCCAGAGACTGGGGGGAGAGGGGAGCGTCTGAGCGAGCCTGAGAAATAATGTGAAGAGCCGAGACTGGATTGGCTCTAAGAGCCAAAGCAGAAGCCGAGGCGGCAAAAACCATCATGTAAATTCCTCAGTGTGCTCTGGTCCCACCGTATGTCCCTTCTGCCTCCTCTTTCTTGCTCTTTTCTTCTCATACCATCTTTCTCTTACTATGTTTCTCCCTCTCTTTTACTCATTTCTCTCCATCCCCAATATTCCCTTTTGCTCACGTTTTTCTCTCCAGCCTGTTTCTCGCAAGCTTACTTTCGCTCGTGCTCCCCGTGTCCCGCTCTCTCTTATTCCTTTTGTTCCTCTCGCTTTGTTTCTTCTTTTGCCTGTCACTCCTCTCCCAACCCGGCTATCAGCCTCCTGTGCACAATAACCGGGCGCGCAAGGTCAGCGGTCCGAGCCAGAGAAATAACTGGGTAGGCTGAGCGCCTGCTGCTGTGCCTGGCCTGAGTCTCTGCACTCACAGCTTTCCTTCATGTGACGCTACTGACAAGTAATGGAGCCAAGGGGTCTCTGACCATACACCAACGATACCAAACTCCAGAAGGGAATGCTGGGGGGCAGGACAGTCAGAGCAGCTCGAAGGAAGTTTCACGGAGCGCCCACGACGAGGCACCACGTCCATCTCACATGTGACTAAGGTCAGAGTAATACCACTGTCTTCCAAAAGTAACGAGCTTATGTACCGATCCAATAATCAAATCATAATAATCTGTCTCGCACAGGGGTCTCAGTCGCTATTTCAAGCCATGCTTGTTGTTTGCATAGCACCTTCACTGCCCTTATTCGGTCTCGCAGCGCTTGGCAGACACAAGGGCGCTTGTGGTTAGTCACTTGGAGGGCAAGGGAGCTGCGGACTATTTACAGTACCGACCCCCGCCCCCAACCCCAAAATAAATAAACATTTAGACAGAGGCTGGGAATGGAGATGGACTTCGGGGTCCCGTCATGAGAACTTCAAAGCAGGACTGCCTCCGATGGAACCGGCTGTACACTCCGCAGCGGCCTGAACACCCCCTGCAGCAGCCTGACAGCACCCCGCCCCGGCCCGACCCCATCTGGCACTGAGGACACAGCTCCTCGAGCCTGAGTGCCCCACCAATGGGCTTCAGCGCAGGTAGGACCCGAGCGGCGACTCTTACTCTTTCCCTCACCCCCCTTTCCACATTTAACATTCCCAACTGGTCGTACTTCGTCCTGATAGCCCTCACTCCTCGTTTCCTTTGTCTTATGCCTCCTTGCTTTCCCTCTATCACTCCCTTCCTCCATCACAGTCCTAGTCTCCCTCTCAAGCACCATCCCCCTATCCATCCCTCGTCTCCTTCCTTCATATCTCACTCATTCCTTCCGTCTCTTTATTTATTTATTTTTATTTTTATTTATGCGATTTTATATAGCGTGGACTTTACCCGAAGTTGTCAGAGCGCTTCACAATAGGAACCGCAATGATACATGAGGAGAAGAGTTACAAGTGAATAAATTCCTTCACGTCGCACTGTTTCCCTCTATCCATTACTCCCACTCCACTTCCCTCATCTCTTCCTTCAGCCCCCACATCTTCCTTTTCTCATTCCTTAATATTTTCTTCTTTCTTACTCCTTCCTCTATTCCTCACACATTCCCTCTATTATACCTTTCCGAATTCTGTTACACAATTCATCTGCATTTCAAACCCACACCTTTCTCTTTCCTTCTTTCTACTTATCACTCCTCTCTATGCCTCACCTTTGCCCTTCCTGGCTCATCCCCCATTCCATGCTCCTTGTTTTGAGTAATATCACATAGTTTTATCGATCCCTCACTGCGGAACCTCCATATCTCACTCTTTTCGGCATCTCTCCTGCCACATTCGCACTCATTCCCTTTCCTTCCCACTTGTTTACTCTATTCCTCTATCTGAGTGACACTCTGTATAAGGCCCAGGGCCGTATGTGGCCCCTCTGCCCTTTACATGGGGCTCTTGGTCATGTTTACTCGACTCAGCACACACAATAAGGCGATGTTAAATAATCATGAAAATGTTTATTTATACTTAATTGAAGTAAAGGGAAAGTAGAACAGAAGGTGTCTTGCACCACTTAACTTTACAAAGCTCTTAATTTTTAAAAACATCTTGCAACAAATGTGTAAAAATATTGTAAAGTCTCTTCTAAATTAAAAAAAGTGTATTTTATTATCCTGCAGAAGCAAATCCCTGTAGTACGTTGAGATTATATCTGCATTGAGAAGCATTTTTTAAGTGATAAATTGAGAAGTATTTTAAGTGATAAGTTTCGAACAGAAATCTAGAAACATTCATGACCCCCTTGCCCCACCTCCACCCACAACAATACCAATGGTGAACTAAGAGGTGAGTCCGTTGTGTGCACATTTTTCTGTGGCCTGGGCTGCTATTATGCATAAGGAACATTATAGGTTATCAAATTAAACATAAGAGAAGATTGGTAAAGCATAGATCTTGAATTTATCTATTTTGAGGTCTTTAGCAAATTAAACATAGGAGAAGATTGGTAAAGCATAGATCTTGAAGTCATGTATTTTTAGGTCATATATTTGATCATTTAAAAAAGGAGGCAAAGTGAAATGAAACAGTTGCCTAGTATCGCCCCGTCTACAGCTCACCTCACTCACTTGAGTCACTCAGTCACAGTGACGTGGAGTACAGGTGAATGTAACCAGCAATACACACACCCTGCTGACCCCGACTGAATGACAACCACAAACAACAAACCGAACAAACGCTTCTTCTGTTCCAGAGGTGCTTAATAGACGAGGGTCGCATCTATCATCGGTGCAGCAGGCGCAGTGGCACCGGGTGGACACCTGAGAAGCCCACTGCATCCAATTTTGGTTCTCTTATCCTACCTAAAGTGCTTGAAAGAAGGGGTATTTCCTGGCTTGCACCACAGTTGCTATGCCACTGTGATGGGCACGCTCTTTCAGCCTCTTCCAAAATTCAGGGCGTAGATCAGGCGCTCCCCCGACCAAGACAATGAATAACTGAGATATGGATGGGGATACGCGGGGCATCACATTTTCCAGGGTGTTGGGGGCATAATTTTGCATTTAACCACAGCCCAAAATATCGAATCTATCTGTCACCCCATAAAAATTCCGAGAGGCCAATTAGGAAATTGTTGTGCTGGAGCCAGATATAGAGTATATATTTGTGGGCGTCTGCGAAGAACCGAAAGCATCTGACCGGCGGAACAACAATTGGAGTAACCTTTCACCAGGGGCGTAGCTTGGTCAAGATTGGGGGCGGGAGGGACTTCAAATTTCCCAACACACACGCTGGAGTATCTTGTGAAAATACACGACATGAGAAGCAGGGCAAGGGGGGCTTAATGTGCAGTGTGTTAAGAGTACTTAAAACTCGTTCTTTTTCAAACTAACCAACAGTTTTTAAGACCTTCATAAGTGAGTGTGTGTGTGTTTGTCAATTGGTGTGTATGTGAAACTGCCAGGTGAAATCTAACAGACACCTCACAATACCCGACTGAAAACACTTGTGAGTTGTACCCTGTTATTTACTACAGAAAACACTGATTATGGTTGTGTAACACCCCCAAACATACTCCACCCCTAAAACTACGCCGCTGCAAGTAACATACTGATTGAAACACATGGGTTGAAAGCCACCAGAGCAGTTCAAACCAACGGAGGCCAGCAGAGTGATCGAAACCAGTTCACCCCACGGGAGCTGACCTCAAACATTTCCCAATACTCGAAACTAGCCACACGGCTCTGTGTGGGTGTAAATGCAATCAGTCATGCATTTGCGAGTGATTAAGCTATTGGCATTGTAAATGACAATGCCATTTATTTAACAATTAAGCTATTGGCAATGTAAATGACAATGCCATTTATTTATGATTTAAAAAAAAAAAAAGTCATGAGCAATGCCAATAGCTCTACCTTTAATATTGCCGAGACCATTGCATTGTAAATGCTTGTTTAGATATTGCTTCTGTATACTCAGGTAAAGCTCATTGCAATAATCCACTATTTGTTGTGATTCTTTATTGGATACATTTAGGTGTCTTGCATGAGTGACTATATTTTTTTAATTTTACCTTGAGTTGAGTTGCAGGGCCTAGCTATGTGATGAGAAATTGGTATGAAAAATAGAATTGGAATTAGTTGGTAGATGGTCCAGAATGCTATTATCCTAGAGGCAGGGTAAAGAGGTAGTCCAATCGATAGAGTGGGCAGGGTGACTAAAACATATTGGCAGATACGGACCACCAACCTATTCGGAGGGATAGCTGTGTGCTGTGTGTGTGTGTGTGTGTACCTCACTGAACAGAAAGAAATCAAAGAAGACTCAGTAGTCCACAAGGAAACAAGAACAAGGCAGACATGAGTCAACTGATTAAAATAGTGTCACGTTCTCGAAAGAACACAAAGCCAAGCTGCACATGTGGGACCCGCTTGATGAGCTCCTGAGGACGACCCAATAAAGGACAATCAAACCCCCCCTCCCCCCCCTCTCTCTTCTTCTCTTTTTTTTTTCTTCTCCAGTGGAGGGAGACCAATGGACAATGGACATATATGATCGACGCCTGTGTACCTCTATCTGTACTGTATATATATATTTTTGTATACCAATAAAAATTTCTAATAAAAAAAAAAAAAAAAGACTATTCTAATTTTAAACAACGAATGCCCTCTTTAATAAACTTTAGAAATTCTGAGTTTGAAAAAAAAAAAAAAAAATAGTGTCAAATGTGCAAGAGTGGAAATTGCTAACCTGAGCAGTAGCCATGTATCCTTTTACAGAAACTGCATACTACTGTAAAAAAAAAAAAAAAACCTCATGAACGAGGAACAAAGTCAATCAATCATCATTTGTACAGCGCCACACTGCCATCCATGGGGGTATCTGGGCACTGGGGTGCGAGGTCTCTGTCGAAAAGCCAGATCTTGAGGAAACGGCGGTATGAGTAAGGAGACGAGCAGAAAAAGGCAAAATGGAGCAAGAAATGAGCAGATGAGGCACATACAGAGGGTAGTAGGTAGACAGGAAGAAAAGGGTAGCAGACTGCGGGCAAGCTGGACAGGAGAACTGTCGCAGGGGGATCTGGCATGAGGACCTGCTCCAGTTGAAGAGCAATCTAGGCTAGCAGCCGGAGCAGAACCTACACCATCTATAAAGGTCCACATTCCTTCTGCTCATGCTTGACTGGAGGAAGTCAAAGCTTCGAGCAGGGGTTCATACTTCTGAATACTCCCAATTGACAAGCCATAGTCGAAACATGGCTCAGACCCTTGCCAACATGGCATCCTGCACATTTTACATGGAGAGGCAAAGTGCATGGCAGGTTGCTGTCCTGAAAGCACAAGAACAAATTTGGGCAGTCTCATACTTATGTCTACACACTTCTATACATGCCTAGCACTTTTTTTGGATCCCAGAGACTGGTGTTGTTTCTAATTTACATGAAGCGGAATCTTCCTGCCCTTTTAGAATTTGTTATTTATCAATATGAGCCCAGCTCTCCTCTGGATCATGATTTCATATCCGGGCCTGACAAAATGGTGCAGTCTTCTCCGCAACCCTCAACAACAGAAAAGAAAGCAAAAGCCAGATGTGCTCACCTCTTTTGCTGTGGAAAAGGCTCTGAATCACAGAACAGTTTTTCTTATGTACAAATCCCTTTATAGGAGTCTGTAAAGGCTTACCGCCTCCTAATATTAAATCAAGAATCGATACCAATTCAGTGTTTGAAATGGTGTGTTGTGGGTATGCCTTCCAAATCCTGAATTGGCATCCAATATAGGAGTGGTTTGAGACTACAGTTGTTCCAAACCTTTGAAAAGTTACTGACCCCCCAGTAGGGGTTGTAACCTATTTGCAAAGCAGAATGGGTTTTCCTGTGCACCCCTTCTCCTTTCTGAATTTAAAAAGAAAACTTCCCCAATTTGGTGGTTGTTTCCAAATGGTGGTATGATACCCAAAGGGATTCAACCGAAGCTGGAGATTAATGGGCATTCCAGGGTACTATGGTCCAACATCTACTATACAGATTTGGAGGGAATTTGAAGCTCCTTTCAGCAACCGGAGTGGTAATCCATACACGGAGGTCCTCCCTGAGATGTATGGAGTGGCTCAATACATTGACCAAAGAAACCTCCCTGTGGGTGAAGGATATGCTGGGACAAGTACCCGCAATGGAGGCCAGGGCCTGAATGGGAACCAAAACCGGCCCTGGCAGACTGCTCGGCCACCCAGATGGGAGGGGGAGGAGTGTGGCGGGCGAGCTGTTTGCTAGGGCCGGTTTTGGCCGATTTTGTTACAGGGGGCCGATATTGCTGGCCCGTGGTTTCTAAAAATGGCCTCCAGGGGCCCAAAACCGGCCCTTACCATGGCAGGCCACTGGGAAAATTGCCTGGTGCCCGCTACGGCCAGTCCGGCCCTGCTGGAGGGATTTTGGGGGTGGGATGCCATCAGTAGCTCTACTCCTGGGGACCTAATGGAGGACAAGGCCCTACTAACAAAGTTTGCCCTACTCCATAGCCAATTCTGCAACTATGTACAAATTGGGCATGCTCTTACGCCATACATCTTGAATCTAAACTACCTTCCAGAGTTTAACCTCTTAAAGGCAAATCTGCTTATGGGAAAAATGATCAACCAGAAAGTGACACAACTCTGTCATACACTGATGTATCATATGACTGACCCCTTTGAGGCTCTTCGCTCCACCTGGGAGTGGGATGTAGACACCCTCACAGAGAAGCCAGGCAAGTCTGCACCACTCTGCTATTACAACCAGGCTTCGCCTAATTCAATTGAAATACCTACACAGGCCAAACCGTGCATGATGCAGATTGTGGAGCATGGGGCTAATATTGTCTCCTACTTAATGGCATATACTATTGGATCCAAAGCTGGTCCTCTTACATATTAACCCAGACCTTCCTGGCACCTGCCACAAATTCATAGTGCTCTGGTTGGGACTAACCATAGTGAAGCGCAACATTACTCTAAATTGGAAAGAGGAATGGCAGAAAGGGTTAGATCACTGCATGAGTGTCGAAAAATGCATATAAGGCTATGGGCTGTCCTCAAAAACACATGAAAATATGGAGATGTGCGCGAATATCAGGGCATTCACATTACATCAGGGACAATTAGAGCAGCAACACTGGAGTCAGAAATACCCACCTAAAAGGAATTGCCGCCTACAGCCCCATGCGACCAGTTACAGACTTAATCCTGTTTCAAGAGGAGGAGAAGTGAGGCTTGTTGGCGAGGGGTGGGGGTGGGGGTAATGGGAACAAGGGAGGGTTGCAGGGTTATAGGTCTTGGGTCTTTTCCTTGAACCTCGGTCCTGACATTGTTATGTAATGTTATCTACTGCTATCGTCCTACACATTCCCCAAGAAAGTGAAACCCTCTCACAGGGCGTAGGTAATGGCCCAGGGGACATTGCCTTCTCTTACAGCAGTAACAGTCATGGCGGCATGCTGAGGTTGGTATGATCTGTAAAGTGGAGATTCCCAGCAAGGGATTTATTTTGTGATATATTATACAGCATGTGGAATCTATACTTTAAGTTTAAGATTCAGACTGTGAATATCAGTCGCTGTGTTAATTTCAAATATTCAATTATTAAAAATACATGTAAATAGCTACCACACTAGCTAGAGAAACAAAGACATGCAACACAGGGAAATTTTTATATCAAAAATGTTATTTGTTATAAAATCATAAGGGTTCTTGATCAGTCATGAGGGTTAAACAGAACAAATCTAATGTACAAGGAATACAACCGTCTTTCCTATAATACAAAAGACAAAGTCCAAACTGTTGCGTAAAGAAACAATGACTACTACTACAATCGAGGTAAGTCACTGATGGCAAGATGTCAATGGCACAGAAATGGACGTGTAGGTCGACATTTCGGTCTTATCTAGTCAATTCACAAGACCATCATCAGGACGAGTAATTAAACATGTAACAATGACCCTTGGGAGGAGAACTTTATGTGACCAAGTCGGAGGTGAAGTGATTTCCTTGGTATCTAGTTCTCACTGGAGCAGTGCATTAGGCACTCCGTTATGAGTCGACGTGTCTTTTGATCACAAATCTTCTCTTGAATAATCTCTGCTAAATTTTTTAATCAGTTGTCGAAGTCGCATTTGGGGGAAGCTTCCACCGGCAAAGTCACGGCAAGGAAAAGAGCAACCTACTCCGACTCATTAATAAATAGGTCAGTTCACAAAAATTCACACTGGGTGCAAAAACACTGGTTGCAAATTGCGGACAGTGTATTTGTTCATTTGGTCCTTATTGTAGAAATGATCTACCTTTGCATCAAATAGATTAGACCAGGCCCTGCCACACCTTGAAGTGCTGCAGTCTAGACTGACTTTCTACCATTGCTCTTCCCACTCCGACGTCTCAAGCGGACACAATAGATTAATGTTTGGTGAAAACTTTAAACAAAGGGAAGGAATGTGAAGATTGGTGAATGTGACCTTATGGTGGATTACAATTTGCAAATCTGTAATGCCTTCTGTGTGATCTTTTCACTCTGTATTTGGAGTGACATGGATGTAGGCAGCTTGTTAGGTCCTCAATTTAGTCTGAATGTACAGACCAGCTGTTGTTTCTTGTACACGCTTTTGCATGGCATGTGGACCTGAATAGCGACATTTGGATTTGGCAAAAAACCTGTTTATAAATGCACCAGCTCCTACAAATGAAACATTGGGATAACTAACCAACAAATGCATGATTGTGACCCGTGCACAAAAATGGCATGACCGGAGCATTTAAGAACGCATATGTACACAGCACAATTTCAGCGTGGCAGGTTTATGTGACAGCCTAGAGAGTCTCTGCTCAATCGGGGAGCGTATACATAATTTCTTTGATTTGCCATTAACCTCTTTGCTGCTAGACTGCTCTACATTTGCGTCCTTTTCTTCCAACATCCTGGGGATTCTGAAGGATCCCAGGGTTTTTTAGATTCTCCTCGAGGGGACTGAGAAAGTAGCCAAAATACAGCTGAATGTTGTTTTTTCTTAGGAAAAAAGTGCTGCAGAAGGAAGCGTTTGTCTTTTCACTGCAAATGGTATCAACAAAGAGTTTGCGGTGCCAGGGGCGGCTGGTGACATTTGAAAGTGGTGTGGCGTAAACTAATTTGCATATTGCACCGCAGCGAGCGCAGCGAGCGAGCGAGCCCGAACCACCTTGCATCCATCCATACATCATTCATGCATCCACCCATCCATCCATCCATCCACCCACCCACCCATCCATCCACCAATTCTGCATCCATCCTGCATCCATCATTCATTCATGCATCCACCCACCCATCCATCCAGCATCCATCATTCATTCATGCATTCACCCATCCATCCTGCATCCATCATTCATTCATCCACCCATCCATCCATCCACCCATCCATCCATCCTGCATCCATCATTCATTCATGCATCCACCCATCCATCCATCCACCCATCCATCCTGCATCCATCCATCCATCATTCATTCATGCATCCATCCATCCATCCACCCATCCTGCATCCATTCCTGCATCCATTCATGTGTCCACCCATCCATCCTGCATCCATCATTCATTCATGCACCCATCCATCCACCCATTCATCCTGCATCCATCATTCATTCATCCATCCATCCATCCATCCACCCATCCACCCATCCAGCATCCATCCATCATTCATTCATGCATCCATCCACCCACCCACCCACCCACCCATCCATCATCCATTCCTGCATCAATTCCTGCATCCACCCATCCATCCATCCTGCATCCATCATTCATTCATGCACCCATCCATCCACCCTGCATCCATCCTGCATCCATCCATCCATCATTCATTCATCCACCCATCCTGCATCCATCATTCATTCATGCATCCACCCATCCATTCATCCACCCATCATTCATCCTGCATCCATTCATGTGTCCACCCATCCACCCACCCATCCTGCATCCATCATTCATTCATGCACCCATCCATCCATCCTGCATCCATCATTCATTCATGCACCCATCCATCCACCCACCCATCCTGCATCCATCATTCATTCATCAACCCATCCGTCCACCCATCCAGCATCCATCATTCATTCAATCATGCATCCATTCATCCACCCATCCATCCACCCACCCATCATCCATCCTGCATCCATTCCTGCATCCACCCATCCATCATTCAGTCATGCACCCATCCATCCACCCTGCATCCATCCTGCATCCATCATTCATTCATCCACCCATCCTGCATCCATCCTGCATCCATCATTCATTCATGGATCCACCCATCCATTCATCCACCCATCATTCAACCATCATCCATCCATCCATCCACCCATCCTGCATCCATCATTCATTCATGCACCCATCCATCCACCCTGCATCCATCCTGCATCCATCATTCATTCATCTACCCATCCACCCATCCTGCATCTATCCTGCATCCATCATTCATTCATGCATCCACCCATCCATTCATCCACCCATCATTCATCCTGCATCCATTCATGCATCCACCCATCCTGCATCCATCATTCATGTGTTTTTATGACCATATAACTTGCACACAGCTTGTCAGTGTTTAATACCAGTCTCGAACCTTGTACTCCAGCACCAATGATACATGATTAATATTAATTGTTTTTAAAAACATGTATTTATTCGACACCAATTTCACACCTTAGTCGGAACATCATTTTTATTTGTTTTTTAAAATATCTATTAATTTAACACCAAAGTAAGTCATGTATACATTTTTATGGTTCGATAAGAGGCTCGAACCTGGTTTCCCAGCACAAAAGTCGGCCGTGCTATCCGTCAGGGGTTATGTAACCGGGCTATGTAGTGACCAGCCAATCCTGCGCCAGGATTGGCTGGGGGGGCACCATGACTCGTCGCCCTGTGTAACCCCGGGGGCTGCAGCCCGCCCCCTGGTCCTCTCTCTAAGGGGGAATTCACAAGAAAACGATCTGCGCATGCGCGGGCATGTTTGTGCCCAAAAATACACTTGCGCAGCTGCAGCAGCCCGATCCTCCCCCCCCCCCCCCCCCTTGCGCACTCCGGGAAGGTCGGGTGTCTCCCGGTTTCCCGGCCGGCAGATAGCGCGATTTTTTAAAATAATTGTGTTTGGCTTCTAGTGACGACGTGGTGGGTCCATGGGGCTTAGTGGGGCTTCGCCCCTACGCCCCAATGGACGCACCGCGCCTGTGCGGTGCTACAATCACCATCTTCCCAACTTTCAGGAACAGGCAGACTTTAGTCAGAAAAACTAAATGTTCCACACAGATTTGGCATTTTAGTGGAATAGAGCCTATTTTTCCTATTTGTGCTTTCAACCTCCTTCCAGTTAGTGGTAGAAATGGGTGTGAAACCAATAATGGATCCTGGAAAGCTATACATTTCTGATCCTGGAAAGCTATACATTCTAAATTCAGCAAGAAGTCTTTTGTGTTGTTGCTTCAAGGTTTTCCTATAGAAAGTAATAGTTGAAATGTAAAAAAAATTGAGTTGAAAAGGATGTTGGACCCTAGCTCAGCAGGCAGCTAGGGAAACCTATCAGACCTGGAATCTGTGGGGAGCCACAAACTTCCACCCACCTAGCATTCCCCCAAGTCTCCTGATAAAAATGGTACCTCATTTGTGCGGGCAGGCCTGGTGCCCGCTACAGGAAATGCCCCAAAATGCAACGTAGACACATTACATTTTTCCAGTGAAATCTGACCCTTTTTTTGCAATGGGCCTAGCTGTGGATTTTGGATCCTAGCACAGCTGGCACCTAGAGAAACCTAGCAAACCTGTATCTTTTTGCAAACTAGACACCCATAGGAATCCAGGATGGGGTGAGTTATGTGGCTCTCAACAGGTTCTATTACCCAGAATCCCTTAAACCTCAAACTTTGTAAAAATAAAACACACATATATTTTCCTCATATTTCTGTGATGGAAAGTTCTGGAATCTGTGGGCAGCCACAAACTTCCGTCCACCCAGGAAATGGCCCAAAAAGTACTTTGGAGGCTTAAAAATTATCTATCACAAAAACACTTGGGTTTGCGAGGGAGTCACCTGCGTTTTTGGTCCTGGGGTCAGGGGGCCACTCCCCCTCCCTGGTGTCTAGTGGGTGGATCCCTACTTGGTGATCGCCCTACTTCAGCGATCCCCAAGCAGGGATCCACTAAGGACAGGTACCATTGGAGAGGGGAGAGACTCCCCTTTCCAATGATACCTATCCTGGCAGTGAAAGTGAAATGAGCCGATCCGCTCATTTCATTTTGTTTTCAATTAAATGACATCAGCGCGCTGTGCGTGCTGATCGTCATTTCACTGAAAGACCAGAACAACATCGGGAGCTGGGGAAACTATTCCCCAGCTCCCAAGGCTATTTTGGATTTAAGGAAAGGGATTTCTGGTGCCCTGTGCGCAGACGGGCGGTGAGCCATCCTACACATACGAGCACTGTAGCATCGGACGGCTCCTGGCCATCCGACGCATGCAAAGGATTAAGTGTATTTATATGCAATAAACCTGTTGTATTTTGGATGATAATACTCTGCTGAAGATGTTATTTTTGGAACATAAAACCACACATAATATCCATAATGTGTTTTCTCTCTCATTTCCAGTTTGATGAAGAATTTTTAGAAACAAGAGAGCAGTATGAAAAGTTACTTCCAGGTGAGATTGAATACATCGGTTTCATGGATAATCAGTAGATCAACTTTGCTTTTTAGGTCGAGCCTACAATGCAGCACAAGTTGTCTGGTTTCATAAGATCTACTTTGAGCTTACTGCCACCTATTGGTTACCATTGGTTGGTTTTATTGTTTGTCTCATTTGCTTGCTTCTTATTCAGTTACTTGCCTTCCTCTTGTGGTGGTCTCTCCTCTCCTCTGGAGAGTATTCTCTTAACTACCTTTTGATTGGCCAACATGTAGCCTTCCACTACTCACATTAAAGAAACTACATTTTTCTTTTTCATTCAGCACTCCAGAGAGTGTATGTGTTCGCTAGCTCTCTCCCTCTTGTGCTGCTTCACCCCTCACATCTTCCCACCCCCACATTGTTATGCTCCTCACCCCCCAAGCTTTTCTGTAAAAGCACAACACTAGGCAATATTTTGCTGGAGTATGGCTCAAAAGTAGATTTTTTTTTTTTGGTTCGTAAGAGTTTTATTGAAAGTTGCCATCAAAACACAGCTTTATGCCTACAACCCTGGGGCCGGCTGCTTTTAGCAAATATTGTTAGTAGAAGCATGTTACACAGCTGTTCAGCCGACAGCCTCTGGTCCGGCAGCAAGTGAAGCAAAACGGCACTAACAACCATAACATAATTTACCACGAAATCATATTTTCTCTTACTTTTGTATTTTTCTAAACAAAACCAAACTTTCGACTCCGTAATATTGCAGACAACATATCGCATTGCACCTAATTGTGTGAAGGTCTATGTGCGGCCAATCTGTGCGCATACCCTCCCCAGCCCTGCTCTGGGTGTCCCCCCCCCCCCCCCCCCCCATGTAAAAGTAGATTTTAAGGGTTATTTTAGCTCTTTAAGTCCACAAGTTTCCTGAAAGCACAAACCTTTGCTCACAAATGCTTTTATAGTGTTGTAAGGGGTAACTGCTAAACTCATTCATCTGGTGTGTGAGGCACAGAAGGTGTATTTAACATAACAGTTTACATTTGCTCTCTGGGCCAGTGCAGTGGTCTCGAAAGATACTTGGCAAGCGTTTCCCTGTACATTGTGACACATTTTTATTCTTTTTAAATTCTATTCATTTTCCTGAGATGAAAAAGAATTTGAGAAATTAACAATGCCATTTATAAAGACTTGTTCTTGTTCTTTGACTCTTAGTTCTGGTTATCGTTCATAATTCAGGATTTGTAGCATGTGTTGAAACCAGACATATGGGAAGTGATGCCGGCAGGGTAGGCTTTAGTGCTGGTGGCGCCCAATGCGAGTAGGTTTGTCGGCACTCCCCAGTGATCTCCTTCTCCATAAATTCCCCCACATATTTTTTTTTCCGGGAGTTTTATGTAGCGCAAACTTGACCCGAAGATATCTGGTATCCGAGCGCTTTACATGAGCACCAGTTGCATTACTCAAGGTTACATTCATTTTTGGAAGGCCCGGGTAGATCAAATGATTTGCCCAGAATCACAGGATGTTGAGCGTTCTTGCCAAGACTCGAACCCTGTTCCCTAGATTTGAGATTGACCGCCTTAGCCGTTAGGCCACATACTCTTCCCATTATCACAGCTAAAGCCTCTTAATATAAGGACTTCATCAGTAAGGCAACCAACAGATGCAAGCCTTCCTCGACATATCAAACATTCCTCTAATACTCTCTTAGACACACAGTCCCTGCTTCATTTTACAAACTCAACACCATCATCCTCTTTACCGAGAAGATCAACAATATCAGATCCGACATTATTAACTCTTCCACTTCTCCATCACATCAAACCATTCACCATCACCTCACCACCAAATGGACCTCCTTCAATATAGTCTTGCATGTGAATCTCACCCATATCCTGAACTCTATCAAGGCAAGGTTCACCCATCCTTCTTCCATCATCAACTCACTTCAAGTGGAGGTCCTCACACCGCTACTGTGAATGCTTCCTATGCCAAGGACAATTGACAGACACCCTTAAAACCGGTCAGATGATTGCCCTGCTCAAGAAACCATCCCTGCTCTCAGCTGACTTCACCAACTTCAGCCCTATTACCCATATTACAGAAGAAAAACCAGACAGAAGTTACTGCTTAGAAGCATGTCAGCAAGCTTAATCTTCTACGGGACTGCCTATCGGGCTTCAGACCACATGCAGGACTGTGACAGCCATACATCAAGTAATCAACAATTTCCTCCTCCACTGCAGGATCGACTTCTGCCTCCTGGTAATGCTTTATATCTCTACAGCCATCAACACAATCGACCACGGGACTCTAATCAACACCCTGAAAAGACACATTGGATTTTAATTTTTACGATATCGAAATGGGTCATATTCTACCCCATCAACTGGTGCCATCCTGTGCAAATAGGTTCCACAAGATCACAGACACTTCCAGTCCCTGCAGAGTACCACAGGGCTCCATGATTTCTCCCAACATATTTTACCTCTAAATAGAACCTGTTGGATATATTCTTCCGGGCAGCAGCATTGAGAGCCATCTGTACACAGATTATACCCAACTCTGTCTCAAAATTTTCTCGCCGACCTACATACAGAGACTCAAATCCTGCTTCGAACTTATCCAATCTTGGATATCCACTAACTTCCTGAAGCTAAACCCCATAAAGAATGTATTTCTTTTGCATGGCAACAGCATCAAACATCCCAGATTCAAGCATGGCTCTCCAACTTAAACCTACTTCTTCACCCCCTGGCTTACAGACCAGGCAAAATCCCTGGAATTCACCTTCAACACCTCTCCTTCAAGCAACGCATTGTAAGGAAGACCAAGACAGTTTGATTCCAACTCTCCTTCTTCCAGGGAATGAAACTGTTTCTCCAGAAGATGACTTAGAATAACTGTCTTCCATTTGGACCGAGGTCTTTGCCCTTTTCGGTGTTCTCCAAAATACCACCCTAGCACCTTAGTATCCCACACGCAGAAGCATTACTCTTCAAAGGCTCAAAGAAATTCGACATCATCAACCCTATGTTTAAAAACCTACACTTGCTCCCACTCCCAGCCTGGAATATCTTAAAGAAGATCTGCATCACGTATAAAGCCAACAACAAAAATACCAGTTTACCTCAAAAACAAACCAGCCATGTCTTGGGGACAACACCAGACCAGGAATCTAGATATTGCCAGACTGGAGGCAAAACACTACAAGAAGGCAAAGCCTTCTCTGTGTATGCTGTCAAGATCTAGAACAGCATCCCTATTGAGATCAGATCAGCAACAACTCTCTAGAATTCAAAAAGAAGCTTCAGCAAGTACTGCCCTCTACCCAACAGTTTAACCCTGACCTTCCCCAATAATTGTATCTTCCTGGTAGCCAAGACCAAGTTTCGCACTTTGTTGCTCACATCCCATGATTGTGCTCTACAAATAGAAAAACGTACAAACATGATAAATAACTGTCTATTCTTTCCTACTTTGGAGGTCTGATGGTTGGTTTCTACATATTTTGAAGTCATTAGGTAATGATTAATCGGAGCTTTCCTGTTAGTTACTTCCTAACATGTTTTTAAATAATCTTACAAATATATATTTTAATAACCTCTTTCTTGGTTAGATGAGGTGAAATTGTATGTAGATTGCAACTGCATGTTTTGAAAAACTTTCATAACAAACCTTTCAAACAAAGACTTGTAAAATATTCTTACGGTGTCAAATCAAAGTGCAGCAAGAGGGAAGCCTTATCAGTGTACTAAAATGACCCAAACGTGGAATCGAAAAGTTGGTTTGTAGCTTGGAAAGAACTGTTTTTTTTTGTTTTTTTAGGTACAGTGGGTTATTACAAACAGTGGCCCATATATATATCTACGTATTTCATACATAGCCAGAAATCATAACTACATGATGTAACAAAAAAATCACAATAGTGATATTTATATCATTGTGGTTTATATGGGTTTGTCAGAAGGCCAAATATATTAGTTGCCAACCAAAGGCGCAATCTGTGACACTAGGCCACCCCATGTGCTCTGATGATGTTTCTGTTAGAGTATTTTGGAACCTGCTGGAATTATGGTGTGTGGTAATAGGGGTGCTAGGTCAAAAGTTCAAATTATTGTAATGAGAAGGAGGTCGGACACAGCTTTAATCCTTGCCAACCTACATTTTAAACTCAAATCTTTTATCCTATGATAGCAGTTGGTAGCATGTTTCACTGCATATCTGGCATGTTGGTGCACTCCTCGGAAGAAATTCGACTTTAAGGAAACTGTAGGAGCTTATGATTGTTTGGGAGTGTAAATGGCAGGACACTGTGGAGTAGACTTTGTGATTTGTCAGTGGGGTAGAGGTGGGAAAGGCAGCGGAACTAAAGCCAGTACTTTTCATAGGAGGAAGTGGGTCTTTAGCACCACCTTGGTCTGAATAATGTAAAGAGATTAGTGGCTATTGATTAAATTACATGGGAGTGTACGAAGTGGTGGTAGGCAAACTCTGAGACCCCCTCACCAAAATCAGTCTATGTTTTTGCTACTGTAGTTGGACCAGTTAATTCTGGTTTGACTGTCTGGGGCTGATGTGAGTTTTGACCTGATGAATATGTAGTCCAGAGATGATCTACTTCACGGGTCTCCAACCTTGGTGGTAGAGAGCTACTTATGTTCAATGAGCACCATCATGAGCTATCAGTGTTGTAATAGTGACCACATCAGACAAGATTATGTTAGTGGCCACCCTATACATTGTGTTGTCCACAGCTCGCAAATACTAGGAATTTTTCCTCACTAATCCTCCCTGCTGCCTAATCGCTTTTGATTGAGACTAGTGATGTTTCACCATCAACCTC
Organism: Lissotriton helveticus; assembly: GCF_964261635.1. Classification (NCBI taxonomy): domain Eukaryota; kingdom Metazoa; phylum Chordata; class Amphibia; order Caudata; family Salamandridae; genus Lissotriton; species Lissotriton helveticus. The sequence continues at coordinate 489,125,060 of NC_136067.1, read as the reverse complement.
CAACCACAGTGCAATCCTATAAACCTCCATCCTTACTTCTTACCACAGGGTGGCATGCTCTTAGGCAATCCTTTTGTTGATCACCAGCTACTTTGGATCCTACATCATCTATGTTGCTGCCTTTGTATGCTGGGAGGCCTTTATTTCTGGTTACTGCTTGGCATGCAGCCTCATTTCTGTTAGCCAGTGCCTGCTCACTGTCCAGGTCACTCAATGCAAAAACCGAGGGGGTGTTACTTCTTGGTACCAAGTTGTGGAACCCTCTGCCTTTTCAATATATATCTTCTATGAACTGTGTGGGACATCTTTGCGTTAAATCTTTTTTTTTTTTTTTCTTCTTTTTTTCTGCTCGGCCTCTCTCGGTAACAAGAATGGTGTCTTTGCCCTGACACCTAGATGCTATTATGTTGAATGTGATGTACGCCAAGTGACCTGCGTGAAGCAGGAGATACAGTGTGTGCTGCTATCCTAGTCTTTTCTTTACTTTGAGGGTAGAAGTAGAGAGTGAACAAGGAAGAGTTCACCAGGTGAGCTGTAGATAATGATGTATACAAGATGTTGATGTTAGGGGCCCTTGGAAATGATGGAGCTTATACCTTTTTACATTGTAACATTAACTTTCAGTTGTTTCTTAAGCAAGTTAAAGAGTTTGGTTTTACGAAATACCACTGAAGAGTAATACGGGATACTGCTTAGATGCTTAGGCATGTGCTCTTGCTGTGTTCCAAGAAAAAAGGCCAAATAATACTTTGTTATATCCCTGTCTAACGTTGTCTAACTTTAAGTGGCAGCACCTGAGGTGATGGTAATTGAGTAAGTACAGTGGATGAAGATGCAAGGATCAATATTTGAAAACAGCAATACAATCAAAATAATAAGTTGACCTCCAATTCATAACAAGCATTTACAATGCAATGTATTTTTTAATCATAAATAAATGGCATTGTCATTTACATTGCCAATAGCTTAATCGTTAAATAAATGGCATTGTCATTTACAATGCCAATAGCGTAATCGCTCGCAAATGCAGGACCTATTGCATTTACACCCACACAGAGCCACACACACACACATACAGAGCCACCCACACAGAGCCCCCCCCACACACAGAGCCCCCCCCACACACACAGAGCCCCCCCACACACACACACACAGAGCCCCCCCACACACACACACAGAGCCCCCCCACACACACAGAGCCCCCCACACACACAGAGCCCCACACACACACACCCAGACACCAACAGGTGCCAAGGCTGTTCTGGAGCAGGAACGGCCATCTTCCAGACATCTGAATTTCACACCAACAAAGTAGATTGAAAACAGAGGTCATGAACTTCGCTTCAAGGCCTGCACGTTTCTCTCTCGCAATACCTGAATTTACTTACTGTAGCCAACCAGCACCCAGAGGCGCAGTAATTGTAGTTAGAAGATATTTGTAGTTAAATAAACGCAAGTCTGTGGAAGGGAGAGAGAAAATAAAAAAACACAGAAAACATTGGACTAACCCTCTGAGCAGCAAGACTTTTGCTTAGAGTTAATTTTGGAATTCCAATTCTTTATCAATATTTTAACACTAGTAAGCAAACAATGAGGCCTACATACAAAGGCAGCAGAATGTTATGTTATGTTATGTTATGTTACGCCTTTTCTTTTAGAGCGCACGGCTACCCCAAGGGGTGTCCCGGCGCTTTGACAAAGAGGCCTGAAAACCAAGAAAACACAAAGGCTGCAGAACGCTACGATCTCAGGATTTAAACAGTAAAGAGCATAGTCTTTAGCTCCTTCCTGAAAGCTAAGAGGCTATTGGCTTTACGAAGAGTGAGAGGAAGTTCATTCCAACGGCAAGCGGCCACATATTGGAGAGACCGTCCTCCCCTCCGGGCACGTCTAATAGACGGTACCTCCATCTTAGCCAGCGCAGCTGAACGCAACATCCTCCGCGGCGCATAAAAAGTCATGCGCTTCCTGATATAGTTAGGACCAACGGAGTGAAGGGCTTTGAAAGCCAGTGTGAGGATTTTAAACGTAATTCTTCTAGAAATAGGGAGCCAATGCAACCTATGTAGAAGCTCTGAGGCACTGGCTCTCCTAGGCAGGCCAAATATGGCTCTGGCCGCAGAGTTTTGTACAATTTGCAATCTTGCCAATAAATACTTAGGCAGTCCTGCATATAGCGCATTGGCATAATCTAAACGAGACCCTACTAGCGCCTGAACGACACTCTTTCTATAATGCAAGGAGAGAAATGGAAGAAACTTTCTGAGCATCTTTAAGATGCCGAAACATTTCCCTGATAGCCCCATGATGTGGGGTCGAAAAGAAAGGTTGTCGTCGCACACTACCCCCAGATTTTTAGCTTGGGAGGACACCTTCTCCGGAGGGAACATGTCCTGGGGCCACCACGACTTCCAGCCGGGATCAGGGGCACAGCCAAAGAAAAGCAGCTCGGACTTATTCGAGTTGCATTTCAGACTGTGCCGCTGAAACCACGCACAGACCGCACTCAGACAGTCTTTGATCCTGTCGCCGTCAAAGACCTCTCCTTTCCTGCAAGTAAACAGGAGCTGGGTGTCATCAGCGTATGATATGATCTGGGCCCCAAAAGTCTCTGCTACCACCGCCAGAGGGGCCAAATAGATATTGAAAAGGGTGGGGCTCAGAATGGACCCTTGAGGAACCCCCACCTCTAGTGATGGCATTTCAGCGGAGAACGGTGGAGCCCAGATCACCTGTCGGCGGCCCGATATAAGGATTGAAACCAATCCAACACCGATCCACGCAGTCCGAACTCCCAGAGTCTTAACAGGAGACCTTCATGCGGGACGGTGTCGAAAGCCGCCGAGAGGTCCAGCATGACTAATATAGCCTTTCCCCCACGATCGAGTGTCTCCCTGATGGCTTCGGTCACCTCCAAGAGGGCTGTCTCCGTGCTGTAGTTAGCACGGAAACCAGATTGAGAATCATGGAGAATGTTATTACTCTCAATAAAGTTGGTAAGTGTGTGATGTACATGTTTCTCAACCACCTTAGCCAGAGCAGGAAGCAGGGAGATAGGTCTATAGTTAGCCTGCATCAAGGGATCTAAAAGAGGTTTTTTGAGCAGCGGTAGAATCAGTGCGTGTTTCCATTCCTGAGGCGCCACTCCGGAACTCAGGGACAGATTGAGCAGAGGGTTCAGCAAGCTGTTTACTGCCGACGCCACTCTACCCAAACATTTTGCTGGACATACATCCAGAGGTGAGCCAGATTGAAGCCGGGACAGCAACTCAAGAGATGTTACACAGGACATCCGTGGAAAGACCGATAGTGTAGGCCCAGGCTCTGCCCCTGAAGATGGAACAGGCTTCCATTTACGTGCCCACACATCAGTGACCGTGGCGGGGTCCACGGAAGGGAAGGAATCCTGAATAGTTTTGATCTTTAATACAAAAAAGTCAGCAAGCTGTCTAATCCACCCTTCAGTATGGGAATGAGAACGGGCACATGCGGCAGGATCAACAAACTCCTTAACAATTCTAAAAAGTTCCCTACTCATATTATCTGCTTGATCTATTCTTCGCTCAAGATATTCTTTTTTGGCTTCAGAGATATGTTTATTATATAATCCACATTTGTATAGCGCACAATCACCCGTTAGGGTCTCTAGGCGCTGGGGGCCGTCGGGAAGATTAAGCAAGCTATTGCCCAGAGTCGCATGGTGCTGGGCTAACCTGCCGCCGGAGCCGGGGATAGAACCGTGATCCCCAGATTCCAGCGTCAGTCGCCCTGGCCGCGGCGCCACACCTCTCCCAGTACTGTTTTATGGCTTCACGGTACTTTATTTTCTCATCTGGATCGTATTTACGACGCCACAGTCTTTCCGCCTTTTTACAATCTTGGCGCATTTTTCGTAACACAGAGGTAAACCAAGGAGCGGACTCGTGGCTGGGGACAGTTCTGGCTGTCTTCGCTGGGGCTAACTCCTCAAATCTTGTTTTCAGCCATTTCTGAACCAAAGCCAGGTCAGCGTCTAGAATGCTTCTGGAAACTAGCACTCCGTGGTTTACAAGACCAGAGGGGTTCTGATTTGGCCTCTGTACCATAACCACGGTATTAAAAAATATATGGCACACTCAACCTGCAAATCTGGCGATGCTGCCTGGAGGTACCAGGCTGGCTGGACATCGCTCTCCCCCATTTAAACAGCAGTCTCTTCAGAGTGAGTCAATGAGACGAGATATTCACTAAAATCCTTCTGGAATTAATAACGAACCACTAAGCTGGCGTTATGGCCAACACTGCAACCGAGAAGGGAGTGAACAAAACTAAAGTCTGCGTGAACTGGGGGAATGTGCCGCCCGACAGCCTCCAAGACTTTGTTCCCAGTTTCAGTTCAGTGCTGAAAAAGAATAACCCTGCTGCTCCCAGAGACAAAAACCATTAATCAACCCAAGAAAATTCCATGGAGGCAGAAACCCACCCCACCGCCTGGACACAAAAGCGCACTTTGGAAAAGACAGCCTCGTTTGCTGCTAGCAAGTCTGGTCACAGTTTTAAAGGGCGCAGCGCGCAGGCTGGGTCTGGTGATTGGGGTCTCCGCGGACAGTATTCACACCGATAAACACTTTCACACAAACCTTGCAGTGCATCGCGTTATACCGACCTGGCCGACTTATCCTGCCCGAATTAAGCCTCCACCCTCCCACCCCTAAGAAAAAGTCTCACACAAACACGACTAATACAAATTACTTCACAGAGCCCCACACACACACACACACACACACACACACACAGAGTTTGGGTGGTGCCTGTTATATGTGGAATAATGGATGGTCTGTGATGAATTACGGGATATTTTCGGAGTATCACAACTTGGTGTCAAGTCATACTTTGTGCTTGTCGAACCACCGATTTATTAAAATGCAATCTGGCTTAGAATGGGTAATGTAAATGTAAATCCAGTATTTGTAAAGCGCGAAAAATTGCCCAAAGGCATCAAGGCGCTGGGGGCCGTGGGAAAGATGAAGTGAGCTATTGCGCATTGTCACATGGTGCTGGGCTGACCTGCCCTCATTGCCGGGGATTAAACCGTGAACCCCCGTGCTCCGGAGTCAGACGCCCTGGCCGCTGCGCCACACCTCTTCCACAAATAAATTAATTGACTTTCATTATATAATACATTTTTCTCACACCTGCTCAGTGTTCCTACTTGTATATGTGTATTTTTTATATATTTTGACAGGGTCGTTTAAAAAAATGTCTGCCCTGAAATTTGGCAGATGGCAAATGCTTTCATTAAAACCATGGTGTGGATTAAAAACAATTTACGCGTGGGACATTTTGTCCCTGAGTGAACTTGCGGGCTTGGAGGTACCGCTAAAACTCATTACCAGTTAAAAATAGCCTTTAAGGAACTAGAGGAGAAAGTGGGGAGATTTTTTTTTCTTAAAACTGAAAAACAAAGTTCTTGGTTTATGGCAAACAAGCCCAGCAGGACATAGTTTGAGCGAGATTTGTTTTTCTGCTCCAGTTCCATCTGGCTGCTAACATCAGGGGTGAGGCTGCTAGTCACTGTGTTCTAGAATCCAGGACCAGATTAGGGCCAAGATGTTCAATACATAGTGCTTTTGTGAGCCATAGCTAAACATGTTAGTGCCAGAGTAGGACTCTGTTGGATCATCTGAGGCCTGGAAAATGTTTGGGCGCAAGAAATATAACAAAATGAATAGCTTGTGCCATGCCTTGAGTGGTTTGCACTGAGCGACCCACCTGGGTGATACATAATGGAAAGGCCACGGAATTAACTGGTGTAATCCCACCCTTTTTTAAAAAAAAATGAAAAATGTTTAATCTTTCTTGAAATGCAAAAGTCATGTCTTTTGATGCGGGTTTCGATCGACTCCATTTACTTTTTGGATGGTCTCGAAGACGTGGCCTGCCCACGAGTTGGAAGGGGAGGGCGTGCGGGCAAGTCTGCTCGCCTCTGACTCCATAAACAAGTCACAGTGTCATAGTATTCTGCGTGCCAATAAACTAAATTGCCAGCGGTGATTGGCAGCCAGGTGTGCACGTGTGAGGTCCGGCCCTGGCACTGCTGCAGCGCCAGGGTGGTCAGCGGCTGGTGAGCACGCTTTTCCACATGTGAATGCTGCTGAATGTTCCGTGGAGGGGATTCCACCGAGGGTATTGCTGGTCGTGAAACGTAAGTTACTGATGTGACTTTCACGACAGCAGTATTAAGAAAAAGAGCCTGCCTTCGAAGAACTGTGAACTTTGTGCAATTATGCACTTAACACCATCCCACTGCTAAGGCGGTGTATTCATATTTTGTCAGATGAGGTTTGTACCTAAATCCGTCCCAAATGTTCCATATTTTATAAACCAAGGCTTAGTGAGATTCAGTCATTTGCACAAGATCTGAGATCCACTGATCTGCTCAGGATCACACAGTGTGATGAAGCGTCGAAGCCAAGCTTTAGAACGCAGTTCTTGTGATTACACATTCAACAGTATAGCCGCAATACATCACTTCCTTTGTTTACGGTTGCCCTTTATATGCGCCTTTTTATGCTCGCCGTACCATTACATTCCGTGCGTTAATGTTTAACTCCGAGGAGCAGCAGACGTGAATATATCGATGATTAAAGTTAGGAGGATATACAGTTTGTTTCATGTATTTAAAAAAAAATGTATATTCTGCGTCCTATTAAAGGCATGCACCATTTCATGAAATTATAAGCACAACAAAGCGAATGCTGTTAGACTGTCGGAACCAAAGCAAACGCGACAAAGAAGGAGACAACTGCAGGCCTCCATGAATGGCGCCCGCAGGAGGGCTCACCAGATCTCATTCAAAACTAATTCGAATGTTCCATGCCCCTTCAGAGTAGGGTGCTCCGAGCCACAGTCGGGACAGAGTATACTTTTGTTCGCAAGCTCATGACATGCTATCTACGATTTGAGTGCCAGCTTCACGTACAACAGACAAGAAGTAACATCCTTGAGCTCAGTTTGTGGTTTAAGGGCCGCACAGTCCAACACGCTATCTGAGGAAGTGGGCTACACTCAGCGAGTGAAACAAGCCACAGTGCATTTCATCGAGGTTGGCTTCTGAGATCCATTTGCTGAGCAGGTAACAAGTAGTTTATAGCGGTTTATCAAGTTATGTAAAAAAATAAAACAAAGAAAAACTGCTCCTGTTGACCAAAGCCTGAACACTGCACGGTTAACAGCCACAGCACAACTCAATTACTACTTCAACCCTACACCAATCACTTCTACTATTAACCCTTCATACGCCTTTTATGCAAACTGCTGCACGCTCATTTACACTTCATAAGTCCCCGGTTTGAAAAGTCTAGAAAGCATTTCCCTTATCAAAAACCCATAGCAATGGAGACAAACTTTTTTTTACTCATAGAAGCGTCATTTCCAACCTACACCAACCACTCACTAAGAAACTCACTATACATCAATAACCAAAGCCCTACGCCCGTTCATTCTGTGCCTTTACAACCCTGCTAAACCTTTAGAACCACCCATGATACACTCGCACTAATCCTCCAAGGTACTACCACTGTCACACTGACTCAAACCCACCCACATCGCCTTTCCAAGATGCAGACCGTTCACTGCAATCCCGCTATTGTGCCGCATTCGCACAATGTGTCCCTTCTGCAACCCATGCAATCGATCCAGACAGTACTTTCCTCACACATTTAACACTTTATCTGCCCCCTCGTGATTTCTACAACCCCTTCATACACACCTCGTATACAGTACATTCTTTTCTCTACCTCGCTCTAAAACGTACAGCTCATACCTGTGCTCTACACAAACACAGCCCACCCACCATGCACTCTCAAACGGATCCCTATCTTACCCCCTTACTATGCCCACTTCTACCAAGTGAAATACTCCTTCACTATATACAGCACCTACAAGTGACCAACCTCAACTATATAACAGCACCCATGCCTGTCTCTCGCCCCCTTCACACACACACACACCGACGAGGTTGCCCCTCTTAGTACCCCGTGTACCTACCCTCATGGTCTCCTCAACCCTATAAGACTCCACAAGCTTCGCCCCCTACACTGCAGCTGCCGCGCGCTCCTCCCGGGTCATTTATAGCCAGCGCCGGGATGCTCGGAGCGCACCATCCTGCAGCGGGTGAGTGTTACTGAGTAACGGGGTGAACCATTCGCCGAAGGGAGTGGAGGGTGAAACGTCCTTCGGTAACAAGTGCTAATCCTCTTGGTTAAAGCCGATGTAAAAAACAAAAAAAACCAGGCAGAAGGAAAACTAGAAAGAGAGCAACACTCCTACCCACCCCCCTCGGGAGATGGTATCTTCTGTCTCGGGAGTGAAGGTGCATGAACGAGCTGTGTGAGGGGGTACGCGTTGCGGAGGGTGCAAGCTACGCACGCAGACTTTGGGGTTTCCCCGGAAGAAAGAGATGGAAAGACATATTGCGAGTGCCTGCATTCTTAACAAGCATTGGCCGCGCGTAAGGTGGAGGAGGGTGAGAAGTGGGAGTTGTGAGCGCGCACGGCAAATGCACCTAGCGGGATACCAAAAACAACAAGCTGAGGATCGCCGGGCGTGAAACAGCGCGGTGGGAGCGCACGTTGCCATGAGCGTGCACATCGGATCGTCGGAGAAGACACGCCGACCTCCGAGTCTGCCTGCTGCCAAGACTGACCCGCTGCGGAGGGAGAGGGACACACGAAAAAAGCCCGGTGAGTGGTGGTGGGGGTTGGGGGGGAGAGGGAGGGGGGGGGGTGGTGTGTGTGTCTGTGTGTGTCTGTGTGTCTGTGTGTCTGTGTGTCTGTGCTGCCGGCTGGCCTGCGTAAGCGCGTCCACAGACCCTGGTAGGCTCGTGCACCGCTCTGTCTCCCTTGAGAGGCAAGTGGGAGACAATAGGTCTTGAGGCCGAGACCTAAAAATGTACTTGCTGCCACAAAATGTTTGAGAAACTTCAAACTAACAAAAAAAAAGTAATATGTTTTAACCATTATTATTTAAAATCACCGGGTCCAGCCACTCTTGTACAAGTCTATGGAGATTTCTGCTCTGCACAAAATCACAGTCTGAAGCCACCCCAATAGCCAGCGCCTTGGATTACGATTGTAAGAGTTCACAATTGGGAAGTTTGCTGTATGAAAACTCTGAGCAAGTCATGGTGTTTGTGAAATCTCTTGAAGGTTGGATTTTCACAGATGGGCGCTGTAGCTTCATACCGGTATTTAGAAACTAAATTCATGGGCCTTGATTTAGTACAGCCTGACCTATGGGGGTGTTGGACAGATTTCAGGCACCAAAGTATCGTCCACTTTGGGCTTTGTAGACTTGTACCCAACAAATATGACTGGTAATATGCATTGCCTTTTAACCAAGCCACAGCAAAGCACATGGCCAATGCGTCAATGTCTCACACTTCTAACTAAAGCAAGTTCTTCTTTTCATTGAGGAGCTACCTCTGCAGACCTTCTAGTTTCCCTTGTTTTACGGGATTTAAAAGTTGCAAACAGTCTGTACTTCTTGGGGCTTCCATAGGAAGTAGCAAAGGGCTTAATTGAAGCCATGATATCCATTGGAATAATTCAAAAATCTGGTTTCCCCAACTCTAGTTGGACAGGGAGGATTCTAGGACCAATAAGAGCAAATCTGCTTTTTGGACGTGGAGATAGGAGTATTGTTCTTTATCTAAACTGCTACAACTTGAAGGTGGTTTGACATTTTCATATGTGAAAGTTATAACTGTGCGCGAGTGTGTAGGCTTGATGAATGCCCCCCCCCCCAATTGCTTAATGACATGTATATAATATAATCCACATTTGTAAAGCGCTCAATCACCCGTAAGGGGCTCTAGGTGCTGGGGGCCGTCAGGAAGATTAAGCAAGCTATTGCCCAGAGTCACATGGTGCTGGGTTAATCTGCCGCCGGTGCCCAGGATTGAACCGTGATCCCCAGAATCCGGAGTCAGTCGCACTAGCTGCGGTAGGGTGACGCCTTTTCAGAATCCCTCATTGACACTTTGTAATGACGAAGGAGATGTGAGGAAGTTGAGGTAAGATTAAATGTCAAATTCAAGTTCCCCAAGACAAGCGCAGAGAGCGTGCAAGCACCTCAGATGCTGTCGCAAACTAACACTGTCACGGTCATGGCAAACCAACTGTGAACCAGGGGCAAGGCTCACGCGCCAACTGGCAGAACAAGGCAGAACACAAAACCATGACCACGTGCGAGGAGAGAACACTACATATATCTCCTTCCCTTAAAAGAGGAAGCAGGGGAGCGGAGAAGGGAGAGAGTAAGAGAGAGAAAGAGAGAGAGTGAGAGAATGAAAAGAAGAAATCACCTGTACTTTACGGGTGATTGACAACTCTGGAACTCCTCCTGGGGGAAGCAAGAGGGTTATTGAGAACATCAAAATCACAGTATCCAGGAACAGAAGAATGTGACGAGGTGATACCAGAACTTACACTTGGCCTCTCACCAACCTTGTCATTGACTTTTACAATCTTGTTCATGTTTCACTAATTACACTTATTGACACGAACAGCACTACCACATATTTTATCAATAGAGACAGGTTTGCTGAACATTGAATCACCCTTTTTCACAAAGCCCTGTCTCTTTATTTTCGCAATGTCACCTACAGCAAACTTCCTGTTGGAGACCTGTTTCCTGGCATTAAAATATGTCTTTTGCTTGTTTTGAAATGTCACTAACTTTGTTTCTAACCATTACATCAAGCTCCTGTGCTAATGTGCTGCGTTTGAACCACTTAGACATCCATGTTGGACTAAAGTCCGAGCTGGGCTTCATGCCCTTTGAGCAATTCAAAGAGGGGGACACCTGTGGATGAGTGGGGTGTGATCCCGTAGAACCACAGCATAGTTCTTACAACAGTGGGTATGGCTTTGTTGTGATCAATGGCCCACCTTATACAATCCCCAATGACTGTTATGTCTCTCTACAAGCCCATTGGTTTGGGGATGATAGAGTGAGCTTTTGAGGTGGATGATGGAGGATTCTTTAAGAAATTCTTCGACATCAGCCGAGCCTAACTGTGCTCCGTTGTCTGAGATGATAGTCTTTGGGAAAACCCTCCCTCATGAAGATCTTTCATGAACTCGAGAATCTCTTCCGAGTCAGCTTTGGATACAAACTTGACTTCGGGCTATTTAGAGTAGTAGTCAACTGAAACTATAGCAAACCGTGTCTGATTGGTTAGGGTGTGGAAGGAACCCAAAACATCAATACCCAATTTTTCCCAAGGATTCTCAGGAAGAGGTATGGGAGTAAAAGGGAGATTGGATGTGCACAGAGTCTTATACTACCCGCACAAATAGTACATTCTAGGACCAACGCATCAATGTCTCAGTCCATTTGGGGCCACCAGAAATATTCACAAATCCTACGTTTTTGTGAGTGTAGCTCCCAGGTGGAGAGGTGTGGCTCACTGGTTAGAGGCGGCAGACCTGTAAGCAGAGAACGGCCCGGGACCAGGGTTCAATTCCCGACGTGGCAGGGTCTTGGACCAGGGTCAACGGACTCGATAATTCTCGCCTCAGTGCCTACTCTAACCAGGGAACACACTCGGTAACTCTGGGCATTAAGCTTGCCTCCTCTCTACAACGGCCCCCCACAGATGATGGGGATGCCCGGTTTCACCCTGGAGATACCCAGAAAGGGACCATCTCACAGGGAAACCAGGACGGGTTCCCCAGCGGTCTACAGCGCCAGGACACTCGGGTAGAGTAACAGTGCGCTTTACAAGTATCCCCTTTACAAGTACCCCCAGGTATCCCTCATGTGCCTTGATAAACCAGGTTTTTTAGGTCTCGCCTGTCGATGCGCATGCGCATCGAGCAAGGCGAGAGTATTGCGAGTTATCCACTCTTTATCCACACTGCAAGGAATCGTGGCGATTCCTTGCAGTGCCCGTGACTTTTAAGGTCAATGCGCATGCGCATTAAGCTTATGCGCATGCGCATTGACCTTAAAAGTCACGGGCGCGTGCATGTCCGTCTTTGTTTACCGTGTCGCATTTCTCCTCCCCCCTCCCCTCTCTTCCCTTCGGCTTGTTTGTTGATTTGACCCGCTCCGCCCCCTCCCCTTCCCACCGTGTCGCATTTCTCCTCCCCCCGCCCCTCTCTTCCCTCCGGCTTCGTTTTTTTTTTTGTTTATTTTACCCGCCGTGTCTCCGATCCTTTCGCTTGTTTATTTGAATGAGCGTTTCCCTGGCTTAGAGCGGCACCCAATTCATGGGTGCCTTACTTTAATGTATACAGATGCTTGCTCTCCTCCCTTTGTGAGTGTTTCTCTGGCTCAGGCAAGCATGCTGCTGGCTTTCACGTTCCTGTAGCTGTACCCTTTACATCCGTGTTCCTAACCTTACTGCTTCAGACTATTAAGCCACCTTCACACCACCAGCCCCCTTTAGCAGCCCACGCATGCTCCTCCGCACAGAGGTTCCAATCACAGTAACTGCATGCCACAGCTTCTTCGTAACTAACGTCCTCCTGTGCCGTGAACCTCAGAGAACGAACAAGAAAGAGGTTACTGGAGGTTCTTTCAGTGGGTACACACTCTCCCTGAAATCTCAGCTGAGGGGCACCGACAGCGAAACTGGTTAATGCAATCTAGTATCGCATTTCTCCTCCCCCCTCCCCTCTCTTCCCTTCGGCTTGTTTGTTGATTTGACCCGCTCCGCCCCCTCCCCTTCCCACCGTGTCGCATTTCTCCTCCCCCCTCCCCTCTCTTCCCTCCGGCTTCGTTTTTTTTTGTGTTTATTTTACCCGCCGTGTCTCCGATCCTTTCGCTTGTTTATTTGAATGAGCGTTTCCCTGGCTTAGAGCGGCACCCAATTCATGGGTGCCTTACTTTAATGTATACAGATGCTTGCTCTCCTCCCTTTGTGAGTGTTTCTCTGGCTCAGGCAAGCATGCTGCTGGCTTTCACGTTCCTGTAGCTGTACCCTTTACATCCGTGTTCCTAACCTTACTGCTTCAGACTATTAAGCCACCTTCACACCACCAGCCCCCTTTAGCAGCCCACGCATGCTCCTCCGCACAGAGGTTCCAATCACAGTAACTGCATGCCACAGCTTCTTCGTAACTAACGTCCTCCTGTGCCGTGAACCTCAGAGAACGAACAAGAAAGAGGTTACTGGAGGTTCTTTCAGTGGGTACACACTCTCCCTGAAATCTCAGCTGAGGGGCACCGACAGCGAAACTGGTTAATGCAATCTAGTAGCACAATTAGGGGAGTGATGATCATTTTTATGTGTTGATACATTTTAATTATTCAATGAAAGTTTTACTGCATTTTTTTTTTTGTTGGGTAGCTTCATCATTAACAATGGCGGCGCGTGCCTTTATTCATCTTTAATAATGGCGGTAGCATGCCTTTCTTTTGTTCTGCGCGGCTCGCCCATCTCTTTATTTACTTTGCTGTCATTCAGAAGCTGTCAGTGGTGGCCGCTGTTCAACAGCCTGTTGCGTTTTTGCGGTCACAGGAAACAAAGTTCCAAAACGTTCCTGGGGCCGTAATCGAAAAATGTCATGTCAGCATTAGGAATAGGCGTGGCAGAAAGCAGCATAGCTTTTTCACACTGCCTACAATGTCTCCAGCCTTATATCTGCTTTATTCGCTACAATCAGCAAGTCATGAATATTTGTTGGGCGAAGCGACATTTAACGCTTTGCAGTGAGTTATAGTGCGTGTGCATTTACACATGGGGAAGGGGGTTGTTAAGCGCCTGCTGCACAAAACATTGCTCTAGGAGCGCTGCGCAGCAGACAATGGAAATCCGATGGAAGTAGATAAGCACTAATCATTGGTTACATTCTCAATGGCTCCCAATGCTGATAAATAATGTTTAATATTTGTTATCAGACGCCACAGTGGAGCCGCTGCAGTTCTGTGTTCATTTCCACACAGAAAGCCGGCCCTCTTCTTTCTCTCACTAGCTCGCCTCCAACCCTCATCTCCCAATGTAATTTCATGTAATTCTTTTAGTGAACGACTTTATTACAATGATGCCAAATCCACGATAAGAAGACAAGCAGGTTTATTGCAGCACAGCTAAGGCGTCCGCCCAGGTTGATCTCCAGATGCAACTGGAGATAACTGAGTGGAATATACAGTTACAGGCACTCCATTAAGAATGTAGAACGCCATGTGAAAATACACAGAGCGCACAACAACCAGGCCTCATCAGCTGTACCTCAAAACAACCAGGACTCATCACCCCTCTCTCACAACAACCAGGCCTCATCACCCCTCTCTCACAACACTCACTCTCACTCACCCTCAACCCCTCAGCCTCACCCTCACCCTCACTCACCCTCAACCCCTCACCCTCACTCACCCTCACCCTCACTCACCCTCACCCTCACTCACCCTCAACCCCTCACCCTCACTCATTCACCCTCACTCACCCTCAACCCCTCCCCCTCGACCCCTCCCCCTCAACCCCTCACCCTCACCCTCACTCACCCTCACTCACCCTCAACCCCTCACCCTCAAACCCTCACTCACCCTCAACCCCTCACCCTCAACCCCTCACTCACCCTCACTCTCACTCATCCTCACTCACCCTCAACCCCTCACCCTCAACCCCTCACTCACCCTCACTCTCACTCACCCTCACTCAGCCTCAACTACTCCCCCTCACTCACCCAAAACCCCTCACCCTCACTCACCCTCAACCCCTCACCCTCAAACCCTCACTCACCCTCAACCCCTCACCCTCACTCACCCTCAACCCCTCACCCTCACTCACTCACCCTCAACCCCTCACCCCCTCACTCACCCTCACTCTCACTCACCCTCACTCAGCCTCAACTACTCCCCCTCACTCACCCAAAACCCCTCACCCTCACTCACCCTCACCCTCAACACCTCACTCACCCTCACCCTCACCCACCCTCACCCTCACTCACCCTCAACACCTCACCCTCAACCTCAACCCCTCACCCTCACTCACCCTCACTCCCCCTCACTCACCCTCACTCACCCTCACTCACCCTCACTCTCACTCACCCTCAACCCCTCACCCTCACTCACCCTCACTCACCCTCACTCACCCTCACACAGTGCAATAGTTCTCAGACCATTTCAGTTAGAGCTTTTAGAAATGTTTATGGCTTTTTTTATTTGTAATACTTTAGCATTGGCTACAGGAAACAAAAATGCTAAACATTGACAAAAAAACCCCATAAACAATTCTAAAAGCACTAACTCTAATGGTGCGAGACCTATTGCATTTCCAATGCTTGTCTAATATTGACAGGAGGAACCATCAGGTAAATGCATCAATACAGGCTTTTTCGATTCCTTAATTGCGATTATTAAGGAATTGCAATTAAGAAATTGCAAAAGCCTATGCATGTAGGAATCGCTAAAAAATTAGCGATTCCCAAACATTCCTTAATTGTGACTCGCAAATTGCGAGGCGCATTTAAGGAATGAATGGGAGATTGCATGCGCAATTTGCGAGTACCAATAGGTACACTCAAATTGCGCATGCAATTTCATGGGTTCAAGGTTGTCAAAAGGACACCCTGTTGCACCCCTGAAATTGATCTGTGCACACATGTTGCGCACACACATGCCCCAAGGGCATGTGTGTGTGTGTAACCTACAACTTTGAAAAATGCACTTTAGTGCATTTTTCAAAGTTTTTGCAAATTACCATCAAGTTCAACTTGATGGTAATTTGCACCCCCTAGAAGCGAAATCGCAATTTGCGATTCCATCATGCATTGCATTTAAGGAATCACAATTTGCAATTCCTTAAATACAATCGCAATCTAAAATCTCAAATATTAGCGCTTTCTAAAATTCAGAGAGGCTGACACGTTGATGCATCTCAGAAGCCTATTTTGCGGGCGCAAATGGCCGATTTTTGCGAATAGCACCGCTTGCGCTCACAAATATGGTTGATGCATGTGCCTGCATTTTATCTAATCTGAAAACAAGACTATCTTCTAGCGATAACTCATCACAGACTTTCACAAATGGTTGAATATCAACATTTACATTCCTGTCTTTAGGATACCCGTTGATAATGTGTTGTTTTCCATCTTTCAATGTGTCATCTGAGTCCATGGCAGCATACCATTTGCTTTCAACAACGGAACCCACATTTTGTAGTTCTACCCTTGCAACTATGCAGTCTCATGCTTATCATCGTCAATATGCATTTCGCCAACCACTGACTCGTTGGGAATAGGAGGCAAATGTGAAAGTGCATCTGCTCGAACGTTCTTTCCTCCAGAGATGTGTACATCGAAGTTGAACTGGAGCAGTTTCGATGCAATACGGGCTATCCGTGGTGTGGTGTGGTGTTGTGATGTGTTGTGTTCCCCAAAGTGTCTACTTATGGTTTGTAGTCTGTTTGTAGGGTAAACTTCCTGCCCCATTGGTAGCACTTGAACTTTTCGATAGCCCACTAACAGGCAAGAAGTTCCTTTTCTTTGACAGAGTAATGTGATTCTGTGTCCCACAGAACCCTAGATGCGAAACCTATTGGATGTTCCTGTGTACATACATGCTGGGTCAGGACAGCACCCAGACCATAACAGCTGGCGTCTACAGTCAAGGTGCAACGTATCGAGGGTTCAAATGGTTTTAAGGCTTTGACCGTGGCGAGTTGAGTTTTGAGCCATTTAAATGCATGTTTACATTCTTCATCCCACAAGAACCTAGTTCGATGTTTGAGCAAACAAGATATGGGGCGTAATTTGATGGCATAATCTGGAATGAACCGTGAATAAAACTCAGTCAGTCCCAGCAAGGATTTCACACCTGTTTTGTCCTTAGGGGCTGAGGCATCCACAATAGCTTGGACAAGACTGGGTTTAGGTGTTACACCAGCACTAGAGATCATGTGACCCAGGTATTCTACAGAGTCTTTTGAGAACACACGTTTGTCACGTTTAAGCACAACCCCATGCTCTTGAAATGTGGAAAGTACCTGGCCTAGTGTTCATCATGTTCCGTCTGGTGGGCAGCGTTTATGAGGACATCATCTTGAAAGATTGCCACGTTTTTGATGCCTTTGAGAAGATTGACCATGAGACACTGAAAAACTGAAGCTGCAGAGGCCAAGCCAAATGGCATGCGACAAAATTGATACATGCCTGATGGAGAATTGAAAGCTGTGAGATGACCTGAGTCTCTGTCGAGTTCAGCCTGGTGATATGCGGACGCCAGGTTGAGTTTTGAAAATATTTTGGCTCCAGCTACCATCCCCAACATTGCAGAGATGTTGGGTAGAGGGTGCGAGTCAACCCAAATTTCTTTCTTCAAGCTGCGCCAAGTCAATGCATATATTCCGATCGTTGTTTTTTTATTAGTGCTTCGACTAATGGAGAAGACCATACCGATTTTTCGACTGGCTCGATCTCCCCTCGTTTACGCATAGACACAAGCTCTTTTTCCAGATCTTCCCTTATGCTAAATGGAACACTTCTCCGTTTATGTCTTACGGCTATAGCGCCTTCTTTAACTCTTATTCTATGTTTGAAACCTTTCATTTTTCCCAATTCTCCTTAGAAGACTCTAGGATAGACTCTAGGATATTTGCTAAGAAGTTCTTCCACTTGAGTTGAATCTCGAATGGCCAAGACCTGTTCCTTTTCACCTGGAAATAACATCATGTCAAACAAACCTTGATGAAAGCACCCTAGGATATTCAACCCATGTATGGCCATATATATTTATCCATCTATGCGCCTGTTTTTGAACTCCTTGACATCTTCAAAGTACCCTAGGAGATCGATTTTTCGTCCTTCGTAGGATACAGGGGCACTATCTGGGGGAAGTAACGGCCTTTCGCCCCAATTTGCTTTAAAAAGTGACTCTGTAATCATGGTGAAACGTGCACCTGAGCGCTGATTGTACAGAGCTTCATTCCATGATTCCGGAAATACGGTTGTACAGACAGAAAAATGACATATCTAAAAAAAAAAGTAGGTTAACTGAGGATACCGAAAATTATCCATAGAGAGGCGCTTACCAGACCATTGGCACGCCCCATTGCATCTTAGCGCAAGAATAGCTGAAATAGCAGCCACAGGCGGGATAGCGTGAAAGCACATGGGATTCTATGTCTGATTCAGGCGAGGTGACAACTTATCTGTTATAATGATGCTTGGATTATGGAAAGATTTATGAAACTGATGTAGCTCGATCCCCAAGAAGCGTTTAATTCTTTGCTCAACAATCGTAAAGCACATTTTTGTAAAGGAAAAATTCTTAAATGTGATCAATTTAACCTGAATTCATGTTTGTAAAACATAACCTATTTTTAATCTGTTTTTTTTCAAGTTTTTAGTTTATGTGCTTGATCTTTCTCGAGTATTCAATGTGGCATGGTCCTACTTCAAGTTCTGCAGGAGCCCGCACCTGGTGCTGTACCAGGCTGCTCTGCAGGACACCCCCCTGCTGTCTGCAAAGCAGATGGGCGATGAAAAGGAATTTCTCAAGGCAAATTGCACAAGCGGGTTGACTGTCCTGGTACTGTTGGATCTGTCTGCGGCATTTGATACCGTGTCCCACTCTATCTTGATCACCAGACTGGCTAACATCGGCCTTAAGCAGGAAGCCTTGGCATGGTTAAAGAGTTTCTTGAAGGACCGCACCCAGCAAGTAGCTATGGGTGCATACAGGTCAGAGGAAGTTGAGATCACCAAGGGGGTGCCACAGGGCTCCTGTTTGAGCCCCACCTTATTCAACATCTATGTGGCACCCCTGGCGAACATCATGAGAAGATATGGTTTTATCCCAATATCTTACGCAGATGACACTCAACTCCTCTTCCCTTTTAAGATCTTTTCACCTGAGGTCAGAAACTCTTTCTCCAGGGGCATGAAAGCGGTGGCACGATGGATGTCCTCCAACTACCTGCAGTGCAACGTGGGGAAGACGGAAGTCATGATGTTTGGTGAGGCAAAAATGCTCTGGACCCCAGATTGGTGGCCACAAGATCTTGGCCCAGTGCCCAAACCTAAACAAACTGTCAAGAATCTGGGGGTCCGTTTAGATCAGGAGCTTACCCTCAAACAACATGGCAACCAGGTGGTGGGAGCATGCTTTCATGTTATTGGCATGCTACGGAAAATCTTCCCATTCCTACCTGATGCAGTTAGGAAGACACTGGTCCAGGCACTCGTTCTGAGTCGCCTGGACTACTGCAACGGCTTGCTCCTGTCAGCAAATGAGGGAGTCATGAACAGACTTCAGGTAGCCCAAAACACGGCCGCCCGCCTGGTTTTGAATGCTCCTCCCCGCACGCCTTCCAAACCCCTGCTGACTAAACTGCATTGGCTATCTGTCAGACAGAGGGCAAAATTTAAGGTATGCTGCATCATACACAAAAGCCTACATGGTATGGGCCCCGCATACTTGACCACAAAATTCACGCCCTACATTCCTACTCGGACACTAAGATCAAGTGAACAAGGTCTTCTGTGTGTACCCAGAGCTAAGAAGGCCAGACATGGAACCAAAACTCTATCAATAGCTGGCCCCTCTCTCTGGAATAGCCTCCCTATATCTCTTAGGCTATGTGTAGACCATCTCCCCTTTAGGAAAAGGTTGAAGACCTTTTTGTTTGAACAGTAAACCTAGACTAGAACAGCTTTAAAGACTCCCTCTCTCAAACTCTTTTGTAGAAGCCAAAGGCGCGGAGATACTCCCTCGGGAGTGAAGCCAGCGCGGTACAAACCTGCAAATAAACGTGGACCTGTCCTGTGAAACACTCCAGAGGTTAGGTATGAAATCTCACACATAAGAGGGCATTAGGCGAGCAAGTGCTGCAGAGTTTACAAGGAATTCACAGCAGTTTAATACAGAGAGCACTGCAATTATTCTCAGAGGCAAGTAGTCATTATAGAGCGCCTCTGCCTGATGTGCGAGATATCACATGCATAGCTGCCATGTGACCAGATCTAACCCGGTTGTCTACTCCTGGTTTCTGAAGCAGCTGCGCATTGCATTCTGGAACTTTGAGTCCCATACTGGGAAACAAAAAACTACATGTCCCAAATGCTACAGGATAAAATTAACGGATTTTATGACATGTGGGGATTAATCAATAATGATGCCCAAAGGTAGAAGTACAGAAACTCGCACTGCAAACATTGAAGTTCATTAACATCAAAACAAAAGCATTTGTTAACTGCTGTTCAGTGAGGAAGTGCCCCAGGGGCACGTTGACTGCTTGACAAGACACTAGGTGCGTTCACAGCAGCCCAGTGCAACCCCTCTTCTTCGGATAAGTTTAAAGCAGAGTAAACCAGCGCACTGCTGTTTCCTTATCAGCGCTTGCCTGTTTTGAAGTTCCAGCTTCGTTTGGGAGACCAAGGACACCAACCACACAGAGGCCAGAGTCACACTAGCAGCATTGTGAGCGCAGACTTCTCAGCTCCTCAAATGCTCCCAGCCTCGCTCACTGCCCGCAGCCACTATTTTGTGCCCGACTCCATCCCTTCTCCTCATCTCTCCTTGAAGACCCCAGGTGGTGTGCACTGTTTGCGCTCAGGGTAGGGAAGAAAAGGAAGGTGGTTCACTTGACTTCCTACAGGCAAGCCAATGTGAACTTAACCAATCCTGGAGCTGCTCTCATGCTGTGAGAGGAGCTCCAGGATTGATTTGAGCAGGCTAACCAAGCGCTCCTTTGGAGCCTAGGTGCCTGTGCCTGCAGTCGTTAACACCACTGTGCATTGTACAGTGTGATGTGAAGTGCGAATGTCGGGCTTGGCTTCGTAAGAACAGGGCATGCGTGCCTGACTGCCTGTAATAATTATAAAATAATTAACCATGGTATGGTCTAAAGGGCTGAGGAGCGTCGCAGCAGGTGGGTGACGCTCCACTGCCCTTTAGAAGGAATTGCCACTAACAAGAACACTGATGTAGATTGATCCATGACCTTTGATGTCATACATAGAAGGATGATGTTTGGAGAGTTTGGAGTTGGCCCTCCCTGCAGCCTCTTTAGAGAGTCTGTGGCTATTGTCCAAAAATGCAAATTGAGCATTGGGGAATGAGCACTTCAGGATTGAGTCAAATGTGAAGCTTGTTTTCTAGTGCCTCTATTGCTTGACTCGCCAAAGTCTGCTTGTGAGATGTCATTGCCAATTCCAACTTGAGTAAGGCTACACTGAGTCTAACTCTTACTCCTGGAGGTGCCCTGACCATGTGACGATAGATATGTGTGTGGGCTGTGGTGGATTTGCATGTATGGGCCATATGTGGACCACCGATGAGCCACTGCCAAGTCTTTTGCATCACACTTTGGGGACGGTGCATTATGGTCAAATTAGGGTCTATTCAAAGCTGATATTTAGCTTTTGCTTCAGACGGTCACAGATTATTCTAGGCCTTCGGTGTGGTATTTGCAATACTTAAAATTGTGAGTTGCTGTAGGTGCTATAGTATTGATTAATTCCTGGGGTTAACTGAGAGGATCGTGTTGTCACTAGTTCATGACAATGATGTCTGAATTTGTATAAAGTTGATGGCGGGACTTGTTCACTGGATGAGGCACATGGTTGTAAAGTCCTAGATGAGATACAACTTGTAAGCTTTAACAGGAATGGTTAAAATTTCAACTTGTAACTTCATGACAGTAAACAACATGGATCTGTGGTGGTTCGTCCATGGTGCATCAAGTGCATGTAAATAGATGAACTACGTATCCCAGTGGGTCTGTGAGTTGCTGTTGATGAGTGAACGTCTTTAGCATGTGCGACTGTTGATGGGTGAAAATAATTAGCCTGTGCGTCTTCTTGGTGTGAATGCCATTGTGTGTATGCAAAAGAAACAATTGATTGACGGAATACTGGACAATGCAAACATTCACCCCCAATCACAAGGATCTGGGTTAAATCCATCATTCTTTTGCTCACCACACCACCTCAGTTTGGACCCAGCCATATGCAAATCAGTCTTGACCCTGTTCTTTGTGGGAACAGTCCAGCCTGAACTGCCAAGCCAGGTCCTCCCTGGACCGAAGCAAACCTCCTGGGACCGATTTCAGGCCATCACCCTTCATCAGCCAGGCTAGCTTGAATTCAGTGGTGTAGTGAGCACGGGACACACATCTGGGCATACCCTTCCCGCTTAGTATGATATATGCAAAAGAAACCATTGGTGGGCGGAATGCTGGACAATCCAAACATTCACCCCCAGTCACAAGGATCTGGGTTAAATCCATCATTCTTTTGCTCACCACACCATCCCAGTTTGGACCCAGCCATATGCAAATCAGTCTTGACCATTTTCCTTGTGGGAACAGTCCAGTCCAAACTGCCAAGCCAGGTCCTCCCCGGACCGTAAACTAGCATCCTGGGACCTGTTACAGGCATCACCCTTCATCAGCCAGGCTAGCTTGAATCCTGTAGTGCAGTGAGCATGTGTGTATGGCAGCCAACCGGTGACCCCATCTGGGCGGTTTCTGGAGGAAGCTAGAGGTATAGACTCTGGTGAGTGCGTCTCATTGCTGATTCTTCTGCTAGGGGTCCGCCATGTTGGTGTCACTCTTCATTGGTGGACATTCTGTTCTGGAATGGAGCTTGCTTTATAGTTGATTGTACAAGTCATTAGTGATGAGGCAAGCTAGGACTTGGTGCGGTCTGCAGTCCTGGTACCCTCCTATTTTGACTACCAAAGCTTCCTTCTCTCTGGCTGCTAAGATGTGCATGCTCGTATCCCACTAGGCCTTAGGCCAGTGTTCACATGAGGGGTGATGCTGTGTACAGAAGGGTTCATCCAGATCTGGGTACCCCCTGTATACCAGATGGTACAACAGATAAGATATTGGGCAACCTGCTTATGCACTGCAGACACCAGCAAGCGCACTAAATATTGGACTCCAATGGAGGGCGAGCTATTCAGCAGCAGTAGCCGACTCGCTTGTCAGTTGGTGTTCTGCTGCTCCTGCATTTTCTTGGCTGATTGAACCAGCTACATCACAGCCACAACACAGCGATAGCAGTACTCCACCGAGCAGGGGACCAGAAAGCTCAGAAACTCAGATATAACCTGGCCATGAGGTCTGGCAAGGGGAGCGGTCCAATCTCCACCGCAACCAGTAAAAGGAAAGTTAGTCAACAGAGCACCAGCGCAGCCAATGCAAAGAGGCCCTAAAAGGGTGAAATCCCCTAGTTGTAACCATGCAGGAGTCGGAGCACAAAGAAGAGTAGGCTCAACCAGCACAGAAGGGAACGTGGCTAAGGCAAGGCCATGCAATTGCCAACCAAAAATATACACATCTTTCGTTTTTTAAAGGATGCCAGCTCAGTGCTATATTCTGCTAGCAACGGGATTAAAGGCCTTCCATCACCTCCACAGCCCGAAGTTATTGACTTATTTATGGAGGGGATTTAGGGATGTGCACCCCCTTCCTCTAACTTTTTTTACTCCAGAGTACTTAGTTATTAGAGAAACAGCAGAAAGCATTGAAAAGAGGAGCAACGGAGCACACCATAGCCCATACTATAACCCACAACAAGAGAACGATGGAAGGAGCTACTGAGGCAGCATTAGTAGCAGCATGGGACATTGAGGGCCCCTCAACTCAACACCTTCCCACTACCCAGAGTGGCCTCTAAGAGACGGGTATAATAACTCCTGAAATGTTAAGAGATAGCTCTGGTCGCCCTCCAGCTAGAGCAAGCTATCCGCTCAAGGATGGAAGATTCACGCATCCCGCTATCAAGCACCAGCATCTGTACTACCAGCCAAATTAAAATTTCTGAGCCCAGCCCTACACGCAGAACTTGCAACCATGAACGAACGTAAGAGCCTCAAGACTACACCTATGACATCTCCTATTTAGCAACTCAATAATGGGCAGAATTAGCAGCATCTCAAACTGGAGAAGGAACAACTGACAGACACTATTTGATCATCACTCTTAAACACACAGCAGCTCTCAGTGAACGTCCTACAGTATCAGTCTGATCAAATTGACATTCAGTTATCACTCCTCAATTCCTTAGCAGTATTTGTTTCTGGAATATATGGAAAGCTTACAGACTGCACAGCGTGAAAAGCTGGCATATCGCCACCCGTCCGAATATAATATAAATTATTAGGTATCATTATAGATTTTTTTTTTAAAGGGATCATTTAAACCGCAAAAAGAGGCCCTGAAGTGGAAGTGGAATGGCCTAGGATTGGCATTAAAAAACTTAAAGGAGAAAGTGTCCGGCCCTACTCTAACACCACTGCTCCGGGTAATACAAGCAAAATTGGTCCTGACAATAACCTACGGAATTGTGCTATTACGCATCATCTCTGGATGGGATCATGGTCGGATCCTACAGAATGATCTTCGGCCTCCCCAAATACACTTCCCCATCTCAGATAAGGTGGGAGTTTAGACTTCAGAAACAATCTCTCACCAGGAGAGGTGCGCATATCAACTGCTGGCATAAAAGCAGGAACGCAGAACCAAATACACTAAATACACATCTGTGGCTAGAATTGATGACCAGGAGCAGCCCTTTTGCCAAGGCATACCTCAAGGAATAAGTAACTCAACTTGGCCTATAGGTCCTCTGGGTATTATCTGCTACCCACTCCCGCTTCAAAAAGCTGGTAAACAAAACCATCAATATAGTCTCACAAATTGAGAACTAGGCCGCAGTGGCAGGCAGAGCCCATGGCTGGCTGGTGCTGCACAGCTACGACAAACCAATACCCCAACCCTTTTTCCATACAGGGTACTCCAATCTAGTGGATTAAAAATTTCTGAGATGCCGTTTGGGCATACTACCGTCGCTCCTACACCAGCCACCCCGGACACGCAACTCTGCCACAACTGTCAGCTGTGTGGCAAGAGGAAAGTAGATATGATGCACTTGTTATGTACCTGCAAGTAATTAATGGTAGAGCGAAGAGCAATGCTGTGCCCACTTCTCAACCAAAGAGGAATTCAAACATGCAGGCTGGTGGTACCGACTTCATACCAGCGGACCTATAGCTGAATTGCCGCTTCGTGGGATTCCATATTAAGGCAGAAAAGAAATTAGCTGCAACTCATGGCGTCGACACGTGAGAATAAGGATGAAATCCATTGCAGCTGACTGCACACAAATGTGCAAAAATTCCTAGGCAATCATAATGAGGGAACTAATGCAAGGAAGGACGAACAACTAAGTAAATGCACATACATTCATGTATTATTTATTTATTCAAACAGAATTTCATATACATATAATAAAAAATTACAGTTTATATATCACAATTACATACACAATTAAAAGAAATTAAAATGATGATACAATCACCAACATTTAAGGAGAAAACAGTAATTAAATATTAATCTGCCACATTTTTGCTTTAAAATATTAATTACTGTTTTCTCCTTAAATGTTGGTGATTGTATCGTCATTTTAATTTTTCTTTTAATTGTGTATGTAATTGTGATATATAAACTGTAATTTTTTATTATATGTATATGAAATTCTGTTTGATAAATAAATAATACATGAATGTATGTGCATTTACTTAGTTGTTCGTCCTTCCTTGCATTAGTTCCCTCATTATGATTGCCTAGGAATTTTTGCACATTTGTTTATATCCCTGTCCTAGGAATCGTTATCTTTATTCAGGGGGCCCTTGTTTTTCACATAAGCTGACTGCACACATGCAGTCAGACTGATCTTTCAATGGAACTTACTTGGAAATATGTTCCTCATGCAAATGGCAGACGCCCTGCATGCCGGCCAGCTGACCACAAACTGAAAAGTAAACAACCAAGATAGGCAGCAGGGCCAGGGAAAAGATACCTTTCTAGCATCCTGGTAAATTGCACATAGGTCACTCCAATAAATTCACAGCATTACCTTCAGGAAATACTATTCTGATTAATACTGGCTGCATGCCTAATTAATTTTAATGTAAATAATCCTAATTGGCTGCTAGGTAGTTTAACAACTTGCTATTTTGATTAGAGGACACACCTTAAATGTCTGTGTTCTTTTTTTTAAATGTTTTAGAAAAATGTACTATTTTGCACATTGGTCATTTTAATCCATACTGTATTGACAGTGTGCCCATTTTTAGGTCGAGCCCAGGCAGCGGGCATGCGCTGTCCGAAACATGCTGTATTCACTCCATGGGCTTTGGCTATGCCCATCGCTTTTCATTGGTTTCTTTATATGACTTTCCAAATATCTTTCTTTTCAGGTGGTTAACCTGTGCCATTTCCTCCTCCTTTTGGTGGGGTTGTCACACCCATGGCGACCGGCCCTGTTATATTGGTCATTTTGCTTTAGGCCATTTATCTTACTTGTGGTACACAATTTATTTTTCCATTTGTTTATGGCCAGAACACAAGCGCTCTGCTCCTGAGCTCTTGGTTTAGTTTAATTTGAATTTGGCGCTCTGCACCATCGTGGGACTTTGAGTCTCTAATAAATAAATAGCCCAGCAAATTAACCCAGCAGAGCCCCCACTCATCATTTACTGCACAGTGCACACTCATCTGGTTTACTTTAATCCAATGAGCTGTACATTGCCAATAGTGAGGGCCCGGTGCACAAAGGATTGGGTGGAATGAAGTTACTGTTTTAGCTCTTTTTTTCTTATGTGTCACTGTGCAAAGCCTCATTTCATAAGGTTTCACACAATCCTGCCCGTCACTTATTATTCTATGTTATCGAGGCAGACATCTCTGTGTGACTTCTTCCCAATGACTAGATACCCAAGAGGGGCTGTAGTACTTTATTGCTGCATTTGCATGTACAGAATTCCAACATTGCAGCCACCAACAATGTAAGAGATAAACTATTAATAATTGGCATGTTGGGGAAGTGACACTTGAGGGGGCATTTAGCAGTCTGTTCTCCCGGTGCGTGCTGTCCATATGCACAAGATATCAGCTGGCTCTTACGGAGAACATCTCCTTTGCAATGGCTACCACCCAGTATCTAGCTCACCAATGGTTTCTCACCACAGTGATCTGGCAAACCATAAACACATATCCTTGCAAGTCTCAAGGAGAGGGACAGGTGGCACCTTTTTTCTCGTCCCCTTTTACTTTGTCGCAAGTGATCGCAATGTAACTTTCTGCGCCACAAACACCTCATTATGTTCTTTTCAAACATTACAACTGTGGGTTTTGCAACTACAAAGACTACAATTAAGCAAGTAAAAAAAACGTTGACACTTCAGGCCCAAAGATTCTTGCTCTTTTGATGGCCACAATTGCTCAGAGCGATTCTACTCCATTTTTAGAATCCCCTCTCCAGGGTCGCAGACAGTCCTCGCTGTCCACATATAGTCAACACTAGCAGGCAGCCAGCAAAGATTTGACAATATCTGAGTTGAATATTGCTGGTCATGCCGATTACTCGACTCACAGTAAATACTATCAGAGATAGCAGTTTTCAATTAAACATATGGAATAACCGCTGTATCTCATTGTAGAAAAATATGCTGCTGCTCTCCTAGGTCTGTTGCATTTATTCAAATATCTCTGGTCCCGGTGCCTCTCTCTGTAATTCTAAATCAAAGCAGTAATGGCCAGCTGCTGCACTTTTTTTGGTAAGATGCTAAAAAAAATCTGCTATCATGAGATGTGTGGAATTTCTGCTGTTGCCCTTCTTTACTTTGCCTGAGCCTGGAACTCCGTGATGTCATCGGGGAGCTGGGCTCAGGCGATGGACTGTTGTCATTTGAAGGGACTGGCAGTTGCTGGCTGTCCCTTGACTGGGATGTTGGATGGGATTCTTTCCTCCTAATAAAATTACTTGCTTTTACCTTATCCTGGATCTTCATCTCATAATTTCACGATGTACCTGCTTTGTCACACTGGCGTAGTCGGCAGGTGGTCATTTCATGAAGAACCTGCCTCGTCACAAGATGCTCTCGTTCCTTCGAGCAATTCTGATATCGCAGGTTCGATCTGGTTATCAAGCAGTGCACAAAGAGAAACCATCAATAACTGTCGCGGCCAATTGTCTTCTTCAGTCCCTTTCCAGTAAACACTCCCCAAGCTGTAATCCAAAGTGTCTTCTTCTCACCTCTCCTCATCTTCCAACCGCACCTGCTCTGAGGGGGGCATGAAACTACATTCTCGGGCATTTTTATTTTATTATTTTTTTAAGCCGAGCATGTTTCTAATGGAAGCAGCCTGTTTTTAACTAGCACGCACGTGAAAGTGATTGAACTGTGGTGTACTGTCCACTCTGCACGCAGAAGGGGTTCGATGAGAACGTCTGCTAATCATTAAAAAGCAAATCCGTTTAAAGCAAAGCGGAGTTTCTGTTTTTATTATGAAATTGCTCCCCGTGGTAGATCAACATCTCTTCCAGTGATCACCAACCCTTGCATGCAGCTTCAAAGTTTGGCAACCGATGCTCAGGATCACACATGGTTTTCTGGTGCCACTGGCTACACTGTACCAAGACACTGGCCCAGCAACCGGTATGTTGAAAGAGGTGTGCAGGTGTTACAATACTTTGAGAGAAAACTAATGTGCTTTTGCGGGGTGTGTTGCGCAGTAATGTAGGACACTCGCCTATTGTTATGTGCTCCTCGCCCCTAAAAAATAGGCATTTTCTAAGATCGTTTCCTTGTAATATAAAACTATATATTTAGCATGTTGAAAATATCTCATTGGATTGTCACGGCCGTCCTATTGTAATTTCATTTCGTTTGGCCATACTGAGCTCTAAAAAAAAAAAACAAGCATTGGAAATGCAATAGGTCTCGCAGCATTAGAGTTAGTGCTTTTAGAATTGTTTATGGGTTTTTTTGTAAATCTTTAGCATTTTTGTTTCCTGTAGCCAATGCTAAAGAATTAAAAAAAAAAAAACATAAACATTTCTAAAAGCTCTAACTCAAATGCTCCGAGACCTATTCCACTGTGTGAGGGTGAGTGAGGGTGAGTGAGGGTGGGTGAGGGTGAGTGAGGGTGAGGGGTTGAGGGTGAGTGAGAGTGAGGGTGAGGGTGAGTGAGGGTGAGTAAGGGTGAGGGTGAGGGTGAGGGTGAGTGAGGGTGAGTGTGAGCCATAGGTACTACGATCCTACCAGACGGGGACCTGCTACAGATATTCTGCTAAAGAATAAACGAGGGAGCACTCAGGGAAGTCTTCGAGGGATCATTGAGCACACTGGAATCTAGTGTTTGTTTTTCTCTTGGGAAGGGTATGGACCAGAAGTTATGAGTTGTTCAGTTAACTAGCTGAAGAGGTTTCTACGCTATGAAACGATGTTTGAAGGCCGGGGTGAGGGGAAGTACAAGGTTTACAATAAAATGTGGTGCCCAGTGATTGAAATCGAAATTTTGAAGTACAGGTACTCCTTGTTACAGAGTACCTATTTGGTACTGAGATGTGTCAGTACTCTCTCATTAAAAGCATCGGAGCAGTGCTATCCCTTCTAAATGCAGTCTTGCCATTTATTCCCCTGACTCTCAAATGCTTAGGTGTTCTATAGCGTTCGTAGGTATTGTTCACCGTTCGGTTTTCCTTAGCACT
Organism: Lissotriton helveticus; assembly: GCF_964261635.1. Classification (NCBI taxonomy): domain Eukaryota; kingdom Metazoa; phylum Chordata; class Amphibia; order Caudata; family Salamandridae; genus Lissotriton; species Lissotriton helveticus. The sequence continues at coordinate 489,095,565 of NC_136067.1, read as the reverse complement.
TTAAGTTCTGAGTTAATATATTACACAGTATGCACACGGAGCAGTTCTGTATGTGCAGGTAGTGAACGCCGGCTCCCATGTCTGTAAACTTGTTTCTCGTCACTAAACTTTGACCCAGTGAGAAGCAGAAAAGTAAGACAATAAGAAGGCAAAGATAGAAAATAGTGCTGAAAAAAAGAGAAATATAAACAATGAATGCGGCGCGAGACTTCACATTAAACGCGGCCGCAATTAAACATCAAACGCCGGCCACGAGACTTAACACTAAACGCGGCAGTTAATATATTACACAGTATGCACACGGAGCAGTTCTGTTTGTGCAGGTAGTGAACGCCGGCTCCCATGTCTGTAAACTTGTTTCTCGTCACTAAACTTTGACCCAGTGAGAAGCAGAAAAGTAAGACAATAAGAAGGCAAAGATAGAAAATAGTGCTGAAAAAAAGAGAAATATAAACAATGAATGCGGCGCGAGACTTCACATTAAACGCGGCCGCAATTAAACATCAAACGCCGGCCACGAGACTTAACACTAAACGCGGCAGTTAATATATTACACAGTATGCACACGGAGCAGTTCTGTATGTGCAGGTAGTGAACGCCGGCTCCCATGTCTGTAAACTTGTTTCTCGTCACTAAACTTTGACCCAGTGAGAAGCAGAAAAGTAAGACAATAAGAAGGCAAAGATAGAAAATAGTGTTGAAAAAAAGAGAAATATAAACAATGAATGCGGCGCGAGACTTAACATTAAACGCGGCCGCAATTAAACATCAAACGCCGGCCACGAGACTTAACACTAAACGCGGCCGCAATTAAACATGAAACGCGGCCGCGAGTATACATTCGATGCGGCAGCAAATATGCTTTAAACGTGGCCGCAAGAAAAAAAGCAAAAGACGCCAGTAATCAGGAGATTGCTTACGTAAATACGCTGCATCTATGGGAAGAAATATATTGCATGAGGGTATTTGTCTTCTATTGGGCCTCAGTAGGTCGTGGTGATTGTGATGGTGACAGTTACACAAACAAGCTCTCGGCATTGCGTGGCGGGAGGGGGCGGGGGGAACGTCGAGGGCAGGCAGGATGACTCAGGGGAGGGGGCGGAGCGGGGCAGAGCGGCATGTGGGTGTGAAGAAGCCGGGCCTTTGAAGTGAAGCTAAGCTTCACTTCAAAGGTGTCGGAGGAATGCGGGCGGCTGTGCACGCGCTTTTAAGCTCAATGCACATGCGCATTGAGCTTAAAAGTCACGGGCACTGCAAGGAATCGCCACGATTCCTTGCAAGTTAGATAAAGAGTCGATGAGCCCCTATAGTCTCGCTTGCTCGATGCGCATGCGCATCGACAGGCGAGACCTAAAAACCTCTAATGCCCAACAAAAGTTAATCTTCATCCCGATTTGAAGACGTTGTCCTTTTAAATATTCTACGCTCTGCCTAAACAGATCATATTGTGTGTACTCCCTGTTCTAAACCTTCTGCTCCTGACGTTTACTAAAGCATAGCATGAGTCCATCAGCAAGAAGCTCCTTAAGGAGCCGTGTATCTAAAAAAAAACAACAACAAAAAAAACTGCACAGTTTGGTATTGCTTCGAACTAGAACTTTCTTGCTGCTTGCTAAATGGCTGTTCTGCGCCGTTCTGAAAGATATAAAGGGATTAATGTGGTTTGCACATTTTCGAGTGTACTTCAGGAGACCATCCAGCTTTCTTTGTTTTTTCTGGAGCTTTAGAGAGCGCTTATTTTTTACCTTTGGGGACACTTTATGGCACTAAGCTGTCGCAGAAGAGGTATGGGTTGTGGTTGAGTGACAGTATTTTCCAGTATTTTTGATCCTGTCCTCAAAGGGGAGGGCATTGATCGCAGTGTGTGCACGCTTTGTCGGGCTTATTAACTAGTAGTGTTTAGGGACATGCTGACCGGCTGGCTTGAAGTGCTATAAAGAAATAAGCCATTTTCTAGTTGTGTGAAACTCCTCCCAGGCATGTGCCGGTCCATGTTTCTTTGTTCCATCCCGGTCAGCTCACTGCAGCTTCCCATGGCAGGCGAGAGGGGTGCCGGGGTTGGATGCCAACTATGGCCACCACTAATCACTCGCTTGCTCAATCTTAGCTCTAAGAGATCATACTGCCTTGAAAGCACACATTCTGCAGACAGATGTGTGAAGCAAACTTTTCACAAGGTTGCCCTGAGTAATTATATATTTCTTTAATTGGTTAAGTATTGGTGTGAAATTCACAACAATCTTTTGAATGTTTCACAATGCTGGCTTCTATGAACTGTTACCTTCCTGTTCCTCCTCCCATTATGCACTGGCCCACATCTACCCCCACTTACCCCCCCAGGTGCTCCTCCAACTCGTCCCTTTCTCTCGTCTCTTTACCCCTTCTCTCGTCTCTTTACCCCTTCTCTCACCTCTTTACCCCTTCTCTCACTCTCACACACACTTTCCACTTCTCTCGTTTGGTGCACTTCAGGTCTTCGAGCACAGCTTCTATCCTGTGCCTTTCCAAGGTTTCACTCCTTCCGCCCCCCTCCTCCTCTTCTTGGGGCGTCTGTTGCATACACAGGCGCTCCCTCGTTTTGCGTCTGTGGCCTGCTCCCCACTTCCTTATCTCGTTCTCACACACTCTTTCTGCGCCCCCATCTGGAGTTCATGCACCACTTCTGACTTGCTTACCTCAGCGCGCACTGTGTTATTTTGCTGCTCTTGTTTTTAAAACTTTATCTTTATTATTTACTTGTCGCATATCCTGTGCTCGATTTTAAATTTAATCAGAACGCGCTGCATACTTGCGCTTGCTGGCTTGTACTGGGCTGACTGGGGGCAACATTATTTAGCAGTAGTCTTACTTGCACATAATTAGTTGGCTCACCTGCACTTGGCAGGATTAGGGCAGTCAGGCACCGACTCTGATCGCTTCGCGGCGTTTTGGCCGCCATCTTGGGAGAAGGAATCTGGGGCTGCCGATTAAGGGCGCCATCTTAGGTGGGGGACTAGTTGCTTTCCCCTGCACGACTCTCACGCGTACGGGTATTTAATATGAACGGCGAGCCAGCGCGCAGCGAGGGCGCGCAGCGGAGGTGCGCCGGAGGTGCGCCGGAGGTGCGCCGGAAGTGCGCCGGAGGTGCGCCGGAGGAGCGCCAGAAGTAAGCCCGTTTGCGCACAGGACGCGCCGGGGGCCGGACATGCTGCCTCTTTGACTCGACCTGCTTTCATATACTCTAGAGATGAACTTCTCCGCCTAAACCCCGACATCTCTCCGAGCCGCCAGCCCTTTTCTATCAGCAGGCATCCAGAATCCTTGTCCTGTGGTTTGCTGAATGTAAGATCTCTCAGCAAACATCATGAGGAAATTGCGTTACTCGTTGACTCTCATGAGCTGGACATTCTTCTCATGACTGAGACCTGGACAAGAGCGAATAGTGCGGTGGAGTTGGGCCTTGCTTGCCCCCCAGGCTATAAAATTAGACATAACCCCCGGGTAGGGGCTAGAGGGGGAGGAGTTGGCTTGATTTTCAGGGAGACGTTAGATCTTACCCAGCTCGACATTAAGGCAACCCCAGGATGTGAACTGATGGGTTTTTCTTTAAAGGGGCAGGGAGGTGTTTTATGCACGGGCTGTTATGCTATAGACCTCCGTCCAGTGCTCTGTCGGACGTGGCTGAGCTTATTGATCTTATTCATGATCTATCTAACCCCCATTCGAGATTTATGGTGTTAGGGGACTTTAATCTGTGGCCGGATGGCCCTGTGGACTCAGCGTACAAAGATTTGATCCAGGCTTGCTGCAATATCCAGCTGCAGCAGCTAGTACTCTCCCAGACCCATTCAAAGGGCCACATTTTAGATCTTTTTTCAGATGCCAGCCATATGACCATACGGGACATCTTACCTCTGTGCTGGACGGACCATGCCCTTGAACATTTCTCTCTCTCACTTCCTGCCACTGATCCAGCGGGCTATAGAAAATATATCATAAACTACGCTACCCAATTTCATAACCTATAAACAAAATTCTAAACTATACATGGACCCATTTATGAACCTGATATATTTTTGGGCCTACTGAATCAGGTGGTCAAATAAATCTATATACACATTATTTACAAACTATAAACATATTTATACATTTGCAGAAAGAATATTGTCATTAGAATAAACCCAACCATTTAAACGACCACCATAGGCGACGTGATCTAGCTAAAGGTAACCTATACTTCTAAATAACCAAGACCAGCTTGTTTGTCAAAAGTAAGATTTTATTTTCTAGATTATGGTATATAAGTTGTAAGTCTTATAAATGAAATTTATTTGCAATAAAGCAAGCATGATGGTAAGAAATAAGAAAAATACAGTTTAAGCAATTGAATCAATTTAAAGAAATTATATAAAGTTTAGCATTTCTAAAACCTATTTCCCTAACTGAGCTAAATAGACAGAAATTAAAGTAAAGTTCTTTGAGGATTCTTACGTGCTCCACGCAAAGTCCAGCAGCACATCACCCTCATCGGAAAGTCAGAAAGCAGCAGCCAGCCCAACCCTAAGGGCATGACTTTTTATACCTTTCTACGCTAACTAAACTAGCAAAGGAAAGTTTTCAGAAATACTCGACGTCCCATTGGCTGAGAGTGACAAGTGACATGTCACCCAATTCTTAAAAAGTTCCACAAATTCATGTCTTACAAAGACCATTGTCTCTTCCACGTGAAGCCAGAGGCTTCCTGCGATTGCAACTTTGTTTTAAGTCATCTTCGCAGCTTCCATAGTCTTACAGTGCAACTTCCGCGGATGCCAAGTTAAGGACTGACAAAAAGTTCACTTTCGACCTTGGCCATGTCCGACAGAATGATGTCAGCTCATCAGTTTTTGCTTTGTGAATGCAGCTTCAATAAACGTTTTAATTCAGAATGGGCGTCTCGTGACTTTCTGCAGAAATATGAATTAGCTCTTTTTGTGCGGCTCAAATAGTTAGGCCTCAAAAGCAGGCAACTTATGATTTCTAGTATAAAACAAACACAAGAAAAGTATTAATGTAAGAAATAAAGTATATTCTGTATCCACCCCATGGTTTACTAAATAATTAACCCACCCGATTAATCAAAATGTTACCTAGCCATTGCAAACAAATAAAGCAGCGTTTATATTTACCAGTCTCCGTTTTTCTATGAGACCCATATGCACCTAGAATAGTAGAAATGACATCATACAGACAAGAATAAGCAAAACAAGCACATGCTTATTTTAAATATGCAGCAGTTAGTAATGACAAAAACGAAAACAATAAATTATTTTATTATTTTGCACGAACAAAAAGATGCAACATTTATGCACGTTTATGAGCACACATGTTAGTCCCCCCACGTGTAAAGTTTAATCTAGGTTGTATTAGCACAACATATCACAAATCATTAATAATTTTATTCATGTTATGGAAATGTGACTTTGCGAGTTTAAACAAAATTTTGTTTTCTATCTCGCTCCATCAACTCCCTCATCTGGTGATTAACAAATCACCACACCAGCACTCAAAAATTTTGGTAAATTTAATTTATAAGAAATCGATTCAAATTCATTGTATTAGTAAACCTAAAAGTCTGTTTCAGCATAATCCTTGCAATTAACATGACGCTCTCTATGTAACTCCTGCAACTCAATCTCCCTTTCCTCTTCTTTTCTGAGTTTATAAATTCTCTTCTTTTCTCTCAAATGCTTCTTTCTTTTATGCAACAAACAACCTACTTTAGTCAAAATAAAAATAAATATAATTATAATCAAAGGTGCCAGAATCTTGCCAAGAATTGAACTTCCGATATTATGAAACCAGTTTTTAATTGCTTGAAACCTATTTGAAAGTTTCCCAGTAAAATCTTCTTCTTCTAAAGGAATTATTTCAGAATGCATTTGTGTAATATTCTTAATATACATTTCAATATTTTTACTTTCATCCGGTATATATGTACAGCAATGTTGGACATGTAAAATGCCACAGACTCCTCCCTCTTTTGCTAAGAGTATGTCTAAAGCAAGACGGTCTTGAATTACCATGGATCTAATTGCAATAACTTCAACATTCACTAATTGAAATCCATCAGCAGTGTCAGTTGATAATCTATCAACTATAGTGGACAATTTTCTGATTCTCCCTGCATTTAGGGTTATACCAACAAAAGGTATTACAGCTTGAAAAATATCTCCCAGAACTTCAGTAAAAGTTTCTCTTTTAGCTCTATTTACATAATTATGGATTTTAAATAATCCTTCTGAATCTCTGTCAACATGAAACACTTTAGGAAAAACAATTCCCACATAACAAGTTCCATACCAATGGTCTGGAAGGTTGTAGTAAGCTTTGTCACCACAAACAAAATAAATTCCAGGAAAGATAGGATCTTTTCCACCTTTAAATCCCCAACCTCCCATAATCTGATAAGTATCTTCACAGTTGCTTGCACCTACAAAATAATTATCAAAAAGTGTGTTATCTCTTCTAATGCAAAGCTTTCCACTAACAGGTTTGTCTATGTGAATTGCAATATTTTCAAGCATTTTACCATTTAGTTTCTCATCCTCTTTTTGCCAGAATGATGACTTAGTCTGCTTGACTAATTCATTTCTCTTATAAATTGCTCTTCTCTCCTCAACCATATTCAGAAATTTCTTACCTTCAGCACTTAATTTACATGTTAGATTATTCTTGTAAGCATACTCATAAGTGAGTTCATTAGTAACAAGGAAATATTCTCTCAATTGTTTAGCTTTCTTATGCTTATTTAAAGCATTATCAATCTTGATATTAGCAAAAATCTCATCATAATTTGAATAGTAATATTCTAAACGACCAGTTTGATAAAATAAACTAGTTAATACACTACATGTAACAGCATAAGTGAGAGGAAGCATATTATATGTTACTCCCTCAGAAACAGAAGCGGGTAACTTAACGCATACATAACAATCCTTTGCATCCATTACCTTTACATATTCACTCAAAAGCTTTGTGAATGTATTGCTTGAAAAATCACCTATTGATTTATCTTGATGAATGTTAGGCTGATGATCAATAACTTTTGCAGATGCACTATGTTTAGTTTGACTAACTAGAGCTTTGCTTGTTAAGTTAACTTTGTGTAATTCTCTATTCATTTCTAAAGGTATAATCACAGCTAGTACCAACCAGAGCAGAACTAAAATGAGCAGACACACCAGAGTCATCTTACAGCATCTTTTAAAAACAGAGCATTTTGAAGTGCTCTCCTTAATGTAAGGCATTTTTAGGTTAGTTTTAGCCTCAAAAATAAAATTTAAAAATAAAAATAAATTTTAAAATTTATATACACCCCCCTTTTAAAATATTTTTCTTTTTATAACCCTAAACAAGATTTCTTCGACCTTATGTCATACATAAGTTTTTCTTCTACTAGACAGTTTTTCTTCGACCTTGTGTCAACTAACAGGATTTCTTCAGCCTTATGCCAATTTAATAAATTTGTACTTCAATCATTGTCACTAATTTCTTGGATTTCGTTTTCTTCTTCACTACTATCATATATGTCTATAACAGGTGGAATTACTAAGTAAGTCCACTCAGGAGACTTGTATTTCTGGTTTGGTCTAATTATTCTCTTCCCTTTTCTTGATATCACTTCTATTTTCCTTCCAACTCCAACCTCTTTTCCAGGACTCTTTTGACTACTGATTTCTTCAACTTGTTCTATTGGCTTTTTAATCAATCTGACTCTCAATCTTCCACCAGGCCAGTAGTCTGCTTTTCTCACGTACTTTTTCTTTGGTTCAGAATTATTCGATTCTGATTTCCAAGTCCTTTTCTTTCTGTTTTCACTTCCACCTTCCACGTCACTTTCCTCAGTTTCGTAGTCTGAAATTTCAATTGACTCAGGAACTTCTCTATATGGCAATTTCACTCCTTCAGGAACTTCACTTTGTCTTCCATCACTGGTACTCGGTAATTCGTTCTCCTCCTCTTCCTCAATTACCTTTAGCTTCCCAGATTTCGGATTTTTGTTCCTTACTTCAGAGCTTGTTCTCTGCCTTTCGATACTCTCCTGGTCTGAAACTTCTTTTGGTTCAGCTTCTTTGTCTTCAATATAGACAACCGAATCCTCAGTTATCTTTCCTTTTAACAGATTCTCTTCACCTTCAGAATCTATTTCAATTATTTCTAAGTCTTTTCTTGCCAGATTTCCATTCACCGGCACAGTTTCCAGATGTCGACTTTCTTGTCGATCTTCAGAATCTGGAATTACTTCACCTCCTGTTCTGTCTTCTGCTTCAGAATCAGAGTCATCTGTGGTATCACTTTCAACATCAGAATTCTCAGGAGTTGGTATTGGAATAGTATGACTTGGATGAATCCAACGCTTCAATCCTCTGCACTTTACAGCATTAGTAGTGATCAAGATTACCTGCCTAGGTTTCTGCCATCTAGGAGATAGACAATTCCTCCTCCGATGTACTTTCGTTCTGACCCAGTCACCAGGTCTCAGATCATGTGTCAAAACTTTGTCATTTGATTGTGCTTCAGTTCCCACCTGATTAGATACAGAAGTTACCATATCAGATAACCTTTTACAGTAATCCAAAATCGCACTGTCATTTATGCTCAACAGTTTACCTACAGGTACAAAAGCTTGCCTCATAACTCTTCCCATCAAAATTTCATGAGGACTCAAACCTGTCTTTTTATCTGGTGTACTTCTTATTGACATCAAAACAAGTGGAAGAGCATCAGTCCACTTCACTCCTGTCTCTAGACACATTTTCCCAATTCTGTTTTTGATAGTTCCATTTATTTGTTCAACTACACCTGATGCCTCTGGTCTGTATGCACAGTGTATTTTCTGCTCAATGCTCATAGCTTCGCAAATTAATTTCAACAGTTTGTTATCAAAATGACTTCCTCCATCACTCTCAATAGTGACTGGAAAACCGTACCTTGGGATGATTTCTCTGAGCATTAGTTTTGCTACTGTAATTGAATCACAATGTCTTGTAGGAAAAGCCTCTACCCACCTTGAGAACAAGCATACAATTACAAGTACATATTTCAAACAGTTGTGTAAGGGCATTTCAATGAAATCTATTTGTAACCTGGTGAAGGGACCACCCTCTCGACCAATTATTCCTGTCCCCACCACTGATTTTCTGTTTGGATTCATTTGTTGGCATGACAAACACCTTTGACAAAAAGATTCTGCAATGGTTCTAAACTTGGTATTGAACCATGTTTCTTTAAACAGTCTGACCATAGAATCTCTTCCTAAATGTGCAGGACCATGATATAATCTGGCCATGTCAGAAATCATGCAATTTGGTAAAACTACTCTCCCATCTTTGTAAACCCACACTCCATCTTCATCACGTTGTCTACAATCTGATCTTAACCACTGGTCTTTTTCTTCATCATCTGCTTCGTTTTGTAAATCTCTAATCTCATTCCATGTTTCTACAATAGTTGTTAGCATTAATGAATTTGAATCAGTTTCTGTACTTCTATTCCGATTGTAAGAATAATTTTTCCTTGCGCAGTACTTTGCTGTTTCATCTGCGAAGGCATTTCCTTTGGAAATATAATCAGTCCCTCTAGTGTGTGCTGCACACTTGACTATGGCAATTTCTTTTGGCAATTGTATTGCTTCAATTAATCTTCTAATGAAAACTGCATTTTTAATTGGTGACCCTGTTGATGTCATGTATCCTCTCTGTGACCAGAGTTGTCCATAATCATGCACAACTCCGTACCCATACTGACTATCAGTAATGATGGTAACTCTTATATCTTTTGATATTTCACATGCACGAATTAAAGCAATCAATTCAGCCACTTGTGCTGAACGAACTCCTTCAAGACATGATGCTTCTTCAACATCTTCGACTGTACAAACTGAGTATGAAGCTTTCAAGACACCACCTTCGGATCTTAAGCATGAGCCATCTACAAAGTAGACAAAATCCGATTCAGGTAAAGGTCTGTCTTTGATGTCTTTTCTTGGTTTTGTGCAGAATTCCATGACATCTAAACATTCATGTTCTGTCTCGATGTCATCAACAATTTCAGAATCAGGCAGTAATGTAGAAGGATTCAGATTCAAACATCTTGAAATCGAAACATTATCTGCTCCCAGTATGATTTTCTCATACTTTGTCAATCTGCTACTTGTTAAATGCTGAGTCTTACCTCTTGTCAGTAATATTTCAACTGAATGAGGCACAAAAACTTTTACAGGAAATCCCATAATGATTCCTTCACTTTGTTCAAGACTGATACTTGTAGCTGCAACTGCTTTTAAACAACCTGGTAATGCTTTTGCAATTGGATCAAGAACTGCAGAGAAGTATGCAATAGGTTTCTTTAGGTTTCCATGTCTCTGAATTAACACAGATAATGCACATCCTTCTCTCTCACTGCAATACAGTTCAAAATCTTTCTCATAATTTGGCATACCCAAAGCAGGAGCTTGGCATAAGCTCTTTTTCAAGTTTTCAAAAGATTCCATTTCAACATCATTGAGAATAATTGGATCTTTTACATCTGATTTGGTCAGTCTTTGTAGTGGTTTCGCAATTACCGAAAATCCACTTATCCATTGTCGACAGTAACCTACCATTCCCAGGAACATTCTGACCTGTCTTTGTGTTCTTGGTGGTAACATTGCTTGAATCATTTTTATTCTCTCTATTGTTACTTGTCTTTTTCCTTTTGCAATTCTGTGACCAAGATATTTTACTTCCTGTTTGCAAAACTGTAGTTTTGCTGGGGACACTTTATGTCCTTCTTCTGCAAGGCGATTTAACAGAATTATTGTGTCTGTTACACAATTTTCTCTTGTCTTTGCAGCAATTAACAAATCATCAATATACTGCACCAACGTAGACCTACCTGGTAAGTCTAAATCTTCTAATGATCTTTTTAACAGTTCGTTAAAGATTGAAGGACTTTCTGTATAGCCCTGAGGGATTCTTGTCCATCCAAGGGTCTTACCTTGGAATCTGAAAGCAAAGATTTCATAACTGTCTGGGTGTAGAGGAACAGTAAAGAATGCATTGCACAGGTCAATGACTGTGTACCATTCAGCATCATATGGAATCTGAAATAGAATTACTGCTGGATTTGGAACCACAGGACAACATGGAATAACAATTTGATTAACCTTTCTCAGATCTTGTACGATCCTAAATGTTCCGTTAGCCTTTTTAACTCCCATAATTGGTGAATTACAAGAGCTACTCTTCATTTCTTTCAATACACCTTGCTTGATTAATTTTTCAATTACAGGTGTAATACCTTCAATTGTCTCAGTTTTCATTTTATATTGTGGAGTGTTTGGAAATTCTATTCCCTGCTTCAATGCAATTTTAACAGGATCTACGTTTTTCATCAGACCCATCTCATTCCCAGTAAAATCCCATATTTCAGATTTCACTGTTTCTTTTAGCTCTTCAGGTAAATCTTTTTCTTCAAATGCAGGAAACAATTTTGTTTCTTCTGCTTCCATCATCATCATTGTCATTCTGTACAAACCATCTTCTTCCATTGTTTGTAATTCAACTCCTTCAGGAGAACAATATATTCTGCAATTCATTTTACATAGGATGTCCCTACCTAATAGATTTACTGGACTACTATTACAAACCACAAATCTGTGTTTGTCTCTGTAATTTCCAATTTCAACTGGTACTGGATCAGTTAAGTCTGTTTTAATTTGCTGATTACTTACTCCGACAACTTGGATGGTATCCCCAGAGAGAGGTAGGTTTTCAATTTCCACTGATCTAACAGTAGAACGAGTAGCACCAGTGTCCACTAGAAAAGTGATGTCTACATCATTAACTTTCCCGTTTACATAAGGACCAGACTGGTCAACCTCAAGAGTGGCTCCAACAACACACTCTTCCTCCTCTCTCGGGCACCGTCAGCAATAATCATCAGAATCACTGTCTTGGCTTTCTGTTAATAAAAATTGTTGTGAAGCATTTTGCATTTGAACTCTTTGCTGCTTTTGCTGTTTTTGTGGTTTTATTACCTGTTCACATCCCTGAAATCCCACTTTTGGATTATATTTTTGAACTCCCCCACAATTCGGAAAAGGTGGTTGTGGCAACTGGTCTTGACGATTATTCACCTGTTGTTGTTGCTGTTGTTGTAACTGTCGCTGAATATTAAATTCATTTAACCCCTGTTGCATCTGTAGCTGTTGCTGCACGTTAACACCATTCTGCATCTGTGGATTCAATAAGGGATTCTTTAAGTTTCTAGGAGGATGAGGACACTCGTCCCTCCAATGTCCAATTTCGCCACAATTAAAACAAGGTAATCTTTGTTTCAGCTCTTCTATTTTTGGGCTAAATTTCTTTTGGAAATTATTACCTTTAAACTTTCCTTGTATTTGGTTCGTATTTCCAGTTTGAACAAAATTAGTGTTCTTATTTCCCATGCTGGCAATCTGTTGCTCAGCTACCTTTACCTGTGCCCACATGGCTTTCTCTTTTAACTTCTTCTGTTTTACTTCTAATTCATCGCTACAATATTTTGCTTTTCTCAGAATATCATCTATAGATAGTGCTTGCCATCCGACAATACTAGTTCTGATCATTTCTCCAATTTCAGGTTTTAGTCCATAAACAAATCTATAGATAAAATGACTCATGTCTTTCTCATCTAATTTTTCATAACCACTGTATTGTTTAAAGATTAACAGTAGCCTTTCATAAAAAGAATGAACTGATTCTTTTGTTTCCTGCTCTGTTCTTTCTATTTTAACCCAATCAACTTCTTTGGGTGGAATTTTGTTTTTCATCCAAACAATTACTTTCTCATAAAAATCCATTACAAGTGGATTTGGGGCACCTGTTTCTTTGATTCGTTCAGGTTCTGCTTTTGGCCAACTAATAGATATTTTACATTCTGTCCAAAGATCAGATGGAACAACAATGTCAAAAAATCCATCCAAATCAATCCACAGAACTTTTGACACTTTGATAAATCTATCGACTTGCCTGTACCACTCAACAGGTTTCTCTCTTAATTTTGGAAAGTCATTTGTGAATAACAGAATGTCCTGTCTCGACCATGGGACATGAACATATCCTCCACCTGCAACTTCTCTCATTGGAAATTGTTTTGACATTCTTTCTAATCTTTCATCTTCCTTTCTTTTGGTCCATTTCACTCTCCATTTGTTCAGTTCTCCTAGCTTTTTGATATAGACAATTAAATCTTTAATGTGAACTATTCTTCCCATTGAGTTCAAACTCTCAATGTCGCTTTCTGAGAAATCTAATCTGTAATGTTTTGCAAAATTCTTTTGTTTACTCACATCGATTTCAAGTTCTGCAGCTAGATCCTCTAATTGATCATATTTATTTTTCGTTTTCCACTGAATACTTTTGCAAATGAATAGTAGTTCATCATCCCGATAGTAATTTAAACTATCTGGGCCAATTGTTCCAATTATTAATTCTTCTATATTTGCTTTTAATTTGGCCACATCAAGCTTTGGTGTAGTTACCCTGACTTCAGGACTTCCTACATCTGACATAGCACCCATTGGTGTTTTTGGAGATAAATCCTCATTGAAAGTTAAATCAGGCATTCTCGATCTAGAAGTGTTTAATTCTGTCAAATCTGAATAAAATTTTTCAGCAGGCTTTTGAATTTCTGTATTTAAAGGAATAGTTAATCCAGTTTTGTTTGTATTTCTTTGTTCAAATACAGGCTGAACAGGACCTATTGTTACTGGAACTGTAACAGCTTCCATGCCTTTTGTCATTCTTTTAATTAATTCTTCTTTAGACCTTAAGTATTCATTATAATCATCATCCTCAACATTTCTTGTCTCTCTTGTATATTCTTTTGGAGGTTCCCTTGCTCTTGGAGTCATTGAAAAATGTCTACCTTCATTTCGAGCATTCTCAAATTCTGGTCTTCTAGGAGTTTCAGTGATTTCACAATTATTTGGATAAAGTTTAGGAGCTTCATTAATTGGAGGTGCACTCGGTGAAGTTTCAGTAGAAACCACCGGAGTAGACCATGATCTAGGAGGTCTCAAAGGCTGATTAGGCTGTTTATTTTTAGCAGTTGTATATATTTCTTCCATAATTGCATCCTCAGATTCACTTTCCATAGATTTTCCTGTAGGAGAACCCATTACCATTTCATGAATTAAATACAATCCTTCACTCATGTTTCCCTGTCTCCACATTCGTAATCTATCTTCATGAGTTTCTCTTTTCCATGATGGATTTTTAGAAGGTCTTTTAATTCCACTAGCTTCTCTTTGTAACTGATACATCTCATCTTCCCACTCAACTAAAGCTTCAAATTGAGTTGGTCTCGGTTTTGGAACAAGAGCATTCATTTTCTCTCGTAAGTTTCTTAAAACTCTTACATTAAATGAACCATCATCAGGCCAAGTCAAAACACCATCGTTTTTAGTATAACGTTTCCAACTGTCGAACCATAAGACAGTATGATATCCATATTCACCTTCCATGTATGCTGCAGGTGTTTTATACTTATGAAGTAGTTTACCACCTCGCGTTTCGATTTTCTTGTCAGGTGAAAATAAATTCTTAAATTTCTGAAATAATGTTGTCTTTTTCTCAACATGTTTAAAATGATAACTCATTTTCAAAAGTAAAATTTAATTCACAAAATCGTTCGTAAAATATTTCCGGGATGTTCCGCAAAACAACCAATCCGTGCGCGAAATACACTAACAAGCCAATGGCAGTTGAGCTGCGTCACTTTTCAGCTCGACCAATAATTTTGGAGATTTTCCTAAGGACCAATCAGCTCACAGGCCGTCAGAGACTCAGGAGCCAATCAGAATACAGCTTGTGACGTAGGTCACCCAATCCCAGCGCGGCTCTGTGACGTACACAGCAGCTGCGGTTTCTCGTTTCTCACTCCTGGCGCTTACCCCTCCTTCACAAAATCTTTTCACAGCGCCATTTTAAGAACACTTTTCGGTGTAAATTAATTCTTAACAATCACTTATAAAGACAACATCTGTTCGTTTCACTAATTAGGATAGTTTACATACATTCAAGTATCCACACTTCGGAATAGACGGCGCTATTCACACTAAGGATAATATTCAATTGTTAGTAGAGTAACCTTACCCCACCCTTCTAGCAAGTATAATTATGAACTCGCTTTGCTCTGAACCCACCGCGAAGTGAAAGTTCTAAGAGTTCCACTTGAACATAAAATACAACTCAAACTCGCACTTTTACACGGAAAATTCCCTAAATTCAAACACACACAAAATCCGTACAGGACTCTCACCTGTTTATAGAAATCATGCACCGTTAGCAAAATAACGACGTTATCCGTACAGGGCTCTCACCTGTTTATAGATATGAAACATGTACCCGTACAGGACTCTAACCTGTTTATAGATAATCATGCACCGACGTTAAATTTTACCCTTCACTCAAGCTCGGATATAACTAATACTCTCATCACAGTGAGTTTTATGGAAGGCGCTTTGTCCCTATTCTCATGCTGCTTTGATTTCTTAGAAATTCCTCACTATACAAGAATCAGACCTAGCCCTAAAACTGTGCTGCTCGGCGACAACACTATGGTACACGGCGATACCTCTTGTGATACTCGGCGATATCACTACAAACGAACAGATGGCTTGCGTGACTAATTTCTCGCCACACAATCTATACCGGTATAGCTTACAGATAGGCACGAAAAACGAACTTAACAAGTGTTAAAACATCAATCCTATTTGCATACCATGACGCAATCCTTAGCAACCAACATGTTACCTTGGTTACTCCTTAGCAACCATCAATTTCTGCTACCAGATAATTGATCCAGCGGGCTATAGAAAATATATCATAAACTACGCTACCCAATTTCATAACCTATAAACAAAATTCTAAACTATACATGGACCCATTTATGAACCTGATATATTTTTGGGCCTACTGAATCAGGTGGTCAAATAAATCTATATACACATTATTTACAAACTATAAACATATTTATACATTTGCAGAAAGAATATTGTCATTAGAATAAACCCAACCATTTAAACGACCACCATAGGCGACGTGATCTAGCTAAAGGTAACCTATACTTCTAAATAACCAAGACCAGCTTGTTTGTCAAAAGTAAGATTTTATTTTCTAGATTATGGTATATAAGTTGTAAGTCTTATAAATGAAATTTATTTGCAATAAAGCAAGCATGATGGTAAGAAATAAGAAAAATACAGTTTAAGCAATTGAATCAATTTAAAGAAATTATATAAAGTTTAGCATTTCTAAAACCTATTTCCCTAACTGAGCTAAATAGACAGAAATTAAAGTAAAGTTCTTTGAGGATTCTTACGTGCTCCACGCAAAGTCCAGCAGCACATCACCCTCATCGGAAAGTCAGAAAGCAGCAGCCAGCCCAACCCTAAGGGCATGACTTTTTATACCTTTCTACGCTAACTAAACTAGCAAAGGAAAGTTTTCAGAAATACTCGACGTCCCATTGGCTGAGAGTGACAAGTGACATGTCACCCAATTCTTAAAAAGTTCCACAAATTCATGTCTTACAAAGACCATTGTCTCTTCCACGTGAAGCCAGAGGCTTCCTGCGATTGCAACTTTGTTTTAAGTCATCTTCGCAGCTTCCATAGTCTTACAGTGCAACTTCCGCGGATGCCAAGTTAAGGACTGACAAAAAGTTCACTTTCGACCTTGGCCATGTCCGACAGAATGATGTCAGCTCATCAGTTTTTGCTTTGTGAATGCAGCTTCAATAAACGTTTTAATTCAGAATGGGCGTCTCGTGACTTTCTGCAGAAATATGAATTAGCTCTTTTTGTGCGGCTCAAATAGTTAGGCCTCAAAAGCAGGCAACTTATGATTTCTAGTATAAAACAAACACAAGAAAAGTATTAATGTAAGAAATAAAGTATATTCTGTATCCACCCCATGGTTTACTAAATAATTAACCCACCCGATTAATCAAAATGTTACCTAGCCATTGCAAACAAATAAAGCAGCGTTTATATTTACCAGTCTCCGTTTTTCTATGAGACCCATATGCACCTAGAATAGTAGAAATGACATCATACAGACAAGAATAAGCAAAACAAGCACATGCTTATTTTAAATATGCAGCAGTTAGTAATGACAAAAACGAAAACAATAAATTATTTTATTATTTTGCACGAACAAAAAGATGCAACATTTATGCACGTTTATGAGCACACATGTTAGTCCCCCCACGTGTAAAGTTTAATCTAGGTTGTATTAGCACAACATATCACAAATCATTAATAATTTTATTCATGTTATGGAAATGTGACTTTGCGAGTTTAAACAAAATTTTGTTTTCTATCTCGCTCCATCACCACCTAAGCGAAGAATAGCAGTTTAGGAGCTACTAAGATGGCCAGACAGTGGTCGAAGCTCACGAAACAGCCAATTCTGCCTACTTTGCTTCCGGGTGGCTTTTACTCTGGGAGATAGTGTGGACAGGAGTTATGGAACGCTTAATCAGCGTATTGTGGCCTCTCTGGACTATCTGGCTCCACTGCGTAAAACTAGAGACAGGACCAACCACGCTAGACCGTGGTTCTCTGAGGATCTGCTTCAGCTAAAACTCCAGTGCAAGCGGGCTGAACGTGCCTGGAGAAAGAAATATCTTGATTCCGATAGGGCCCTCTTCAAGCGGGCTTTGGCGATCTATAAAGCACAGATTAGATGTGCAAAGGCCAGATTTTTAGAGGAGTCGTTACTGTCAGCGACGAACAAATCTCAGGCCTTGTTCAAGATTGTAAAAGACCTGTCACGCCCTGCCAGTACTGTAAACGATATTCCCGCATCTCAATCATTATGCGATTCACTGGCACAGGCCTTTGAAGATAAGATCGCTGCCATCTTAGGTAATCTCGCTACTACACCAGGTTCTGACCCTCAACTCCAGCCTAACCCCTTTGTGTCCTCTGCTTTAGAGGGAGATGCTAGCTTAGCTCGATTGAACAGTTTCCCGCCCCCGTCTTTTGAGGAATTTTGTACACTTGCTAATGGTGTTTCGTCGGGTTCGCCCCTAGACCCGCTTCCTCACAAATATTGGAAACTGTTTCAAGAAGAGCTCTTTTCTCCACTCTTCGCCATTTGTGGCCAGTCCCTTAGGTCCGCACGGGTCCCGGATTGCTGGAAGCTGGCAGTGGTATCTCCACTTCTCAAGAAGGAAACCTTGGACCCTTCTTGTCCAGCGAATTATAGACCAATCTCCCTACTTCCATTTCCAATTAAAATCTTGGAGAAATGGACTACAAAACATCTGTCGCGTTTCTTGGAGTCTAAGGCCTGTTTGGACGAAGCTCAATTTGGTTTTAGGCCAGCCCACGGGACGGAGTCAGCTTTGGTGACCGTTTTGGATGATCTTAGAACTTGTGCAGATCAAGGTCGAGCAGCCATTTTAGTGCTGCTCGACATGTCGGCCGCGTTCGACGTGGTCAGCCATGCGATCCTGATCAGGAGGCTGGAGGAGGCGGGGGTGTCTGGCCTAGCCCTTGAGTGGCTGGTGTCGTACCTTAGTCACAGACATCAGGTGGTGGCTCTGCCACCCTTCAAATCTAACATCAGAGGGGTTGGTCAGGGTGTACCCCAGGGCTCTGCCATCAACCAAATCCTTTTCAATCTCTACCTCCGCCCCCTGGTCAAGTTAATAAAATCTTTTGGCGTAGCAGTCACCAATTACGCTGACGACACCCAGCTTGTCTTCTCATTTGAGGGCAAGGAGGCCGTGTCACAAGAAACTTGTTCAAAGGATCGTATTCCAAGGCTTCTTCCACAGGACTTCTGGCCCCCTGCCTTTCAGGGCACTAGTGCGACGGCTGATTCTGTTCGGAACCTGGGGGTGATGTTTTGTCACATCCTTCAGCTGGATGTGGCCGTGAACCAAATGGTGGGCACCTGTATGGCTCTGCTCCGCACGCTGCGAAAGATTTTACCTTTGCTCCCCGCGCAGGCCAGGCCAGAGGTAGTGCGGAGCATAGTCCTGAGCAGACTCAATTACTGCAACGCACTCCTGCTGTTGGCACCAACGACTCTGGTGGGGAAATTGCAACGCGTGCAGAATTTTGCCGCTAAATTGGCTTTCGCGTCGTCGCTGTGATTCAGCTGTAAAGGCACTCAAGGATCTTCATTGGTTGCCGATCTCCCAGCGGATTGAATTTAAAGCCCTCTGCCTGGTGTTTAGGGCCCTCCATGGCCAGGGACCGGCACCATTGCGAGATCTGTTCTCCTGGTATACCCCTTCTAGATCTCTCCGCTCGGCCTCAGCCTGCTTGGTATCAGTTCCCAAGATTCTGAGATCCCGGATGGGAGGCCGATCCTTTAGATATACTGCAGCAAGACTGTGGAACTCCTTACCGCTGGGGTTGAGAACCATTGGAGATATCACTTCCTTTAAGAAAGCTTTAAAAACTCACCTTTTTCCCAGAGCAGAGTAAGTGGGACAGTAGCGAATTACATCTTGTATGGATGATCATAGTCTAAGCGCCAGGATGCCCATTGGGTGACAGACATAGCGCTATATAAGTATGCCAATACATACATACATACATACTTCATGCACAAACTACCTATCCCTCGCCAGCTTCCTTTCTAACTATTCTATGCAGCGCTCACCCCTATCTGTTCTCCATGCCACATAATTCCCCTACACAAATACACTACTCTCAACACAATTCCACCACACTTAATTCTACAACTAACAATTCCAATCCAACACACATAATTCCACGCCACTCCAAACCAAAACACATGGGTGAAAGACATTTTCATTTACAGCGCCAATAGCTCAAAATCTCACAAATACTAGACTTATTACATTGCAAATGCTTGTTCTTTAATATGTCTAACTGTGACAGCAGAGTGTGATTGCTTTGTCAACTCTTATTCTCACTCTGATCATTGCACTGTGGAAATGTTTTTAGTAATTGGTGTATTATTATGGTTAAAAAATGCAAAGATTGAATTAACCATGCAAATCAAATAAACTTCAAACCGTAACCTGGCACGAGGCTGGAAGGAATAATTGTGGGGCTCGCAAGGGTTTTTCGGTGCTTGTCCTTTCTGTCAAGTTGCCAGGGCTCTTGAGTGAAGTGATAAGAACACATGCTGTTATGCACTCAAGCCCTTCTGTCTTGTATTTAAGGACTTTGATGTGACCCACAGGAGATTTCGATTTTTATCAGTTTGGCCGTTCTTATTGGGCTCCACAGACCTTGAGAACAGGCAGATTGGGTGCTGGCAAGCAGGTGCAAATCTGGGTTCAGTGCAGGTTGCACGTCACCTTCTGTGGTCTGACTGTGTTTTAAGCTTAGAGTGAACCAGATGCCTTGATGATCTCAGTGAGCGTGCATGTGGTGATCTCATGGTAGATATTGACATGGTAAATTAATTTAAATCCATATCGTCCTGCATTGTGGAGCAGAGAGTGATTTGGCAGTATTACACAGTTCACTGATATTTCACGACTAACTCGTGTCACCTGTGAATGAGAACCATTAAAATGAAGGCCACTGTCTGAATGTTAAGTGAAAGGAGTTTAGTGTTCATGGCAAGGTGCTGCTCAACCCCACGCACCCCAACAAAGACTGCAAAACATGCCATTAACCCATTCTTATTACGCATTAAGGTCCTAATAAGTGTGTTCTTGAAATTAGCACCACTCTAATTTGCTTAGACATATGCATGGGGCACACGGCAGTTGAATTGAAGGAGCATCAAAGTATTTACAGTTACATGCATATTGACAGTAGAGCATTACCTCCAGTCATTTCCATTCTCTATGTTTCACTAGCTGTTGCAATACCATGCACACCATTGAAGGCTCTATAACGAGTCTGGCAGAGCAGTCTAATCGGTAGGATACTGCCCAATCTTTTACAAGGGTAATGCAAAAGATCTCACCGCACTCTGAATATAGCCATTAAACAGGTTTAGTCCAATAATTAAAGATCATGAAGAGTTCAATCCAATTCTTGTTTATTGTATGTAACTTGAGGTCTTCAATGACAAAGTGACATCAAGAGTCACAGCCAACACGTGTTTCGTCACTCAAGTGACTTCTTTAAGGCTCTCTTTTTGATCAATACCATAAATGTCAATAAACATAGCTGAAGGTTTACAAGTTGCGATCTTACGATCTTATCTCCAAATATTAAGTGCAATGGCGGCTGGTGACATTTGAAAGTGGTGGGGTGTTAAAGTTGCAGGCTAGCGAGCGCGGCCTAACATATGAAGGAGAGTTCAGGGGGCTTCTCCCCCTGATAAAATTTTGAAAAAAGAGCAGCCAAATGGTGCTTTTTCAAGGATATTTCAGAAACTAAGAATGTTAATAAAGCAATTGGGAAGTGTAGCAATTACATCAATGTAGAGATTTTATAGAATAATATAATGTATGTTGCTGCTTATCAATATAACCACAGATCTTCATTACAGACTTTGAGATGAATAACAATGCTGAGTACCTCACAGATTTCTTTACTATTGATATATTTAGAAATTGCGTATATTTTGTGCTGCGAAGCCCAACAGGGCTCGTGGTTTCCCACAGACTGTGGCACCTGACCTCTTGCGTGCGACTCACGGTCGGATTAATAAATAATGGCAATTACTCTTGTACGAGCTACCCACTCTTATGATGCGACCAATGTAGTACAAGAGTGCATTGAGCATGCCATGTTTGAAGGGGAAACACTGCCAAAGTCATCACCCACTCAACATTTACACAGGTTACGTTTCAATGTTAACATGCCCTCGAACATCTCTATATGTATGACGAACACCCACCAAACACTACACCCTCATCAGAATGTAATACAGAAAGGTATTAAGACAATGCCCCACTGGATGAATTACAACTGCAAATGGAAGTCCGCACAAATCACCGAGAGGCTAACTATTTGGCCAATTGCATGCTATTCACATATTCAGTAACATAATATAGCATAACTGCATCACACAAATCAGTGCCAGTCATTCAGTACTTTAAAACCCATGTGGGAAACTGACAAAATTGTCAAATGTGCAAAAGAGGAGACTGACTATAAACCTGGCATGTGTATTGTGTATTGTGTGTCCTTTGGCAGGTCATTTCACCTTTTATAATTTGGCTTCTTCGGCTTGGTTGTTCATATGATACTTTTACGTGCACTTGATCAGCATAAAAGTCGCTATTGATCGATACATATGTGTATAAAATATATCTTTAAGTCACGCTGGTCCTCTAGCGCTGAATTGGCAGATAGCCAGAAACCGGTCCTTGGATGCTTGATTCCGGTCCAAGGAAGACATGGCTTGGCAGTTCGGGCTGGACTGTTCCCATGAGGCACAGGGTCAAGGCTGATTTGCATATGGCCATGTCTGAATTGGGGTGGTGTGGTGAGCAAAAAAACGATGGATTTAGGCCCAGATCTCTGTACTGGGGTGAATGTATGACATTGTTCTGCATTCTGTCCATCAACCGTTGTTTTTGCATTTCTCAGCCAATCAAGACGCTGCTCCAGCAGCGCCAGGATTGGCTTGAGCAGGGATACTCGCCGCTCATTAGGAGACCGGGGGCTGCGGGTTGAAACAACCCTTGCTCTCCTAATATGCAGCTTATTGCACATGTTTGGGCTGGTCGGAAAAATTATCAGCCCAAAACCGAACATGCGCACTCTTGCTGCTATGCGCTAGACCACCCTTGCTTGCGATCATAGTCCAATGCATGTCATTCAAACCTGCTGCCCCATCCCCTTCAGAGCCACTGCACTGACTCCTGACTGCCTCGTGCGTGGCCG
Organism: Lissotriton helveticus; assembly: GCF_964261635.1. Lineage (NCBI taxonomy): Eukaryota > Metazoa > Chordata > Amphibia > Caudata > Salamandridae > Lissotriton > Lissotriton helveticus. Next base: position 489,072,734 of record NC_136067.1, on the reverse strand, counting down.
GCTGGCCGACCAGTCTGGATTAATTCCAGTAAGTTTAGTGATGGCATGCGATTCGACTCAGAGTGTGGCCTCAAAATATTAGTTGGGCAACGCCCCAGTGCCCTAAATGGATGCACCGCCACTGATTAAGTGGTTGTCTGTCTAGTTCATAATTGTCACGGAAATTAACAAATAAGTCTTCAAACCATATTCTATGGTTTCAATTGACTAATTCGACTCGGAGCCAGTCAGTTTGATCTATGAAACCAAAGTAGTATTGTTCCAAGTGAAATGGAAGGTGATCCAAGTATCTCCGTAGTCACACAATTTAGTGGTTGTTTTCAAACATTACCAAATTAACTAAAGGTGATCATGTAAAATCCCAATAATTTTAAACCAAATATACAAATTTGCATTGACAGTCTGGTATGGGGAAGGTCTGGTGAACTCCTATTAGTTAAGCAGAGCCATCCGCAACTGGCACGTTTTAAGTTCAGAACTTAGGATGCAGAGATACTTGGAGCGACTTTCATTTGTCTTTTATCTATGCTACTTTAATTTTATTCATACATCAAACTGACTGACTCTGATTTATAGATATTAAAACTCAGAATGCCTGGTTATTCGGGTAAAGACACCAGCCGGAATTTATAACTCTGGTCCTTGTATCTTCACTTCCTATTACTGACTAACTTGGAATCTGGGCCTGTGGCCCTGATTACAAGTTCCTGGCTAAACTCCTATCCTTCTGCAAACAGAAGATTGTACAGGGATCAGAATTACGAGGGCTTTTCCTCACACCTTCTACTTTCCTCTGATAGATTCTGGCAGGTCAAACCTACTGAAATTTACTGGTGAAAATGGCCCAGAAAAAAGGTATAAAATGCAGAATTCAGTGTATTAGCCAAGGCTGCAGGCTTTTATGCCTCATTTCCATGTTGAAACCTCATAATATAAGATATTTACTACATCCGGGAAATATCTCAACCAGGGTTAATGTTGCTTACCAGGTGTGGTAAATTCCCCAATGTATTCCGCACAGCTTGTAATCAGGGCATGCTTTGAGGTAGAACCTTCATTTCAATGTTAGTGGTTATCAGAACTGTTCAGAGGTGGTGCTGTGTCCTGGTCCACCTTATGCTGTTGTTGTAGTGTGCATTCTCTAACTACTTTATTTTATTTTGCATATACAGATTTGCTGTTTGAACAAGTGCCAATGGTAGAGATGGATGGGGTGAAGATGGTGCAATCAAGGTCCATCCAAAGCTACATTGCTGCGAAGCACAATCTGTATGGAAAAGACATAAAGGAAAGACTGCTGTACGTACACATAACCTTTCTTATGCAAGAAATAACTTTGAAGTTTGTTGAAGGGCAACAGTCTGTTGGATATAAAAAAAATTGAGGAGAAGTTAAAAGATTAAAACCAGAAAAGTGTTCTGACATCTTAACGCTGCCCAGTTGCCTATTTGGATCCTGCCTTCCATTTAGAGCAGTCGTTATACCGAGCGTACAAATGCTAGTGAATAAGATAGAGCAGTGGTTTGTAACCTTTTTGCTTCTGTGAACGCCCACTGAATCACAATTGGAAGCCGGGACCCGTAGATTAAGCCATTTCCACAACTTGAACCTCTAACATATACACAAAATTACAGAAACCAGCATGGATCAAAAAAATACACAAACTAATTTTTTTATTTAAAATTAACAACAAAAAAATATAGGTAGGTTAGAGCTTTCATTACTAAAAGACACCTCACTCTTTTCCACTCCTAACGCATCCTCTTTTTTTATTGGTGCATACCCAGGCTTCAGCTGAGGCCAACAATCGCTTATGCTTCTGTTTGCTAAATGTGCAGTACTTCCACAAATCAAGCTAAAGATACTGACTTAATTTTTCTCCTTCAATTTTCAACTCCTTTACATATATAGAGCATCCTAAAATTTCCAATTTTGCTTTTTTATGTGATAATATTAACAGATTAATAAAGTATATTAGTTAAACAATATCCAGAGCACAAGTCAAAATAAAACAATTCATTTACGCAATTAATACACAAAGTTCTCTCGTTCTTTGTCTTTAATTTCTTGACTTCTATGGCTGGGCATAGAAGTCAAGAAATTAAAGATAGAGCGAGAGAACTTCGTGTAATATTTGTGTACATTAATTGTGATATTTTGGAGTGTGCTCTGGATATTATTGTTTATCTGAAGGGATCGTTTAGCTCTAAATTTGAGGTGGTTGGGTGATTCCTCCTTCCTGCAGCATTTCAAACACATGGAAGACATTCTTCTCACTAGGACATGTACTTGGAGCGCCATAATTCACCCAGAGTTTCATTCGCCCCACATTACTTACCTGTTAACATTAGTTTCCTAAACCATTGCAGACCCCACCAGAGGAAGCCTTAAGGACCCCAAATGCTCCACGGACCACACGTTAAGAATCACTGAGCTACAATATGATTGTGAGTGTTTAGAACACCTGCTTGAAAACATTCACGACCGACGTTTAGGCACTGATTCATCAGTTTATTGTTCACACATAAAAAAACCATTAATTTACCTGCAAGTAAAAAAAATGTTTGATAATGTGCATGGATGTTGTAGGCGAAATATGTTACATGGATGTTGTAGGCGAAATATGTTACAACTGTGACTAGAAATAATTCAAAGCCCTCTATTGCAGGATCGATATGTATGTTGATGCAGCGGACGATCTGATGATGCTCATCACTCCTATTGCCTTTCTCGACACCGAGGAAAGGAAAAAGCGCATTGAGTTACTGTTTAAAAGGGCCACTACCAGATACTTCCCAGTCTTTGAAAAGGTACAGTCTTTGATATGATTCAGAATTTCTAGAAATGACCATGTTATGAGCTGGAATGGAGTAGATGAATCTTTAAAAAAAGATAATACACACATACTCTACAAACAAGTCTCACTGGAACAGGTAGGTTCTGTCATGGACTCAACTCATGCCATGCACATACTACATGCAATCTGAGATACAAAGATAGAACAGAGCAGCTTTAAATGCTCCTTTACTAAGATGGACAGGGATCGACAAATGGGAAAATGGATCTAAGAAAGCAAGGTTAAAGCAGGAGACCCTGTTTGGTTTGTGTTGAGCTTATAGAAGCAAAATAGTGAAATAAGATGGGCTTGTCATCTCACATTAGCCATCATGTTCTCAGTTTATATCCTAATTTAGAGCCTGATTCACAAAGCCAAGCTTTTAAAAGTCAAACGTATGCTCCTGACGTATGATACTGATGTGTCCCCGAGCGCCAGGAAGCCGCTTGGCCACAGTGCGCTTTAGAAATTTCTTTTCATTTCATTTCATTTCATTTCTCCTATTCGATTTCCCCTATATTTAGATCAAGTGTACCACTTTCAAGCAATTCACAGAGGATCCCGGGAATATTTTATGTATGACTATAGTAGATTTTTATTTTGAAACCAAAGGTAGAGAGTAAGGACTCTTGGACGGCCGTCGTGTCCCTCGTAATATGATTATAACCAAAAGAAGACGGCCAGGAGCTTTTGCTGTCTGACGTGTAAAAAGTGTCGGCACCACAAGGGTTTGTTTATAAAACCCTCACACACCAACCTGGTTGGTGTCATGCTTCATCATCGGGTCCCAGCCAGGTAGTCGAATGCTACCTGGCTGTGCTGCGACACCTGATTACAGTGGAGCTGGTTTTTGAGATGATGTGATGTGTGATTAAGTGAGTGAATCTTTAGAGAGTGGATAATATATTCCAGACACTATGTGTATCTGTATTTATTATCAGTTGATCGACATGTTTCAGCCCGGAGAAAAAATAGGGTGGGCTTTCTTCAGGACCTCTCCAAAACAGTGCGTATAAGTGAAAAAAATGTGAGTGGTTAAAATTTACCACGTGTATTGCATATTTAAATGTAGATTACCTGCAAAGGAAAATGCCAATAAACCATTTTTGAGTTCAAAGCCTTTTGTGTAGGCATTTTATCAGGCATCGTTGCTCATGCGTCATTTATCACCAGTAATGGCTAAGTGATATCCAGTGTTCAATCACAATCCAAACGTGGATATCGACATGTACTGGTGGTAATAACGGGTGCTAAGTACTTGTCACATTAGTCAGACAGCCGTGTCGGTCATTCTGCCTGTAGCAAGGTACAAGACTACAAAAACCAGGCCAAATTGCTAACCTCTAAACTCAGCAAACGAGGATACCCGGGGAAAATTACGAAAAAAGCTGAAAAAAGAGCACGTAATCAAAACCGTGAAGGTTTGCTAGAGTCAAAACCTCAAGGTGATAACACTATCCCACTAACAACTTACAACCCAGTGTCAAACCAAGTATCCAAAATAGTCCAAAAACACTGGTCAATACTCAATTCAGGATCTCTCAAGTGGGAAAAACCTCTGTTCTCTTACCGCAAAGGGAGAAGCTTGACAGACACTTTGGTTCACACTAGACCCCCAAAACCCCAACGTGAAGAAAACACAATAACTAGTTCATGGGGTCTACCAAAGATCACGGGACATTATCAGTGTGGAGACTGTAGTGTATGTCACCTGACGCAAACCACAAAAACACTCAACTTGGAAACTGGCAAGACATGGACTTTACGTAAACACACAAATTGCAATTCCCAAAACGTCATCTATCTAATAACCTGCCCTTGCAGCCTCAGATATATTGGGATGCCGAGTCGCAAAATCAAGACTCGAATTGTGGAACACAGGAGCAACATTCGCTGCAAGCGCACCATATCGCATAACAAACCACTATCTAGAAATTAACCATACCCCAAACGACATGCAGTGGGTGGTCATTAAACAATTACAACATAATACAAACAACATCCAACAAGATTTGTTGGATAAAGAACAAAGATGGATTTATCGTCTGTCCAGACACACCCAAGGGCTCAACGACAATATTCAATGGAATTCTCTGAACCAAAGATAGTCTCGCTATGATCTCATATAAAATTTACTGAACCATGGGCAATCTGATTATGATTTTACTTGTAATTTCATTAGTCCCCGGAATTGATCTACTGCAATTTAAAACTTACATAACTGAACCTGTAATCACACACGGTCTGTATATTTACATTTGCATTAGATTTCCATTAACACATAGCTTAAAGCCACGCTTTAACAAAAGGCATTAAGTGTTTCTAACACGCAGACTTTAATGCCACCAAGGCATGCTCGCTAATAGAACTGTAAAGGGCCACGGTCTAAACACTGGTTACGCATTGAGACATGTCGACCACCACGCCAGCTAACAGGTCGGCGGTCTAGTCTCATACGCAGGATGCCTACGTTGAACACCCCAGCGTGATGACTACAGCACCACCCGGAAGCGGCCCCGGCCGTATCCGTTCATATACCACTCCACAAACGACCGGCGCTCACCAGCCTTCGTTCCGGGGACCAGACTTTAGGTGCTACGGCGAAATCCTCGCTATTCCCAAGTAAGATCGTCGGGGTACTCGGAGGTCCTTTACCGCTGAGTTCCCGACATAGATATAGCGTAATACTACTTGCCTCCTGCAAAATGCTCATTAATGCCGCTTTTACTTTTACTTTTATTTACTTTTCTTCGGTTTGGTCATCCCCCATTTTCAGAGTGCGAACACACGAGGCCATATATGTACTTGTATATTTCCCACAACCCCGGGACAAGATCAGAAACTCTGAATCTGGACAAATGTAACTACCAATGATTACGTAGTATCATTGTGCATGTTAATCACACCTTAAGTTAATTATATTCCTAACACATGCAACAATATTGATGTGGGTTAATATTACTCACCTAGCTAAATAATATTTTTCACTACTAACAACATAGATGCACTTAGTCGCAAGTAATAAGCACATAGTATGGAAACGCGATCACAAATACATAATAGATCCACGCTTTATGTTGTATTGTGTCCCTATGCATGAAGTGTCTGAATGACAGACACGGCGGTCTGACTAATGTGACAAATACTTAGCACCTGTTATTACCACCAGTACATGTCGATATCCACGTTTTGATTGTGATTGAACACCGGATATCACTTATCCATTACTGGTGATAAATGACGCATGAGCAACGATGCCTGATAAAATGCCTACACAAATGGCTTTGAACTCAAAAATGGTTTATTGGCACTTTCCTTTGCAGGTAATCTAAATTTTTCAGAGGACACTAAACTTGGATAGTCCTCTATGCTTGCAAAGCACTCCTTAGCGTGAGTGCAAAATATGCAATACACGTGGTAAATTTTCACCACTCACATTTTTTTCACTTATACGCACTGTTTTGGAGAGGTCCTGAAGAAAGCCCACCCTATTTTTCTCCGGGCTGAAACATGTCGACCAACTGATAATAAATACAGATACACATAGTGTCTGGAATATATTATCCACTCTCTAAAGATTCTTTTAATCAAACCCCAGTGCTCCACGAATAAAGTACCAAGGTAGTATTCTGGAGGTATTTTTAATTTTAATATTAATCACACTCACTTAATCACACATCACATCATCTCAAAAACCAGCTCCACTGTAATCATGTGTCGCAGCACAGCCAGGTAGCATTCGGCTATCTGACTGGGACCCGATGATGAAGCATGACACCAACCAGGTTGGTGTGTGAGGGTTTTATAAACAAACCTTTGAGGTGCCGACACTTTTTACACGCCAGACAGCAAAAGCTCCTGGCCATCGTCTTTTGGTTATAGTAGATTTTTAGAAATATTTTCAGGAATATACCTGCAGGCTTTTCACCTAGTGAAATATTTCATGCGTGAATGTGAAATGTATATGTATTAGCACATGCAACTGATGAGATTTTTTTTCTGTTTCTCCATTGGGAAAATATTTTTCTCTTTTGATAACTTTCCTCACAACGTGCGTGCTCTGCCCTACCCTGTCATGGAACACTCCTTTTTCCTGCCTTCAACAAGACTATATTTGCTTATAGTTACATGGTGGGAAACTACTGTTTTCGTATTGCTTAGAATACATAAAGAGCTTTAAATAGGTTTGTGGGCCATTCCCATACTTTTGTCATCACCGTATCTATGAGTATGTTAATGATGATCATGAAATGTATAAATCACAGCAAAAACCTTGGTACATAGGGTCTTGACGCTAATGTGCTGCTACCAAAAAAAATGCAGAGTAAGGCAACTAGAAGAGAATCAGTGAAGGGCCAAGTTTTCAGACCATTGCAGAACACAATATTTTTCTATGAACCAAGTGGTAAAGCATCTCAGCCTTTATCTGAGTGTCTAGGAAAGGCACATAAACATCTGAATGTACAAGTGTTAGCTATTGACAACCAAACAAAAGATCAAAAATAGGCAGAGATGTTTGAATGACTGCTTAGGGCCACAATCATGCTCAAAGCAATGTTTTGGGTGACTTGCAGTATTCCCACAAAATACTTGGGTAGGCCCAAAAAAGGTAGTAACTGTTCATATGACTTCAAAGAAAGAGTTGCTGTAGAGGAGAGTTTTACCAAACAGTGACAGAAAACAATGCTGCATCGACTAGCACAAATTTGGGTACTCGAAGGTCAGAATAAGGTCAATGCATGCTATACTCCTTTAGTGATTCGTTGAAATCCATTCAACCATACCTGAAATATTGGTCTAAAATATTTAATGATGTATTTGACAATGTGGTTCATAAAAGAGTTAACAATTTGTATAACAGGCACTCTAATTGATTAAGACGCCTATTTCTCCCATTAACTATGTCAAAGGTTGTGAAAACAGTGCTGCCTATTCACAAACTTGGGCAAAAAGGTTGTTATTTCATTTGTGAGCCAGACAACCTAACTTGTGAGTCAACAACATACAAAAAGGAGCCATTGGATAGAAAAAACAGTTCGCTACCCTGCATTTCCTGAGGGCTTAGGAATCCTTCAAACCCCCCAAATTTCTCTCACTGGTCATGAAAGCGCAACCAGGGATGCTTGAAAAAATGTATGGATTTCCTTCGATAAGACTCCCATTCTTGCACAAGGATGAGCATGAGGAGTGTGTTCAACCCTTCCCTATTTGGCAATCTAGGCCTTCTAGCTTAGTCATGCACCCATCAAATTCAATACCCATTCATGATTTGCTGGCCTGGCCCAAGAGCTGAGAAGCAATGTTTGTGTCTTACCTCTTTCCCCTGCCTCCTTTCCTTTTGCAGCTGCCCACCCTGTGTAGTTTGTAAAAGAGCAAGGCAACTGACAGCTGTTCAGCCTCCAGATTGCCATTGGAAGGCTCCAGACACTTCAGTAAGCTGAAGATGCTGTGAGAATCACGATGACATCAGGAATCTGGGTAAACTGTCAGATGACTCATTAAGCATGGGGGATTGTAGCAGGACATGGCCTTAAGCTACACCGTAAGCCCAGAGACCTCTGTATATCATCCTCCCCAGCCCGATAGCAGGCAAAATGAACAGGCCACACATGGAGCCAGTCACTGACATCTTTATTTACAAGCGTACAAAGCTCAGTTGAACTTCTCGCTATCTCCTAACTGTTAATGACCATGCCTTAACACCTCCCCAAATGGTTATGTAATTCTCTCCTTGAGTCCACCTTGAACCACGGGGTCATGGCGCTCGTAGTCCTAAGACAGGCCCGACTCTGCTTGATACCCTCCATCGATGCACATTGGATCACTCTCTTTAGAATGCCCTAGTTTTGCTCCCCAACATCATTGGCTTAGTTTTACTCCCCAACATCATTGGCTTGGGGCCACAAGTATATACTCTTTTGGTGCTTGACTCTGATTCTAGTAAGAAACACCTTACTATTGAACGGTGGGCCATTGTCAGATTTTAAGGATGTCGGGGATGTCCTATGGTGCAAAGAAGTTGTCTAACCGCTCAATCTTATCATGTGTTGATGGCATTTCCTCCACTAGAGGGAAAAAAAGGGAATACTCCTCAATGACTACCATGAGATGGCTGACAGTGCTTTTACTTTATCTGGGGCAGTAGTCATTCCCCCATGGGAGAATATGTGCCCAAAGAACTTATGTTTGGTCTCGGGAAATTCACAGTTTTCTGCATTTAAGAGTAAGACCTGCATCTGTAAGTAACTGGCACACTTGTATGAGAGCTTTATCATACTCCTGTGTTGTCCCAAATACCAATATATCATCACTGTATTTGAAAGCATGCGTAACAGGTTGAATTATTGTATGTATTACATCTTGAAATATTTCTGCAGCATATGTCACTCCAAAACTCTACTTTTTGTATCTATCTGAACAAACCAACATGAGTCAAAAAAGTGGTAATGTAACTACAGTTTTCTTCCAATTAAAGTTGATGGTGTCACTAGTTAAGGCCAAAATGGGAGAAAACTTTGGCTTCGTTCAGCATCATGATCATGTCGGCAATGTGGGAAACAGATGTCTTTTTCTCTTGATTACTTTGTTGACTGGCACATATCTGCACACATGCGCACTGCACCTCCATTGTCCTTTTTAGGCACTACCACTGTGGATAATACCCATGGTGTGGAACCAGTAGAGTGCTCAATTATGTCTTGCTTCAACAGTGTTTCCAGTTCCTTTTCGACCTCTTCTTGCTCGTGAAATGCTATTCTGCGGTGTCGCTGTACAACTGATTGGATATCTTTGTTGATGTGAAGTTGCACCTTCATAGTCTTGAGGTTTTCAAGGCCATTAAATAATGACCGGAACTGATTCACAATTTCAGATTACGTATGTAGGTTATATTTGATAGATATTAGTCCCATGTCTGCAGAAGCTGTGAAACTGAGTAGGCAGGCACTGGACGAATTTCCTTGAACGAGAATTGGGGCTTGCACAGATGTCTCTTTGTCATAAGGTCGCCGTGAATGATCCTTGACTCTGCACCGGTTTCGAAGCAGCCCATGTGTACACCTTCATGTTTGACACGTTGAGTCGCAGTACGGATGACAAACTGTTTAACTGGCAAGACGTTGATAGATACACTGCTGTCACTTACATAGGTTATGGGGCAACCTTTGACCTTTAGTGCGACCTTGGGACAGGGTCCATTTCAAATCTTTTATTTCATTGGCTCACTTGTTTTTGTCATTTGTTTGTCTTCTTTGCAAGCAGCAAGACCCACGTGTGCATGTCATTTTTTGGCAGGTCTGATCATCGCGCATTCACCCTCTTCACTGTCGTTAGATTGTGACCTTGCAAAACATTTGTCGGATGAACTTGATAATGATCGACTTCCTTTAGTTTCCACCTGTCGCAGTTGAGATTGCTTTTCGTGTTTGTAGGTGTGGCGAGGATGCTTCCAGAACTTTCTGGTGTCCATTTTCTCTTCTCGACGTGAAGCAAGTGGGTTCCCATTTGCCTTGCTAACCATTATGAAGTGTTTTTCCGTCTGACCGATGGCAGGGTATTTGTCCTCGTGTAGAAATGAAAATCCACATCGAGAACACAGCTTTCCTTTCTTTGAAGATGTCGACTTATGTGTATGTACATAGTGCTTGTGTTTACTCTTCATGATTAGGGCCGATTCATTCTTTGCTGTGCTAGCTTTCATCTAAACAAAAACTATTTTTCTCTTTTGAAAACTTTTTTCTCAACGTGCGCGCTCTACCCTACCCTTTCATGGAACACTCCTTTTTCCTGCCTTCAACAAGACTATATTTGCTTATAGTTACATGATGGGAAACTACTGTTTTCGTATTGCTTAGATTGCATAAAGAGCTTTAAATAGATTTGTGGGCCATTCCCATACTTTTGTCATCACCATATCTATGAGCAGGTCCGAACTCCGAACTGCTTCTTTTCAAAGATGTTCATGTGGCACAAACTAGAAGTTTGCTGTAGCGTCGAACACTCTCAGGGAGAGCAGTCTTGTTTCTTTGGAGCATAGATCCCACACTTATCGCCTGTTGTAGCGTCCTCCCCAGCCCAGTACCATGCAAAATGAACAAACCACACACGGAGCTCGTAACTGACGTTTTTATTCACCAGCGCACGACATTTAACTGAACTTCTCAGTATCCTCTAACTGTTAATGACCACACTTTAACACCTCCCCAAATATTGACTTAATTCTCTCATTGAGTCGGCCCAGAACCAAGGAGTGCTGGTGTTCATAGTCTTAAGACTCTACACTCTGCTGTGCCTAGTGTGTTCTGAGGTCCAAGGTATTGCAAATTGTGGGCACTTCTTTAAGTATATTATAAAAACCCAAAAGAGCCCAACAGTTAAAAAAAAAAAAAAAGAAATCCTTGTAAACATGTCAGGTCGAGGGATATTTTTTCGTTATGATGCAAAATATAAAAGGAATTAAATATGGTACTTGTAGTTACCTGCAGAATCATTGCTCACTCACTCAGTGCTCTGCTCATACCCTCAAACATGTCACAGAGGGCATCTCATATAAAGTCGGTAATTGCATTACTTAAGCCCAAACTGTTGTTTTTTTCCACATCTGTTAGCTGACAGGCGGAATACAAATTTATTTCTGGTTGTATCCATTCCAGAGACATCAAGATCTTGAAATGAGTGGAGTAGTCGTCCAATTACAATGAATGCCTACATGTTTGTGTTTCTAGTTACAGGAATAACAACTGCCTGGTACTACTAATATCAGAAACTAAATTAGCCATGACATCACTGATGGCCATCAAGGTGCTAGCAATAGTGCTTTTTATTTACAGTTGTATCTCAAGTGGTCATAATACCTATTTTGTTGTCACAATAGATATGAATCTAATATGTGATACCTATCACACCATCTGCGTGAGCATGTGGTAGAGCATGGGATGTGAATATATATGGTTAGCTTATCGCGACTGGTTCACATCAGTCATTTGTTTTAGATTTTGGATTATTTAAATTTAAAATTGGCCAGTCATGATAATTGCAGCTCTTCACCCTAACTAGCCCAAAATGTCTCATTCTTGGGGCCCTATTCCGATCTCACTCTGGACACGAATCGCATCCATCAAGCGTGAGTCTGATTTGTAGACCCGATTTTCGACCGACTCGTACCGTTGTATGAGGGAGAAAGCATGATGCGTATTCAGCCTTGCGCTGCAACTGAATCCGTCAGCGATGCCTTCCGAGCAACTCCAAAATGGCTGATGCGTACAGCGCAATGCGTACGATTTCTGAACGAGCAATTGCGATGCGCTTTTCGAGCAGCCGGACCGTGTCGGAGCCTCCGATTCGAAAGTGCTCTGGAGAGCAGACTTCGGGACCCTACGACTCGGCCAGTGGGGGGGGACCCAGGGGTCCCCCCCCCTTCTCATGCATGCACAGTGCGGGGTGCACCAAGGCTACCCCGCGACAGGGGACACCCTTTTCCGAGATGTGTCTTTTTTGCCAATGGTATCTATGTACGCTCTGTTCAATAGGCTCCCATTCACCCCAATGGGGCTCAGAGCGACCCTAGTCTGTCAGCACTGAATTACATCGTATTCGGTCGATCGGAAAGCTCTACAGGCGCGAGTCGGCCGTAGGGCTTTCCCAGTGAGATCGGAATCGGGCCCTTGGTGTTGACGTTTGGCCATGCAAGTGGTGTGGTTTCAATAGTTCGGGTAAACATAACTGGCCAATCTCAGTGGTTTTTAGTTTTTTATATATCAAACACAGCAGCCCTTAAAGTACATTTAGTTCTGTTTTTTATTATAAATATGTTTATGAATATTGCAAACCTACGGTGTTTAAAAGGCCCACAAAACGTATTTTGCAGTTTGCAAACTTTGTGATTGAAACCATTAAAACAACATATATAGCCAGCGACTCTGCCTTTGTGGACCATCCATATATATAAACTGCATTTGTGTAGAGAAGGAAGCCTATAACTCACCCCAGGATCATCTGCTTTGTGGCTCACATTTTATACATATAATGAAGATTTGCTTTGTGGCTCATGTTTTTGTTAATAACAACAAGGTTCATGAACTGTTTGCGAAATCTGTTACGAGGGCTCTCAATTAAAATTTCAATCACACTCAGCTATTCTATGTTCAACGGAACCCCGAATATAAGCTAGCAAAGATAACCATATGCTTAGCCATCAGGTTTGGATTGAACTTTAAATTAGTAAGGGCTATATAAATGCAATTACAATAGAATATATTACAAAATACTTATAATTGCCCATTTTTATTTTTTTTATAAGTCTGTGGCAACTAAGAAGATTTACTTCGGATCACAAAGTGAATAGACTCTCATATAAGATCAATTCTCATTATGAATGACCCCGACTCCAGAGCAATAATCACTAGGGATCTCACCACAGCCTATAGTATACCCACGGCCAAGATCACATTTCAGATTGCCTCACTCGCCATACAAGAGTAGCCCCAAAAGGACGGTCTTAACCAGAGTACAGCCATTCAGCACATTAAGAACCATCCCCCAGGGATTGTCCTTGAACAGTCTTAGCTCCACACAGAAGAACAGCATCATTGCTCATGCTATGCCTTATTCAAAGAGCCTCCTCGTAAAATGTTTTGACCTCCGCACTCTAAGTCAATGTCTGACGTGCCCAATAACCAGGTTCAACATTGAAAAGCTCTCTCAACACCAGAGAAAGCTCAACTTCGATAATAGTCTTTGGTCTCAAAACAAACCTTGTCTTCTAGAAGGCCCTGTTAAGTCTTCAAGGCTAGTAGCCTGCCTCCCGATTCCTGCATGCGAAAACCCGATCCCTCTGTGGGCTTCAGACTCAGGGGACTGGTCTTGTGTGACTGAGTATAACTGCCAGTAACCTGCTCCTGCAGCCCAGCAGAACATTTGTCGCTCTCACTCTGCCTGCCATATTGCTTTCTCTATGCTCCTGACAAGCAAGTAAGAAAAAAAACATTTGCATTTCTCATTTCCGAACATGCAGCAGCACTAGCAAGTCTCATACATGCCAATAGACTCAATGTACACCTCAATAGAAGTCTATGGGAGAAATACATTCTCCCGATTATCTTCTAAAATGTTGGCATGTATGGATTAATGCCAGCATACTTTATATTTCAATCCAGACACTGGGCACATACTTGCTCAATTTCCCAAACCTTCCATTCAAACAAAGAGAAAGTTTACCTTTGAGGAGATTATATCTCCTTAAATTTAAGGTTTCCTTTATTCCAAAAAAACCACAAGACTGCTACTGTCTCTCCACGTGATTTATCTTTACCACATGTTCACACGACAATTAATTGCATGTCTTTGGATCCACTTCCTACCAAGATGTAGGGGCGAAAAAACATCAGATTGGTGCTTGGAATAAATATAGGGTTTACCCCCTCCTCCAGAATGATGACCCACTGGAGACATAACCTAAAGGGACTTTTTCAGTTGACAAAAAGGCTGCATTTAATGCATTCATTCATAAGATGATGAGTTGAGAAGAGGATGATTTTCTAATGAAATCTCTCTCCTAAACGGAAAAGACCCATCAATACGTTCCACTGCTGAAAACTACGTTCAAACACTGCTCAAAGATTTGTAAAGATCATGTCAAAACATAGTCAATAGTCATGCCACAGGTTTAAGCCCTCCCAAACAAAGATTTTCATCAGGGGGCATGCATCCTCAGATTCCTTGGTGGTTCCCACAGTGAACAAACCTGTTTTAATGCAAGGGACATGTGATACACCACCATCACCAGAAACAGAAAGCAAGACGAGTGGTGCTGCAGTGAAGCAGTTAATTGTCGAAGCAGCCATGCCAAGGCACATTGCCACTATATTGCCAGTGTTGGCAAGGTATAACAGACACCAGAAAGAGAAATGTCCAAACCCCAATGAAGGATGGCCATGAATATTGTACAAGAGAGCAAAATAATCTCAATTTTTAGCATCCACTGGACTTTAAGTGGTGTGGATATGGTATCCACAGGTTAATTAATACTAGTGTTCTAATTCAATGGCTTATGAATATGCATTTCAGGATTACGCCCGGGGGTCCCACAGTATCTGTTCACAATAACATTCAGTGGAGAACATCTATTTAGCCCACGCACTGCAACAGTAAAGGTTGTGGGCATCCTGAGTCAACAGCAAAAATCTACTTTTTATTGTGACCAAATATAAGATTCTTCAAAGGAGGGCACAACCAGCCAATAGTAGTCAAACCACACTAAGCAGCGCTTTCCACTGGAAACCTTGCAGCAGTTTAAGCAAGGAAAGACCATTCACTGATAACATAGTTTGCATCAAACCATTTAAAATAATTAGAGGCTCTCGGGCTAGAGTTAGAAGTCAAGAGAAGTTTAATGCTATCACATATAATGGAGAATAAACACAATATCCAAATCAGAAGCGTCACTATTCAGGCATAGCTCCATCGCAGGGTGACGACCCTTAAATACGTTTAGAAGACAAATGTGCCGAATCACATTCTTCCATTTAAGGCGTTGTACCTGAGAACTAGAAACAACATTGTCTATGATACAGCACTCAGAAGGAGCATTACTGGGGTTCACACAGAAAAAGGCCATAAGGGGATTGTGATCACTCAAAAGGGACCAGGCCACCTCAAACTTTAACGAAATATGAACCATGATCGAAGAAAGGAAGATATAATCGATGACCCTAGCAGCACATCCCCTAATAAAAGTGGGAATGACTGCATCAGATTGTATCTCGGATGTAACCATAGAAATAGAAACTAGATTATACTCAGCCAATAGCAGGTTCATAAAATTCCCCTCCCGCGAATGCAAGAAATGTACAACTTCCAGAGGAGAGTCGCTAAGCGCAGTATGTGCGGACAAGCATCATTTCATACAAGGATGAAGATTGAAATCACCAGCTAAAATAATGAAACTATTCCCTAACATGGATTTAGGTAAACTATCCAGAAAGCTTTTTAGAATCTGCCCTTGACTTTGGCAACCTGACTGCAAAAACGCATTATAGAAATTAATTAACAGTATATGGGGAAAATTAGGCAATGACCACGAAGTGCAGCTACATTTGGAGAGCTGGTAGGTAGCACTTTGATAGAACAACCTATGGAGAAAGACACCAATATAAGAAGGCCACCTCTGGCCCTACCATGAGATGAAGGAATATCCGGATGTAACCACTTGTATAGAAATTGGGTATTAACGTCCCACGTTTCCTGCAGACCAGTTATTTTAAATCGTGGTAACAAAAAAAGGAACCCTCATTGCAATTTTTATTAGTAAGGCCTGCAACATTCTAACTCAAAAGAGGAACAGTATGAGGGGAACTCAAGCACCCAAAAGAATGACTCTTACAAGCAAGCATGGTCTCGGAGGAATGAGGTAGGTGGTCAGTCAGTTTCAGACCAGGGCAAATCTGTTCGAAAAGGGTAAACCTCTTTCCTGGGCAGGCTTAAAACTGATATTTGAAGGAGCTGAAGAGAGAACCTGAACCAAAACGGTTACAGAATAACGAGGACAAAAGAGGGTAGTTTATATAAATAACTTAAGGGAAGATGGCGTATTCCCGCAAGTGGCTCAGGTCCAGCTGAAGACTGACACCAGAAAACCTGCAGCGTGAGGATTACCAACATTGACTACCACAACAATCCCCGTTAAAAGTTTTGGATTGAAAGGCTATCCATGGCACTCTCCTTACCATTATAATGGACTTGGAACAGATCTCTGTCATACCCAGAGTTTTAAGTGAGATGAAAAAACTGGGGGGGGGAGGGGTTTCTCTCAAAGGGGCACGGCCAGTCTAATTAGGGGCGTGGCTTTAAAATACTTACGCTAAAAATCTGTGTTTAGCATAGTGTGTCTCCCGACTTGTATTTTGCTGTTTGTCATTGTTTCCAGATATGTGAGACAACAAGTAACATCATACCTACAACAAATAAGGACTATTGGCTTTGTCAATGGTTATTAGTTGCATTAAATAAATAAGCTGCAACTATGGCTTGTTACATATAATATTGAAAAAGCTTCAAATTAAAGCCCTGGCCTGACCCTACCACAATGTTGCTGCTCTTGCGTTTCAGAAAGAGAAGGGAAATCCAGAAAGAAAATGACTCTTTAACCCTTCCATGCTGATGACGGCCCCCGGCCGTCATGCACCACGGTGGGCGTGTGCTGATGACGGCTAGGGGCCGTCATGAACCCGCCCACTCAATAAAAGTGCCGCACAGGCGCAGAATCGTGGCCGCGCCCAAGGGGTTAAAGGATTTCCCTTCCCCCACAACGCTCACCTGGCATGACGTCATGCCATAACTTCTCCACTGAGAAGTGAGCGGTGTGGGCAGCTCATTTCGATGTGCTTGCTGTCTCGAAACGTCTTTATCGGGCTGTTTTGTGCCGTGGCATTCCGGACTGCAGTGACCGCAAACTGCTGTCACTGCAGTCTGGAAAAAAATGGACCGCCTGTGTCAGGGCTCAAAACAGAGCCCGATAGAGACCCGTTTCGAGGCCCCCTTTCAAAAACTGCCGGTGCTCAGACCCCTTGAGACCCGGCGAACTTAAAGCCCTGGTCATACCCAAATGCTTGTTAATCCAGTGAACTGCCTTGTTTCTTAGACTCATATAATCTTCCATGCTGTAAGGAACCACCGAGAGTACGTTTGGGAGTCTGAATAATGTATAGTGAAGATGAAGGGAGCTTCAAGTGGACATTTGAAGATGGCAAACAAAAATTCCATCTCAGTAGTTAAAAATGGAACCACTTTTTTGCAGTTTTATATAACACGAACTCGACTCAAGGGCATTGATTGGGACGCTTTACATGAGCACCAATTACATTAGACAAGGTAGCATTCATTTTCTGTTTTTTTTTTTTAGGCATGGGAATCGCAGGATTTGGTACAACATTGAGGCTCTAATATGGTTCCCCAGTTCCAAATTCTGCAGCTCTGACTGTAAGGTCGTGCCCCCTTTTCAAACTCACTCGTCTCTCTATTTACAGGACAAGAATTAACACATATAACGGAAACATGCACAAATCAATTTACATACACTCCCAGTGTGAAAAAAGTTGAGCAAAGAAGACTCAGGCTGTTCAGTGTGTCGATATGCTGACACAGCTGGCACAACTAAACTGTGAATTATATGAAACGCTCTTGAGTTGAACAGGGAGTTATTTCCCTGGTAATGTAATTTAAAAAAAATGCAAACCAATAATTGAGGAGCAGCAAATAAATGAGCAAGACTACGATTCGAGTAAATGGCCTAGTGATGCTGCTTTCATTCAACCATTCTGACTAGGCCCTAGTAATCACAGTGAATGCATTAAATCAGTGTTTTAGATTAAATTAAATCAGCATTTCACTTTTTAAAATTCCTCTCTCATTTTGAAAGTTCTCACAGTAATTCTCACATGTTGGAAGTTATGGGGTTTTCAGGCTTATATTGGTTGCACTCTTGTGCCGAGCGCTTCACCACCTGCGTGGTATGCAAACCAGAGTCCTGGGCCTTAAAATGAGACTTCAGTGTCAAATCAGCTAGTCTGCCTCTCTGCAGCTCCAGCCACACAGGTTGTGCAGGATTGAAGTTCTCTGCCGAGCTGAAGAAGATAGGCAGTGTGGCTTCCTGTGGGCAGTCTAATACTGCTTGTGCTTGGTTTTGGCTACGGCATCACCCGCTTCACCCCTCCTCGCCCCAGCTAAGCTCAATTCAGCCAATCTGAGAAGCTGGTTTGGGTGAGGGCAGCAAGCACTGCCAAGACACCTTAAGTTAAGCGAAACAATAAAGATGAGCTAAAAGGAGATGTTGGCCGACAAGCTACTCCACGGATGGGGGCAAGCTGCCAGTGGTTCGCAATCGACTGGCTGGAGACCCCTGGTACAGGACATATGGGTTATTATCCCAATGTTTTTCTTGGGAGTGATGCTCTGGTTTCTCGGACTGATGACTTCCTGTATCATGCTGGTCAAGCATGCTAGGTGGAATACAAGAGCTCTGCAGTGGGATCTGAAGTCCCAGTGGGCACAGCACCAGGGGATCTCTCAGAGTTCGGACTAGACTCTGACTCCCTCACCCTTCCCTACCCAGAGTTGACAGTGGTGAATGATACAAAACCTCTGGGATTGGCCTAGTCTTCGGCTGAGGCCTAGGTCCGGATCAACTTTATGGAGCTGCGAGCCATCCTTTTGGTATTGAGAGCCTTCCTTCTATCCATCAAATGGAGTCTGCTCCAGGTGTTTAAGTCACCACTGCCATGTGGTACTGCAACAAGCAATGCAGGGTGGGTTCATGGACTGCTAGGAGGATCTGCGCCTATGGATGTGGCTGGAATGCCAGGAGATTTTTTCTGGTGGTGCAGCACCTGGTGGGATCTTTGAACACCAGGTCCGAAAAAAGTGGCTCATGAATACTGCCTACATCTGGAGATGGTGTTGCACAAATGGGGAGAAACTTGGTACGATCTATTCTCCATACTGAGAATGCACAATGTCAGCGCTTCTGCTCTTTGGAGTTTACAAAGTGACTCTCACTCAAAGACTCGATTTCACTTGGAGTGGAAATCAGGACTCCTGTACACTCTCCCACCAATACATTTCATGCTCCGAGTTTTGAGGTAGGTCAGAACCAACTGGGCCCAAGTCATACTAGAGGCTCTGGATTGAGCATGGACAGTATGATAGCCAGAACTCCTAGGCTTGACCTTTCATCCTCCTAATCAGGCTGCCCCTAAGGGAGGACCTCCTGCAGCAGCAGCAGGGCACGGTCCTGTACCACAACCTGCGCACACTCCACCTATATGCTTGCCGATTGAGCAATGGATGTTGAGCTCATTTGACCTTCTCCCTTAGGTCTTAGATGTCATACTGGCAGCCAGGCATTCATCAACCAACTCTGTATACACCTGCAGTTGGGACATGTTTGTGGCCTAGTGTGCTACCATGCAGATAGATGCACACTGTGCCAAGCTGTCTGAAGATGTATTGTGTGTTTTGTCCCTTGCCCAGCATGGCCTTGCTTTGGTCATTGTTAAGGGCTACCTTACAGCCATTACGGCTTTTTTACATTTGCTGTAACAGCCCTCTTTGTTCAAGTCACCGGTTGTGATGAGGTTTCTTGAAGGGTTACAATATTTAATTACTACTTCTCCTTTTATCATGCCCCAGGGGCACTTGCCTTTAGTTTTGATTTTTCTTATGTGTTCTCGATTTCAACCTTGCACAGTATCTCTTTCAGTTTACTCCCCTTTGAGACGGACTTCCTGGTTGTCGTGACATCAGGGCGAAGGGTGAATGAGTTTCAGGCTCTGTCAGTTAACTCCCCCTTACATTAGTTTCTACCCAGACAAGCGGGCTCTTCATACTTGTGTTTCCGTCTTGTGAAAGTAGGTAACTTCTTTCCACGTCGGACGATCTATCACCCTTCGTATGTTCTCTGAGGAGAGGCTCCATTTGCTGGATCCTAAAGGGCTCTCAGCTTCTATATTAATCGTACCAGAGAGCACCAAGTGGATGATCAGTTCTTCATTGGATTTACTGGATCTAAGAAAGACAAGTAAAGAAACGCACCATTCCATGCTGCATTATACACTGCATTAAGATCTGCTACGTTTGTGGCTAAAAAGCTGCCTCCAGAAGGCTTGATTGCTCATTATACCAGAGCCGAGACTGCTACCACTGTGTTGGCTCATGGAGTGTCTGTCCTGGTCATTTGTCAGATGGCTACGTGGGTGTCTCTCCATATGTTCACAAACCACTATTTTATGGACAGTTAGGTCTGTTGATAAGGGCATTTTGTCTGTGCCGTCCTGCAGGACTTTTTGGATTTAGCATGTTCGGACTCCCTTCTAGGAAGTATTGCATGGCTGTCTATTCTAAGGTCCTTCCTGTTCTGTGAACTGGCCTTTCATCTAAAAAGATCCCTAACTAGGAATCTAGACTGGTCATGGTCAATTGAGGGAACTCCTGAGGCGGAGGCCGGGACCCCGTAATTACAGCGCGTTTTTAAAAATTTATATTTTCCTTTTGGTAATCAGATTGAGTGATTTGCCTTTTTAAAAATTGTATTGTGCCCATCTTGCTGCGAATTGCAAATTAGCATACTTGTACTGGAACTGTAGCCCTGATTTCCCCGATCCTCCCGCTCCTCTGTTGATGGCCGATTTTGGGGCTGGAGGGAGACTGGGAAGGACCGGGCAAGAGGGAGAAGCCATCTTGGGGAGGGTGCAGGGTCGGCGCACTAGTTGCTCGGGACCCCACCTGGCCAACGTTATAAATAGCCAGTTCTACACCACGCCAGTACCTGTGGGGACTCCTGAGGCGGAAGCCGGGACCCTGTAATTACAGCACGTTTTTAAAAATTTATATTTTCCTTTTGGTAATCAGATTGAGTGATTTGCCTTTTTAAAAATTGTATTGTGCCCATCTTGCTGCGAATTGCAAATTAGCATACTTGTACTGGAACTGTAGCCCTGATTTCCCCGCTCCTCCCGCTCCTCTGTTGCAGCCGATTTTGGGGCAGAGGGAGACTGGGAAGGACCGGGCAAGAGGGAGACGCCGTCTTGGGGAGTGTGCAGGGTCAGCAACTAGTTGCTCGGGACACCACCTGGTCTAACGCCCACATTTAAGGATGTCATTGTACCGGGCGTGCAGCGGTTGCGCCAAAGGTAAGCCCGTCTGCGCCAGTACGTCGCCTCTCGCCAGGGACCCTGATCTAGAGAGGAGGGCAAACGTTATTTATACCAGAGATGCCCTATTGGGTTTCAGCACCTCAACTGCCTCATGTAAGAGGATATCTCCTCATCATCTGAGGGGAAATTCAACATGCTCTTGTGTATATAATCTTCCCAAACCCATGTCACTTCCGCCCTGCACCGACACCTGCCCTCAGCAACAAATCCGGGTGGCACAGCTTAACATTAGATCCCTGGCAAAACACCATAGGGAAGTCAATGACCTGGTTAAACAATACGCATTAGACATCCTGTTCCTAACGGAGACTTGGTTGCTAGAGGACATGATTTCTGTAACTAACTTAGCTACCCCAGCGGGATACTCTATCTACCCACTGAATAGACAATCGAGAGGTGGGGGTATAGCGGTGATGGTTAAATCCCAATATTTATGCCTATTTACCAAACTGGACTTCGAAGGGAGTGAATGGGCCCGCTACAATATTAAGATAAACCCCCAGTTAACTCTTTCAGGCATCTTAATATATAGACCCCCAGGACAGGACAATAGTTTCATTAAGGCTCTCCTTGAAACCACCTGCTCGCTGGTAACAGGGCCAGCCAACTTTAGCATCATGGGAGACTTAAATATCCACTTTGACCTCATTGGGGATAAAAAGATCAGTGGTCTGCTAGCAGATCTCGCCTTGTTCCAACTCTGCCAGCTCGTCAGTGACCCTACTCATAGTGGAGGTCATCTTTTAGACCCTATATTCACCAACCTAGCGGAAGTAATGGCAGAAGCTCCTATCCCATTGACCTGGATGGACCATATGTTAGTGATCATGTCAGTACCGATTCGAGGTGCACCCAATGTGAGTTCTGCCCAACGGGTTTTGAAATGCCCCTGGCGGAAACTCCGACTTGATGATTTCTATGCACTACTTAAAAAAGACCCTCCTAACATCAGCGATAACTCTGAATTGGGATATGAGAGCTTTTGCAACTGGATTATCAAGGCGCTGGATGCGTTAGTCCCGGCGGACTGGATTAAGGCACGCTCTCAGGAATCTAGCCCTTGGTACAGCGAAGGGCTCTCCACCCTTAGGAAAGAATGCAAAATTGCCAAGCGAAAGTGGAGAAAGTCATATGATCCTGTGCTCAAGACTCAATACACTCGGGTGCAAAAAAATTATCATAGACACATTTGCAGGGCGAGAGCCACCGACTATGCTAATGAGATCAATACTAGCCAGAATCCATCCAAAACTATTTTCAAAATTTTAAAAGATCTTATTGCAAAAAAAGCTACTGAGAAAACTAATGCCTCTCCCACACTTTGTGAGAAATTAGCCTCCTTCATTGACAAAATTCAAAAAATACATAACTCCTTCCCTTCCACTCCACGTCTCAATTCCTCAGCCACTGAGCCCTACTTACAAACTTACTAATATACCAGAGCTGAGCGAAGAGGACTTCCTCAGAATTTGTGAAAAAATCAAATCCGGCTCGCCTGCGGACCCTCTAAAACCTGCGCAATTTAGAGCAGCAGACACACCAATACTCAACCCCCTTCGAGACATTATAAATTCCTCATTCTCTACTGCCATAATACCCACCAGATGGAAGCAGGCACTGGTATCTCCCATTATAAAAAAACCTACGCTGGACCCCACTCTGCCCGAGAATTTCAGGCCTATCTTACTACTCCCCTGACCAGTCAAGGTAGCCGAGTCCCACGTCAATACCATCTTGACGAAATTCCTTAAGTCAAACGCAACTCTAGACCCATCCCAGCATGGCTTTCGTGAGGGCCATAGCACCGAAACGGCACTCCTAAGTGTTACGGAACATCTCCAGTCCATCTTGGATTCTGGCCAGACGGCAGCACTGATATTACTAGATCTCAGTGCTGCCTTCGATACGGTCTCACACGAGGTACTGCTATATCGGTTAGAGGAGGCAGGAATTATGGGGCAGGTCCTGGAATGGTTCAAGGCATTCCTAACAGGAAGATCCTTCCGGGTCTCCACTCTGCCGTTCCTTTCTAAAGAAACTTCTATCGAACAGGGAGTGCCGCAAGGGTCTGCGCTCAGTCCGACGCTATTTAACATATACGTCCAACCACTGGCTGAGGTCGCCAAAAGATGGGGACTCTCGAAAGTATCATACGCGGACGACACTTAGTTAGTGGTAACTATTAGGGACGAAGCAGGACTGAGCGCACAGAACTTTAAATAGGGCCTAACAGCAATAACCAACTGGATGACAGCAAATTACCTACAGCTCAACGCGGGCAAGACCGAGGTACTGCTAGTAGGTAAGGAAGCTGTGGCATGGGGGGATACATGGTGGCCCGAAGTGAGGTCAAAAACCTCGGAGTCTGGATAGACTCCTCTCTCAACTTCACCCTTCAGACTAAAAAGGTGACAGCTACGTGCTTTGGGATCCTCCGTAACCTCAAGCCGATCCTAAAGTACTTTGATCCCCACACGCGTCAGCTAGTGGTACAGTCTGCCATTCTTACGCGACTGGACTACGCAAGCTCTCTACTCCTAGGGGTCAATCAGGCAGAGAGAGTAAGGTTGCAACAAGTGCAAAATGCAGCAGCCAGAGCTTTGACAGGCCTCCCCCGTCATCACGCGGTTGCTAGCACTCTGGTCAAACTCCACTGACTCCCGGTAGAGAAAAGGATTCAATTCAAGACCTTATGCCTTGCATTCAAAATCTTGAAAACTGCCTCACCGCCCAAGTTATGTCCCCTCCTGACACCATACACGCCCCGGCGAACTTTTCGTTCAGAAGGCCAGAATCTGGCAATGGTCCCCAGTGTCAAGCTAGCACGGATGGGAGTACGCTCCTTCCGGTATCTTGCAGCAAAGCTCTGGAACGCCCTCCCTCTCGATATTCGTTGACTAAATAACCTTCTGGCATTTAGAAAGGCCATTAAAACCCATCTTTTCTGTTAGACTGCTCTGCTATATGATTACCACTTTTCCATCTGTTGTGGCTGTCTCTACTACCTCTCAGGTAAGCGCCGGGACGCCCCTTTGCTGGGGCAGCCGTGCGCTATAGAAAATCATATAACATAACATAACTGGATTTTTGGCTTCACATCTCTGAGCGCAGAACACTCCTAAGATTAACTGATGTCAGGGCACATGGGTGGCACCTATATAGGCCCATGCAATTTACATACAGCTCGGACCGCATCAATGCGGGGTCACAGGAGCCACTCCCTGGCATTCAGGGATACTGCTTCAAAGGTTTTTCGGATCCAGTCTGAAGTCTGAGAGAATATTCTAAGTTGAGGAATCTGTGGTTATATAGACTTTCAACCAGAAAAGGCGTTACCAAAGCAAAATAACTTGTTCTTTAGTCTCTAAGACCGAGGTCTTCAAAATGTTTTGCTTTGAGCCCCCCCCCCCAAGCAAAATATTTTGAGGTCGGGCCCCCCTCACTTTATGTATAGATTGGGTGAGTGGGATGGACATGGCTGTGTTCAGGCGGCAGGCCTCCCGCAAACAATCAATCACAGAGCTAAATAAACCATATTTACAATACTTTGCATCAGAAGGTACTGGTACTCAAATAAAACAATGGCACTCCTAGGTAATATTAAGAAAAAAAACATTCAAATACTCAAGGGGATAATTAGCTGCCAAATGAAAATAATGCTGTCCACAAAGAGTCCCGAATATATCCACTGTATTTCTGAGAAAATGTATCATTTCCTTAGTGCACAATAACAGACACATGAAACACTTGATTCACTGAACGTAATGAAAAATTAGCAAAGTGTTCCCACTAAAACAGAACCTCAAGGGAGGAGCTACGCTAGCAACCAAGATGGCCGCATAAGCTCCCGGCTCCGTCGACCTCCGCCGAAGGCTCATACATCCTGGCTTTTATCCTGACTTCCCGCCGCACTCCCGTGCAGCTGAAGTGCGCCTGACTCTAAAGGTGCAATCTCGGAATTTCTGGCTGCTCAAATGTGGGAGATACACCGTGTGCCATTCTCGGCCTAACCCGGAGTTGAAGCCGGGGCCTCGAGTTCTAACCCAGCCGGGTTGAAGTTGAACAACATCGGCCGCGGGACTTGGGTGGCTCCGGTCTCCCGAAGTGGCATTTTTTCCATTCCGTTTTGGATGGTGTCCGGTGGCAGCTTTATCCTGCAACTACGGCGGCTCGCCTTAAAAACGGTTTTGGTCGTGGACCCGCCTCCCGAAGACCCCGTTGAGCTCCCGGGGTCGATGGGCTTGGTTCCTCGCTGGCGGCGACGGTGCTGAGATTGTGCTTTTGAAGAGCTAACAGTTGTCATCTGTATTGCCTTTGCCTGGGGCCCTGGAGCAGTCGACCTCCGGGGTTCGGTTACCCGCCCTGTCGCTCACTGAGGGGCGATGGAGCGGGCTGAAAGTACACCGTCGCTACGCACAGTAATGGCCGCCATTTGGGAGCTCCACGACCGCGTCACCGCCACCGTCCAGAAGTTGGGGGGACCGGTTGCTCATCATTGCCGGAGACCGGACTCCGACCGTTTGTTGGTTGTGAGCCAAGATGCCTCACCCGCGGAGCAAGTTCCGATTGCTATCGAGGACCCTGTGTTGGAATCGGGCTTGGAAATATTTCGCGACCCTAAGATGGCGGCGAGCGAGCTTGAAAGTACTGGCTGTGTGGTTTGCCCCGTGTCGATATCGCCCGAGTTGGATGTGACGGTTTCTGTACTTCAGAGTGACTTCTCCAGTGAATGTCGGATTAATGCCTCGCCTCTTTTCTTTCTGAAGGATCAAAAACGCTTTGCTGACTTATCGCTGGTGGGCAGTGAACTTGATTTGACATTTCGACTTTGTGACTGTCTATCCTGGTATTACTCCTTTCGTGTTGACTTCTACACTATTCTCTTTCTGGATATTCTTGCTGTGATGGCGGTTCGACTGGCCAGGGCCCGCATGAAGAATCGTAGCGGCCCGGTTATAATGGATGGGGTCTGTGTAATGGATCGTGTGGGCCAGGGCTGAATTTGACTTAAATTCGGTGCAATGACTTTCATTTGGCTCTGCTGGGTTGTGTCCGTGGGTGCGAGGGCCAGAGGGGATCCTAATTGTCTGGGTTTGGTGTTACTTCCGTTCTCGAAAAGGGATTTGCTGCCTCTGTAGCGCCGGGGGTTGGGCGGGATGGTCCTTTTTCTCCTGTCTGTGGCTCCCCTATCGATTTGTTTATTGTTCTGTTTTGATCTGCCTAATACTACGGTAGGGGATGTCTGCTTTTGGCGGGGGGGAAGGGAGTCCGGGAGCCCGTATCGTTTTGTACTATTTGGAATTTGGAATTTTGGAGGGGTATTTATAGAGCGCGGCGTTCGCTCCGGAAGGAGCATCATGGCGCTGTCAGTCCTTGAACCAGGTTGCAGAGGGATAGAAGAAAAGGACTAGATGGCCGCTTTTGTCCAGTCATCAGGAAGATTGAAAATCCAGGTTTTAAGGAGTTTCCTACAAGGCTTCTCAAGAGTCTGAAGTCTGAGATGTCTAGGCATGCTGTTCCAGGCTTTAATGGCTAGGGTGGTGAGGGTTTTCCCACCTTTAGACTTCAGATTAAATTTGGTGGGAGTCATGAAATTTTCATGGGAAGATCGGAGGGTGCGAATTGGATTATAATGAGGGAAGCGTCTGGACAAATAGAAGGGACCGGATTTGTTAAAACCACGAAAGGCTATGATGAGAATTTTGAAGAGTATTCTCTTGTGTAAGGGGAGCCAATGCAGGGTTTTAAGGGCTGCAGAGATTGATGATTTGCGTGGAAGTTTTAAGACAAGGCGGGCAGCGGTATGCAGAACACTTTGAAGTTTCGAGAGAGTGGACTTCTTAGTCCCTGCAAGAAGACCGTTACAGTAGTCTACTCGGGAGAGTATAAGCGCTACCGCCACAGTCTTTCTGGAGTCAAGGGGGAGAAATTCAAAGAACTTTCTCAGGGACTTGATTATGCCGAAGCATCTTCCTGCTACGGTCGAGGCGTGGAGGTCGAAAGAGAGGTCGGAATCGAAGAGGACCCCGAGGTTTCTAGCTGACGAGACCGTCTGAGGGGGGGCTGCGGAGTTGTCAGGCCACCATAAGGCGGGGCAGAATGAGGCATTTTTTCCAATGGGGAGGATCTCAGTTTTATTTGAGTTGCAGCGTAGATGGTTGGCATCCATCCATTGAAAGACAGCTGTTAGGCAGTGCTTAAAATTGAGCTCTGCCTTGTTGGAATTGTTCTCTAGTGGGATGATAAGCTGAGTATCGTCGGCATAGGAGGTAACGGTTATGCCGAACGATTCTATGAGGGTGAGAAGGGGAATGAGATAAATGTTGAAGAGAAGGGGGCTTAGAATGGATCCTTGAGGGACTCCTGAGGATACCTTTTTCTCATTGGATTGGAAGGAGCCAAGGGTGACGGTTTGGTACCTATCGCTGAGAAATGATCTGATCCATGACAAGGCTAAGTTGGTGATGCCGATGTCCATAAGTCTATTGATCAGGATGGAATGGGAGATAGTATCGAATGCTGCCGTGAGGTCAAGAAGGATCAGGATGGCCTTCTTCCTTTGGTCTTGAAGGATTTTAATAGTCTCGGTCAGTTCGATGAGGGCGGTCTCGGTTGAATGTTTAGCCCGAAAACCGGACTGTTGGGGATGAAGTAGGTTATGGGCGTCCAGAAAGGATTTAAGCTCTTTATGAACTAGCTGTTCAGTAATTTTACCCAGAGCAGGTAGCAGAGTGATGGGACGAAGATTAGTCAGATCCGTTGGGGGTTTGGACGCTTTTTTCATGAGTGGCTTGATCACGCCTTTTTTCCAAGAGAGTGGAACAGCACCGGAGTTGAGGGAAAGGTTGATTATTTCGTTGATGATGGGGTTGACTTCATCGATGATAAGGTGGAGGATCTTAGGGGGACAGGGATCGGAGGGGGAGCCTGATTTGCAGGAGAGGATCGCCTCTCTGGTCTGAGACAGAGTCACCGGGGTGAAGTTTTTGAGACTGTTAGTAGTCAGGCACGATGTGTCCGAGTCCGGGATTACATGCGCCGGAGGGGAGGGGGGAAAGTATTTTTGAATAGAAGAGATTTTGTCATCGAAAAAGTCGGAGATCTTGTCACAAAGCTCCTGAGATGGAGGGATTTCAGGTTGGAGGGCTTTGGGGTTGGTGAAGGTTTTAACAATTGAGAAAAGTGTTTTTTGCTTTTGGCTGGCGTCTTTAATGGCGTTTACGTAATATGTTTTTTTAGCTGCTTTGATGGAGGAAAGATAATTTTTCCTCTGTAGAGTGTAATGACTGCGGTCGTCATTATCATAGGTTCTTCGCCATTTGCGTTCCGCTTTCCTGCAGACTAGGTGTGCGGCTGCTAGGTCAGGTGTGTACCAGGGGGCTTTGATTTTCGTATTTTTTGACGTATTGTTCAGTTGCTTAGGTGGGCATAGTTTGGTGATTTCTTGTGAAAGCCAGCTGTTAAGGCGAACTGCGTCACTATCAATGTTGCCGGACAGGGGGGGGGAATTAGTGGGGGAGAAAGGATGAAGGATAAGATTTTTCTGAACAGTTTTCCAATTTATAGAGAGGGCGTGGTGGAGAGTGCGTTTTTTACTGGATGGAGGGGGTGGCTGAAGATGTGGAAAGGGATCAGGCAATGATCGGTCCAAATCTGAGGTAAAGGGGGCAGGATGGTGATGGACGGGAAATTGGAGCATACCCCGTCCAAGGTGTGGCCAAGGGAGTGGGTAGGCAGCTTAACATTTTGTGGTAAATTGAAAATTTCCAATGTCTGCAGGAAGCTTCTAGTGTGAGAGTCGGTTGGGGTCTCAAGGTGCAAGTTGAAATCTCCCAGTAGGGTAAAGTGTGGGTAGCGGAGTAGGAAATGCCCAAGAGCGTCGTTCAGAGAGTCGAGGAATTTAGTAGCATTGCCGGGAGGGCGGTAGATTAGGCCGCCGGAGAGGGAGAGAGAATGACTGAGTTTGATGGAAAAGCCTAGTCCCTCTGCATCGGTGAGAGGGTCGAGGCAAAAAGTATGGCAGTTAAAGGTGTTCCTCAGTATGATTGCAACACCTCCTCCTCTACCTTTCTGTCTATCCTGTCTATGGAAGGAATAGCCTGGAGGGAGGGCAATGGCAATGTCAGGGTTACTGTCATTAGTGAGCCAGGTTTCAGTGATCATGAGACAATCAAGGTCATGGTCGGTGATAAGGTCGTGAATGTCCTGGCTATGTTTGCACATTGATCTGGCGTTTATCAGGCCACCTGTAAAGAAAGGTCGCTGGGTTTTGTGGGGGGTTGTCAGCTCGGAATCGACATTGAGAGACCAGTGACATTTGTAGCAGTTGGTAGAGCCAAGTACTTTTGCCAGGTCGAACTTACAGGGGCAGCCGGACCCGCCTCGGAGTTGGTGAAGGTCGTTGGGGGCATACCTGATGGTGGGGGGGATTAGGGCAGGGGTTCCTGCGCCTGGCGCGGTCTTGGCGCGGACGAGCGCAGACGGGCTTACCTTAGGCGCGCCTTCGGCGCGCAGACGGCGCTCCCGCTGCGCTCGTCCGCTGCGCGTCCTGTGTATGCACATTTATAGGGCAAGGAAGGGGGCGTGGCCTCAAGTGGGCGGAGTCTGCTTGCACGCCGCAGGTAATGGCGGCAGCAAGCGGGGCGCTGGGGTCGGCGGACAGCTTTTGAAATCAGCTGAGCGCTGAAAAGGTGGGAGCGAGCAAGCGTTAGATTCTGCTTTGTTTTTTTTTTTTTTTTTTAAATATGCAAATAAGAGGGTGACACAACACGAAGAACAAAGTGCAGTGAAACGTACAGGAATAAAAACAATAGAGTACCTCCAACCCCGGCTTCCGCCTCAGGGTTGGGTCAAGGTTTGATGCAGACCGCTAATAGTCGGCGGTATATATAGGGCGAGGAAGGGGGCGTGGCCTCAAGTGGGCAGAGTCTGCTTGCACGCCGCAGGTAATGGCGGCAGCAAGCGGTGCGCTGGGGTCGGCGGACAGCTTTTGAAATCAGCTGAGCGCTGAAAAGGTGGGAGCGAGCAAGCGTTAGATTCTGCTTTGTTTTTGTTTGTTTTTTTAAAAATATGCAAATAAGAGGGTGACACAACACGAAGAACAAAGTGCAGTGAAACGTACAGGAATAAAAACAATAGAGTACCTCCAACCCCGGCTTCCGCCTCAGGGTTGGGTCAAGGTTTGATGCAGACCACTAGTAGTCGGCGGTATATATAGGGCGAGGAAGGGGGCGTGGCCTCAAGTGGGCGGAGTCTGCTTGCACGCCGCAGGTAATGGCGGCAGCAAGCGGTGCGCTGGGGTCGGCGGACAGCTTTTGAAATCAGCTGAGCGCTGAAAAGGTGGGAGCGAGCAAGCGTTAGATTCTGCTTTGTTTTTGTTTTTGTTTTTTAAAATAAGCAAATAAGAGGGTGACACAACACGAAGAACGAAGTGCAGTGAAACGTACAGGAATAAAAACAATAGAGTACCTCCAACCCCGGCTTCCGCCTCAGGGTTGGGTCAAGGTTTGATGCAGACCGCTAGTAGTCGGCGGTATATATAGGGCGAGGAAGGGGGCGTGGCCTCAAGTGGGCGGAGTCTGCTTGCACGCCGCAGGTAATGGCGGCAGCAAGCGGTGCGCTGGGGTCGGCGGACAGCTTTTGAAATCAGCTGAGCGCTGAAAAGGTGGGAGCGAGCAAGCGTTAGATTCTGCTTTGTTTTTGTTTTGTTTTTTTAAAATATGCAAATAAGAGGGTGACACAACACGAAGAACAAAGTGCAGTGAAACGTACAGGAATAAAAACAATAGAGTACCTCCAACCCCGGCTTCCGCCTCAGGGTTGGGTCAAGGTTTGATGCAGACCGCTAGTAGTCGGCGGTATATATAGGGCGAGGAAGGGGGCGTGGCCTCAAGTGGGCGGAGTCTGCTTGCACGCCGCAGGTAATGGCGGCAGCAAGCGGTGCGCTGGGGTCGGCGGACAGCTTTTGAAATCAGCTGAGCGCTGAAAAGGTGGGAGCGAGCAAGCGTTAGATTCTGCTTTGTTTTTGTTTTTTTTTTAAAAATATGCAAATAAGAGGGTGACACAACACGAAGAACAAAGTGCAGTGAAACGTACAGGAATAAAAACAATAGAGTACCTCCAACCCCGGCTTCCGCCTCAGGGTTGGGTCAAGGTTTGATGCAGACCGCTAGTAGTCGGCGGTATATATAGGGTGAGGAAGGGGGCGTGGCCTCAAGTGGGCGGAGTCTGCTTGCACGCCGCAGGTAATGGCGGCAGCAAGCGGTGCGCTGGGGTCGGCGGACAGCTTTTGAAATCAGCTGAGCGCTGAAAAGGTGGGAGCGAGCAAGCGTTAGATTCTGCTTTGTTTTTTTTTATTTTTTTTAAATATGCAAATAAAAGGGTGACACAACACGAAGAACAAAGTGCAGTGAAACGTACAGGAATAAAAACAATAGAGTACCTCCAACCCCGGCTTCCGCCTCAGGGTTGGGTCAAGGTTTCCTCCAGCTTTTCCCTTCCTTGGGTGTAGTTTAGGGGGCGACAGGCACGCTGCTAGTGGGGTTAGGTCGTAGCCATCTGCAGGGGTGCAGGGTGGGGGGTTGCGTTTTTTTATTTATTTTTCCTTTATTTTGTTCTATGACCTTTCTATTTCCCTTTTCCCTCTTCACAAGAGATGTGGCGTATTCTCCTGATCTCTTTTTTGTTCTTCATGTCTGGGTGTTGAATGTCTAATTTGCATATCCTTTATTACTGGTGGGCGGGTACTGTGGGGGTTTGCTTATGGTCATCTGTATTGTATTGTTTTGCCTCAGCTCTACGCTGGTATTGATATCTCGCTGATGATTTGACCGTAATGTATTTCCTCATCTGCCTGCCCATCCGCGGTTGTAATATGTTTTGTCAACTGACACCCGATATGTACATTTTACTCTTGTGTAAAATTAATAAAAATATATATAAAAAAAAAAAAAACAGAACCTCAAGGAAAAGAAAACAAACTCTTTAGACGTCGGCAACTTTAACAAGGAAGATAACAACTGCGGGACATTGAAACTAACAAGATGGGGTCATTAAAAGACCAGTAGACTACTAAAGATGATTTCTTGTAGTTGTTTGTTATGAGAAAAACACATGTACTGGAGTATGCTGAATGGAAATCTATCTGTATTTTCCCCACATTCATTCATTTACTCCCTTGTTGCTCTCCTTGTGTACATCTGACATACCTACGCCCGTCTCACATTTTTGATTTCCATAACCTTTTCCAAGTTTTTGTTTGCCTTTTCCATCCATAGCATGCTCAATTCATCTTACTATTCCACCTCACTCCTCATCTTTTTCCACCTAAACCCCTGTCCACCTTCCTCCTCTTCCTGTCTTCATTCCCTCCACCCCCCAACTTCTTAACGCTCCAAGTCATTCTAATAATATAGTATCGCATGCACTTTTTTCCTTAAATATTCGCTCCACTACAGACCCAAAAAGTAAATCACAAACATTACAATTTATGACGCCAAAAGCTTTAACTTTTATAAATGCAAGACCTTTACTGTGAAAAACACAAAACACTTACTTTTTTCTTTTTAAGCAACCTCCTTGACCCTGCCAGCACATTTACTGACTCTGTCCTCACTGTATTCTGGAATAAATTAAGACCGCCTGGAAATGCAGCAAATAAGGATCGGCGCTCATTCAAAGCCATCTTCATTTACATGTACTTGCAGAGGCATATGCCCCCCCCCCCCCCGGGAACCCATCCACGCCCCAGGGGGTGCACCCCAAAGTTTGAAGACCTCTGCTCTAAGACTTCCCTTGTTGCGTTTATGGCTTCCAATATTTTGGCCAGCTTATCTGTCTGCTATCCTTCCCCTCACCTTTTCCAGTAGGTCCCCTATAATGTACATTCCTTCTGTAGCTCTAATCCTCTTTTAGTTCTCCACATGCTGGTCACTGGTTGACAACCCTCAACCCGTGTCTCGAACAGTCTTATCTGAAAGAGACACGTTAGTGATAGATTCCTTACCTTAGAATTACCCCCAGGCGTCAGACTGGATCCGGAAAGTTTTCGTCAGCAGTACCCCTGTGCGTCGGAAGGTGGCGTCGTGCAGATCCGCGTCCGTCAAAGGCGTCGTGATCGTCAGTTTGATGTCGCGGCAGCTACTTAGACGCCGCCCTCATGCGCTGATGTCAGTTCTTTTTTTTTTTCCATGCCAGCAAGCGCAGTTCCGGAGAGAGTGGTACCCCCAGTCAATTTTTGACTGAGTTTTTGGGACTTTTGTCTCTGACTTTTTTGAGTCTATCGACTCCTGGTGCTATGGGGATGCCTAGTTTCAAATCTTGCAAAGTTTGTCCCCTCATGATGTCGGTGACGGACCCGCACCGCGAGTGTGTCTACTGCCTGGGGCGCGACCATGACCCCACGTCATGCCCCGACTGCCGGGCCATGGATCCAA
Source organism: Lissotriton helveticus (assembly GCF_964261635.1). Classification (NCBI taxonomy): domain Eukaryota; kingdom Metazoa; phylum Chordata; class Amphibia; order Caudata; family Salamandridae; genus Lissotriton; species Lissotriton helveticus. The sequence continues at coordinate 489,038,760 of NC_136067.1, read as the reverse complement.
AAACTTTGCCGGAGTAGTCCCGAAAGTTGCTTGAGTTTGGGAGTTTGCTCCACGCTGTTCAAGGTCCCGGTCCCGTGGGAGGTCGAGGGACCAGTCGTGGAGCCTTCATAATCGTTTAACAATGTCTTCGCACTCTGGGTCAGTTAAAACGAAGCACAAGAAGTTGAAAAAGCACCGTCGCTCCTCGCCCTCCCCTAGCCTGTCACGCAGCATGGGTGAGGGTGAGGGTGGTGCCGCCCCTGCGGGTGCAGGTGGTGCCTACGCAGTGGGAGACTGCCTACCCACTTTTCCCGGGTCCGTTTTCGACTCCGGCCCAGCTGCAGGACTGCCTGTCAGCCATGGCTCGCCTCTTTGGCCCGTTGGGCCGGCCAGCACACTTTCGGGCCCCATGGGTTCGACTGGGGGTCTTCGCCCTTCTTCGTCATCGGCTCTGGCCCTGACGTTGTCGACGGCTCCAGCCTCGGCGCAGCGAGAACCCCATGGATCCATGCATGGTTCACAGCCAACGTTGGTTGACCTTGTACGACCCCCACCGACATCTACGGCACTGCTGCCGGCATCGGCCGGCCACCCGGCCGATGCTGTCCCCGGCATCCACCCCGACATGGAGAAGGAGCCGGACCGGTGTCGATCGATACCCATGGGGAATTTCTATTACTTTCTCCATCCTCCTCATTCTTTTCCGCCTGCCCAGCAGGTTACGGAGGACGGGGAGGACTGAGAGGGGTCTGAAGACCCTCTCGCAGCTCAATGCAAGTTAGACCCAGACTGGGCAGAGGATTTGGAGGACGCAGGAGGACTGGATTTTTCTCCAGAACCTGGCGCATGGTCTCCTTCTACTGTGGCTACGGAGGAGGGTGGTACTTATTTAGTGGTGTTGCGTAGGGCAGCCGAGGCTCTCCACCTCGAGCTCCCTACAGTGGCCATTAGAATAACCTCCTGACAGAAGTGCTTCGGCTGGCGGCTTCCTCTGCAGAGCCGCTGCTGCCCTCATTTTCTCCTCATTAATTTATTGTTTACCCCCTTCTTTCACATGTGTTCAGTTATTTAATATGTCTGTCTTCCAATTTCTATCTTTTTTATTCCATTACTGTTGTATAGTTGTCTTCCTTGCTCTCATTTCATATCTACCATTGTTGTTTTCCTGGTCATAGATTTACCCCCCCCCCCCCTATTTAGCTTGATATCATCTTTATGTATTTTCTGTTTAGGTATCCCCGTTTAAGATTATACATGTTCCTTTATTTAGGTGTGTGTTTAAATAAAAATGAACAATTGCGAATTTTAAACTGTATTAACAATAAACTTTATCATCTTTATTATCTTGGATATTGCTTATTTTAGTATTGATTAAAGTAATACCTAGTCAACAGTATTTGAGCCCATATCTTCGGCATTCTCACTTTCTTGCTTAAAAAATGCCATCTGTTTCATTATTTTCTCCAAAATATTTTTCAGCATGTTTTCTAAAGCTATACAATTTCCAGCCTGTGCATCACAGCCGGTGGTTATATCGCATATAGCCACACACAATGTAATCCCACAGGTTTTAAACTTCAAAGGTAGTCTTTACTCAGACATTTCAGTTTCTGTCATCCGGTGGTGTTCACAGGACAAGCATAATCCATGCAAAAAGAACACTTGATGGACAGAATGCAGAACAATGTCATATATTAACCCCAGTTCAAAGATCCGGGCCTAAATCCATCGGTTTTTATTTTTTTGGTCCCCATGCCATTTCAGTTTGAACCCAGCCATTTGCAAATCAGTTTTGACCCTGTGCCCAATGGGAACAGTCCAGCCCGAACTGACAGGCCAGGTCCACTCTGGATTAGAAACAAGCACCCTAGGACCGGTTTCGGGGTTTCACCCCTCATCAACCAGGATACATTTGACTCCAGTGGCATGGAGAGCATAATCTATGCCAAATTACAAGCTGCTGAAGGGGGTATCTTTTAAAAATACCAAGAACATGAATGTGTATAAAATGTGCATCTGAATAAAACAGCAGTGGGATTCCTGATGTGCAAAGTGCCATCACAGTGGTGTTTATCACAACTGGTGGCTGGCCTGCGATTAATGAGTAATTGTATCTCAGTGGTTGCATTAATGTTATTCTGCAACATCCTTATTTGTCATATTCTTAAAAATATCAGTGTACTGCATTCTTTGCTGTCTGTATCCATCATACCTCTTACGCACAATGTTCCTAATATTTGTTTAGGTTTTAAAAGATCACGGCCAAGATTTTCTTGTTGGAAACAAATTTAGTTGGGCGGATGTGCACCTGTTTGAAGCGATTTTAATGACCGAAGAAAGATGTGAAGGTGTGCTTTCTGCGTTTCCCATGCTGCAGGTAATGACATTAAATAAACAAATGTAATGGGTTTTTGGTCTCTATGCAATTGGAAACTGGGTAGAAAGCGGTTTATGGTAATCCTTGGACATGTGTTTTCCTTCGTCCTTTTATTGGTAGCAGGAATCGGACACATAAATTACAATCGGGAAGGAGAGTATGGTAGAGCTGCCATCTGAAGGGGAGTTTTAAAAACCTGGACACGTATTTCCATTATTAATTGACTTAGGGAGTTGCTTAGGGTGAAACGATTGCCCCCTGACCTAACTAGAAAGAGAAACGTCTTACAGTTACAGAAAGTACTAGATAATTGGAGAGTTTTTGATCAGTGGTGGCTGGTGATCTTTGAAAGTGGTAGGCGTGATACTTGCCCCAAATGCCACAGAGCAAGTGAGAACATTTTGACACAAAATGGCGTAGAATAAGGGATTTTAAAAACTGCTTTTCAGATAAACTTGCTAAAAAAGCCATTTGAGTATGTGGATAAATCCCTTCCAGCATTTTCATACTATTTTTGAGAAGGAGTCACCAATTGATGGAGGCAGGATGAGTGTTGGGGGTTGTGATGGTGATGCTAGATTGACAAGTATCTGAAACATGCATCGCAACAACTGGGAAACAGTGTAACTAGAACAGATAAAGAAATGAAATTAGATTTCTTAAGAATGAAATTAGATTTCTTAAGCGCATGGCTGCCCAAGAGCGTCCCAGCGCTGATACACACAGCTAGCATCCAGGATCCTCGGAAACGGAACTCATAAGTCTCTTGGGAAAAGGAAGGTCTTTAAAGATTTCCGAAACTTCTGGAGACAGGGTTCTAGACGGAGAGCAGCAGGAAGATCATTCCAGATCTTGGCTACGTTCACAGAGAACCTCCTGCCTCCTGAGCGAGTTCTCTTTACTCTGGGGATGGTCAATAAATTGCTCCCATCAGAGCGGAGGGAACGCGAGGGCTTGTAGGGGGATATCAGGTCCCTGAGGATAGGGGGGCCAATTCCCTGGAGAGATTTAAAGGCGATGGAAAGGGCCTTAAATTTAACTCTCTCCCGTATGGGGAGCCAATGGAGAGCTCTAAGAGCAGGCTTAGCCGAAGTTCTTTTTGCAGTGCCTGTCAAAACTCTGGCCGCCGCATTTTGTACTCGCTGAAGGGTGTTGAAGGCTGATTCAGGGGCACCAAGCAGCAAGGCATTGCTGTAATCCAGCCTTGACAGTATTAGCCCCTGAATCAGGAGTTTCCTTGAGCTGAAAGGGAGAAGAGGCAACACCTTTCGGACTGAGCGTAACAAACCGTAGCAGATCCCTGCCACTTTCTTCGTTTGTACTCTGAGCGTCAGGTCTGGCTCTAACCACACTCCCAAGCTCTTAATCTCATTCTTGGGTTGGGGCAATTCACCCAAACAAGGGGGCCACATGGTTTTGGGAAGGGAGGTGGAGAGGTTGCCCACCATCATAAGTTCCGTTTTGGAACCATTAAGTTTCAGCCGAGATTCTGTCATCCAGGCCATGATAGCTGTCAGACAGCACCCACATCTTTCTGCCGCATTTTCATGGTGAGATAGCGAGACGACAAGCTGGGTGTCATCCGCATAGGTCACTATTTTCACCCCGAAAGGTGAAACCACATCCTCCAGTGGGGCCATATAGATATTAAAAAGCGTTGGGCTCAACGAGGAGCCCTGCGGGACTCCACACTGGAGGGGGATCGACTCAGACACGTTGGTGCCATCACAGACCTGGTAGGACCGCCCAGTCAGAAAGGAAGTGATCCAGCTTAAAGCCTGGCCAGATATTCCCATCCTAGTAAGGCGCTGAATAAGGATACCGTGATTGACGGTATCAAAAGCCGCGCTGAGGTCTAAAAGGACCACAGCTGCGGATCCTCCTGCATCAAGAATGCGTCGGGCTTCCTCCACTACTGCAATCAGGGCAGAGTCAGTCCCCTGGCCAGGGCGAAAGCCTGTTTGCGAGTGCTTGAGCAGGTTGTGGCCTTCTAGGAGTGTGGACAGCTGTCGGTTAACAACCTTTTCTGCAATTTTGCCCAGGCCAGGCAACAGAGAAATAGGGCGGAAGTTTGCCAGATCGTCAGGGTCCAGTCCTGGCTTTTTAGGGAGAGCCTTAACCATCGCCTTCTTCCAGCTAGGGGGAACTTCCCCACATCCGAAGGAGGCGTTCAAAAGATCCGTGGCCCGCGAGGAGATGGTCTGTGCAATCCGCTTAAGAACATAGATGGGCATAGGGTCCGAGGGGGAACCACTTTTAAGATTGGATAATTCTTTGCGGAAGTCTTCCTCAGTTATGGGAGTGATAACTTCCCACAGAGGGCTCACACCACTCGCGACCTGCGTGGGTGACTCAGAGGAAAGAGTACTAAGAGGAATATTTTGTAAAATTTTCCTGACCTTGTTATCAAATAAATGTGCAAGCTCATTGCACCGAGCTGTGCTCGTAGCTTGTGGCAGTGAAGGAGAGGGGGTGTTCAGGAGTTCCTTAACTATAGTAAATGTCTCTCTAGATGAGCTGGAACAGCATGTACGTGTTGTGACTTAAGGTAAAGCCCACGTTTTATTTTTCGAAAATAAATTTTCCTGGGCCTGGCCAATTGCCTGGGACTATTATTCTTGCTTTATGGTGGCATGCCTGGAGGAGAGACCTCCGGTTTCTTTTAGCATGTGCGTGTGTTAATCAGAAGGGCCAGTACCTCGTGCAGCCAAGTAACCTTGATTATTAAATGGGCCCATAAAGGCAGATTATGTTAGCAGGCCAGTAAACAACAACTCCGAATCAAAAACTAGACTTAAAAAGCCCAGAACACTGTGACGCCACCGGGCACCAACTGGACGCAACCAAGGATCCGCACCTAGACACCACGGGACCTCCAATCACTGCGCCTACTTTAAAATAAAAAAAGTTACTAAGCATGAGCAGTCTGGCAATCAAAATCTCATTTATATTTCAAAATGGACTACATTCTATGGCCTATGTTTAACACGTTACCTATACACTTTAACATTTTATTTTCTATATAATATATATGTAATTTGTATAGTGCTACATATGACTAAAAATAACTTCTGAGTGCTAAAAGATTTAATATCTAAAGCTTTAAAATATAGACCTATATGTATTGTAAACAAATAAAATCCATTCTGGAAGAGAGTTTCATTTAATGACTATAATAAGTAAAATTTTACATGGCACCTGGTACTGCAATTTGTATGGCGTATGTCTTACCATAAATATCAGGTGTTTCTGCTATCAGATCAAACGTGCACGTGTTATAGATCTCGATAGGACGAAAGTGTTGGTTAAATTCAAAGGGTTTCCAACACGCCTGAGCGAGTGACATAACTTCTGTCTTTAACCACAAAAGCTGCAGCTGAATTTCAGGTTTCCCGTATGCCAAAACATATGATCTTGGGTACATTAAAATGAACGTCCTTCCAGTGTGTTTCATTAATACGTTTCAAAGAAAGAGAGAAGCTAGCTAGAGGGACGGAGAGAGCAACCCGAAAAGGGAGAGGGAAAAGGAAAAGGAAAGAGCAAGAGGGAAAAGAAGACGTACCGGTATGGCGGAGACATCCGAGCTGCACTAACTATGTGCTATGAGGAAGAAGCGAATACGGTTCTCTTAAATTTTTAATCTTAGAAGATCCATTACGATTGTGAATCCGCTCTATTATCCTGCAACGGTTCTGTATGTAGTTGGGATGTTATGTCGCAAGCAATACCAGGTGCAGCAGCCTCAGAACTTGAGAAAGTGAAACCAGCAGCCTGTGCTTGATTTGAAGAGACAGTCTCCGCTCCTCCCACCCCTCCGCTGCCACACACCGCACCAGAGGCCCCTAGTAATGACTATATCTAGCCAATCCAGACACTGCAGCGCCTGGATTGGCTATGGCAGGCAACCGCACCGCTTATTATTGAGACCAGGGGTTGCAGCTTAGGGTCACCCTTGGCTCACTAATTCGCAGGTATCTGAGGCCTCTAGTGCGTATGTCGGGCTGGCTGGAGAAAGGCAGCCGTCTAACCCAACATGCGCACTTGGGCCCAGTTGCGTTGGCTACAATGAGTAACGACGAATCTATCAATATTGTTAAGCCTCACCCCCTCAGGCCTGCACTGGATAGTATCCGCCTCAAGCGCTCCATTATAATCCACCCACTGCCCATGGCTGAAGGCTGACTGCCAGGGGACACTTTCAAATGTTGGTAGTTTGCTCACAATTAATTGGGGGGGGGTGAGGGGGGCCCAAGAGGCACAAAATATGACTGCGGCAACTCCCTAAGGGACGCCACGCCGCTATTTGCTAGTGCAATTTGATGCAGTCGAAACTTTTTTGTTCCCTAAAAAGACCAGGTTCTTCACTGGGCATGGACACACTGATTCCTCTTCAGTTTGTATGTCAGTATGATTTAGCATTTTTTAAACGAAGTCAGTCAGACTTGCCGTGAGCCAGTGGAACATGTGGCTAACTTACATTCATGACCTGGTAGGACTTGCTTTTTCCTGTGCTACACCTGCTCTTTGGTTTCACTTCCAACCCTTTCTAAGCTCCTCTCTTGCTTCCTCCATGGAAAACTGTAAAAGGGTAGTATCACGGATAATGTGGAGGAGGAAGAGCAACAAAAGCTGTTATCACACCTAAACTAGACAATACATTATTAAAAGACCATGACTCGTGAATTACGGCACCATGGCTCAAAGAAAAGGTCAATTTGAATAGCGGTCTACTGAATAAATGGTAAAATGGCCACTGTGTTCACTAAGTGCAGATTTTCATTATTTTGTATAAATCGGCATGATATGCACCTTTAGACTCTTAGATTATCAAATGTGATTGCTGAGAAAAGAGGTTCTTCCAGGGGATCCTCATCAATAGTCATAAGCATTAGAATATTCCCGCCCATGCGCGGGACCCCGGAAACACTAAATTATATGTGCCCCACATATATATAACCATATATATATATATATATATATATATATATATATATATATATATATATATATATATATATATATATATATATATATATATATATATATATATATACACAAATAAGCAATTGCAGCCTAATAAATATCAGAGCTGAATATGCAGTAAAGAATTTCCAACATACAAGAAAGAAATGCATTAGAAACATGAGAAACAACAGCAAAGCTTGTTTAGAAACTGTTTTAATGCTCAGAAATCAGTAGAAATTCTCATAAACCACTGAAAGCACAGAAAGCTCCCAGGCTGCATTGCAAATACCCAGTCTAGAAAGACTGAACAGCTAACCTGTAGCTGCATAGCAGTACACTGACACTGTGCCTTTAAGGCACTCCTGACTCCCAGCTTCCCATCATGCCTCAGGGGAGACAGTTAGGTCAGTTGTTCTTTGCAGAGACTGAATAAACCATGGAACATAGGCTAACAATATCTCCAAACAAATAGCAATCCTTTGCCCGGGGAGGCGGGAAGGTTGCTTAGGACTTTGATGAGGATACCCCTGGAAGAGAACTAGGATTACAGGTAAGTAACTAATCCTTCTCTTCCAGGGGATCCTCAGCTTCCCATCATGCCTCAGGGGAGACAGTTAGGTCAGTTGTTCTTTCCGGCTCCTTCTAGAAGGATCCTGGCAACACAGTTCCACTCTTTTTCTGATTTCTGTCAGAAAATTCATTCTTTTTCACAACTTTTCTTACTAACTCCGACGTCTTTTGACTCTAGAAGTCAGTAGCTGTCCTTTTTTTGGCAGTTTAGTGCTTTTTCTGGCTTTGAAAATGCCTTCTCTTTTTGACTCTTGTCCCTCTTGTATGAAAAAGAAGGCCAAGTCAGACTCACATGAGGTCTGTATTCTGTCTTCCTGAGGATCATGATCCCAAGACCTGTCCTCTTTGTCAGACCCTTACCAGCAGGACTTTGAAGGAAAGGGCGAGGATTCGCCTATATGGTCTGGCAAGTCAATCTAGAGGTAGGTCCCCTGTGAAGAAGGGATCCAAGAGGCCTAGATCCACACATCCGGGCGTCCCTCTGCTTCAGCGTCGGGCTCGGCGCTGAGAAAAGACCTTCAAGAGGGATATTCGTCAAAGAAAAGACCGTCGACGGTGGGCTCGCTGTCGAAAAAAGACTCGTCGAAGATTCGGGATCCTCCGCCTTCCTCGTCAACTGGGCGACGATCGGCGTCGACGGACAAGTCTCCTCCACGGTCGTCAACCCGGCGATGATCAGCGTCGAGGACAAGAGACCCTCCGCCATCGTCAACCCGGCGACGATCGGCATCGAGAACCCGAGACCCTCCGCCGTCGTCAACCTGGCGACGATCGGCGTCGGAGTATCACCCCTCCGCCGTCGTCAACCTGGTGACGATTGGCGTCGAGGAACAAGACCCCTCCGCCATAGTCATCTCGACGACGTTCGGCGTCGAGGGGTAAAGACCTTCCGTCGGCGGGACGCTCTACGTCGAGGGCAGGATCTCGACTATCATCGCAGTCCCACCAGCGATTGACGTAGAGTGCGCGGACCCCTACGCCATCGCCTTCACAGCGGCGACCGGCGTCGAGGCGTGGGTCTCCAGCGTCGTCTTGACGGCGCTCAGCATCGAGGGATAGAAGAACCCCTCCGCAGCCTGCTAGAACGTCCAGGAGGCGTTCAACGTTGACGGACAGGCGCCGTTCGACGTCGAGGGAGCATTCACCAGCTCACCGCAGGTCGCCGTCCAGGCGACGCTCTACGTCGAGCAGACGGCGGGATCATCGACAGCACGGATCGACGTCGAGACACGACTCGGCGAGGTCGAGGGAGGCTTCAGTAGTGCTGGTAACGGAGTCAGCTTCGCGCCACTCGTCTTCCAGAAGCAGATCTGCCTCCCCGAAAGTGCCTGCACGTGCCCGAAAGTCTCCCTCAAGATCCAAAGAGGCCCAGACGGCTGCTAGGTTGTCCCCGAGATGGCAATTACCGTTGAGTCACTGGCAGGACTCTGGCGCTACCAAATGCATGCAGGAGTATGCCAGCTCAGTGCATCGTTCACCTCTTCAGAGGCTGGTTGAGGAGGCAGACAGGGAAAGTCCTCCCAGACGCACATCTCCTGAGCGAAGGGTCGTGAGATCACGTTCTCCGAGGCGAGAGGAACGCGTCGGAAGGTCGCAGGAGCGAAGGCGCAAGGAGCATAAGCGAAGGAGAAGGACACCATCTAACTCCTCTTCTTCATCCACCCGCTCCTCAAGGAGGAATTACTCTCCCACGCTATCGGACAGCCCAATTTCCAGGGTCTCTCACATAGATGATATAAACACCTATAATGATGTCCTGCAGAGAGGTGCCAAGAAACTCAATATCGAGATGTTGGTCCCGCAAGTCACGACTACGGTGATTTTCGAGACTCTCCACCAGAAAACTATCTTGGACCCCGTCATGGACACTTTTCTGACGCCAGCGACTATAAAAGCAGTGCCAGCGCGTCTCCTCAAGAAGTACAAACCGGCTTCATCGGATCCAGTCTTTGTCAGAACGGATCCACCTGCAGACTCCGTGATTGTGGCGGCTGCCAAAAAGACTCATGCGACGGCAGCGGATGGTGCGGTACTCTCTGCCCATTCCTACGCTCATGGAGTATGCGCCAGGAGGTCAGCCTGGTTAAGACTCACCGGCCTGAAACCTGATGCTCAACAGAGGATCCTCAACCTTCCTTTTTTTGGTTCTTCTCTCTTCGGAGCACACGCAGAAGAAGAGATGACGCGGATGGAAACAGAATTGGACACTGTTAAAGCGGTTGGATTAGAGAAGAAGAAACGCCGCTACAAGTCTAATCAACGCAAGGGGCCTCAACAGAGGGTTCAAACCCCTCAGTGGTCCCAAGGCAAGACCCAGAACAAACCTCAGTTTTGAGGAGGGAAGTCTAACCGAGGTGGAGGAGGTCACCACCAGTCCTCTGCCACGACGAGAGGTGGCGAGTCATGAACAGTGTCTTCCTCTGCCGCAGTTACCCACTCCAGTGGGAGGAAGCGTATCAACATCTAGCAGAGTGGGTCAGCATCACAAAAGACCGTTGGGTGCTGAATATACTAAGGAATGGATACGCACTTTGTTTCCGTGCGTGCCCACAGGACATTCCACCGAAAAAGTCACGGCCTCATCGGCTGCCCCTGCTTCGAAAAGAGGTGAGAGCTCTTCTTCAGAAGCATGCGATAGAAGAGGTTCCTTCTTCACAAAGAGGAAGAGGAGTTTACTCCAGGTACTTTCTTGTCCCCAAAAAAGATCAGGAGGGCAAGTTTCGACCTATTCTGGATCTTCGAATTCTAAACAAGTTTATAATCAAGGAGAAGTTTTGCATGTTGGCTCTTCACCAAATATGTCCACATCTTCAAGTCGGAGATTGGATGTGTTCGGTGGACCTCCAAGATGCGTACTTCCACATCGCCATTGCAAAGCACCACCGCAAGTACCTGAGGTTTGTGGTCGGCCGCAAACACTACCAGTTCAAGGTTCTGCCCTTCGGCCTCAAGTCGGCGCCGAGAGTCTTCACCAAGTGTATGGCGGTGGTGGCAGCTTTCCTACACAAAAAACGTCTATTCGTCTATCCATTTTTGGTCCATCTCCACAGCAAGTGAATCACGACCTTCAGACATGCCTGCGGCACCTGCACAAACTTGGCCTCCATGTCAACAAGGACAAGTCAGTGCAGACTCCCACTCTATGCATCCACTATCTTGGCTCCATTCTGGACACAAGCGTGGAAAGAGTGTATCCTTCAGAGGAGAGACTGTCCTCAATGCGGCAAAAATGAAAGCTTCTGCTCCAAGTACAGTGCCCGACGGTCCGGCAGGTGGCATCTCTGCTAGGATCCATGGCGTCGTGCATTTTCCTCATCCCCCACGCCAGACTGCGGATGCGTCCCTTGCAGCAGTCTCTAGAGGATCAGTGGGATCAGGCTACAGGTCGATGGGAGGATCGAATATCTCTCTCCCAGGTGGCGAGATCCTCCATTTCCTGGTGGATTCAACAGTGCAATCTGAGGTGGGGGTTCCTTTTCATCAGCCCCTCCCTGTACAATCCATAGTGACGGACGCGTCTCTCCAAGGCTGGGGGGCGCACATGGGGCGCCTCCAGATACAGGGGCGGTGGTCTACCAAGGAGCAGACTTACCACATCAACATGCTGGAGCTTCGAGCGGTCCATCTAGCTCTGAAAGCTTTTCTGCCTGCCATAGAATCGGATTTGGTGCTGGTCCAGACCGACAACACGACGACCATGTTCTACCTGAACAAATAGGGCGGAACCCAGTCGCGTCCCCTCTCCCTGGAGTCGCAGGCGATCTGGCACTGGCTGCTCGCCAGGAACCTCAGTGTTGGCAGTGCATCTGCCAGGCGAGCTAAACATCAAAGCAGACGCACTCAGCAGGCACTTGGAAGACCAACCAGACTGGGTGCTGCACGACGAGGTGGTGGCAGACATCTTCCATCGGTGGGGTCGTCCGGAAATAGACCTTTTTGCAGACGACTTAAATGCAAAATGCCACGCCTTCGCGTCCAGATTCCCTCGTCCAGGGGCACGAGGGAATGCACTTTTGATGGACTGGTCAGGGACCTTTGCTTACGCTTTTCCTCCTCTGTCCCTGGTCCCGAAGGTGGTGTCCAAGCTCCTCAGATCAGACATGACCATGATCCTGGTAGCTCCGGATTGGCCGTGGCAGTGGTGGTACCCGGACCTTCTTCATCTGTCGGTACTTCCACACAGGAGGTTGCCCTGCAGGCCGGACCTTCTGTCAAAGATGAGGGGGAGGATTCTTCATCCCAACCTTCCCTCCCTGAACTTAACAGCATGGCTCCTGAGGTCCTCCAATACGGACATTTGAATCTGCCTCCTGATTGTATGCATATATTGAGAGAATCCAAAAGGCCCTCCACAAGAATGTCTTACGCTTTTAAGTGGAAGAGGTTTTTTCTTTGGTGTAGGGAACGTCACCTGGATCCTACCAAGGGCCAGGAGGATGTTATTCTCCCTTACCTCCTACACTTAGCAAGATCTGGTCTTAAGTATGCTTCCATCAGAGTGCATTTGTCTGCCATTACGGCCTATAGGAAGTCTCTTACGCAGCCTTCTTTTCTCCAGATGCAAGTGGTTAAGGACTTCTTACAGGGGTTAAAGAAAGTTTACCCCCCTGTTCGAAGCCCTTCTCCTTCTTGGGAGCTTAATTTGGTATTGTCTAAACTGATGGGTCCCCCATTTGAACCAATACATCGGGCTTCCCTACAACATTTATCCTGGAAGGCCGCCTTTCTGGTTGCCATTACATAGGCTCGCAGAGTCAGCGAGATCCAGGCACTGTGCACCAATGAGCCTTACACTGTGTTCCATCACAACAGAGTAGTGCTAAGGGCCCATCCTTCTTTTCTCCCTAAGGTGGTGTCTGATTTTCACATCAATCAGTCCATTTCCCTACCGCCTTTCTTTCCTAATCCTGTATCCCCAACTGAGCAGGCTCTTCACTCTCTAGACCTCAAGAGAGTACTTAAGTTTTACCTTTGCAGTACTAAAGGTATAAGAAAGACAGACCAGTTATTTGTCAACTATGGCGCCATGAGAACAGGGTTTCCTGCAGTGAAAAGATCCATTTCTAGATGGATTGTATCCTGTATCACCTTGGCTTAACAGCTGGCGAAAAGGCCCTTACCAGTTACTCCCAAAGTGCATTCCACCAGGGGGAAAGCGGCCACAGTGGCTTTCTTGCATGACGTCTGAAATTTGCAAGGCTGCGACCTGCAAATCAGTTCATAACTTCACGAGGCACTACTGCCTAGAATCTGATTCAAGAGCTGATGCTCAAGTAGGCCAAGCCTCTTTGAGGCATCTGTTTGGATAGGGCTCTATCCTACCTTGGGTTTTTTGCCCGAGCGTTGTTATGTTTTTTCATGTATTTTCCTTTGCCCGCAGGGAGATGAGGTGAGGCTCGCTATTCTATTCTAATGCTTATGACTATTGATGAGGATCCCCTGGAAGAGAAGGATTAGTTACTTACCTGTAATCCTAGTTCTCTTCCAGGGGTATCCTCATGAAAGTCCTAAGCAACCCTCCTGCCTCCCCTGGCAAAGGATTGCTATTTGTTTGGAGATATTGTTAGCCTATTCCATGGTTTATTCAGTTTCTGCAAAGAACAACTGACCTAACTGTCTCCCCTGAGGCATGATGGGAAGCTGGGAGTCAGGAGTGCCTTAAAGGCACAGTGTCAGTTTACTGCTATGCAGCTAAAGGTTAGCTGTTCAGTCTTTTTAGACTTGGTATTTGCAATGCAGCCTGGGAGCTTTCTATGCTTTCAGTGGTTTATGAGAATTTCTACTGTTTTCTGAGCATTAAAACAGTTTCTAAACAATCTTTGCTGTTGTCTCTCATGTTTCTAATGCATTTCTTTCTTGTATGTTGGAAATTCTTTACTGCATATTCAGCTCTGATATGTATTAAGCTGCAATTGCTTATTTGTATGTATGTATGTGTGTATATATATATATATAGTTAATTTCTGTTGCCAACTTTGTAAAATAAATCCTTGGATGCAACTTTGGGCTCGTGTTTTTCATGCAAACCCGGTGTAAGGAATTTTGTGTGGAGCAGCGATTTGATTAAAGGGCTCGCCACCCAGCACGAGCCCCCATCGTTAAGAGGTCGTGTCAAGGCGGCGTTCGGCGCTTGCAGAACCAAAAATGAATTAATATATGTGTATATATATATGTATATGTATGGTTATATATATGTGGGGCACATATAATTTAGTGATTCTGGGGTCCTGCGTATGGGCGGGAATATTCTAATGCTTATGACTTTGATGAGGATACCCCTGGAAGAGAACTAGGATTACAGGTAAGTAACTAATCCTTCATGGACATAAAACATGTTTCTCAAAACAAAGTTTAGAACAAGAATTTTAAATGAATTAGCATTAACCTATTTTGACATTATTTCAGTATTAATTCAAGCTATGTTAATCCAGTCTCTGAGAGAACAAATGTTCTCATTAGTAAAATATTTTGCTTTTAGTTCATCTGCTATTGTTTCATTTGCCTTGATTTCCAACAAGTGTTTCTTTCCCATTTTTAGGCTTACAAGAAAAGAATTAGTAAAATCCCAACAATTGAAAAATTCTTACAACCGGGAAGCAAGAGGAAACCCATACCTGATGATGCGTATGTGAAATGTGTGAAGGAAGTTCTCAGATTCTAGTTAACATCTGCAAAAAAGTTTCATGTCTCTAGTATACCAAAATGCAACTCTTGGATGTAATATTCACATTTTCGTTAAAAGAAAACAGCTGTAAGGTCTACCCAAAACATTATTAAAAAAAACTACAATACACCTACGACTCAAGCACTGAATTATGCAATGTTTTCATTTTTTACTGTTTTATTTCATATGTTGAATTATTTGCTTTTCACGTAATCGAGCACACTTTGGAAGTTAACAGAACAATACCTCAGAATTGTAGTTTCAGATTTAAGTGATGTTGATTGTCATTTGTTGTGCTTGAATCATGGATTCGAGGTTATTAATTCTGACACATTGTTTTAGACCAAGTACATATTCAGACAATTTCGTTTCCCTAATCTAAATTGGCAGCTTTGCATGCAAAGGATTTATGCCATTAGGATTTTGTTACATTGTAGTTCCTTGATGAAAATTACAGCCACCGATCTCCTGTGTTTCTGAATTTCTTTTAATAACTAGCAGACCAATGGCTTTATTCTGAGTTTAGTGGTCCTCCTGCAGGTCGCCACGCCGGCGCTCTATCGGAGGACCGCCAAGCCCAGAGTGAGACCACCCGCCGGGTTACAATAGTAATCCTTGGCAGGCGGTGTCTGTGTAAGGCTCATAGGAGAGCCTTAGACGGGCATTGCTGTGACCACGCCGCAGCACATTCCTGCACGGTGCGGCATGCACCATGTGGTGAATGCTGCACCACGCAGGAACTGTGGTACAATATACAGGGGGCACAACATATGCCTCCCTGAATGCATACCCAGGCCCAGAGGCACAAGGACGCCTGTTAGAGTCCCCTTTGTTGCCTCACCGCCACCTTTTTCATGGCAGCCTCCTTGCCCTGAAAAGGGTGGCGCTGAGGTAACTCAAAATATGCTCGGTGGTGCTGCATATCGGCCTCCGACCACTGCGAGACCGCTGCTGGATCCTCGATCCGCGGCAGTCACATCAGTTCAGTGACAGTCCAACTGCTACACTCGTAATGCAGCACACCTTGCCGCAGTGTGGTGGTGGTCGTACCGCCACGACTACAGCAGTCCTATGGACCACCATAGACTTAATGAGGCTCCAATTTATTAGACATGCAAAGGCCAATTCTCAATGCACATTGGAGTAGGCATAGAACTCTATGAAAATAATAATTTCCCTTCATACCCCTAACTCAACCCTGCAGATTTGTCATGAGCAGAAAATGTGCTGCTTGTTGTATGGTTGCAGTTACTGAGGTATGCACATTAGGTTTCTGTCTTTTGTCTTCGCCAGTTGGATTTTTTCAGGGTTGCTTGACCCTTTCTTTAACCACATAACATATGGCAGTGTTTGGAGATGCATATTCCGTGTTTTATACACTTTTTTGCACTACATTTAAGGGTGTGAGTTTGGCATAGAAACAATTGGGAAGGTTTCTGAACACCCACAAAGGTGACGCTTTGTTGGTGTTTACCACATTTTCCATTGCTGTCACATTCTCTTGGATAACCCTTGTTCCCATCTCTAGTACTAAACTTACATTATGGAAATAACAGCACATTGGGGAATTTTCCATGTTTTTAAATTTCATATGTAGGTGGGCATAAATGTTTGCAGATCTTGATGTTGTAAATCATTATCTTCCCATTTCACTAGGAGATTACGTTTTTTTGTGCCTGAGTTGAACTCTAAATGAATCCTTATGGCTTCTGTGTGTTGAGGCTCATTTCAATGTCTCTGGCGAACAAGTATAAATCATATGAATTTGGGTATTTATGTAAGATGACAAAAACAGCAAGATTGTTCAACGGATGAACTGGCACAGTTAGGTAACAGCAATACAAACCATATGGCTTTCTGTTTAAAAAAAAAAAAAAGAACTGATACTAACTTTACTGCACCTCTACTTACAGCAGCAGGGGGGGGTGGTGTGTCCTGTTCCATCGTTTGCTAACCGGATTCTTCCCAAACCTCTCCTATCACCTGACCATCCCAGTACTGGCATGCAGTGGTCTTGGTTTTATCCCACAATGCTGAACCTGTACCCTGTCTACCAATCTGATTATTACTCAGCAGCGCAGAAGGTGTCCGATGGCTGGTTTGGTGATGCATTTTCCTGTTTTACTTATCAGTGTTTTGTTCTGTCCCCTTTCCCCCATTTTCATTCCCACCCCTGCTGCCCTTTCTTCCGTGTCATGGTGAACGTCGTTATTGGCTATGCTGTAGCTTGATAGTTTTAAAATGTGTGTCAGAAGTATAAAAAAAGTTTTCACTCTTTCATGGTGGCTGACTACGCATCTTCACCTTGCATCATGCTATATAATGCCCATCTTGAAAGTATTTGTTCGAGGCATATGAGCTGCAGATTGTATACTTTTGCATAGATCACCATCTGGTGTTGGGCTAGGATGTTTGCAGTCTGTTTTTGTCCTTGAAGAAGTCTTAGTAGTCACAAGGTAGGTGACTCCTCCCCAGGGGACAACTGTGCGCATGGGCATCAACTCCATCCTTAGATAGTTTTTTTCCGCCATCGGGTTCTGATGTACATTGCTGCGCTCCGGGTCGATATCGGTTTTGAATCCCCCTTCGATGCGCAATTCTCTGTCTTCTCAACCTCCATTTCGACGCAGGCCTTTGGGCCTCTCTGCGCCGACGACGCCTACAGTCAATGGAAAGGACTCCTTTCAAAAAATGCCCCGGGCGTGGTGCTACGTTCCCACACACAGACTTGCACAAGGTGTGCAATTTCTGCCTCTCCCCGGAGCATGAAGAAAAGAACTGCTAGGCCTGTGCATCGTTCAGGTCGAAGAAAACCATCCATGATCGTCGGCTCGACGTCCCGAAATGTCTTGCGGAAGCAGCTCGATTCCAAACATCTTTAGACCAGATCCCGAAATCCAGCAGGAACAATCAGGTGACGAAAAGGATATCTACGTCTCCGAAGCTGAAGAGGAGACAATCACCCCGGCTCCGCAGTCCGTGAGTGCCAAAACCACTCTCCCCAAAAACAAACCAAAGGCCCCGGTAACACCCTTGGCCTCTGGCTCGGGTCGACACCGACAATATACTTCAGACACCTAGCCCTTGGCCCGGGTCTGAAACCGAAACGTAAGCCTCCGACTTGGGCTCGAGTCAACCCTATTCCGGTTCCGGGAAGTCCCCCTTGGCACCGAAGCCACAAGGCAAAGACTCTTCGTCCACGTGGAAGCTCTCAGCGTCGAAGCATAAACACAAAGACTCAGAACCGAAGAAATCTTCAGAGCCAAAAACTACTTCAGACTTCAAAAAGTCGACCGAGCTGAAAAACACATCGGATTCCAAAAAGTCATCCGAGCCGAAAAAGACCTCGGACTCCAAAAAGTCATCAGAGCCGAAAAAGGTCTTGGAGCAGAAAAAATACTCACAGACTCCGTCCAAGGAAGGCTCAGTTCTGAAATCTTCGGCACAAAACAAAGACATTTTGTCCATTCAGCCCGATTTTTTTCGGACCCAAAACAAAAGACCTTGTTTATTGATCCAAGCACAGGCAAACTAGTCGCCAAGCCTCCAAAAAAGAGGAAACTGGACATTTCAGAGGACCCTTCAATACATCCCAAGAGACAGGACATGGGCACTAACACTTCCCCCACCTCCTTCTCCTCCTCCAGTTAATCCACACTTATTGATTTCTCCTCCACACTCCCCACAACCTATAGTTTCACCTGACACATCAGATACTGTTGATGATGTAGGTGGGGATACAGATCCACCAGGGGATGATAATGATTCACATACCATCCCACATAACCTAGACCCTTGGGAGGACTACAATACAGACCCCGACCCACATAACGACCCGGAAGTCTATCCAGCTAAGCCATCACCACCAGATGACAACACTGGGTTCGCACAATTCCTCACCAGAGCTGCCTAATACCATGGGATCCCCTTACACTCCGACCCCCAAGAAGAAGATTTTTTTGCTAGAAACTTTCGCACAATCGCAAAAAACAAGAAGCACCCTGCCTATGTTAAAAGGCTTGATAAGACATGCCCCAGATGTTTTAAAGGACCCAGTTACAGCCAGGGTTCTCAACCCCAGGGTGGATAAAAAATACAAGGCCGCTCCTAATGACCCAATTTATATAAAAGGTCAGATCCCCTTGAGTTCCCTTGTAGTAACTAATGCATGCAAGTGGACAAACTCACAGGGTACAGGCGACACACCACCCCCTGATAAGGAATCTAAATTAATTGACGCATCAGGGAAACGTATCACGTCACAGGCTGCAAATCATTTGTGTATTTGTGTATGCTCATGGAACACCTTCCTGATCAGTACAAGCAATAGGCCAACGATCTTATCCAGGAGTGCAAATTAATTACCAACACCTCCATAAAATGTGAGTTGGATACAGCCGTTACCGCATCTCGCGCAATCAATACTAGTGTCTTGTTGTGCAGACATGCCTGGTTCTGGATTTCCGGATTCAAGCAGGAGGTATGGAGTGCTATTTTAAACCAGCTGTTTGATCAGGAGCATCTTTTCAGGCCTACAGTTGACACATCCCTAGAAAAGATGAAAAAGGACACAGACTGCTAGGTCTAAGGGGGCCTAACAGTTCTCTTCCCATAGAGGCTCTTTTCGCTGCTCTTTCTACAGAGCTGGCTCAAAAACTACAGGTTCAGAACAGCCCTGTTCCTCCTACAAAAGCCCCACTCAAACATCCCCCAAAGGATATTTTCGGGGAGGATACAGAGGCAACAATAATAAAGGAAGAGGTCGCTTCAACAAAAGCCGCACCTTCCCCACCACTAAACCGTGACTTTCCTCCACTTCCCCCCCGATTATTAAACTCCTGTCGTGGGAAATGTTTTTCACAGTTCCTACCTGTCTGGAGTTCCATCACAACAGACAAGTGGGAAAGACCAATTATCCAGTATGGTTATTGCCTTGGACTCACTTCTACCCCCCCAGACATTCCCCCCAGACAGCACAACATCTAACACTTCTAAAACAGGAGGTTCTCTCGCTATTACAAATACATGCAATAGAACCAGTCCCCTTGCCTCACCAAGGCACAGGGGTTTACTCACTTTACTTCCTAGTTCCAAAGAAGGACGGCTCTCTCAGGCCCGTACTGGACCTAAGACCACTAAATCTCTACGTTCAGTCAGACCACTTCCACATAGTCACTCTCCAACAGGTGCGTCCACTAATTCAACAGGGCGACTTTCTCTCCACTCTGGAGCTAAAGAACGCCTACTTCCATATTCCCATCGCTCACAGGAAGTATCTCACATTTGTGGTAGAGGGTCAATACTACCAATTCAAAGTACTCCCATTCAGAGTCACTACAGCACCCAGAGTCTTCGCCAAATGCCTTGCAGTAGTTGCAGCCAACTTACGAAGACAGCACATTCATGTCTTCCCTAATCTGGACGACTGGCTCATAAAAGCCAATTCACACAACAACTGTGTGCAACACACAAACAAAACAATTCAACTGCTTCACAGCTTGGGATTCACAATAAACCTTGCCAAATCCTATCTCCAACCGTCCAACTTACAACAATACCTAGGGGCTACTATAGACACTTCAACAGCTCTAGCATACCCCAAGCCAGTCAGGATTAGCGCCATACAGGCTCTAATCCAAACATTTCAGCCTCAACACTCACTACCAGTGCGAGTGTTCATGCAGTTAACCGGGATGATGACCTCCTGCTTTCTCCTTGTCCCTTATGCAAGACTCCAAATGTTTGGCGCATCAGTGGAACCAGGCTCAAGATCAGCTAACAGATCTGGTGTTGGTGGATGACCGCACCCATCGCTCTCTACAGTGGTGGAACACACAAAACCTTTCCAAAGGGCGGCCGTTCCTCGACCCGGTTCCACAGACAGTGCTAACAGCACACGCATCGCTCACCGGCTGTGGAGCTCATCTTCAAATCCAAACCATCCAGGGCATATGGACCGCCCAACAAAAACAATTCCACATAAACTACCTGGAATTGTTAGAAATCATCTAGCATTAAAATCATTTCAACTCCACCTCCTAGGCAGAGCAGCCCTGGTCTGCAGACATGACAGCAATGTACTAAATACAGAAACAGGGGGAAACTCACTCTCTGCAGCTTTCACACCTAGCTCAGAGCATATGGAGATGGGCCATTCCGCAAAACATATATCTCCTTTCAGAACATCTCCCAGATGTACACAATCCGATAGCAGATCTGCTCAGTCGTCAGATACAGCAGATCCAAGAATGGGAACTTCACCCTCAAGTTCTTCTTCCATTCTTCCGCATGTGTGGTCACCCAGAAAGAGATCTGCTCGCCACACACCAAAACGCAAAACGCCTAACCTTCGCATCCAGGTGTCCACACCCATTGTCCAAAGGCAATTTGCAATGGATGAACTGGTCAGGTAAATTTGCTTATGCTTTTCTGCCTCTCCCACACATTCCGTTAGTGGTTCGGAAACTCAAACAGCATTCAAAAACTACATCTCTCACCCAAGCTTCTCACTCAGAACCATGGAGAGATAAGACATCCAGATCCCAATCAACTAAACCGTGCGATCTGGCACCTGAGGTCTTAGAGTGTGGCTACCTAAATCTTCCGCCAGACTGTATAAATATCATTAAAGAAGCTAGACGCCCTACCACCAGAGCATGCTATGCAGCAAAATGGAAACGATTTGCCATTTACTGCACAAACAACAAGATCAATCCACTAGATGCTTCTATTCAGAACATTATCTGCTAGCTCTTGTATCTACAACAATGTAACCTAGCATATACATCTATTAGGCTACATCTAGCTTCCATAGCAGCCTATCTCCAAAACAGACAACATTTGTCTTTGTTTCGAGTGCCCGCTATCAAAGCTTTTATGGAAGGACTTAAAATAATAATTCCTCTCAGAGTCACGCCCTCTCCAGTGTGGAACCTAAATGTGGTCCTTCCCAAACTCCTTGGTCCCCCTTTCGAACCTCTCCACAAATGCAAAACTACAGTTCCTCACTTGGAAGGTAGCCTTTTTGGTTGCTATCACATCTCTCAGGAGAGTAAGTGAACTCCAGGCATTAACCATAAAAGAACCATTTTTACAAATCCATCAAAGTGGTTCTTATGACTAGCCTTAAGTTTTTACCCTAAGTCGTATCTGTCTTCCATCTCAACCAGTCTGTTGAGCTCCCAGTGTTTTTCCCTCAACCAGACTCAGTGGCAGAACAAGCTCTTCACACATTAGACGTAAAAAGAGCAATACTGTACTACATTGAAAGGACAAAATCCTTTAGAAAGCCCAAACAACTCTTTGTGGCTTTCTCCCCACCTCATAAAGGCAATCCCATCTCAAAGACAGGAATTGCAAGGTGGATTGTTGAATGCATTCAATTATGCTATATCAAAGCAAAACGCACGCTAACCATTCCCCCTAGAGCTCATTCCACACGCAAACTAGGCGCTTCCATGGCATTCTTAGGGAACATTCCCGCAGATGACTTCTGCAAAGCAGCAGCTTGGGCTACAGCACACACCTGCACAAAACACGATTGTGTAGATGTGCAGGCAAAACAACAAGCTAGTGTGGGCCAGGCTGTATTAAGAACACTTTTTCAAACCACTGCAACAGATACAGGTAGCCACCGCTAAGGCGGTAACTGCTGTACAGTCTATGCAAAAGTATACAATCTGCAGCTCATATGCCTCGAACGGAAAATGCTACTTACCAGTATGCATCTGTTCTTGGCATGTAGAGCTGCAGATTCGTATACGCCCACCCACCTCCCCGGATACCTCTATCTGTTCCAGTACTATCTTACTTAGATGCATTACACATGGACATCTCTTTATACCACTTACTACTCCATCGTAACTCTTTGTGGCAAAACAATCTAAGGATGGAGTCGATGCCAATGCGCACAATCGTCCTGGGGAGGAGTCTCCTACCTCGTGACTACAAAGACTTCTTCCAGGACAAAAACAATCTGCAAACATCCGAGCCCAACACCAGATGGCGATCAGTGCAAAAGTATACGAATCTGCAGCTCTACATGCCTAGAACAGATTCATACTGGTAAGTAGCATTTTCCTTGCTATACTTTCAGGATGGCATAGTGTAAATTTTCACTTTGCATCACACAATGTGGTGGCCATCTTGAGAGAATAGAAAACAATGTTTTCTATTTTAAAATGTATCAGAAGTATAAAAAAAGGTTTTCACTCTTTTATGGTGGCTGACTATGCATTTTCACCTTGTATCATTCAATATAATGGCCATCTTGAAAGTATTTTTACTATACTTTCAGGATGGCTGTCGCATAGTGTCAATTTTCACTTTGCGTCACGCAATGTGGTGGCCATCTTGAAAGAATAGAAAACAATGTCTTCTATAGTTTTAATATTGCTGTTCACCACTATTGGCTTTGCCAGTGCTGCACATTTTGAAAGCATCTGTCATTGGCAAACCCTATAGCAGTAACCATCACAATTTCAGCGTATTAAAATGTGTGTTTTTGTCATTAGTTAAGACATCAGAAGCTTTTGTTCTAGGGGGGGGCGTGGCCGAGCAGGTGACCCTTGACCCGGTCACTCCACTACCGCACGGCCCCCGTGTGCCCGGATTCTGCTGCCGCTGCCTGCTTGGCCCTCTTGCTGCTGCCTCTCCTTAGGGCCCCTGCTCTCCAGGCTTGCCCAGGCTTGCCCTCGCTCTCCCCCGCTCCGCTTTCCCGCTCTTTCCAACCCCCCCTCTGCTCCTCGACGCTGCTCTCCTGTGGCCCCGCCCCCTCCTCCTGTCTCCCGCTCCCCATTCGCCGCCCCACTCCCACCTCCCAGCTCCTCCTCCCTCCCACTTGGCCATAAATGTCGGGGAGCGCGCGGCAGTGAGCTGTGACCCTTGACCCGGTCACTCCACTACCGCACGGCCCCCTTGAGCCCGGATTCTGCTGCCGCTGCCTGCTTGGCCCTCATGCTGCCGCCTCTCCTTAGGGCCTCTGCTCTCCAGGCTTGCCCAGGCTTGCCCTCGCTCTCCAGGCTTGCCCAGGCTTGTCCTCGCTCTACCCCGCTCCGCTTTCCCGCTCTTTCCAACCCCCCCTCTGCTGCCCGCCGCTGCTCTCCTGCGGCCCCGCCCCCTTGTCCTGTCTCCCGCTCCTGCCGCCCCGCTCCCAGCTGCTCCTCCCTCCCACTTCGCCATAAAAGGCGGGGACCGCGTGTATGCACAGGGGCCACGCGTAGCGGGCGCGACGATTGTGCGCCGAAGGCACGCCAAAGCCAAGCCCGTCTACGCCCGTCCACGGCTGGAGCGCGCCCAGCGCCAGAACCCCTGGACCCCGCCAGAGCCAGCCAACCCGACTGAGCTACGACGCCGCCACCCTCCACGCACTCAACACCGGCCGACATCCAGCCTGCTACCAAGCCACCCCGAAACGCACCCACGGAGCCTTCACCTGCCACGCCTGCTACTTCACCTACACTCGGTCCTGCACTGCGCCAGCCAAAACAGCCGCCAACAACAACCACCTCAAGTGCATCCTGCTCAACACCCGCTCCATCCACAGGCACGCCGTCGAACTATGGGACCTCCTAGACAAAACGGCACCAGACGTCTCCTTCATGGAAACCTGGATGAACGCCTCCTCAGCCCCCGACATCGCCATTGCCATCCCGGACGGCTACAAGATCATCCGGATGGACAGCGTCAACCAGACCGGAGGAGGCATCACCATCGCCCGCAGAAACACTATCCACATCACGACCAACACCGACGACCCCCTCGCCACCGCAGAGCACCTGCACTTCCAGATTCACACCGACCCCAAGACCACCCTCAGAGGAACCCTCATCTACAGACCCCCGGGACCATGCTGACACTTCAGCGAGGCCTCGCCTCCCCCGACGACATCCTCCTAGGAGACCTCAACTTCCACATGGAGAACGACCAGGACAACCACACCACCGCCCTACTAGACAACCTCGCCAACCTCGGATTCAAGCAACTGGTCAACACCCCCACCCATTACGCCAGCCACACGCTCGATCCCATCTTCTCCTCCAGCAACCACATCTCCTTCAGTCACACCACCGAGCTCCACTGGACCGACCACAGCTGCGTACACTTAAACTTCAGGAAAACAACGACCCACCACCGCCCTCCACAAACCCCCCGAAGATGCTGGAGCAAGATCACCACCGACCGACTCACCACCTCCTTGAGCCTAAACCCTCCCACCGACACCCCCAACGAAGGAGCCCGCAACCTCACACAGTGGATCACTGACTGCGCCGACACCCTTGCTCCACTGAAAAACCTTCCCAGCAACCTCAACAGCAAGAAAGCTGCGTGGTTCACCAACGATCTCAAAGACTCCAAGAAATCCTGCCGTGACCTCGAGAAAGCCTGGCGCCACAACCAGTCAACGGATAACATGACAGCCCTCAAGAACGCCACCCACAAACACCACCAGCTGATCCGCACCACCAAAAGGTCATCCTTCAGAGAACGACTGGACAACAACACCCACAACAGCAAGGAACTCTTCAATGTCGTGAAAGAGCTCTCCAACCCCAACGCCAGCAGCAACGACATCACGCCTTCTCAAGACCTCTGCAACTCTCTGGCCACCTTTTTTCACCGTAAGTTTATCGACATACACGACAGCTTAGGCGCTCAGAACTCGTACCCCACCACCGAACCTACACCCCCCACCACCACCCTGTGCGCCTGGACTCAGGTCAGCACGGAAGATACCACCCACACGATGAACACCATCTACTCGGGCTCCCCAGCTGATCCCTGCCCACACCACATCTTCAACAAAGCCGACTCCATCATTGGACCCAAACTTCGGGACATCATCAACAACTCCTTCATATCCGCCACCTTCCCGGAGAGTTGGAAGCACACAGAGATCAGCGCCCTCCTGAAGAAACCCACCGCAGACCCCTCAGACCTCAAGAACTTCCGCCCTATCTCGCTCCTCCCCTTCCCTGCAAAAGTCATCGAGAAAACCGTCAACAAACAGCTGACAGCCTTCCTGGAGACGAACCGCTCCCTCGACCCATCACAGTCCGGATTCCGAGCGAACCACAGCACCGAGACCGCCCTCATCGCAGCCACCGACGACATCCGGACCCTGCTGGACAACGGAGAAACCGCCGCCCTCATCCTGCTCGACCTTTCGGCTGCGTTCGACGCGGTCTGCCACCGCACCCTGACAACCCGCCTCCGCCACGCCGGGATCCAAGGAAAGGCCCTGGAATGGATCACCTCCTTCCTCTCCGACAGAACCCAAAGAGTCCGTCTCCCGCCCTTCCTCATAGAAGCCACCAAGATCATCTGCGGCGTACCTCAAGGCTCCTTGCTCAGCCCCACCCCCTTCAACGTCTACATGAGCCCCCTCGCAGCCATCGCACGCGAGCACAACCTCAACTCCTATGCTGACGATACCCAACTGATCCTCTCCCTCACCAATGACCCCACCTCCGCCAGAGCCAGCTTCCAGGACGGAATGAAAGACGTCGCAGACTGGATGAAGCTCAGCCGCCTGAAACTAAACTCAGACAAGACGGAAGTCCTCATCCTCTGCCCATCCATCTCCGCCTGGGACGACTCCTGGTGACCCCCTGCTCTGGGCCCCCCACCCAAGCCCACGGACCACGCACGCAGCCTGGGCTTCATCCTTGACTCCTCCCTCACGATGGCCAGGCAAGTTAACGCCGTTACCTTCTCCTGCTTCAACACACTCCGCACCATCCGTAAGATCTTCCGCTGGATCCCCACTGGAACCAGGAAAACGCTCACCCAGGACCTCGTCACCAGCCGTCTGGACTACGGGAACGCCCTCTACGCTGGGACCACCGCCAAACTACAGAAAAGACTCCAGCGCATGCAGAACGCCGCAGCACGACTTGTCTTGGACATCCCCCGACACAGCCACATCTCCGCCCACCTGAGGGTCCTTCACTGGCTCCCCGTCAGCAAGAGGATCACGTTCAGACTCCTCACTCACGCACACAAGGCTCTCCACAACTTGGGCCCCGAATACCTCAACAACCGCCTCACGTTCTACACGCCAACCCGCCAGCTCCGCTCCGCCAGCCTTGCCCTCGCCACTTTCCCACAGATCCGCAGAACCACCACCGGAGGAAGATCCTTCACCTACCTGGCGGCCAAGACCTAGAACACCCTCCCCACCTACCTACGACTCACCCAGGACCATCTCTCCTTCAGGAAGCAATTCAAGACGTGGCTTTTCGAGCAGTAGCAGCCCCCCTTCCCCCCCCCCCCCAGCGCCTTGAGACCCTAGCGGGTGAGTAGCCCGCTTTACAAATACTCTTGATTGATTGGATGTGCATTGTTGAGGCTCCGCGGCAGATGGGGCACTTTCACCTTTTCCAGCGTCAGTCCCTGGCAATAATCAGAAATCCTGAAATCGGAATCCGAGGGGCACCCAACAACGTTAAGTCGCCGCTGAAGCGGAATCGCTATCAGAGAGAACCGGAGCCAACAAGACACCCAGTGAGAGGCGACAAGATGGCGGCGGCTTCGCCTGATGCCCAGAGGGGACAGACGTGACCCGGGTGGCCCAAGCAACGGGGAGGTGAAGCAGCCTCCGCACCCGGTGACGACGCTCTGGGGCTGAGACGCCGCTGCGAACCCCCGCGGGCTGGCCGATCCCAAGGGGCCCCAGCCGCATCGAAGGGAGCGGTCTGATTCGATGAGGTGCACCAGGAGCTGTCCGGGGACGCGGAGAAGAGCCGTGCTGAGGGGCGGCGGGTTGGCGCCGTGCTGTGCGGCATCGGACAGACTGAGTCGGACCGGCGCTTTCTTCCACGCCGCGAGACACCGGAGCACCCTTGGGGCTGCAGTCGCCGAACGGTAACATGGCGTCCGTCAGGCGTGCTGACTGAGCCCTCTCCTGGAACGGGGGTACAGTGAAAAGCAGAGGTGGCCCTGGACACAGTGAGACTCCCCCCCCCCCCTGTCCCCCCCCCCGGGCTGCCCGAAGCCGGGAAGGGCGCGGTACACACCCCCACCACCGAGGCCCAACGGAGCTCATGCCTGACCTCAAGATGGCGGAGTAGTACCGCATCAACCTGCCAGCAGCCCAGGGATACGATGTGGGAGGCCCGGTCTTGACCCCTACAGACCGCACGTCCCACCCTACAGCAGCACCCTCGGGCAGGGTGGAAGATATAACGCAAAGCCAGCCCACGTCGGCCCAGCCCCACGGTGTGACCACCCGCTCAACCCTGCGGCGTGAAGACGGAGAGAAGGGCCCCCCCCCGGATCGCGGGGCGGGAGTTCACGCACTAACTGGCAGTGCGAACAGAAGACACCGTGGCCCTATGGACAGTGAGTGAGGGCTGCCAGACACCGGGGGGAGCACGTGATACCCCCGACCGGACTGCTGACCGGCCTTAGAGGGATGCCTGGGCCAGAGATTCCCCCACCCCCTTGCCAACCTATCGGGTGCACCACCAGCAGCCACACGCACATTCCAAGGAAGTATACCGGTGTGGACAATAATAGACAACACACAGGAGGGATATAGCACCCACGCCGGGCTCTCCCCGCGGTGGGACTCACTTGGTGCCCACCCCTGACCACAGACGGGGGAGTGACCCTCCTGGGCCCAGCAGCTGGAATGCGCGCCTCAACCGGCCACCCAGATAGAGGATAGAGACTATTCAGACCCAAACCGGAGGAGCCATGAACCAGCAACGATGCCCGCCGGGCCCAGTAGTGCGACAAGCGGCTCTTCAACCTTCCAGGTGGCACATGGGGAAACCCCGACACACGCAAACCACCGTGGTCCCAGAGACAGCATCAGAAAATATGCCGCATCCCAAGACTAGGACTACGTCGACCACGACCCCTCCGGACCAGTCTATATCGGACAAGCTGGACCACGTTCTGGCCGCCATTGAATAATCCCGAGTGTCTATGGAAGAAAGGCTGCGCTCTCTCGCGACAGACGTCGGCCTCGTCAAGGACGATCACCGGAGATTGGCAGACAAGGTCAACGAAGGGGGAAAGATCATAGCGGACCTACAACCTATGGTGAAGGACCAACAAAAGACGATCAATGCTGTCCTGACCCGCCTCTCCACAATGGAGGAGAGCACGGTCGACCTGGAGGGGCACCCAAGACACTGTAATATACGGGTCCTGGGCCTGCCGGAAGGTATCAAGGGACAAGACCCGGTGGGCCACATGGAGACATGGGTGAAATCCTTCACCCCGGAGACCGACCGCTCGGCGTTCTTTTCCATTGAGCGCACCCACCGAGTTCCAGCGCGCAAGCCCCGGCCAGTAGCGCCGCCCCGCCCGATGCAAAATTCCTGCATTTTAAAGACTGGGATGCAGTGCTCAGAGCCGCGAGACGATCTGGCCCCCTCCGGGTCGAAGACAAACAAGTGATGATGGTCTTCCCAGACTATGCCCGGGCGGTGCAGCAGCAAAGGTCGCTCTTCCTGGAGGTAAAACGAAGGCTTAGAGCAAACAACATCCAATACTCCCTGTTATTCCCCGCCAGACTTAGAATCATCTACAAGGACTCTACCTTATTTTTTACGTGCGTGAAGGAGGCAAGGGTCTGGGCGGACATGCACTGTCCGTGGCTACCAGGGCCCGGACCTGAGCTTGGGCAGAGACACCGGGCACCACGACTCAAGAAGCAAAGCCAAAGCAGTAGGCGCAAAGGCAGGAACACTATAGCACGCAGACCCACATATGACTCTCCGGATGTGGAGCAAATTATGCAAGAACGCCGGGAAGTCCTACGAGCAGTCTCATCGCTACAGGCCTCGCCGCGCTCGGATGGCGTGGATGGGGCCCCGCGGCTGTTCTCCTCCGCGGGGGAGGACGACAGCGACGAATCATCGTCCAAAGGAGGTTCGGTCACCCAGCCACGAGTTACGCCCCAGACTGCAGATCTCATAAACTAAGGAGCGTGCAGAGCCACAAGATGGAGTATGCCATAGCAGCATTGCTCCCAACCTCTGGCAGCGCATACATGTAGGGGGTCCCTATTTACAGGTAGGCCAGGGACCCCTACTGCACAACTGTAGCTCACCCAGGGCACGCGCACCGCATTGCTCCACACTTCTCAGGGACCAGATGACTCACATTGATCCTACACAGACCCGTCCGAGGACCCCCTCGCATGCACGCACCACCACCCCATGGTTGCGAATTGTTAGGTGACGCTCTCTTCCACCTGGAGGGTTAGTTTGGACGTATCGCTTCCGGCGATTGGTCCCCTGTATTGGGACAGTTTCCCGACCCCAGTTCTCAGTTTACCCACCCCATACACCATGACCTCTAGTTACTTCCCATATTTAGGGCAGGGGCTTATACCTACCACCTCGCACAACTTCGCGCGATACACCCATCAGCCAGGGATAGGAGACTCCACTCAAGCGGAGACCGTGCGCTATCCTGACACAGCATTGCACCTACCATGGCACATACAGACGTAACGTTTTTAACTCTAAATGTGCGGGGGATGCACACGGCCAGAAAACGCTATGCGATATATGCATATATTAAGCGGCAACAGGCGCAGATCATATCCCTTCAAGAGACGCATCTCACGAGGGAGGAACTGGGTAAATTCCAGAAGAAATGGCGTGCCATTTTTTGTGGCACCACATACTCCGCCTTCGCAAGAGGAGCGCTGATCTGGATTCGGCCCGGAGTACTCTTCCGTAAACTTGGCAGAAGAGTGGACCCAGAGGCCGCCATGCACTGCTGGAGGTGTTATTAGACAGGCAGCTCATCCTTATAGGCAGCATCTATGCCCCGAATACAGATCAGACACTATTCTGGGGGGCACTGACGAGCACCTTAGCGGGATTCACACAGTCCCCGTGGATATTGGGAGGGGATTACAATTGCTCCTTAGACCTGGCCTGGCATTAGATAGGTCCCACCCCCCCACCAAACACTCCCCAGCCCACGCACACACAGCTGCATTCCGGGCCTGGGCGGCCCACTGGTCCCTCACGGATGCATGGCGACATATCCACCCGGCCACCAAAATATATCCCTTCCACTCGATACCCCACAACTTACGAATCCGCTTAGACCGCTTTTTATGTACACAATCTCTCCTGCCACGCATCAGACACTCAGACTACTTGGGCAGAGTTGTTTCGGACCACGACGCGCATACAGTGTCCCTCGCATGGCGCCCACCCATACCCCCGAACCCTACATGGCGTCTCCCTAAAGACTGCCTTCTGGACCCGGCGTTCAAAAATGAGCAAACCGAAACCATCCAACACTACTTTGCAGAAAACAGGGGCACTGCAGCAACTAGGTCCCTAGAATGGAATGCTTTTAAAGTAGTCTTAAGGGGAGCATGCATCAGACAAATCACAGGAGTGAAGTAGACCTTAGAGAGGGGGGTGCACACTGCAGAACAACAAGAGGTGCAGTTATCTAAAGTGGCTGATCAGCGAGAGGTCCCCGCACGCAACTAGCGGAGGCCAAAACCAAATATGAGGAGGCTTGTGCCGATTTGCAGCGCTATAATTTTCGCACCTACACTACTAGAGCCCACAATGAAGGGAACCGTGCCAGCACCCTACTAGCATGGCTCATCCGCCGGGACACGCTACCACAACCGGTCAGCGCCACGGGGGAGATAGTATACGTGCAAGCAGACATATTATTGGCCTTTCATGACTATTGCACCATGCTGTACAGGGAACCAACCCCAGACAGGGGAGGACCACATCCAACAAATACTACACACAGACGCTATAGCCCAAATCACAGACGAGGAACGCACAGAGCTCGATGTCCCGATAACAGTGGCGGAGATCAAACTCGCCTTTCGCCGTCTAGCTAAACACAAGGCTCCGGGTCATGACTGTTTCCCGGTAGAGCTCTATGCCACATTCTCCCAGCAGCTAGTCCCACAACTTGACACGGTCTTCCGGGAGGCAATAGAGGTGGGCCTACTCCCCAGTCGATGCGAGCATCCACGCTAGTGACGTTCCCCAAACCCGACCGGGACCCTTTGCTCCGTACTTCCTACCGGCCAATCACCCTGCTGTCCACGGATTGCAAAATTCTAGGGCGAATCCTAGCAGACAGGCTCGTGGAAATTCTTCCTCGGCTGATCCATCCGGATCAGTGGATTCGTCCCCGGGAGAAATACCTCCCAGAATCTACGCCGACTGTTCCAGGTCCAGGACGGGGTACGAGATAGGTTCCCACGGGCAGCGTGCCTCATGCTGGACCTTGAGAAGGCGTTTGACACCCTGGCGTGGCAATATCTTTTCAGGGTACTACGGAGGGCGGGCGTAGGACCCCACTTTCTCGCATATACACGGCTGTTATATACTAACATCACTACAAGGGTACGGATAGGCCGCTCAGTCTCCTCTCCCATCCCGATCATGCGCGGTACACGCCAGGGGGGCCCCCTGTCCCCCGTCATTTTTGCAATTGCAATGGAGCCACTGGCAACATGACTGCGGGAGGTGGGCCAACAATGGGGCATCCTGTTGGGGGGGCGCATGCACTGCATCTCCCTCTACGCGGATGACCTCATTTATGTCAGGGACTTTGCTGCGGACCTTACCACCATCTGGAGCAGGCTCTGAGATTTCGAGGGGGTTGCGGGATTACGAGTGAATTGGGAGAAATCCTCTATCTACCCCCTACACCCGAATACCCCGCACAGGGAAATTTGTCTGGGAGATGCCTCACTGGCATGGACGGGAGATTCCCCGCGATATTTAGGAATCACTCTACCATGAGCCCCGGGACCTCTTGGAGGGCTATC
Source organism: Lissotriton helveticus (assembly GCF_964261635.1). Taxonomy (NCBI): domain Eukaryota; kingdom Metazoa; phylum Chordata; class Amphibia; order Caudata; family Salamandridae; genus Lissotriton; species Lissotriton helveticus. The sequence goes on along the minus strand of NC_136067.1, from coordinate 489,006,417 downwards.
ATTACCGAGCCCTCCAGGGCCTTAAAGGCCAAATGGGCTTCTGGAGGACTCTGCCCTTGGCTCCCATCGGGAGGGTAGCCTTATCAAAAATGATCATGGTGCCCAGGCTCCTCTACTACTTTGCAAATATCCCAGTTGTTCCAACACGAACCTTCTTTCAGGAGTTGAACTCATTACTAATCTCCCTGATCTGGGGGCGGAGCTGCTGCAGAGTTGCCCTGTCGACCCTGCAGCTGCCTCGCGATAGGGGAGGGATGGGCGCCCCTTCATTTGAAGCCTATTTTTGGGCGGCGCAGCTGCAGTGGCTATCGCGCTGGACCGCACAGCGTAACCTGGGAGAAACTGTGGCCCAAGGCGGGCAGCTGGCGGTCCCGGAGTTGACCCGAATACTACTCCCGGGCACAAAGCCCAACCCGGCTCATCCGCTGTTGGTTAAGGTGGCCAGGTCCTGTACAATGCGGATTCACTTCATGTCCAAGGGGACGCCGGTATATTCCCCATTGCTGCCTCTGGCAGGACTCCCAAAAGGGTCTGAGTTTTACACCGCGAGAGAACTTAAGGTCTGGACCGATCACCAGCTCACCGAAACAGAGGCCCTGTTTACCGACGGTCAACTGGCCTCGTTTACAGACCTGACCGAGGAGAGAGGGCTACCGCCCAGCCAATTCCTGCTACATCGGCAACTGGTGGCGGACTGTAGGCGGACCTGGTATCTCAGGGACAGGGAATTTGCGACTCACCCGGTGTTACACACACTACTTCATATGGGAGCGGGCAGACACCATATCACATGGATATACAAATCCATCATTGAACTCACACAGGTATCGCTATCGAGATTGCGGCTCTGCTGGGAGGAAGATATAGGACGTAACCTTCATGACAAGGAGTGGCTGACGGCCCTAGAACATCACAAAAAAGTGTCCCGCAACCAACGATTCAAAAATGTTCAGTTTAACATATTGCACCGCGCTTACCTCACACCGACACGGCTTCAGCGCTTTTACCCGACATCCCACTTTGAATGCCCCCGATGTAATACACCAGATGCCCCATTCATTCACATGTTTTGGACATGCCCTGGTCTACAAACTCTTTGGATGACGGTACACACTACACTGCAAACAGTCACCGGCCTAACAGATTTCCACACGTGGGAGGCCTGCACCCTAGGCATCTTTAAGCGTAACAAACAAAAGAAGGTGGAGACCAAATTTGCGCTACTGGCTATATTGTTAGCAAAACGCAGCATAGCAATGCACTGGTGCGCGACTGAGGGTCCCCCAATAGCAGCTTGGTGGGGGGAGGTAAAGAAATGGGCCGCAGCCGAGGAAGACCTTATCCGCCAAGAGGAAGCCCGCGGCATACGTCGGCGTCCTATCTCCTTAGAATGGGCGACACTCCTACATAATTTTCAGCAAGCACAAACTGCTGGTACTGACCCAGCGCAGGACCCGCGAGTGACACCAGGCTCACACGTCCCCTCACCAGTCCATGCGCGCTCCCCCCTGCCCCACCAACTCCCCCCCCCATAGGCCACCTTCTTGGATTCGCGACATCGCTCGGCATGGAGCACGGTGACTGAAGTTCGTGGATCGACACGGAGCCTCACCACTCTGGCTCCTCTCCTTTACGACCCCAAGTCCCCACCTCCCCCCCTGACCCTGTACTCCCCTGGTTTTGAGTCCCCTAGTTTAAGTTAGAATCTGGATTACCATTTCACAACACCTGTTACAAGGGACTTTGAGCTAGAGACTGTTATATGAGCAAGAGAACTGCGGTGCTCATACCACCGAACGTTTTTTAGATACCTCCTGACATCTCTGGCGGAAGCGATGGGGAGGCACCCCCTCCATCAATTACTAAGCCACTTCCTTGATGAAATCCTTCACCACCGCTAGTCATGATAATAGAACTCATTAAATGTAAAACACAGCAGTTGAGAATGCTTACTGTATGACATGTATGAAGTGTGAAATCCAATAAAAAGGTTTACCAAAAAAATCTGAAGCTTAAGTTCTAGTAGAGTGGTAAAGAGAATAGCAAGAGAGAGATAAAGAGCTGACTACGGGCTAAAACCAAGGTAAAGGACCCTCCAAATTGAGCTGAATCATTTCTGCCTCTCGTGTTTTACCTCCATATCTGGAGGCCTTGGATTCGGTACTCTGCGATTGGTGCAAACTGGGAAACTTAATGCTTCTGTCCATTTTGCAAAGTAGAATGGTTCACTACTGCATCGGTCTGGCTTGCTGGAGTAAAACGTATTTGTATTTAGCGCTTCAACCTACACGTTTGCCATTTCTAAGCACTGAAGCTTTACATGTGATACTATTACCCAATGTAGTGTTATTCCATTTGCTAACCTTGGGAAGCTGAGACTTGATATCGTATTTGAGATCTGCAACTCACTGAATATGTCAGAATGGAGTACTTCACTCCCTGAGCCATACTGCCATCTAAAAGGCCCTCATGGAGGGTATCCCCATATTGTTCACTTTATACCGGGCCTGAAAGTTTGCTTTAGAGTTTTAATCACCACGATCTTGACACCTGCAAGTAACATTATTAGATGCTAAACATACCAAACCAAAAGCGGGAGTGAAAAATAGAGTGGTAACGTGCAACACCCCGAGTCTGGGGCAATTTTTCTCTGTTTCCACGTCGTTGCCAGGTCCAGCCATGTTTGGAACACCATATATACAACGACCTTTACTAATAAAAAATTGCATTGCATTACAGTACCGCACAGAGCCAAAGAGAAGAAAGGCATGGTAATCCGCCGTACAAACATGTGTTCCTAGCATTATCGCACTATAAGGAACATAGCATTTGGTGCTCATGCAAGCAGGAGTTTGGCCATTAAAAACCCATGTGGGGGCAGTGAGAGTAAGTAAATGTGGAGGGATGTGATGTGTAACCCAAATTTGGAGGAGCACTTGGATAAAGCACAGAATGCTATACCCAAAGTGCTGTATCCAAGGTTTGGTATATACTTTAACAAGATCTCCCTTTCACTTGACTAGCTATCTGGGGTAGGAAACTCTTATTATTATATTATAATTGCATTTATTGAGCGCGCAGCTACCCGGAGGTTTCCCGGCGCTAATTGAGCTCTGATTTAAAGATGTTTAGAATAGGTGCTTTCTTAAGTCAGGGCAAGTAAATGCAGTATTTAAAGGCAGCTCATGGCAATGCCTGCTCTGTGGTATTTTGTTTTATAGTGATTATGACTTCAGGTATAAACTTAATTTGCTTCTATAAGAACGGGCTCTCCCCGATATCTTCACTTCTGGGTAGGGTATTTTGTCGAAAGGCTTTGGTAAGCGATATATACAAACCTGAATGATTCTTACTCGAAACGGAAGCCAGTAGAGATTGTGAAACAGTAGAGTGATGTGGTGCTTGAGGCTGGTTCCGGCAACAAGATGAAATGCAATGTGAAATGTTGCCATGGAGTGTCGTCTTTGATTGAGCCAGAGCAGTTAGGAGGTGCTCACCATAGCTATAATAGTTTAGGACCATGGCTTGAACCAGTAGCATTAGGACTTGCTACACTTAAGAGGCCTTATTTTCTTAATATCTTTAGTTTATGTTTTGCACCTTTGATTACATTTTTAAAAAGATCACCCACATGGACTCTACCGTTGAGAGTGAATCACAAAGATTTCGCATTTTTACTAATATTGTTGAAATTCCTTAACGGAGTGAAGGAGGTAAATCCGTTTTGTGCCAGTGAATTAATTATCTGGAGACGGTTTGGAGGGGTTGGTACTGAGTTTGCATACTGAAATGAATTCATAATTTGATTTATTCAAGTATTTTGGTAGGAATGACTCCTCTACAGTAGAGTAGGCTCAAAAGCAAAATCAAGTACTTTCAGCATATTGGCGGAAGGCGATGACAACATCACTTAGGAGTTCACCCAGGGGCTCCATGTTGCGACTAATAGTTAAAGGATAAAACATTGTAATACCCTGTGTGGCACAGGATAAGAATGATAACAGTGCATGCCTCTATGAATTACCATCTTTTTTGATACTATGATAATAAGAAAGCCATTTCAGTAGTCCTCTTTGCCCTACATTTAGGGTATGTAGGAGCATGTAATGTTCAGTGAGGTCCAATGCTGCAGAGAGCTGCAGTAAGATGCGGCTGCAAGTCTAGCCCCTGTCTATAATTTAGTACTGGTCTTTAGTATTTGTCAGTTAATGTTTTTGAGCTGTGGCCTCGTCTACAACTGGATTTGGGGTAAACAATGTGGTTCTTTGAGGTATGTTTTTTAAGTCTCACCTACAGACAGCTTTTAGCTGTGTGATTGTGAAAGACCTCTTGTAGACCCTATCAAAGGCCATTGGTATTATGGGGTAGGGACGTACCAAATTATATAAAATGGTTGATGTTAGAAATGTGGGTCTCTAGTTGGCAGATGTAGACACCTTTGTCCAAATAGGGGCCCTTGCTTCTATTCAGGGTAAGGGGGATACACTCCTAAAATAACTCCTGCTCACCCTCTTGGTAGCTAGGCACATGTAGACAGGCTTATCTCGGAGGCAGTGTGTAAAGCATTTGTGAACACATACAGTAATTTAGTGAAAACACTACAAATGTTCACCACACCAGTTTAGAAAAATAAGTAATCTTAATCTAAACCAAAACAAGACCAAACAACAAAAATCCACAATACAGTTATCAAGACATCCTTAAAATAGGTTATTGACTCAAATAAAGCTTGTAGCAACAAATAACTCCACCTGGAGTTATAACGACGTCGGGACAGATGAAAATCTCAAAGTATTGCGTCGGGCCCAGAGTCAAACAGGACCACAAAGAACAGTACCTTGGAAATGATGAAAGCAAAGACCGTGCGCGGTGTCAGGGGGGTGATGCTTCCTTGGCCCCTGCGGCGTCAGTTCCTTACGACCCGAGTGGAGGTGATGCCACTGTTCCTTACTGCTGCGCAGGGAATGTGAGACGTCCATTCCTTACTGTGTCGGGGAGGTGACTACAAGGATGGCGGCGAGGCGGTGGTTTCTTATGAGGGTGCAATGTCGATGGATTAGTGAGTCACCTACGCTGGGGATCGGCTCTGCTTTGATGAAGCGCTGGCATCGCTGAAGTCGGGATTGCGGTGCGAGTCGGGACGGTGCGTAGTGGACGTCACAAGCAGTGTCCTCGGCTCTGGTGCAGGCAGCTGCCTCGATGACGGCTTCGGAGTGATGTGGCACAGCTTTGGCCCAGCTTTGGCCCTACGGTGCAAGTCAGGGCGTGCGTCGTGCTCTTCACGAGCGGTGCAGGTTACAGCATCACCACCACATCACTCTAATACACCACCACATCACTCAGCCCAACCACATAATCACTCAGCACCACAAAAGCACTGTCCTTGCTTGCTACCAACAAGCATTGCCATAGCAAATAGGACTCGCATCAGGAAAGTGTAAGCTATTGGCTTTGTGAATAACAATGCTATTAATTTATATATTTTCAAAGCCAACACATATTAAAAAAATGTGTCATTTACAATACCAATAGCTCACACTTTACCTAATGCGAGACCTATTGCATTGCAAATGCTTGTTGCGCAGGGAATGTGAGACGGCCGTTCCTTACTGTGTCGGGAGGTGACTTCACGGATGGCGGCGAGGCGGTGGTTCCTTATGACGGTACAATGTCGATGGATTAGTGAGTCACCTACGTTGGGGATCGGCTCCGCGTTGATGAAGCGCCGGCATCGCTGAAGTCGGGATTGCGGTGAGAGTCGGGATGGTGCTTCGTGGACGTCACAAGCTGTGTCCTCGGCTCTGGTGCAGGCAGCTGCCTCGATGATGACTTTGGAGTCGATGTGGCACAGCTTTGGGCCTACGGTGCAAGTCAGGGCGATGCGTCGTGCTCTTCACGAGCGGTGCCCACGGCTTCGGTGCAGGTTACAGCATTGCTCGCTGGCGTCGGCGTTGAAATTTCCTTCTGTAGCAGCTGAAACAGCAGTTCCAGATGCAGAGAGACAGAAGGGATGAAGTCTGTGTGTCCGTGAGACTTCAGAAGAGGAGGCAAGCTCCGTTTCACGCCCTTGGAGATCTTCCTCAAGATGACAAAGCAAACAGCAAAATCCTTTTCTACTTTCCTTGGCAGCAAGCAGCCACTGGAGGCCAACCCCAGACAGCAAACAGCACAGGGGCAGTATTCCTCCTCAGCTTCTCTGGCTCTTCTCCTTGGCAAAGCTTTTTTCTTGATTCCCAGAAGTTATCTACAAGTATGGGGTCTGGGCCCCACTTTTTATACACACAATTACTTTGTTCTCTGAAGGCAGAGAGTGTCTGTACCTTGCCAGTACCAGTTCTGTCCTCACTGGTGCAGCTTCCTGGCAGGAGGTGGAGGCAGCATTGTTGAAGGCAGACCATGGCCATTCAGGTGAAAAGGAAATATCTTTCCTTGACTCTAGATGCAGCCCAGGTCTATGCAGCCCAGGTCTATTCAGCCCAGCCCTGACTCATCAGACTTCTGGAGCCACAGCCCCTCCCCAGCTCCTGTCATCTAAAAGCCAGACATGCAATACACAAACCTAGCAGAGGCCCACTGGATAGTTAGGCAAGAAAATACCTACTTTCTAAAAGTGGTGTTTTCAAACACAGAATGTAAAAATCACCCTCCCTAAAAGATGCATTTTAACATTCTGAGTTCAAGCATACTAAACTTTATTTTTCGAACAGGTTTCTTGGGCCAGTTATGTTTATAAGATGTTATAAACAAACTCCCCATTCTGTCCTATAGGAACAGGTAGCCTTGCAATTGTGAAAAACAAATTGCCAGTAATTCACTATCAAGACATGCCACACACATCAGGGCATGTCCTACCTTTCACATACAATGCACCCTGCCCACAGGGGTACTTTGGGCCTACCTTAGGGATGACTAATATGTAGAAAAGGCATGGTTTAGGTAACTGGAAAGCGTGTGCACTTGCCAAGTCGACATGGCAGTCCCAGACTGCACACAGGCTCTGCAATGGCAGGCCAGAGTTACATTTTACAGGCTGCTTCTGTGGGTGGCACAATCAGGGCTGCAGCCCACAAAGCAGCATTTCATTTACAGGCCGTGGGCACACACAGTGCATTATACTAGGGTCTAACAAGTAAATCAAATATGCCAATCATGGAATCACTAATCCATAACAGCAATTTATAAAGGGAGCACTTGCACTTTGGCACTGAACAGTGGCAAAGTGCTCAAAGCATCTAGACCACCAAAACGGAGTCCAACACACAGCCAAAACACAGGAGGCAACAGCAAAAAAAGGAAGGGAGACCCACGTCAATGGTGCCAGGACTAACTGTTGACATAAATATGTTACAAGAAAATGCAATTTATGTGGTGTAATGCAGCACATTTTTAGATAGTATTACTCCATTATTTTGTCATTTTTAATCATTTAAACACTGTCTGGGCGAAGGTTTCATCACCTTAGTACCAGTTTAAGACACAAACACAGCAATAAGCAACAGAATGGTGACCAGTCAACCTTTGTGAAGGGTCTTCCACTGCTCAGCAATATGAGTTACTGAGTTTTTAATAACTTTTAATCCATTTGAACTAGAACCAAAATTAGGTTTTTTGTTAAAATCTGCAGGTGATGCAGAAGTTGAGAGCATATGTGACAAATGCAGCAAATCCATAAATATGCGGAAAATGCTGCATCCACAGAGTCTGCCCATTGCTTACCATTGGCTGGCTTTATTGTCACTCTCCTTTGCTTGCTTCTTAGTCGATGGCTTGCCTTCCTGTGCTTGTCCTTCCCTGGCATGTATCCGCTTTACCATCCTTTTGGTTGGCTGACTTGTATCCTTCCACTGATCGCATTTAAGGAACTCCTATTTTATTTTCATTAATACATTTAGGACAGTTTTCTTGCATCTCTCTCTCTCTCTCTCTCTCTCATGTGCTGCTACTCCCCCAAATACCCACCCCTGTTTCCCCTCATTGGTCCGCCACCCACTTATTTATTTCTCCCCCCTACTCCTCACGGTCTGTAAAATAAAACACCTTTGGGAGGGCACGACTGCTGCCATGAACTGCTGGACTGCTCAGCAATCCAAAAAACACTTTCTCAAAGCTCAGCTACTCATCAGCCCCTCAACTTCCTGTTGCTTCCCTCCTACCCCCCTATGAACTACATGCACAAAAAGAATTTTTTTTATGTTCTGATCCAGGCATTCGCCAAATAAATGGCCCCCTCCACAATCTGTAGGCACATGCATGCATTCTTGTTCAGTTGGCCTGCTCTAGAGTTCCCTAATAATTTGGCCAAATATGGTAGAATGGTTGTTGACCTCTAGTTATAATATTTATGGGGGATGCATTAATAAGTTGAGCCATGATTCATTGTGCTGTGGCCTGACTTGTTTCGGTGAGGATTGGGTCATCTGTGTAGGAGCACGCCTGTTTATCATAGGCTTTGAGAGCTCATGATCTGGTATTTGAGTTCTGTGATCAACTCTTTACTTGCTTTGAGTCCATATTTGACCCAATTATAAAGATCATTTGTGTGAATAACTTTGCCAGTCTGTTGCAGCGATCAGCAAGAGTATTCATGGCTGGCACTAAGCATAGGAAGTGTGGACAGCTGCCCAGGGCCTGCACACAGCCCACCAATTTGGTGCCCCAAAGCCGTGCCAGGCCACAGCTTCCCACATTTAGCTCCACCCACACTGTTTCCATCCAATTGAGAGTAACGAATAGTCCAGCCATGTCAACTCATTGCCCCTCTCAAAGGAAACAAAAGCAACCCCAGACTGGTATCAGTCTTATTAGGGCTCCTTAAAAATAGGACACTTTACCCCACACACTTTTACTCTGCATGCCATAACCCCGCAGTTTTACACCGTAAACTCCAGCGGTGCGTTACTTAGGGGAATGCGCTGTAATAGTTTGTAGTGTAAAGCCCTGTGTTGTAAAAGATTAAGCGCTGTAAAAAATGCGGGGTAATGGCACACAGAGTAATGCATGCAGGGTAAAGGAGGTTTCCCCTCCTTAGTGAGATGTATATTGCATCCTATGGGACAGTGAGCTACGGAGCCCACATCTTGGAATACCCATTGTTTTTAGGGGCATTGAATATGAAGGGTATATGCTTGAATTCGTCTCAGGCTTTGTAACTACTGTAGTAAGCACTCCAGGTTATTGTTTTGCTTAGAGTGCTACAGAGTAGGACTTCCCACAAGCAGCCCTGCTTTGGACCTCCTTCCAAAAACAGAGAAAGTATCAGCTTTTTCTTCTGGTTTAGGTATGTAAATACTGGACAAGTACCAACCATAGGTACCGACCCCTCTCCCCTGGCTGGTCCTTGCAGCTATAGTCCAGCACTGTGAGGCCAAATGCACTGGGCCTGTTACTGAGCAAGGTTCATGGTATCATTTGATTGCTTCTGGGTGTGTGCTTTCTATGTGTGCTGTAAACAGGGCACAAGTCGTAAAAAAAGAAGTGGGGGGACGCTGTCACCGGAAGTGACGTCACAACAGGAAGTGACGTCACGAAAGGTGGTGTTTTCGCTTTGCACCTTCAAAAGCAAATGAGTCAATATGATGCACTATCTGAGTAGCACTATCCAAAGGTATCTCGAGTGGACTGTGCAGGGTTATTAGACGTATATGTGTACTGTTATCGGGTACAATCTTAAAAGGCACATAAATCTGGAAACTATGAAAAACAGTTCACAAGAATACTCACATTTTAAAATCTTGATTATTGTAAGACGAAGTTCAATGAAAGGAAACGCAAGGAGGCAAGCACCTACCAGCTACTGAGAATTCTGGTAGTCTGTCAAAATGTATCTCTAAATCTGAAACCAAGTTACATTTCTCTACACATCAATTCTGTATAATATTACTCTGTACTTCTAGCCTGCCTTGGTTCTTGAAAAATTGTCAGTCATGCCTGCTCGCGCCTCCCCCACCCGTTAGCTCCCAAGGGTGCTGAAACTAAGTTCCTGCATTTGCTGCAAGACCATGTGTGTTTCTGATTCAGCCTGTCCACGGTTTTTGCTAATTTTATATGTTCCGTTTCTTTTCGGCTGCCTTTTCACTGAAGTAACGCTTCTCAGCCGAACAAAACCGGCCCAGCATCCGTCGAGTCTCAGGAGGTTTGTGCCAGCATCGCGCTCGAGACACATGGCGTCCTCCCCCTCATCCCTGGAGCTGCCTCGGAGCTGTGAGTTCCGATCTCGTCCCTGAGAGGCCAAAGAGTGAAGTCAAGCTGTTTGCCAGGGGAGACGGCGCCCACCCGATAAAATAAGTGGGGGGACGCCGTCCACCCGCGTGGTACCCCGACTCGAGCCCTGGCTGTAAAACTGGAAAACATCATTGTATGCGGGTGAAAAGAGATATATCTCAAAACTGTTAATTGAATCTGCATCACACCACTGTACAAAAGGAAATGTTACCAGGAACCACTTAACTGTATACTAATAATTGTCAGAACGTTTAAAGGCTGCTGAGGATGTTGATAGGAGTCTTTTATTCATGGCTCAGGGCACTCCTTGTAGCATTCAATTGTATTCTGCCATTTTACAGTCACTTAAGTGATGCCTTCAATAGAACTAAAGCTATTTTCATCCGTTTTGAAATCTTCAGTGCCACACGGTAAGCATCCTTTACAACAACTACGTTACAGTGCATGCTGTTACCCCGCATTTTTTCTCTGCAAAATCTTTTACAATGCAGGGCTTTACACCCCAAACGATTACAACACTTACCCCATTACAACACATTCCCCATTACAACACCCTGGTGGAGTTAAAATAGTAAACTGTGTTGTATTGGACAATGTTTTGTAATGGATTGCGTTGTAAAACATTTTGCGGAGTAAAAAATGTGGGCTAATGGCACACGTTGTTAAAGCGTGCAGGGTAAAGTGTCATATTCGTGCCACACACCTTATCTTGCACAGGGTATACGGAAAACCATCTTGGAATTTTAATCCAAAAGGCCCCCCTTTAGGGCATCCTACATGCTGCCACTCACGTCATGAGGGCTTGAAGAAATATGACCACATCACCCCACTGAGATGAAACTCCATAGGTTTCCCCTTGCCAATCCGCATCGACTTCAAAACCAGCTGCTTCATTTAAAAAGCCAGGAAACCTTGCCTACTTGGATGACAAGTTTACCATCTCTCCGCACACCCACAGCAAGGACACCTTTCAGGTGGATGATGGAGAGCAAAAAAGAAAGAAAAATAGACAAAATGCCTTTCCCATCTATGCACCATGGATCTGGAACAATACTACATATCCACCCCGACAGCCCCAACACACATACCATTTAGGAAACATCTGAATTCTCACCTCTTTAATGAACACTGCATCATGATGCAGTTACACTCTACAAAAAGCTACCCCTCCTGTTACACTTTGACCCTGTCTATCAGCCAGATTTGCATTGTGTAAATACCACATACACAATAATGCACTCATTTGAAAATATCTGTTAACGTTTGATTAAAGATATAAGCATGGACGTTGATTTAGCAAAATGCTAGGGGTGGTAGAAGTGACATCATACACACTTTGACCCTAATGACGTAACAAGAAGTGACATGACCTTTGACCTCGAGTCGCCCCAGAAAGTGATGTCACGTGACCTGAACCCTGATAACATTACAGTAATTCACATTGCTTACATTCCAAAAAACCTAGCACAGTTCATATAACAACACAACACAATCGTCTATTTTAGAAATGTACCTACTTTAGGGTGCTGTCTTGATTCTCTCTGTAATACATCTAAAATATATATGTTTCTTTAAAAAGGATATAATACCAGAAAAAAGGCTACATTGCTTTTACAACTAACTGTCACGATTAAGTTGTTTCTTTAGTGTATACTTCAAGAGAAATGTATTGATAAATCATAGGAAGAGGAAACAAAAAGATTTTTTTTAAAACAGTAGTAGTTATGTCTACAAGTATTTATTATTATAGACCATGTATTTCTTATGCTATATGTTATTCCTTAATACTAATGCATTAAGATTTATGATCATTTGCAAGGCATTGACACTAATTAAATATGGCAGCAGCTTGTTTAAAAATGTGTTTCTTTTTTAGATTTATCTATTCAGAGGATTGTTTGAAAAAGTGTTTATTTGAGTTCATTGTTTCAGTTAATCAGAGGAGTGTACATTGTGCTGCCTAATTTATCTGACAAAACCTAAAGCATGATGTCCGTACCCCTTGTGGAAGATGCAGAAAGTACGGAAGCATGTGCAAAGCGAGTGAGCCTGTCCTTTACTAGGAAGGGTTTGAGGAGGTACTCCACCTGAATTGTTGTGTTTTTTTATATAGTCGAATAGTTCATTTTACACCACAGTTTTCACATAAATTTGCTCAAAAGCTATTGGCTTTGAAAGGGCATTTATTAAGTAATAAAGTGTTTTCGTTGTGTGGGAAGCCCATGCAAAACATGCAACAGGTGTCCCTTGATGTCAACAATTACCGGGGCCAGCATTGTGTCATAGGGCATTCCGATATGTCATGGGTTGACCACTGGCAAGCTCAAAATGGCATCCATGGAGATAGGTTTTGGAGAGACCTAGTTTAAACTTGTCCACCCACTGTAATTAATATAATGTATTTCCACTTAATAGAACTTCAAAATATATGTATTTATTTTATGATTGTTTTATTGGCTTAGTGATATCTGCCCAAGGGAAGTTGTTTTTTGTAGACTTACTTTAACGATGATAGAGGACTAATAGTCAATCAGGGGCACTTATTGTGATGTAATTTCCTGTGATGGCATGTTGTATGCAAAGTGTGGTGCCTCGCACTTTCCGATACTGCCTAAGGCCCTAAAAATTCTAGAACATTCCCAGAAAGTATACAAGTGTGCATGCCAATTTCACATTGCATTATTTCCTATCAGTACAAATAGCACCCTAAGACGCACTACTTGGAACCATTTTTACTACATTTTCTCCAGAGAAATCCCTTGACTACCACAAACCCCACGGTACATCTACTACTCGCCCAATCACTGTGTGGTCCCCCCTAATATACTTCCCCAGCTACCACTGTTCATGGTCGCCATTTATGGGGACTCTTGATGAATGGCTAGCCCCCAGAGCACAAACACCTGTCCTGTTAAAGTATTTTCTTCCTTGAAAGAACCAGAGCACACTGCCACAGTATATATGCTTACAATGGGGTATCCCTGCACTACCCGGTTCAATGGCACCTATTTTATCCACTGTGGACTTGGATGTACGTTGTTACAACGCATGCTTTTACTACGCATGCCTTTACAACGCAGGTTTTTCAACGCAAGTCGTTACAACGACTTACGTTGGGGGTTGCTGGATAGTGAATAGTTTAATTTACTATTCCAACTCCAGTCCCCGTGGATAGTAGGGAAGGTGAAGGATAGTAAATTAAACTATTACCTATCCTAGAGCTCAATTCGTTGTAATGACTTGCGTTGAAAAACCTGCATTGTAAAGGCACTGCGTGGTAAAAGTTGCGTCGTAAAGGATGTTTCCCGTGGACTTGATTACGAATTGCACGGTACTGGCCAGGGAGAAACTCCGCACCATAAACACTTGGGCAGATTTAATAAGGTTTGGCATGGGGTTGTGTCACTTTCATGGTTCAGCCCCGATGCAAAAATCCTTTTATGCATGTAATTAGCAACGCAAAGTCACTTTACGTGACTTTGCATGGTTTAGGAAATACAAAGTACTGCATGTTACCGCATAGTGCTGCCTTGCATTATTTTGCATCAGGGAGGCTTTCCTCTGGTAGGGCATGTGCGTTCCCATGCATCCACCCATAGGTTTTGATACAATCCCTCATTTACTAAGGCGAGTAAACCCTAAGATTGGGCCAAAAAGCTACACCTCCTTGAAGCAGCTGTAACGAGGAGAAATATCTTTATTTCTCCTTGTTACTTCCTCTTTCCATGTGTGTTGCATTCTGCAGCACATATAGAAAGAGGACATTGCTTTGAAGGATTGTTTTTGTGCAGGAAAGTATCCCTGTCTGTAACGCAGACACCCTTGCACCATGGATGGCTGGCTGTGTTGGCGCCAGGCAGCACACAGTGCACCAGCGCCTGGAGACAGCAGAAATGCTCCCTATTTTAGTAGATATGGTGCATTTCTGCTGTCACTTTTTCATTCAACACAGCAACTTTACTTTCTGCCCTGCGTTGCGTGAAATGCAAGTAAATATGTCACTGAGGCTGTGCAGTGCCACCCTGCCAGTAGTGTGCAATTATAAAATAATCCCCATGAAATGAGGAATAATTTGCTGAGTTTTTTCAGGAGAAATTCCACATGGCATTCCAAATTCTACAGGTATCAACTCTCCCATTTGACACCTGTTCTGATTATGAATGAGGTAAATAGGAGGTGAGAAACCGGTGCAGGGCGGGTGGCTGAAGGAAGAGGAGGTTATGGCCTGTCACAAGGGAGAATTGCATATTCTTCCTTTGCTGTAGGACAGGGTGAGGAGGAGGCCTGGAACGAGGCCGTACTGCTCTTAAAGCACAAGCCTAAATCTAATTTAGCTGTCAGATTTTCCTGCCGGAAAAATCTTGTTCAGTGGTCGGCCTTCTTGCTTTCAGCGAACCTTGAAAATATTTGTCATGACAATCATGCAATAAACATAATAGAGTATGATAAGGGGTCATCAAAATTCAAGAAAGCGTGGGGCATATTACCAAGGCAGGCGAAATGAAATTATCGCTGCTTTTGCGGCCGTTTTCGGCCGCAAAGCGGCGATAATTTCATCGTCCTATTAGCAAGCTGTCGCTAACATCAGTTAGCGACAGCTTTTAGGTGATAGCGATTAGTTTGAAATTATATCACTTTGGAGATAAACGTTATCTCTGCGATAAAATCTGGCGATGCGGGGCGATACATTTTTTTTCGCTAAGCTTATTTAGCGATAAATATCGCTACTTGTTGATAATATGCCCCTGTATTCTTTAACACCCAAAAGCGTTTTACCTTGGTACATCAGATTTCTTTTTCAGTATTTAATAAAAGTACGTTTTTAAACATGACTCGAGAACCATTCCTGCACCTCCCTGATGACAATTCTATTAGTGAAGTAAGAAGCCAGTCAGCTATCTTGTGTTCCCTGTTTGTGGCCTAGATTCTGGATTAAGCAACATTGTAGGCTACTAAATTAAACATGGTAGTGGTTTTGGTACAGCACATATCCTGAAATCGCATATTTGAATGTGCTCTCAAATGTGATACTGAACAAAAAGGATGTTGTGAAACGTAGTATTTGCCTAGGATCACACAGTTTGTTCAAGGAAGGAAGGCGGGATTGGTCCCAGGTTTTCCAGTTTCACACTTGTACAATTTAGCCACTAGATATACATCTCTTTCTGACATCAAATATAATGTTTAGTTTTTAATTTTTGAGGGATTAGATAAGAGCATGGGCGACAGGCAGAGTTCACATTTTATTATGGGCAGTTTTACATTGCACGAACCTCGCCCAAAGAACACAAAAGTGAATGTTTTTCGGCACAAGATTTGAGCTATTCACAAGATACTAAGCCGACACCGGGATTCAAGCCTGTATCCTGTAATCGTGGTTCGGCAGTTTGTAGTAGTTTCTCAATAGCATGCTGTTCTTACATTCTCTGAGTCCTATGATGTCACTGTCATGAATGGAATGCTATGATTTGAATCCAGGAGGATGTCAGTTCCTGGAAGCTGTAGAGATGAACAGTTAATAAGGTATGTGCTCTTACACTTACCTTGTCTGGTGTAATCACTACAGTTCCAGCCACTATACCAGATCCACTCCAATGAAAGCTGTGTTCGTTTTGAGCTCGAGTTTCCACGAGGTCCTCGAGCTGAGCCAGAGGCAGGCATCTGGCTTGAAGTTTCAGAGGCTCCCCCACATGTGGCAGGGACTGCGAGACAAAAGTTGGAGCTCGTTTTTAGGTCGAGGGACCTAGCTCTCACAGCGAAGCAGTGAGGGCGGAGTCCCGAAGAATTAATGATTTGGAGTTAGGGGGTTTGAACCCGCCTCTCTCCTCCATTCTCCTCCATTGGCTGGCTTCCTAAACGGAGGCCAGCCATTGGAGGAGAAGGGAGTCACTCCAATGAAGCCCCGTCTCTTTCGGATTCGGGGGCGTGTTTTTGGCGTTCTTTCGCCCTGTGACATCACCCGTCACTCAGAAGCCAAAACACGCCCCCGAATCCGAAATTCTCGGACATTTGCGGCCACCATTGCTCCCCGACCACCTGACGCGACAGACATGCACAAGGCACACGTTTCACCAGCCAGCAGTCCCTGCAATGCCCAGCAACCTCCGCAGTGCAGCCCAGCTCCACCAGCATCAGACCCCTGCTCCACGGCACCCAACACTCATCTCAAGTGGGCGTCACAGCACAGGGAGGCTCCGGCAGGTTCCTCGCTTCCCCAGTTCTTCCTCTTGATCTCGCGGCCAGGCCCGGCTCTGTGCTGCTGCTGTGGAGGGGGCTGGCTGCCGCCGCGCAGGCCATGTGTGCAGTGTGCCGGATAAAGGCTATTTGAAATAGCGGTGGCGCAGATGGGAAAGGCGCTCTTGAAATGGGATCTTCTGCGCTGCTGCCAGAGCCCTAACACAAAGGAAACGTTTTTCATTTCCCTTCTCGAGCCCGTCATGCAGCGGGTCTCTGGCAGCTCTCGAGTTTCACTTGCCGGAGTGTCAGTGGTAGACATTCGCTAATGGAGACGCTCGCTTGTCACTGCTGAGCCGTGGCCGCATTAATAGAACATGCAGTGTAATTTGGTGGTGAGTTAGTGTGTCATGACATTGTAAAGAACAAAAGGGGTAGAACTTATTAAAAGCAAATGGCACATTGTCTGCTCGGTTAGTTCTTCTGTCTCCATAACCCCAGCTTTATTTTCCTGATCAAGTATTTTTCCTGCTTCTTCGCTTGCTTATAAATATTGCATAGTCATGGGAAGAGGCAGACGTGAAGTTTCTCTTGGACATTTACTACCGAGGGCTCTGGGGCCTTGGAGGTGTCGGGGTGTAGAAAGACCTCACAGGAGACTACCTCAATTCACCTGGGTGTGCTATTACGTACTTCCTTATTCTAGGCACCCGTTCACCCTGCTCTCCACTTCCTCCTTTGCCACTGCCCCCTGGGGTCGCCTTGCAGCGGGCATGTCCGCACCGGGCAGCGGTGACGAGGTTGCTTCAGCCGCTGGCGGGTCCCCGGCGCCCCCAGAGCGCCACGAGTACCTCTTCAAGGTGCTGGTGATCGGACATACTTGTGAACTACAAGAATTACCCTGCTGAGAAGCATGAAGAAGACGTTGTAAATCTGGACAAAATGATGCCGGCGGAGAGCAAATCCCAGTGCTGCTGATGTTGACATGCCTATTTAAGCATGCACCCAAACACGCTGCTCTACAGCTGGACTTGTATGTGCCTTTAACAGTCATACTGCTGCTGTGATGCCTGACCATGATAAGACACGAAGCCAGAAGTCGGAGGGTTTTTCTTTTTTTTTACTTTGTTACTGAAGTTTGCATGTATTTTGGTATAGCGGATACATTTTTAACTGTTGTCACTACATTACTAACTGCTTGAGGATAGTCATCCACCTATTTTTGGGAATCAAATACTTGCTGTACATATACCAGGTTATTTTTCATCATATGATGGTGATAGGACAGAATGGGGGTTTATCCATAACCAAAATTATCTTATATTGGAGAAGATTTATTCTGTGTTCGCTTTTGTATCCAGATATGCAAGTCCAGTTCAATGAAACCTGTTTACATTAGTTTTTCAAAGACTGATCTGAGTAACAATTCTGGTTCATATGTGCCGTTTTGAATTTGTCCTTTTATATGCCGCTGGTTTGACCAACGCTGCCTAAAGGGGTGGATCCTTTTAAAGTGAAAGCCTAGAGGGCTGTTTTGCATTGGTCACTTGGAGCTTCGAGCAGAGCGAGATGAAGGCCTGTGATCTGTAAATGTCAGACATCTTGTTC
Organism: Lissotriton helveticus; assembly: GCF_964261635.1. Classification (NCBI taxonomy): domain Eukaryota; kingdom Metazoa; phylum Chordata; class Amphibia; order Caudata; family Salamandridae; genus Lissotriton; species Lissotriton helveticus. The sequence goes on along the minus strand of NC_136067.1, from coordinate 488,988,414 downwards.
GTAATAAATTGCCCTATCATGATTAGTAGCACCAGATTATGTAACAGATGACCACTTCATGCAATGTTGCGCTACCTCATGCTAGCTTGACTGCCTGCCTCCAGACATCGTGACTCCATGGTTCTCCATCAAAAGGGTTTGCTGCGGTGCTGGTGAAACTACAGGGTTTCTTTGGTTTTCAACCTTGTGCGAATCCGCAATCTTCATTCGTGGTGAAGTTAATCCATAAAAATGCATGTGCCTGTTTCCTCTTCAGTATTCTTTTGCAGCAATGTCTTAATAAAAATATCTTGGGAAGTAAAAAAAAAATATATATATTGCATAGTCATTTTAGCACGCAAACCCGGGCATGGGACTAACAAGTTGGAAAGAAAAGTACGGTCAAATGTTACAGATCGGACTAAATACATGCCCCTGGTCTCCCTCTCTCATTCCTTTTTAGCCCTCCCTCTTTCCAGGTCTCTCGCCCTCCCTCCGTGCGATAATTCTCGTCCCACCAATACCCCCCCCCAACCCCACCCCACCACACTGCGCGGAGTTGATCGCATCTGCACTCCCTGGTTAGCTCACACATGACACCCCAGTAATCCTCAATAGAGCTCCGGAGGGCGCGAAACAGACCGGGGCGGGAAAAATAACAGTGCAGAGGACTGCGGAGGAGGAATGCGGGGTATCCCAAGGGACTTCGGGATTCAGTGTCATCACTGCACGGGATGTAGAGCATCCCAAGGGATGCCTGTTCTTTCGTCTCAACGCACAGGATACACAGCGTCTCGAGGCAGGTCTATCTTTGCGTCTCACTGCACCACTGCATGGGATACAGAGTCTTTCAAAGCATGTCTATCCTTGAGTCTCACTGCACAGAGTGGACAGAATCACTGCATCACTACGCGGGATACAAAAACGTCTGTTCTTGCGTCTCACTTCACGGGATACAGAGCATTTCAAGGCAGGGGTACCTTTGCGCCTCACTGCGAAGGATACGGAGCCTCTCGGGGCATGTCCATCCTCGAGTTTCACTGCACGGACCACACAGCCTCAGAACATCACTGCTCACGGGTATTTTGCACCTTCTCGCCTGCAATGGCTGGGCCACTTACTACCTGGGTATTCAGAGTTTCTGGAAACGGGATTCCACGCCTCTAAGGTGTGGATAATTAAAGCTGCTCCTTTTACCGTGTCAGGCCTCAGAAGATCTACTACGCAGCACATGGAGGCAGCACCTTTTACCACAACCTCCACCTCCACTGAACAGGTGGCGCGCAATTTCACCCATGAGCGAGCTCTCGAGAAGTGGAGCAGATATTTCTGAGGCATGCTGGTTGGACAGGGTGACATATCACGATGCCAGAGCCCACCAGGCTTCCGGAAGCTCTGGCCCACGTAAGCCTCGCGGACCACGGCTAGCATTTGGTCATCTACATAAAAGAACATGGCCAAAAAACAGCAAACAAAATATGAGCAAACATGAAATTGTACTAAAACCTAAAAAAATACTTGCCGTGCCAAAAAACGCAATTTCTATTTCGAAAATATCGTCTTAGTATGTATCCGGGAAAAAACACTGGCATTTGAATCTACATTATGTAATCTCGTACTCACTGATTTCTCATCTTTTCCCTTATATGTGTCTGACACTATTACTTATGGAGGCGAGCTAGTGCAACATATGAGGTGCAAAGGAGAGCTCCTGTAACAGTACAGAGGTGGTCTGGTGTAACGTTCCAAGCCCAGTGATGAGCTGATGTATCTTATCAAGTACAGAATTCGTGCTACTTGTCAAGGTACAGAGAAGTGCAACACACCAGCCACGGAGGTGATTTACTGTGCTACATGTTAGCATACACAAGTGAACGTGTATTATCTATTGAGGAAGGGAGCTGAACCGATGCAACTTTCTAAAGCACCGAGGTGAGCTAGTATTATACAGCAATGTACACACGTTACATAGCATTACATATTCAAGAACAGTAATTGGGTTCTATTAATAAACAAGGTACACAGATGAGCTGGTATTAAATAATAAAACATAGCGAGGAGCCAATGATGTAAATCACGATATAAAAGTAATTGAACGAAGCATATCAAAGTATAGTGGTAAACTGGTGCTACATATCTGGATATAGAAGTGAACTAATTATGCATATCAACATACAGTGAGGACTGGTGCTAAACTGTGGCATAATAATTTAGCAAGATATGCTGGTGCAACATATCAAGGCATAGAGGGGAGCTGAGAATGCGTTTTGAAGAATGAAGGTGAGATGTCCTACGTATCAATGTACAGAGATGAACTGGGATTACATTTCAATAAATGAAGGTGAGCTGTCCTACGTATCAATGTACAGAGATGAACTGGGATTACATTTCAATAAATGAAGGTGAGCTGTCCTACGTATCAATGTACAGAGATGGACTGGGATTACATATCAATAAATGAAGGTGAACTATGCTGTATATCAATGTGTGGAGGTGAACTGGTATTACCTATCAGTAAATGAAGGTGAGCTGTTCCACATAACAATGTGCAGCGATGACCTGAGATTACTTATCAATGAATGAAGGTGAGCTGTGATACATATCAATGTGTGGAGGTGAGATGAGATTATATATCAATGAATAACGGTGACATGCAACATATAGTATGTGTCAATATCTGGGAGGCTGTCCCCCTGGCTGTGCTTGGTCTCCTGCCCTCTGGCTGTGCTTGGTCTCCTGCCCTCTGGCTGTGCTTGCTCTCCTGCCCCCTGGCTGTGCTTGCTCTCCTGCCCCCTGGCTGTGCTTGCTCTCCTGCCCCTGGCTGTGCTTGCTCCCCTGCCCCCTGGCTGTGCTTGCTCCCCTGCCCCCTGGCTGTGCTTGCTCTCCTACCCCCTGGCTGTGCTTGCTCTCCTGCCCCCTGGCTGTGCTTGCTCCCATGCCCCCTGGCTGTGCTTGCTCCGCTGCCCCCTGGCTGTGCTTGCTCTCCTGCCCCCTAGCTGTGCTTGCTCTCCTGCCCCCTGGTGTGTGTGTGTGGCTGGGTGTGTGTGGCTCTGTGTGGATAGCTTTTTTTGTAGGTGGCTCTATGTGTGGGTGGCTCTGTCTGTGTGAGGGTGGCTCTGTGTAGGTGGCTCTATGTGGGTGGCTCTGTGTGGGTGGCTCTGTATGTGTGTGTGGGTGGCTTTGTGTGTGTGGCTCTGTGTGGGTGTAAATGCAATAGGTCATGCATTTGCGAGCGATTAAGCTATTGGCATTGTAAATGACAATGCCATTTATTTAACGATTAAGCTATTGGCATTATAAATGACAATGCCATTTATTTATGATTTAAAAAAATAAAAAAAGTCATGAGCAATGCCAATAGCTCTACCTTTAATAATGCCGAGACCATTGCATTGTAAATGCTTGTTTATCCGCTGCATCTGAAATCAGGTAACCTGCCCGTTAGCGGGGGCCTGCACATTAGAATGGCCAGTCGAAGCCGAAGGAATAGTATAAGATTTCACCATTCCAGCGGCTGGGTGCCATGTCTGCCTGGGTCGCAGCTGTCAACAGTGCAGCAGTTTCAGTGACGCAGGGGCACATGTGTGAGGGGCCCACTTTGATCTGTGTTTTTACTGCCAAAACCAGGGGATGGAAGCCCAGTTTCCTTACTTGCATCAGCCCCCCTCCAAGCCCCCTCGCTTTTGCTAACAACTGTCAGATGCTGTTCAGTACTGAAGAAAGGCAACCCGCATACAGTTTTTTGTTTTTTTGGTTCAGATGGACTTTGCTCTCATTTTGTACTTAATCTAAAATAAACATTTACACATTCCCTCCCTATTCAATGCTCTAATTATATCCGTAGTGTCAGTTTTTGATCATTGAACAGCAGATGGTGTTGTGCCATTTAAAACACATTGGCAAAGATCGACACAGCAGACGTTAAAACTGTTGGGAATCAATGGTGAACACAGATCATACAAAATCACAGACTTCAGCTACCACGTAGCAGTCGGAGTTGACATAAGGAAAACCGGGAATGAAACAAGACAAGCAAGTGAAAAATTGAAATGTGCAGAGATGACAGCAGCAGCTGTAAAGTTCTAGAGGGGTGCCTGAAGTAAGAAAGCACACACGCTTAAAAATCTCGAGTTATCACCGTTTGAAAGGCGCCACACCGACCAACAAAATTCAGGATCTGAAGGCAATAGCCTGTCAAATGTATTTTATTTATTTGAAAGGTTTTATATAGTGCTGGCTAGACCCGGAGGAATCAGAGCGCTTTACATGAGTATCAGACCATAGTTGCAGGTTAAATCGTTATAAAGGTTAAACAGTTGTTAGAGCATGGCAACATAGTTACATGTGTAAGGTTGAGATAGACAAGAAGGACATTTACGTAAGGGAAAAAGCAGGCAAGGGGAGAGATTCAGGGGAGGGGGTGGGAGCAGGGGAAGTAGAGAGAGAATGAAGGAGGGAAAGAGGAGGGGAGGGTGAGAGACAGCATGGAAAGAGGAGGGGGAGGGTGACGGGGACACAAACCGGTAGACGAGTCAAAGCTGCGTCGAAAGTCCAGTAAGCTGTGATCCCAGGGGAAGTGGTATCATTTCCCATCTCTGTTTGCGAGAGGTTTCCTTTACGCAGTGGACTCTCTCAGAGGGGTCTCTGAGACTCCAAGGCCTACATACTGGATCCTTCCCCAAAAAGGGGAGAGGGAGTGCTTTGGCAAAGGGGTGCCATACCATACCTCAGCTATGAGGGGCTCCCTTGGCGCTGTGGACTCTCTCAGCGGGTTCGCTGAGACTCCTGAGTATAAATATTGGATCTTGAAGGAGTGCTTAGTCAAAGGGCACAAAGGACAGGGGGCTAGGCAGTGTAGCAGGCAAGGGGAGAGGGGATAGGAGCAAAGGAAGTAGACAAAGAAAAGAGTACTAAATGGGAACAAACACCATCGGTATTGGGGAACATACTGTTTTCTCTCTGTGGCCATGAGTTTGCCCCATCTCTGAGGTAAAAGCCTAGCACAGGCCATTCCAGAAGCTTTGCCATCCAGGACATGAAGCACATAGTTTGTAATTCAAATAATTTTTCTCAATTCACAGACGTTTATAGTACGCTGCACATCAGCAATCCAGATGTTTTCATATTAAGTTCTTGGGTGCAGAGGATGATGCTCAGAACTAATAGTGTTTAACCCAGTCATCATCAGTCATCAATTTCTCCATATCCTGGCACTTGCCCGCCGTAGAATGAGATTCATCCTCCACAGCTGATATGCGTTGCTCTGCTGCTGAGAGCCTCTCCCCCTGCTTACCCAACCCGGCTGCCATTTTGTCCATCGAGGGATAGGTTGGCTATTTTTCCATCAATGGCTTGTAGGCTCTGTTGCATAGCCTGTAACGTGACCTCCAGCGTGGAGGATTGTAGCTGAGCCTGCTCTAACTCCGTGTCAGAATGGGTGCCCTCAGGTCGACACGAGCAAAGCGATTCAAACGATAACTTAGGATGTTGCTTATCAGTCTTGCCCATGATGTTGTGTATGGAGGTAAGTGTAGAACAGGAAATGGCCCAGACAATCAGCACAGCAGTTGTGTACTTGTCCTCTTAATTCACTGGTCTACTGGTCGTCCTCCCAGTAGAGAGAGTGCAGGGCCCAACCTGCTGCCCGGCTAAACGCACTCCTTCACCCTACCTCTTCTTTTATAAGGACCGCCGTCTGCTATTCTGTATTGTGCTCCTCAGCAGGCCCAATTCAGTGCCACCGATATTGCTATGCCTGCCTTCAGAGAGTATCCAGCGTTTTCAGACAGTATTAATGAGCAGTGCACCTGCAGACCACCGTGCAGCTATAACAAGTGTACCATATATTTGTACAAGGAGCAGGCCTTCAATCCCCCCCCCCCCCGGTTCACCTTTCAGTCCACTCTCATGTTACAGCTCTGCCTTGCACTCCGCAGTGATCTCTGAGGGCCTCTCACACAGCTGTGCTGCTCCCCGCTGTATCGATCTCCCAGCACACTTGGGGCACAAGGGACAGCCACGTACTCGCTCTCCCCATCCTCTGAAAGAAATCAGGCCGCTTTCATGCTCTGTCCGCCGCCTGCGGCCCCCCAGCACGCACAGCCTTACGATGAAGGCACCCAGCTGCCGGAGATCTGCCTAAAAGCGACCAGGCAAGTGTTGTCACTCAGCTCCGCTCCTGGCGCCATGTAGACCCGCGGCACGGCAGTCCGCGAGACACAGAGCAGCTATGATTGGGAGGGAGGGGTGAGGGGGGGTGAGCAGACACCAGACAAATTGAAAGTGTGCAAAAGGCCGCTTTTATTGAAACAGGTGCATATTTACAACAATACCAACCTGGCAACCGCCTCACAAAACTAGTGCTCACTAAATAAGATGTTACCTTACAACCCCAAACGTCAGGCCCGCCCCTACCACGTCACAAACCCCGCCCCCACCCAGCACAACATAATTACAATTCAAACAATACCAAAACCTGATAATCATTTAAATATCATCCCAACCCACGGCAAAACATCACATTGCAAAACTTACCCACCAACAACTTACATTACCCAAAACCTTGTAACCACCCCACGAAACAACTATTTAAACTTTTCCAGCCATAGCCCAACTTTAGCAAAAACCCAACAAGCTTCATGTCCCTGCTGACCAAGAACGCCCAATTTCCGCACGGCACCTGTTCCAAGCGACAATGAACAACATGTTTTGTTACCCCATATCCACCTGTTCCGACAAAAGACCCTAAAATTATGGAAGATAAAACAAATAAATAATGAAAATAAATAAATAAATGAATAAATAAAAGACCCGGGGAAAGTAAGAGAAAAACCTAACTGAGAATAGGGAGGGAGGGAGGGAAAATTTCCAATATAACTAATGAGCTCCCGGCCACCAGGTCATTCAACCTAAAATGGTGGCCGGGAGGAGGGGCCAGAGGGATATATAGCTGGGCTCCCCCAGTAGGAACCGAGGGAGCCCAAAACCAGCCCAAAACCAGCCCAAGGCCGGTGCCCTGATGCAAACCCCCCCCCACTAGCCCCTCCCAATCAGCCCGGGGGTGGGGACCTCCCTGCGGTCGGCTGCCCCCCCCCCAAGCCCCCCTGCTCCCGGTCTGAACATCTGCACTTCTCTTGTGCGGATTGTGGTCACAGGCTCACCCGGTCTCCCCCGCACCAAGGGAAAGCAGGGTGGACCGGCTCTCCATCCTGACTCACACAGCCCAACAATGCACACACTGCCAGCAATGCACACAAGCAATGCATACAATGCCATCAACGCACACAAATAATATAAAGAGAGGACAAACTAAACTCAAAATATGCACAGTAGCTCGAGAAATTGTGTAGACTTACACTGCTTCCTTTAAAGTCAATCTTCCTTCCCACACAGTGTCCTCCAATAACGAAAGACCTTTTGATCCAATTGGAAACCCTTGTACAACTGGATTTCTTGTTCACTTACCTTCCAGCCAACAGGTAGCTCAGGAACCATCAATAACATTTTGAAAAAAGAGACAAATACGTCTCATCAACTGCCATCCTACTTGTGGGAACATTGCTTTGTTTTAACAAGCATTTTCAATGCAATAGGTTTCGCATTTGCAAGAGTGTAAGCTATTGGCATTGTAAATGACAATGCCTTTTATTTATCTTTTTAAAAGCAACACATATATAAAAAGCATTGTCATTTCTAATACCAGTAGCCCAAACTCTTGCAAATGTGAGACAACTTTAATGGTGGCCGCTCCGCTTTCTTTAGACGCTGTTCGCTGTATTCAGGTTACAGTGAGCAGCGTCTAAAAAAAAAGGCAAGTGAAAGCGCAGTATAGGGCGCTTTTACCCAAAAAGATAAATTTAAGAAAGAAAGGGTCTGTAGTGCGGCCACTAAAGTGGAAGGTGACCGCACTGTAAATTAAATAAATAAGTGTGGCCGCTAAAGTGAAAGCGGACCGCGCTATGAATTAAATAAATAAGCACTATAATTTTAGGGGACAGCGCTGTAAATTAAATAAATACATTACTAATAACAATATCAAAGCATGCGGCATGCTGCGACGTCGTGGGTGGAATAGGGGAAGATCATTAAAGAAAATAGTGTTAATCAACTACACAAGGTGTAACTGCAACAAATGATGATGGAACTGCAACAAATGATAGACGGAATGCTAAATGATTCAAACATTCTCCCCCAGTCAAGAGATCTAGGTTAAATCCATCGTACGTTTGCCCATTACGCCACCCCAGCTTGGACCCAGCCATATACAAATCAGTCTTGACCATGTGCGTCATGGGAACAGTCCAGCCCAAACTGCCAAACCAGGTCCTCCCTGGACCAGAAACAAGCATTCTGGGACCGGTTTCGGGATATGTCACCCTTCATCAGCCAGGCTAGCTTGAATCCAGTGGCACAGTGAGCAAGGGACACAAGGAAGTCAAGAAGGCTGACGAACTTCTTGACATTGAAAAGTAGGTTTTGCATATTTGTTTAGAAAATTTGTGATTTGGGATCTAAAGCAGTGCGTTTTAAAGAAAGTGAAAAAGGATGACTTTATGCTGTGTCCAATCTATGCTTAAAACAAACTACATACTACCAAGCTTCAAATGATAATTGTGTGAAGTCCTTCCAGTTCTTTATTTGCTGAAAAACAACTGCCAACAATGGATGTATTATTTGTATATGTAATGAAACATCTTTCCAGTCGCCAGATAAACTATCCAAGAAAACATTAATAATAGAATAAGGTACAGTTGACTTGAAAACAGAAATGGTTTGATTCCATATTTGAGCCCAGAAATTATGAACGAAAGGACATGTGGATAAGTGTTTTATGTCTGCATGTTGTGAATGACATGACCAACAGGTGTCAGGAAGATCCAGGTACATATAATGTAGAGTAGCAGGAGTTGTTAAAAGTCTGTTATAGATATAAAAGAGTGTTTGTGTAATGTTGGCTGCCCAAGAAGATTTCCGCAGTTTTGCCGATATTTGTCTCTATGTGGTGAGAACAAGGTACTCCCAAGTCTATTTTCCCCGGCTAATTAAGTGTCTGTCTTATCTCTGTCAATGGGAGTGTGTTGTAAAAGGTGATAAATAGTAGATGCTGTTGGAGCTGTAAGTAGATTACCCAGTCTAGTAGTGGAGACTGTGGAACGCAGGACTGAAACTGATTATATGAGTCCGATATAGTAGTTTGTAATATTTTAAATTTATTTTGAAAAGAAGATGGAAGATTAAAAAGGTGTGATGCTTGAGGAAATGAATTATTAACAAACAACTAACTAACCCATATTAGAATCTTTTACTCTATGTTTTCCAATAAATGGTTTTGTGCAATAGTAGGGTGTTATGCCAGATTGTGGACTTAAGGAAAGAGTTAAAGCTGGTAAGCTTATATGAAAATAAAGGCTCTAATGGTTCACAAAGAGGTTTAAAGATGGGAGTAAAGATACTCTGAGGTTTTCTGGAAAATGCCAAATATTTATGAAAGGTAAAAGGGGATAGAAGGGGGGAGGAGCCAAGATGGCGACCTGGATGGCTGCGTAAACGCTCGGCTCCGTGAGCCTTCTCACCCCGCGCATACATCCTGGCAACTATCCTGGGCCGTAACGGGATATTTATGTAGGCGAAGGATAATCTTCACTTACCGTTTGCTCCTGAGGCTTCTGCTTGCTGCAGGCCTGTTGGAATGTCCCCGAATGTTTTGCGGCCTTCACGGAGCTGGGACCGGGGCCTCGAGTGCGAAGAGTGGCCGGCCGCGACTGCAACAACAGCGGCCTCTGGTGATGGTGAGGAGTCGGCCGGAGGGAACTGACGACCTGCTGGCCGATGGCGACAGTGCCGACCCAGCCCAACTTGCGGAGAACCATGTCGGGAGTGCGATACAGCGGGGTCGAGGGGAGTGCATGATACTTGGCCCCCACTCCGGTGTTGTATCCGGGCACTCTAAGTCAGCGTGAGGCCCCCAGGGAGCGGCGGAGTTTTTAGCCTTTTGGTGACTCTCCGCTGAGAAACCTGCCTTGACTTTTGAGATTCCCGTTGTGAATCCTGTCCCTCCCTGGTGTGGGGCCCGGTCCCGAAGTGAGGTGGAGAAAGACGAGGCCGGATCAGCTAAGATGGCGGATAGCACCCTCTTACGCACACCTCATCCGGGCAGAGAATCCGTTGTCTGGGAGAGTCCTGGGGTCTGGCGCCACGAGAATGAGCCCACGTCCAGAGATATATTGGCTGCGTTAACAACCCTGTATATGACCCTGAGCCGGGACGCCTGGGATCTGGGAAGAAGGATGGCCGCCATTGTTGTCCCGCCGCTCCACATGGGCATGGTTCAATCTCAAGGAAGCTCTGAGGTGCCCGCCTCTGCGTCAGTTACAAACGTCCCAGCTGCGCCTACGTTCGTGGAAATGCCGATGGACCCGGTCCGTGATACCGCTTTGGATTGCCCTGTTGTATGTGTAAGTGACTCGTCGGGGCCCTTATCTGTACGGCGGCTGAAAAAACAACATCGATCCATAGTTTGGGCTGCCCCGGCGGCGTTTCAACGATTACTGGATTGTGTGACTCTCTCTTCCTGGCTGGTGAGACTGTATTCGGGCTGGGGGATGTTTCCGGAATCGCTACTGACACAGACGGATTTCCGCCATACGTATTCGGCTGGGTTTTGGGGGCTACAGTCCCATGGAGTAATGGCGCTGCCCGGTCCGCCCGAATCGATTGGACCCTCCGCACTGCTCTGTATGCCGCTTGATGACTGGCTGCGTGTGGGTACTATTGATAGAAAAGGCCAGGGGTGATACCGTCTGGGACATGGAGGAATGCATTGTTGGCTGACGGTGTTTAGGGGGACACTCAACGGGGATGTTGTTTATTGAATTGATAATTATTGCCTACTGTGGCTATTCTGACCTTGCTTTTATGATGCTTATAGTGCGCGATGGGTGAGGGGGGGGCCGGGTGGTTTGATCGAGGGCCCTTCTCCACATCTTTTCCTTCTTTTTCCCTTTTTCTATTATTCTATATTTCGGGTTCTCCTTTAGGGCGATAGGCACGCTGCTGGGGGGGGGGGGTAGGCCGTAGCCTTCTGCAGGGGTGCAGGGTGGGGGGTAGGGGGAAGGGGGCTGTTTATTTGTTCTTTCTTTGTTTCTATGGCCCTTTGTCTTTTCTTCTTCTTGGTGTCGTCGTTTTTCATGTTTCCTACAGTCTATCTTGTTTTAGGGGCTGGGGTGCTGTTTGACACGACCTGTATGTGTTGTTTACATTTATCCTGACTCGTATGCCTTGCCCCCATGTCTTTAAGAGTGTTTGCACTCTTTGCAGTTTCTGTTTCATGTTGCTATTGTAGGACCAGGTATGACCGTATGGCAATTATTCTGTTATTTTTTATTTTTTATTTTTCTTCATTGTAAAATGAACGCTATTGAATCCTGATTATCACGCTGTATGCTTGAATACGAGTTATGTCGTGGATACGTATCTGACCCCGACTTACGGGTTGCTGTATCTTTCTATATTGCTTTGCTGAACTTCCGAATTGACTAGCGGCCGGCCGGAAGGGTTGTAGGCCCATGCTTGTATTTATGTGAAGTGATAATAAAGGTTCTAAAAAAAAAAAGGGGATAGAAGATGTTTTTCAGGTCTGCCCACAAGGGAAATACTCAGAAGATTCTAAAATCCAATAAATAGATTGTTTTAATAAAAAGGATGTATGATTTTTAGAGAAATCAGGAAAATGTACGCCACCATCTGATTTAAAATGTTTCAATTTCAATAGGGACAAACCAGGTTTATTTTTATTCCACAAAAATGAGGAAAGTATAACATTGATTTGTTTAAAAGATTTGGAAGTAATATATAATGGGATATTAGATATAGTGTATACAACTATGATTACTAACATCATCTTTATGGTATCAAGATATCCCCACTAGAAGAGATGTAAATAATGTCAACGATCGACTAACGTTGTTCATGTTGTGTACAGCCGTTTAGGCTTAATGAAAGAGAGGTTTTTATTGAATGAAAAAGCCATAAACCTAGGTATTTAATTTTTGTTGAGTTCAATAAGAAACCAGTGATTTAATTTATAACCAGAAGCAAGAAAATAAGAAGGTAGTTAGTTTAAAAAAGCTGGAAGGGACAAATGTGTTTTGCAATAAGTAACAGAATGTCATCAGCATAAACTGCCAATTTAATCTGTTGGTCGTTACAAAAAATAAAAAAACATGTAAGGCTGGATTTTGTCTGATCTGGGAAATAAAAAGTTCCCATGGTAAGATAAAAAGAAAAGGTGAAAGGGGGCTACCTTGGCAAACACATTCAACCAAAGTGAAATAGGGAGAAGTAAGACCGTTAGCAAAAATAGCCGCTTGGGAAGAAGTATATAAAAGGGAGTTAATGGTAATGATTTTCAGCCCAAATGAAATTCAAGATTGTGAAAAATAAAATAAATTTCTACACAGTTGGAAGCCGGTTGAAAGTCTTCTCAGCATCTAAAGTAATTGCTGCTAGAGGTTCAGTTGAGGTGGATTTAGAGAGAACGTCAAACAGTAAACGTGTTATCAGATATGTATCTCCCTTTAACAAATCCAGACACATTTTTCTAATCGGAGAGCTAAAGCTTTTGAGAACATTTTGTAGTCAATATTGACAAGAGATATGGGTCTATAATTTTTACAAAGTTGTTAATCCTTTCCTTCTTTTGAGATGAGACAAATAAGGACATCTAAAAACGATCCAGATGACTTTCCTTTGGCGTAACTTGGGCTACCCCATTATTGTATAAGAAAGGAGTCACTAAAAAGTGAGAGTTTAGGGAGGAGCAATTAAAAAAAATGTTAGAAAAATTCAGCAGTAAAACCATCCGAACCTGAAGAATGATCAGTTTTGAGACAAGATACTCTGGCTTGGAGTTCTAACAGAGTACTATCTCCTTCTAGCTTCGAAAGGTCTAGTTGAATATCAGAAGATTTTTCTATGGTTAAGAGATAGTTTACAATTTCATGGTCAGAAGGAATGCACCCTGGAGTATACAATGTCATGCAATTGAACGAATTCACTTAAAATATCTCAGTCTTTGTGTTGCAGATTCAGATGATTGTCTATAATACATTTTAAGATAATTTCCTGGCGATTTCCGTGACTTGTCTTGACCCCCATATTATTTAGCACTAGATTTAAGAAGTTATCCATTGACATCATCTTGAACTCAAGTTTGGCATTAATACGTTTTTATAGACAATCTTTAGATTTAGAGGTGTACCAGGTATGTTCTAATTGTTTAATTTTTGAAAAAATGTCATTAGTTTTATTAGAAGAAAGATTCTTCTTTCTGGAAACGTATCTGATAATAAAGTCTTGGGCTGAAGCTTTGAAAGCATTCCAAATAAAGTGAAAAGTAATCTAATCAGTGAGAGTTAGTTGGAAAAATTCATGAAAGAATTAGGAAAAGGATGAGGTAAATGTGGTGTCTAATAGTACTGCATTATTAAACCTTCACCCGTTTTGTTTAATAATGTTAGGTAAAATGTCTAATATGATAGTAATAGGTGAGTTGTCCAGTTGTATCATCAGCTGGATGGGCAGAGTAGTGTTATCATTGCAGTCCTGCATCACTTTCTGGAGATCGCTTACGGCAATGGGTGTCAGTTTTTAAGATGGTGATGCTCCCACAGTTGTTATATTTCTTTGCTAACCTTCCAGTTAAGGTCTCTGCGGTATGGTTCAGATGCCTGGACATCATGCTTCGGGAGCTGGTATGGGAAGGAGGTCGTCACAGGGTGTCCCTTGTGGTGCTGTGGCGCCAGTCAGAGCAGGCGGACTTGGAGTCCCAGATTTTGAACTGTATTATATAGCGGTGCTGCTGCAGTGGGTGACCAGATGGCTGGATAATGAATACCAGGGTACCCTAAATACTTTGGGACTGCCGCCTCATCAAGGCCTTTTACTTGCTAAGTTTTGCCCAGTTGTGCGAATACCTCAGCCGAGCGTCCTGTTACAGGTCGCTCTACAGAGCTGGCATCGTAGAGTGGTGCGGATGGGCAGGGTGCCATTGCATGCACTGGCTATCCCTCTAGTGGAATTACCTCATGGGTCCCCGGTCAGATGCTTCACAGCGACTCATCTTCAGGCCTGGGTTGCGGCCGTGGTGATGACGGTGGGGATGGCTTTGAAATGGGTGCCCTTATCCTGATGGAGGAACTATGTGTGCAACATGCACTGCCCAGAGGGCCATGTCTCATTTAGGAGGCATTGATGTGGTCGTACACGGACCTACGGAACCTTGGGAGAGAGGAATTCCATAGCAGCTAGTGCTGCAGCTGCGTCTCTTCTTAGGCTTGGCGCGACGTCAAGTGACGTGGTTGTACAGAGCACTTAATGATATAGGACAGAATCTGCTGGTGATCCTCAGAAACAGATGGAGAGACATCTTAGGTCACGAAATCTCCAACAGAGATAGGGACAAAATGTTGGCATACCCCAAATGAATTGGGAGTGGTGTGGCTCACTGGTTAGAGGCGGCAGACCCGGAAGCAGAAGTCGGCCCGGGACCAGGGTTCGATTCCCGACGCGGCAGGGTCGTGGACCAGGGTCAGCGGACTCGATAATTCTCGCCCCGGTGCCTACTCTAACCAGGGGTCCCACTCGGCAACTCTGGGCATTAGCTTGCCTAATCTCCACAACGGCCCCATCAACGCCGGGGATGCCTGGCTCCACCTTGGGGATTCCCAGCAGGGACCATGCCACAGGGAAAGCCAGGACGGGTTCCCCAGCGGTATACAGTGCCAGGACGCCGGCTGGCAACAGTGCGCTTTACAAGTATACACATTACATTACATTACACTACATTTGTCGCAATATGAGATTGAAATATACACAATTCAACCTCCTGCACATGACTTACCTCACACCACATAGGCTGCAGGTTATTTATGGCGAGGATGACCGGTAATGGCTTCTTATTCAAAAAAGAGGGCCTCTGACATTAACTTTAAAGGAGAAGAAACCAGGAAAGGCTTAAGTAACAAAACTGAAATACACAACTTCTCCAATAACTTAAAAGGGTACAGTACATCTCCAAAACTAATAAACCATAAGTCGAATCAATTAATTTCACATTTTATTCATCATCAGTAACAAAAGTAATTCTAGTAGTGTACATGATCAGCTAACATTATTTATGTTAAATCAAATGATTATATAATCACTTGAAATATGTTAATATGTAAAAAAGTGAAAAAATATTTTGATTATACAATTGTGTGGTTTAAATTCCTGTCTGGATATGTACTCTTGGTGTTAAGTACGTTTGGGTGTGAGTGTGTTGTTGTATTTCTGTTTTTGTTTCAAAGAAAAAAAAAATGGTATCGTTTTTTCATGTAGGCTTGTGCTTTATGTTTTATTTGCCTTCATGGTGGAGCTCGCGTATATATGAAAACTGCTGTATTTAATGTAAATATAAATAATGTTAGCTGATCATGTGCAATACTAGAATTACTTTTGTTACTGATGATTAATAAAATGGGAATGCCCGTTAATGCCCAAGGTGTCAGTGCAGACTTTTGACACATGACATGGGGATGCCCTACACTTCAGAGTTTCTGGAATGCAATCCTACTTCATCTTATAGCTGTCGGGCTCACACTACCATGCACTGTGGAAGCTTGCCTGTTTGGGCATTTCTCCCGACCCAAAACCCGCAAAGTTTGGATTCTGCCCTAACACTGGCTAGGTGCAGGATTGCACGGACCTGGGATTCGCGGATGGGGCAGACGGTTGAGGTTTAAGCGAAAGACGTTACAACCTAAACCAGGGCTGAGGAAAGTATACTCCGCAGAGAGGATGGCCGTGGCCTCCAGAAACGCCACATAGCAGAGTTGTGGGTGGAGGTGCTGGAAAGCGGGGAATACCCAGATGAGGTCTCAGGCCCAAAAAGGGGAGACTTAGAGGGCAGGGATGGGGACGATGTCGAGATGGACACAGGGTCCGACAGATCACACTCACCTTATATGATCAGGTGACAGCTGAAATTAGGCTCCAGCTGGGAAAAGACTTGAAATACAGAATGGGATAATATATGGTTCATCTTAACTCTTTGGGATCTATTGTGAAGGAAGGACACAAACCATTGCAGTACCCGACCGCAGAGGCCCATCCTGTGTTGCAAAATGGCTAAGAGGATATCGTGATTAACCATGTTGAACGCAGAGGAAAGATCAAGGAGGATTAGTAGGCAGGATTTCTTATGGTCTAACATTTTTAGGATGTCATCCATGATGGGAAGGAGCATGGATTTGGTACTATGACCGCTCAAAAACCCAGATTGATGTTGATTCAAGAGATTGAAAGTTTCAATGTGCGAGCAGAGTTGCGATTTTGGACGCATTTTTCGAGGAGCTTAGTGAAAGGATGACACAACGCAGTGAGCAGGAGTTGTGTTTATTAGGTCGAGCCGGCGGCAGATACCAACACCCCCCCCCTCCTTCACAATAAATAACAAGAAAATCAGAGATAAAGGAGAAAATAAAATGAAGCAAAAAAAAAACAAGCAAGGCAGCCTAGGAAGAAGGAAATATGTTACAGCATATTACAATCCTGAAATTTGACAGGAACAAGACAAGTTACAACATTTTGTAATCTTTAAATTTGACAGGAACAAACTTCAGCCTGGAGGAAGTTTCCCTCAGAGGAACATGATCAGTGCGAATAATCCCCTTCCCGTGAACATTGGTGGGTACAACAACCGGTGGGGAATGAACACCAAATTTCTTGTTGACACAATCAAGCATGGGCTTGGGTACTATAGAATGGGCACTCTTATTCCAAATTCTCTCGTCTTCCAACACTACAACCTGATCTCTCACGACAGACACTCTCTTGGGAGATGAGAACCGAGACGCCCCCTTGGGAAGAAATCCAGTTTTTTTGATCCTCACCCTACCTTGACCTTGAGCGAACAGTGAACAGGGGGCCTAGTGTCATACTTTGGCTGGACAACAGCCCTGACGTCAGTCACAACAGACAAACTCTCAGCACCCACCACTCTCCTGGACATCCATTCCTTGTTCAGTTTGGAACCAGCCACCCTTCCCCGTAACAGACTAAATGGAGCAACCCCAGTGGAGACATGGGGAGTGGTCCTTACTGCCCACATCATGTCACTGACGGCCCGCCACCAATGCAACCCATTTATTAACGCTAGTTGCAGGTGCTCCTAAACAACACGGTTGAAGCAAACCGTTGCTGCGGGGGTGATAGAGGGACGTACGAATATGTTTTATGCCAGCATCCTTGAGGAATTTCTCCATCTCAGAAGAAACTAACTGGGTCCGGTTGTCAGACACCAACTCCTCCGGGAAACCCTCCCTGAGAAAAATGTCTTGCAAAAAATTGATGACAGCAAAGGAGTTAGCATTGTCAACAAACCTGACTTCTGGCCATTTGGACATATAGTCAATTAAGACACGAGCATACTTATTTATTTATTTAATTTATTTATTGAGTTTTATATAGCGCTGGCTAGACCCGAGGGTATCAGAGCGCTTTACATGAGATTTAACAATGTTACAGAGTTACTTCAGTTACAATTATATTAATTACAGACAAAAAACTACCTATGAGACCAAACGGACCAGCAATGTCAAACGCTAATTTGGTCCAGGGTGTATTCTTTACTACGACAGGTTCAACAGGAGAGGGATGGGTCACCTGATATTTGTCGCTAGTGACACACGCACAACAATCATGGACAAAATGTTCAACGTCCTTATCCAGAGCTAGCCACCAAAAATCTTGTCTTAACCTGCGCTTCATGGCTCGGATACCAGGATGGCCCTCGTGAGCCAGATTCAAAATCCTTTTTGCGAATAGGAAGAGGAACCACTAATAAGCTGCCCCTCCTCAACACTCCATCCACCACGGATAACTCATCCTTGACTCTTTTATAAGGCACAAGCTTAGAGGGGCAATCTTTGTCACCAGGCCACACACCAGCCAAGAGGTCAATGACTCTTACAACATCAGCATCCTGAGAAACACCCTCCAACCATTCACGTTCGGAAAGGGCACAACCCACAGTATCTTCCAAAGAGCATACCGCACAACCCACTTGTCGCTAGTGAAAGGATGACACAACGCAGTGAGTAGGAGTTGTGTTTAGTAGGTCTAACAACCTCCAGGTGCCGGCAGCAACTGCAAGCCAAGAACCAAATGTTCCACACTGGAATCTCAGTAGAGCCTTACCACCAGCACGAGCACACACACGAGCCGGAGGCAGATTCCAACACTTAGCCAGAGTAGGGATGTTGGAGATGGGACAAAAGTTGTGGAGGTCTGATCTGGCCGCATCAAGTTTTTTGAGAATGGGTGAAACCTGAGCAGCTTTTAGACATTCAGGGATCTTGCTTTGAGATAAGGAGGCGTTGACAAACTTTGTCCAGATCGGGATAAGAACAGCCTTGATTTCTTTGAAGATAGACGGAGGCAAAGGGTCGTTGAAGTGAATAGAAGGGTTAATGTTCAGAAGAGTTTTGTAGATGTTGTTTTCGCAGAAGGGAGAGAAGGAGCTCCAGATGGCCATGTTCTTGCTGCTAATACTAGGTGGCTTTAGACTCTCAGAGAGGACAGGATCAGCCACACTCTCAGATGAAGTAAGTAGGGCCTTCTTAGATTCATGATCAATACTGATTAATTTAGTTTTTTCCATAAAGAAGATAGTCAGATGGTTGCATTAAGGTGAATTGTCTGTTGAATCGAAGTGATTGGGTTCTCTTGCTGATTGCTGTTTGACAATTTCAAAAGGTTTTTGGAGGCGATTTGAGGCTTGAGTAAGTTGGGCACTGAAGTAATTGGCCTTAGTCATCTTGTTTTTTTTCTTATTGTAAACGGCATGTCTTTTAATTAGCGAACCCAATACAGTGACATTCCAAGATGCAAGCTTTAGTGACATAAAGGAAAGATAATGAAAAATAGATCAGGTATAAAGATGAGCGGGTAACAAAGATCAAGTATGAATTGACAGATTGTCTAAAGAGGGAGTATAAAGAGTAAAGAGAAGGGTCCGCAATAAGAAAGAAGAAAGTTAACAATTGAGGGGTAGAGAATAAAGTAGACAAGCAAAGGGCACATTGAAGACGAAAAAATCGCAACAATACGGAAAAAAACAAGAAGGAAAGATAACATACCTAAAATACTTTTTAAAAAGCTGGAGGGTATTGAAACCACATGTGCCAGTTGGGTTACCATGTTTAAAGGAGAGAGCATAGGCACTTTAGCACTGGTTAGCAGCAGTAAAGTGCACAGAGTCCTAAATCGGGTTCAGAAAACAGAAGGTGAGAAGGCAAGAAGTTTCATGCTGACTCTGCAGAGAGTGCCAAGTCCAACAATCGCCAATATAATTACATATGATTAAGGGATGACCTGAGGCGGCATAGGGGGTGGGAACTAGATAGGGGGAAGGGGTTATGATTTTAGTATGTTATTTCATCTTCTTAATGACGAGTGAATGAGCACGAACCGCACAATGGGCAAGTCTTGCCAGAATGTTATATAGTGAGAAATGTTAATAAAAAACAAATGAAAAATAACTCTGTCCTATCTCCGCTCATGCACTTTTCCAAGCTCAAGGAGACAGTGTACCCTGCCAGCAGTGCTTAATTCATAAAAGAATGAGTGCCTGTGCACAAAGCTCTGCTCAGAACCTTGGAGTTAGCGTGTCGAATATCAAGGCTGTGTAGTCTTGCATACACCCCAGGCCACTTTAATCTACTTCCAGCCACTCTCTGCCTCTTTATCTCACTCTTTCTTCCTTTCTGACTATTTTCTGTCTTTCTCTCCCTCTTTCTTTCTATTTTGTGTGTTTTTCCCTCACTTGCTCTCAGGAAAAGCCTGAGAAGGTAAAATAAGGACTGGTACCCAAAACTGAGTGAAAGTTCCCTCCCCCTGCCACACCCTTGGCAACCACAGGCTTAAATTAAGCACTATATCTGACGGATAGAATATTCTGAACATCACCTGCCTCCCTTACTGGTGAGGATAGTTATAGTACAAGCAATACTCTGCTGTACTTACAGGTGTTCATATCCCCTTCCTGTAAAAAAGACTCTTATCTGTGTCTGTGACTCCACCACCAGTTCCTAACACCCAGTCATCATGAAAAGTGTGTGGAAAGTCGAAAGGTACCTCACTGAAACAACCGCCAGGTAACTACTCATGATAAGTGGAACACACTGATGAGTACCTATCAGTAGTTCCCTGGCTGTTGTTTTCGTGAGGTACCTTCCCACTTTCCACACACTTTTTCACACACTTTTCATGATGACTGGGTGTTAGGAACTGGTTGTGGAGTCACAGATAGATTGGGATAGTTAGTACCTAGATTTCTATATTTCAAGCAATGGCCCTATCCAGTGGTAAACCTTGTTTAGTTATATCACAGTGCATGAGTAGGAAATATGGAAAGACAGCTCTTTGTGCGGGCACACAAATTGAACAGAATGCTAAGATTACAATGTGCATGTGTGCAGACAACTGTTCATAGGTTACACAAGACAGGTTGTTGTCTTCATTCAGCTATCAGAGGCTTAGTGTAGGAAAGTAGGATCTGCTTTCATGGTTACCCCAACTTTTTGCAGGTGTCAGTATGTTTTTTTGACTAGTCTGACTGGGCTCCTGCTAATCAGGACACTGTGCTTCCTCCCTGAATTGACCATGGTAAGTACTGTTGTACATACACAATTGGCTAATGGTGTACCTTTGTAAGTCCCTAGCATATGGTACTTAGGTACCCAAGGCAAAGGTACATTAGGGGTCTGCGATTGGCTGCAGCATGTATTGTGCCACCTATGAGAGACTACTCAAATGGTGACCGCAGGCCTGCCATTGCAGTCTGTATAAGTTGGTGCTTGCACCTCCCACAACAGACATAAGTTTAATTATATCTGGGGTCACTACACTTAAAACGTATAAGTAACCCCTAAGGCAGTCCGTTCAGTACTGAAGGCAGGGTGCTTGGTTACAAGTGTGAGGGTATCCCTGCATGAACAGACAGTGGTCCGAGACCTATTATTCCAAATACGTGAAAAATCACAATTTAATCAATCAAGAGGCGTATGTTATTTTAACAGCCCTAATCAATAAATCAAGAAAAGGTAAAAAATATAGGCAACAGCAACAAACTCAAAATGTATATACAATATTTTAATCTATTGTCAAGTTTTCGAAACGAAAGCACAATTCATAGTGTTATGTACTTTTCTTTATATGCATTGTCCCGTATTCAGAACGTGCAGTAAAGCAAAAGGGGTGTCAAAGGAGGGTGAACGTGATAAAGTGAAAGGAAAGGAATCACACAGTTTGAAAAATTATTACAAACAATTCAAAAGAAACACCAGCCACTGAAGGCTGGAACCATATATATCCTGGCCACTTCAATTAATCAGCACAAATTCCCTAAATTTTTATTCCTAGGTATACGATGTACAAAATGTCTGCACTATATCTTGGAGGGTGATATAGTTAGTGGTCCAGGTTAAATAGTAAAATGACATTTTACTATTTAACCTGGACCACTAACTATATCACCCTCCAAGATATAGTGCAGACATTTTGTACATCGTCATTTTACTATTTAACCTGGACCACTAACTATATCACCCTCCAAGATATAGTGCAGACATTTTGTACATCGTATACCTAGGAATAATAAAAATTTAGGGAATTTGTGCTGATTAATTGAAGTGGCCAGGATATATATGGTTCCAGCCTTCAGTGGCTGGTGTTTCTTTTGAATTGTTTGTAATAATTTTTCAAACTGTGTGATTCCTTTCCTTTCACTTTATCACGTTCACCCTCCTTTGACACCCCTTTTGCTTTACTGCACGTTCTGAATACGGGACAATGCATATAAAGAAAAGTACATAACACTATGAATTGTGCTTTCGTTTCGAAAACTTGACAATAGATGAAAATATTGTATATACATTTTGAGTTTGTTGCTGTTGCCTATATTTTTTACCTTTTCTTGATTTATTGATTAGGGCTGTTAAAATAACATACGCCTCTTGATTGATTAAATTGTGATTTTTCACGTATTTGGAATAATAGGTCTCGGACCACTGTCTGTTCATACTAATACGTCACCCAGGTCCAGTACCGTTTGGGTCACCCCATTTCTTTAATGGCGTATCCCTGCATGAGCAGGACACACCCTACTAAGCCCTGAGTTGATTCAACAGTCTTTGTAAGTGTGGTCAGTCATTTTAATACATATAGTGGACATATGTCACTACGTGATGTCTAACTATATAGTGGCTGCACCAAACCCGATCATGTTTGGTATCAAACATGTTGAAATTATACCCCAACACCGATTCCAGTGTTGGAAGTATGATCCCATGTACTGGGGAGCTCCCTTTGGGTATTTATTTATTTTATTTATTTCAATTTATATAGCGCGTTATAACCCAGAGGTCTCTAAGCGCTTTATCAGAGTCCAAAACAACTGGCACTGTGGAGGATACTGTTCATAGCAAGTTACAAATTACCCCATGCTTGCTGGAAAAGCACTGTTTTTAGTTTTTTTAGGAAGGTCAGCAAATTAGTCTCCTTCCGTAGTTCTATTGGCAGCGTATTCCAGGCTGTTGGGAGTAAGTATGAGAAGGCACGTCCGCCTACTGTGGCCAATCTGCAACGTGGTTGAATAAGGAGAGAGGCGTCAGCAGATTGAAGTGTCCGCGCTGGGCTATAGGGGATCAGGCGAGATTTTATATACATCGGAGCCTTACCATACAGGGCTTTGTGAACAATGCAAAATCCCTTGAACATCACCCTTTGCTTAACCGGTAGCCAGTGTAATTCTTGCATAAGGGGAGATGCATGGGTGTTCCTTGGCTTTTTAAAGATAAGCCTAGCAGCGTCGTTCATAACGACCTGCAGCTTATTCAAAAGTTTTTGTGGCAGTCCTATGTATAGCGAGTTACCATAGTCTAGCCTAGCCAGAATCGTGGCGGAGACCGCTCGCCTCAGAGTAGAAAAGGACAGCAGAGGTGAAACTTTTCTAAGTTGCCGGAGAAGACCGACACAAGTCCCAACCACCGTCCTCACTTGTTTTTGCATAGATAGCCTGCCGTCCACCTGAATGCCTAAACTCTTAACCACAGCTGCTGGTTCCGGTGGTAACCCTAATTCTTAGTGCCAGAAATCCTCAATCCATGGGTTCCCTGCGTTGGTAATTGGGAGAACCTCGGTCTTATCCGGATTGATTTTTAGTGAATTTCTGGACATCCAGTTAGCTGTGTGCTTCAAGATGTCTTGCAGTCTTACGAGGCCACCCGGACCACGGTCAAGTTGGATCACTATTTGGGTGTCATCCGCGTAGTTGTATACATGGCAATCCATCTGGTTGAGCAATCTAATCAGGGGTTGTAAGTAGATATTGAAGAGCAGGGGCGACAAGGCAGACCCTTGTGGCACTCCGCAGGTGATCGATGTGGTGGTGGAAAGAAGGTCACCAAGCTGTACTCTCTGAGACCTCCCTTTAAGAAAGGAGGAGAGCCAGGCGTGTGCCGTGCCCCCGATGCCGAAATCCATCATCCGCGACAGTAGTTGTTTATGGCAGACGGTATCAAATGCCGCGGAGAGGTCTAACAGCACCAGGGCACATGGTGTCTTCTTATCTGCCCTGTTCCTCAAATCATCCAGAATAGACAACATAACGAGTTCCGTGCTATGATTCGCACGGAACCCAGCTTGGTTTGGCTCAAATAAGTTGTTACTTTCCAGATGTTCCGACAGGATGGTGAGTACGTGTTGCTCAACCACCTTCGTCAAGAACGGCAGCTGAGATATGGGCCTGAAATTTTTTAGGCATTTCACATCCGCCCCTGCTTTTTTCAGCAAGGGAATCAGCCGGGCTTCCTTAAAGTAAGACGGAACTTGGCCTGTTAGTAAAGAAGTGTTTAGTAGATTCAACACTTCATCCTCTATATCTGGCAGTGCCAGTTTGAACACCTCTGGTGGGCACGGGTCTGCCAAGGAACCCGATTTAACCCGGCTCACAAGAGCTGGTAGCCTTTCCTTCGTAATCAAGGGAAAGGCCGTTAGGGGACTAGGCACCAATATTCTGCCAGGTGTATCCAGCGGGGGACAGTCAAACTCGGGGGTTGCACCAATTCCCGCAACTAGGTCCGTGATTTTATTAACAAAGAAATCTTGACATTTTTGACAGTCCTCTTGCATGAACTCCATAGTTTGTTCTTTATTTTTCCTGAGCTCCGTAAGGACCTTGAAGATTTCTTTCTGAGGGTTCCTAGCAGTAGTTATTCTTTCCTCAAAAAACTCTGCTTTCCTGGCTATAATCGCCTGTTTGTAATTAGCGAGTGCCTGTATGTACTGACCCCGAGAGTTGGGATCATAATGCTTCCGCCACGCTCTTTCTAATTTCCGAAGCCCTCGCTACCCCTCTGTACTCCTGGTTACAGCCTTTCGGGTCTAACAGCAAGCTAGTACTTGTGGCAACGCAAGACACGATTCTGCCCTTCTGCTGCTGAGCCAACCTCGAGCAGGGGAAGGTAGAACAATAGGTTTCCTGTCACAGGGAGGTGTGACCACCTCCCAGACAGGATTTAGTTTATTGGGCTAGGGTGGGGGTGTTTGCCAGCGCCACCAGACTGCTTTGAAGGCACATTTGGTGCCCTCCTTACATACTCCAGTTTGTACCAGTTCAAGGGAGCCCTTGTCTCCCGCTCTGGTGTGAAATGGACAAAGGACATGGTAGTATCCTCCCCTCTGTCCAGCCCCTCCTCTAGGATGGACCCTTGAGTTGTTCCAACTCCTCCCTATGGATACTTAAGAATGTACCTGTGGGTGGGTCCTCAGATTCGTCGTGCGACAATACTCAAGACTGAAGTCCCGTCAATCTTCAACAGTCTGGACAATTGCACTTCGTTGGACTTCACCTGGAACCGAGACTGCATCAAGGAAGACTCCTTCTGCTCCTGGCCTCGCTGTTCAGCAAGTCTTCTTTATTGTCTGTGCCTCATCCAGGATCTTCAACAGACCCATGGGCATCAAGGACATCCAAAGTAATCTCCCTTGGAGTGAAGGAGTCACTCCCCTGCATCTGCAGGCACCGCAACGAAGCGGACCGGCCTGCTGCTCGTGACGTACCACGGACTTTAAAAGGCTCTGCAACACAGGCGGTGGTTTTTAACTCCCTTAAGGCCATACCTGTCCTCTCAGCAAGATTTACCCCCTGTGTACTGCATCAACTTACAGTTGCCAAGGCTTGTTGGCTCTGCTCTCCAGAGATCTTCGGGCTACAAGAAGGTCCAGCCTCAATAATTTCTCCCTGCCAAGTACAGCATCCTCACCACACCTTCTACACCGTGGGCCTTCCTTCTTGGTGAGCTATTCCAGATCCTCTTGCGACTCCTGTGCCTTTGGCCTGTGGGTCCTCTTGAAGGTCTTCTTCTAATGCAGTGGGTTCCCCCTGCTTGCTCTGGGTCTGCTCTGCCTCTCCTACGTGTGGTGAGTCCCTTGGACCTTGCTGGTCCCAAAATAGCACCTTCTTCTCTTTCCACGACTGTTGCAGCTGCCAAGGCTTGTTGGCGCTCCCGCCGGACATCGGCCCCCGATTCTCGACGTCCGTTATGGGACAGCTTGTGTGAAGCTCCTCATTTTCCTAAGCATCGCCTGGTCCTCACAGCTGCAGCGACAAGGTCACCGTCCACACATATGAACCATCCGACATCGGTGGGCATGTTTCTTCCGTGCCTCCTGGTTACCTAAGAGTGGCATAGGCTCTGTCTGTTGTGCTTGCAGGTTTTACACTTCAAGAATCCACCCTCGGACTCCAGCGGACTCTTGCACAGCCTTTTCCAGCAGCATCTTTCCTTAAGTCCTCCATTATGGTCCACTGGGGTTTCCGACGTCGCTTCGTACCTATGCCACCGGCCTCCCTGGTGTAGGTATCCTGGTTCCTGAGGTATCCACGAGTGGGGTGACTCTCCAACCTTCTGTATTCCAGGGGGTTTCTTTAGGGTCCAGCGGGAAGGGTCCTTCTTCTTCAAAACTGCAACCTCGACTTGCCCGTTGACTTCTATTGCACACAGCCTCCTTGTGGTTCCTGGGTACTTACCTTGGATCGTTCCTTGGGTCCCCAGCTCCTCAGAGTCTCCTGGTCCAAGTCCTGACTTCGGTCACAGTTCGCATTCCATTTTATTAGTACATGGTTTGCTCTCCTCCTGGAGACCACTGTATTTTGTGTTTACTTATCTATTGCAATTGAAGTATTATTGTGAATGTTTGTGTTTATATTTCTGGGTAGGATTTATACCAATGTGTTAGTGAGTGTTGCATATTAAATAGACATATTTGTATATATACACTGTGCAGTTCTTTTTTGTTTAACCTACACTACATGATTAATCTGGTTAAACAGGCTGAAGGCTGCTCTCCACAGCTACCACTTAGTGAGCTTTCAAAAGATTATCAAAGACCACTAAAATCACCATAGGGGTTGCCTAGATTGGTGCAAGGTGCTTCACCATATACTAAGCCAGCCTCCCTCACTTTTGTATAAACGGTTTAGCAGGTTAGGGATATGTGGGACCTATTACACCCTTATTGTAGCTGATTTTCACTACCAGCAAGGGATTCAGGCCTATTTTCTGTACTTGTGTTACGGACCATGGTTGCCTTGTTGTATCACTATACTGCAGAGCTCTTGAGATTCCCAGGTTCATCCTTGAGCAGTGCATCCATTCCAAGTGATTTTCTTTGTATTCTGAGAATGCAAAGAACAAAACCTTGACTGGAGAAACTGTTCATGTATGGGCCATGGGAATCATGAAAGCTTTGTTTACAGGCTACTTTCCAGGAAACAGTTAGCCCTCCACAAAAGACAGCAGTGCAGAGCCCTTTGCATATTTAGATCTGGATTGAAGCAGCATGAGTACCTGTTCGCTGGCGCGGGGGTCTCCTGAGCAAAGATCAATCAGAGCTCTTAAGTGTTGAACACTGTTAGAAATGGGGGTCTCTAGTTGGCACTGGCTGACGCCACTGTCCAAATAGGCACCCTTCCTCCTAAGTCAGGGCAAGTGGGTCACCCCTTTTGATAACTTCTGCTCAACCCAGTGGTAACGTAGCACAAGCAGTTAGGCCTATCTCAGAGGCAGTGTGGGAAGCATTTATGATCACGTACAATAAGGCAGCAATGACACCACAAAAGGACACAACTCGGGTAGATATCTTTATCTAGCAGTTTAACTCAACTCTCAAAGTGCATCAACAATGATAATTCACATCAACCTGTAGGGACTCAAAGAAATGACAAGGTCGCGACTAAATCATAACACTGACTGAGTTCAGGGACGAGGCCTACGGGACCCATTGCGCGCCAGGTACTTGTTGTTGCAAGGGGGGACAGCGCGCAGCTTCTCAAAGAAGCGGAGACGGTGACAGGCGTACTCCCAGCGACCACAATACAGGGCGGCAGAGGTCTGCAGCATGCATCCACACTGACTCGGGCACTCTGGGACAGGGGGGCTCTCCGCAGTAGCAGCACGCGGCTGCGGCGGCCCGGATTGGGGAAGGCAAGGACTCTTGTCATGTTGCTCTGTGGTGGGCGCACAGTGGCAGCAGCTCTCTCTTGGCTGCGGCAGCCCACAGGACAATTCTGGGGGGAATGCAAAGTTGTCAAGGGTGCGGGCACTCAGTGGCTACAGCTCTCTCTCAGCTGCGTCGGCTCGCGGGACAATTCCAAAGGGAGATGCAAAGTACTCAAAGGTGTCAAGGTTGCGGGCGCTCCGCGGCTACAGCTCTCCCTCAGCTGCGGCGGCCCATGTGACAGCTCACGGGGGTGCACAGTGGCCAGGGGTGTGGGCACTCAGCGGTTACAGCTCTCCTCCGGCTGTGGCGGCCCACGGGACCACACACGATGGTACACAGTAGCGGAAGGTGTGGGCACTCAGCGGCTACAGCTCTCTCTCAGCTGCGGCGGCCAATGGGACAAACCATGATGGTGCACAGTAGCAAAAGGTGTGTGCACTCAGTGGCTACAGCTCTTCTATCGGCTGCCGCAGCCCACGGGACAAATCACGATGGTGCACAGTAGCAAAAGGTGTGGGCACTCAGCGGCTACAGCAGATCTCTCGGCTGCGGCGGCCCACGGGACAAATCACGATGGTGCACAGTAGCAAAAGGTGTGGGCACTGAGGGCCCACGGGACAAATCATGATGGTGCACAGTAGTAAAAGGCGTGGGCACTCAGCGGAGGCTACAGCTCTCCTCTCATCTGCGGCGGCCCACGGGACAAATCACGATGGTGCACAGTAGCAAAAGGTGTGGGCACTCAGCGGCTGCAGCTCTTCTCTGGGCTGCAGCGGCCCACGGGTTAAATCACGATGGTGCACAGTAGCAAAAGGTGTGGGCACTCAGTGGCTACAGCTCTTCTCTCGGCTGCGGCGGCCCAGGGGTTAAATCACAATGGTACACAGTAGCAAAAGGTGTGGGCACTCAGCGGCTGCAGCTCTTCTCTCAGCTGTGGCAGCCCACGGGATAAATCACGATGGTGCACAGTAGCAAAAGGTGTGGGCACTCAGCGGCTACAGTTCTCTCGCGTCTGCAGCGGCCCTTAGAACAAATCACGAGGGGGCAGGTTCCGGCGGCTCTCAGCAGCTACAGCTCTTCCTCAGCTGCAGCGGCCCACACGGATCCTGCCGAAGGTTGGAGGGTGCAGATTTAGGTGGGCTCTCACCAGCGGTGGCTCTCGACTTAGCTGCCACGTCCCGCACAGGTTTAGCAAAGGAAGGTTCAACGGTTCCGAGGTAGGCGGGCCCTCAGCAGCGGCAGTTCCCTCTGAGCTGCAGCGGCCCGCACAGGTTCAGCAAAAAAAGGTTCAAAGGTTCAGAGTTAGGCGGGCGCTCAGCGGCGGCAGTTCCCTCTGAGCTGCAGCAGCCCGCACAGGTTCAGAAAACGTTTCAGAAGAGGGCCAGTCCGCGGCCCTTACAGTAGACCTAGAGGCTCTGGATTACTCGACAGGGTCCTCACCTGCAAGCGGAACTCCCCGCACCGGTATTCCAACAGCCGGCTGGGTGAAATCTAATATCCCTGAGACTTCGGCATGAGGCTCCCTCGATTTGGGCCCTCGGGTAGTTTGCTCTGCAAGATCAGTTAAAGTTGCAAAGTCCTTTTCTCCACTCACTCGGACAGAGTTTCGTCTTGACATCCAGAAGGAAAACACTTGGTCATAGTTCCAGCGCAGCATTTTATACCTAACAAGTCTTTGTTCTCTAAGGTAGCAAATCACTGACTCCAGTCAGAACCAGATCGGTCGGATCAGGGAGCACTTGGTTTACGAGGCGACATCTGCCCTTTCAGAATGAGGGGGTCTGCTAACAGACACCCAGTGGGAGGTGGAACCATCATTTACCTTGCCAGGCGCGACCCTGCTTGGATCAAAGAGTCACCCCTCCCCACGCTTGGAATACCGGTCCCTCTTTCCAGCCAGGTCTGACCCAGCTGGCCCTGCTGCTCCAAAACCAGACGGCCAATTCGCATACTGTGTACGGCCCACCCAAGTCCCTGCATGGGAAGCTCATTGTTGGGATGAGAATAGCCCCTGCATGGTGTATATCAGTGCTTAATTTATTTAAAAAATAAATAAAGAAAGTAATAATAATAAGTGAGTGCATGGGCCCTTGTCAGGAGTCCCATGCAGCTCACACCGCCCATTGCCCCTTCTAGTGTTGCCAATGACAGTATCAACACAGCTACTAACCATCACACTGCTAAAAGTATGACAATTCAGACTACTCCATGCCCCAAAGCTATAAGAATAGCTAGGGCAGCAGGTATTAGTCATTTTAACATATATTTAATTAATAAACAACTGCTGTCCTGTGTATCTCTAAATTAGACAGGCAGCGTAATCATGTGGCAGACTGTCATAAGTACTAGTGGTGACATTTAGCAAAATGGCCGGCTAGACGCGTTTTCGTCCAGCTCCTGCCCTGGTGACCGCCAACACCTAGCCAACTAAGTAGTCATAATTTTTCTACTCGTAGTTGCATCACATACTTTTATCTTACACCCTGGGCCGCCACGAATAAAATATTGGGTAAGGACCCCCAGAGGTGCATTTTACTACTCACCTTCATCCACATCACACTATTGCACGACACCTGCTCCGCTGTAGTCAGGCGTTGAAGCACAACCAGGCGGCATTCGGCTGCCTGGTTGGACCCCAATGATGAAGCATGACACCAACCAGGTTGGTGTGTGAGGGGTTTATAAACAACATCTATTGTGCCTAGCTGATAAGCTACACTCACAAGTGACCTAGAATATCAACTAATATTCCACTACTTTCACACAGTGGGCCAGTCCACATTGTTTTCTCATCCCCTAAATCCTGCATTATCCTGGCACATTTCGAATCTACATAGTGCTCCTGAGGTGAGGAACCCCCCTGACCTCGGAAGTCGTCACTTACCGAGTAATCAACCTCCAGTGACTGCGGGGGGACCCGGTGGCCCACGGCGATCATAACCGCAGCAGTGTCGGAAAAATGGCGGCCGCCGCGCGGTGAAACAGTCCCACCGGCCGACAAGAGGCGAGAGGCCCAGCGGAACAACAGTACCCCCCTGCGGAGGCAGACGAGGGGGCGCGCGTCCCCGGAGACGGGTGAGAGCAGTGGAGGGTGACATATAGCGGCTGACAGGAGCGTCGCCGCGATCTCCGGGGTGCGCCCCTACGCGAGACCAGGGAGGAGGGGCCTACACGCATCCTTACAGCACCGGGGCGTGGACGGGGCAGCTGCAGACAAGGCCCGCTGGGACCAGGCGGCCTGGGTCAGTGATTTCCTTCTCCCTCCCCGGCCCGCCGGACGGCCACACTTCAGACCGCGAGGGGCCCCACGCACCGGCCCCCACCGTGAAGAGAGGCGAGATATACCGGCCCCCTCACGGCGACGGAGGGGGCAATTAGCACGATTGTGTGCGGTCAGTGGAGTGAGCACCGACGAGACACAGAGGTGGTGCGGCCTACGCAGGCTCCTGAGGCCCCGAGACACCGCAGAACCCACAGACGACAGGGTGCTGGCTGATCCCAACCTGCCTGGGGGTCCCCCATTTCCCCCCTACCCTCCATCCGGCGGGGGGACTAGGGCCTTAATTGAAGCCCCTTCCACGGGGGGTGACCAGGGGAGGACTGGCGGAAACGCGGGGTGGACCGGGAGAGTGGGGCCACCCCATCCCCACTGACTAGCTGGGGCTGTAAGATACCTTGAAGCTGCCGCTGCTGGAGCCGGAGGACAGCACGGAGGCCAGACAGCTAGCCTCAGATCACTGGAACCGGCCCCCCTCGCCCCCCCCTGCTCCTGGCCAGCGCGCCATCGGGAGAGCCCCTGCTGCACCAATAGTGAGGACCAGGGTACGACAAAGAGCACGGCTGACCGGAGGCCCATATCGAAAGTACCCCGGGGCCGGACCAGAGGGTTGGGGTTGCTACAGCCAGGGCTGACCTGCACCACGTAAAGGGGTGCCGCTGGGACCCCGAAATATCTCCTGTAAAGAGCCCGGTGGAGAACCCTCGGTGGCCCCCACTAATCTGGGAAAGGACCGGCCGATAAGGGGAGCCCAAACAAATAGGATTGTGCAGTACACGGTCCCGGGCCCTCCGGCGAGGGAGCGCCCCGACCTGGATCGGAGGATGGAGGCCCGGTCGGATGCAGCCGCCCAGGACAAGGCCGATATTCTGGCGGCGATTCGTGACTCCAGGGTGGTGCTAGAAGGCAAAATGGACGGCATGGCCATGGATATCAACCCTTGACCTCCGGAAAGTTGCGGACAGGGTCATCACCACGGTGGGGGATCTAACCGAATTGCAGACTGAGGTCCGGCAGCTGAAGGAGACAGTGGCGGCTCTCCAGGAACACACGACCCGATTGGCGGATCGGGCTGAGGATGCAGAAGGCCGGTCTCGGAGGAACAAGCTGCGCTTCCTAGGATTTTCCGAGCGCACGGAGGAGCCGGCGGCGGACCTCTTTCTTGAGGACTGGATTGGCAAGGCCTTCCCAACCCTGCGACTGTCCAAAATGTTTGCAATAGAGAGGGCCCATAGAACCCTGGGGCCGCCGCCAAAGCCGGGATCCCCACCTAGGGCCATAATAGCCCGGTTCTTCAACCTTAGAGACCAGGACGTGATCCTACAACATATCCGCAAGTCCGGACCGCCCAGGTATGATAACCACGACATCCATATCTTTCCAGACTATACTAGAAAGGTACAAAACCTCCGGAATGATTTCCTGCAAGTTAAGCGACGAATGCGGAGTCACAATATCAAGTACAGTCTGCTCTTCCCAGCCCGGCTCCGAGTACAACATGGCGCTGGGACAAATTTTTTCGACCGCCCGACAGACGCGGAGGATTGGATGGACTCGTTGGGCCTGGAGGACCACGACTGCACACAGGGTTGGCAGGAACAAAGACGGCGAAATGGCAGACGGCAGACCCAACGACGCGGTGAGAGAGGTCAGCCCCTGGGAGGAGGCGCCGTCACAGAGAACGGACGTATCACAGTGGGCCTGGATGGTACCCTCCGGGCGGAACTGGAGGAAATCCCAACCCAGAACCAATTCTCCCCACTTTGTTTGGTGCAGGAAACGCAATCAGACTCGGGGGGTACCGCCGGCCCGACTGCTGAACCTACACACGTCACCTGACTGGTAAATCTGATGGTCCGTATCTGATGCAGGGGGG
Source organism: Lissotriton helveticus (assembly GCF_964261635.1). Taxonomy (NCBI): domain Eukaryota; kingdom Metazoa; phylum Chordata; class Amphibia; order Caudata; family Salamandridae; genus Lissotriton; species Lissotriton helveticus. The sequence continues at coordinate 488,955,679 of NC_136067.1, read as the reverse complement.
TCATGGACACTGTGAGTATTTTCTGCACCTTAACTTGGGGGGGTCTGTATAGCCTGATGGAATGGAAATGGGGCTGTTCCCTGGAGTACTAGGAGCAGCACAAAGAGGGGAGGGGGGAGCTGTAGACCTGTTGATTATAGTGACTATACTATTGTGCCAAGTTTCAACTACAAGAGGCCGATTGTAGAGTGCCGCTGCGGCCGGCTAGGCCTCGGTCGGGCAGGGCTGCGCGGTACCAGGCAGTTGGCTGACGGTTCAATTAAGGGGTGAAGGGAGGGGTTTTCTTTTTTTGTCTTTTTGGACTACTACGTACTCAAGTGCTCAGTTTCAAAAAGTTGGTTTCTATTTCCTAATTGTGACTTGAAAAGGGAGGGTCTGTGGGGGGGGAGTGTTTTTGGGGCGGGGTTCGAGGTCTCATGACCAGGTTCTGATTGGAGATGCGGTACTACTGCCTGTGGGTGGGAAATGTTGGGGTTCCTTGTTTTGGTTCAGGGAGGGATACTGCCGGGTCATTTTACACTCTTGCTTTGAATTGTGTAAGTGGTCTGCTGTTTGGAGTGTCACGTCACGCTGCGGAGAAGGTTCCAATGGGTGCCAGGTGGGAGCTGCGAAGTAGAAAAGTGCTAACTCATGATAGGTGATACATGTAAATACAAACTACTGACGTGGAATGTTAGGGGGCTCAATAATATGGTTAAGCGGAGCAGAGTAGCCACCTACCTCCGGCGCTATGGGGTCAGCTTCGCTTTCCTCCAGGAAACACACCTTTGGGGGGACTGCCTTAAGTATGTCCAGCGTAGATGGCGTGGACAGTTTTTTGCCACGTCTTACTCTGGGTTTGCCAGGGGGGCTCTAATTTGTGTGGCACCGGGGGTCCCCTTTAAACCCAAACACACAAAAGTGGATCCGGAGGGCAGGTTTGTCATCGTGGTAGGTACTCTGGATGGGTGTAGTATATGCCTGGTGAACATTTATGCCCGAATACAGACGATGGCGAGTTTTTGGGTCAAGTGATGGGACAATTAGATATAGACCCGGACACAGAGCTCCTGCTGGTGGGGGATTTTAACTGTGCACTCGATGGGACTTTAGATAGATGCCCCCCAAAGTTAGACGCCAAACCTAAAATGAGAGATGCAATGGCCCAGATGCTCCAAAGTTATGACTTGATAGATGCATGGAGGCACCGCAACCCTGCTCATCGGGTGTATTCGTGCTACACGCCTGCTGCCAACACGCACAGTAGACTGGATTACTTCTTTCTTCAGGGCATGGTAATGGACAGGGTGTAAGAGAGCCACTATTTGGTGCGCTACCTATCTGATCATTCTCCGCTCCTGCTCACATATTTGGTGGGTGGTCCTCGGCCCAAGATCCCGCTCTGGAGACTCAACACGGAGGCTTTCGGGGATCCCACTTATAAGGAGGCTATCTCGCAAGGGCTCGAGACGTGTCTAGAAGTGAACTGGGGGTCAGCTAACACAAGGGCGACTGAATGGGGCGCCATGAAAGTGGTCCTTCGGGGGACGTGTATGGCCACGGAGGTAGGGGTAAAGTGCGTGCTGGAGCGGGAACTCCGACAACACGAGGACTGCTTGGCGGGGATGGAGAGGGACTTCCCCACAGATAAGGAGCAACGGCCCGAATGGACAGCCACGCGGCAGCAGTTGGGGGACACCTGGGCCTCGCTTGGCAAATTTAATAGGACAGCCAGCAGGCGGAGATGGTACACGCAGGGCGACATAGCTGGAAGACCATTAGCGCGTCCGATAAGGGCAGAAACCCAACCTCACCCGATTTTGGCACTCCAGAATGAGCTGGGCCGGATGGTATATACCCAGCAGGCGATTAACGAGGTATTCCGATCACATTTATGCAAAATATACTCGGAACCGCAGCCTTTAACGGGCGTGGAGCATATAGAGGTGTACCTCGAGGGGATACAGCTACCCGAGATCGAAGCGAATAGCCAGGAGGACCTGGGGGGCCCCTCCGAGAGGAAGAACTGCGTGCTGCAATAGCCCACCTGTCAACAGCAAAATCCCCGGGGATGGACGGCTTAGCGGCCGAACTCTATAAAGAGTTCAAGGGGGTTCTGGTCCCAAGACTCCGTGAGGTGGCAATGGAGGCCTATGACCGGGGCTCGTTCCCGGACTCCATGCGGGCGGCGACGATCGTAATGCTCCCCAAGCCGGGTAAGGATCCTCTCCTCCCCGGATCCTATAGACCCACATCCATGTTGAATATGGACTTGAAGATCATCAGCCAGGTGCTGGCCTCCAGACTCCTCCCCTACCTTCGCCGCCTGGTCCGCGATGACCAGTCGGGGTTCATCCCGGGCCGGAATACCTTACGGAATATCCGTCGCCTGGCCCACATCATGCGAACTTCAGCGGGACATGCCAAACAAAGCATGCTGGTCTTTCTGGATATCGAACAAGCGTTCGACTCGATTCGCTGGGCCTCCCTCTGGAAGGTGCTTTTAAAACTGGGCCTCGGGGAAGGCTTTGTAAAATGGGTTCAGTTATTGTATACCAGTCTGGTGGCCAGAGTCCGCACTGGTCGATGTGTCTCGGATGAGATACCCATATCGAGGGGAACACGTCAGGGGTGCCCCCTATGCCCCCTGCTCTTTGCCCTGGCGATGGAGCCGTTGGCATGCCATCTCCGCACGGTGCTGCAGGGCCGGGGTATCAGAGAAGGGGCAATGGAGCATGTGGTGTCCTTATATGCGGATGACGCCTTGGTCTATCTGAGTCAGCCGACGCAGTCACTGCCCATTTTGATGACCGAGCTCTTACACTTTGCGGCTGCTTCTGGCCTCGCAGTAAATAAGGCAAAATCCCAGCTTTATGCGATTGGAGAGCAGCCTGAATGGGAGGGGGGTCCAGCGCCCGGAGATGGGGTTCCCATGGTGGATGACACACTTCGCTATTTGGGGATTTGGATTAGTCGAAACCCGACTGATTTCTTCCACCACAACATGGGACGGATAATCCGGGGTCTGAAGGGAAGTATAGCCTTCTGGAACACCCTTAAGATCTCCCTGATGGGAAAGGCTGCTCTAATCGAGATGGTGGTCCTCCCGCGCTGCCTGTACACGATGCAGGGGTCCTTTTATGAGTTACCGCATCGGATTTTTCGGGAACTGGATTCCCTCCTAGTCCTCTTGTTATGGAATGGGAAGAGATGTAGGGTAAGTCCGGAGGTCCTGAAGCGTAGTTGGGGCGCGGGTGGATTGGAAGTCCCCGATCTAGAGCTATATTACTTCGCATCCCAACTACAACATGCCATTGCATGGTTGGATACGGACCCCTCCTGGGAACGGTCCTTGCTGGCAGGGGCATATGGGAGTGGACAACTGGGAGCGCTGCTTTGGCAGGAGGGGGGACGGCGAGATCACATTTCCCCGCTGGTACGGTTAGGGGCCACAATCTGGGACCATGTGATGCGACGCCACATCTGCAGCACGCCGTTCGCCCCTGACATGGATATGTGGCTGATGCCGCCCTTAGCCCGGATTGCACGGGTCATATCCATAGACAAATGGGTGGAGGGTGGTTGCCTGATGTTAGCCAATCTGTACCCAAATGATAAATTCATCACTTCGAGCTTGGTCCAGGGCAATTCCTTCATTACGCTAAACTAGCGGCGACTGCACGGCAGTTATGGCCCTCGTTCCCGGAGGCCCCGGCGCATACCCATACCTTAGTTACTATGCTGGCAATGGCAGGGGGCCGAAAATTCATGACTCACCACTACAGGGCTTTGCGGGAGGATAAAAGGTTACGGCCCTTGGCGATAGAGGACAAATGGCAGCAGGCGTGTCCGCAGGCAATCACCCCCCGTGAGTGGGAAAAGATACATGAGAGTGTGCAGAAGGTGTCGGTAAGCAACCGCTTTAAACAAATTCAATATAATATTATACACATGACCTACCTCTCCCCTAAACGACTCCAGGTTATTGATAATACCAGAGATTCCCGATGCCTGAGATGCCGCAGTCCCATGGCGGATTTTGTCCATATGATGTGGGCGTGCCCTATCCTCCAATCCTATTGGGGATCGGTTCTGGAGGTCTTGGAGAAGGTATCGTGATGGGTAATAGACCTGGACCTGCGCCCTTGCCTCCTGAGCTTGATCCCCAGAGACTAAACGGAAAGTGAGCAGACGGTTCCTCATACTAGGCCTGGTTACAGCTCGACGTCGTATTGCAATCCACTGGTTGTCCCCGCAGGGCCCGATGTTGCAGAAATGGAGGGCGGATCTAAGGGAGTGGGCATTGGCGGAAGAGGCGCACATGAGGCATACAAGGAGAGATGGAAAGCTACCTGAGGTCCTACAGGCTTGGGGGGTAATGTTTCAGGAATTGGTGGGACTAGATGCCCCATTGAATCAAAACAGCTCAGACCCCACAAACACGGGACAGGGGGAGACCCAGACTCAGGGCGGCGTGACACACGATGACCCAACATAGAGAAGGGGTGGCATAGACCCAATCTTTTGTTCAGACCTTTTCCTATTTCCTGGACCCGGCAGCGGGGGGGGGGCTTGGGGAGGGGTTGGGGGTTGGGGGGGGGGAGTGAGGAGTTCCTATGTTGTCCAATAGTGCTTTTAAGGACAAGGTAACCGAACAAGTGGCGGACAAAGCGTACTTCATTATCCTCGCCATCGTTAAGAGACTGGTCGACTACCGGACTTGATACGCGGATTTTTATGCATAAGATGAATATGATGTATATTGTCGAATACAATTGTATGCATATCCATGGTGCTCTGAATCGCTATAAGTATGTAACCTTGCTATGCAATTTTGGTTAATAAAGGTTTTTTGAAAATCAAAAAAAAAAGTGCTAGTGGTGACAGTTAAGTTCTGGTGCTGAGCACTGGAAACCACCAACTCAAATTAAGCACTAGTGTCCCCTGGCCTGAGTATTGACTTCGAGTATCTGGTATTCTGGTATTTGATTATGGCTCCATCCCCATGCTAATGTAGTAAAGTGCATGAACGCCTATGTCTATCACTTGAAATGAGTGATGTCCCTAACCTGTCCTGTGATCTGGAGGGTTGAACCAAGAGGGCACTTATTTGACTGTAAGTTTTTTTTGTGTAAGTTTAGTTTTTCATTTCTTTTTCAGAACATACAGCCGACAGCACAGCGACCACGAATTCCACTAGATATGAGAAAAGCATTTGTATCATGTGGATTATAATTTCCCGAATAGTAAAAGACAATAATTGAAGACCTATAAAGAAATACACATTTAGGTAACACACACCCCTGTTCCGCATGTGTCACCCCGCTAATGTCCCTCAGGGGCTGAAAGTAGATCGGTTGTAAGGGGAGTCCAAATGTCCTATGAGCGCGAAGGTCCTGGGAACTCCTCCGCATAAACTTCTGATTGTTCCTTGCAGTGCGCTAGATCGTGTAACCATTGTTATTTAACTATTAGTTGACTCCCATCTCTGTCATGGATAAAGCATGTAGAGTGACACGGGTGAATCAGTAGTTGTGACCAGACCATTTTATCTGTGTTACTGAACTGGAAACGTATTGGTTCCTTTCAGTAAAGTTTTGCTTCTATGTAAAAGCCCAGATCCTAGCATTAACATCCCACGCATATGTTATGTGTGTGGCCTGTGTAGTGCATACATTGTGTGTATGAGTGAACCAGAATGGAGGACTGCATGTTCTATTTAGAAAGTCCCTTATCCATTCATGGCCACATGATGGAGGTGAGATTATTTCACTACACAGTGGATGTATATTGCTGACATTCCTGAAGCTAGAGGGAGGAAACCCTGACATTGAAGTCGGTAATGAGGAGCAAGAGATCCCTTTTAGAAATTTGATTAGGTCATTTTGCTAAGAGAAGTTGGTGATTAGTCTCCTGGTAGATGCCGACAGTAAGGCATAGGACAGCAGTCTCTGTTGTTCAGAGTCTATAGGGTCCTTTAGGTGATGCCAGCCTTCTGTCTTTTTCCTGATCACTGTTCATTGTGGCTGTTGATAACCAGTTTCAGAAAGCTTATGCGTTGTGACCCTCTGCTGTGGGTACTCCAGGCTGGAGACTACCCACCTTTGAGGAATTACTCTACACAAAGGCTATGTCTCGAGAATAGCCTAAAGAGAATACTTTAAAGAACAAATACTGCAAACTGGTTCTGAAAGTGCATACCGAGAATCCACATACCCTATTTGAACTTCGCCATCATTGTGAAATTGTGCCCAACTGGATCATGCTGTTGTGACATTGTGAAGTTATGCCCAAGCAGACTGTGATTCTGTGACATTGTGAAGTTTTGCCTAAGTAGACTGTGCCGCTGTGAAATTTGGAAGCTGTAGCAAAGCGGACTTGGCTGCTACGGATTTTAACTATAACTGAGCAGACTATACTATTCTTCCAGCAGCATGACCTCACCATGGCTCACGTTGCTTAGTTAACAGTACCTCTAATAGGCCCTGTGACCCTTTAGCCCCCATCTCAACAACCTATCTCTCCCAAAATCCAGAAGCAATGTTATAACCAACCAGACACCTGCTACGTTGCTGGACTCTGCACGCCTGCACAGGCTCCCTGGTGGTGGCCTCCACTGATACCTTCCGCGAGCTTGACCCGAATGCCAGAGTACTCGCAGCCAACACATATTTTTGCAGAAGAGGGAAAGATAGATGTATGTGTTCCTCACACGTGGGTGAGCCACTGAAAGCTCAAGACGGGCTCAAGCCTGAAGCCTGGCTCAGCTCGTGGTTGTGTTGGAACTCGAGAACACAATGACCCAGATGTTCAAGTGGCTCTGCCTGCCATTTCCCCTCTAACCAGGATGTGTTACATCCAGAGCTCCAAACTTTGGAACTGAGGTACCAGATTTGAGTCTCAGCATTGGTTCAAAATCCTGGGATTCTGGACAAATCACACACAAGGAGATGATGGACGGAGCACTGAAACTTTTCAGACACTTAACCCCAGTCACAGATCTGGGTTGAATCCATCATCATTCGTTAGCTCACTTCTCCACCCCAGTTATAAGTAAATCAGTCTTGATCCTGTGCCTCATGGGAACAGTCCAGCCCAAACTGCCAAGCCAGGTCTTCTCTGGACCGGAAACAAGCATCCTGGGACCGGTTTCGGGATAACACCCCCATCAGCAGGGCTACCTTGAATCAAGTGGCAAAGTGAGCAAGACACCCACGTCTGGGCGTACCCTGCCAACTTAGGGTGAACAAAGCAAATCCCTTAATATCCCTGTGCATTTAAAATATTAATGTGACCATGTCTAAAGTAACTGGTGCTCACAAAAGGTGATCCAATACTTTGAGGTGAAGTTTGTGCTATATAAAACCAAAGCATAACATAAAAAGGAAATACATTTACATACCCATTTAGTGTCTGATTTTGTACGAAGTGAAACCAGAGACCAGAGAACCTGGATAAATTGAGGCTTATCCACTTAAATTGTGTGATTTTAGACATTTATTTTATTTCACCTAAACTCCTTTTTCTTCATTATCGCTTAGGAAATCAATTTGAAATATGGGAGTTCAGAATACCAGGTGTACAAAACCTCTTGTGTTTGATTTAGAAGACTATAATGCTACTCAAAAAGAATCAGGACCATGTACAGGATTTACATGACAACTGTCTTCCATGTTAGTTCACTAATGGTTCAGGTTTTGAAACTATCAATTTTAATACGTACTTCTCAGTGCATTGCTATAATGTGACATTTTAATGTCAAAGATTCCACGTCAATACCAGTTTTTTTTTATTTTGAAGAGACTTTTTCCTATTTTACATGATGTTTGTTGTATGTTTTACATAGCATACATCTTCAGTGCTTGGCTCGTGCATGGGCTCTAAGAGCTGAGCCAGATCTTTAGCTCGGCTCTCCCTATTTATTTTCGCCCACCTCTAATGTTCTGTGAGTCCATGCCATGGCTGAAAAGAAGACAAACCTATGTAGCGGTGAGATAAGGACAATTGGAACTAATAAGTCAGTGCTTTAAATGGGTCTGTACTGAGTACTTGCATTTCTTTCATTTGAAAGGTGGGGTACCTGCACTCCTGATCACTGCTGCAGTAAATTTAATGGAAGAGTACCGGCACGCTTAGCACTGCTGCAATAAAATGTAATGGGAGAGTACCAACACTTCTCAGGAGCAAACAGGTACTCTAAAGAGTGGGTACCTGCACTTCTATATTTCCATCTAAAGCACTGTAGTAAGTGTAACTGAGCATACAACCCCAGTAGATGGGGTAACATTGTATCTGTGCCTGATAACTGCCGAAGACAAAGCTTGAACTCAGGAGAGGGGAAAAAGTGAAGGTAGGAAGGAAGGAGGGATTAACATCACTCAAAATACAGGGACCCCGTGTCCAACTTATGGCCTATCTTGAAGCCCAAAACGCCTTCCACACATCACAGTCGGGTTTTAGGTCAGGCTTCTCCAAAGAGACAGCACTCTTGAGAGCTACTGAAACTCTGCGGGAAGGAGCCGACGAGGGCAAGACCATGGCCTTGATCATGCTGGACCTCAGTGCCGCGTTTGACACTGTAGCACATTCCATCTTGCTACAGTGTCTAAACAGAGCGGGGGTCACCAAAGAGGCACTGGGATGGCTGAAAGCTTTCCTTACCAACAGGAGCTTTCAGGTCCAAAGGGGAAGTTTTTTCTCGGACAGCATGACATTAGAACAGGGGGTGCCTCAGGGCTCTGCCCTGAGTCCCACCCTGTTCAATTTATATATGGCTCCATTGGCAGAGGTAGTCCAATCGTTCGGCGTAGAGCTTGTCTCTTACGCCGACGATACTCAACTTCTGATCTCCCTGTCCCAAGCTCCCTCCTCCGCGGCCGACAATTTTAAATCATGCATGTGCAAGCTTGCTGCATGGATGAATGAGCATTGCCTCAAATTAAATGGAACAAAAACTGAGGTGCTCATAATAGGTGGGAACAATACAAAATGGACCAATGACTGGTGGCCCACATGTCTGGGACCTGTACCTACTCCCAGTCAGGAAGCCAAGAACTTGGGTGTCTGGATAGATAATAAGCTATCCTATGACAGCCATGTCAAAAAAACAGTAGGGAAGTGCTTTGGAGTCATGAAAACTCTCAATCGTACCCTGGATCTCCTACCGATAAGTTCCAGGCGTACCATGACTCAGGCACTTATGACTTCCCGTATAGATTACGGGAATGTGCTGCTGTTGGGCACTTCCGAAAAAAACATGAGGAAATTACAAGTCCTGCAAAATTCAGCTGCACGCCTTGTGCTAAGACTCCCCCGTAGAGCGCCTTCTAGACCTTCCCTGGCTGCCCTTCATTGGCTGCCTATTAGCAAGAGGATACTATTCAAAGCGCTCCTCTGGTGCCACAGGATTATTCATTTTAAGGCCCCTCCCTACATGTCTGATCTAGCTACACTTTACGAACCAAACAGATCCTTACGGTCTAAGGGAACAGGTCTGCTTAATACAACGCTCCCTAAAAAAGCTAGAATGGGAGGCAGATCCTTCCGCACTCTGGCAGCAAAAAAATGGAATACCCTTCCCATGCACATCAGACAAGATAACGATGAGGCATCCTTCAGAAAAATGTTAAAAACTTATCTTTTTACTCTCTAAATTATTTGTCTCTGGATCCACTTTGCAAAAACTCTCTCTCCACAGCGCGGGGACACGCCGGGAGGCGTCACCAGGCGCTTTACAAACCCCTATAATAATAATGAAGCATTCATCATTATTATATGTAGTCTGTGGTATAATGAGCTTTCTGTGTATGTAAAGTACTTTCATTTACCATAAACAAGCACTTAGTGGCGCTGCTGGTAATTTTCAGCTTCAAACACCCCCACATTTTTAAAACAATTGAATTACAAGTTATTGGATTAACAGAGTTCACAATTTACATGACATCGGCAACACAGATATTTTACAGTATATATACTATTAGCATATTTCTTCGGCATAGATGACCTTGAACAGTACATCGATTGTGTAACCAAAGCATTTTTTGACTGTTGAAGGCATGGTAGACACTGAAGGAACCAAGAAGGTAAATGGAGACCTAACCTGAAGTTAAGGAGAAAAACAAAAGAAGAAAAAAAGCAAGAACACAATGGTGGCAAGCCTGGTGATAGTTTATATGGAGGGTAACAATGGGAAGAGTTGTAGGAGTTACGGTCTTTTTGTGTAGTTTCCAGTCCTCCACCATCAGCCTGCAATGTACAACCAGGGCACTATGTGGTATACATAAAAAGCTCAGAATACCTGTGAGGGGGTGTGTTATGTTGGGGATTGGAATGTACCAATAAGCAATCTGAGAGCGGGGTGCGTAATGAGTAATCCTGGCATGCATGACTAAATGGTAGTCGCCATGACATGTACAGGAAAAGCAATTAAAAGCCCGGGGCCCGGACCTCGTGGTCCAGAAATGAAAGCAAGGTGCTGGCTTCATGTTGTGTTATGTATTTTAGTTATATCTTGCTGTGCGCTCTGTATCTTCGCGTTCCATAGAACATGGAACTCGAAGCCAAGAGCAGTTGTAAACAGTGAGAAGAGAGACGGCCAGCTGACCAGTTGTGCTGCAGTACCTGCCTGTATTTATTGGAATAAAGTAAATCTAATATATTCAATTATCTCCCGATCATCAATTTAACAATTGGCGACGAACGGGACTTCAAACGAACCTAGTACGCTTGGAGAGATATTTTTTTTAATAAGGGTAGAAAAACGCAGGCAGAGATGACGCGACGCTATTTAAAGAGTATCTCGGTAAATTAAATGTATGGAATTGAAGAGCTCATGCTGCGGAGGAGTGGAACGCATTGTACAATGAGCGATTTTTTAAACTAATTTAATCGAAACTGCAGTTGAACATATGCTATGCTGGGCCTTACCGTTTAAATGATTCAAGTCAAACGGCAGTCCATAGCAACCAGCTGATTGTTCAACGCTCGCGACCGGCTGACGTTTTCCTCAAGCTGCGGGTGATTCAGAGAGAACTCTGTGTGAGCGTCACACTTTTTTTACGGAACGTGGTGTGTCACATGACACGAAGCGGCCATTTTGAATTGGGAAGGCCTATCCCAGTTTATGAAGAGCGTTTTTGAAGTTAAAATGCATTCCTATCGGCACTTCCTCTTTTAAGGGAACTTCTCTTCAGCGATTGAATTAACCTAGAGCATCTTTACATTTAGGTGAATTGTCTTCCATTTTTCCTTCACAAACTCTTCGTTTGATATTTTTTTGGAACTTGGATTCAAGGAGTTAATATTTGACTTGGATTGAAGTGGTGAAGAAAGGACAGTGTCTTGCTGTAATTTACCCTGAACAATTCTACTGTATTTGTGCTGGTATATATATATTTTTTTGGGGGGGGGAGGGACTTTATCTGTTTTCTTTACTGTTAGCAACATGAGTCAACAAACCTTGAAGTCCTCCTCAAGCTTTTTGGTCTAGTGGTTCTGAACCAGCTTTGAAATGGAAAGAATGGAAAGAGTATTATTTTAACTATATTGAAACCGTGGACTCAGACGGAAAGATGTCAGCTGAACAGAAGAAACGTATTTTATTACATTCACTAGGCCCACAAGAACTGAAATCATACAATCAAATTAACAAACCTATAGTTGGTAGTGGTGATAGCAATGCTTTCACTGTAGCCTTGTCCAATTTAGAAAAATATTTTGCTCCCAAAGCTGTTGTCCGCAAAACTGAAACATCTAGTAGATGTGCTAATGCCTTAAAAACTGAAAGTGTTGCTAAAGACATTGTAGCTAAAGTAAGTTCTAACTCAAAAAAAAGTTATGGTAACAAGCAAAAATCTGATGGATGGAGTAAGTTCAGATCGAACAGTGAACCACCTAAATGTTATAGATTTGGAAGTCTCAAGCATTTAGCTTTTTCTAAGTCCTGTCCTGCTAGAGAAACTTAATGTGGTGCGTGTGGTATATATGGACATTATACTAAAGCATGTAGGCGGAAAACCAAAGCTGTTAAGTGTGTTCAAGTAGATACCGAGTCTGATGGTGATGCGAGCAGTAGTGATGAACAGGTTTCTGAATGTTCTGTAGCTCTAAAGAAAAAACTTCTTCTCAATATTAGGGATGGATGTTTGCTTACTGAAAATAAATCAATATGTTGGATCCACTTAAGTGGAGTTTGTGTTAAAATTTACGCAGACTATGGGTCACCCTATTCTATAGTTAATGAAGAAGGTTCAAAACGTTTTCCCTCTGATATTGATCCTGAGGGTTATGGTGGTGAAAAAATAGATATAATCGGTTTTCGCTGGTTTAAATTTGAATTTAAATATCACCAATCCTATGGTAGGTTATATATTTCCAGAAAGGGTCCATCAGTACAGGGATTGAAAGACCAAGGAAATTTAAATATAATTCTTGACCCAAATTCAGTTGAAAAAGTTCTTGTAATGGATGAGGGCACCAAGGTCGGTGAAAAACTTTTGAAAAAGTTTCCTTCTGTGTTTCAAAAGAATATTGGTAAATTAAAAGATTTTGAACACAAGATAATTCTTAAAGATAACGCTGTACCAAAAATTCATAAAGTCAGAAATGTTCCAATTGCTTTAAGGAATGATGTTGCTAGGGAACTGGATAGGTTAGTTTCTTCTGACATAATTGAACCTGTAGAAGCGTCATCATGGGTTTCCTCCTTAGTTGTAGTTAAACGTAGTAACGGGAAATTGAGGTTGTGTGTTGATTTGTGCCATTTAAATGAAAATATTGTGGTTGATCAATTTCCGTTACCAAAAATTAATGAAATGTTGGCCTTATAAGAAGGTGCCAAGTGGTTTACTACAATTGATTTATCTGCTGGTTATAATCAGATTCCACTTTCAAAAAGCAGCAAGAAATTCACCACGTTTATTACTCCTCGGGTTGTTTCCAGTTCAAAAGGATGCCCTTCGGCTTAGCATCTGCTGCGGCCGTTTTTCAACGCCGTATGCATAAATTGTTTTTTAACATAAAAAATACTACATTTTTTCAGGACGATATTCTTGATTTTGGAAAAAAACAAAGTGGAAAATGATAAGTCTTTAGAGACAGTCTTATCTATTTTGGAATCAAAAGGTTTGACTATTGAATATTCTAAATGTATATTTGCCAGTGATCATGTCACTTACTTGGGACATGTTATAGATAGTGATGGAATCAGACCAAAGCCCAATATTATTGACGCCATCAAGTGTGCTCCTGCTCCTAACTGCAAAGATGACGTTAGATCCTTGATAGGTCTTGCTGAATTTTAATCAAAGTATATTCCAAATTTTGCTGCTAGAAATTACAACATTAGGCAACTTTTAAAGAACAAAATCAAATTTGGTTGGTCACCTGACTGCAAACAGGATTTTGATGACATTAAGGATTGTATTACTAAAATTGCTTCCTTGAAACGTTTTGACCCTGACGCTCAAACCATAATCACAACTGGTGCCAGTATTAAAGGCTCAGGAGCTGTTCTTGCTCAAATTGATCTCAATGGTAAAGAACATATTGTAGCCTATGCGTCCAGATATTTGTCACCCACTGAGGAGAAATACTCAACTATTGAGAAAGAGACATTAGCATGTGTTTGCGCAGTGATCATAGACCCTTACTCAAAGTTCTGACCCCTAAAGGAACTATAAATACCTCAGCAAGAGTTGCTAGACTGATAAGCGTGGCTCAAATCCACCTGAGCGACTTACCTCACTCATCTATCATTCTCATATAATAAGCCAGCCAGGCAGTGGAGAAGAATTAGAAATATATTTATTAGGACATAATATTCATCTGCAGATGGGCCCCGTCAGGTCTACACCCCAGGGAGTGCACCGAGAGGACTGACTCATCCTATCATGACAATACATTATAACATAACATGGCAGGGTAAAGACACGCCCAGCCTGGAAAATTACAGAACTAGCGAAATGGTGAACAATGAACTCATACATGCGGCATCTGCACCTGCGAAGGCAACACTGTTATCTCCCCTCAAGGCCACAGAGCTGAGGCTCTGCTTCTCCAGGGCATGGAAAAATTTCTGCAAAACTAACTCAAGGCAAGAAATGCTGAAACAGGGATTTTCTGCTCATAAGGGAGGGGGGAAAACTGTACCATGAGACATTGGAGCTGCAGATTAAATGTCAGCATCAGAAGTCTGTCTGCCATAGACAAGCCTCTCTCTCTTTAAAAGAAGTTTGAAGCTTGCATATCACAAAAATAGCTCAGTGGGTTGCAGCACATAAATAATAAGCTGTACCTGCATATTGGTTAGACACACTAGGCTAACATATTCATAACATTATTAGAACATTCTGCAACAGGGAAATTACTATCTATCAGACCCTCCTTTTAGCCTATTGTGGCTAACACAAGTGCAGTTACAGCTCAAAGGTAAGGACTATACAATTCTAAAGGCATCACTCATCAATCAAAGGGAAAACAAAAAAAACACAAGTATAACCAATAGTATATCATCATAAAAGATATCTGGCTTCGGGAAATGAAATACTAGGATGAGCATAATCACAGAAGTAGTGCAGCATACTATAGGGCAGGAAATGCAGAGGCAACAAGTAAAAGAACAACCACTGCAATACCTACTAAGACAATAATTATTCTCTGGGTGTGAGGCACCCTCCTTTTTGACTAATCTAAACATATGTTCTCGGGGTACCATTTCTCTATAACACTATGTCATGATCGGACTACTTAAAAAATACATCACACTTTAAGTCATGAGCAGGAATTAATGCAAAAAAAAAGATCAAACTGTCATTATCAGGGAAAACACCCTATTGCATTCAATACTGAGTGCTCACTTGCATTATCAGCGAGGACCTATATCTAACATCCATGAAGTATATTTTTATCGGGCTGATAAATGTATTTTACTAAACTACTCGAAGTATACTAACCCTCACAGCTACTTCCATAGGGCAAGAATACAAGCAACAATTTTCCACCCCTGTGTGTGTATGAAGGCAATGACCCACACACCCAATAATTTTCTGTTCTATAAATAACATGTGTCAGGTGCAACATTTGAATACTACATCATCCTAATGAACTTCCCACTGCTCCTCTTCATGAGGAGCTAGGGTACCAATGACATTCTCACGTGGCGTTGAAATAATACTCATGAGGGTATGCGCCAAGCAACAAGAAACTAATTCTCTAAAGAGAAATATGAAAGCAACAGTTAGGATGCAAACAAACACAATATTAAATTTGTAGACCATGAGAACCAAATGAGATCAGGGACATCTGGACAAGGAGCCGCAGAGGCTGCTCCTCCTGGGGAATAGGAACATTCAAAGGGACTCATTTTCCTAGCTAAAAGTCCAAAGTAAACTAAAGGAAACAATCTGCAACACAACCAGCCAGAGGGGAGTCTTCTCCCTGTGTCAGTCTGAGCCTCACAGGCAGGCTCGTATTGTCCATCAAAAATTCAAAAATCATCTGCGTTGGAGCTGCACTTGCTAGCAACTCATCAAAAAAATTAAAAAATCATCTGCGTTGGAGCTGCACTTGCTAGCAACTCAAATGAAAAACAATCTTGGCCAATGATGCAAAGTCTTTCTTGCAGAATTTAGCAACCACCAATCCAGGTAGTGCCCTCTACAAATTCTGTCCAGTGTCTCGCTCAGTACACCAGATATGAATCTAACAGATATTAAGAGCACTGTATCTGTACCCTAAGACTAAAGTCTCTCTCTACCTCCGACTTTTCTTCTCCTGGTGCACCGCTCTTCTGTCGACGCCATAGATTGTATAAAGTGTGACCAGGTACCTCCTTATCAGCAGACAAAACTGTAGATTCCAAAACAGATGGGGAACAGGGAAACATGAAGCATAACCACTGGAGAACTGGCGGCAGCCTCTTGCACAGACGGAACTGCCCCTCTCAAGTATTTCTGAGAAACCTTTTCCAACCATTGGCAAATGGCACAAAAGCGAAGAGAGGGTCCTCCATCTCGGTCAGGCCTGCCCTTTTCTTACCCAGGAATCACACACCTACAGCAGCTTCAGCGATACCTTGGCTCCAAGCAAGACTTCCGTTGGTATCTTCTGACGACGAGACTTGACTTGCAACGAGTCTTGAAGTTGGATCTGATGCTTGGGTCCCCTCTGGCTCCGGCGGTGTGATACATTTCTATTGATGAACAGAACAAAGATCTTTAGACAAGGCATATGAATACAATTCAAATTCAGAGAAACCAAATGAGGTCTATTCTGTGCTTTCATATCGCTCTACCAATGTCAATTTGAAGGTGAACACACCTATCAATAAATTTGTGCACTGACAATAGGTAATACATTACATTATCTGACTTTTCGCTGTATTACCTGTGGACGGACGGATGCATTTACTGAATTCTAAGAGAAGAGAAAAAATAACAAAAAACAGACATATTGTATTCCCGCATTCGCACTTGAGAAACAGCAAAAAGGGAAGTTCAAACCGCTTTTCATATAGCGAGCACACAGCGTCTACTTTGTGAACCTTCACTGTTGTGCAAAACTTCAAACACTTCTAATATTCTTTTTCTTACTCAAAACAACTTATATTTTTGCTCATGACCATGCTCACATATTATAGATGCAGCAGGAAACTAACTTCTACAAATCTTTAATTTCTAAAAATATTTTGCTGAGGATCACACAAGCATCTTTCACCTTTCTCACTATTTAGACCATGTAACATTTTATATAGGGGAAAACCTGTTCACCAGCTCTAATAGGGGTTGTCAGCTCAACTATGCAGGCTAACTGGTAAGAGACTTGTACACCTTTACTTAGTGCTGCACAATAATGATGTTATTACCTAGGAATGTGAAGCAAAACAACAAAAAGGTACCGACCTATTATTCCCTTCAAAGGTCAAATAAGGAAACACTAGTCTGGGCTGTTCCCTTCAAAGGTCAAATAAGGAAACACTAGTCTGGGGCTACCAGTCCTTTCATCCCTTTCATGCCTATCCAATTAAAATAATCCTCTAATAAAGACTATCAGTTTTTTTTTTCACAGACTAGCTAATAAAGAACTAGCAATGTACTTGCAAGACTACAATAATGGTATTATCACCCAACACTTGTTGAACAAAACTACCCACATCTAATTCCCCTTTTAGATCACCCAACACTTGTAGAACAAAACTACCCACATCTAATTCCCCTTTTAGATCAAAGCAGGACAGGAGGGAGCAATATACATGTTACCTAGTTTTAATTTATAGGAGAGCTAGCGGGGAGCTAGCTTCCAGCGGGGAGCTAGCCTCCTCCCCCAGTTTGACAGGAGGAAATCTGAAACATATTTCACTTCAGTCAACACCATCAACCCCTGGGTGTAGCACTGAGCATAAACAAAATTCTAGGGGATACATAGCACTTTTGAGGGCTAGAACATCTTTTAGCACATGTACAAATGTCATTGCCTCAAAATGATGTGTGTGCCTATTAATATCTAATACAATGTTACTAAGGAAAATTCATTATAATTATTTATCTATTACAAAACACGCTATTTCTTTTTGAGGCCTTTTATTCCCATGAAGGAGTAAGGAAAAGGAAATGGGACTGGGACACAGCTAAAGTCCCCCATAACTAGGCACTATGTGACATTCATTAGGGAAATGGCGGCAAAAGGAAAATCTATAAAAGAACAAAAATTACTTAGGTGATGGTCAGGCTTGTGACACAACACCATGAGTACACCGTAGAACTCTTGTATGTTTCTGCTATACCATATAACCAAATAGACATACACTGCTGAAGTGTTGTCTGTGGAATTTAGGGACCAGAACAAATTCCCCACAGAGGAGCTTGTTCTAGTATCAATAATAGAATTGTCAAAACAATACAAAACAGAAACATACATAAAATAAAAACAAGCATACCAAGGCAGCAGGTATACTTGCTGTGCTAAGCACAGAAAGCATAGACAAATCACAGTAACACAATCAATCAATCAATCAAGGACATTTATAGAGCGCACTACCTACCCGGCGGGTCTCAAGGCGCTTGGGGGGGGGGGGGGGTGCTGCTACCGCTCGAACAGCCAGGTCTTGAGCTTCTTCCTGAAGGAGAGGTGGTCTTGGGTCAGGCGCAGGTCGGTCGGGAGGGAGTTCCAGGTCTTGGCGGCCAGGTGGGAGAAGGACCTTCCTCCTGTTGTCGTTCTTCGGATGCGGGGGACGGCGGCGAGGGCGTGGCTGGCTGATCGGAGGTGGCGTTTGGGAGCGTAGAAGTTGATGCGGTTGTTGAGGTAGCTCGGGCCTTGATCGTGTAGGGCTTTGTGTGCGTGGGTGAGGAGACGGAAGGTGATCCTTTTGTTGACAGGGAGCCAGTGCAGGTCTCTCAGATGTCCGGAGATGTGGCTGCGTCGGGGGATGTCAAGGATGAGTCTGGCTGAGGCGTTCTGGATCCGCTGGAGTCTCTTCTGGAGCTTGGCGGTGGTTCCGGCATAGAGGGCGTTGCCGTAGTCCAGTCGGCTGGTGACGAGGGCCTGGGTGACCGTCTTCCTGGTCTCGATGGGGATCCACCGGAAGATCTTTCGTAGCTTGCGCAGGATGTTGAAGCATGACGAGGAGACGGCGTTGACTTGTCTGGTCATGGAGAGGGAGGAGTCCAGGATGAAGCCCAGGTTGCGTGCGTGGTCTGTCGGTGTGGGTGCGGTGCCCAGGGCGGGGGGCCACCAGGAGTCGTCCCAGGCGGAGGGCGAGGAGCCCAGGATGAGGACTTCCGTCTTGTCTGAGTTCAGTTTCAGGCGGCTGGTCTTCATCCACTCGGCTACATCTTTCATCCCTTCGTGAAGGTTGGCTCTGGCAGCGGCGGGGTCGTTGGTCAGGGAGAGGATCAGCTGGGTGTCATCGGCGTAGGAGATGATGTTCAGGTTGTGTTGGCGTGCGATGGGCGCGAGGGGGCTCATGTAGACGTTGAAGAGGGTGGGGCTCAGCGAGGATCCTTGAGGGACGCCGCAGATGACTTCGGTGGCCTCTGACTTGTACGGTGGTAGACGGACTCTCTGTGTTCTTCCGTCGAGGAAGGAGACGATCCATTCCAGTGCCTTCTCCTGAATTCCGACGTTGCTGAGGCGCTGCACTAGGGTGCGGTGGCAGACAGTGTCGAATGCCGCGGAGAGGTCTAGGAGGATGAGGGCCGCTGTTTCTCCGTTGTCCATCAGGGCTCGGATGTCATCGGTGGCAGCGATGAGGGCGGTCTCGGTGCTGTGGTTGGCTCGGAAGCCAGACTGTGAGGGGTCGAGGGATCCATTCGTCTCGAGGAAGGCGGCCAGCTGTTTGTTGACGGTCTTCTCGATGACTTTGGCTGGAAACGGGAGGAGCGAGATGGGGCGGTAATTTTTGAGTTCGGTGGGGTCCGCTGTTGGTTTCTTTAGTAGAGCGCTGAGTTCGGCGTGCTTCCAGCTCTCCGGGAAGGTGGCGGTGTCGAAGGAGGTGTTGATGATGTCCCGCAGGTGGGGTGCGATGACGGTGTCGGCCTTGTTGAAGACGTGGTGAGGGCAGGAGTCGTTTGGAGATCCGGAGTGGATGGAGTTCATCATGCGGACGGTGTCATCGGTGCTGATCGGAGTCCAGGCGCGGAGGGTGGTTGTGGGGGGCGGTGGTTCGGTCGTGGCGTGCGTCGGTTGAGTGCTGAAGCTGTTGTGTATGTCCGCGATCTTGTTGTGGAAGTAGGAGGCGAGGGAGTTGCAGAGGTCTTGCGATGGGGTGATGTCGTTGTTTCCGGCGTTGGGGTTGGAGAGCTCTTTCACGATGTTGAAGAGTTCCTTGCAGTTGTGTGCGTTGTTGTCCAGCCGGTCCTTGAATGCAGTTTTCTTGGTGGCGCGGATCAGTTGGTGGTGCTTCCGGGTGGCAAGCTTGAGGGTGGTCCTGTTGTCCGGTGTTGGTTCCCTTCTCCAGACTTTCTCGAGGGCTCGGCAGTTCTTCTTGGAACTCTTGAGTTCGTCGGTGAACCATGGGGCCTTCTTGCTGCCGGGTCTGCTGGGCGGGGTCCTCAGGGGGGCGAGTTCGTCCGCGCAGTTGCTGATCCACTTCGTGAGGTTATCGGCGGCCTGGCTGGGGTTCGCTGAGCTGGCGGGAGGGTGCTGACTCAGGGAAGCGGCGAGCTGGTCGGCTGTGATCTTGTTCCAGCTTCTTCGGGCAACCTGTTGCTGGTGGTGGTGGATCGTCGTTCTTCTGAAGGTGAAGTGGACGCAGCTGTGGTCCGTCCAGTGGAGTCCTGCGGCGTGGCTGAAGGCGATGTCTTTGCTGGATGAGAAGACGGGGTCGAGTGTGTGTCCGGCGAGGTGGGTGGGGGTGGTCACCAGCTGCTTGAGTCCCAGGTTTGCGAGGTTTTCCAGCAGGGTGGTGGTGTTGCGGTCGTCGTTGTTCTCCAGGTGGAAGTTGAGGTCCCCGAGGAGGATGTAGTCGGCGGAGAGGAGGGCGTGTGGGCTGATGAAGTCGGCGATGTCTTCGCTGAATTGTGTGCGTGGTCCCGGGGGTCTGTAGATGAGGGTGCCTCTGAGGGTGGTCTTGGGGTTGACGTGGATCTGGAAGTGCAGGTGTTCGGCGGGTGCGATGGTGTCGTCGGTGTTGGTCGAGATGCGGATGCTGTTCCTGTGGATGATGGCGATGCCTCCTCCTGTCTGGTTGACGCGGTCCCTCCGGATGATCTTGTAGCCGTCCGGGATGGCGATGGCGATATCGGGCGCTGAGGAGGCGTTCATCCAGGTTTCCGTGAGGAAGGCGACGTCTGGGTCTGTGGTGTCGAGCAGGTTCCAGAGCTCGACGGCGTGTCTGTGGACGGAGCGGGTGTTGAGCAGGATGCACTTCAGGTGGGTGCTGCTGGTGTTCTGCTCGGTGGACGCTGGTGCAGTGCAGGTCCGGATGCAGGAGAACTTGCAGGACTGGCAGATGAAGGGTCCGTGGGTGCGTCTCGGGGTGGCTCCGTAGCATCCAGGGGTTCGGCCGGCGTTGAGTGCGTTGAGGGTGGCGGCGTCGTACGTCCGGCGGGTGGGCTGGGGTGCAAACACATGCAAATGAGCTGTGACACACAACACAATGCCATGCATTTCAAGCAAGGTGAGCCTGCGGCCCAAAACCCAGCATGCTGGCCTTCTTAATTTGTCAGTCTTAAGATCGATCAGCATACCATCCACGCAGAACAGAACAAGCAATGTACAATAAGCCAAAGAAAACATAAAACACACAATATAGGTACATGCGTATAACATAAAGTAATACGCAATAACACATATACCAAACCCAAAGGCCACAAAAGGAAAACACAATATTAGTTACTCAAAGGACTATATTTTTCTCATGCATGTCAGGCATCATGCGGTGTCAGTGCACACTTAATCTGTCTAGCACAAAGCAGCATCAATACTCACCGTAACACACAGATAAAAATATTTCCCATTGCACTGAAATGAAACAAATCAAACCACACAAAAAAAAACAACAACACACAAAATATTGGACAAAAAGGCAACCATTTAGTAAAAATACCTTCTACAAATACTTACCTTAAAACCTATGCTTGGAGCTCATTCACACCAGTTCATATATATTATCTATCATCACCCTATATATACTAACTGTTCACTTTCCGTTCTGAAAACCCTGTCTGCTCTTTTAGACAAGAAACAGTCCTAACCTCTTTTAACCGTCAGCCAAAAAGATAAAACATTTAGCAGCATTGAAAATCACATGACAATCTTGTATTGATATTTAATGCAGCATCAAAAAGGGAAAAATATACACATTTACTGTCACATCTTTAAAGAAAAAGGGCGCCATCTCACCACAGTTAATCCTGTTGCCAAAGGTATATTCTCACCCCCAGAACATACTAAATACTCCAGTGCACACTAGCAGACATTTGCACAAAACACGCACTCTGCATCTCCACTCAGCGGGTGGGGCACTGGGCCCACTGCAATGGTGTCCCATGGACAAACTGCATACAAATACTGTTACACACATATATACATTCCACACATATATACATCCCACACATATATACATTCCCACCAGGCCGCTCCTATGAGCAACACAATCAATATTCTGTACCTACCCTCGCATGATCAGTACTCTCCACTAGGGATCCACTAGCAAAGTCACTAATCAGTATGCCAATCAGAGACCCCCCAACTCAATAATTATTGAAATAGAAAACTTTTATACTATGACATGGTTCAACAGTGAAACAAAAAAAAATCGACAACAAAATGGACGCAACAGACAACCAATAAATCTCTTTTTCTCTGTGCCTTTAAACTGCACACAAATCAGTCACTTATTCTGAATACTATTCAAACAATAGGAGTAACATGTGCTTAAACTATTGCATCTGAAACACTCACTAACATATTTAGTAAATTAATTTTTCTCAAAACAATCCTTCTTTTCTCAGACTAGGCCATTTTAAAGTGTAATTCTCTATGTCCAAATGGAATAACCTGTTGAAAGGTATTCATAATTTTGTTCCTAATACTAAATCACATGTGTTCTGAACAACTGCATTATACTTTAGTCTAAACCAGCAGCATTTTGCACTCATAATTTATGCAGACTCGCTCCAAATTCACAATTCACATGGCTCCAACTGTGTATCTCTGCCAAGAGCTGAGCCTCCTAGCCCCCCCCATAATCTTCTGTCTGTGCTCTGCGAACCCATTGGAATGCTGTTATCACACCAAGGTCACAACTGCTCTGCTCTTTCACACACTGTTATTCTAAACCTTACCAGCCCAGAGCTCTACAACCCTTTTTTATTTTATTGTGGACTGAAACACATCCACTCAACAGGTCATGTTTAAAACTAACTAAACAACTTCTGCTCTCCACCCCCTTTGGAGGCCGCTTTTGCCGTTCAAAAATGCATTTCACTCTCACCGTCTTCCAAGAGCTAAGAATTCTGGGCTGCTAGCCAGCCTTCCAGCCTTTCTGGCATTCATCACCAAGGCCAAATCTACCTCGCGCTCCACGCTCGTCATTCTGGCGCTGACAAAGCCAATAAGCCTTCCTAACTCTTTCTAACATGCAATAATTAACCCTATTTTAAAAAATACATTTCTCTTTTTTTTTCACTTCTTTCTAACTTTACACTCTTTCTACATTCTATTAATATACATTCTAATTACTGGTAATCAAATCCTTATTCTTTTCTTCATCTTCTACTGTTCACAAATTAAGGGGGATGAAAGAAACCAAATTAAATAAGTTCCAAACACATTTTATTTTTTAAAAGGCCACAGTGTTATTTTTTCTTCTCATTCTTTTCTTTTCCTTAGAGCACAGTCCTGCATGCACTTTTAAACTACATGAAAAACACACTGATAGTCAGGCACAACCATCTCAGGTAGCTCACAAGGACCAGACAATCTAACTCATGCAACAAGACGCACCCACTTCATTTAAACAAACATTCACACAAACAAAAGGCAGCCCACAGACTGCTCTCAAACCAAACCAATTATAACCAAATCAAACATATTACATGAAATACATACCTCGTCCTCTTAATCACTGCTCACATTGGCTCACTGAGCCATTAAAAGCAACTTTAAATGTACACATTTTGTCTTCTTTTAAAACTAAACTTTCCTCTTTCTGCCACAACCTTAGGGAATCAAACATGCTCTGACAGCTGTGCCTAGCAACAATATCTCCTGCAAGTAATCTATCTTAGCTGCATCAAAAATATTAAACAAAATCGGGATAAATCCATATTCACATACATCTCAAAATTAAAAGAGTCTTCTACAGGAGCGGGTTGGCTCTCGGCCAATCTGACATCAGTTGAACTGCAGCAACACCCAAAACATCGCAACTTACTGAAACGCGGCATCTTGCACACTCAATCAAACACCACCAAACTCACTCAATCAGATACCGCCAAAGAACCCACACATACCCAGACACAAAAGAACAAAGCAACTATCTCCACACACAACCACACACGCACGTCCTATGCATTGAGTCCCTGCCAAACACGTGTTACCATAATGGGACAAGGCCCGTCAACCAAGTCCTGGGGAACCTGGACCCTACCGCAGACCGAACAGTACACTAACTGTTCTGAGGTTGGAGGACACATCCGCCACCCGGGCGGCACTACAGACCGTTGCGCACTTTACCCCGAAAGATCTGGGACTCTTCCATCAAACCACTCACACTAGGGGTTTGGGTCCTTTCCCAGTATTTAACCGTGATGAGCCACACTCCAGTCTCAGTACCACCCGGTCGGATGCTCTAAAACAGACATCCACCCAATACCCCCATCACCAATAGTCTGTCAGAGCACCACTTGCACTCTGAGTTCCCCGGAGCACACTAGACCCAGGGGCACACCGGCTCCTCCAATCACCAGAGACACACCGGTCTCAGAGACACACCGGTCTCATGGAGCATCCCAGCTCCCTCAATCAACAGTCGGACCACTCACCTTCTGCTCGCAGAACCGACATCCACCGTTCTCCACTGCCGGGTGCTGGGACCAACACGGTCAGCTCCAAAGTTCCGCCTTCCGGACCCTGGCGCAGGATCATGAACCGGGACCTCTCCCGATTAGCAGGGTGGGGCAGCGCTGCGAGAACCAAGCTCGGCATCAAAGTGGGTACCCAGACCCACCGTGCCGACCAGAGGGTCCCCGGCCTTCTGCTACCCACTTACGGGTGAGAAAGATCCTTATCGCGGAGTCCCTGTTCGGGCGCCATCTGATAAGCGTGGCTCAAATCCACCCGAGCGACTTACCTCACTCATCTATCATTCTCATATAAAAGCCAGCCAGGCAGTGGAGAAGAATTAGAAATATATTTATTAGGACATAATATTCATCTGCAGATGGGCCCATGGGCCCCGTCGGGTCTACACCCCAGGGAGTGCACCGAGAGGACTGACTCATCCTAGCATGACAATACATTATAACATAACATGGCAGGGTAAAGACACGCCCAGCCTGGAAAATTACAGAACTAGCGAAATGTTTAACAATGAACTCATACATGCGGCATCTGCACCTGCAAAGGCAACACTGTTATCTCCCCTCAAGGCCACAGAGCCGAGGCTCTACTTCTCCAGGGCATGGAAACATTTCTGCAAAACTAACTCAAGGCAAGAAATGCTGAAACAGGGATTTTCTGCTCATAAGGGAGGGGGGAAAACTGTACCATGAGACATTGGAGCTGCAGAGCAAATGTCAGCATCAGAAGTCTGTCTGCCATAGACAAGCCTCTCTCTCTTTAAAAGAAGTTTGAAGCTTGCATATCACAAAAATAGCTCAGTGGGTTGCAGCACATAAATAATAAGCTGTAACTGCATATTGGTTAGACACACTAGGCTAACATATTCATAACATCATTAGAACATTCTGCAACAGGTATATTACTATCTATCAAGACTAGCAATTAGATTATAGGATTATTGTTATAAAATGGAGTATCTTCCTGGAAAAAAACTTGCATAGCAGATTTCCTTTTTAGAATGCCTAAACAATTAGATATGTGTGAGGATGACATTTGGAATTCCTTTCAAATTGCTTATGTACAAGATTTGGGGAACTCTGGTATTATGAAAGATAAATGGGAGGAACAATATTTCAATGATGATGAATTATCACATGTAAAATTACATCTAGCACAATCTTGGCCAAGGAAAGTAAGCAAAGACCATCCTTTAAAAGTTTTGAGGAAGTTAGGTTTGATGTTAGTGTTCAGGGCGAAAACATTTGGTGAGGTGAAAGAGTTATTACCCCTAAAAGTTTGCGTACATCAATAATAGCACTGTGTCATGAAGGGCATTTTGGCATTGTCCGTTCCAAACAAACTGTCAAAACTTCATTTTGGTGGGCTGGCATGGATGCCGAAATTGAGATATTTGTAAGAGTGTGTAAACTCTGTAAAGCTGCTGATAAATCTTTGGTCACTTTCAAACCTCCTTTAGGTACCATGACTAGACCTAGTTCTCCTTGGGAACATACTGCAATTGATATCATGGGTCTCATAGGTATTGAGTAGAAGTACATTTTGGTACTCATGGATTTATATTCTAGATGGCCTTTTGTCAAAATTGTTAACAAAGCTGACACTGATACAGGTCTTCATTTTCTTGACCAGTCATTTATAATGGAAGGCATTCCTTTTGTTTTATTAAGTGAAAATGGTGTACAATTTATGTCTACCAAGGCCAAGGAATATTTTAACAAACTAGGAATTAAACACAGAACTACTTCATTGTACAACCCAAACAGTAATGGCATGGTTGAGCGCTTTAACCGTGTTATTTAAAAATACAATTCAAATGTCTGCCAAATGTGATGATTGGGAAACTCAAGTCTTAAAAATGGTTTGGGATTACATAGTTTCTATATGTGATGCTACTGGATATCCGCCATTTGTTCTTATGCGTGGAAGAAATCCTAGAACTAAGTTCACTCCAGGTTGGTTATTTAAATCCAATCTTGTACATTGGTCTGAGGACTCTGTAAAAGAAAAAGCTTATGATGCTCATGTCAAGAGCAAGGAGGGTTGGGTTTCAAAACATGGTGTTAAAAATGTTGACATTGATATTGGACAATGGGTTAGAGTGAAGAAACCAGGTAGAATCTCTAAAGAGGTCAGTTGTTTTTATGAACCTATGCAAGTTGTTGAAATTATGAATAATGCTGTACCTCTCACTGATGGAAAAGTTTGGAATCTCAAGAGGGTAGTAAAATGTTCTGCACCTTCAGGGTGTACTGTGAAAGTTTCCAACTGGTATGATTTCGATGACTTGTTATGTAATGACAATTCTGAAATTAGCACTCACGCTAATTCTCCTGTAATCATCAAAGACAACACTGTAATTGTTTCTCCAGTTCCAGGATCACCCATTTTGGAAACTGATTCAAGAAGTTCAGATGTTACTATTCCAGATGAACTTAATTTGGATTCCAGCCATTCCAAGGGTGAAAAAAGACCTCCTGTCTGGTTAGGGGATTACATTTCAGAAAGTTTTCCTTTGTAAATGTTTTTTGCATTATTTATATGGTTCATCATATTTTATTTGTATCAACATAGACATTTTCTAATTTTGTGTTTACTTTCAAACATTGTTTCTCTTTTCAAAAGGAAGGGGATGATATGTCATGTTCTTAATTTTGTTTCTTTGCTATATTCAGAAGGGGATGTGTTGTGTTATGTATTTTAATTATATCTTGTTGCGCGCTCTGTGTCTTCGTGTTCCATAGAACAGTGAACGCGAAGCCAAGAACAGTTGTACACAGTGAGAAGAGAGACGGCCAGCTGACCAGTTGTGCTGCAGTACCTGCCTGTATGTATTGGTATAAAGTAAATTTAATACATTCAATTATCTCCGGATCATCAATTTAACACTTCATTATTTCTATTTGCAGCGCCACTTTGATCAAGGCACGGCTGGCACAACACAACAAATTGGTGATGAGGATGAGTTTCATTTCCCCTCTCTGTGCACCCTGCTTGAGTCCTGCTGCCCACCTGTAAGGCTTCGCACCCTGTCAAGGTGTCCATTTCATCCTAAATGGCCTGGCTGATGAGTTTCTGCACCGTTTTTCTTACTGCACATTAACTACCTGGTTGTCCTGTTATGGCTTTGGTACCAGCCCTTGAGTCTTTTGTCATGGAGGGCCCCCTATATGCGTAGGCACAGTGGAAAGACTGGGTAGAGAGACTGGAAAACTGCTTTGCTGCGATGGCCTTAGAAAATGATGGACATCGCCCCATGCCCTTTATCTAGGGGGTGCCACCATTCAGAAGCTGGGGAAGTGTTGTTTTGAAGGTTGGCCTGCCATTTACTTTCAAAGGTGTGCGCTCTGCATATGGAAGCGGCTCTACAATAAGTCAAGACTGAACCTGCCACTGCGGGGACAACCACGGGGACAGGAAAAAAAAGACCTTTTCCAAGCCTGCTGCGAGTTCACATGCAGGGGACCCTACCCTCATCAGGGGTCCTGCCCTGCCCAGGGGAAGAGATGTTCCACCTGCAACAAACTAAACCATTTTGCCAATGTATGTTGATCCTCCGCTTCTCAAAAGGCACAAAAATGAAGCCAGTCAATATCATGCAGACACCTGTAGCTCCAGATGACAAAGAAGACATGAATGATAATGATGTATAAGGGGTGGTACACATCATTCACGCTATGCAGCCAGGAGAGTACTCCTGACGGCGCATTCCATAAGTGCACAGTCATCCTGTTGGGTCACCAAATCCCGGCCCTGATTGACAAAGGAGCTTCATTAAACATTCTTGTGCAGTCTGTCCTAATAACTCTCAAGCTACAGCCTGTCCTGCACCCCACTGCTACCCAAGTGTTTGCCTATGGGTCCTCAACGACACTCCCACTAGTACGGGTCTTTACAACAGAGATCTCACATGAGTCCCATTCAACACGTGCCAAGTCACCAAGAGTGGCTCGGGAATGTTGTTGTGCTGGCTGACTGCAGAACGACTTCACCTAATCTCTTTCGCTTTCAGTGGTCACCTAGAACGTGTGGACGATCTGTTGTCTTAATTCTCACAGCTATTCCAAGGTAATGTTTGTCTAAAGGACTGTCTCATATACTTCCACAGAGATGAGTCGATCCAGCCAGTTGCACTGAGACATCACCAGGTAGCCTTCCACCTGCGCCGAAAGGTGGAGGATGAACTAAGAAAACTGGAGCAAGTGGACATCATTAAGAGGGTAGAAGGCCCTACGTTGTGGGTCTCCTCAATTGTGATAGCCCGAAAATCCTAAACAGCCTGCTGAAGTTAGGATTTGCATCGACATGTGCTTAGCTAACATGGCCATCTTGCAAGAACATCACCTAATGCCCACTGTAGATGATATAGTGGCTGAAGAGACTGGTTTGAGATGGTTCTAAAAGATGTATCTCCGAGCAGGTTACCAACAACCGCTGCTGGCTCCAGAATCAAGAGCCATCACTGCTTTCTCCACCCACGTGGGTCTCAGGAGGTACAAACACCTCAGTTTCGGGGTGTCAAGTGCGTCTGATGTTTTTCAGGATGTCATCCAGGGTTTGTTGGCTAGTCTTGACATGGTCATCATGTCAGTGATGACATCCTAGTGCATGCCCCAGCCATCTAATAACATCTTGACAGGATGAGGGCAATGTTCAAACGATTGCAGGATAATGATCTCACCCTACACTGTGAGAAGTGTGCCTTTCTCCAAAAGGAAATAGCTTTCTTTGGATATAGTTTCTCTCAAAATGGGGTCATGCCTGATTCCGCCAAAGTTGTGGACATTCAATCAGCCTCCAAGCCAACCAGCATTACAGACGTTCACAGTGTCTTGGGGTTGGTCACGTACTATGGCTGATTTATTTGAAACTTGACCACTCTCACAGCCCAAATTTGAAACTGTTCAAAACAAGTGGGAATGGGGATTGGGGCCAGCCCAAGAGGAAGCTTTTCAAGCAACCAAACAAACTTTGTCGGCACAAACCACGTTGGCTTATTTTGACCCTCACCGTGAATCGAAGTTGTCTGTGGACCCCAGCTCTACTGGCCTGGGGGCAGAGCTTTCTCAAAAACAGTATGATGGTGAATGGGCTCCAGTGGCGTATGCCAGTTGCTCTCTAATAGAAACTGAGCAGAGGTATTCTCACATTGAGAAAGAACCCACTGAGGTACATTGGGAATGTCGCCATTTTCACTGTTATCTTTATGGCCAACTATTCATAGTTCACACAGACCACAAAACTACCTTTGTTCACAGGGTCCTCATCAAAGCCACATCCCAGGATTGAATAGTAAATCCTTCAGCTACAGGAATACCATTTCACATTAGTGTACCAACCAGAGTCTCAAAATCCAGCAAACTATCTCTCCAGGCTTCCAAGACCCGCCACCGTTGGTGAAGAGTCAGACACTGAAGATGTGGAGGAGGATGTGTATGTGGTGGTACAGCATTCAAGGCCTCTGACAATCTCTTTTGAGGACATAATATTTGCTACACAGTCAGATGACTGTCATCAGTAGAACACCCTCACCCACAATGCCTCTCATCGACCTGATGACGCATGTTTGACATCGTCATTACATATCACCAGGCATGAACTTGCTGTTTCTCCTTAAGGTTGTTTACCAAGAGGTATTCGCCTGGTGATTCCCATGTCATTGCTAAAGCCGGTGGTCGTTCTGGCTCACTCTGCCCATCAAGGAGTAGTGAAGACGAAATCCAGGCTCTGATGTAAGGTCTGGTTCACTGGTTTCAATGTTCCATGTGTCAAGCTGCTAGCCCGTTGAGCCACCTGCACCCCTCATTACTGAATTCATTACCCCTGTTGTGTGGTACAGAGCAAGTGCTGATTTTGGAAGCCCACCAGATGGTCGACATATGTTGGTGATAAAAGACAATTTTTCAAAGTACCCGTAAGTTTAGATTCCGGAATCGATGACTGCTAGCCAAACCATACCTCTGCTAGAAAAGGTCACAGCGACTCATGGTCTTTTAAATGAACTCAGGGCAACGGTCTTCCTTTTTCAAGTCACAAGGTGTTCACTATCGGAAGATCACTCCCTGCTGGCCGCAAGGTAATGGTGAGCCAGAACGTTTCATGCAAACCTTAAATAAAGTCCTAAGAATTGCTCTGGCCAATAGTCAGAACATGGAGTGCTCACTGTATGCCTTCCTTCAGGAGTAACATCTCACTTCGCATGCCACCACCGGGGTGTTCTCCAGCACTTTACGCATTAACCGGATGGTAAGAGACATCATTCCTCATGTTGGCGAAACTTAGGCGATCAGAGACAAGGTTGCAGAAGCTATGCAGCGGCGCTGTGCACAAAATAACAGTATGTCGAGTAGAAGAAGAGCCAAGCAGCAGCATTTTCAAATTGGTGATCTGGAACTTGTCAAGAGCCAACGTTCAGGAAGCAAGTTTCTTTTGCAATTTGAGGTCGAGCAATGGAGAGGGAGTGCTATGAAAGGAACTATGATCACTGCCCGGAAACATTGGGAAACCCTCACAAGAAATATATCCTTGTTTAAACTGTACTGCAGTCAGTGTCTGAATCAGGGAGCACCCGCTGTGCATCTCCAGTGGACGATTTTGGAGGTGACGATGACAATGTGAGATGTCGCACCTCCCCATTGTCAGCCGGAAGGGTTCAATGGTCACCACAGACAGACAGATTACCTGGAGCCCCAGGGATATAGTAGTAGAGACACCATTAGTGCAGACCTTAGTGTAGGGGTCCCTCAACCTCAACATGAGCTGGAAGGAAGTGCACCTAGTCCCATTCGGCAAGGTATGGAGAAATATGACCTAAATCCTCGACCAGTGACCTCCAAGAAGTTGAAGGATTTTATGTTGGTCTAAATATGTTTTCTTTTAATATCTAAGTGTACAACTGTACCTAAGTATTTTCCAGTTATTCGCGTGATGATTATTAAATCACATGTAGTAGGGATTTGCACATGTTGGTTGAAATGTTGAGTTTACATGCAAGCCATATCATGCCTTTTATGTTTGTTTTGTTTTCTTATTTTGTTTTTGTTTGGTTAAAGGAAGAATGTTATGTTGGGGATTGGAACGTTCCAATTAGCAATCTAAGAGAGGGGAGTGTAATGAATAACGCCGTCACTCATGACCCAAATGGTAGTGGCCATGACGAGTGTGGGGAAGGCAATAAAAGGCCCGAGACCTGGACCTCATGGTCAAGAAACAAAAAAAAGGTGTTGTCTTCATTATATCTATACGCTGCCCCCTTTTGATCAAGGCACACCGTAACACAACAGGGGTATAACTGTAAATGTTGTGATGGATGTTAGGTATAATAAGGTAGAGAATAGTGAGTTGTGTTCCAGCACAACCACTCAAGAGGGGTTTTACATCATCCTTGATGCGTTCTTGGAAGGTAAAAATCGGTTTCTCTCACTGTGCCACAATGGGGTGCTTTCGGAATCCCCTAGCTTATTTCCTACAGAGAACCCAGGCCTCCGTCTTCGCCCACTGAAGTACGACTGTGCACCAGTGAAGAACACTAACTGAGGAAAGAGGATTTCCATTTCATGGTGATAGAGTGGCCAACAAGAGGGCGAGGTCTATACATCTTCTGAAAATCTTGCCCAAGAGACAGCTCTCTAGGGTAAATAGTCCCTGGCAACCTGTAACAAGGTAAATTTGGTGCATAACTTACACCATTAGGAGAGTTAACGGGCCAGGTCCAAAAACATGGGTGACATATCCGCAATAGGAGCAAAGCAATGACGGCAATCACACTGGCTGGCAGTGGTTGCAGCACAAATTTTCTGGAGACTTGCAGGCGTCAATTATTCCATATGTAGTATGTTAAACTTATCTAATAGAATCTGGCATACCATAAAACTTTGTGCGGAAGGGGAGGGCTTTGTCCCATTCTTTGAAAGTGAGAGGACTCCCAAGCTCTGTAACCCATTTGGTGCTGAAATCTAGCAGAGGGGCTGTGGTGCGTTTTGGGATCACTTTAACAAGCTATGAGATTAGTTTACATCTGGGTCTTTTTTATTTTTTTTATTTTTTTTATTTTATTATTTTAGTTTACATCTGGGTCTGATGGTGGAAAGTGTTTGAGGCAAAGGGTATGAGGGAGGCGCAGTGTCAGTAAAATTCCGTGTGGTAGTGTATTTAGCCAGTATACGCAAATGTGTCAAGAACTGACTACAGGTAATTCATATTGTTGTGTCAGTATGTCAAACGGAATCAAAGTTCCGTCCTAAAAAAGGTCTTCTATGCAAGTGATCCTAGAGGGTTCACCGGTGCATTTGGCAAAATGTTGGACATAATGGCCAAAGCTTTGCAATAACTGATGAACGCTATGTGCATCAGTCTATTCGTGGGTAATGGCTTGCGGTAGTAGGGAAAAAGGTTTTGCATGTGATATCTAGTGCCAGTTGATTGGTGCTTGCTCTCGTTTCATGTAAATGGTCCCTCACCAGCCATTGGGCAAGCCACTGCAGCTGTGCTGCCAGAGAGTATTGTTTAAAGTCCGAGGGCACACAGGGCCCCCTGATTCATGAGGTGCTTGAGTTTGGCTAGCACCACTCTAGGTCTTCCATTATTCTGTATCAAGTCTCTCATCATGCAGTCTAAGTTACGAAAAAAGGATCTGGGTACCCGAAGTGGTGAGTTGGAGAAATAATGAAGTAACCATGGCAGCATCACCAACTTAGTGAGGGGAACCATGCCCAGGACTGATAGAGGCAGTGTTGTTGTGGTTAATCTTAATTCGGCATATATAAATACCATAAAAGATACAATTCATAAAAAATAAAACCAACAATCATTAGAAGGTACAACTTCCAAGAGGTTCTGCAGGGCACAACCACATCAGGTAAACATACTGTCTTGTTGCTTAGAGAGTTTCAGAAAACAGGAACCCCTTTTTTGGCCTGATAACCCTAAATCGCAGAGTGAATTAAAATACTATAAAATACTAATTTCAGTACAGCAAAATTTAAAAGGCGAGGCAGTTATTCATATATCACACAGTGAATTTAAAATACTATAAAATACTGGTTTCAGAACGGCGAGGTATAAAAGTCAAGACAGTAATTCATTGAGCTCAACCATCCTTTGATACCCTTAAACTAAGAGCAGACCTTAAAATGTGGTAATACAAAAAAGAGTGAAAGCCTCTGGTGCCAATTTTTAAAAAGCCAGAGCAACACATGCCTGCCTGAATCTGGCTTTCTTTAGAAGACCCTTCAGAAACTGTTTTCTGGGGAATGCATAATACGGGCAAAGCAATACAAAGTGTAAGATATCCTGTCACAGCCACAGTGTCCTTTCTGTTCTGTAGTCGCTGTGAAGCCTGCCGGTACCACCAGTAGTTGATGAAAAAGATTTAGCCTGAAACATGTAATTAAAATCTACCATGGATCCTGCATATAAGAGACAGATAAGGTTTAATACCCTCAGTAGACTTAACTACTAGATATTCTCTTACCGAAGGCTTAATGAACTCTATATCCTCCCGTACCCTTGTAGAGTACTTAGCGAACCGGTTCCTTTCCGAGTACCTTTTCCTGAGTATTCATATTAGCTGGGTTAGTAAATAATTCTGCACATCCTATTTTATCAAAAGACTTCTTCACATACCCTAGCCAAGGAATTTTAAGCCCATGTTCAAGAGAAAGACCACTTGGATCACCAGCCTACTAAAGGCCCCCTCCTCATTTGCCCAGATCTTTACCCAACATAGCAAAGGTCTAACGGCCATCAAATCAGTTATATAGCTGGTTCCCAACTCTTCATGGATAATGTACGTGGGAGTACTCTGGGGAACTTTGAGTAGACGTCTAAAATACTTATTGACTTCAATTTGCAATTTGCTAGCCTCAACGAAACCCCAGACCTCACTTACATATAACACTTTGGAGCAACACATTGAGCTATATAATTTTAAAACCACTTCTGGGGTCCATCGTCCTAGTCTATGTGCAAAATTCAAGCTTGAGCCCGTTGACCTTGCCCGAGCTAGACACTTTTCCTCTAGCAGATGTTTAATATTTAAATGTTCATCAAATAAAAAGCCCAAATAGGAAAATGACTGTACTTTACCTGAGGTATGAGAACCTATTGTGTAGTTATAAGATTTGCATGACTTCTTTCTCTATTTCCATAATATATGATTTTGTGTGATTTGGGACCATGTCCAATTCATCCATAAAGGTCACAAAACCATCTATTAGGAGCTGCAAACTCCTAGGAGTTCAGGCAAGAAGTACCGCATCATCTGCGTAGAGCAGAACCGGAACCACACGATTGCCAATCCTAGGGCTATCTCCCTGTATAGAACTCAGTGCAGAATCAAGGGCATTAATATATAAAGTGAAGAGGAAGGGTGCTAGTATGCAACCCTGTCTCACCCCGCTGGAACACTTAAAGGGGTCCGTTACCTTCCCCTCCTGAGTTTACCTAACCACCGCCGGGGTGTTAGAATATAAGGACTTTAAAATATGAATTAAACCCGGGTCCACCCCAAGCTCACTCAAAATCATCCATAATTTCCCCCGGTTCACTCGGTCAAAGGCCGCGGTGAGGTCCATAAAAGCTAAGTACATGGTACCTGATTTTGCTACTCTATATTTGGCAGATAGAGGCAGTGATTTCCAAAAGGTTATTTGGGCCCTTAGGGAGGAGATCGCACGCAATAAGTTACCATCTAACAAATCATTATCAGAATGATAAATGTTAACCCTTTCGGCGCTCATGACGAGCTCAGCTCGTCATGAGGCACAGTGGAGCTGTGCTCATGACGAGCTGAGCTCATCATAACCGCCGCGAACGCCCACGCGGGGATAATTCCCCTCCTGTGCGGGTCGTTCCATTGAGTGGGTGGAGTCGCGACAAGCTCAGCTCGTCATGAGCACAGCTCTGCTCTGCAGCGTGACGAGCTGAGTTCGTCACGCACAGCGACGCCGCGTGCGGCCCTCCTCCAGCCCGCACCGCGGGGGAATTAGCTCAGCGGGGAAGGGGTTAATACCCAGATAGCGGAAGGTCAAATCTGTCCCAGCATACTTGATGTCTGTCTACTGCATTGATTTGTGCGGGGCGTGCAGGATTTGTCTCTGAGGCCTGAGGCCACTTTAAAGGTCTGAATGTCTCTGCTACCTACGTTACTCCCCTACAGATTTCCTTTAGAAATACTAGGATGTCATCTGCATATAGAGACACCATATGAGTCTCACCACCTAATGGAATCCCTCAGTCATGTCCCAGTGGGCGGAGCCAAAGAGCCAATGGCTCTACCGCCAAACAAAGAGCAGAGAGGTGAGAATGGGCACCCCTCTCCAGTACATGGTTTTACAGCAATGGATGTAAGCTGTCCAGTTTTTACCTTAATTGCCTAGTAGCCCCTGCTTTCCCCATGAACCTGGGTTCTAACACTCATCCAGCCAAGGTTTTAATTTTGCATTTTGGAACTCTCAGATCGGTTTAACCTATTATAAAATTAAATCAGGACTATGAATTCTAGAGTGCAAATCAAATATCCTGGACCAAGTTAGAGTGACCAGATGTCCTGGATTTTCCCAGACAGTAGTATTTTTTCAGGGACTGCCCTGGCGCCCCAATACCTCTATCTTAAATAAATACAAATCCCTTTTTTGAGGTGAGGGAGCATATGAATTATAATGTAGTGTGTCCCTCCATATTCACCCGCCCTCTCCTGACACCAAGGACAGAAATTCTCTTCTTTAAAGAGTCACCTTCTGGGCGTGGCTTGGATGGCAAGGAGGCAGGAGACCTAAGTCCGGAGCTCCCGACCCCCAAGCTTAACGAACGGCGCGCATCATAGTCCAAAGTGAGAGAAACGGAGCCAAAAGTTAAGGAGGTGTGAGGGAACCGAACCGGCATCCCACGAGAGGCTCCGCGACCGAAAAGAACCAAGAACGAGGCAGCAGCGGAGAGAAGGCGAACGGCCAGGGTGGAGAGGAGCGACCCCAAGATGGCGGCGTGAGTCTGAGGACCGGGAAGACAGCGAGCGGCGCAAGCGACAGCAGACCCACCCAGAACGCAACACCCGACCGTCCCGGCACTCCCTTGTCTCAGGAAGGAGGGAGAGAGAGGCAGTCACGGTGAGCTACCGGAACGGACGGCACAACTGCTGGGCGCAGCGACCGAGCAAGTGAGTACCGGCGCAACGAGCGAGCTGGACGCCTCTCTCACAGACCAACAATTTCTGACGAAGGCCAAACAGGGCAATAATTAATTTAAACGTAGCCCGCGGAGCAGCAGCCACAACGATTGCGGGAAAAACAACAACAACAAGGCAGCCATCTTAGAAGAGGGGGTGTAAGCACGGGGCGGCCATCTTGCTAAAACTAAGGCACCTCACGGCAGGAGCACCCCAGACAGACAGCTCGACAGACAGGAGGGCGAGTCAGAGCAACTAACTCGCAAAACTCCGATGCAGCGGAGAGATAAAGGGCAACCAGTCACGCACACCATAAGCGGCGGCAGCAGAGAAGTCACCGACAGGGCGGCCATCTTGGTAAAGGAGGAGAAGCAAGGGGCGGCCATCTTGCTGTAACGTCCCGTAACGGGACAGCGGCCAGACCAGGGCAGACGGAGGCGGCAGCAAGAAGCAGAGCACAAGTTCGCGGAGGGAACACGAGCAAACCGTGAGTCTCAGACAACATTGCCGCGGAGCGGAGTTTCAGACAATATAGCCGAGGTGCGGCGGTCAGGAGGGCGGCCGTCCAGCAGCCAGCCAAGCAGTAAGAGGCGGGTGAGACCAGCGCAGCTGACGCCTCTAGCTGGAGGGGAAAAAAGGGGCGCAACAAGGCGCAAACCACGGGGAACTAGAAAGTGGCAGACAAAAGACTGTGGGTCCCACAACAACAGTAACTCTAGGAAACAGCAAGCGGCGCAGTGAGAAACAAACCCGGCCAGACGATGGCGAGTGGCGGAGCGTAAACAGTGGGGGTTCCACCAGAGCAAAGCACAGCGCAGGAGGCTGGCGGAGCTTAGGACTAAAACCAGAGTGGTCAAGGGGCCACCTAGGTTCAGAGACAACCCCATAACGTCGATAAGCGCCCTGAGGGACAAAGCGGGAAAAAGAGGAGACAAAGCCGCAAAAAGTCAGCTGCCAACAGAAAAGAGGCCCAAAGTCAACCAGGCCAAAAGAGGCACCGAAGCCATGGCAGGCAGGGACGGAAAACAGGGGGCCAACGACCTGAAGAAAAGCAAGAATGAGACACCGCCCTCTCCGGTCAAAGAGCGCAACAACCATGGGGATGGCACAATAACGCTTGACATGCTCCTGAAGAAAATAACGGAAGGGAACGAGCTGGCAAAAGCCACGAAAAAAACAGTAGACAGCATCCAGATGGAGCTAATAGCTATCAGAGCCGAGCAAAGCAGAGCCAATGGAAGAATTGACGAGGCAGAGAAGCGAATAGGTGCGCTAGAAGACAACGCAAATATAACACATAAGGACATGGGGCTTGTAATAAAGAGAACAACGGCACTACAGAAGGCCGTAGCGGAGCAGGAGGACAGGAGTCGCAAGGGGAACATAAGACTCTTGGGAGTACCTGAGGAGGAAGAAGACACACCAGGAGCATGTGCCCTCATGCTGGAGGCCCTCATACCTAAAATAACGGGACTTACTTTCGACAAACCGTTGGAGATCACCAAAGCGTACCGCATACCAGCCAGGAAGCAAACGAACAGCAACGCCCCAAGACCCATAATATGCAGACCACTAAGAGAAAATCAAACAGAGGCGATATTTGCAGTAGCCAGGAAGGGCCGCCCGATGATGATAAACGGGAGCAAAGTAACCATCACCCAGGACTTCTCCAAACTAACAGTCGAGGTGAGGAAAGGCTTCCTAGCCCAAAGGGAACATTTGCGGAAAAAGAACATTGCTTTTACATTTGCAGGCCCGTCCAGGATGAGAGTGACAGACAGACACGGAAGCAGAGTCTTCGATGACCCCAACGACCTGCACCGATACCTACGAGACCCGGAACCAGAGGAGATGGAGCTGCCGAGCCCAGGGGCAAAGAGAAGGGCATCCTCTGACGAAACACACGAAGGAGGTGAATAAGAAGGAGTGCTTTTGAAGGAACACGCATATCACAGACAACCATGTACAGGAGCAACAGCACCCACCGAGACTCTTGACTGATACGAACAATAGCCTGGAGAACCAAGCATGCGCAACCATGCAAGGAGACTATGACAGTAACAACAACCTACCTCAAAAAAGGGAATCTACCTCATACGACAACAACATACTACCTCAGAGGGCCACAGAACGAGTTTGGCCACAGCCACCGGGATACAGAACATGCCGTGAGCCACCAAACAGCAAGAACAACCATACCTACCTCAGCAAGGCCACGGTGGCCACGGGAAGAACGGGCGGGCAACCGCTGATCATATCCTTTTCTTTTGAAATTGACCATGAGGGGCGGGGGGTTTTCTTTTTGGCCAACACGCTAAGGACTAAAAGACTCAGGAAGAACTTGGGGGGGGGGAGTGTGAGGACCCTTGCTGTCGCACACCCGGTTTACTACTGACGGGGGGGAGGGGGGAGGGAGGGAGGGAGGGGGTCGGGCCAGGGGGGGGAGCGAAGTCGGCGGATATGATAGTACATGGCAGAGCCGCCGGTTGCATCATGAACAAAGGACCTAGAATCTTGCCTTTCTCCACAGGCACCCTATACTTTTCCTATTCCTTTTTTCCCATCCAGCACCCCGGGGGGGGCCGCAGAACGCAAAGCACAAGCGACGAAGCGAAACCACCATGACAAACCCAACTAGAGCAGGCCTGTCCACTGATTTGAAGGTAGTGTCCATGAATGTTAAAGGATTGAACCACCCAGTCAAACGTAGGAAAATCCTGGACTACTTGTCCAAACTGAAGGGAGATGTGTACATGCTCCAAGAGACCAAGCTCTCGAAGAGGAGGCGAAACTACTCAAAGCCAGATGGATAGGGGAGGTACTCTGCTCACCGGCAAAAGGGAAAAAAAGAGGAGTAATAACAATCCTGAGCAAGAAGGCCAGCATGACAACACTAGCAGTGGACACTGATGAAGATGGCCGCATGCTCATAGCAAGCGTCCAGAGAGGAGGCGACACAATCCACATGGTCAATATCTATGGTCCGAACTCGGAAGACAAGCAATTCTGGCTGGGAGTAGACAGCAAGCTATCAGATCTCCCCCAAGAGGACCTCCTGATCACAGCCGGGGATATGAACAAGACGATGGACCAGGCAACAGACAGACACCCAAACAGACCAAGTCACAACTCCAACAACAACAACAACACCCTGAAAGACTTATGCACCAAACACCAACTGGCGGACCCGTGGAGGCTCCAACACCCGACAGCGCGAGAATACACCTTCTACTCACACCCACATAACTCCTACAGCAGGATCGACTACATACTGATGTCCAACACACACACGCACCTCATAGAAGACACGGAGATAGCCACAATCACCGTCTCAGACCATGCTCATATAACACTCACCCTAAGTGGGAAACACAATGAGAACCCAACGAGGAGGTGGAGGCTGAACGATGACATCCTCCAGAACAGAGAGAACGTCAAAGAAATTGAGGCCACAATAAAAGAGTACCTCGAACACAACGACAATGGCGAGGTAGGGAAAGACACTGTATGGGATGCCCTCAAAGCGACAATAAGGGGGAATCTGATAAACATCAAGGCCAGGATGAACAGAGGGCGAAACAAAAAACTCCGTGAGCTCGAGGAGGAAATAACAGCACTGGAGAGAGGCCACTGTGCTAACATAACGGACAAAAACACGCTCACTCTGCTCACAAAAAAGAAATACGAGCTGAACAAGATCCTAAGCGAGAGAGCGGGCTCCTGGTTGACGAAGTTCAAGTCAATCAACCTATGTGCAGCAAACAAAGCCGGGAAACAGCTGGCGTCCTACTTAAAGGCAAAACAAAGGCAACACACGATAGCAGTGATTACGGACCGCACGAACAAATCCCAAACAACGAACAAAGGAATACTAGAAGTTTTCAGACAATTCTACCAAGAACTGTACACTGAGGATCATAACTTGAACAAAGATGCAGGACGTGACCTACTCAGTAAAACCAATCTGCCGAAGCTGGACCAGGCGGAAAGGGAATCGCTCGAAGCTGACATCTCGGAGGAAGAGATTGGAATTGCCATAAGCCAACTGAAACGAAACAAGGCGCCAGGGCCAGATGGTTACTCAGCAACATTCTATAAAACCTTCAGCGAACACATCAAGACACTAATGGCACAAACATACTCCACATGCATCAAAAAAGGGAGGATGACGGAGTCCATGTGCGAGGCCAACATCACCATAATTCCGAAGGAGGGGAAAGATCCACAGTATCCCCAGAACTACAGACCAATATCGCTAATAAACGTCGACTGCAAGGTCTATGCAAAAGTCTTAGCAAACAGACTAAACAGGATCCTGCCGAACATCATCCATCCCTCACAAGTGGGATACATAAAGAACAGACTGTCGCAGGACAACACAAGGCTACTGTGCCACCTGATCAACCACACAGCAAACAGCAACGAGCAGGCAGTCATGATAGCGCTGGATGCGGAGAAGGCGTTTGACAGAGTCTCGTGGCCTTTCCTGGATAACTGTTTGGGAGCTTTTGGCCTAGGCAGGAAGTACACGGCGATGGTCATGGCCCTCTACAACAAACCGAAGGCGAAAATAGTGGTGAACGGGAGCGCATCCGAAACGCTCACGCTGGGCAGAGGAACCAGACAAGGATGCCCCCTCTCCCCCGGACTATTCCTGCTCGCACTAGAGCCCCTGCTAGCCAGAATCAGGGACAACACCGAGATAACAGGCGTTAAGCTCAAGAGAAAAACCGTCAAACTAGCAGCATACGCCGACGACATCCTAATTACAACAGCGAACCCCTCCACGTCGATAAAAGCTCTGATGGCCACAATAGGTGAATACGCAGAAGCCTCAGGCTACAAACTCAATAAGGAGAAATCGGAATGTAAGCCAATGAATGTCCATACCACAAGAGAAGTCCTAGGCGATTCCGGCCTAGCATGGCAAACGAAACCTCTGAAATACCTAGGGCTCCACTTTGGGAAAGACCTCACGTCAACCCTGCAACACAAAGAGGACCTCACGCTGAAGAAGATAAAGGAGAGACTGGAGTTATGGTCACCAAAGTTCATCAGCTGGTGGGGACGCATTGAAACGATCAAAATGATGATAACACCGGTAATAAACTACACGCTATCAATGCTTCCACTTCCAATGACAGAGACATTTCACAAAAAATTGGACCAGCTCATAAACATCTTCCTGTGGAAAAACAAGAAGCCAAGGATAAGCCTACAAAAACTAAGACTGTCAAGAGACCTCGGAGGCCTTAACCTGGCGAACTTCAAGACATACCAGACGGCTTGTCTGGCGAGACAGGGTATCGCCTGGGTAGATGCCACACAAACGTACAGGCCAGTATGGCTGGAGGTCGAACAAGACATCCTAGGAGGACTCAGGCCAATAGCACTCCTAACAGCGAACCGGCACCCACTGAAAACGAGCGCCATACTAAAACACACGAGAGAGGCCCTGCTGAAAGTGGACAGGCACATGGCGCAGAAACTGAAGGGCACTGCTTGGGAATCCATCTGGTTCAACACTAAAGTGACCTACCAAGGGGCAACACTGCACAATGACACGTGGATCAGAGAAGGTATCAGCACGCCCAGTCAATTGGAAACAAAGGGAAAACCGCTGACTTTCCAGAACATACAGCAGCTACATGATCTCCCGAACCCAGAGTTCTATAACTTCCTTAAAATTAAGACAGCAATAACAAAGGCCAACCTATGCGGAGGAGAGCCGGGGATCATCAAGTAT
This sequence comes from Lissotriton helveticus, assembly GCF_964261635.1. NCBI lineage: Eukaryota > Metazoa > Chordata > Amphibia > Caudata > Salamandridae > Lissotriton > Lissotriton helveticus. The sequence continues at coordinate 488,913,272 of NC_136067.1, read as the reverse complement.
CTGCAGCTCATCGACTTAGCAGGACATCAAACGGCAAAAATCTATAAACTACTCAGCCCATCCAAGATGGCGCAGAACAAAAAAGCAACCAACACATGGGAGACGCGCCTGGGCAGGCAACTAAATGAAAAGGAGCGAGCGATAATGTGGAGTTCAGCGACAACAAACAAAATCACCCCACAACTAGCGCAAACAAAATACTGGCTGCTCCACAACGCATACTGGACGCCATCCAAACTCCACAAGGTCGGCATAGCAGACTCAGACAAATGCTGGAACTGTCAGAAAGAAGAAGGGACCCTCGAACACCTTATCTTCACCTGCGTGAAAGTCAGGAAGTTCTGGGCTCAAATCAACACTTTCCTGAACGATATGCTCAAAACGAATCTGGAGATCAGCTTCGTCAGCCTGGCGACTGAGCACCTAACAGCGAACCTAAAAAGTAAAGAAGAAAGAGAACTCCTAGACCTACTTCTCACAGCGGCCCTCAAAATGATCCTAACGAACTGGAAAAACACAGCCAAAGCAAGCTTTAAAACATGGATCAACTGGATTACTTTCCTGAGGGGAGCAGACAACATTACAGGCACCTTCTCGAAAGAACACACAGCCAAGCTGCACATGTGGGACCCGCTTGATGAGCTCCTGAGAACGACCCAATAAAGGACAATCAAGGACAACTACGTGCGCACCCCCCCCCCCCTCTTTTCTCTTTTCTCTTTTCTTCTCCAGTGGAGGGAGAACAATAGATATATATGACCGCCAACTGTGTACCTATATCTGTATATATATATTTTTGTACGACCTTCTTTTGTATACCAATAAAAATTTCTAATAAAAAAAAAAAAAAAAGAGTCACCTTCTGTGCAGCCTTGCCTCATCCACGAAGCACAGCAGGTTTTAAAGTGGGGTTAATGAATGTCCCTTGTGCACATAAACCATAGGTAATGCATACCCTGCGCTTACACAGCATTGGACAGGGATTTTTTTTACAGGATGGGTTTCAGAGGTTTGCACAATTCTAAATCTCAACTCAAGAAAAATGTCCCTGATTTTTGTCTTTGTTTTCCCAGTGCAGAATGAAAATAATTCCCATAACACGCCCAATGGGCATCTCTCCACCAATCCTACACGTAAAATATACACCTTAAAGATTATACGTTTTTAAAATGTACTTACTGTTACTTATAACATAGCTTTGGGATTATAAGTACAGGACAATAAATCGCAGAATGCAAAGAAAATTAAACTGGATGTGCTGTACTTGTGTGATCTTATACAATCTGAAGTTTCTGTTCTCTTCTTCTCCCGTCAAAACTTTTTGAAATTGAAATAAGGTCACAGGCCTTGAAATGCTTATCCTTTTTGACTTGTTTATTTGTAATCGTTTTTAAAGGTTTGTCGGCTGTGTCAGTGTGGTCCTTTTTAAGATCCCGTCTGCTAGACAGAGTATCAATTGGCTGTTGCAAGACGCACTGTTAGTGTGTGTGGGCTTTTCTATCTCCTCTTGTGTTTGTACCTCCGTGGATGCATTACATGTGTCCTTCCACTGCTCATTTTTCAGGGGCTACTTTTTCCTATCTGGTTACGCAATCCTCAAGAGTGCATGTGTTCTCCTGCTGTCTGTCTATTGTCCTTCTCTTGCCACGTCTGCACTGTGTTGAGCTTGCTCTCTCCTGTCCACTTGCTTCTCCCCTGCTTTCACCCATAGCTCCATCTACCATTTACTTTTACTCCTCTTTGTCCACATTACTTTCTCTCCTCATTAGTTTGCTTATTTTATTTATTTATTGAGTTTTATATAGCGCTGGCTAGACCCGAGGGTATCAGAGCGCTTTACATGAGATTCAACAATGTTACAGAGTTACTTCAGTTACAATTATATTAGTTACAGACAAAAACATTTAAGGAGCATAAAATACTAGGAAATGGAGTGAAAGAAGGGTACGGGGTAGGGTAAAAGGGGTAGGAGGGAGATATGACAGAGAGACGAAGGGAAAGTCTGCCCAAGGTCCAGCTGGGTAGGTGAGGGTCGAGGGGGAAGTCCACAGCCCATCTCCTCTATAGCTATCCAGTAGCTCCACCGGGCATCGGCCAAATGGCTAGGTCTCCTTGGCAAAACATTTAAAGACCTTAGAAGATGAGATGAAAGGAGCATAGAGGGGAAGGGGGTTAGGGTAAAGAGGTGAGAGGGAGGTATGACGGAGAGACGAAGTAAAGACTGTCCAAAGTCCGGCAGGGTAGGTGAAGGTCGAGGGGGAAGTCCACAACCCATCTCCTCTATAGCTATCAGGTAGCTCCACCGGGCATCGTCCAGATAGCTAGGTCTCCGCGGTCTGTGCCCTCCATGTTGCTCTGCCTTCAGCTGCAACCTCTGTGTTGCTTTTCCCCACCCTCACGTTGCTTCCCCCACCCTGTCCTCTGTGATTATGCCCCCCTAAGCTTCTCATTTTCATCTATTTCAGCAGGGAGCATATGACCTGCACAACGTTTGGATCAACTTCACAGGAGAACAAATACTGCAGCTCCTCCTCCAAAAGGAGCGCAGTGGGCCCAAGAGCCGGGAAGTTACAACAAAGGCCTAGGGTGTTACACCCTAGAAATGCCATGTTTTCTTTTTACAGTGAAGTGCCCGACTGTGGAAGTGTGTTCCTCCCAAAACATCGGTAGAAGATGATATTAGTTGGTTTGAAGGTTGTTTATTGAAGAGCGTAGAAACATGGAGACCCCATCCAGCAGCAAGCCGAGAGTAACTGATTATGAGTTTAAACGATGCTAAGCAACCTTCACCACATTCCAGGACCTGGCAGCTGGGGCTGACAAGAAGGTTGAGAACATCACATCACCTCCCCCTTCAGTAACAAAAAAGCATTTTAAACTTTTGCAAAACAGTCAAAACACAAGTAATATAGAAGACCTACAAAAACAAAGATAATATACACAAACAAAGTGTATAACATTGATTTAAGAAACAAAATCATGAAAGTGGAGTGGAATATTCTTTAAACGAAGTGGTCTAGCCCCCCTTCACAGGAGCCTCAGGTTCTAGATTCGGTAATCGCAAAGAAGAACCACAGGTGGTACCCAAAGGTGACAAAAGGCAAATTTTAGCCACTCTGCTAATATTCCAAATCCTGTGATCACTTGCTTTTATAGCATTTTTATGTTGAGCCTAGCGCAGCGTGCAGGCGCTGTTCTATGGGGAGGCATCTTGGAATCACTCCAGACTTTTTCAAAACTTGTCCGTGTGGTTTTTCAAATTCCACACATTCTATTGGCCTTTGCGTGTAGCTTTCAAAAATGAAAGCACGCAATTGGCCAAAGGCGGGTGCATGTCCCGCCTTTTCTCTAAATGTTGACTCCCATGGCCTTTGGGTCTCAGGAGCGAGCAGCGGCGCGCCTAGATCAGGTTACTAATTGAACACAACGCACCGCCGTGCTTTTTTTTCAAATGCTTTTTTTTGTTGACTTTGCTTTTGAGCTAACACACATTTCCTGCTCATCAGACGAATTCCGAGGGTGCCTGTTCCCTGCACTTCCCCCTCCTACGATGTCTTTAGAGGTAACAAGCACACATGCATTTGTATTTCTTTGTTTATCAGACGAGTTCAGAGGGCGCCTGTTCCATGAATTCTCTTCCCCACCTTGTTTTCTTTTGCTCCAGAACGTTTGTTCACCCAATCGGGTAACTGTACATGTTCAACTATAATAATACAAGCTTACCTTTATTTGTTACCATCTGCATGTTTTTTGTAAAGCCAAAGCTGAGACTTGAAGCGGGTCCCCCAGGCACAAAGTCGGCAGCTCTGTTTGTTACGCCATATCCTAAGGGTTTCCTGTTGTTAGTTAGAAATATAATTAGTGCCACCAGACATGCATAAAGCCTACCAAAAGTGTTTAACTGATACAATTTATTTTTAATCAGTACACAGAGGTGTAAACACTAAGACCATGATGAAGCAGCCCATGTGAAATCTTTACTGAAATCTTTACGAGCTGGGAAATCAAAAGCAGCCATGCCAAAAATGGCCAAACCACTCCCTTCATCTCCTTGTGTAAATGTTCCATCCATTGTTCTCTCTATCTATCTCTCTCTCCTCCTCTCCTCTCTCGCCTGTCTCTCTGATTGCTTTTTCTCTATAAGATTGACACTTTTCCACCTGCGTACCCGGTGCTGGCAATGAGGGCAGCAGGCAAATGCAATACAATACGGTCTTTAGGGGCTGCTCAGAATGCCTGCTCACACTGGGCGACAAAATGGCCAACTACCCACAGGACCTGGACGACGACCGGAAACTCAAGTCAGCTCTGTTTTTAGCAATTTTCCCTCGCCCTCCACTCCCTTGTAACTGCGCATCCTTAAGTCCTCCCGGCTGCTGTATATCACCCCAGCCTGAAGAGGAGGAGTTAGCCGGACGGTGTGTGGGGCACTGTTGCATGCAATGGAGTTTAAATAATTCAGGGTAATGTTAGGTTCAAGGGTAAGATTAACACACAGGTCATATTTCAAGGGATGCATAATGTATCACAATTTGTGTTGTTGAATTTACAGACACCCGCCATTTTTCTTTCCATGCTGCGGACGAACCAAGTCTTCATTCATTACCTTTGTGTTCTTTATTTTTCTTTTATTCTATCGTCTTTTCATTCTTCTCTTTCTACTTTTTATTTCATTCTTCCCTTCAGTAATGAAACACCTGCTACCCCAGCAAGTCGCCACGTTACTTCCCTTCTTTCCCACAACCCTCCTACATATGATTTGGCTCTCTCTGTGCTTCCTGCATACACATACACTCGTGCACACACACAAAATTCCTCCCACACCGCCAACATTATCACCCTTTCCTAAAATCCGCTTTCTTGGTGTCTATCCTTGGCATACAGACCCTTCTGCTGTTTCTCGACTTTCACACTCTCTCTCGCACCAGCAGTTGTGCCCTCACACAGCTGGTATCTCTCCCCTGAACACCCAACCTGCCAGTGTCGGTGCAGCCCCCCACAGTGTCACATCAGTTACGGAAGCCAACCCAAGGCCCCTCCTCGCCGGAGCCCAGATGGTGCTACACATTTATATCCAGGAAGGAATCAAACATTCAAGGGGCTTCCTGTCTCTAAAGCATTTTGCCTTTGATGACTTCCTATCACATGACCTAATGGTCTTCCTTTGAGTCTCACTTTTCTTACCTTGACTTGCCTCAATGGGAGTAGAGACACTTTCTGGACGGACCAGCGGAGGCTTAGTTCCACTCGAAGTGCCATTTCAACATATTTATAATCCTTTTGTTTTCACACATTGTAATGCCCGTATTCTCCCTGATTGCCCAGACCTCAGTGGAATGAAGGCATCTAGTCCTCTCACCTCTGATATAATTTTTGATCGCATGTCTGTGCGGCTATAAGGCTTATAAGGTCCCAAAGGCTAGACCTATTGGCTATGCCAATGCTTGTTAAACACTTTGATTACCTGAAATGGCTGACTGAATTTGGAACTACCACCAGTCTTCCTTGGAGATTTTATCTTGACCCAGTCACCAACATTGACTACAGTACACTTCACAGCCTTTCTTTCATCATACCGGACTTTCCTCTTATTCATTTGATTTCTCTCTCTTTCTCTCCAACCAACCATGCTACCCACATTTTCATCCACCAACGCTCTCTTAGCACAAACCCAGGAGGGATCAATCTCAACATTCGCCATCCTACCTATGAACAAACAAAAGGGAGCCACTCCAGTAGAAGAATGAGAAGTGAACCGATACTCCCTGACTTTTCTCCTCATAGCCACCTCCCAACAATCACCACAAGACCCAGCTTGTTGCATAGCCTCCTTAAGGAATTTTGATGAACCTTTCAACAACACCATTGCTTTGTGGATGGTATAGGGCAACTTTCTTGTGCTTGATTCCTCTTGAAGTCAGAAAATCTTCCATGATTCCTGAAGTGAATTGAACTCCATTAGCAGACAAGAGACTTTGTGGGAAACCTTCCCGTTCAAAGAGTTCATCTAAAAACTCAACCACAACGGACTCCACAGAATTCACCTCCTTTATCTTTGGCCACCGTGAAAATAAATCCATACACATAATAACATAACGATCTCGAGATTTCAGCTTCACGGGCCTCGAAATATCTATGGAAATATCAGACCAGGGACCAGCTGCCTGATCTCTAATGACCATGGGTTGCGTTCTACCATTTAGTATCTTGTCACAACTTGCACACTCAGCACACTCCCCAACAATCCTTTCAACATAAACATCCATTGCAGGCCACCAGTACGCCTCCCTGATCCTCTCCTTGGTCTTGGCAATGCCCATATGTGAAGCATGAGCGTTTTTGACTAACTCTTTCCTCAAAGCAAGTGGTGGAATAAGCTTGCTATCTGGCATGAGAAGTTCTTCCAGGACAGCCAAATCTTTCTTGACATGCCAAAAACATCTGAGCACCTCATCACAGTCCTTCTTCTCACACCAAACACCTTTCACCATGGCCATGACCTTTTGCAAAACTTCATCACCCACCAGGTGTTTCCTTCATTCACTTTCTGAAATAACACCTTCACTGATCAAACACACATTAACTTCTCCATCTAAATCCTCCCCTCCAAACCATTCAACATCATCAACTGTGTCTTCATTTGCACACCCACGTCTCGAAAGACTGTCAGCCAGAACATTGTTAGAACCAGGCAAGTAGGATAAGTCAAAATCAAAATCTTGCAGAGCTACCACCCGTTTACAAATATGGTGGGAAACAAAATCTATGCCCTTCTTAGAGAAAACCTCCTTAAGAGGTTTGTGGTCAGAGAGAATTTTAGACTTTTTTCCCATCAGATATTTTCTAAAATTTAGTACAGCCCAGAGCATACCCACAGCCTCCTTTTCTACAACTGAAAAATTACATTCAGCACCTCTCAATGGTTTAGAGATGAACAAGACTGTTTTTTCCTCACCATCAACCTTTTGCAACAAGACATCTTTGCAAGGTCAAAACTACTTAGACACAGTGCATCACTGAGATGTTTCTTAATACAGATAAATTCCTCCTCACAATCCTTAGACCACACAAATTCACTCCCTTTCTTTCATAAAGACCTTAGGAATAAAGTCTTCCCTGCAAAGTTTGGAACACATTTGTGGTAAAATTCAGCCATACCAAAGTATTTCACTAGCTCATCCTTGTTTGACGGTGAATGTAAATTGAGAATAGGCTGCACCTTTGGATTAATACCTGCAGTTGATACAAAATGCCTAAGGTATTCTGTCTCCTTGACATTAAATTTGCATTCATCAGCCCGAAGAGTGAGGCCAGCATCTTGCAATTTCTTTAACACAGACTTAAGCCTCATATGATGTTGATCCAAATCAACGCCCAAAAAAAGGACATCATCTTGATACACCTTAACACAGAGGTCTTCAAACTTTTTTGCTCTGAGCCCCCCCTAAGCAAAATGTTTTGAGGTCGGGCCCCCCTACAAAACTTTAAGGCAATGATTGGTGGAGCGGGAGGGACATGGCTGTGTGCCAGGGACGGGCTTATGAGATGATTTCAGGAGTACTTTTTCTATAGCTCATAAACCACACTAAGTATGATACTTATAAAACAGAAAATGCAGCAAACAAAAACATGTGTGGTCCCAAAAATACTGCTCCCCATTATTGGGGTGTTGTAGCCCCTCCCACTCTTGGACCCCAATGCAACTACACCTGCTGTATTATTGATAACAGCAGTCCTGAGTAGAAGGGTATCTCCTCTACATCTTTCACCTCTTCCTCACCATGCCTGCCCATCACTCCGATTTTGAATAAGGTTTTCTGTCCCTTTCAGAAAACTCATAAAGCTCCCACACTATGTCTCCCTTTTTTCTGCAAAGGTGCCCTCGGTCTCAATGCTAAAAAGGAAAATAAGCTCCCATGCCTCTTTTTTAAAGATAGACAGTGATAACTGTCATGCAGTTGGTCCCTCAAACCCATGGGCCCCAGTCCTGCTGCATCTGCTTAATTATTGATAACCAGCAGTGGCCACTTACACACCTGGCAGCAGTACCTGCTTCACTAATGAATGGCCTTTTTTAAAGAAAAAAAAAGGGGGGGGGAAATGCCACTTATATTACCGCATTTGCTACGGAATCCATCATCTGCTGCATAGTATTGCATATCCAATTCGTCAGTGCTGTAAACTAGGACTTACAAACATTCTATTCTGGAGGACAGATTTATGTATTTCGATAATTCTTCTTTAATGTGCAGTCCAGGAAGACAAATGCGCTCTTGTTCCACACTTATGTTTTTAAGTGAACCTAGTTCTATGTATGTTGCGGTCACTATGAATGATTTCTGAAAACAATGTCAAGGGTAAATACTTCCCCAATTAACAGTTGTGATTCAGCCTTAGCACACATTTTCAAAATACAATTTGTTCTGGCCTCCTTCAGGACATGACAGCAGAAGACAGAGTGGCGAGTCTCGGGTAGGACAGCACAGGTGTGAATATCCAACCTCGAGGCTGAGTGCTCAAATTGGGTCAGTTCCAGGTTCCTTAATGAGATGCTCCACCCACCTGTTAGGCCATCAAGAGAATTGAATTAGCTGCAACAGAAACTCACAGTAAAGACTGGTCATGTAAGATACAGGCAGCTCTGGACTAGATTAAAAGAATGAAAAGAAAACCTGGACCCTCTCACAGAGGTAGTTAAGTTCCCAACTCAATTCAATACTCAGACTCAAAGGTTGAACTTGTTTGGCAATGGTGACAGTGTGTTATGAATGGGGTCGAGGAGGACTGGATTCATCACTGAGCAACTACAATAGGATAACCTACCCAAACAGTCTACACAGGCCAGCAGATGTCCAATTAAGCCTTGTGTAAGCAATGACAGCAACCTGAAATGTTTCTGGTAAAGAGAGTCAGTTCTCATTGAAGACATGCATGAAGAGACAGCCTACCCAGGAATGAGTAGGACACACACTACTAATTACTCTTCCAAAACACACAGAACATAGGGAAATGAAAGAAAGGATTGGGGATACTTTTAAAAGCCGCTTTTACAGAATGGTCAAGTAGGCAACACTTTTCTGCAGTCCTGTAATCAGTAATCGGCACCTTCCTAGCTTCGTTGTTCCTGTTTAAGCCTGGAGAGATCATTAATGGCAGCTGTCAATAATGCATCACTTTAATATCGGCTAAACATGTACAAATCCTGCCCAAAGGAATAAATGGGACAGACAGAATCATGTTGAAAATCTGGCCAGCAATGTTTGAATCTTAATCAGGGGCCATTTAAAAGGAAGGATCGCTGAGCTTTATAAAAAGGTAATGGGAGTACCCAGGTGAGATGGGAAAGCCTAAAAAATGCGGCATTAGGGCTTTGGAAAGGATATGCAACAACAACATTGGCAAGAGTGAGGCTTATGGGAAACAACATATTATGAAAAGGCATTGATAAATGCCATCTGATAGTACGTGGCAAATCCTGTACATAACTAGGAAACTGGGATTAGCGTATGGCAGGAAAGGGGATGTTTCAAAATAGCAAATATCTGATTCAAATGCAATAAGTAAAGGAAAAAAACCCTGTACACCTACCCGCTCATTTGCAAAAAGCAGGTGAGAATATTAATAAATCGAAGACGCAAGTGGTCAGATCAACAATATACTGGGAAGGGTTTAAGTAAACATGTGATTAAAATAGTGATTTAATTTATTGAATTGGAGAATTCACATCGCCAGCCATGGATAACAAGTAACTGCAGAACAACAACTTCAGTGCATAGCTGTCCTTGGAGCGTTCACCGTGATGATCAATCAAGTCTCCCAGATAGCCTCTGTGTTCTCAAGCTTGTAATAAGGCTGGAAGGATGAGGTGCCACTACATTTGTGTTTCTGGTAAGGCAGACATTCTTCTTTTGAGGCAGACTATGGTGCTCCTTGGCTATGAGACAGGACCTCTGAAGAGCTCTCCATCACCGGTTAAGATGTCGGACAAACAGCCACTACCACAATTGCAATTAGAAGCAAGACGATCACAACTAGCATGCCTTTGATCCTCCTGGAGGCCTCTACAATCAGCATCCAGGAATTTGGAAAAGGTCGCACAGATGAAGTCAGTCATAAACCAAACCAGTTTAGCCCCTTCAAAGGCATCAGTTAGCCAGGGGTTCCTGACTTCCGCAGGCCAACGAGGTTTTGAGGACAGTGGTTGGCAATACATTCGCGTTATTTCCTTGTAGGCTCCGACTTGAAACGGGTGGCCTTTTCTATCCATAAACAGAACCGACCGTACATGGAATACAAAACCCTGCAGCCCGAGATTTAACGCTGCGTGTTTCGGTGCCGAGGGGAGAACTCTCCTCCCCCCCTAATCTGCAGCTGTAGTAATGTTTTCACAGGGTAATCCTCGCAATATCCTCTGCGATCACCGGAACGTTGGAGCATGTGGCCGCGAGCCGTCCTCGGGGGCTGCACCCTTTTTTACCAACATTTTTAACCCTGCCAGCACACTTCCTGACCTCCGCCCCCATGGCATGCTGATCATCGTTCTCACAAGGGCTCGAAGTAAATGAAGACAGGCTGGAAATGCAGCAAATAAGCATCGCCGCACTTCCAGGCCATCTTCATTTACATGCAAATGCAGAGTCATTCGCGCCCCCCTGGGAACCCATCCACGCCCCCCAAGGGGGGCGCGCCCCACAGTTTGAAGACCTCTGCCTTAACACCTTCCAGACTTCCAAGAATGCCCTCCATCACCCTCTGAAATACAGAAGCAGCTGAAATGTGTCCAAAGGGCATCGTCAGAAACTTAAAGGTCCCAAAGGTCGTCACAAAGGAAGTGAGATCTTGAGAGGAAGAATGAAGCTTAACCTGGTGGTAAGCAGAGGTTAAATCCAAGAAGGAAAATGCTTAGCACCTTGAAGAGAGCACAACATTTCAGTAATATTGGGTAAAGGGTATTGGTCAACGACCACCACTCTGTTGAGTTCTCTCAAGTCCTCACCATTGGCCTTACGAGCCATCACCACCGGAGAGACCCACTCCGTTGCCTCAACTTCTTGAATTATACCTTTTGCCTGGAGCTGATCCAATTCACATTTCATACTCTCTCTTACCAAGAGAGGAACATTCCTAACCTTGGCAACTTTTGGAATAACATTTTGCTTAAGTTTTATGCAATGCACATAGTTTTTACAACAGCCTAGGTCACTCTCAAAGTCTGCAGTGAAAACCTTGATCCAGTCTTGAATGGAATTGTCAACCACCCTAATAGGTGGCAACTCATTTAGACAGACTTGAGGGTTCTCTTTGGCGTCAAGGAATACATGAAGATCCCTTTGATGAAACCAACTTATAAGTGAGTCCCCTTTCATTGAAACATAGATCTTTCCAGGTATGACCCTCAAAGTCAATTGTCCCCCAGAAATAACCCAGTAGGCCAATGGTCCCCCCACCATACCCTTTGGGCCTGATATCAGGTTTTAAAAGGGTAACTTTACCTACCAAACTGCTCCCATAAAAGGTTTTTGGAACAAGCATAATCTTATCTCCAGACTCAAACAGCATTTTGATAGATGCATCATCAACTAGTACCAGTTCATTAGGACCATCACTTGTCTTTCCTGAAACTTGACAAATGATAACTTCTTCAACATCTTCATCAAAAAGATCCACCTCCCTGACTTTCTTGTGATCCTTTCCAGATCTACAGCACTTGGAGGCATGACCTTTTTTTCCACATGTTTTGCATATAACTTTCCAACCTGGACAGTGCTTGAAATTGGCCGTGTGACCTGAGTCACCACACCTGTAGCATTTACCTTGCAAGGTTTTCTGAGAAGTTAGTTTGTGAGAAAAGCTGTTTTGGGTTTAACAGGCTTATCTACAACCACTTTCACCTAATAATTTTCTTTCTTATCACCTGAAGAGTCCTTCTTTATGATATCAACACAGGCCTTCGAATGTTCATGACTCTTAGCAATGGTTATAACCTGTTAAAGAGTGGGATTGTCTTTTTGCCATGGAGCATCCCTTGTATTGTCTTGCACGCATCCTAACATAAATTGATCCCTCAAGCGTTCCTCCAGCGTGGCACCAAAGTTACAAGTAGAGGTCAATTTGCGTAAGATCGTTATGTATTGCTGAAATTACTCCTCTTGCCTCTGCATTCTTCTTCCAAAATGATATTGCTCAAGAACTGTGCTTAGTTTTATACAAATTTCATATTCATTGAGTGAAGCAGATTCGCTGTCAGAGAGGTCAGGGAGATGCTCAAATACTTCTTGGCCCTCAGACCCTAGACAATGCATAAGAAAAGAGGTTTTCCTCGCTGCACTTAAAGAGGTGCCATAAACATGAGCATAATGCACAAATACTTTTTCCATTTTTGCCATAGAATGGGAGGATCACCTGGTGAAGTTAGAAAAAACGGGGGTGTTGTGACATTTTGCATAATGTTAAAATAACGTTAAAAAAGAAGACAAAGTGAAGAGAATACAAATTATAAAAATGAAAGTATGGAAACAACTTGTTAAGTTAAGATAACAATTTAAGTACAACTGAGTATGATAGTGAACAATGCAGATAAGATGTAGACTAATGACTCATATAATAAGCTGTGCTTATCAGCGAAGAAATTACAGGAACAATGCAGTAAGCTGTGTGTGTCAAGGTGAATGACAAACATTTGTGATAGAAAAGAATTTGCAACTTCGTTGGAGTCTGACATGCAAATTGAAACAAATCTGGAAGTAGGATACAGCTATGCGCATCAGCGCTGAAGAAGCTGACAAGCAACGAAGGAAAGTAACCACTGTGTGTTTCAGCATCTGATGACAGCTGTATGTATCTGCACCGAAACAGCAGCGAGACAGAAGATGACAAATTGAATGAAGAGTAGCTGTGCACGTTAGCGCATAGTAGAAATGTGCTCCGCGGGTAAATAATGGCAGAATCTGCAACAAATCGGAAAATGGCAAATCAAATGAAAGCTGTGAGCGTCAGCGCGTAGTAGTATTGAAGCCCGCCGGTAATAGACAATGAAAGCTGTGCTCGTCAGCATCTAGTAGTACTGCACCCACCGGTAAATGACAACAGGCTCGGCAGGGTCAGGCAGTGAGAGGAAATGGCTGCTACTTCTGATGCGATGTGTAAAAAAAAAGGCTGCTACATCTTTACGTAATGACGTAGAAGTCAGGCAAGCAAAGTAAGATGCTCCACCAAACACGTCAAGCAGTATGGATGACGTGCTGATGTGAGTCCAGGAGACTCCAGAGAGACGCGTACAACTCCAGGCAACACACGTAGCAAGTCAGGCAACTAATGGGAGGTGCTTGAAGAGGCGAAGGCCCAATGAAAAAGACTCAACACACGCACCTCCTCAGAGAGTCCAATGACAGAATTCTGAACTTGCGGCAATCTCAAGAGAGGAAGAAAGTCAATATTTAAATTAAGTCCTTCCGTCAGTGCCAGCAGCTCGCATTGCGCTCAGAAAACCACTCGAACGAAGAAAAGCGGAGAAGTCAGAAGTTCAGTGGTCTCCGGAAAACAAATCTTTCTCGTTTTTGAAAAAGACAGATGGTACAAAACTGAGGAACAACGGCAGAGTGGTAAGGCTTCTTTTGAAGTGGGTTGAAACGTCAACTTCACTTCTTCGTGATGAATTGTGGCTGTTGGAGTCTCATATGTCGAAGTTCTTAGCGCAGGTAGATAGTCACCAAAATGTGGAAGTGTGTTCATACCATCACATCAGTAGAAGACGATATTAGTTGGTTTGAAGGTTGTTTATTGAAGAGCATAGAAACATAAAGACCCCATCCAACTGCAAGCTGAGAGTAACTGACATGAGTTTAAATGATGCTAAGCAACCTTCACCACATTCCAGAACCTGGAAGCTGTGGCTGACAAGAAGGTTGAGAACATCACACCGACTCCCCTCTCTGAAGCACACCGCCTTCTTTGCTCCTGCCCTCCCATAGACGCTACAGAGTAAGTGCCACAGAGGAGCAATGTGGTCGCTCCTTCTTTCTACTCCACAGGTTTTAGAATTGCCCTGAAGGGCTCCACAGTTTTACCACATCACAATGTTTTATTCTCATCTTATAGAGGCGAGTTTTTACTAATTAGAAATAATGCCCAATTTGTTTGTGGTTCGTTTAGCATGACTAGGTCTTAGCTTGCACTGACAGCTATTCATATTTACAGAATAATAGTGGCCATTTATTTTATATCAGCAATCCTTTCAATATGCTTGTGTTTTTCCCATTTTCAGGCAAATCATTGAAAGGAAGTCTTAAATGAGGTGCCCGTAAAGTAATAAAGTTTCAATGTTTTGTAACTTTCCACGGTTTCCTGCTGATATTTTGTATAAGTCAATAATTCGCTGTACAAGCATTGTATCTTTATGTTACATACAATGTTAGTTTGTTTTCTTAATTAGTTATGCATAGTGTAATCAATACATTAGGAAGTAGGTGCCTGTAGAAGTATCAGATTTACCAGATTCTTGATTGGTTCCACATTTGCAATATTGCATGTGATGTGATGTTATGCCATGTCAAGTTTGTAGCTTCTGTATTCTGAACACCTATAAAGCAGTGGTATTGTCGAAAAGTTTCAGGTCTTTCTGGGCCTTCTTCAGGAGAGAAACTATGTTACTCTGTTAACTTGATTTATACTTAAAGACTTTCTTTGGCTTTCTAACTGAGCAGACTGTATATCTGTCAGTCTGTCTTATTGATTTATACCAACCTATATTTTGACAGACAACCTCTGGAAAGAAAAAAATATCGATTTAGACTCCCCCTGGATGCAATGTATTAAACTTATAGTCTCCCCCTCCGGTACTTTGTTAATCCTGTCAATAAACAACATGAGAGAGAGCGAAATGTTATAAGGAGCACTCTTGGTCCCCCCGAAAATATAGTCAAAACAACAAAAGAGTGTGCCTTCTTAAGGGAAGAGCGAGCATGAAGAATCAAATTTGATTCTTTAGAAAGCCCTCACTCACCAACCTAGTTGGTGACATGCTTTATCATCGGGCCCCACCAGGAAGGTTGAGTACATCCCCGCTGTGCTTCGACGCCAGAATTACTGCTGAGCTGGTTGATGTTGTTTGATTAACTAGTGCAAGTGAATGTGAAGTGAGTTTAAAAGTGTCTAGGTTGTGTCCAAAAATTATTTTATTCGCCGGCTAACCAGGCACGGTTAAAAAACCAAGTGAGCGATGTGTATGCTGGATAGATTGTTCAGCTATGTCTAACTGTGGGTGGTCAACATGTTTCTGCCTATATGTTGAGACTAGCTAGGCATTCAGGACCGGTGTGATGACCCCAGCGGTATGAGCACGCTAAAGCTCACCCTAACCAAGGGGTCAAGTATGTGAAAAAACAGGAAAAAGTTAATTGAAACCTGTTGTTCCTGCTGGAACCTGATAGTTTGTAGGAACCCAGCAGATATATGTGGACTGATCATTAATCACACCATGGGTCTCAGGAGTGGGGTGATGGCTAGTAGGCACACCACCAGCAAAGCCAGGCACCCGCTCGGTACCTGATCCAACCCTCGGAAACCAGAGTAACAAGTATATCCGCTGTCACACTCCTGGCCAACCAAGCCATCGCCAACTGAAAAGTTTTGTATGCCTGTTTTGTGGACCTCAAAGCAGCCTTTGACAAGGTCCCCATATCCGCCCGATGGGCTAAAATGTAAAACCAGGGGAGCCCCACAAAACTTTTAGATGCAATAATTAACCTCTACTCAAAAACAAGGGTCCAAATAAAAATGGGGGACGGTCGAAGGCTAACAAATAAAATCATTACCACCAATGGCATAAAACAGGGGTGCGTTCTAGCCCCCTGTCTATTCAATATCTAGACAATAACCTACGCTTAACATTAGGGGACTCTCCAAAATTGGGGCTAGTATGAATATCAAGTCTGCAATATGCCGACGATATTGTGTTGTTATCCCAAACACCCCGGGGCCTCCAACAATTGATAAACCAACTAGCAGAACACACAGCCACAGCTCAACTAGAAATGCATTATGTTATGTGCTTCTCTAGTTCATACAAAAAAACTACAGAAATTTACCTGGACGATCAACAGTAACCACCTGGATCAGGCGGAATCTACAAACATCTGGGAGTAACATTAGATCGCCACCTCATCTTAAGCAATATCTAGAAACTGCGGAGAGTAAAAGCAAAACAGCTGCTATTTGCATTTAAAATCTTGCAAAAAAACGTAGTGATTGCTCGACGACTCACTTATTAAAGGTCGTGGCAGCAAAATTCTTGCCATCAATCACGTATGGATCAGAACTCGTAAACACAAAGGACGCAACAATTCCAAATACCGCCCAAACCAGTCTCTTAAAGAATCTAGTCACAATTCTGCGCCACATTCCACAAGCCTGAATTAGATTGGAATTTGGGTTAAAAAAACAGATCCCGTCAAGACAAGGAGCTCTAGCAAAATATGATTGGAGAATGAGGGCAGTAGATGAAGAGTCTCTGGCACATTATTGCTGGCTGGAGGTTGAAAGGCAATCCGGATTGAGTAATTAATTGTATCCATTCCTGAAGCAATCGATTGAAGCTCTAAAATTAGAGGAAGCTTGGCACACAATACCATCCTACTCGAAGTTCAAACGAATAGTCAATAAAACCATCAAGCAACAATCTCAGGAAAAAGACAAAGTCTCATTGACATAAAAAAAACAATGCATGGATGGTGTTGCCAACATATAAAATGCTAAAGCCCCAACCATATCTGTCGGAACATTTTGCAAATCGCATAAAGCAGAAATTATTTTATTGAGACTGGGAGTTTATCAATCAAAAGATCTTATCCCAAAATGGAAACGGACCTGGCACTCAATGGATTTCTGCCTTTGTGGACAAGGAGATGAATCATTGCTCCATCTATTGTGTATTTGTCCGGCACTATTATGCATACGGAAAGAACTCCTACGGCCAATAATGAAAGGAGAACAAATAAGGACTTGTAGATCCGCTGTAATAAAATGCTTAGGAGGCTCGACAGTACAATTGGTATGTAAAGCAATAAACTTTCTGAGCTTAGCAGCAAATGAACTAGAAAAGAACGACAGAGAACTCAATACGGTCAGGCATGCAAGGTGATCAAGCGCAATAAATTACTCCGTAGTCACAGCACAATGCACTTTACCTCGGAGAAATAACAGGAAATCATCAATGGCATTAGCACTTTATCTCAGATCACTAAGCAAAACTCAAAAGACTTCATAAAGGAAACATAAACACAAAGTATTCGTCTCTTAGAGTCATACATTTCTTTTTTAAATGAACATTGTCACTATATTAGTTAATTGCCCCAGGGCCACTCCGAGAGACCACACATCCAGCCTGTCCGGGCACAGCCCAAGCATAACCTCTCAAGAAGTACGTCTTTTATAGCATGACTAGCAACCACAAGACTGTAGGAATCTATTGCACACTGTTTTAACTTGTTTTTAATTAAAACATTTAAAGAGAGTCTACAAACAATTAGGTACTTTGCTTGTGAATTTTATGTGAACTAGCGGTTGTGCTGCTCTTTTATGATTTAAATTAAATCAAATAAAGTAATTTTTCATTTCATTATACTTAATTATTCACTTTGGATTATTTTGCTAATGTTAATTCCTAATTGACTCACTTATTATGTATGCTTTCTATAATGATTATATTTTTCAATAAACCCATGAAGGTTTAACCTGCAATCTTTGACTTGTGCAGGTATATTCATTAGTCTTGGACTAAGCCTTACAAAGACTCACAAGGTCTTAGAAAGAGTCAGACAGTCACAATCTTGAGCATCGACCCACTTCATTAGTTAATTAGAGCATCAACACCCATAAGACAGCTTTTTGCTGTACGTAGGAAATCGCCTATTGGGGGCCACAGTGCTTTTGGTGTGATGAAATGGGGACGGGGTTCTCTAAAGTGATCAAGGGTATGTCTTAAAGCATGTGAATTGCATTCCTGTGCTTTATCCAGCATTCTGTCCCGCCATCATTTAAGTGCATCTTTGTGAGTTTTCTACTAGTGCATCCATATGGATGTATCTGTAAGGATCCGGTAGCAGTTTCCGCAGGAGTGCCAGGAGCCGACGAGAAACCCAACCCTTCCCCCCTACACCTCCCGTGCCTATCAAACACTAGGACACAAGGGTGATATGGAGGGAAAGGAGGGAACAAAACAAGGAAAGTAGGGGGAGACAAAACACTAGACTCTTCGGACACTTCTCTTCTTCAATTGGAAGATGAAGCTAAAAGGAATAATGGGTTAATACAACAACAGTCAACTCACAAGCCCCCAATGTAAATACACAAATCACCTTTACCTGATAGCACAATGGTGTGACAGTGAAAGCAACTAGAATATCCTCTGGAAATATAAGTGTGATCGCGGAATGTATGGGTATCCAGTATGACCTAGTTTGAGGGACATGAAATATTACCTCTGAGTATATCACAAGTAAGTACTTAAGTGAGGGTATATCATATTGCTTCTTACCCAAACAGAACCACAGCCACGCTAAGGTGTCTTGTATAGTAAAAAGGTCTGAATCACAGAAGTGGCTGCATGGAAGGCAATAAATGCATATATAAACACAAATGGAACTTAACAAGAACGCAAAGTAAATGTAGTGCGCTACAAGCGCTTTACCGGTTCTTCGTGTCCCTGTACTGTGATGAATGCCGGCATCCGGGAAGTCCAGTGAACGAACACAAAAATAGGGAAATAAAGGGAAGGAGGTCACTCGCCAGGCGGACCACAACTCCCACAATGCCACGTAAACCACCCGCACACCAGCTCCAGCAAATACCGGCCGTTCGACGGGACCGTAGTCCGGCCCAATTACGGGTCCGCTAGAAGCAGGGCGCAGATAGTCTCTATGACACAGGGGTAAGACAGCCGGCACTGAGTGAAGGGAGGTAGGGAAAGTAGCACCCACGTTATATAAAATCTGTGGATCTACCGGGCTAAAGGCAGAACTCTTCCGTGATACCAAATGAGAATCATCGAAGAAACAATGACTCGGAGCGAGGTAATCTGTAAGGAAGAGCCTCGGAAAGAACTCAGAAAAGGAAAGCGGTTTCAGGACACAGGAAGAGCCGCTCTGGTATCCAAGCGAGAGGTAAGGTCTAAATAACCTTAAAACCAAGGCTGGAACAAACAAACAAACAAAAACTAACGGCACTTGGAAATTGAATGCCGTATCTCAGATCATGAAAGGGATTCCCATAACACAGATGGGCAAGACACAGGAAGGGGCCAAGCGGAAGTAACTAGCCGATAGAGCGAGAAACTAGAGCGCAAAGCGCTGAGAGCCGGGCAGATTGAGCTTATGTTCTGGCTCGGACCCCTCGCGCATGCGCATTACGGCGAGGCCATCTTGGATTGGTCTCGTCAGTTCGCAGTTCTGTTCCACGGATGATTGGCAGGCATGACAGTATCACGCAACTAAAAACATATGCCTAAACAAGCTAGAACTATTGGCTCTAGGAGTACTTGTTAGCAGTTTGGAATTATTAACAACAACAAATTTGTTGCAAATAATTAGAATCGTTAATAGATGTATTACTTACCAGTAATCTTCATTAACCAAAGCCATAGTCCTTTCTGCCACAGTGTTGCAAATAAGTATAATACAAATGGTAGAGCAGACAGAAGCCAGCAACTGTTGTTTCCATGTCCAGCTACATTACACATTCCACCCCTTGTAATAGTTGTCAAGGTGGCACAAGCAGTAGGTTCAGAAGACGAACCAAACACTACTGTACCTCCTGATTATTCCCATTATTTGCATGCGCCAAGAATAAAGTTCAAAATTAGCTTTATTCGACTTTTGTTGCAAAATCATAAAAGCACAAGATATCACGATACATTAAATAAACAATTTAAAAGATTAAAAAGTGATCGCCATTTATTTACACAATAAAAAAGTTCATAAAGCAGCAAGAATCGATACTTTCTTATTGGTTAATAAAAGTCGGGTATCTATATCTATCACCGTACTTTTTTCAATTGCTAAGATTGAACTTAGTATGTAACAATCATTTTAATATCATATATTATGAGATACCTATTGCTTAATAAAAGAAGAAAAAGGTGACAAATTACATACATTATAGCCTACATATTCCTATTCCTATAGTATTTCTCAGGACAATTAAAATTCTCAGATAAGAGGAGACCGCTTTTACCACAAATGCTGTTTCTAGCTGCTTCAATTTAAAAAAGGCTGCTCTGGAACTCCTTATTCCCCATTTTATAAGGACCGGCTTCAGAAACCTCTTCCTGGGATTCACATAATGTTTACAAAACAGCAATGAATGAATATTAGATTGGACAGATGTTTCATCACAAGCACATTTACCTAGTGCTTTTGACCAATCATTACAGTTGGGGAGAGTTATCATGCGAAAAAAGGTATCTGCCCAGAACCTAGTTAATAACATTCTCGCGTAAGGACTTGCTTCCAATGAAAGGTATAACGGCATACCTACATGTGGATTTATTTTCTGGTATTCCAAGAATGTGTGTTTATCCTTTTCTACCAGCCACCTTTTATGGTTTAAAAACTCCAAAATCAATTTTTTGAGTATTCGTTTTAGAACCATTTCCAAACACGTAGGGTGGTCAAAGTATTCTTTGTGCCCTATGTCAGAGGCCATAGTTTTAATGAAGCTTAACCATTTAATATTTACTGCTCCATCCAACGCCAAACAATCTAAAACAATGTCTCTGTTTAAGGATGTTTCTGCAGTCACCCAGATTTTATGCCATAATAGCAGTGGGCATGATTTGATCGTGTCCTCTAAAAACGGTATCCCCAGTTCGCTGTGAATAAAGGAAGTGGGCATAGATTTGGGTACAGCCAATAAATAACGAAGAAAAGCATTTTCAGTACGTTGGATCTGATCGACATTAACAATCCCCCAGAGCCCAGCACCGTAGGTGCCGGTGGGGATGCATCTGGCCTTATAGATTTGGATTAGTTCCTTTGCTGGGCACCCGCCCAATTTCCTAGAGAGGTTTATCAAGGCGCCATTCGCCCTGCTGATGGCTAATTTTCTGGCGACAACTGCCTCTTTCCAACTCCCCCTGCTGTCAAAAATTACTCCTAAGTAACAGAAACTGTCCGTGTTAATAATCTTATTTCTCCCCAAATGAATTGTCTTGCTTTGTTTTTTTTTTATTACTACATGTCATTGAATATGTCTTAGAGACGTTAATCAGTAGACCACGGGTCTTCATGTATTCCGAGAATTCAGCTACAGCCCGATGTAGACCGATGATAGTACGAGACATTATAGCTGCATCATCAGCATACAAGAGAATGGGGATGGGTGTTCCACCAACAGCGGGGTAATCAAACTGAAAGTCTCTAAGATGTTGGCCCACGCTGTTGATATATAGGGTGAAAAGAAAGGGCGCTAGAATGCACCCTTGTCGGACGCCTCTTTTGATTTTGAATTTGTTGGAGCATGCCCCCCCTCTCCCATAGCGTACCCTAGCCCCCGCATCCCACAGTGTTATGTTTCATACAGGTACCCCAATATAGGCTCAGGTAGTCACCTAACCTTTCACCTATATTCTCCCCTACCCTTACACTACATAGCGGTTCTTGGGACTGACCTTTTACCTAGTTACGATACTGCTTACAGGACGTAGGGTTTTCCCTGAAAACTGGCCCCATACATTATGCATGAGGATTCTTGGAAACTCAGCAGGACTACCATCTCCTGCATAATAACTATTTATAAGGGTCATTCCTTCCGTCATCCTAAGTCCGACATGACACAACAAAGTAGAACCCTTGAGAGTACCACTTTAGGTATATAAACACCATATCTTGCTGAGGCAGTCAGAGGAGAAAAGGACTCCCATGCCGACACACTGACGTGAGACGCTGAGGTTCCTGCACACAGACACTCCAGTTTGCAGTGGTCTGACATACCTTGCGGGGTGTCTATCTTGAGACCAAGATGGGGTCCCACAGTCTCTCACTTCAGGTAATGGGGTTGAATTTATCCTAGAGGGATGCTTGTTTTTACACCTACATACATGCTAGGTACACTAAGGTACATCTACTTAGGGTCGCATCGTAGGTGTATGCATGTATTTTATATACTTGCCTGTATTCATTGTTTTAGCACGATGGTAGAAATCTACCATCCTTTTTACTCTGTTAGTCCTTCTAATCATTTATATCTGTTTCTGTATAATGGTTGTTTCAGTATACCTATTTTACCCTAAAATGGCGCTGGTTCAATAAATGCTTTTTGAAAAACGTTTCCCACTGTTTATTCTGTGTATCTCTCTGAGACAAATTGAGCACGAGTGACTGAGCGAAAAGTATCGCACTGTTTCCACAATCCTGAGGGATCAGGGTTTTCATGTTCGACAGTTGTCAAAAACAGTTCTCTCCTTGGTAAGAGGGGTTTCTAGTGGCACTATGAGCTAGCTGGTATCCAGGCTAACATACTCGGTGGGGGTGTCTAGAGTCAGTCCGAACACCAATCCTACAGTGTACGTTGTCTAAACGTGCAGATCATATATAGGTTTATAGGAACTACACAACAACAGTCAACATATTATGAAGCACTCCCGCCTCCTTGAGGGACCCTTTACTCAATATAAGCCTTTCTACTGGCTTGATGCGAATATATATATCACCAGCCGACAAATAGCCCCTCCCTCCCAGCCTCCATAACTCTTACCAAACCTTCGATGATGAATGAGACATGAGGAAGAAAGGAACTTTGACTGTGATAGGAAGGACTATGAGTTTGGATAATGAAGATTACCAGTAAGTAATATGTTCATTTCCCAAAGTCTGTCCTCAGCGTCACAGTCAACACCTTATGAAGATATGCACAAGCTTACTTATCAATCCTCAATAAATCAATATGAAGCCCGTTTGATTGTGCAGAAGGCCAAACTTTCATATGAATATCATACATACTGTTTTTCAATCCATAGCAGCTTTTATATTTTCCGAAGCAAAATTAACAGAATTATTCAATTCTAAATGATGTCTTACAAAAGTAATCTAGCCTGTCAGAAAGAAAATAGCAGGTCTTCCCAATTGGATATACCTGTTTGGAAGAAAAAAAGTATTTTCTTTAGTCCCCTCACTCACCAGAAGTTGCCCTTAGATGACATGCTTCATCATTGGGGCTTCCCAAGCATCTACTGCTTGGGGCGTTCTGCGACTTGCGAAGGATATGTAGGAGCACTTTTAAGTGAAACTATGTGTGGTGCAGTGTATGGTGGAGTGGTGTTTAAATGGGAGTTTTAAAAATACCTAGCTAGTAAGCCAACACATTTATTCTTGCCTCTAGTTGGTATAGTAAAAAGGTGTTAGATGTAGGAATTAGATCGGTAATGTGGTCAAAAACCTAGCTATCTCATCGACATGTTTCAAGGTGTCCCCTACACCTTTTCCTCAGGACAACTTGGGGGCCAGCCCCATGTTTGCCACTCCGGTTGTGACCTATAATAAGGTTTTATAAACAAATGGAAAGATGCACCTAATGTGTGTTCGTTCATGTATACATACGGTTAGTGATGAATCCGTAGTATTTAGATATTAGCAGTATTATGCCCCATGGTCCGCCTGGGTGGAGGGGCCTGTATACCATTAGCTCAGGAACCCTCCGGCGTTGTGCCTATCAGTCCCTTGGGCGATATTTTTTAAAACTCACATTTAAACACCACTCCACCATACACTGCACCACACATAGTTTGCCTTAAAAGTGCTCCTACGTATCCTTCGCAAGTCGCAGCATGCCTCAAGCAGTAGATGCTTGGGAAGCCCCAATGATGAAGCATGTCACCTAAGGGCAACCTCTGGTGAGTGAGGGGACTAAAGAAAATAATTTTCTTTTCCAAACAGGTATATCCAATTGGGAAGACCTGCTATTTTCTTTCTGACAGGCTAGATTCTTATGATCCATTGACTATGGGTCACAATGCTATAGTTTAGAACCAAGAGGCAGAACCTAGCCTTAGCCTCTTCCTCCCCCTTTTTGATTATTGTCTTACAAAAGTATCCTGGGAGAACCATGTAGCTGCTCTGTATATCTCAAACCAGGGAACCCTACTTGCACCTGCCAAGGTTGGTGCCACACTCCTTGTTGATGTCCCTTGAATACATCCTAGACCTTGTACCTGCATGAAAGTGTAGTCGTGTGAAATTGCCTGTCAAACCTTTTTACTGAACATTATCATAGATGGCTTTTCCCCTTGTTTGCCAGACCAAATAACACTAACAAGGTATTTGATTTCCAGGCTTCTTTTGCTCTGCCTAAGCAAATATGAAGTGCTTTTCTAACATTCAAACACAAAGGAAAACTATCCTGGTCTGAGACTATACTGGAAGTTTCGATTCCTGATTCTCATGAACTTGAAAAGACCCTCGTGCCTAAATTTCGGGTTTCATTTTTGGATCACCCTATCCAGAAAACGTTTTATTTAACTGAAGGAAGACAGCAAGTGTCAAATATCCCCCGATCTTCTAGCCGACATGATTGTCGCTAGAAAAACTGTGTTAGGTAACAACCAATGCAAAGATGTTGACTCCAATGATTCAAATCAATCAATCAAGCAAACAGGATTTATAAAATGCTGCTATTTACCATGAGGGTATCCAGGCACTGAGATTTATGCTGCTTGGGTGGACTTAGTTGAATAACCAGGTCTTGAGTTCCATTCTCAATTCATGCAGAAAGGATGTGATCTGAAGGTGAAGGGGGAGTCTGTTCCAGGACTTCCCGGATAGGTGGGAGAAGGAGCATCCTCCAAAGTTGCTTTGGCAGATGCAGATAGTGTGAGCGAGGGAGAGGGAGTCTGAGAGCAGGTGTCTGGATGGTTGGTGAAACCTCAGATGTGGTTGATGTATGCTGGTCAATGATTGTGCATGGCTCTTAGGCATGGGTCAGCATCTTGAATTAACATCTCTAGTGGACGGGGAGCCAGTTTCTTGAGATGTGTGGTGATGTGGGTCCATTTGGGGAGGTCGAGGGTGAGTATGGCTGCTGCAGTCTAAATGGTCTGTAGTCCCGTCAGAAGGTGGGGGATGATTACAACGTAGTGTGCATTGCCGTAGTTCAAGTGGATGGTGACAAGGGCTTGAGTGACGGTACATCTGGTGCTAACTGGGAGCCATTTGAAAATCTTTCAGTGGGCGCGAAGAGTGAGGAAGCAGGAAGAGGAGACTGCATTGATCTGTTTTTTCATGGTGAGTTTGCTGTCCAGGGTTATGCTAAGGTTCTGGGTGTGGTCAGTGGGTGTGGGTGATGGTCCTAGTTCTGCAGACCACCAGGAGTCATTCTCCACAAAAGTGTTTTTCCCGAAGATCAGTACTTCTGTTTTGTCTGTGTTGAGTTTGAGGCTGTTGTTTTGCATCCAGTCGGCGACGCTGGTCATGCACTGACGGAAGTTGTTCCTCATGGTGGCTGGGTCTTCTGATAGAGAGCAGATGTCAAAAGGAGGTTTTTGTAGGCCATTCAGAACTTTTAGTAGATCTCAAGGTGGAGACAACAACAACAGTAAATTTGTTTTTTTGAGCTACAAACTCTTGAATAACCTTTTAACCAAGGGGGCATTTTTGGAAAATCAATGAAAGACTCAGTGAAACCTCTATTAGCCACCCATTGGGACAAAAGGGTTGAGGCAGACCATCCTTTATGAAAGGCTTCCTCTAGCAATTATAACACCCTAAAATGATCATATGCAGTGTCCTTCAAGTAACTTGTTACACACCATTTCTCAAAATGACTGCACTGTTTTGAGTAAGAAACAAATGTAGGTGGCTTCCTTGGCACATTCATAGAGAAGGCCACACTTTTTCTGAACTTCCTAAACTCTCTTATTCCTTTCTCTCAATTTACAAGTCCACAGATTTAACACCCGTATGGCCTTGAAAGATAACTGAGGAGGAAGAGATAGTATAAACCAAATATGTTCCTGCTCTTTTATCTGCATCAGTGTAAGAAACCATGCTCTCCTTAGCCAACAAGGTTCCATCAAGATCATAGTCACCATCTCCCTTCAAATCTTCTAAAGCACCCTGGAGAGAAGGTGAACACGATGAAAAGTGTACACCACCACCATATGCCATGTGGAGTGCAGGAAATTAGGATCTGCTTTTATGGTTACCCCACTTTTTACCTTGTGCCATGCTGTTACTGACTAGTCTGATAGGGATCCTGCTAATCAGGACCGAAGTCTCTGTGCTTTCTCCCCTTAATTGGTATGGTAAGTACTTAGGTATCCAGGGCATAGGTAAACCAGAGGTACCCCATGGGCTGAAGCATGTATTATGCCACCCATGGGAGATCACTCAAACTGTAACTACAAGCCTTGCTTTGCAGCCTGTGTAAGTGGTGCTAGCACCACTTATGAAAGATATAGATTTTCCTATATTAAGGGTCACTGCACTTAAAACCTATAAGCCACCT
Source organism: Lissotriton helveticus (assembly GCF_964261635.1). Classification (NCBI taxonomy): domain Eukaryota; kingdom Metazoa; phylum Chordata; class Amphibia; order Caudata; family Salamandridae; genus Lissotriton; species Lissotriton helveticus. Next base: position 488,886,782 of record NC_136067.1, on the reverse strand, counting down.
TTAAATCAGGCCTTTAAATCCTGAAGGCAGGTTGCTCGGTTCTAAGTGTGAGGGTGCCACTGCATGAGCAGGACACCCCTACTCCTGGGTTCTAAGTACATCAGCCATTATGTTACATAGAGTGGCCATGCCTCACTAAGCAATGACCATCTCTAAACTGGCTATAACAAACCCTATCATGATTGGTATCAAACATTTTGGAATCATACCCCCACATCATAAATAATGTGGGATTTATGATTCCATTTTCCATGCCCTGTAAAGCTCCTCTCGGAGGCCCTCAGTACCAGTATTCTAGATTCAGACAGCACAACGTGGCTGCTGCCAACCAGAGACACGATTCTGCCCTCCTGTTGCTGAGAGAAGCTTGAACAGGGGAAGGCAGAACAGGGAAGTGTGACCACCTCCCAGACAGGGTTTAGTGTATTGGGGCCAAGTGGGAGCACTTGCCAGCGCCATTCAGTCTGCTTGAAGGGCACAGTTGGTGCCCTCCTTGCATAGTCCAGTTCAAACCAGCTCAGGGAGCTGTTGGCTCCCGCTAAGGCATGAAACTGGACAAAGGACATTGGAATATCCACCCCACTGTCCGACCCCTCCCCTGGGAGGCAACCCTGATTCGTCCCAACCCTTTCTTTAGGGTACTTAAGGGCTTACCTGAGGGTGGGTCCCTAGATTTGTAGTGGGACAAGATTAATTTCAAGACACTACTTCTTCTTCAACTGTCTGGGCACTCTGGACTTCGCTCTGGGCATCAAGGCTGCAACTGGGAAGACTCCAGCTGAACCTGATCTTATCACCCTGCTCTTCTGCTGCAACGTCCATGCCTGTGCTCCATACAGGAACCTTCCAAGGCCTGTGGGAATCTCCCATGAAGTGAAGGAGTCACTTCCCCGCATCTGCAGGAAACGCAACTGAGCTGACCGGTCTGCTGATCCTGGGCTCCGACGGACTCTGAAAGGCTCAGCACCACAGGTGGTGGTTCCCCACATCCCTTGAGGCCTGCCCTGTCCTCTAACCAAGTTTGACGCAAGTATCCCTCGTCGGAGCTGCTGGAACTGAACCCTGTGCACCGAGTCGACTTGCAGTTGCAAAGGCTTATTGGCTTTCTTCCACCAAGATCTTCGGGCTCCAAGTATCCCCAACCTCAAGCACCTCTAATGACCAAGATATTCACCCTCACCGCAACACTTGCATCGTGGGCCTGCATCCTTGGTGAGCTGCTCAAGGTCCTCTCACGTTCCAGTGCCTCAGGCCTATGGGTCCTCTTGAGAGTCATCTTTCAACTCTGCAGGCTCCTCTGATTGCTCGTGCCTGCCCTGACTCCCTTGCTTGTGGTGAGTCACCTGGACCTTGTCGGTCCCACACTGCACCTTCTTAGCTTTCCACGTTGTTTGCAGTTGCCAAGGCTTGTTGGTGCTCTCAATGGACATCGACCCCTCAACTCTCAACACCTGAAGTGGGACAGCTTGTGAATGCCTCCTAGTTTTCCACAGTGTCACCTGGTCCTCACAGGTGTAACTCCAAGGTAACCATCATCTCTCCTGCATCACTCGACATTGGTGGGAATTCGTGTTCCGGGCCTCCTGGTCACTTCCAAGTGGCATCAACTCTGTCTCCTCTGTTTACAGGTACTTCTCATCTCGTATCCACCTTTGGGTTCCACTGGACACTTTCACCTTCTCCAGCAGCATCAGTTTCCTGAAGTCCTCCATTGAGTTTGACGTTGGTTCCGAATGTCACCTCACACCTATGCAACCGCCTCCCTGGTGTAAGTATCCTGGTTCCTGGGGTTTCAACGGGTGGGACGGCTCTCCAACATTCTGTCTTTCACTAGGCTTTCTTCAGGGTCCCCTGGTAAGGGTCATTCTTCTTTAAAATTGTAACTGCGACGTACCCATTGACTTGTATTGAGCCAGCGGTCGTGTTCCCACTCTGCACACGGCCTCTGTGGGGTTCGTGGTTACTTACCTCAGGTGGGTCCTTGGGTTCCTGGCACTTCTATGACTTCTGGGTATAGTCTGGACTCGAGTTGTGGTCCGCATACCACTATTAGTATATGGTTTGGTCCCCCCCTGGTGACAACCGTGTATTCTGTGCTACTTACCTGTTTTTATTGAAAACTATTGTGTACAAGGTGTATATATCCAGCTAGGAGATATATGTATGTGTTAATGAGTGTCTCATTATAAATACATATTTTTATAAATACACTGTGTGGTTCATTTTCACTTATCCTATAAGATTATGTAAAACAAGCTGCTTTACGCTGCTTCTGGACTAGGCCTGAAGGCTGCTCTCCCCAGCTACCACTTAGAGAGCTTTTTAAGGTTGTCTAAGACCACTAAAATCACCATAAGGGTTGTCTGGATTGGTGCAGCGTGCCCACTTACATAAGTGTGCATCATATACCAAGCCAGCTTCTCACATGGATGACATGGCATCAACTGCCCATATCAGACTTCCCTCTACTTCCAGCAATAATGGAGGAGCAGTACTTTCATGACCCCGTTCAGAGGGCCATGGGGTAAGCTAGAGGTACTGACCCCAATCGTGGAGGTTGAGGCCTTTTACTCCTGATGTCCTGGAGCCCGACCTACTATGGATCCTGAGCAACTGGGCCAAGTACCCCCTCAGAACTTGACTCCTAGAGGTAGTTCGGGTCAAACAGTCCAAGGCTTTTCGGGGAGAGGTAGAAACTTGGGGTGAACACCACAGGACACAACTCAAAATACATGCAGCTGCAATAATAAATGATTGGCCTATCAAATACTTGCTTTTATGAAAAGTAGTATTTATATATGATCACAAAGTGAAATATGACAGTCACAAATAATATGCAAGGCCTCACACCACTGATCGTCTTAGCCGCACCAATAGGCTACCAGCTCACTCCATCAGAATCGCTCCCATACCATCGCCACCCTGCCCGCAAGTGCTTCCCTCTTATAGGGATATTGATACTTTCCACCGCAGAGCCACCGAACTAACCCTGAGCATCCACAACTCCATTCTGGATCTAAAGAACCTTCTGCACCTCACCGAACTCTCTTTCTCAAATGAATCTCAGGTTCTCGCAGAACTTTAACCTCCCCCTTTACTTCGAGCCCCTCCTTCACCCTTTACCACTATCGCTGAGACACCTGCGCCCCCCGCAATGCAGCCTTGCCACCTCTCGGAGGAGAAAGTTCTGGCCCTCCTCCTTACCTACAATCCTACCCCTATCACGCCTAGCCCTCTAAACCTCACGGAGGAAGAAGTTGTAGCCCTCCTCTCTAGCTACGAATCTACCCCGACAAGCTCATGCCCTTCAGACCTGAGTAACGAACACCCTATCCCCCGGTTGCAGCCAACCCCAACAGATCATCAACCCTCCGCAACAGAGGAGTGGTCAATAGCAACCTAGCGCTAGTACCCATCTCTGACCCTACCCATGACACACACTCCGACCCCCATCTATCCGGCATCCTAATTACCTGCCGCTCAGCAGTAAAGCATGCCTCGGATGTCGCTCATCTCATCGTGAGCCAAAAATCGGACTTAGTGATCTTGACTGAATCTTGGCTCAACAAATCCTCATTGCCCTGCCTAGACCTCTTAGTCCTGCCCAATTACAACATCGTAAGACTGGACATGCAATCAAAAAAAAGGAGGAGGCATTGCCTGCATCTATCGCTCTACCCTCCTTGTTACTGAACTTATGGCTGATCCTACAGACTCCTGTGAATACCTTGCACTCTCCTTTTGCAACAACAACACTCAACTGTGCAGACTACATAACTTTTACTACCCCCAAGGCAAAAATGACCCCTTCACTGACCACCTCATGGAAATCATCACAGCCAAGGCTTCGCCTAACTCTAATGACGTTTTCCTTGGCGATTTCCACTTGCACTGGAACGACCCCAAGGACTCTCGGATCAATGCCATAAGAGACTTCCTGGCTGACCAAGCCCTTACCCAATCCTGCGCACTCCCTACTCACTCGAAAGGCGCCACTCTAGACTGGATCATCGCTAAGGAATCAGCGGTCATACTTATCTCTATAGACCCATGTGATTGGTCTGACCACCACGCTATATCCTTCCTTCTGCCTGGCACCCACAAGACATGGACACCACAACCCGTAATCCCCAAATGACGGGTTGGAGACACCAAGAACCTAGATCACGGGAAATTTGCTGCACGCTGTGAGACTGCCCCCCTCATCTCACCTCGGTCAACAGCCTCACGGAACATTACTCCTCTACTATATCCGACATTCTCGATGACCTTTCTCTGCTAAAACTCAAAAGAACCCAGATCAAAGACAGGAATTCCTGGTTCAACGAATCCCTTAAGAAGGAGAGGAGATCCCTTCGGCAGACAGAACGTTACTGGAATCAGCACCCGTCAGCAGCCCATCTAAAACTTCTCCGCCCGGGCAGAAATGTCTACAATAGGAAAATCCTCAACTCGAAATAAGAATTCTTCAGAACAGAACTAGAGAACGCCAAGAATAGACCTTGCAAGCTATAAAACGTGGTCAAACACCAATCCAACAAACTAGCAAAAACCTCCAAAGAAACCCCTAAATCGCTAGTATCTTACGAGGAATTCTCCTCCTTCTTTTGCACCAAATCTCTGCCCTGGGAAACAAACTTAAATCAATAACTTTCTCCCTAAACTCCGTTGGCTCTACCTCCTCTCTCTGCGCTGCCCTCCCAGACTTCACCCAAAAACCAAGCGAGCTGGTCCAACTGTTTAGAAAATTCTATCCTTCTTAAACCCGAACAATCACTTCAATGATCTTCTCCCCTCTATATGCCTAGCCGCCACCTCTCAGTCTATCATCCCTTCCTGGACTGCAATAATCAACGCTTCCCTCCTACAGGGATCGATACCTAACTCTCTTAAAGCCGGCCAAGTCGCCCCATCCTAAAACAAGCATTGGCATAGCCAATAGGTCTCGCTTTTGGGACCTTATAAGTGTTTAGCCATGCAACACTTGATGTTGTTTAATGAAGGATATTGTGCTGGATAACTAAACACTTATAATGTCCCAAAGGTGCGACCTATTGGCTATGCATTGTGTGGGCCTTATAAGTGTTTAGGTAGAGCTATTGACTTTGCCTATGTTTCTAAGCTGTGCTGTAGAGAAGTGTGGCTGATGTGCAGCATGCTGATAAGTTGAATGATGTGTTTAATGGAGGCAGAGATTTCTCCATTAGTTCCTTCTGCTAGAAATCAACTGTATCAATCAGTTTAAAGCTGCCCAAGGGTATAGGGATTTAGTCATTAGAAATACCTTTTCTCACAGGCAGTCTCATTTGTTTATTATTTTCATACTGCTAAGCTCACCCGTTTCATTTCGTTTCAAAAAGCTTTATTCGATCATTAAAGTAACAATCATAAAAGCACATAAAATACATCGCAATGTCACAAGCCAGTACATATTAAATATTTGCAATTATTAACAATAGGGAACACAGTTAATATATATAAACACAGATCTTAAAAGTTATTCAATAGTGTCAAAGACCATACTTTTCCTGGCGGACACAGATTTCAAAATAAAAACAGCTGTAAAATAACGCACATCCGGATCGTCAAGTGCAAATAATAGCCTCATAGCAGTTTTAATAGTTGTCACAGAATATTTTTTAAAAAGGGGCTTAAGATAGACAATACGGAGGTGCAAATACAAGGGACAGATAAGTAGAAAGTGCTCAGTGCTCTGCTTCGAAATTCTATCACAAGGGCAGCGAATAGATGGATGCTTTTTTAACTAAGGGAAAGCCACCAGTTTATGTACAATACCGAGTCTTAACCTTGTAAGGACATACTGGTGGGCTTGCTTATTCACCACCTTCAGATATTTTGGAAAGCCGGGGCTATTCAAATTATAGGAATAATAAAATTGATGGGTTGTGAGCTTACTGGTTTCCTCACTACGCAGTATTGCTTTGGTCTCCAAATAAATGTTTTTAAGTTCCTTGCCAGGCCGGGTCGCCCCCATGCTCCTCCTGCTCCTGTGTGCTGGGTTCCTGCTGTTTGCCGCCACTCGCCTTTTCCCGCCGCTGCCCCCCTGCGGCCCCGCCCCCGCCAGCCGATTGCCCCCCCCCGCTCCCGCCACCCAGCGGACCCTCCCTCCCGGCTCCCTTCTTATGCCGCCTCCACGCACACGCAGCGTTGACGCGCAGCGGGCGCGCCGATTGTACGCCGAAGGTGCACCAAAGGCAAGCCCGTCTGCGCCCGTCCGCGCCTGGACCGCACCCAACGCCAGGACCCCTGGCCCCCGACGGACCTACGACGCCGCCACTCTCATCGCACTCAAACCCGACCAACCAAGAGCCTGCCACCGAGCAACCCCGAGACGCACCCACGGACCCTTCACCTGTCAAGCCTGCAAATTCACCTGCCTCCGGACCTGCACCGCAGCCACCAAGCCGAGCACCAACAACAGCCACCTCAAGTGCATCCTGCTCAACACCCGCTCCATCCACAGACACGCCATCGAACTCTGGAACCTGCTCGATACAACCTCACCAGACGTCGCCTTCCTCACGGAAACCTGGATGAACGCCTCCTCAGCGCCCGACATCGCCATCGCCATCCCGGACGGATACAATATCATCCGGAGAGACCGCGTCAACCAGACTGGAGGAGGCATCGCCATCGTACACAAGAACACCATCCGCATCACGACCGACTCCAACGACACCTTCACTGCCGCCAAGTATCTCCACTTCCAGATACACACCGACCCAAAGACGACCCTCAGAGGCACCCTCATCTACAGGCCCCCTGGACCACGTACACAATTCAGCGACGACATCGCGGACTTCGTCAGCCCGCATGCCCTCCGCTCCGCTGACTACATCCTCCTAGGTGACCTCAACTTCCACCTGGAGAACAACAAGGACCGAAACACCGCCGCCCTGCTGGACAACCTCGCCAACCTCGGACTCAAGCAACTGGTGAACACCCGCACGCCGGCCACACGCTTGACCCCGTCTTCTCATCCAGCAAGCACATCACCTTCAGCCACTCCACCGGACTTCACTGGACCGACCACAGCTGCGTCCACTTCAGCTTCAGAAGAACCACGACTCACCGCCACCCGCAACAGGTTCCTCACAGGAGCTGGAGCAAGATCACCGCCGACCAGCTCACCACCTGCCTCAGCCAGAACCCACCCGCCAGCGCAACGGACCCCAACGAAGCAGCCCGCAACTTCACGCAGTGGCTGACCGCCTGCGCCGACGACCTCGCACCACTGAAGAACCCTCCTAGCAGACCCAGAAGCAAGAATGCCTCCTGGTTCACCGAAGGACTCAAGGACTCCAAGAAGAACTGCCGCACCCTCGAGAAAGCCTGGCTCCTGGCACCACCAGCTCATCCGCACCACCAAGAAGAAGTCACTGAAAGAACGACTGGACAACAACGCCCACGACAGCAAGGAGCTCTTCAGCATCGTCAAGGAGTTCTCCAACCCCAGCACCGGCAACAACGACATCACTCCTTCACAAGATCTCTGCGACTCTCTCGCTTCGTTCTTCCACCGCAAGATCGGCGACATCCACAATAGCTTTGACGCACCACCCACGCACCCAACCGCCGAACCAACGCCCCCCACCGCCACCCTCCGCACCTGGACCACGGTGACCACCGAAGACACAGCCCGCACGATGAACACCATCCACTCCGGATCTCCGACTGACCCCTGCCCCCACCACATCTTCAACAAGGCCGACTCCATCATCGCACCCCAACTCCGGGACATCATCAACACCTCCTTCAACACCGCCACCTTCCCGGAGAGCTGGAAGCATGCCGAGCTCAACGCCCTACTGAAGAAACCAACAGCGGACCCCACCGACCTCAAGAACTTCCGCCCCATCTCGCTCCTCCCTTTTCCTGCCAAAGTCATCGAGAAGACCGTCAACAGACAACTAGCAGCCTTCCTCGAGACGAACGGATCCCTCGACCCCTCGCAGTGCGGTTTCCGAGCCAACCACAGCACCGAGACCGCCCTCATTGCTGCCACCGACGACATCAGAACCCTGCTCGACAACGGGGAAACAGCGGCCCTCATCCTCCTGGACCTCTCTGCAGCATTCGACACCGTCTGCCACCGCACTCTAGTCCAACGCCTCAGCAACATCGGGATCCAAGAGAAGGCTCTGGAGTGGATCAGCTCGTTCCTCGCCGGAAGAACGCAGAGAGTCCGCCTCCCCCGTTCCGATCCGAGGCCACCAAAGTCATCTGCGGCGTACCACAAGGATCATCACTCAGCCCCACCCTCTTCAACGTCTACATGAGACCTCTTGCAACCATCGCACGCCAGCACAACCTCAACATCATCTCCTACGCTGACGACACCCAACTGATCCTCTCCCTCACCAGAGACCCCACCACCGCCAGAACGAGCCTGCACGAAGGGATGAAAAGCGTCGCCGAATGGATGAAGAACAGCCGCCTGAAACTGAACTCAGACAAGACGGAAGTCCTCATCCTGGGACCATCGCCCTCCGTCTGGGACGACTCCTGGTGGCCCCCCGCCCTGGGCACCGCTCCCAAGCCAACCGACCACGCACGCAACCTGGGCTTCATCCTGGACTCTTCCCTTTCGATGACCAGACAAGTCAACGCCGTCTCCTCATCGTGCTTCAACACCCTGCGTATGCTCCGGAAGATCTTCCGATGGATCCCGACCGAAACCAGGAAGACGGTCACCCAGGCCCTCGTCACCAGCCGACTGGACTACGGAAACACCCTCTACGCGGGAACCACAGCCAAACTACAGAAAAGACTCCAGCGCATACAGAACGCCTCCGCCCGACTCATCCTGGACATCCCCCGACGCAGCCACATCTCCGGCCACCTGAGGGACCTGCACTGGCTCCCCGTCAGCAAAAGGATCACGTTCAGGCTCCTTACCCACGCACACAAATCTCTCCACGACCTGGGCCCCAAGTACCTCAACGACCGCCTGACCTTCTACACGCCCACCCGTCAGCTACGTTCTACAAGCCTCGCCCTCGCCGCCGTTCCACGCATCCGAAGAGCCACCGCCGGAGGAAGATCCTTCTCCTACCTGGCAGCCAAGACATGGAACTCCCTCCCCATCCACCTCCGGCTGACACAGGACCATCTCGCCTTCAGGAAACAACTCAAGACCTGGCTGTTCGAGCAGCAGCGGACCCCTCCCCTAAGCGCCTTGAGACCCTTCCGGGTGAGTAGCGCGCTATACAAATGGTATGATTGATTGATTGATTTTAGAAATATCAGTTGCGCTAGCGGGGTCTACAGAGACGTCCAAATCAAAAATGTCTTTGAATGAAGTTATGACATAATTAAGCCATGGGATCAGGTTACAGTTATCCAGGCGTAGGCAATCATTAATTATTCTCTTAGTGAAGCCAGTTGTTTCCTTAGCCCAAATCGATCGCCAGGCCATTAGCGGTCTTAGGCCAATAAGGTCCGTCAGAAAGATCAACCCAACTTCCTAGTGTACTAATCCGTTAGGGGCAGATGTTGGGAGACAAAGAAGTCTCTTTAAGAAACTATTTTCCTCCACTTGCAGGTCTCCATGTCGGCAATGGCCCCAGACCCCTGAACCATAAAGTGCAACCGGGGCACATCTATGGCGATAGACGTGCAGCATATCGCTTATACGTCTACTTCCTAATTTGGAGGCAAATTTGAAGACGCCAAAAGCACTTTTACCCATCTTTGCCTTACCATTAGTTATTTCCTGAGCCCACATGCCATTACTATAGAAGGTGATGCCAAGATAGCAGAATTTATCGACCACCTGGATTTTCTGATCTTCAATCTGGAATCTTCGTAGTTTCCTAACCTTTTTCCCACACGCCATAATGAATGTTTTAGAGTTATTAATCCTTAGTTTCCTTCCCCTAATAAAATCTGAGAATCTGTCCATTAGTCTTTGCAGACCGATGGGGGTTCTAGAAAGGAGGACTGTATCGTCTGCATAAAGCAGCACGGGTGTCGCATGGCCCTCAATTAGCGGTGCATCAGAATTAACAGATTTCATCTCGGAGTCGATGGCATTAATAAAAAGGGAAAAAAGAAGCGGGGCAAGGACACAACCTTGTCTGATATCTGATTTGACCTTGATGTCATTGGTGCATTCCCCTCCTTCTTTTGCACCAAATCTCTGCCCTATGGAAACAAACTTAAATCAATAACTTTCTCCCTAAACTCTGTTGGCTCTACCTCCTCTCTCTGCGCTGCCCTCCTAGACTTCACCCAAAAACCAAGTGAGCTGGTCCAACTGTCTCGAAAATTCTATCCATCTTAAACCCGAACAATCACTTCAATGATCTTCTCCCCTCTATATGCCTAGCCGCCACCTCTCAGTCTATCATCCCTTCCTGGACTGCAATAATCAACGCTTCCCTCCTACAGGGATCGATACCTAACTCTCTTAAAGCCGGCCAAGTCGCCCCATCCTAAAACAAGCATTGGCATAGCCAATAGGTCTCGCTTTTGGGACCTTATAAGTGTTTAGCCATGCAACACTTGATGTTGTTTAATGAAGGATATTGTGCTGGATAACTAAACACTTATAATGTCCCAAAGGTGCGACCTATTGGCTATGCATTGTGTGGGCCTTATAAGTGTTTAGGTAGAGCTATTGACTTTGCCTATGTTTCTAAGCTGTGCTGTAGAGAAGTGTGGCTGATGTGCAGCATGCTGATAAGTTGAATGATGTGTTTAATGGAGGCAGAGATTTCTCCATTAGTTCCTTCTGCTAGAAATCAACTGTATCAATCAGTTTAAAGCTGCCCAAGGGTATAGGGATTTAGTCATTAGAAATACCTTTTCTTACAGGCAGTCTCATTTGTTTATTATTTTCATACTGCTAAGCTCACCCGTTTCATTTCGTTTCAAAAAGCTTTATTCGATCATTAAAGTAACAATCATAAAAGCACATAAAATACATCGCAACGTCACAAGCCAGTACATATTAAATATTTGCAATTGTTAACAATAGGGAACACAGTTAATATATATAAAAACAGATCTTAAAAGTTATTCAATAGTGTCAAAGACCATACTTTTCCTGGCGGACACAGATTTCAAAATAAAAACAGCTGTAAAATAACGCACATCCGGATCGTCAAGTGCAAATAATAGCCTCATAGCAGTTTTAATAGTTGTCACAGAATATTTTTTAAAAAGGGGCTTAAGATAGACAAT